>NC_140990.1:259958138-261208612 GCF_052327205.1 Somniosus microcephalus | reverse complement strand
CTCTTGGCTCCACCCCTGACTTCTCTTACATAAAGATCCCAGGATCTTTATGACTCATTCCTGCGAGCCAGTCAGTGTGTTGAGATGTTAGCTCTGATCTTAGTGATTAAAAGCCAACTTGTTAAAGTTTATAACTTCTAGTTTTGTGGTTATTGAAGGCACATCACAGCCGTTTAAAAAAAAACTTTTGGTCTTTTCAGCAAGAATGCGCGTTCTCTCTCCGTGGCAGCTTCACAAAGAACTGCGCGTTTGTTCTCCGTGGCAGCTTTTGAAAAACTTTTTAAAAACATTCAAAATAGCCTCCTATCTTCTTAACACCTGTTTAAAAAAAAAAATGTTTTGGTTTTTTTTCGTTTGGTTTGGTTTGGTTTGGTTTGGTTTCGTTCTCCGTGGCAGCTTTTTAAAAACTTTAAAAAGCTTTCAAGATGGCCTCCCATCTTCTTAACACCCATTTTTAAATATAAAAAAAACATTTGGTGTTTTCATTCTCCGTGTTTTCGTTTTCCGTGGCAGCTTTTGAAAAACTTTCAAGATGGCCTCCCATCTTCTTAACACCCGTTTTAAAAAAAAAATTGTTTTTTGTGTTTTCACAAAGACTGCGCGTTCGTTCTCCGTGGCAGCTTTTTAAAAACTTAAAAAAACATTCCAGATCGCCTCCCATCTTCTTAACACCCGTTTAAAAAAAAATGTTTTTTTTTGTGTTTTCACAAAGTTCTCCGTGGCAGCTTTTTAAAAACTTAAAAAAACATTCAAAATAGCCTCCCATCTTCTTCACAGCCGTTAAAAAATTTTTTTTTTTTGGTGTTTCCCTGACCCCCTCAAAACACTCCTCCCCTCCTCCCTCTCCCTCTGCCCCCCACTCTCCCTCCTCCCCCTCCCTGACCCCCCTCCCTGATCCCCCTCTCCATCCCTCCCTCCCCCTCTCTCTCCCTCCCTCCCCCTCTCTCTCTCTCCCTCCCTCCCACCCTCTCTCCCTGCCTCCCTCCCCCTCTCTCTCCCTGCCTCCCTCCCGCCTCTCTCTCCCTGCCTCCCTCCCCCTCTCTCTCCCTGCCTCCCTCCCCCCTCTCTCTCCCTGCCTCCCTCCCCCCTCTCTCTCCCTGCCTCCCTCCCCCCTCTCTCTCCCTGCCTCCCTCCCCCCTCTCTCTCCCTGCCTCCCTCCCCCCTCTCTCTCCCTGCCTCCCTCCCCCTCTCCCTGCCTCCCTCCCCCCTCTCTCCCTGCCTCCCTCCCCCCTCTCTCCCTGCCTCCCTCCCCCCTCTCTCCCTGCCTCCCTCCCCCTCTCTCCCTGCCTCCCTCCCCCCTCTCTCCCTGCCCCCCTCTCCCTGCCCCCCTCTCTCCCTGCACCCCCCTGCTCCCCCCCTCTCTCCCTTCCCCCCTCTCTCCCTGCCCCCTCTCTCCCTGCCCCCCTCTCTCCCTGCCCCCCAACCTCTCTCCCTGCCCCTCTCTCCCTGCCCCCCTCTCCCTGCCCCCCTCTCCCTGCCTCCCCTCTCTCCCTGCCCACCCTCTCTCCCTGCCCCCCTCTCTCCCTGCCCCCCTCTCTCCCTGCCCCCTCTCTCCCTGCCCCCCTCTCTCCCTGCCCCCCCTCTCCTGCCCCCCCTCTCCTGCCCCTCTCTCCCTGCCCCCCTCTCTCCCTGCCCCCCTCTCTCCCTGCCCCCCTCTCTCCCTGCCCTCCCCTCTCTCCCTGTCCCCCCTCTCTCCCTGCCCCCCCTGCCCCCCTCTCCCTGCCCCCTCTCTCCCTGCCCCCCTCTCTCCCTGCCCCCCTCTCCCTGCCCCCCCTCTCTCCCTGCCCCCCTCTCTCTCCTCCCCCCTCTCTCCTCCCCCCTCTCTCTCCTACCCCCCTCTCTCCTCCCCCTCTCTGTCTCGTCCCCTCTCTCTCTCCTCCCCCTCTCTCTCTCCTCCCCCCTCCTCTCTCCTCCCCCCCTCTCTCTCTCCTCCCCCTCTCTCTCCTCCCCCTCTCTCTCTCCTCCCCCTCTCTCCTCCCCCCCTCTCTCTCCTCCCCCCTCTCTCTCTCCTCCCCCCTCTCTCTCCTCCCCCCCTCTCTCTCTCCTCCCCCCTCTCTCTCTCCTCCCCCTTCTCGCTCTCCTCCCCCCTCTCTCTCCTCCCACCCCCTCTCTCTCCTCCCCCCTCTCTCTCCTCCCCCCTCTCTCTCTCCTCCCCCCTCTCTCTCCTCCCCCCTCTCTCTCTCCTCCCCCCTCTCTCTCCTCCCCCCTCTCTCCTCCCCCTCTCTCTCTCCTCCCCCCCTCTCTCTCTTCTCCCCCCTCTCTCACTCCTCCCCCCCTTTCTCTAAGGTTACACAATTTCTCCCTTCCCCTAGTAGGTATGGGAGTTTTTGGTCGTCATTCAAATTTCTGAATTCCGGGCATATTTTTGTGAATTTTGGGTAGAAATTCTCCCTTATGCCCTGATATTTTCTACAAGCTGTGAGGAAGTGCATCTCTGTCTCCACCACTCCCTGACTGCAGTGAGAGCATATCCTGTCCTCTCTTGGTAGCCGGGTCTGCCTGTGTCTACCTTTTTCGATCGCCAGGCTATGTTCACTATGTCTGTACATTGTCAAGGTTTTTCTCAGTTTGCTATCCTTTACCATGGCCATGTTGTATTGTCTGTTTAGGGCCAAGTAGCAATTGAGTTTGCTTTGGGTTTTTGTTGTTTCTGTCCAATATGACAGATATTTTTCCTTTTGCTTAGCGACGATTGTGTTGGGTCGAATTCTTTGTGTTACGCTGTCACTGTCCTGGGGCTGGTTATTGTTAGTAGTGTTAATAGTTACTTCACCGAGTCCCAGGACTAGTTGACTGAGGGTATTCTTCTTTATGGTCCTCTCTTGGCATTTCAGGGCTTCGTAATGATAGCATTGGGGGTTGCTCATTTCTAGGTGTTTCCAAAATTTGGTGGCTCTTTTTTGGATAGTGATTATTAATGGATATTGGCCTAGTTCTGCCCTGCATGCATTGTTTACGGTTTTCCTTTGAGTCCGGAGGATACTTTTACAGAATTCTGCATGTAGGATCTCAATTGGGTTTTTGTCCCATTTTGCAAATTCTTGTTGTGTTAGCGGTCCCACACCTCACTGCCATAGAGTGCAATTGGTTCAATTACTGATTTAAAAATTTTGAGCCAAATGCTAATTGGGATTTCTATTTGGATTGATTTTTTAATGGCATAGAAAGCCCTTCTTGCTTTCTCTTTCAGTTCATTCACAGCCAGATGAAAATTTCCCGTAGAACTGATTTTTAAGCCCAAGTATGTGTAGTTAGTGATTTGTTCAATTGTGGTTGTTCCTAGTGTGAAATTTATTTTGGGTCCCTGATGTCTGGATCTTTGCTGGAACACAAGGACTTTGGTTTTTTGGGGATTTATTGTCAGGGCCCAGGTCTGGCAGAATGACTCCAGCAGATCCAGGTTCTGCTGTAGACCCTCCTTAGTTGGTGACAGCAGAACCAGGTCATCTGCATAGAGGAGGAATTTAACCTTGGATTCATATAGGGTGAGGCCGGGTGCTGTAGATTGTTCAAGTAGTTTTGCCAATTCATTTATGTAAATATTAAAGAGTGTCGGTGAGATGGGCGAGCCCTGCGTCACCCCCCACCCCTGTGGGAAGTATTTTGTTTGTTTGTCTCCAATTTTAACTGCACATTTGTTGTTTGTATACATTGATTTAATTACATCATATGTTTTTCCCCCCTACCCCGCTTTCGATAAGTTTCAGGAATAAACCGTCGTGCCAGATGGAATCGAAAGCCTTCTGGAAATCTATAAAGCATGCGTAGATTTTGCTTTTGTTTTGATGAACGTGTTGTCAATTAGGGTCTGTAGGGTGAGGATATGATCTGATGTTCTATAGTTTGGCAGGAATCCAATTTGGCTTTTACTCAAGACATTGTGCTCCTCAAGGAAGTTTATAAGTCTTTTGTTTATGATACTACAGAATACCTTCCCCAGGTTTCTGTTTACACAGATGCCTCGATAGTTATTTGGGTCAACTTTGTCCCCACTTTTGTATATGGGCGTTATGAGTCCTTTGTTCCAGATATCAGGGAAGTAACCGACACTCAGAACCAAGATGAAGAGTTTTAGGATAGCCAGTTTCATTTTATCGTCTGTGTGTTTAATCATCTCGCTTAGTATGCCGTCTGCACCGCAAGCTTTTCCTGGTCGCAGGTCCTTGAGTTTTTCAACTAGTTCTTTTTCTGTTATTATGGAGTCTAGCGGGTTTTGGTTATCTTTTATGGCCATTTTGAGCTTTTCCAGTTTTTTGCATATTTGGTGTTGCTCTGGCCTTAGTGTGTTTTTCTGGTATAATTTTTCAAAGTGGGTTTCCCATGTGTCTCCATTTTGAATGGCCAATTTGTCGTGTTGTTTTTTGTGTAATGTATTCCAGTTGTCCCAGAAACAATTGGAATCAATGGATTCCTCAATGGAGCTGAGTGTATTCTTAATATACTGCTCTTTTTTGGTTCTGAGTGTGTTTCTGTATTGTGTTAGTGTCTGACAATAAGTAAGGCGTAATTCCTTGTTTTCTGGCTGTCTGTGTTTTTGGTTTGATATTTTTCTAAGTTTTTTCCTCATGTTATGGCAATCTGGGTCAAACCATTTTTCATAGTTTTTTGTTTTGGGTTTGTTCTTGCGAGCTTTCAAGTTTGACCTTGTTGCCAAATTATCAAAAATATTGTTTAGGTTATTCACTGCCCGGTTTACGCCTTCTTTATTGTGAGTGTATATGTTATCCAGAAAGGTGTCCAATAGAGCTTGAGTTGATTCATTGCTAATTGCTTTCTGGTATTTTTCCGTGCTGTTTTTGGCCCATCTGTACGATTTTTTGGTGTTGTACAGCTTACTGGGTTGTGTTTCTGTGTTGGTTGTTTCTGTCTTTTTAAGATACATAGTAATTTGTCTGTGGTCTGACAGTGTTGTTTGTGGTTTGACTGTGAATGCTCTGAAAGAGGATGGGTCCAAATCCATAATCATATAGTCTACGGTGCTACAGCCAAGAGGTGAGCAATAGGTCGATCTTCCTAGGAGGTCTCCCATGAACCTACCATTGACAATGTACAGACCCAGGCTTCGACAGAGCTGCAGGAGCTGTTTTCCGTTGGTATTTGTCTGCTTGTCACAGTTATGCCTGTATGGATGGGAAAGGATATCGAAGTGGTTATTCCCGAATATGTAATTGTTTCCCTGATTATTGGTGAAGTCTGGTTCTTCGCCAGTTCTTGAATTGAGGTCACCACAGATCAACACGTTCCCCTGGGCCTGGAATTGGATAATCTCCCTCTCCATGTTGGAGAAGGTGTCCTCTTTAAAGTACGGGGATTCCATTGGGGGGATATAGAGTGCGCAAATGGAAACATCTTGGGGGTTAGAGATAATCCCCCTCTCAATTTTGAGCCACGTGTGGTTTTCGCCCTTTTTTATACAATTGATGCAATTCTTAAGCTCTGTATTAAACCAAATCAGTATGCCTCCGGAGTCTCTGCCTTGGGTTACTCCTGGCAATTTATTGGAGGGGACCACCAGCTCTTGGTGTACCCTTGGGGACGGCCAGTGTGCCTTCTCCTCTATGCCAAGTTTCCTGTAAAATGATAATATCCAGATCGTTAGTTTCTCTGTCTCTCCTCCCCCTATCTCTCTCCTCCCCCTCACTCTCTCCTGCCCCCCTCTCTCTCCTCCCCCTCTCTCTCCCTCCCCCTCTCTCTCTCCTCCCCCTCTCTCTCTCCTCCCCCTCTCTCTCCTCCCCCCCTCTCCCTCTCCTCCCTCCCTCTCTCTCCTCCCCCCTCTCTCTCTCCTCCCCCTCTCTCTCTCCTCCCCCTCTCTCTCTCCTCCCCCCCTCTCTCTCTCTCCTCCCCCTCTCTCTCCTCCCCCCTCTCTCCTCCCCCCCTCTCTCTCTCCTCCCCCTCTCTCTCTCCTCCCCCTCTCTCTCTCTCCCCCCTCCCTCTCTCCTCCCCCTCTCTCTCTCCTCCCCCCTCTCTCTCTCCTCCCCCCTCCCTCTCTTCTCCCCCCTCTCTCCTCCCCCCCTCTCCCTCTCCTCCCCCTCTCTCTCTCCTCCCCCCTCTCTCTCTCCTCCCCCCCTCTCTCTCCTCCCCCCTCTCTCTCTCCTCCCCCTCTCTCTCCTCCCCCCTCTCTCTCTCTCCTCCCCCCCTCTCTCTCCTCCCCATTCTCTCTCCTCCCCCTCTCTCTCTCCTCCCCCCCTCTCTCTCTCCTCCCCCCTCTCTCTCTCCTCCCCCTCTCCCTCTCCTCCCCCTCCTCCTCTCCTCCCCCCTCCCCCTCTCCTCCCCCCTCCCCTCTCCTCCCCCTCCCCCTCTCCTCCCCCTCCCCTCTCCTCCCCCCTCTCCTCCCCCCCTCTCCTCCCCCTCCCTCTCTCCTTTACCCCTCCCCCTCTCCTCCCCCCCTCTCCTCCACCCCTCCCCCTCTCCTCCCCCTCCCCCTCTCCTCCCCCTCCCACTCTCCTCTCCCCCTCCCCCTCTCCTCCCTCCTCCCCCTCCCTACCTCCTCCCTCCCCCCTCCCTCTCCTCGCTCCCCCCCTCTGCTCGCTCCCCCCCTCTCCTCGCTCCCCCCCACTCTGCTCGCTCCCCCCGCCCCCTCTCCTCGCTTCCCCCTCACTCCTCCCTCCTCGCCTCCCCCCCACCTCCTCCCCCCGCCTCCTCCCCCCACCTCCTCACCCTTCCCCCCCACCTCCTCCCTCCCCCTCCCCTCTCTCTCTCCTCCCCCTCTCTCTCTCCTCCCCCCTCTCTCTCTCCTCCCCCCTCTCTCCTCCCTCCTCTCTCCTCCCCCCTCTCTCTCTCCTCCCCCCCTCTCTCTCCTCCCCCCTCTCTCTCTCCTCCCCCCTCTCCCTCTCCTCCCACTCCCTCTCCTCCCCCCTCCCTCTCCTCCCCCCCTCCCCCTCTCCTCCACCTCTCCCCCCCTCCCCCCCTCTCCTCCCCCCTCCCCCTCCCTACCTCCTCCCTTCCCCCCTCTCCCTCTCCTCGCTCCCCCCTCTGCTCACTCCCCCCCTCCTCGCTCCCCCCCGCCCCCTCTCCTCGCTTTCCCCCTCACTCCTCCCTCCTCTCCTCCCCCCCACCTCCTCCCCCCGCCTCCTCACCCCCACCTCCTCACCCCTCCCCCCACCTCCTCACCCCCCACCTCCTCCCCCCACCTCCTCCCCCCCACTCCCCGCACCTCCTCCCCCGAACTCCTCCCTCCCCCCCACCTCCCCCCACCTCCTCCCTCCCCCCTCCCCCCCAACCTCCCTCCCCCTCCCCCCCAACCTCCCTCCCCCCCCAACTCCTCCCTCCCCCCCCACCACGTCTCTCCCTTTCTCCCACCCCCCCACAGACAGATAGACAGACACACACACTCATTTCTATATAGAAAACTTATTTTTTCTTTTTTCATAACAGAATGCCCCCAAGAAAATGTACAAGACTTGGACGCAAACCTTCCGATGCTTCCCGGAAAAAGGAACAGAGAGCTGCTGAAACTGAGCAGCAGAGACAGGCTCACCTTCACGCTGATCAGGCCAGACATGCTGCTGCTAGATCAGCTGAGACTTCTGAACATTCTGAGGGATGCCTTACTGCTGACAGACAAAGACATGCCGAAGCCACTGCCTCCGAGACTCCTCAGCAGAGTCAGGCACGTCAACATTCTGATCGGGAAGCCAGAGCCTCTGAGACTCCTCAGCAAAGTCAGGCACGTCGCCAATCCGATAGTAGACGCAGGGCTATTGCCACATCTGACATTTGGAATCATTGGGTCGAAGCAGCCTTCTCCTATACACCCACCACCGATTATGAAGCAGACCCCACAGTCATCATTGACAACATGAGCGTCATTTGCCATCACTGTGGCGCTCTGAAGTGGGAAGGAGAAATTGCTGGGATATGCTGCAATGGAGGAAAGGTTAAACTTCCAACACTAACAGCTCCGCCTGAACCCCTACACTCACTTCTGTTCGGCCGAAATCCAGCTTCAACACATTTCCTCACTCACAACAGAAAGTACAACAACTGCTTTGCAATGACCTCTTTTGGTGCAAACAGAGTGCGTGAATCAGGATTTTCCCCAACATTTAAAGTTCATGGACAGGTGTACCATACAGTTGGCTCACTATTTCCTCTCCCAAACGAAAGACCTCAGTTTCTGCAAATCTACTTCTTGGGTGACGATGAAGAGCAAGCCAATCGCCGCAGGGAAGCTGCTGTTCTGCCCGCACAACACCAAATCAAGCAAACAACTTTGGTTGAGTTACAGCGGATGCTTCATGACCAAAACCCATATGTTAAGACTTTCAAAACAGCCATCGAAGAAACAACAAATGAAGACCTTAAAGTTGTCATCAAAGCTGACAAGACTCCTGCAGGTGAACATGAGCGACGCTTCAATGCTCCGACCACCAATGAGGTAGCCATTGTCATTGTGGGCCAAGAATTTCACCAACGGGACATTGTCTTGCATATTAGAGGTGGTCCACTCAAAAGAATTTCTGAGCTTCACAGGTCATATGATCCTCTGCAATACCCGCTTTTGTTTTGCCATGGGGAAGATGGATACGATGTCTATAACAAGATCCCACATGTTGACCCCGAAACTGGTGTGCCACCTACAGCCCAAAGGCAAAAGATGGTTTCTGCCATGAAATTCTATTCATACAGGCTGATGGAACGACAAACTGCTTCAAACCACCTGCTTCAGTGTGGACGACTTCTGCAGCAGTTCCTCACTGACATGTATGCGAAAATAGAAGGAGAGTGGCTTAATTGGTTCCGACATAACCAAAATCATTTGAGAGTCACAGACTATATACACTTACGAGATGCTGTGGCCAATGATGGCAACACTGAGGACATTGGTCAACTGGTCATCCTACCATCCACCTTCATTGGAGGTCCTAGGTACATGCATGAGCACACGCAAGATGCCATGACCTATGTCAGAAACTATGGCAGACCTGACCTCTTCATCACCATGACTTGCAATCCCCAATGGCAGGAGTTCCCACCCAAAGCTGGTACTGAAAGGCATGACCTCATAGCACGGGTCTTCAACCTCAAAGTTAAAAAACTGCTCAAACTGCTGACTGCGGGCAAACTTTTTGGTGCACACAATTGCTACATGTACAGCATTGAGTGGCAGAAGAGAGGACTTCCTCATGTTCATCTGTTACTCTGGCTTCAGGCAAAGATTCGCCCCAATCAAGTTGATTCCTTCATTTCTGCAGAGCTACCCGATAAGGACCAGGATCCAGTCCTGTTTGATGTTGTTGTAAAACATATGATTCACGGTCCTTGTGGGCGACACAACCCTTTTTCTCCCTGCATGAAAAACAATGCATGTACAAAACGGTACCCAAAGCCACTCCGTGAAGAAACTCAGCATGGGGATGATGGCTATCCTTTGTACAGGAGAAGGGGCAAAGAGAGTGGAGGTTTCAGCACTGAGATAAGAATGCGAACTAAAAAATCTAGCCACTCGAGTCAACCTGGTCCGTCAACTCAGACAACACAGCAAAGACAGACATTTGAAGTTGACAACCATTGGATTGTTCCTTACTGTCCACTCCTATCCAGGCTCTTCAAATGTCACATCAATTTGGAGTACTGCCACTCAGTTAAGTCTATCAAATATGTGTGCAAGTACCTCCATAAGGGCAGTGACCAAGCTGTCTTTGATCTTGAAGCGGCTGGACAGCAGAATCAATGAGGCAGCCTGGCGAACTTTTGGATTTGACATCCACAACCGTTACCCCACTGTCACTAAATTGGATGTTCACTTGGAAAATGGAGAAAGGGTTTTATTCTGACCTGAAAATGCCAGCCAACGTGCCGAGCAACCTCCAAAGACAAAACTTACAGCATTCTTTCAGTTGTGCCAAACGAATGACTTTGCTAAGACACTTCTCTATCATCAGGTGCCGAAGTACTACACATGGCAGACAAACAAAACATGGCGGCCTCGGCGCCCTGGAGCAGGTCAGAAGGAAGTTCCTGGTCATACAGGGGTGTACAGTTTGCACATTCTCCCCGTGTTTGCGTGGGTTTCCTCCGGGTGCTCCGGTTTCCTCCCACAGTCCAAAGATGTGCGGGTTAGGTTGATTGGCCATGATAAAAATTGACCCTTAGTGTTAGGGGGGGTTATGGGGTTACGGGGATAGGGCTTGGGTGGGATGGCTGTCGGTCTAGGGACCGGGTGCTAGGGTTTGGATGATCAGCCATGATCTCGTTGAATGGTGGAGCAGGCTCGAAGGGCCGAATGGCCTACTCCTGCTCCTATCTTCTATGTTTCTATGTTTCTATGTACTCATCAGATGCACTTGGCAGAGTCTACATGGTGCATCCAAACAACAGAGTGCTTTCACCTTCGCCTACTCCTCCATCAGGTTGCTGGACCCATATCATTTAATGACCTCAAGACTGTCGATGGCCGTCTCTGTGAATCTTTTCAAGAAGCTTGCCACATGAGAGGACTCATTGAGGGTGACAGTCATTGGGATGCGACGATGAAAGATGCTGCTCTGTGTTACCCCGCCAATCGCCTACGGAAACTCTTTGCCCTTATAATTGCCTTCTGCACACCTTCCAACCCAAAGCAATTGTGGGCAGATCACAAAGACTGCTTCACAGAAGACATCTTACACCAACTCGCCACAGCCAACCCCACAATGGCACTCAACTACACTGTTGCGATGTACAATCAGGCATTGATCCTTTTGGAGGACCAGACTTTGAAATTGGCTGGCAAGTCTCTGACTCAGTTGAACCTTCCATTTCCCAATAGGAATGATTCTCCAGGTCTCAGCAGAGAGGTCCTCAGAGGAACCACCTACAATGTTGAGGAACTGACTTCCTTTGTTACAGTCACTGAGTCTAAATTGCTTCCAGAGCAGAAACAGACTTATAGGTTGTTCCTCGATATGGTGCAAAACAACACTCCTGGCATTATCTTCCTCACTGCCCCTGGTGGAACAGGAAAGACATTCCTGATCAATCTTTTGCTGGCCACGGTTCGCTCTAAGGGATTCATTGCACTGGCTGTTGCCTCATCAGGAATCACTGCAACTCTTCTGCAAGGAGGTCGCACTGCCCACTCAACCTTTGCTCTGCCTCTGGATCTGACAAGACAAGAAGAACCAGTGTGTCGCATTAGCAAAGGAACTGGTGCTGCTGAGATGCTTCAAAAGTCTCGATTGATTGTGTGGGATGAGTGTACAATGGCCCACAAGAGGGCACTTGAAGCACTCAACAGAACTCTTAAAGATCTGAGAGGCAACGATATCCTGTTGGGTGGCATCACCTTGTTGCTGGCAGGTGATTTCCGCCAAATCCTGCCAGTTGTCCCCAGAGGAACAGCAGCGGATGAAATCAATGCATGTCTCAAGAAATCCCATCTGTGGCCATATGTGCAAACAGTCCATTTGACGACAAACATACGTGTTCATATGCATGGTGATGAGATGTCAGAATCATTTGCGCGACTTCTACAACAATTGGGAGAAGGAAAGTTGCCCATTCACGGCAGTAGACAAATCACAATTCCTCCAGACTTTGGCACTCAAGTAAAAACAGTTGATGACTTGATATCAAACGTGTATCCAAACCTCCTCAATCACTTCAAAGATCACAACTGGCTGTGTGAACGGTCAATACTTGCACCCAGGAATTATATTGTCAACGAGATAAACAAGATCCTTCTTCAAAAACTCCCTGGCCAAGAGCACATTTACAAAAGCATTGATACTGTTTGTGACATTGATGATGCGGTAAATTACCCCATTGAGTTCCTCAACGACTTGGAGCCTTCAGGAACGCCTCCTCACAAACTGGTACTGAAGGAAGGCACCCCCATCATGCTCCTAAGAAACTTATCTCCACCAAAGTTGTGTAATGGAACCAGACTGGCAGTCAAAAAGCTCATGGATCATTGCATTGAGGCTACCATCATGTCAGGCTGTGCCAGGGGGGAGGATGTTCTCCTTCCTCCAATTCCAATGATACCAACTGACTTACACTTTCAATTCAGAAGGCAACAGTTCCCTGTGAACATTTCTTTTGCTATGTCCATCAACAAGGCCCAGGGGCAGACTTTGAAGGTTGCTGGCATCCACTTACTCACGCCCTGCTTTTCACATGGCCAGTTGTACGTGGCATGTTCCAGAGTTGGTGCATCCAAGAATCTGTTCATTTTAACCCCGTCAGGAAAAACAGACAATGTTGTCTATCCACAGGCTCTCCAATAACAGAGTGCTCCCACCTTCATGTACTCCTCCCATAAGGTTGCTGACTGAACCTCATTTAATTACCTCAAAACTCTCACTAGCCATCTCTGTGCCTGCTTTGTAAAAGCTTGCAGCAACAGAGCACTCCTTCAGGATCACATCCATTGGCATCCAACGATCACAGAAGCTGCTCTGTCTTACTCCCCCAAAAGGCTACGACATCTCTTTGTGGCGATCCTTTGCTCTAAGGGATTCATTCCACTCGCTGTTGCCTCATCAGGAATCACTGCAACTCTTCTGGAAGGAGGTCGCACTGCCCACTCAAACTTTCCTGTCCCTCTGGATCTGAATAGACAACAACACCCAGTGTGTAAGATTAGCACAGCAACTGCTGAGCTGCTTCCAAAGTCTAAAGTCATTGTGTGGGATGAGTGTACAAAAACCCACAAGAGGGCACTTGAAGAACTCAACAGTACTCTACAAGATATGAGAGGCTGCATACCTACTACAAGATAACACATTTAACAGTGTAATGTTAAATAATTTTATATTGATTATAAAATCACTCTGTATAATACCAAACCCATTGGGTTTGCAAAATTTTACCAGAACAAGTATTCACTCAGTCTTTGGTTGTAACTCCACCATTTTGTAAAATGTTCTATTGTTCTACATTATTATTGGCATAAATGTTCACTGTTGATTTGTAAACTGACCTCTAAATGACTGAGATAGTATCTTTTATTTTGCTATTCAACTCATACACTGAAACTTTGTGATATCACTCCTGGGTCACCCACAATCACCTCCCTCCCCTCCCTCCGTCCCCCCCTTCTCCCTCCCCCCAATCGCGCTCTCTCTCTTTCCCCCCCCAATTGCGCTCTCTCTCTTCCCCCCCCATCGCACTCTCTCTTCCCCCCCAGTCGCTCTCTCTTCCCCCCCAGTTGCGCTCTCTCTCTTCCCCCCCAGTCGCGCTCTCTCTCTTCCCCCCCAGTCGCGCTCTCTCTCTTCCCCCCCAGTCGCGCTCTCTCTCTTCACCCCCAGTCGCGCTCTCTCTCTTCCCCCCCAGTCGCGCTCTCTCTCTTCCCCCCCAGTCGCGCTCTCTCTCTTCACCCCCAATCATGCTCTCTCTCTTCCCCCCCGTCACGCTCTCTCTCTTCCCCCCCAGTCACGCTCTCTCTCTTCCCCCCCAGTCGCGCTCTCTCTCTTCCCCCCCCAGTCGCGCTCTCTCTCTTCCCCCCCCACTCGCGCTCTCTCTCTTCCCCCCCCACTCGCGCACTCTCTCTTCCCCCCCACTCGCGCTCTCTCTCTTCCCCCCCAGTCACGCTCTCTCTCTTCCCCCCCCAGTCACGCTCTCTCTCTTCCACCCCCAGTCGCGCTCTCTCTCTTCCCCCCCCAGTCGCGCTCTCTCTCTTCCCCCCCAGTCGTGCTCTCTCTCTTCCCCCCCAGTTGCGCTCTCTCTCTTCCCCCCCAGTCGTGCTCTCTCTCTTCCCCCCCCAGTCGTGCTCTCTCTCTTCCCCCCCAGTCGCGCTCTCTCTCTTCCCCCCAGTCGTGCTCTCCCTCTTCCCCCCCAGTCGCGCTCTCTCTCTTCCCCCCCCAGTTGCGCTCTCTCTCTTCCCCCCCCCCCAGTCGCGCTCTCTCTCTCTCTTCCAACAACAACATGCCCTCGAAAAAGCCTCGGCACCGCCGGGCACTCCAGCTAGTTCACAATAAAGCCAATGCACCAAATTTTGAAAGCCCATAGCAAAAAATTACAATATGCAGTTAAAGCTCAGCTCTTTGATGGTTTTAAAAACACTGGCCTAGAAATTCGGCTGCATAGCAGGCCTACCGAGACCCCATTATGGTGGAAAGGAAGCGCATGCAAACATCCGGCTGGAAGTGTGTCATCTGCGATATTGGTATGGGTGGTCGCGCTGTTAAGTAGAGAAAATGGGTTAGGGTTTCTGCTTTGGGCGCAATCGGGAAACAGCACCCAAAATGCTCTTGAAATTGTGCTGGTTAGGTTACAGTTCAAGTTTCCACTAAAATTCATTAGCAAAATCACAAATGTAAAATCTTCCATAAACCAGTGCAATTGGGCAGTGTATTAGAACATAATTTTTTCTTTCCATTAAAAGGTATTCGTTGATGTATTTAAGAGTGGTGACCTGGTGCAGTTTTATTAATACAGCTGAACATGGGATTATCAGCAAAAATAAGTATCTTTAACAAGGGTGTCCAGTCCGCCACCTTTGAGTAATCTGATTTAAGATTACTGATAATGAGTTAAAAAAAACTATGATGAAATCTTTAATAGTTTTATTGGTGTACACTAGTCAGTTTTTTAGTAAATTAAATATTTTTGATGTGAAAGAACTTTGAAAACGTGCATACTAGTGCCTAAGAAATTGAGCGCAATTTCAAGAGCCTTCCCGAACCAGCGCAATCGGCGGAAATCTCGCACTTTTGACCTGGGGCTGTGACCAGATTTGTGGGCGGGGCCTGATCCTGATAAATTGAATCTTGACCCAGCGTAAAAGATTGTGGAATACACGAACGTAAGTGGTTTTGGGCATAATTCACTTACGTTTAAAGTTCCCCGATCTTTTGTGCTGGGCCGGTCAAGTCTGCCTGAACTGCGTTGATGTTACTAGTGGAAACAAATGTACACTCTACCCCAATATATTTAAATTAGGGTCCTGCGCAGCTTGTAGGTCTCATTTTCCACTTTGGACTGCATCAGCAGGTGTTCAAATACTTGGTGCAAAATGAGCCACAGGTATCTAGGGTAAGAAATTCATGGCCTTAGCGCCACTCCGTAGCACCATTAAATGACACTAAAACGGCGGTCGCCACTCTTTCTCCAGCTGCTGGCGGGACCCGCGGCGGCTGCCGTTTTGGTCCCTACCTTTGTGCTGCCAGTAATTGGCAGCGCCATCTTCAACAAAATGGCGGCGTTGTGACGTAAATCGGCGTGCAACGCCGACTTTGTGTCACAAGTGCGAACTTCAACCCTAGCACTGATTCAGCACTGGGTCCTAAGCATGCCAGGTTATCCTGGCGTGCAAGCAGGCTGACATTGCCGAAGTCTGCATGTCTTAAAGGGACACACACATTGTTCAGGTAAGTTTGGATTTATGGTTTTGGACTGGGTTTTTATGAACTTATTGAAGTGGTGGCTTGCTGCAATAGATGTGATTTTTTTTTTTAAGTGTGTAGGCAGTGCTGCTGGACACTTGCAAGGGCTCGGATGGTAAATGAACGCCTTTGAGAAGACAAAACATGCTGCAAATATTCAGCAGGTCACACAACATCTGTGGAGAGAAAAACAGTGTTCACGTCTCAGGTCGAGTTGCTGTATGACCATCTGAGTATTTCCAGCATTTTATGCTGTCATTTCACATTTACAGCATCCACTTACAGAAGGAAGAGGAAGACACAGTGTAGGATTCGCAAAATTGAACTTTATGTTATAAAGGGTCAAATGGCAGAAGAGGCCATGATTTTAAAGACTGTTTTAAAAGAAGCCCAGAAAAAGGGGCATACAAAATGGCCACCATACCACGTGACCGGCTTATTGGGACATTTTAAAATGGTTCCTGGGAAACCTCAGACAGCTTTGTGGATTCAGCCCACAGTAAGTTCTGGAAGCCGTTTCTGAGAGAACGAAACCAGACACCCACATATACATATAGATTAGATGTAGATCCAGTCAAGGCCATCTAAATGTTGACCCAGACAAAATGGGAAAATTTCATATTCATGAGAACAGCACCCAGGACTAGATAACGAGATCAGCAGGACATTGAAGGTCATTCCAGACCAGAGATGGGCCTTTACCGGCCATCTAAAATACTTTAAAATATAATAACTACCCCGCTGTGCTCCCAGCCTGCCAAAAGTTAAACAAAGACTAACCTGATTTTGGGCGGGAAGTGGAGGCTCCTGAAGGAAAAGTATAATTGGAGGAGTTGGAGTTGTACAGTTACCGAGTTGCAGTGGAACAAGAGTTGAGCATTGCGGAGACAGTTGGAGTGGATTCACAGTTGCAGTTGTCGGATAGGCGAGTCGCTGGAGAATAGCTGGGTAAAGAGGAGCTGGTTTGGGAGAAGATCAGCGAACTCCTCTCCACCATCGGAGGAAGACGAAGAAGACTAAGCCGCCATCAAGAAGACAGCTCGAGCCGGCGTCGTGCCCCGGGGTCACACATCGGGAGATCATCGACCAACCCCAGGCCATTGACGAAGACGAGAGGCCTTCTCCCAACTCGGGAGAAGAGACAAAAACAAACTGAAGAAACGATGGGAGCCAGCCCAAGGCTCCTCTGACCGGGGTCGAGCCGACGATCCCTGACCCCGCCGACAGCCAGAACCAGCCGGTGTCCAGCCACCCCCGACCCCCACCTCAGGAGAGAGGTGTGGCGCAGCTCGCTGGGGCTCCACGATCCACGTGGAGACGGAACGACTGAAAGGATCAAACGCAGACTGGTTCAAAACCTTGCACTTCCTAGTTGGATTGGTGAGCATGTTTCTGGCCCTTCACAGTCAGATCTAGATAGGCTTAAGGGGGTGGATTTAAGGGTACAATTGACATGAGTTGTTGTCCCTCGATATTCTGTGTGTTTCCTTATTTCATGATGATTTTTGTAGAGTATAAGTTGCCTGTATTTGCCTTAGTTAGTATTGTGTCGTTATGATTTGTTTGTGTTTTTCCCTCCCATGTACTCTCTTATCTGCCTGCATTTGATTTTTTTTTCCATTTGCAATAAAATTTCATTTCGTTTCATCAAGCTTGGTCGACAAGAGTTTTCTCTACATTGTAGTTCCTGCCCCAAAGTCCAGAGTATAGAATCTAAGGGGCGAGTGGGTCGAACCACTCAAGGTTTTACTGTGCAAGAGAGAGAGGCCTCTAGAGAGAGAAACCTCTGCGATCTAAAACCCCTTACAGAAAATGGCGATCGCGGCAGGACTCTGGCAGCAGGATTGCAATGTAGTAAATCCGAGTTTGAATGGTCGAAATGCAATGGATGAGAGGATAGCGGATTATGGCCTAGAAATTCAGTTCGGACGCTATTGCGGCGCTAAAGTCGGGCGCTCGGCAAATTTAGCGGCCGCCGGAAAGTGCAGGCGAGCTCGCCGAAATTCAGTAGATTTGGCCAACTTTTTGGCCGAGCGCTGCAAAAGGCGTTGGAACCCTGTGTTCAGGCGCTAATCCGGCGATGCAGCCTGATAACGCCGATTCCGGGCGCAGCGCAGGTGCGATCATGTGGTGAGTGTCAGCAGACACCCTGACGCCGGCCAGCTCTTAAAGGGGGAAGGGTCAACTTTGACTGCAGCCACGCCCTGCATGCTGTAGCCCTGCAACTAGGCCTCAGGACTGGTTGTGTACCAAATCAACGCCTGGAGGTCATGGAGAGGGCCCGTGAAAGAGCCCAGCGGTTCTCTGAGCATGCGCTGGGTGTGCTCCTTCATGGGGTACGCAAGAGAAGACGGGTCGTGTGCCCGGCTAGTGGCAGGAAGGCTCCCAGGAGCCAGTTCAGGGAGGCGTGGACCAAAATTGCCCGGAGGGTCTCCTCCAACTCCGATGTTCCCAGGAGTGCGGACCAGTGCCGCAAGAAATACAATGACCTATGTCGGCTGGTCAAGGTGAGTACCCTTTCCAGTGTCCCCCTCATCCTTGCATGTGCACCTCCCATTAGGGCCAAAGGGACATCCAAGGTCTAATGCCCAGCCCTGCTGCCGCTGCAATGGCACTTGCATGTTAATCAATAGCTCTTTCTGCACTTATCACACTGTGCAAGCTATTCCACCATGGGAGGCCTCACACACAACAACGGGGCACCACACTGTACTTAGACGCCCTCCTTTCTCTTGCAGGCCAAGCTGGCGAGGAACGCCAGGAGCCTGCGTGTCACTGGTGGAGGCCCTCGCGATTACCAGGAGCTAACGGTTCTGGAAGAGAGGGTGGCCCGACTGCTGCGTCACCCGGTGATTGGGCCTGTGGCGCTCGGCGACGCCGACCCTATACTGGAACCCACTGGTAAGGACAGGACCGGGTGCACCTCTCTCCTTGCCCTCGCGCATCAGATCTACATCCTTCCCCACTGGCCGAAAAATGCGCATAATGCACCAGTGCGGCCTCCCTCGCTGTCGGCCTGTCCTCACTCTAAAGCTACACTTGTGCCTTCCTGCTTTCAGCTGGTGAGGAGGAGGTGCTCCCTGAAGCCCAGACAGCCAGGCCCTCGGAGGAGGAGGACGTCGAGGAGCAGCAGGAAGGCGCCACCTCGGGGGAACCCTCCTCCGCTCCAGGAGATGGCAATGAAGGGGAGACGTCTGGCGTGCCGGAGAGCCAGGGGGAGGCGGGGGAGGGGAGCCCCGAACCTGGTCCCAGTGGCATGGACGCACGCGGCAAGGCTCCGGCGGCACACCAGCCTTCTGCCCAGAGGGGGGAGGCGGTGGAGGGGAGGGCAGAACCTGGTCCCAGTGGCGTGGCCGCACGCGGCAAGGCTCCGGCGGCACGCCAGCCTTCTGGCCAGAGGGTGGAGGCGCCCTCCAGTCCGGACTCGGACGTCGCCCAGGAGGTGCGCCTCCTGGACGAGATGTCAGCGGCGTCGGAGCGGCGGCACGTCGAAATCATGGAGGTGGTGGCACAGATGCCTCACGCCATCGAAAGCCTCGCACAAAGTGTGGTGGCTTTCGGCCAATCCCAGGCCAGGGGCCTAGAGCAATTCGCAGCAGCGCACGCCAGGGGGGTGGAGCTCCTTGTGGCAGCGCATGAGAGGGGGGTGCAACAACTCGAGGCAGCGCAGCACGCCAGTCGCCAGCTGAGAGGTGCTGTGCAGACAATGGCACTGCAGATGCGGGCACATGCCGGCGCAGTTGGGGCACTGACTTCTGCCACCCTCGCACTGGCGCGGAGGCGTCGCCAGGCCAGCCGCCGCCCTGCTGCCGCACACCGGTCTGGCGACCAACAGTTTGGCGCGCTTGATCCCCGGCCAGGCCGCCCGAGTGCACGTGTGTCTGGCGACCAGCGCGCGCCTGGCATCACCCACCTTGTCCCCATTGGTGCAGGCGAGCCTGCCACTCCCCCAGCCAGGGTGCAAGGAGCTGCTGCAGGCAGTGAAGAGGGCCACCCACAGCTGCAGCAGCCACCAGCCGGCCCCTCCTGGGCCCGCCCTCGTGTAGGCCGACCCCCAAGGGCATCTGGCGAGACGCCTTGTCGCCCTGAAGATCCTTCCCCCAGCCTTGCCACAGCCTCACGGCCCAGCTTGAGGCGCAGCAGCAGGACGGGCCGGGGCAAAAGACGGCTGTCGACAGACTCGCCCTCTCGCCACACCGAATAGACTGTGTTGAGCGAGGGTTTGGGTGATGCGGGGGCTTCTGTTCTGGGGGGCATTATGTGGTTTGGTTTTATGGGGGTGTTTGTGTTGTGGGGGGGGCTTGTTTTTGTTAGGCCAGTGAGGAAGGCCATTTGGATGGTGATGTTTTGTTAGTCCTCCCCAGGTTTTGGGAGTGACAGAAGTTTGTGACTGTTTTTTGGGGGTCTTCTCTGTTTTGCTCTTCCATGTGGGAAGGGCCCTGAGTTTTTGAAATAAAGATGTTTATTTATTCACCATGTGCAGGTGTCATGTTTCAAGTGGTTGTTGGGTTAACCGGCTGAGGGCTTGCGGAGCGGCTGCGTTCAGTGGCCCAGGCCATTCCCTGACAGGGGGCCTAGAAGTGTCGAGCAATAAGCCCCCGGCGGACGGCCCTTGGACCTTGTCGCTCCCTCCTGGCCTGGTGCTCCTCCTCCTCAGGGTCCTCCTGCTCATCCTCCTGAGGTGGTGGGGCAATGTCAGGTGGCAGTGCCTGAGTCCTGCGGATAGCCAGGTTGTGGAGCATGCAGCACACCACGACGAACTGGGAGACTCTATCCGGCGAATACTGAAGAGACCCGCCCGAACGATCCAGGCAACGGAACCATTGCTTGAGGACGCCTATCGTTTGCTCTATTAGGTTCCTTGTGGCTTGATGGCTTTCGTTGTATGCCAGCTCCGCTGGGGTCCTGGGCGTGCGGAGCGGGGTCATGAGCCATCTGCACAAAGGGTAGCCCTTGTCCCCGATAAGCCATCCCCTTGGTGGAGGCTGTGCCTGGAACATGTCAGCCACAGTAGTCTGGCGCAGGATAAAGGCATCGTGGCTGCTTCCTGGGAAGCGGGCATTGACAGCTAGGATGCGCTGCCTGTGGTCACACACCAGCTGCACATTTAGGGAATGGTAGCCCTTCCGGTTGCGGTATTGCTCGGCATTGTGGATAGGTGCCTGCATAGCCACATGCGTGCAGTCAATGGCGCCCTGCACCATGGGGAAGCCCGCGATCCTGGCAAATCCGACTGCACGCTGCTCCTGCTTGTGTTGGGTCATGGGGAAGGAGATGAATTGGTGCCTCCTCGCGAAAAGTGCTTCGGTGACCTGTCGGATGCAGCGATGCGTGGCGAACTGGGAGATGTTCGCAATGTCCCCAGCAGCAGCTTGGAAGGAGCCGCTTGCATAAAAGCTGAGAGCCACCGTGACCTTCACTTCCACCGAGAGAGACGCCCTGGACATGAGCTGTGGCTGCAAATCTGCATGAAGCAGCTGGCAGATCTCTCCAACCACCTCCCTTCTGAAGCGCAGCCTCTTAACACAATGCGCCGCAGTCATGGTGAGATATGAGACCTGCTCCCGGTATTGCCTGACTGGGTAAGGCCTACGTTGGCGACGCCTAATGGCCCCTCTGCGTCTAGGCATGCCTGGCCCTCTCTCAAAGCGTCTGCGAGCCCTTCGCACAAAATGTAGCAACTGAGGGTTGGCCCCCCATGCAGCCCCCATTACAAAGTTCCAAACAGCAAAATCACAAGGATGCAAATGTCAAAGCACTGGCTAGAAGCCAAAAATACCTCTCCTATGGTGTCCGAAATCAGTAATCTCTGTGCCTTGCTCTCTGTGCAGAAATCCAAACCAGTCAAGTCATTGCAGCGAAATGGCTGGCTTTTATGGGTGAGTGGATGTGCCCTTTAATTAGCGCTCCCCGAATCCCACAGGGCCTCTGTTGAGTTCCATTTCACAGTTCTTAGCAGCGCCACGCCCACATCGGCCGGGCGCCACTGAATTTCCGGTTTGGGGCGCACAAACGGCGTTGCACGACGGAATGACGTCATAAGATGCGCGCGCAGCTGAGCGGGCGCTAACACTTTGCGCCGGCGCTAAAGCCCAGCTGAATTTCGGCGTAGGCGCAGATCCGGCGGTGCCCGGGCGCTAAGTGGATAGCGCCGGAAATCTGGCGCTAACGGCTGGCGCAAACAGCTGAATTTCTAGGCCTATATCTTTGGCAAGATAAATCTCATTAAACAGTGGATTTCCGATCTCTTACTGGATGGACGTCCGGTGGACGCAGCCATCAGATGGACAGAGAGCAAAGTGCATAAGAAGTCAGTGGAGAAGGCAGTGTGGTTGATGTGTTACAAGAAGCAGGTCCAGATCTTGGACCGGGTCGTTGCAGCACAGGCAGCCAGGATCGCAACCCAGGCAGCAGAGATAGAGGAAAAGGCCATGGGTGGGGAAAAATTCATCACAGCGCTTCAAGCGCGAAATCAGGAATGCCAAGTGGTAGCTAGTCAACATCAGGCTAGGATAGAGTACCTGGAGTGCCAGGTTACTGAGGCAAAGATCAGTGAAACGAGGATACGGGAGAAAAACGCCCGCCTCGCACAACAGCTAAGAGCGCAGGAGGAGAGAGCAGTGGAGGTTAAGGCAGCTTACAAGCTAGCCCTCGAGCACGGGTTTGAGAGCACAGACCACGGCCCCTGCCAAAAGACCATAGAGGACCTAAGAACGGCCCTGGTTAAGGCAAAAGGCATGGTGTGTCTCGTCAGCCCGAAAGCCAGTCACATGGACTTTTTAAAGGAATCAAAACAGCCGATTCCAGCTGAGGTAGTTGTGGTGCCAGCCACCGAGCCCTCAGCACCGCCGAGCTATAGTGAGACTTGGCCGGAAAAACAGGGGGTGGTAAAAGAGGAGGTAGCCGAGGTGGAATGTGAGAAAGAACAACCACAGGTAGCAAAGCCGGGACCGGCACCAATGTGTCCCGCTCAGTACCAGAGGTTCGGTCCCAATGCCGCCAATGGCGATGTCGGACCCCACCAGAACCAACTCATGGTGCCCTACCCTGCCCCGCAATTAAGGTCCATGGTGAGCCACTTCACACGACTCACAGTAAAGGGAGATCCCTCGATTCATTTCAGGGAGATAGAGGAAACAGCAGCCATTAATGACTGTGATGAACAGGAACAGGTGAAACTGTTGCTTTTCTCCCTGGATTGCACAATCCTTCAGTGCCTCTCAGATGAGAGTAAGGGGGGACAGAAAGGGTATGCGGATCTCAGGGAGGAAGTTTTAGAAGTAATGGGAGTGGACGACGGTAGTCCGTTCGACCGTGTAGAAGGGACCGTGCATCTATCTGGAGAACCCCCACGGGTTTTCGCAGAAAGGCTGTGGCCAGTGTATCGACGCAGCTGTCCGGGCATGCCTGAACGGGCTGCAATGAGCGACGAACAGCGGGTTCATTGGCTCCGTTGCTTGGTTACCAACAGCTTGCCAGAGACACGGGCCCTAGCCAGGTCGTGGTTTGATCCCCAAGGTCCCGGTGTCACGGAGGAGACGGTGCTCCGTCAGCTCAATGTTGCGTACAAGAATTGTAGAGGTCAGGAAACACCTCCCCAGAAGGGAAAGGTGCATGAGGCAAAACCCGCAGCCCCAAGCAAGAAGGAGTGGCGTCAGGAGGGCAATCGCCCTGTCCAAGCCAAGCGCAATTGCTACGGGTGTGGGAAGGATGGGCATTGGCGCAAGGACTGTAGAAATCTGTGGAAGGATAATAAAGGGAAATTTCCCGCAGCCCAAGCCCAAGCCCAGACTGCCGCCCCAGCACCAGCCCAAACCCAAGCTGTAGCTACTGCCCCAGCACAAGGAGCTGGTGCAGTTATGGATCCCGCTGCGATTGAATCAATCATAGAGACAATGCGGTTTCTGGTGATTTCACAGGGGAAGATAGCCGTCACCACCGGTCTTGTCGTGCCCGAAACCCCAACCGCTGTGCCCAAATGACTAGAGCCGGCGCAGCCCGTTTACTTGTGTGCGCTGCGATATGATATATGGAGGTGACCCCTCGTGGAGATGGAAGTGGAGGAGGTAAAAGGGACCTATTTGTTGGATACGGGGGCATCGTGCACCGTGATCCACACAGATAACCCCACCGCCTCGCCTCTGTCCACCAGGGTTCCATATATTCTGTCGGGCTTCACAGGCAAGGAACAGGCTGGCGCACATTCCATTCCCCTCTCCATTCAATTAGGACCACTCCGCACCAAGTGGAGGTGTATACTGATGAAGTGGGAGGTGGAGAATGGGAAAGGGATCCTCGGGTCCGATTTCTTGGTCGAACACGGGATCCTCGTGGATCTAAGAAACCATTGTCTTTGGGGAGCGGGTAAGGGTGAGCCGGGCAAGGTAGTCGTCATCCCAGGGGAAGGGGAAAGAGGGACCCTGTGTACCGTGAAGCCAAAAGAGGGCTATGACCTCGAGCTCATGGTCACGGGCGTCCCACAAGATTTGCAGGCATTCGTGTACGACCACCTGATGACGTTTGCCACTCACAAGCACGATTGCAGGAGGGTCACCGGGTTTGAGATCAGCGTAGATGGGGACCCCATGGCCCAACCCCAAAAACAGTACAACTTCCCCCGGGAAGCGAAGCCCGACATGGAGACAGCAATATCTTCACTGGTGCAGCAGGGTGTGTTGAGACCGATAGTCACCCATGTGAACTCTCCGTTATGGCCGGTGAGGAAGCCGGACGATTCCTGGAGAGTCACGGTGGACTACAGAGTCCTCAATAGCAACTTCCCAGCCTGCGCGCCGACAGTAGCAGCAGTTGCCGACCTGATAGGAAGTATTCCAGCCTCCGCGACCGCGTTCACAGTACTGGATATTTCTAATGGGTTTTGGTCCATCCCTTTAAGGAGGGAGGATCAGTACAAGTTTGCCTTTACGTTTAAAGGGCAACAGTACACCTGGAACTGCTTGCCACAGGGTTTCCACAACAGCCCCAGCATTTTCCATCAATGCATGGCGGGGAGTCTAAAAGAGTTCAGCCAGCCCAATCAGCTAGTGCAGTATATGGACGACCTGCTCCTGTTCACAGACTCAAGGGAGGAGCATGGCCCACTATTGGCCGAGTTATTGGAGCTGTTAGGTAGAAAGGGTTTCAAAGTGAACCCAAAGAAAGCACGGATCGGCCAGCAGGAAGTGAAATTCCTGGGTCTGACCATCTGTGCCGGTGAGAGAGCCTTAGTTAAGGCCAGGCGGGAATCGGTGCAAGATCTACCGATCCCCAACACCGTAACGGGTGTGAGGTCCTTTCTGGGACTGACCGGGTACTGCAGAGATTTTATTGAGGACTATGCAGCCGCGCGACTCCTACACAAGGGAGTGGAGTGGTCCTGGGATGAGGGTTGCCAGGCAGCATTCGAAAAACTCAAGAGAGACTTGCAGACCGCGCCAGCCCTGGGGGCCATAGATGGGGGAGAGGAGTTTTTCCTGGAGGTAGCGGCTAGCGGGGATAGCTTGAGCGCTGTACTGCTTCAATAGCGACACGGCAAGCTGAGGCCAGTGGTCTATTCCTCCAGGGTGCTCACTGATGTGGAAAGGAGCTTTTCCAATTGCGAGCGGCATCTCCTGGCCACGCATTGGGCTGTGAAAAGATCTCTGATCTTCACAGGCACCTCTCCCATCACTCTCCTCACCCATCACACACCTACCCGAATGCTTCTAGATGGAAGGATTAAGGAAGGGACAGTAAGCAGTGCACGCATTGCGCGCTGGACCCTCCTCCTTTCACAGATGGAGCTGAAGGTGAAGGGTCTCTGCGAGCCCAAGCTCGCGGCCAACATGGTATATCCCGGAACAGCCCATCGGTGTTCCATAGAAGGGGTATGGGAGGTGGACGTAGGTTTACGGGCCGGGATACATCCCACGGGCCGCGAGATCTACGTGGACGGTTCCAGCACGGTATCAGCTGGTGAACGACTCACAGGGTGTGGAGTTTATGACCCCGCAGCAAACATTGCCCTGGCGATTAAGCTCCCCAGCACCATGAGCGCCCAGCAGGCTGAACTGGCTGCGGTAGTGTACGTCGTTACACACCCCGAGATCTTCCCCACCCCATACACGATTTGCTCGGACAGCATGTTCACATGCAACTCATGTACGGAGTACCTAGCCATCTGATCCCGCCGCGGATATACCTCTGCGGACGGGCAACCCTTAACCGTGAAGCCCCTGTTAGAAAAGACTTTAGCTGCGGTGGGAGAGAAAGGGGAAGTCTTTATCCACAAGGTAAAGGCCCATTCCTCCACGGAACCCCGCGGCGAGGGTAATCAGCAAGCAGATACGTTAGCCAGGGAAGGTGCCCGCACCGGCACTTTCTGGGATCCCTATGGGTCCAAACCCGTGGCAGTAATCCGAGGCAAGGATGGGACTCAGGGTACCACAGGGGTAACACTGCCCCCAGACCTCAAGACCGTCCAAACCCTAGATCCCGCCCTAAAAACAGTCCTCAAGGCCATCACTGAGGACAAGGAAGTAGAGGGTCCATACGGTGCAGCAGCCCTCTCCATCAAGGAAGGCATGCTGTTCCGAGAGGAACAGTGGGTTGTGCCACAGCAGCACCGGAGGGAATTCCTTCAACTGGCCCACGAGGGTCCAGGAGCAGGACACCCCGGGCCTGAGGGCACCTGGCAACGGGTGGAACAGGTGGGGTGGTGGCCGGGACTCCGGGACGATGTCCGCGAGTTCTGCGCCAATTGCCTAGTGTGCGCTGCGAACAACCCAGACCCCCAGAAAAGGAAGGTGCCCATGGGGCACATCAGGAAAGTGGAGGGACCATGGCAGTCGATACAGGTCGACTATATCGGGCCCCTGCCCACTGCCCAGGGAGGCTATAAGCAGTGCCTTGTCCTGGTGGATGTGTTCACCAAGTGGGTGGAAGCCTTCCCATACCGAACAGCCACGGCACTCAGTACTGCCAGGATCTTGGTCCGGGAGGTGTTCTCGCGGTGGGGACTACCACGATTTGTGGAGTCTGACCGAGGGGCTCATTTCACTGGCCAAGTGATGCAGGCCACCCTCATGCTCCTAGGCATTGAAGGGAAGTGGCACGTGGCCCACAACCCGCAGTCACCTGGGATTGTGGAGCGCATGAACCGCACCTTAAAGGAAAAGCTGAGGAAGGAGACGAGGGACTCGCCCCAGAAATGGGCGGAGGCCTTGCCTCTAGTCCTCATGGGGATCCGGGCTAGCCAGTCTAAAAGTACGGGGTACTCCCCGCACAAATTAATGACTGGAAGAGTCATGCGAACCCCCACCCATGCACTAGCCCCGGTGCTCACTGAGGGGCAGCTCCAGGAGGTGAATCGGGACAAGTTTGCCCGGACCCTCTTTGAGCGCCTGAAACAGATCTATGGGCAAGTGGCTGGGAACATGGGGAGGCAGCATCAGGGCAACCGATTGCTGCTTGAACCCCGAAAGACAATCGAGTGGGAAGTTGGAGATCAGGTCATGGTGAGAAACTATGCCCGAGTAGGGAGTTTAGAACCACTGTACATGGGGCCCTACAGCATTGTAGACAAGGCCAGCCCCGTGGTATACGCAGTGAAGTTGCCCCGGCGCACTAAATGGTTTCACATCAATCAGTGCAAACTGTTTAAACCGGGTGCAAGAGCATCAGCAACCGAAGCCAGGTCTGAGGGTAAAAATCCTCAGCCTGAGGCGTGCGATGAGTCACAGACCACACAAGCTGGCGTTGTAGCCTGCTTGGAAGGAGAAGCTGTTCCGCCCACCTGGGGGGAGGCTTCCCCTATGGCCTGGGACTCAGACGAGGAGGGGCCCGAACAACAAGGTCCCGCCCTCGACACGATTCTGGAGGAGGTTGAGTCGGAGGACGGAGGTCCCGCCCTCGACTCGAGCGTGGGGGAGGTAGAAATTGGGGGCGGAGATCCTCCACCTGTAGGGACAGGTGAGGAGGAGTCGTCTGCCACAGACCCAAATCCCAAAGGGGCGGAGCCGGAGGGGAGGGAGCCGAAGCCCACAGTCGTGGAAGAGCCACGGGCTGTGAGAGCTAAAGTCCCACCCGAAGGTCCACTCGCCAAGGGAGCCTGCCCGAATCCCAAAGGGGCAGAGCCTGAGGGGAGGGAGCCAAAGCCCACATTCGTGGAAGAGCCACGGGCTGTGAGAGCTAAGGTCCCACCCGAAGGTCCACTCGCTAAGGGAGCCACTCCCAAAGCACCTTTTCGGAGGTCGACTCGAACGCCTCAGCCAGTAAAACCTTGGCCCGAGTCCCCCGCTCCCAGTAAACGCCGACTTGAGAAATCCTTGACAAAACACAGTCCCCGATTAACAGCAAAAGGCTGCAGGGAACCCAAGCCACAGGTCACTGCAGCCCCGCCACAGGGAGCGGCGAGCTGCAGTCCAATCAGGGATTAGGCAAGCCGCCTGGGGATGGGCGGCGCTGTACATAAGTTAAGTTTAAGTTTAAGTTTAAAGATGTGTAAATATTAAGGGGATTAGAGTTTAAGTAGTTTTGAAATCTGCCCAGTATGTGTGTATTTTTGGATCGAGGTCGAAAGACCCGATCATGCCGTCACCTAAGCCAGAATCTCTCGGGAGCCTGGCTATATTGTGTGATCTGTTACAGGAGCCAGAAAAGATGAGAGGGATCCTCATCGCGTTCGTGACGATCGGATGGAGCTGGGCCTATCGGGGCCGCACTAAGGACTCCACCATTTACGGGTGCTCTGGCAACAGAGGCCCCATCGCGACTGATGGAACCGGCCCACGGGACGCTGAAGAGACTGCTGTCTACTTCCATGAAGGAAGATGGCCAGGCTGGCTGGGGTCGAACTCTACTGAATACTCCAGCCAGACGGGGTTCGCATACAGAGAAACGTCTCTGATGTGCCCCGGGGTGCGGATTATTGCACCCAGGATCAGCGTCACCGTGGGAAAGAAGATTTGTTTGAACTGTCTGGGACATGTACCTTTGGATCGTTGGTGGTGGCTGCGCAAGTTGAGCAGCACCATGAAGAACTCCACTGTGGAGTGGGAGAGACTGGGTAACAACACCCATTGGACTATTACGGGAACTCATGGGGGGTTGAGTGTCTGTTGGGACAAATGGTGGGAACCAGATGAGGGGATCTACACCTGTATGTGGGGTTCAGAACGCGCTTGCCCCACAGGCGTCTCCATCTTTTTCCAAAGACAATGGCAGGATGCTGGACAAGGAATGAGGTGGGACATCAGCACATGGTGTGCGGAGTCCCATACTCTCAGATTTACGAATTCGACTTTGCCGATGTCGACAGAGCCGAATTGTACACCACACCACATGAGGTCTTGGACAGAGTAGGGAGACAAAGAAGGGGTGCAGTAAATGATATTTTCACAGCTTTTAATACAGGAACTCCCGTCATCAACACACTGGATGATGTGGAGCTGCAAACCCAGATCAATGGTTTGAAAACACAGTTGAGAAAGATACTGACTGGTGAGAATAAGGTAGTGGGTTCTGAGTTAAATGAGGACCAGGCCATGACACTACACTTAAAAGAGATTATAGCTGAGCTGGAGAAACACGCCAGGACGGTAAATGCTCTCATCAGGGTGGATCGGAACGCGTCCAATCAGGCTGCGCAGAACGAAGCTTGTGTGCTATACGGGGCGTGATTACTGGGCGAGGGCCGCAGTAACCTGGAGGATTTAAAACAAGGTTTAGTCCCCTCCTGGATCAGCAACAAGCACCTCACAGCCCTTCACCCTTTTGAGAATGCATTGAGTCCGTGCCAGCTGAGACTAGCTTCAGAGGCCTACCCAGTCCCGGTGGACTGTGGACGGTCTAATCACACCATTATGGGTATAGTGGTAAGAATGCTGGTGATGGGAAAGACAGCTAAACCCGCCCCGGTATACAGGGTGGAGAACATTGGAGTCATTCAGGGGGTGCGCACATTCGCTACATGGGGGTCCCACCTTATGTCATTCGATGGGAGCATGCAATGATGGGTACCGACCTCTCGGGGTGCCGGAGCCGGGGAGCGCACATCATCCTGTGTCCCCAGCACTTGAATGCCCATTCAAAACCACAGTGTGGGTTCAGAACTGCTGGCACGAAGCCTATAAATTGCACCATGGAGGCAATGGCACAAGGCCATGTGCCCCCGCAGGTGGCGTATATAGGAGGTGGGACATACTGTGTCACCACTGCAGTGCCCCACTACCAACATGGACAGCATGGTTGGTGTCTGGTTAGTGACAACAGCTTCTGTTTCAAGCCGAGGGCAGAAGTTCAAGTGGCCCAAGAGCGAATTGTCCCCATTCCTGAACCTTCCACTGTTCACATCACTGTTAAAGAGAATTTCACCGATCTGCAGCAATTCATTGCACATTTTGGATATATCATTCCCCCTCTCCCTGAACACCTCACCAAGATATTAAAAGCCGTTGTTGTTTCACAGAAACACTTCTACACACTGGAGCAGAAGACTTTAGAGATAGGGGCAGACATATTGGACATAGTGACCCCACCGTGGTGCGACCTGTTCACTAATATAGAAGTCCCTTCTTGGATTAGGATAGCCTCCCACATTCTTGTAGTGTGCCAGGTTGTCATTGTAGTTTATTTACTGTTTGTACACTGTAAAAAGGTCAAACATTCGCAAAAGTATATGAGAATAAAGGGGAATGGAGGGAGCATTATGTGCGGGTAGAAGAGACACCCGTTTAGATTTTTGCTGCTGTGTATAAAGTTAACGTTTTCCCTCCCTCCTCTGCATTATTTTGATGTGTATTCATGTGCATTTTTGATTTTTCGTGTGTGTATTTTCTTTTCTTATTGCATTTGAATTAGATGTGTTGTTATTATTAAAAGGGTAATGTGTATGCACTAGGTGATGTAGGGGTATAAGGACCCCCTCCACGCCTGGAAGTAAGTTGTTAGATTTTAACTCCAAGGTTTTGCCATCTGTAGATGCTCAATGTACACTAGATTTTTCTGAAATGGGAAATGCATGTGTCGTGGGGTCATAGATAGGTAAATACTGGGGATGGTTTGATTGTGGAAAGTCAGAAAATTTTGCTCACTCAGAATTATGATACTTCAAGCAAGTTACAGTATCATCAGGGGGGAGTGTAGGATTCGCAAAATTGAACTTTACATTATAAAGGGTCAAATGGCAGAAGAGGCCATGATTTTAAAGGCTGTTTTAAAAGAAGCCCAGAAAAAGGGGCATACAAAATGGCCACCATACCACGTGACCGGCTTATTGGGACATTTTAAAATGGGTCCTGCGAAACCTCAGACAGCTTTGTGGATTCAACCCACAGTAAGTTCTGGAAGCCGTTTCTGAGAGAACGAAACCAGACCCACACATATACATATGGATTAGATGTAGATCCAGTCAAGGTCGGCCTGGAGACAGAGGCCATCTAAATGTAGAACCAGACAAAAGGGGACAATTTCATATTCATGAGAACAACACCAAGGACTAGATAACAAGATCAGCAGGACATTAAAAACAATGAAGGTCATTCCGGACCAGAGATGGGCCTTTACCGGCCATCAAAATATTAAAAAATATAATAACTACTCCGCTGTGCTCCCAGACCGCCAAAAGTTAAACAAAGACTAACCTGACTTTGGGCGGGAAGTGGAGGCTCCTGAAGGAAAAGTATAATTGGAGGAGTTGGAGTTGTACAGTTACCGAGTTGCAGTGGAACAAGAGTTGAGCAGTTGCGGAGACAGTTGGAGTGGAGTCACAGTTGCAGTTGCCGGACAGGCGAATCGCTGGAGAATAGCTGCGTAAAGAGGAGCTGGTTTGGGAGAAGATCAGCGAACTCCTCTCCACCATCAGAGGAAGACGAAGAAGACTAAGCCGCCATCAAGAAGACAGCTCGAGCCGGCGTCCTGCCCCGGGGTCACACATCGGGAGATCATCGACCAACCCCAGGCCATTGACAAAGACGAGAGGCCTTCTCCCAACTCGGGAGAAGAGACAAAAACAAACTGAAGAAACGATGGGAGCCAGCCCAAGGCTCCTCTGACCGGGGTCGAGCCGACGATCCCCGACCCCGCCAACAGCCAGAACCAGCCGGTGTCCAGCCACCCCCGACCCCCACCTCAGGAGAGAGGTGTGGCGCAGCTCGCTGGGGCTCCACGATCCACGTGGAGACGGAACGCCTGAAAGGATCAAACGCAGACTGGTTCAAAACCTTGCACTTCCTAGTTGGATTGGTGAGCATGTTTCTGGCCCTTCACAATCAGATCTAGATAGGTTTAAGGGGGTAGATTTAAGGGTACAATTGACATGAGTTGTTGTCCCTCGATATTCCGTGTGTTTCCTTATTTCATGATGATTTTTGTAGTGTATAAGATGCCTGTATTTGCCTTAGTTAGTACTGTGTCGTTATGATTTGTTTGTGTTTTTCCCTCCCATGTACTCTCTTATCTGCCTGCATTTGATTTATTTTTCCATTTGCAATAAAATTTCATTTTGTTTCATCAAACTTGGTCTACAAGAGTTTTCTCTACATTGTAGTTCCTGCCCCAAAGTCCAGAGTATAGAATCTAAGGAGCGAGTGGGTCGAACCACTCAAGGTTTTACTGTGCAAGAGAGAGAGGCCTTTAGAGAGAGAAACCTCTGTGATGTAAAACCCCTTACACTGTGTCACCACTGCAGCACCCCACTACCAACATGGACAGCACGGTTGGTGTCCGGTTAGTGACATCAGCTTCTGTTTCAAGCCTAGGGCAGCAGTTCAATTGGCCCAAGAGCGAATTGTCCCCATTCCTGAACCTTCCACTGTTCACATCACTGTTAAAGAGAATTTCACCGATCTGCAGCGATTCATTGCATATTTTGGGTATATCATTCCCCCTCTCCCTGAATACCTCACCAAGATATTAAAAGCCGTTGTTGTTTCACAGAAATATTTACACTGGAGCAGAAGACTTTAGAGATAGGGGCAGACATATTGGATATAGTGACCCCACCGTGGTGGGACCTGTTCACTAATATAGAAGTCCCTTCTTGGAGTAGGAGAGCCTCCCACATTCTTGTAGTGTGCCAGGTTATCATTGTAGTTTATTTACAGTTTGTACACTGTAAAAAGGTCAAACATTCGCAAAAGTATGAGAACAGAGGGGAATGGAGGGAGCCTTATGTGCGGGTAGAAGAAGAGACACCCGTTTAGATTTTTGCTGCTCTGTATAAAGTTAAAGTTTTCCCACCCTCCTCTGTATTATTTTGATATGTATTCATGTGCATTTGATTGATTTGTTGTATGTGTATTTTATTTTTATTCTTGAAGTTTATTAGATGTGTTGTTATTATTAAAAGATAGTGTGTATGCACCAGGTGATGTAGGGGTATTAGGCCCCCCATCACGCCTGGAAGTGAGTATGTCAAATTTCACATCTGAAGTATTGCCATCTATAGATGCTTAATGTACGCTAGGTTTTCTGAAATTGGAAATGCATGTGTCATGGGGTCATAGATAGGTAAATACTGGGGATGGTTTGATTATGGAAAGTCAGAAAATTTTGCTCACCCAGAATTATGATACTTCAAGCAAGTTACAGTATCATCAGGGGGGAGTGTAGGTTTCGCAAAATTGAACTTTATATTATAAAGGGTCGAATGGCAGAAGAGGCCATGATTTTAAAGACTGTTTTAAAAGAAGCCTAGGAAAAAGGGGTATTCAAAATGGCCACCAGACCCCGTGACCAACTTATTGGGACACTTTAAAATGGTTTCTGTAGTCCTCAGACAGCTTTGTGGATTCAGCCCACAGTAAGTTCTGGAAGCCGTTTCTGAGAGAACGAAACCAGACACCCACATATACATATAGATTGGATGCAGATCCAGTCAAGATCGGCCTGTAGATAAAGGCCATCTAAATGTTTACCCAGACAAAAAGGAACACTTTCATATTCATGAGAAGAGCATCAAGGACCCGTTAAGGACATCACCAGGCCATTAAAAACAATGAAGGTCATTCCAGACCAGAGATGGCCAGTGACCGGCCATCCAAGAACAGTTTAAAATATAATAACTACCCCGTTGTGCTCGCAGCCCGCCAAAATTAAAACAAAAGACTAACCTGATTTGGTGCGAGATAAGGGCTTCTGAAGAGAAGTATTTCTGGGAACCCAGGGGTAGAAAGAAAAAGCGGTCCTCGTGGTGCTACCATCGTATCGGTAGCGTCATCGCTAGAAGAAGGAGAAGAAGACGGTTCGAGCCAGCGTCCCGCCCCGGGGTAAAACATTGGGAGATCATCGACCAACCCCGGGCCGTTGACGAAACGGAAGGCCATCGACCCACTCCGGCTTGGGAGAAGAGATAATAAAAAACGACAGAAGAAATGATGGGGGCCAGCCCGAGGCTCCTCTGACCGGGGTCGAGCAGACAATCCCTGACCCTGCCGACATCCAGACTAGCCGGTGTCCAGCCGTCCCTGACCCCCGCCTCAGGAGAGAGGTATGGCGCAGCTCACTGGGGCTCCACCAACCACGTGGAGACAGGACGCCTGAAAGGATCAAATGCAGACCTGTTTCAAAACCTTACACTTCCTAGTTGGATTGGTGAGCATGTTTCTGGCCCTTCATAATCAGATCTAGATAGGTTTAAGGGGGTGGACATTTAAGGGTATAATTAACATGAGTTGTTGCCCCTCGATGTTCCGTGTGTTTTCCCCATTTCATGATGATCTTTGTAGAGTATAATATGCCTGTACTTGTCTTAGTTAGCATTGTGTCGTTATGATTTGTTTGTGTTTTCCCCTCCCATGTACCCTCTTATTTGCTTGCATTTTGATTTGTTTTACATTATGCAATAAAATTCCATTTCATTTCATCAAACTTGGTCTATAAGAGTTTTCTCTACATTGTAGTTCCTGCCCCAAATCCCAGACTACAGAATCTAAGGGGCGAGTGGGTCGAACAACTCACGGTTTTACTGTGCAAGAGAGAGAGGCCGCTAGAGAGAGAAACCTCTGCGATCTAAAACCCCTTACAACAGAGAGGAGGAAGGTGAAGAGGAGGAAGAAGAGGACAAAGCAGAAGAGGAGGAAGCAGAAGTGGAGGAATCAGATGGAAGGATGCATCCCAGACAGCACCATTATGGCTGGGTTAAAAGGGATAGAATCATCCGTCTGCGGTCCCAGTGACCACAACCTCAATTCCCCTTTCAACATTAGTGCCGCAACCCACCTTCAATCTGTTACTGACCATCACAACATTCTCTTGGCCACAATGCTGAAATAAAAGCCACCACAAAGCAAACTTTCCAAACCAACTTTATACATCTATCCATCCAATGTGACATCAAGAAATCAACTCATCACCCATATGCATTCTCTTAATGACTGCCTTGTGTGTGCCTTTGCCTATCTGACTGATGTCATGCAGTGCTACCCCAATGGCTGCAGCATGGCTGATGGAAGGCTGCTGGCTTTCAGTGGGGGACACTGCAAATGGCCTTGCTAGTTGACCTTGAGGAGCTGGTGGCTGGGAGTGTCAAATCAATCTTCTTCTTGTTCTTCTTCTTCACTCTTCTCTCCCTCGTCTTGTCACCCACTAGCTGGGCAGGCTGCATTTCTTGGGTGTGTGAAATGAGGAAAGCACAAGGGTGGAGTTGTGGTGATGGGAGGGCAGGAAAGCAAGAGGTGCATGCCAGAAAGAGAATAACATATAAGGATACTAGCATCTTGTATCCATTCAGCCCTGCCGCTGGCCAAGGGCTCAGCCATGCTCCTGCCAAGAATGGCCTGCACTGTCTCCTCCAAGTGAGGTGAGGCTAGGAATGGGAGGTGTGCCTCATGTTTGGTACAGATTGTTGGTAGGTGAGTGATTGGTGGTGGTGGGGGGGGGGGTGGGGTGGAGGGGGGGAGTCGTGCATTGAGCAGTGTGTGAGGCTAGTGGTGTAGTTGGTAGGAGACGGTTTTTGAAGATGCATTCACTGACCTTGACCAGTGGTCTGAGGTCATGAAGCTTCTTTGGGCACTGGAGCCAGGTCCTGGGGGCGACACTGCTGGCAGTGATGGCCTCGGTGATGTGGTCCCACATGGTTCTTTCTGGAGGGCTTCCTGGCCCCTGTGGGTAGAGGGCCTGTCTTGCAGTGCTGACCCCCTGCACAAAGCTGGAGTGCTGTGTGTGAGACTCTGGGTGCCCCTTCCCTGGCTTGCTGAGCCATTTGTGTTAGTTCTGTGGCATTTTTCCCAATTTTTAAGGTTAGGAAGGAAATTCAGCTTTAAGAGCTGAATATTCACATTTGGGATTTCTTTTTAATGTTAAATATTTTTTTAAAGGCAGAAAGGGCTGAAAACTACATTGTTTCACTTCATTTTCATTTGTATTGCTTCAGTGTGCGTGGCCCCTTTAATTATCAGACCTCTTCATTGCCCACAATTCCTTGCGAGCGCCACAGCCTCGCTTCCAGAGGCTGTGGGAAGCTGCAATGCCGCACCTGGACATTAACTTTGGGTCTGATGCCTGCAGAAATGTCACCAGGGTGGCGTGGCCCGGCAGATAATCGCCGCGCCAACAATCTCTATCCCATTTTGCTCTGTTAGCATGCGGCCAAATACAGCGGCCGTTAACTCCAGTTGCCAGTGACATCAGCAACTTTACTGGCTAACATGAATTTCTCCCCCCTAGTATTTTACTGACTCCAGCAGTTTAGCACCAGACTCACCCAAACTGAATTGTTCTCTTCAATGTTGCAATTACATGTTCTTATTACTGAGGAGCACATTCAAAAGACCTCAGGGTATCATGAAAATCACAAACCCTGACTCAGTTTTTGCTGAAGAACCACATTTCTACAATGAATAATGCTAACTGAGCATATTCAGATAAATACTGATTCAGCTTCGTTATTTCTGGCAAAAAGCTGCATACAGAAGATTTCACAGAGGGCAAATATTGAAAATTCTATTTCATAACATCCGTGATTTGAAAACTAACCACATTTCAAATACATCTGGATTTTTCCTTGGCTGTTCCTTCAGTAAATTATTGGTAACATAAAGAAACCAAGGAGTGTAATTTTGACTTGGATCAGTCACTCCTGATTTTCATTTCTCGGGAGAGATGTATAAGGGACGACTGATCCAACATCGCCTATTTTACACTATCACACAAAGTCAGAATTAGCCCCTAGAAATCTTAAAGTGCTGCTGCATATATTGGGCATTGTCTTTTGAAGATAGAACTGTTGCACCAAATTTTATTTATTAAGGTTTATTTGGTCAAAGCACACAAAAGTGAAATTATTTTTTTGTGTGAAATAAGTTACTTGCAGAACTTGTGATCACTTTTTACTTTGATCTTGGACCACATCCAAAAGTAGAGATTGAAAATTAATTAGGGATGAATCCGGGGAGCTTGAGGTACAAAGCAGCCATTATCTTGGCATGTAGCAGTGGTAAAACCAGTTACACCATGTCTCTGCATCTTCCTGTGTGCTCTGGTGTTTCTGATGGAAGTAGGGGTAGACTCAAGAAGCACCCAGCCCTCTCCGAGCAGACACAGGGAAAGGAGTCCCATGGTGATCCATTCTTGGTGCCCTCCTCTTCCTCAACGACATGTTGTCCCTTGGCAACTTCATCCACAGACGTGGGATCTGCTCCAAGATAAGTTGACAACACCCAGCTCTACCTCCCCAGGAGCTCTCTCGACCCCTCCACTGCATTTTTGTTGTCAGATTGCTTGTCAGAAATCCAGTCTTGGATAAGCTGCAATTTCCTCATTTAGTTGCAAAAACCAAAGAAATTGTCTTTGGCACCCATCACAAACTCCATTTCCTTGCCACCAAATCCATCTCTCTTCCCAGCTAATGTCTCAGGCTGAAGCAGACAGTTCATAAACTCAACATCCTGTTCAACCCTGATCTGAGTTTCTGACGCCATATCTTTGCTGTTACAAAAAGTGCCTATGTTCATTTCCGTAACATTGCCTGCCTCTGCCCCTACCTCAGCTCATCTGTCACTGAAACCCTCATCCACGCCTATGTCACCTCCAGACTCAATGATACCCTAATCCCAATAGCTCAGAGGCCGAAAAAGACCACTTTCTTCAGTCTGTCCCCCAAGGACTCAACAGCAGCAGTTTGCAAATTCTTGAAGACCCACTAACTGCACTTTGAGCCATTGTTTTGGGGCCAACACCTGCAGATATTTTTGGAGATCCAACATGTCCCAGGGTACACTGCAGTGCTAAAACACCTCCCCTTATGGTGCTGCTTAGAATGGCAGTTGACTCTACAGGTACCCCTGTCATCAGCTGCACATGTTGGGAGATGGTTTTGATTACCTCCACACATATATGATCCTTCAAAACATCCTCCTTTTCATAGCAGGGTCTCTGCAATCATAATCTGCCAAGGGCTGACATCTCCTGAATCTCTGCAGAGCACCATCAGCTTCCTCTTCCAATCCTTACTCCTCTGGTTCACTTATTATCTGTATTTTGTTGAGTTTCTCAGCCCCACTATCTATTTCCCTGGGTGTCTCTGTCTCTGGGTTGATCAGTGGGAGAGACCGGTTCAATGGCAGCTTGGATATCTGAAGCTGATGGGTTAAATGCATTTCATAAGAACATAAGAACATAAGAAATAGGAGCGGGAGTAGGCCAATCGGCCCCTCGAGCCTGCTCCGTCATTTAATAAGATCATGGCTGATCTGATCCTAACCGCCAATCTACTATCACAGAACCATCTCCTGAATCTAACAGAATTAGACACACGAAATAGGAGCAGGATCAGGCTACACGGCCCCTGGGCCCGCTCCGCTACCCACAGGGCCATGTCCGATCCGAACCTAGACTCATGTCCAAATTCCTGCCCGCTCCCCGTAACCCTTAATTCCCTTTACTTCTAGGAAACTGTCTATTTCTGTTTTAAATTTATGTAATGATGTAGCTTCTACAGCTTTTTGGGGCAGCATATTCCATGGACCTACCACCCTCTGAGTGAAGTAGTTCCTCCTCATCTCAGTTTTGAAAGAGCAGCCCCTTATTCTAAGACTATGCCCCCTAGTTCTAGTTTCACCCATCATCGGGAACATCCTCCCCACATCCACCCGATCCAACCCCTTCACAATCTTATATGTTTCAATAAGATCACCTCTCATTCTTCTGAACTCCAATGAGTAGAGTCCCAATCTACTCAACCTCTCCTCATATGTCCATCCCCTCATCCCCGGGATTAACCGAGTGAACCTTCTTTGTACTGACTCGAGAGCAAGTATGTATTTTCTTAAGTATGGACACCAAAACTGTATGCAGTATTCCAGGTGCGGTCTCACCAATACCTTGTACAACTGAAGCAATACCTCCCTATTTTTATATTCTATCCCCCTAGCAATGAAAGCCAACATTCCATTGGCCTTCTTAATCACTTGCTGCACCTGCATACTAACCTTTTGAGTTTCGTGCACCAGGACCCCCAGATCCCTTTGTACTTCAGTACTTTCCAGTTTCTTGCCATTAAGATAATAGCTTGCTCTACGATTTTTCCTGCCAAAGTGCATAACCTCACACTTTCCAGTATTGTATTCCATCTGCCAAATCTCTGCCCACTTACTTAGCCTGTCTATGTCCACTTGCAGGTTTTTTATGTCCTCCTCACTCACTACTTTCCCTCCCATCTTAGTATCATCTGCAAACTTTGATATGTTACACTCGGTCCCCTCCTCCAAATCGTTAATATAGATTGTAAAGAGTTGTGGGCCCAGCACCGACCCCTGCGGAACACCACTAGTTACTGATTGCCATTCTGAGAATGAACCATTTATCCCAACTCTCTGCCTTCTGTTAGATAGCCAATCCTCTATCCATGCCAGAATATTACCCCCAATCCCATGATTTTTTATCTTAAGCAATAATCTTTTGTGTGGCACCTTGTCAAATTCCTTTTGGAAGTCTAAATACACTACGTCCACTGGTTCCCCTTTATCCACCCTATATGTTACTTCCTCAAAGAACTCCAGCAAATTTGTCAAACATGACTTCCCCTTCATAAAACCATGCTGACTTTGTCCTATTAAATTATGATTATCCAAATGTCCTGTTACTGTCTCCTTAATAATGGACTCCAACATTTTATCTACCACAGATGTTAGGCTAACCGGTCTATAGTTTCCAGCCTTCTGTCTACTGCCCTTTTTAAATAAGGGTGTTACATTAGCAGTTTTCCAGTCTGCCGGGACCTTTGCTGAGTCCAGGGAGTTTTGGAAAATTATTACCAATGCATCCACAATCCCTACCGCCACTTCCCTCAAGACCCTAGGATGTAAGCCATCAGGTCCAGGTGATTTATCCGCCTCGAGTCCCATTATTTTACTGAGTACCACTTCCTTAGTGATTTTGATCGTGTTTAGCTCCTCCCCCCCATAGCCCCCTGTTTGTCCAGTGTTGGGATATTCTTAGTGTCTTCTACTGTAAAGACTGATACAAAATATTCATTCAGTGTTTTTGCCATCTCCATATTTCCCACCATTAATTTCCCGGTCTCATCCTCTAAGGGGCCAACATTTACTTTAGCCACCCTTTTTCTTTTTATACAACTATAAAAACTCTTACTATCTGTTTTTATATTTTTTGCTAATTTACTTTCATAATCTATCTTCCCTTTCTTAATCAATCTTTTTGTTATTTTTTGCTGTCTTTTAAAGTTTTCCCAATCCTCTATCCTCCCACTAGATTTGGCTACCTTATATGCCCTTGTTTTTAGTCGAATACTATGCTTAATTTCTTTACTTAGCCACGGATGGCTTCTTTTACACCCTTTTCTTCTCAGTGGAATATATATTTTTTGGAAGTTGTAAAATAACTCCTTAAATGTACACCACTGATCATGTATCGTCTTACCCTTTAATCTATTTTCCCAATCCACTCTACTCAATTCCGCTCTCATACCTTCAAAGTCTCCTTTATTCAAGCTTAGCACGCTTGTTTGAGATCCAACCTTCTCACCCTCTAATTGAATATGGAATTCAACCATGTTATGGTCACTCATTCCAAGGGGATCCTTTACTAGGACATTTTTAATTAATCCTGTCTCATTACACAGGCCCAGATCTAAGGTTGCTTTCCCCCTGGTCGGTTCAGTTACATACTGCTCAAGAAACCCATCCCTAATACACTCAATGAACTCATCCTCAAGGCAGCCCTGCCCAATTTGATTTGTCCAGTTAATATGATAGTTAAAATCCCCCATAATTATAGCTGTTCCCTTATTACAAGCCTCAACTATTTCCTGATTGATACTCCGTCCAACATAGTTACAACTGTTTGGAGGCCTATAGACTACGCCCACTAGTGTTTTTTCCCCCTTATTATTCCTTACCTCCACCCAAACTGTTTCATTATCCTGATCTTTTGACCCAATATCATTTCTCTGTATTACAGTGATTCCTTCCTTTATTAACATAGCCACCCCACCTCCCCTTCCTTCCTGCCTGTCCTTCCTGATCGTTAAATAACCTGGTATGTTTAATTCCCAGGCATTGTCACCCTGCAGCCATGTTTCTGTAATGGCCACAAGATCATACCCATATGTAGTTATTTGTGCCATTAACTCGTCTATTTTGTTATGAATGCTACGTGCATTCAGATAGAGAACTTTCAAATATGTTTTGTGACACTTAGTTCCTGTTTTTGCCCTTTTTATTACTTTACCTTTTACTCCATACTTTCTGCCCCTTCCTGACATGCTCTGGTTTTTAATTTCCCCACTGCTACCTAAGCCTTTGACCTTCTCTGTTGTCATTTTTATTATTTGCTCTCTAGGAACCTCCCCCCCCCTCTAGTTAGTTTAAAGCCCTCTCTACAGCCCTAGTTATATGATCCGCCAGGACTCTAGTCCCAGCACTGGCCAAGTGAAGCCCATCCCAATGGAACAGCTCCCTCCTGCCCCAGTACTGGTGCCAGTGTCCCAGGAAGCAAAACCCATTTCTCCCACACCAGTCTTTGAGCCACGCATTTAACTCTCTAATTTTATTTGTCCTAGCCAAATTCGCTCGTGGCTCAGGTAATAATCCGATTATTACCCTTGAGGTTCTGTTTTTTAATTTGACCCCTAGCTGCTCATACTCCTTTAACAGAACCAGCTTCCTAGTCCTATCTACGTCGTTTGTACCAACATGGACCACGAGAACTGGATCCACCCCCTCCCACTGCAAGTCTCTTTCCAGCCCAGAGGAGATGTCCTTAACCCTGGCACCGGGTAGGCAACACAGCCTTCGGGACTCTCACTCTTGGCTGCAGAGAACTCTATCTATCCCCCTAATAATACTATCCCCTACCACTACAACATTTCTAGTTACTCCCCCCTCTTGAATGGCCCCCCGTTCCACGGTGCTGTGGCCAGGTTGCTCATCCTCCCTGCAGTCCCTGCTCCCGTCCCCACAGGGAGTAAGAACCTCGAACCTGCTGGAGAAGAGCAAGGGCTGCGGCTCCTCCAGCTCTACCTCCTGGATCCCTGTACCTGCCTCACTCGTAGTCACACCGTCCTTTCCCTGACCATGGGCTACATCTGAATTAATTAACTTCATAGGTGTGACCACCTCCTGATACACAGAGTCCAGGTACTTCTCCCCCTCCCTGATGTGTCGCAGTGTCTGAAGCTCAGACTCCAGCTCATCAACACGGAGCTGGAGTTCCTGTAGCAGCAGACACTTGTCACAGACCTAATCACCGTGAGCCTCAATGGGGTTCACCGGCTCCCACATCTCGCAACAGTAACACATCACCTGCTCCATTCTATGTAATTAATTAAATTTTTATTGTTAGTTATGGACACCCTCTGCCTGATTATAGATGCTAGTATCCCCTTTAATTAATTGGATTTAATTTAAATCAATTGCACCAGTTAAATGGTTTACCAACAATCACTCTGCACCAGAAAGGCCTTATTAACTATAACCCACAGAGTTAAAGTTTGAAAAGAGCACCTAACACCCCACTTACCCTAACTCACACACTTACCCAAACTCACAGCACTCTCTGCTGACTCACACTCAGTGCTTGCTCACACTAGCCTGGTCTTTTTATACTGTTTGTTTGTTTACAGCCAAATGAGTCACCCCTGCTGATTGGTTAGAAAACTGGTTTCCACTGCCTGCTGTGCCAATTTACTCCTACTGCAGTGTACCCTTGTTTTACTCTTCTTAAACCAACATAATCCCAAATATTTAACTTTTCCCCTTTACTTAAACTGCTTAAGTAATCTTATCAAGAATGATTTAAAGAGAAATAACAATTAAAGAACTCACACACTTACCCAAACTCACAGCACTCTCTCCTCCTAGTCCTCTGCTTGTTTTTGCTGTGTCGCATATAAAGGAGAATAAGAGGAAGAAAGGTTAGAGTGGTCATGGGCCAAGCAGAGAGAGGTCACCAATTGCAGAAGAAAAAGTTATGCAGAAGAAATAGTTTGCTTGAAAAATGTTGGTTGAGCTGCTAGAGCATGAGAAGATAAAGCAGCACTTTGCCAAGGTTAAGCTACAACTGGCACAGGACCACCTACTTCTCCATCTTGAACGGTCACAGCCATGTTAATCCCCAGGACTTCCACCATCTCTTCCTCATACAGTGTCAGAGAACAAAAGTTGAGCCCCTTCCCCACCCATCCTTATGTGCCATCCTCTCCTGCAAGAGCATTACAGACATTGTGAAAGGCCTGTGATTTCAACAAAAGGTTGGGCATCGTATGCTGTCATCAGGCTGAGAAACAGAAATGGAATGTCAAATACAGAAAATAAGCAAGGACATATTAAGTGTAGCTTGAAAGAGTCAGCGTGTGTGTTAGACTATAAAGGAAGGTTCATATGAAATGGGAGAGTGAAGGCAGGGAACAGTCCAGTAAAATGGTACAATGGTTCTACACTGTAAGGGTAAAGAGTGAGGGACCAGCACACATGATGGTACAGCATTCAGAAAGATGGAGGAGCTCTGCGCCCTTGGCTGCCCTCATCAGGTTATTTCTTTTTATTGCACTGCCATTCTGGGAGTTAGAGAGGTGGCACTAACTGCCACTGCCATACCGCTCACCATTATGTTCATGCATTTGAAACAGGCTCAACAATGGAACTTGCTGGTGGCTGGAAGTCTACCCCACTGCATTTTCAATGGCAGAGCAGGACCAGAGGAATTTCAACGCTGGATGTCGACACAAAACTTAATGTTAAATGCTAGATGGGATCCCAGTGATTTAGACTCTACCTTCCAATAGTTACATTAACTTGCACAGCAGGAAGATGTGACATAATTTCTACAATTTTAATTTATAAATCCTTTTACATGTTTGCACCTAACTACCTTATTAATAAATTCATTATTAATCTGTTCATATTCAGAAAATGAAATCTAGCTGCAGCTTTAATTGCCTTCTTCCCAATATACATAATTATGGTAAATTAATTTCTGCCTCTTCAGCAACTTATGGAATTCTCTGCCCCATTAATGTCAAACTATCCTCATTAGTATTTTAATAGCGACCCATCGTGGAAACATTCTTGTAATCTTAATTTAATTATTGTGATTTTCATATTATTTGCTCTTTTGCCTAATTTATCTTTTGTTTTTATACTTTAAAAAAACATTTTATTCCAACTGCACTATATTGACCTACATATTTCATATATAAGCATATAAAGGTAACTGCCTGCAGCTAAACTGCAGATAAATCATCTCAGAAGTAGGTGGGCTCTATCAGTAATTGGTGTCAGTTATGGTCATAGCTTTCGGGCAACAGAGAGGGATTTCCCAGCGTTTAGTCTCTCCGAGGAGATCACATGACTGGGGGTGGGTTACGATGTACATAGGCTGCACCATCCCTGGATGGGTCAGGCTGGGTGGGCCAGGTGTTCTTTTCTTGTCCTTTTTGATTTTTAAATAAAATCACTCAAAATAATATTTAAGTTTAACCAGATCAATTCTTGTATTTTTGTAGGCTGAGCCCAACCCAATATTGAAATTAATTATATAATAATTATATGCACCGTCACCTAATATATGAATATTAAATACCTCACATCCATTAAAAAAATTAAGATTTGTTCATGATAGGTTCTTGTCAGGCAGGAGTATTAAAGGTTACAGAACCAAAGCAAGTGGATGGAATTAAGGTACATATCAGTCATGATCTAATTGAATGGCAGAACAGGCACGAGGGCTAAATGGCCTACTCCTGTTCCTATGTTTCTGTAATGAATAAAACTAAGATATTTGATCCTCAGTGGTAGTTTTCAGACTAATTACTCAACCTTCTCCCAGTAACATGACTGTTTCTTCTACATGTTCAATCTATACAATCTTCCTTGTTATCTAGGGCAGTGTTACAAAGTGCACATCATTTATGCCCAGGGTTTCGAATGGTGCCACGAGAAACAGATCTATTTCATATTTCCATCTTTGTACCCCTGAGTATAATCATGTTATTAAAATTAATTTGTTTTACAATTATACAATGGGCCATCCAATTATAAACTTCCAAACCCAAAGCACAGCAGTTTTGGATTTTGAAATGTCTGAAAACCAATTTATTTCATTCAAACTTCATTTCAAACTGAGCCCTTCCAATCACCAAAGATAGAAGTACAACATGCAACACAATCATTATTCCTTTTCTTTACAATCAAGTGGTTTTCTGGAAAACTTTAAAAAAGCTGTGTTATCTTTTTAAAAGCCTGTTACATTAAAACATATGTTTTGAATTTCTCTCAAAACATCATTATTTCGAAATAACTTGCAATCGGCATGCTATTTTTCATTTTACTACCTTGACCTTATTGCTATGGTAACAACTCCTTTGGCTGTACTAATCTTTTCTAACATCGGTATTACTTTCCCACTCTCTCAACTGGACAACAGAGAGCTGTTAACAGCATCTATGACTTGAAAGAAGTCTTTTTCCCTTAGCTGAATTGGATTATATAACAACAGGCAGTCCTTGCAGAAAATGCCACAGAAAATCAGAGTGACACAGCATCTCTTATAAAGGGTATTTGTTAGGCAGTGGATTTGAATAGCAAATTATAGCAGGAATAAGAGACGGTATCATGGTATGCTTAGGTAATGTACAAGAACTTAATAAATGAATGCAATTTTATTAAAATCCCCAAAGTCTCATTCACTTATCGATAACATGTGGTGATAGATAATGGTATGGTGTTCTTTATTTTCAATCGTTTGCATAAATAACAACATAGATTCATTAATATGGATAAACATTTTGGACACCTCAGTAAGCATACCCAGCCCTACTGTGCTGGTACTCAAAAGTGAGAGAAGTTTATGCAGACATTTTGGCATTCTAATGAGATTTGCTTGAGTGCATGGTGAACCAGAGATGGAACAAATATTTTTGATGAGAGATGGCATTTTATTCTGTTGGAGCTGTACTGTTCAACATAACAATGGTTTTGTTTTGGATTTGATATGATTGACAGATAAGCATATGGTCCTTTATAAAATCTGAAAATATACCAAAAAAGGTTAAAAAGAAAATCTTATTAAATCTCACATGTTAGCATCTGAATGATCACTAGGAGGGAGGTAAAAAAGGAGATTAGAGGGAGTCAAGGGGAATATGAAAATGGCTCGTATATAGTATAAAAGAAATATTAAGGGTTTTTAATAAGCATATTAAAACTAATAGAAATATTAAAGAGCAAGTAGGACTGTGCAGGGATGAACAGGAAGTATAATTGTTGAGGATAAAGATATATATTTTTTATTCATTCATGGGATCTGGGCGATGCTGGCAAGGTCAGCATTTATAGGCCATCCCTAATTGCCCTTGAGAAGGTGGTGGTGAACTGCCTTCTTGAACCGCTGCAGTCCGTGTGGTGAAGGTACTCCCACAGTGCTGTTAGGGATGGAGTTCCAGGATTTTGACCCAGCGATGATGAAGGAACGGCGATATACTTCCAAATCAGGATGGTGTCTGACTTGGAGCGGAACTTGCAGGTGGTGGTGTTCCCATGCGCCATGCTGCCCTTGTCCTTCTAGGTGGTAGAGGTCGCGGGTTTGGGAGGTGCTGCCAAAGAAGCCTTGGCGAGTTGCTGCAGTGCATCTTGTAGATGGTACACACTGCAGCCATGGTGCACCAGTGGTGGAAGGAGAGAATGTTTAAGTTGATGGATGGGGTGCCAATCAAGCGGATTGCTTTGTCCTGGAAGATGTCGAGCTTCTTGAGTGTTGTTGGAACTGCACTCATCCAGGCAAGTGGAGAATATTCCATCACACTCCTGACTTGTGCCTTGTAAATGGTGGAAAGGCTTTGGGGAATCAGGAGGTGAGACACTCACCACAGAATACCCAGCCCCTGACCTGCTGTTATAACCACAGTATTTATGTCTCTTCCTCATGCGGTATCGGAGAACAAAACTTGAGCCCCTTCCCCACCCAGTGACCTGACTCTTGCAGGCACTATGTGGCACCCTCTCCTGCAAGAGTTTCTGATCAATGGTCACCCCCAGGATGTTGAGGGGACGGTGGGTGGGGGGGGGGGGTGGGGTGGTGTAGGCATTTTTTTACACTCTTTTAACCCAGAACCTGCCGCTGGTCGCCAAGAGATGTAAGCGGTTTTTGATCCTAGCCCAATTGCTAGACGGACGGTTCGACTCGCCCCCGCCTTACAAAAGTTCTATACCTGGGAATTATTATTCAGTGTGTAAATAAAATAAGTCATGGACAGGAATGCTTCGGTGAAAAATCAAACTTGTATTTATTTGGTCTAACATACACTGGCTAAAACATGCACTACTAAACGAAATCACTATCCCTGTGGAGAATAAAATCCAGATTACAATCAACATACATACAGTACAAAACAGGAGACTATAACAAGCAGTAATTCCCTTATTGCTATGGTGGACGCTAATTCCACCCCTACCAATGAATTACCCAGTCGCATAAATCCCTTCCGCCTGGCTGAACCAAACAAAGCTCCCACCCTCGGAATAGCCCAAAGCTTCACTTCTGAGAGACTATGCTTACCCCGGTTTCGATCGCTCTGCTCGCCTGCTTCTCTGGTACTTCTTGTCTTGTTGGAGCAGGAGCGAGAGAGAGAGAGAGAATGTTGGAAAAGAGTCTATCTTTATAGTACGATAGCAAAATACTGCAGATGCTGGAAATCCGAAATAACAACAGAAAATGCTGGAAAAACTCAGCAGGCCAGGCAACATCCGTGGAGAGAAATTAGAGTGACGTTTCGGGTCTAACCCTTTTTCAAACATTATTCTGTTAGCCACAGTATTTATGTCTCTTCCTCATACGGTATCGGAGAACAAAAAAAGGGTTAGACCCGAAACGTCACTCTAATTTCTCTCCACGGATGTTGCCTGGCCTGCTGAGTTTTTCCAGCATTTTCTGTTGTTATTTCTATCTTTATAGTAGTCTGCCTGCCCCTTTTCCCACCAATCTTTAAAATCCATTTGCTTCTGAGCACTCCGGTGCTTAATCTGTGATGAGTCATCCTCAGACCCATGCGTATTGGATTAATGGCCCTAAGTCTGGGACATATCTTTCGGTCTTTGTGTTGGGAGAAATTCTAAGCACTCCGGTGCTTAATCAGTGATGGGTCATCGTCGGACCTATGCGTATTGGATTAATGGCCCTATGTCTGGGACATATCTTTTGGTCTTTGTGTTGGGAAAAATTCTAAGCACTCCGGTGCTTAATCAGTGATGGGTCATCGTCGGACCCATGCGTACTGGATTAATGGCCCTAAGTCTGGGACATATCTTTCGGTCTCTGTGTTGGGAAAACTGGCTCCCTTCCAGCTGGGTGAGGCCAGTGGGTTCATTGTTCTGCTTCTCTTCTGAGATGGAGGTGAGAAGTGCTTTGCATATTAGAGTGGCTTTCTAATCAGGTTCAATGGCCCCCTTCCTTTTTCCAGGACTGTTGGGCGAACCCATACATGATGGACAGTTCTTTTGTCACAACCAACTGCCATGCATTCTCTGGAGATTTAACAAACCAGTCTTTCACTTATCTGCACAGGGCGATCCCATAACAGGGAAAATACCCTAAAAAAATCCCATAAAGTCCACAAAAATATTCCCGACGGAGTCCATTCTTCAGAGACTTTGCGATCTCTTCAGGGGTGGTGGTGGTATATGGCGATGGTAATGCTGTTGAATGTCAACGGGCATGGATAGACTCTCACTTGTTGGAGATAGTCATTTCCTGGCACTTGTGTGGCACAAATGTTACCTGCCACTTATCAGCCCAAGCCTAAATGTCGTCCAGCTCTTGTTGCATGCAGGCATGGACTGCTTCCATGAGGAGTTGTGAATGGAACTGAACACTGTGCAATCATCAGCGAACATCCCCACTTCTGACCTTATGATAAAGGGAAGGTCATTGATGAAGCAGCTGAAGATGGCTGGGCCTAAGACACTGCCCTGAGGAACTCCTGCAGTGATGTCCTGGGCCTGTGATTTATGAGATATAACAGAGATATTAAATCAAGGATTTGTGTCAGTTTTTACAAATGATGTGGAAGTGGAAATGTAAATGTATTAGAAGAGGAAAATTGTTAGGAATTGGTTCTGAAAAATTTAGCAGAACACAAGGTGAATAAGACAATAGGCCTTGATAGCCTGCAGCCTAGGCTGTTAAAGGAAGTCAGAGAAGAGATAGCAGAAGTTCTGACCATCATTTGTCAATCCTCCTTAGATATGCAAATTGCATCATGGGACTGGAGGCTAACCAAGTGACACCTCTGTTCATGAAGGGAGAAAAAGTTAAATACGTCAACTATAAACTAGTTTAACATCGGTTGTAGATAAACTTGCAGAAAGGTTGGCTGAGCTGCTAATGCATGAGAAGATATAGCAACACATTGCCATTGTGAAGCTCCAACTGGCACAGGGTCACCTACTTCGCCATCCTCAACAGTCACAGCCATGTTAATCCCCACGACTTCCCCCATCTCTTCCTCATACGGTATCGGAGAACAAAAGTTGAGCCCCCTCCCCAACCAATGACCTGACTCTTGCAGGCATTATGTGTCATCCTCTCCTGCAAGAGCAATACAGACATTGTGAAAGGCCTGTGATTACAATGAATGGCTGGACATTTTATGCTGTCACACAGAATCACACAGAAACCCCACAGTGCAGATAGAGGCCATTTCGGCCCTTCGAGCCTGCACCGACACATATCCCACCCGATCCCCGTAACCCCTACACCAACACATGTCCCACCCTATCCCCGTAACACACCGTATTTAATCCCACTAACACTTAGGGTCAATTTATCATAGCCAATCAACCTAACCCGCACATCTTTGGACTGTGGGAGGAAACCGGAGCACCCGGAGGAAACCCACGCAAACACGGGGAGAATGTGCAAACTCCACACAGACAGTCGCCCGAGGCCGGATTCGAACCCGGGTCCCTGGCGCTGTGAGGCAACAGTGCTAACCACTATGCCACTGTGCTGTCATCTGGCTGAGAAACGGAAATGGAATGACAAGTACAGAAAATAAGCAAGGACATATTAAGTGTAGCTTGAAAGAGTCAGCATGTGTGTTAGACTATGAGGTAAGGTTCATATGAAGATGGGAGAGTGAGGACAGTAAAATGGTACAATAGTTGTACACTGTAAGGCTAAAGAGTAGGGGGGAGAAATTTGGTATCGCCCGTTTGGGGTGCTAACATTTAAAAGTTGAAATAATTAGTGCCAGGCGTTAATATTTTTCAACTTTTAAAATATTCGGGCAGCAGGCGGGGCAGTAGGTGTGCAGCGCTGCACAATGTGCCGTGCAGCGCTGCCACATTGGAAGGCTCCTTCTCTCCCTGAAAGGGAAGGACCATTGCTGCAGGATCTGCAAGGGGAAAACTTACCTGGTCCCCGATGCCAGCTGCGATCTGGCCTGATCAGCCTGATTCACTGCAGCAGAGTGCCGGGCTGATCAATTGCTGGCGAAGACAAATATGAAAGAAAAAAGAGAAAGATTATTTCAGAAATGTTCACTTATCTCGGCCACCTCTCCTTTAAGTTTTACCCCTGAAGTGCCCGGCCTCCCGATGAACACCTCCGACAGCTGCTGGTGTTTTTGCCCAGCGATGCTGCAGGGGGCGGAAACAAAGTTCGTGTCAGGGGCGCTTCTGGGGCAATGCACACGGCGATGACGTCACGATCTCCAGGCAAAGGAGATCGGGGCACAATGCCAAACCACTGCTGCAAACCTCCCGCTGAATATAGCGGGAGTCGATCTTCTTGCCGCGCCCATTCGGTAAGTGCTTATCGCCCTGCTATCGGCCCCCAGAGGCAAAAACAGGAGGCGCTAAGGAGTCCAATTTCTAGACCTAAGGTGTAAGTGCAGTGTTCTCAAAATTCCTGCACTCCCCAAATTATGGATCAAGGGACCCTGTTTGGACAAGTTATTAAAAACACGGCACCCAAAATGGCTTCTGTAACCTCGTGACCAAAACCGACAGGATTTTAAAGCAGGGCCCTGCAGACAGGCAGGCCTGGAGATGAAACTTAAAATGCAGGAATGTGTGAAAAGACTCTGAAACCAGACAGCCAAAGTAAACACACAATATGCATTCATTCGACTTGAAACAGATAAAGCTAGAATGGGCCTAAAATCGAGGCCATTAGGTTTCTGCATATTTAATTGGTAACAGCTCACAATAGCCATCAAGTCAGGATGGGGACAATTAAGTTTCATCCATGACAAACAACCAGGACATCTGGGCCATTAGACCCGGAGACAACCACTCCACAAGTCGTTAAAATAAATGGCTGTAATCATGTAAACAAGCCTGCCAAAAGTTAGACAAAGGACTGACCTGATTTGGTGCGCAGATAAGGATTGAAGAACGGGTATAATTGTAGGCCCATCAGTAGCAACCGCTCTCTTGGCTCTTGACTCTTATCGCTTGCCTGTGGCCTTGGCCTGCTGCCTCTCGTTCTCATGCCCTGGCCTCGTGGCGGGCTCTCTTCTCGCTCCCCACGCCGCTCAATAACCAAGGACGCCCATTACACTGGGGCCAAATGCGGGAGGAGAACGAGACCCGAGTTCAAAACCACACAGGACACGCAGGCCACAAACAGGCAGACGAGACAAGACGAGACGAAGAAGAAGGTAAACCGGTAAAGGCAGAGAAGGGCAGCGGAAAGACGCATTTGGGGACAAACGGCCTAGTTATAAGCTGGTGTTTGGTGAATAAGTTAACCCCGTTTTTAAGAATATGCTGGCGTTCGAAGAATGGGTAGCAAAATCGAGACAAACAACCTAGTTATAAGCTGGCGTTTGTCAAGTGGACAGTAATAGCCCAGTTGAATAATAAGCTGGTGTTCGAAGCATGGCTAGCAAAATCATTTAAACGGTAAAGACTGCCAACCGACCCCCAACCGCCGCAATACCGCCGACGACCGCCCGAGGAAGAAGAGGAAGAAGACCCATCGCGACTCAACGACGACGGTAGCTGAGGAAAAGGAGGGTGCTTCGCATCAAGAACTTCAGCGCCGCGCCCTGAGACCACGTGGCGATGGGATACCCCAAAGGACAGCAAGAGCGGACCACAAAAACCAACCCAATTAAAGCAACAGGTTTTGGATTGGTGAGCATGAATTCCTGGCCCCTCATAGCTTAATCTAGTTAGGTATAGGGGGTGGGATAAGGATAATGTAGTTGTTTTCCCTCGATGTGCCGTTTGTTCCCCATTACCATATAAGTGTAATTGTTTATGCCTGTATTTCATACCAGTAATTTTCATAAGATTGTTTTATTCTGCTTTTAATAAAATTTTGGTTTTCTTACACCAAACCACTTGTCTACTCTATTTTCTGTATCGCCGCCTGTACCTAAGTCCGGTGTCTAGAACCCAGGGGTGTGGGAGCGATTCGAACCGCTCAAAAGACAGTCAGAGGTGAAGCTGACTGGGTGCATATGCCACCCCCTACAAAGGGTCCGACACACATGGTAGTGCAGCATTCAGAAAGGTGAAAAATTCTATAAAATACAGGGAGATATCCCTTTCTTCAGGAAGATCAACATGCCATCTAAATGTTGCTTTTCTTGTGGTTAAGTGGAAGTTGCCATAAAATCGCAAATGATATGTATATTTTTATGTAAAGAAAGGGCACAGCAAACTTACTTCTGCACCAAGTGAAAGGGTTTGCATGCAGGTTGTCTAGTAGTGATGGTGTTGTGAGGATGGGAGATGTGGTGGCAGTTGTGGTAAGTTAGTTGGTATGTAGATATGTATGTTTCTGCTATTTGAAAGAATGCATTCCTGTGCACTGATGATCTCAATCTTGCTTTATCAAGATTAGGCTTCAGCTTTGAGAGCACCTGAATTTCAGGACTGGTGAAACCAAGATCTATAAAAAGTAAGCTGATCCCGTCAGTTGAGAAATGGTGCAGTGAAATAACACAGAAAACAGCTGCAGTGCTGTTACACTGACTGAAGAAGCATATAAGTACCCCTTTACACTTAATTTTGATTTGCTTACAATTAAAAGAATAGAGCTGTGTAATATGACAGCTGATTCAAATCTATCTCAACCTGAGATTCACTGTCATGTGCGTTTTGAAATTAGCAAAACTATTGTTAATGTTCAAAAAGCTATGGGGAATATGTAATTAAGAGTAGGAGGAAGGTGTACACAAATTATGGAACACCCATGAATCGTGTTGAAGCCACAATGATCCATTGTGGATGAAGAATGCACTGCTGTAAATAGAGCAGCTGCTTATTGAGAAGTATTCCTTTGTTGAATTTTATCCAGGTTCTTTACTGATAAATTACCGCTATACATACATAAGCATGTATATACTGATGGTATCATATACACAATGATTACAATAAAGAAGGCTTGTTTTGCAAGATGACTTTCTTCCTTTAATCTTGCTCTATGTGGCAAACTCTTCTGTGGAGTTGATAAGTTTTTGTAATGTGGCCTTTTTGACATCAAAACACCTTTTCCTCAGCTCCCCTGGGTTCTTTGGGTGGCAAATTTGGCATTCATCCATCTGGTTATTTTATCCCAAATTTGCTTCCTGAAGTTTGGATGACGGGTACTCCTATGGAAAAATGACTTATGACTGAGGATGTTTCTGTCCACAATGAGGTAGATGGGCAAGCTTTGGAAAATCATGGAATCAGAAAAAATCATAGACTTTCTTCAATTGAGGCAGGTTCAGTTTCCAAGGAATAGACCACATTCTTTAGGTACTTTGGAACATTATTTAGGTACTTTGGAACATTCTCTCCATAGAAATTGAATGTGATGACAGTGATAGCTTAGAGTATTGCTGGAAACAACCTTTAAATCTGTTAAGATTATCTTGAACTCTCTGAGGCTATTTATCACAACAGTATGTAAACTCCAGGATGTCATAGTTTTGGAATGTAAACTACTGAGAATCAATCCACTGAGGTAATACTTTGTAAAGCTTTGAGGATTCTTGTTTCTCCAGGGAACACAACCAAATACCTTACAGTTGTCGCTTATCTTAAACACAGAGCAATTTATATAAAAGACAAACTCCAGTTGGTTTTCATATAGCTACACTTGCAGTCAAGCTTACTTCTTATTGACTGATATTTTCCTTAACAGAAAAGGTACATTTTTCAGATTTGGCATGTGTTTTCTTTATTTACTGTCTCCACTGCCCAGAATACCTTGTAACTGCCGAAGATTTCAAATAACAGTATTCATTACCAAGTTTCATCAAGTGCAATTCAGTATGATACAAGCAGAGAAGAAAAACATTGGTTTTAACCAAGCTTCAAAAAGCAAAACATTATTTTAACCATATTATTTAATTTTCACTTAAAACCTCTTTTGTACCACTATAGGCTCATGATAGACTGAAGAATGACTTAGTGAGGGAGGATCAAAGCAGATAGTATTGTAATAACTGCTAGTGTGTGTATGAAGGGCAATGGCAGAGAGAGGTTCTTCTCTGAGTTACTGCCTAATGGATTTCAGACGGTAAAAAGACCAGAAATGGTTCTTTGAAGCTACCACCTCAAATCTTCCCCCCAAAAATTGCACCTGCATTGTCCTTCCAAAAAAATGCTGGTCCACTTTAAGACCTGTCAGAAGTGGGTGGCCAGCATCTCCAACCCATTCTCTCCATTTCTGCCCTAAACCCGCTCCAAATAATGAACACCACTCTAAATGGTGCGGTAGAGGCTGCAGCAGATATCCCATAGGTGGCTACAACTTGGAGGAGACCATTTTGGTCATATTTAAGCTTGGTATTTCTTTGCCGGGATAGTGTTCTTTAAAGTACTTTGGTATTAGGGTCGAGACTTTTACACGATTTTTACTCAACTCTGCTCAAAATACTGCTTCACACCTTAGACATCATGGTAGTTGAAAAAAGACCCCAAACCAATGATTCCACACAGTGCAGATCAAAGTGTTTATTTGTATTAAAAAGTGAAAAATTTGTCTGCCAATTTGTATCAAAATCAGTAGTGAATGAAAGAGAAACAATTACTTTTGAAGAAAATTTTGGTGATTGAAGACAGCTAATGTTAGATTTTGCTAAAGTACAACGCTAAACAATTTTGAATAATGTGCCCTAACTAAAGAAAAATGGGCTAGATTTTCAGTTTAGGCAGTTTTGGGGCGCTAGCTTTAGCGCCCGCCCGAAGTTAGCGCCCGCCCCAAAGTAGCGCCCCGTTGCCGGGAATTCAGTGGCTTCGCCCTAAGAGGTTGGTGGAGCGCTAAAAGAGGCGTTCCACTACTCTCTTTAGGCGCTAAGCCGGCGGTCCAGAGGGATAGCGCCCAGGCGGGGCGCAGCACGGGTGCGGTCATTTTTGCACTGACAGCAGACCCCGTGGTGCCGACCAGCTCTTAAAGGGGGAAGGGACGAATTGGTCTGCTGCCACGCCCTGCACACTGCAGCCTTGCAAAGAGGCCTCAACACTACTGCTCAGCCCCAGGGAGTCATGGCAACGCCAGAGAAGGCCCGTCAGCGTGCCCTGCGCTTCTCAGAGGGTGATCTGGACATCATGCTCACAGCTCTGGAGGTGAGGCGCAAGATCTTGTTTCCAGACAGTGGGAGGAATCCAACCCACCACGACTACACCAAAGCCTGGAAGCAGATCGCCCAGAGGGTGACGTTCACCGGCGAGGCCCCCAGGACCCACACACAATGCCGTAAGAAGTACAACGATCTGACCAGGATTGTGAGGGTGAGTAGCCTTTCCAGTCTCCTCCTCATTCTTGCATGTACACCTGACATGATGGGCAAAGGGACCTGAAAGTCCTTTTGGCCAGCCCTCAGCCAGCAGCATTGGGACAGTCATGAGCATCAAATGGCCATTCGGCACTCTACACTTTGGCCAAGCTATTCCACCATGGGAGGCAGTGCACACTACATCAGGGCTTCACTCTGTCCAAGCTATTCCACCATGGGAGGCAGTGCACACTACATCAGGGCTTCACTCTGTCCAAGCTATTCCACCATGGGAGGCAGTGCACACTACATCAGGGCTTCACTCTGTCCAAGCTATTCCACCATGGGAGGCAGTGCTCACTACATCAGGGCTTCACTCTGTCCAAGCTATTCCACCATGGGAGGCAGTGCACACTACATCAGGGCTTCACTGCGCACTTACAGCCCGTCCTTTCTCTTGCAGGCTAAAGTAGCGTTTAATCGCCAGGCCCGTGCCAGGGGTGGCCGCGCCAAGCTGCAGAAGCTCACTCGGCTGGAGGAGCGCGTGTGTGTGCTCATGGGAGCACGTGTGATTGTCCCCACAGCGTGCGGTGTATCCGACCCTCCACTGCCCGGCAATGGTAAGGACCTCGCCTTTTGGCCCTCTCGCGTCGCACTGGCCCATCCGAGCTACCTCCTTTGCCACTGTCCCACCAATGCGCTGAATCCCACCAGTCCTAACTCCCTCGCTGACGCCGTCTCCTCACTCTGAAGCTACTCTTGTGCATTCCTGCTTTCAGCTGGTGACGACCAGGACCCTGAGGCTGCCAGTGACAGCACCTCCAACCAGGAGGAGGAGGAGGAGCAAGCCGGACCTTCGGGGGAACAGTCACGTCCCGCAGGAGAGGAGGAAATGCTCGACACCTCCTCACTGGACGAGTGCCTGGAGGAACTGTCGCAGGGCAATGCAGCTTCTGGGACCAGTGGCGTCCAGCCACCCAGCAGCCGTGCGCGTGGCCCGCGGCCTTCCCCCCAAAGGGGGGAAGGATCAGAGGGGAGTGCTGCTGCTCGGCACACTCGCCGTCACCAAGGCGGCAAGGGTCCCCTAGTTCGGCCCCCTCCTCCCCAGCGGGAGAGTCGCGACTCCAGTCCGGACACCTTCACTTCGGAGGAGGTGCGGAAGCTCGATCAGATGGCCGACGACTCGGACCGGCGCCACACGGAGCTCATGAGCGTGGTGGGGCGCATGCCTGAGGCCATCGAGTCGCTGGCGACCAGTGTGCGCGAGTTCGGGGCAGCAACTGCCGCGACTGGCCGCATGCTAACTGATGCCGTCAAGACCCTGGCGGATGTGATGCGCGCGCACACCAGGACCACAGGGCCACTCACTGCTGCCACACGCGCTGTCTCAGGCAGGCATCGCCAGGGCAGGCGCCGCGCTGGACCATCCCAGCAAGCCGGCCGTCGGCTGATTGCTGCGGATCCTGCAGTGCGGGCCCGGCCGAGTGCCACCGCGCCACAGCACCAGCCAGCGCATCCCAGACGCCAGCTGGCCCACATTGCACCATCCGTCGCCGCCATTCCCCCTCTGGGGCGTCAAGGGCAAGCGGCTGCAGCTGATGGTGGCCAGGCTCAGGCACGCCACTCAGGAGACGGCCCCTCGAGGCCCAAACGCCGTGTAGGCCGCCCCCCAGCGGCATCTGGCGGAAGGGCATCTGAGCCTCAGGCGCCTTCCCCCAGCCTCGCAGCAGCCACTGGGCAGAGCTTGCGAAGGAGCAGCAGGCAGGGCAGGGGAGGCAAAATGCTGGCCAAGGTCTCGCCCTCGCGGGCCACTCAGTAGAGGGTGTGGCCAGCTTTCCTTTAATATGGCGGTGGCCATCTTTATTTTGCCCATGGTTGTGCTTTTGGAGGGCTTTTTTTTTGCGTTAGGCCGACGTTGAGGCCCGGTTTCAATAAAGGTGGAGTGGCTCCTCCCCAGTTTGTGGGAGTGAGTCGTTTGTTGGGCTTTTTGTGGGGCCCGTTTATTGTTTTTGGGGATTCATGTGGGAAGGGCTTTTCATTTTTGTTTAATAAAAAATTATCTTTATTCATGCAGTCTCCATGGTTGTTCTTCTTAGTGTTTGTTGGCTTCGCCGGCTGAGGGCTTGCGGAGCGGCTGCATTCATCTTCCCTCATGGCCCCTGGCCATTCCCTGACAGGGGGCTTAGAAGTACCGTGTAATAAGGTGGCGTCGTGCGGCCCTTGGCCCTGGTCGCTCCCTCCTGGGAACGTACTCCTGCTCCTCCTCCTCCTCCTCCTCCTCCTCCTCATGCTCCTCCTGCTCCTCCTCCTGAGGTGCTGGTCCAACGTCAGGTGGCAGTGCCTGAGTCCTGCGGATAGCCAGGTTGTGTAGCATGCAGCAAACCACCACAAATTGGGAGACCCGGTCCGGCGAATACTGGAGAGCTCCTCCGGAGCGATCAAGGCAGCGGAACCGCTGCTTGAGGACCCCAATAGTTAGCTCGATGATGTTGCGGGTGGTTTGATGGCTCTCGTTGTAGGCCTCTTCAGCAGCGGTCCTGGGCGCGCGGAGCGGGGTCATGAGCCAGGTGCACAAAGGATAGCCTTTGTCCCCGAGTAGCCATCCTCTTGGGGGAGGCTGTGCCTGGAACATGTCATGCACAGTACTCTGCCGCAGGATAAAGGCATCGTGGCTGCTGCCTGGGAAGCTGGCATTGACTGCCATGATGCGCTGCTTGTGGTCACAGACCAGCTGCACATTCAGAGAATGGTAGCCCTTCCTGTTGCGATACTGCTCGCCATGCTCCAGAGGGGCCCGCAAAGCCACATGCGTACAGTCAATGGCGCCCTGCACCAAGGGGAATTCCCCGAGTCTGGAAAATCCCAATGCGCGCTGATGCTGGCTCTCCAGGGCCATGGGGAAGGAGATGAATTGGCTTCTCCTTCTGAACAGTGCTTCGGTCACCTGGCGGATGCAGCGATGCGCGCCGTACTGGGAGATGTTTGCTATGTCCCCAGCAGCGTATTGGAAGGAGCCGGTGGCATAGAAGTTCAATGCCACTGTCACCTTCACTTCCACCGACAGAGACGTCCTGCACCTGAGCTTTGGCCGCAGATCTCGGCGAAGCAGGTGGCAGATCTCTGCAATCACCCCCTTCCGGAATCGGAGCCTTTTAACACATCGCGCGGCACTCATGTTTAGGTAGGAGCGCTGCTGGCGGTATAGCCTGACTGGGTAAGGCCTACGTGGCCGACGCCTGTAGCCCCCTCTGCCTCTAGCCAGGGCTGCCCCTCTCACAATACGTCTGCGAGCCCTACGGACATGGAGCTGCAGCTCCGCGTTGGCACCCCATGCAACCCCCATCAAATCCTGGCAAACACTCTAATTTCCAAATGGCCACTTGCAGCGCTGTTGCCTGAGTCCAAAAATACCTGGCTCTTGCTGCTTGAAACCAGTTAGCTATCCTCCTTGTTGTGTCTCCAGAAATGCGTTGCACAAGACTGTTTTCTGAAATAATGGATGGCCTTTATACTGGAGAGGACGTTCCCTTTAATTAGCGCCCCCCGGGGCCCGCGCTGGTTGTGTTGCGTTCCTTTTTCCAAACGCTCCGGCCGCCCGCCGCACAATGGGGCGGTCCGACTGAAGTTTGCAATCGGGGCGGCCAAAGGGCGTTGCACGAGGATGTGACGTCATTTTCTGCGCGCGCATCCGGGCGGGCGCTAAACTTTGCGCCGGCGCTAACGGGCAACTTAATTTGGGGCGGGGCGCAAACTGCGCTGCGCCCGGGCGCTACACGCATAGCGCCCGGAAATCACTTCTCTTAAGGCGCTAACTGCTGGCGCAAGCAACTGAAAATCTAGCCCAATATGTTTACACATGTTATTAATGTTAAAATCAAATCATTCCTTTATTCCAGCATTGTAAAAAGTGTTTCTTTATGATGAAAGAAATTGCTTTGGTGTATAAGTTGTCTGACATCATTTTCCATTGCCTTATCCCGGAGTTATCCCCGGTGTTCTGGCCAATATTTATCCCACAATCAACATAACAACAAAAATAGATTATCTGGTCATTATCACATTGCTGTTTGTGGGAGGTTGCTGTGCGCAAATTGGCTGCCGTGTTTCCTACATTATAACAGTAACGACACTTCAAAAAGTACTTCATAGTCTGTAAAACGCTTTGGGACATCCGGTGGTCATGAAAGGCGCTATATAAATGCAAATCTTTCTTTTCTTTGTTGCCTTCAATCGCTGACTGTTAAAGCCTGAAAGGGATTGTTCTGAACAGCTATATTGTGTAAATGGGTAAGGTAGCATAGTGGTTATGTTACTGGACTAGTAATCCAGAGGCCTGGACTAATGATCTGGGGAATTTAAATTCATGTAATTAAATAAATCTGGAATAAAATGCTAGTGTCAGTAATGGTGACCCTGAAATTGCCAGATTGTCGTAAAAACCCATCTGGTTCACTAATGTCTTTTAGGGAAGGAAATCTGCCGCCCTTACCTGGTCTAGCCTATATGTGACTCCAGACCCACAGCAATGTGGTTGACTTTTAACTGCCCTCTGAAATGGCCAAGCAAGCTCACAAGAGAGTGTCTCACCTCCTGACTCCCCAAAGCGTTTCCACCATCTACAAGGCATAAGTAAGGAGTGTGATGGAATACTCTCCACTTGCCTGGATAAGTGCAGCTCCAACAACACTCAAGAAGCTCAACACCATCCAGGACAAAGCAGCCCACTTGATTGGCACCCCATCCACCACCTTAAACATTCACTCCCTCCACCACTGGCGTAGCATGGCTGCAGTGTGCACCATCTACAAGATGCACTGCAGCAACTCACCAAGAGTTCTTAGACAGCACCTCCCAAACCCACAACCTCTACCACCTAGAAGGACAAGGGCAGTAGGCACATGGGAACACCATCACCTGCAAGTTCCCCTCCAAGTCACACACCATCCTGACATGGCAATATATCGCTGTTCCTTCATCGTCGCTGGGTCAAAATCCTGAAACTCCCTCCCTAATAACACAATGGGAGTACCTTCACCACACGGACTGCAGTGGTTCAACAAGGCGGCTCACCACCACCTTTTCAAGGGCAATTAGGGATGGACAACAATGCTGGCCTTGCCAGCAATGCCCACGTCCCAGGAACAAATACATTTTTAAAAATCCACTGAGTTATACCAAACTGCTACAATGAAGCATGGACTGCAGCAGTTCAAGAAGGCAGCTCACCACCATCTTCTCAAGGGCATTTAGGAATAGGCAATAAATGCTAGCCTTGCCAGCAATGCCTACATCCCATGACTGAATAAAAAACAATTCAATATTTAGTTATTATGGCTTATTTTTTTGCTTCTGTTATGGTTGTGAAGGTTGTGGGTTCAAGACCCACTCCAGGGGCACACAGTTTAGGCTGACATGTAGTACTGAGGGAGTGCTGTAGAGTCAGGGGTGCCATCTTTAGAGTAAGGCATTAAACCAAGCTCCCAACTACCTGTCTAGGTGAATTATAAAAGTTCCATAGTACTGTGCGAGCAATAGCAAGCAGATCTTCTGGTGTCCTGCCCAACAATGTTCCCTCAATCTATACCACCAAAATGTAGATTGACTGGTCATCTCATTGCTGCTTGTGGGATCTTGCAATGTGCAAAATGCCAGTCACAATTACCTACATAACAGCGGTTACTACACTTCAAGGTAATTAATTATATCTTAAGTTCTTTGAAATATTTCTGAAAAGCACAGTAAAGCATGGTAAATGCAAATCTTTCTTTACATCTGTGAATATCCCATTGTGTGTTGCCTAGGCATACTTAGAAGTAAGATTTAGAACTTCAAAAATTAAAGAGAATACTGATATATAAAGCAATATACTATTTGTGTATGGTCATACAAACAGTCCTACTCTGCTTCTGAATGCCTACTTTTTTTTAAATTTACTCCCTCTTTAAAGTATGATGTATTTTATTACCTTTTAGTAGTGGCATTTTAATTATAGAATAAAATCGTAGAATACACACAATTTTCTTCTCCCACCCTTAATTTGCTCTATAAATCCATCCAAATCGACACTGCAAGTTATGCTACTGAGCTCATTTAAGAAAACTTAGTGTAAACAGCATACTTCCAATTGAGTCTGCCTGAAACTCTCCAATAGTCATTCTGGCAGTGATAGGGGGAAAAATTCAGTTGGTTTGCGCCTCCTGTTAGCGCCTTAAGAGGGCGCTAATGGGGAGCAAAGCAACTAGCGCCCGTGCGCGATGATGTTTGCGCCGCTCACGAAATTAACTAGACATTTTGCGGCGGTGCCAAACACTACCGCCACAATCTCCTGCGCCCGCAGATCGTGACGTCAGTCGAGTTTGCAATGCCCCGGTAGCTCCACGGACCGGAAATTGAGTGGCACCCCCTGCCTTACCGCCTGCCGCTAGCAACGACAGGTTGAGGGGAGTGTTTTGCAGTCAGGAAGGGACTGGAGGAGCGCTATTTAAAGGTGACTGCTTCCTGCCTTTTTTTGTTGGTGACATTTTTGCACCACGCATTCTGAGAGAGAGAGAGCGAGACTTCTGGAGAGATTCAATGCTGTGTGAAGGAGTTTTGGGTACTGAGCAGCACTTTGCAGGTTCATTTTGATTTGCCCTTCCTTGTATCGATTTAGAAGAGACTGTGGGGGCTGCACTCTGAGCTCTTTCACTGGTTCTCTCCATTGATCTTTCCAGCAGATTTGATGTACAGGTCTCTCCAGGCCGAGATTCAAGGCTGCAATGAGCAGGATGTGGATGGAGAGCAAGATCAACCCTCCCCTTTAAGAACTGTCCGGCGCCATTGTGTCTGTGTTCCATTGCTGACTGACATTACATCAGCTTCGCCATCACTCTGAGGTAGCGCCTCGCTCCTCGGCCTTTGCGCCTTAAGACAGGTGTGAAGCACCTGATTTAGCGCTCCAATCACCCCCAGGGGCAATAAAACCCAAGTTTGCAGTCGGAGGTGATAATTAGCGTCAGGCGCTAATCTTTGCGCCCGGCCAATAATTACGCCCCAAATGGGGCGATACTGAATTTCTCCCCCATAGTGCCAAAAGTAGGCTTTCATCCTTGCTATAAAAAGATGCTTGATGTGATCAGAGCCAGTACACATGGGTGGTAACTTATCTGAATGGGCCCGACGGGAGACTGATGGGATTGGATTGGCCACCCATTTTACACTCCACCCGATTTTACTTCCCATTAACTTCAATGGAATGTAAAATTGGGCGGGTGTAAAATGCATGGCTGATATGATACCATCAGTTTCCTGCAGGGCGGTTAGGTTAAAATTACCTGCCCGCATACTGAGAACTAAACATTTCAGTCTTAATGAACCACATCACTAGTATACTAAGCCACTAAGCACCTCACTTTCAAAAACTGCTGGAGCAACACGATTTTGACATGAACGTACATATGAACATCTGAATAAATATCTATGTATGGTATGTTAAGATGCAGAGATATATGATAAGTAAGCAACTCAGAAGAAAATAAGAATGTGTGGAATAAAATCAACCCTTCTACAGGCCATGTACACGTACTTAACTTATTTAATCTTTTAAAATTGCCAAAAAGATAAGATTCTGTGAATATTTTCCATCACCCAAAATGTAATTTAACAAAACTCCAGGATCTAATATCATGACATCCATTGCTGAGACCTGACCAGTTGCATTCACTGAAAATGGGGGTGAAATTCGTCTTGGCAGTAGAGCAAAACGGGCAATACTGATTCCGCAGCCCGTTTTACACGCCGCCATTTTGGAAAAGTAAATCAGGCGGAGTGTAAAGCAGGTTGCTGATACACTACAATGCTGATGCGCTATCATTCGTTTTGCGCTACTGCAAAGATGAATTTCACCCCCAATATTCCCTGGACACCAGCATTATAGGTCGCATTATGTTCTGATATGGGCAATATACTTTCTTCCTGCCTGGTGTGCTAGTGAGTTCTGTAGCCCTGTGTTACTCAATGATTTATACAGTATTATTTCATCTACATTGTCCTGACATACATTCTTTATAAGAAGCCAAAGAATTCTTTAAACAAAATATCCTTCTCACTAGGAAATTGTACAATACAAAATATATACAATTTTCAAATTTAGATTGGTCTTAAATCCTGATAATTGCTTGTTTTTTCCAAACTCCTTCCATATGGAGGACTAAAGTTTCTTGTATGACAGCATATCTCAATCAATAATAAAATCAGCTGAATTTCTTTTTTCTGAATTATGGAAAATGTCAATAACTGATGAGAGTTGTGTGAAAGTATGATTTAAAAAATCGATATGTGAGGAATTGATAAAATAAAGGCAGCGAAATGAAATACAAATCTTTTCTTGCTAATTAAAATCGATGTTTATTATTAAAGGACAAATTATGAGTGTCTAGACTGTCGACAAAGTGTACCACTGTAGAACTGAAAAAGGGTTACGATCATTTTCAACATAGTCTGCAATATTTGGAAACTTAAATACCACAACCCAAAAAAGAAACACATACATGGGAGGCAAAGGTAAACTTACTGTCAGTTAACATGCAGTTTATTATAGATCTTCAGCAGTTGGTGAAATTTTCAAATATTTGTGATTAAACAGTAAATATATGGCTTGTTATATCATTAACATTTTTTTTCCTGAAATTACTATCTATTATTTAGACAGTTTGGTTTTCAGCACGAAGCTTATGCAAAAATAGAACACCAAAATCAGACACGAGAAAATTAGACAACTGTACCTGTAACTGATAATTAAAATCAAAGTCTTAACAAAGCAACTGTGGAAGAACATAAACACTGACATGATGTGAAGTAAAACTGTCCATTAGATACGTGTGAGTGACTGCATTACTGATCCAAGCAGCAACTTGAAATGCACATTTCGTACAATCATAGAATGATACAGCACAGAAGTAGGCCATTTGGCCCATCATGCCTGTGCCATCTCTTTGAAAGAGCTTTCCAATTTGTCCCACTCCCCTGCTCTTTCACCACAGCCCTACAATCTTTTTCCTTTTCAAGTATTTATCCAATTCCCTTTTGAAAGTTATTATTGAATATGCTTCCACCACACTTTCAGGCAGTGTGCAATACAATGTAAAAAAACCTATTTATGTTATGTTTTGTATTCAGCTTCACTTGTTCAACATTGTTATCTCAAGATTAACAGATATATGAACAATCACCTTCCTAACACCTTCTTCTTCTTCTTCTTCTTCTTAGGCAGTCCCTCGGAACCGAGGATGATTTGCTTCCACATTAAAAATGAGTTCTCAGGTGACCTTCCGCAGAGGTTGAGTCGCTTTTGGATGCCATGAGGTCCTTACTGACTGGCCAGGGGAGAGTAGCAGCCGCCACCAGTGCTCTCACCCCGTCAGCCCCATCCAACCCACAACAGTGACTAGAGCCGGCACAGCCTGTGTATCTGTGCTCGCTCCGATATGATGAGTGGAGGAGACCCATGATGGAGATGGAGGTGGAAAAGGTAGCGGGGACCTATCTGTTGGACACGGGGACATCACGCACCGTGATCTACTCAGCTAACCCCACCACCTCACCTCTCTCTAGTGGGGTCCCATACAGTCTATCGGGGTTCACGGGCAAGGAACAGGCTGGCTCGGTCTCCATCCTGCTCGCCATTCGGATCAGACCACTCCGCTCCAAGTGGACGTGTGTCCTGATGAATTGGGAAGTGGAGGGTGGAAGAGGGGTCCTGGGGGTCGATTTTATCGTAGGTCATGGGATCCTGGTGGATTTAAGGAATCACTGCCTCTGTGGGGCAGGAAAGGTAAAGAACGGTGAGATCGTAGTTATCCCAGGTAAGGAAGGGAAGGGGACCCTCTGCACCATGAAGCCCAAAGAGGATTATAACCTCGGGCTCATGGTTAGCAACACCCCACCAGAGTTCCAGGCATTTGTGTAGGCCCGCCTGGCCGCATTTGCCACTCACAAACACGACTGTGGGAGGGTCACAGGGTTTGAGGTCAGAGTAGACGGGGACCCCATGGCCTGACCACAGAAACAGTATAACTTCCCCAGGGAAGCAGAGCCAGACATGGAAGCAGCCATGTCCTCGTTAGTACGGCAGGGAGTTCTGAGGCCGATAGCCACCCATGTGAACTCTCCGTTGTGGCCGGTTAGAAAACCAGACAATTCCTGGAGGGCCACGGTGGACTATCGGGTGCTCAATAGTAACATTCCAGCCTGTGCACCCACAGTGGCAGCAGTTGCCGACCTGATAGGAAGCATCCCAGCATCTGCGACCACTTTCACGGTGCTGGATATTTCCAATGGGTTTTGGTCCATCCCTGTAAGGAGGGAAGATCAGTGCAAGTTTGCCTTAACGCTTAAAGGGCAACAGTACACGTGGAACTGCTTGCCTCAGGGCTTTCATAATAGCCCCAGCATCTTCCATCAGTGCATGGCAGATGGTTTGAAGGACTTTAGTCAGCCCGGACAGTTGATACAATATGTGGATGACCTGCTCCTGTTCACTGATTCGAGAGAGGAGCATGGCCCACTATTGGCCGAACTGCTGGAGCTGTTAGAACAGAAGGGTTTCAAAGTGATTCCCAAGAAGGCGCAGATTGGCCAACAGGAGGTGAAATTCCTCGGTCTGACCGTGCGCGCTGGAGAAAGGGCCATAGATAGGGCTGGGGAAGGAAAATCCCGGGACCTCTATTGGGCAGGCCCAGAAGCCGCAGTCCGGGACAAGGGAGGCACACGAGGGGTAGTTCTGGCCCCGGACCCGAAGCGGGTCCAGATCCAAGATCCCGTCTGTAAGGCCGTCCCGGCGAGAAAGGAGAAAAGACAGACCCTGGAGAGGCCGCTCGGGGCAGCGAGCGAGCCCTCCACACAGGCTTTAAAACAGGCCGCTGGTTACATCAACCAGTGCAAGCTGTTTCAGCCTGAAAGGGGAAAACAGCCAGTTGGGGTGCGGTCTGAGGATAAAGATCCTCAGCCTGCAGCACAAGCGAGTTCACAGACCACACAGGCAGGTGCTGTGGCTTGCTTGAAGGGAGGGGCGCATCCAGCCCATCAATTAGGATACGCCCCCACTCTTCTGGGATCCAGACGAGAGAGAGGGACTTGAGGGCGAAAACCCTGCCCCATACCCAGGTGTAGAGAGGGAGGGACCTGAAGTCGAAAACCCCGCCCCGGACCCAGACATGGGACCTGGAGGCAGAGACTCTCAGTTCCCAGCAGCAGGCTGCGAAAAGTTACCTACCCCCAGCCCAGGTTTTTGAGGGGTCAAGCCTGGGGGAGCAGCGGTTCGGGTAAAAGGCCCAGCGGCCAAGAAAGCCCCACCCGCCAAAGCCCCCACAAAATCCCCGTGGACGCCCCAGCTGAGAAAGCCATGGTCACCAGCCCTCCAGTTCCCAAGGGCCGCCCCTCGAGCCAGGGAGAGGTCCAAGGACAGAGGTCCTCAGCCAGCAGCTTCGGGCGGTGAGGGACCAACCATGAAGGACGGTGCGGTCATGCCGGGGGTAGTGGTGAGCCGCAGTCCGACCAGGAATTAGCCTGGCCGCCCGGAGACGGGCAGCGGATGTATATAATAGGTTTAAGTTTAAGTAAGGTGTAATTGTTTAGCTTAAGTTTGGGTGTTTGTAATTTAAGTTAAATAGGGTGATGGATAGTTTTAAGTTAAGCCGTCTGTTAATAGTGTATATTTGGGTCGAGGTCGCGGGACCCGACCATGCCTCACCAAGCCAGAGAATCTCCTGGGGACCTGGCTGCATGTTATTTTTACATCTTTTTGCAAAAGATGTTCGGGATGGAAAGAATCGTGGTCCTAGTCACCCTAATTGGGATGAGTAAGGAGAGGAGGGGCGACGTCCAAGACTCCCACATCTATGGGGGGCACGGTGGCATAGTGGTTAGCACTGTTGCCTCACAGCGCCAGGGACCCGGGTTCAAATCTGGCCTTGGGCGACTGTCTGTGTGGAGTTTGCACATTCTCCCTGGGTCTGCGTGGGTTTCCTCCGGGTGCTCCGGTTTCCTCCCACAGTCCAAAGATGTACAGGTTAGGTTGATTTGGCTATGATAAATTGACCCTTAGTGTTAGGGGATTAAATACGTGGGGTTACGGGGGTAGGGTGGGATATGTGTCGGTGCAGGCTCGATGGGCCGAAATGGCCTCTATCTGCACTGTAGATTCTGTGATCTGTGATTTTATGGGTGTTCGGGAGACAAGGCGCTCTTGGCGATCGATGGGAGCGGCGAACGGGATGCGGAGGAGACCGCTGTCTACTTCCACGAGGGAAGGCGGCCAGGATGGTTGGGGTCCAATTCGTCTCAGCACTCCAGCCAGACTGGATTCACGTACGGGGAAGCCTCCCTCCTGTGCCCCCGGGTGCAAGTCGTTTCCACGAGGGTCAGCGTCACCGTTGGAAAGCGTATATGTTTAACATGCGAAGGACACATTCAACTGGACAGATGGTGGTGGCTCCGAAAGTTGAGCAAGGACATGAGGCACCCCAAAGTCGAATGGGAGCTCTTGGGTAACAACACCCATCGGACAATTACCGGGACTCATGGTGGACTGAGTGTCTGTTGGGACAAGTGGTGGGAACCGGACCAAGGGATTTACATCTGTATGTGGGGGTCAGAGAAGGTCTGCCCCGCAGGCATATCCATTGTTTTCCACCGGCAGTGGCAAGACGCCGGGGAGGGGATAAGGTGGGGCACCAGCCTGGAGGCGTGCACAGCCCCATTCTCCCCGATCCCAGTCAATGCCACTGAGCTGGTAACTCGCCCCCGTAAGCCCCTGCCCATGGCGCAGGCGACGAGGTTATCCAGGGAAAATTGCCCCACCACCACCAAGGGACCAGGGAATGGATTGGTACTAGTCCCCACCGATCAGATGCTGTACCAGGGGGTACACTACGCGGTAGCCTCCATGATTTTAAATCTCACGGAGGTACATTAATCGGAGTGGTGCCCCAAATAAACAGAGCAGTCATACCAGGCCCTATTAAAGGACATGTTCAAGAAATTTTACTAGTTCGATTTTTGCCCACGTGGACAAGACCGAACTCTACACCACACACCGGGAATTTTTGGGTAACCCAGGGAAACAAAGAAGGGGAGTATGGAACGATGTTTTTACTGCGTTTAACACTGGGTCCTCTGTCATCAACAGCTTGGATGACATAGAGCTGCAGACCCAGATAAACGGTTTAAAAACACAGTTAAAAGGGATATTACTGGAACTTGCAGAAGTACGTAGTGCACTTTGGCTATGAAATTCCCCCTCTCCCTGAACATTTGACCAAAATTCTAAAAGCTGTTATAGTTTCACAGAAACATTTCTACACTCTCAAGCAGAAAACAGTAGCGATAGGGACTAAGATATTGGATATTGTGACTCCACCCTGGTAGAACCTTTTCAATGATATAGAGGTCCCTTCGTGGATCAGACTGGCTTCTCACATTTTCGTGGTTTGCCAGTTAGGAATAGTGCTGTATTTAGTTTGCATCCAGTGTAAGAGAAAAGGTCGGTGGTCAGAATTCCGAAACCAGAGCTTTTGGAAAGAACATTATGTAAAGGTGGCGGAAGATATGCCAGTTTAAGCTTCTCCCTGTTTTCGATTGAAGAATTGTTGTTTCTTTGTGTTTGTTATTTTCAATTAAAGGTTTTTCTTTTGGGTTTTTTTGCGATGCGGTTTAATAAAGATATGTGTACCAAGTGGTGCAGGGGTGTAGGACCCCTCCATGCTTGGCTGTGTGTGTAAAGCCTGTAATTTTACTCTTTGTATGCTGATGTACACTACATTTTTGTGGAATGGGAAGTGCATGTGTCATGGGTATATTAGATAGATAATTACAGGGGAAGACTGACTATGCAGGATCAGAAAAATTTTGCTCACCTTGGAAAGTATGATACTTCAAGCAAGTTTTAGTATCACAGGGAGGAATGTAAGATTTGCAAAATTTGTGCATTTCCCCGAAGGTTATTATCGATAAAAGGGACCCTGCGTGGACATTTCTTTTGAAATTAAAAAGGGTACCCAAGATGGCATCCGTGCCTTGTGGCAGAAAGCCTACGGGTCTCCAAAATGGATTCTGCAGCCCAGGCAGTTTGGGGTAAATTGAAACTAAGGCTGCAGGTTTCCTGTGAAAAGAACTTTGGCCTAGAAATTCAGTATAGCCACTTTTGGGGCGGTAAAGTCGGGCGGCCGCTGAAGTTTGCGCCCGGTGCAAAGTCGAGGCCACTTCGCCGATATTCAGTAGCATCGCCCTAAGAGGTTGCTGCAGCGCTAAAACTGGTGATGCACGACTATCTTTAGGCACTAAGCCGGCGGTGCTGAGCTATACCGCCGAGGCCGGGCGCAGCGTAGGTGCGGTGATTTCTTCATTGACGGCAGACACGCTGGCGCCGGCCATCTCTTAAAGGGGGAAGGGTCGATTTGTTTGGCTGCCACGCCCTGGACACTGCAGCCCTCCACCTAGGCCTGAGCACTGCTGCTGCAACTCTTTACCGCCCAGGACGATGCAGAAGGCCCGGGAGAGAGCGCTGCACTTTAGCGAAGGTGACCTGAGGCTGCTGGTTAGCGCAGTGGAGCGAAGACGCCTTGTTTTGTTCCCTGACCGTGGCAAGAAGCCGGTGCCCAGCGTCTACCGCAAAGCCTGGAGGGAGGTCTCCAACAGGGTGACATCCAACAGTGTGGTTGCCAGGAATCCTGTACAATGCAGGAAAAAGTTCAACGACCTCACTCGGATTGTCAGGGTGAGTACCCTTTCCAGTGTCCTCCTCATCCTTGCATGTGCACCTCACATTATGGACAAAGGGACCTGAAAGCCCTAATGGCCAGCCCTCATCCAGCAGCTATGGGACTGGCATGAACATCAATTGCACATTCTGCACTTTACACACTGGCCAAGCTATTCGACCATGGGAGGCAGTGCAGACAAGATCAGGGCTACACAATGGCCAAGCTATTCGACCATGGGAGGCAGTGCAGACAAGATCAGGGCTACACACCGTACTTAGAGGCCGTCCTTTCTCTTGCAGGCCAAGCTGGCTAACAACAGGTGTAGCCAGATTGCGACCGGTGGAGGCCGACCTCAGCACCAGGAGCTCACCGACCTAGACCAGCGCGTGGAGCGCATTATGGGAGTCCGTGTGATTGGCCCCGTTGCCACTGGAGATGCCGACCCTGTTCTGGGCACCAATGGTAAGGACATCACCTTTTGGACCTCTCTCGTTCCACTTGCGCATCAGATCAACATCCTTTGCCACGGTCCGACCAATGCGGTGAATGGCACCACTCATGCCTCCCTCGCTGACGCCCTGTCCTCACTCTAAAGCTACTCTTGTGCCTTCCTGCTTTCAGATGGTGAATCGCCAGGTGAGGAGGCGGGCCCTGAAGCTGCCAGTGACAGCCCCTCGGAAGAGGAGGAGGAGGAAGAGGTAGCCGGCCCATCAGTGGCACCCTCAGCCGCGGCAGCCCATGGCGATGTAGGGGACACGTCTTCCCTGGAGGGGAGCCTGGGGGAAGGGTCGCAGGAGAGTGAAGTTCCTGGGCCCAGCGGCCTGCAGCAACGCGGGAGGGGTGGGGAAGCTCGGCGGCCTTCTCCCCAGAGCGTGAGTGCGGCCTCCAGTCTTGCGACGGTCAGCGCAGAGGAGGTGCGCCTCCTAGAGGAAATGGCCGTCGACTCGGAGCGCAGGCACACGGAGCTCATGGGGGTAGTGGCACGGATGCCTGACTCCATACAGTCACTGGCTCGGAATGTGGAGGAATTCGGGGCAGCACAGGCCAGGAGTCTGCAGGAATTCGGGGCAGCACAGTCGGTGAGTACCCAAGTGCTCACTCGTGCCATCCAGTCACTGCCTGGGAGTGTGGAGGAATTCGGGGCAGCACAGTCGGCGACTACCCAAGTGCTCAGTCGTGCCGTCCAGTCACTGGCTGGTCTTATGCGGTCACAGACCAGGGCAACATGGGCACTAACTGGTGCCACACTGGCTGCATCAGCCAGGCATCACCAGGGCACCCGCCGCCCTGCAGCAGCCCAGCGGGCTGTCCTTCAGCAGTTTGCTGCGCATGCTGCAGTGCTGGCCTGGGCGACTGCCACTGTATCAGGCGACCAGCGAGCGCCTGCCATCAGCCAGCTTGCCCCCATTCCTGCAGCCGACACTGCCACTCCACCAGTGCAGCTGCCACTAGCTGCTGGACACACTGATGCCGCCCAGCCACAGCTGCAGCAGTCACCAGCCGGCCCCTCGAGGGCCAGAGCTCGTGCAGGCCGACCCCCAAGGGCATCTGCCGTCTCGCCATGTGCCCCTCAGGAGCCTTCCCCCAGCCTTGCTGCAGCCACTGGGCTCCAATTGAGGAGGAGCAGCAGGGCGGGCAGGGGCCGCACAAGTATGCGCAAGGCATCGCCCTCGCGGGACAAAAAGTAGAAGGTGTGGGCAAATGTGTTGTTTTTATGAAGGCCGAGGATGTTGTGTTTGTTTTTATGAAGGCCGAGGATGTTGTGTTTGTTTTTATGAAGGCCGAGGATGTTGTGTTTGTTTTTATGAAGGCCGAGGATGTTGTGTTTGTTTTTATGAAGGCCGAGGATGACGGTCATTTTTGTTTCACTGTTTTGTTAATCCTTTCCAGGTTGTGGGAGCGAGTTATGTGTCTGACTGTTTTTGGGTTTTTTTTTCTGTTTTTGTTTGTCATGTGGGAAGGGCACAGAGTTTGTGGAATAAACAATTTTCTTTAATCAGATTGTCCATGTTTGAACTTTGAAGTTTTTGTTGCCTTGACCGGCTGAGGGCTTGCGGAGCGGCTGCATTCATGTTCTTTCATTGGCACAAGCCATTCCCTGAGAGGGGGCCTAGAACCTACGTTCAATAAGCCGCCGATGGGCGGCCCTTGGACCTTGTGCCTCCCTCCTGTGCTGGTCCTCCTCCTCCTGCTCCTCCTGCTCCTCCTCCTGAGGTGGTGCTCCAATCTGTGGTGGCAATGCCTGAGTCCTGCGGATAGCCAGGTTGTGCAGCATGCAGCAAACGACCACGAAATGGGAGACTCGCTCCGGAGCATACTGCAGGGCTCCGCCGGAACAATCCAGGCAGCGGAACCGTTGCTTCAGGACGCCGATTGTTTGTTCGATGATGTTCCTGGTCGCTTGATGGCTCTCGTTGTATGCCTCTTCAGCAGGGGTCCTGGGCGCACGGAGCGGGGTCATGAGCCAGGTACACAAAGGATAGCCTTTGTCCCCGATAAGCCATCCTCGTGGGTGAGGCTGTGCCTGGAACATGTCAGCCACAGTAGTCTGTCGCAGGATGAAGGCATCGTGGCTGCTGCCTGGAAAGCGGGCATTGACAGCTAGGATGAGCTGCCTGTGGTCACACACCAGCTGCACGTTCAGTGAATGGTAGCCCTTTCGGTTGCGGTATTCCTCGGCATTCTCCACAGGTGCCCGCAAAGCCACATGCGTGCAGTCAATGGCGCCCTGCACCATGGGGAAGCCCGCTATTCTTCCAAATCCCATTGCACGCTGTTGCTGCTTGTCCAGGGTCATGGGGAAGGAGATGAACTTGTAGGGGGTTTCTCTTGCTCGTTCTGGTCTCCTACCAGGCTTCGTGCAATAATTACCCTTGAGTGGTTCGACTCACTCTTCCCTATGGTTCTAGACCTTGGACTTAGGTGCAGGGAACTGTAGTGCAGAGAAAGACTCAATAGACCAGGTTGAATAGCACGAAATGGATGCTTTTATTATTAAACAGTTTGCAACATTACAAAATACATATCATGAGCACAAATCAAAGCGACTACAAGCATGCACATATCTATAAACTTGATTCCATGGAAATGGGAAACACACGGCACATCGAAAAAGGGGAAACACATTACGATTACCCTTACCCTCTCCCTCCCCTTATACCTAAACTAAGTTTCGACTTGAGGAACTCGGGATCATGCTCACCACTTTCAAACTCGCGAAAAGGAGGGGTTCGCAGCCTTTTTGGCACAGCTTTCCGTCGTCACGTGGATTTGGAAACTTCTGGTGCAGCTTGTTTTTCTCTCTCTCTCAGGCGATGAGGCAGTGGACACAGCCTCGGTGAGCGCTCGTCATGGCTGAAATCCACTAAGTCTGTTGTGGATTTGGATTCATGGAACAGGAAAACACCTCGAGAATGGGATGTTGAGGCACGGAAGTGCTAGGCCCGGAATGTCCTTTCCCTCCGGCCTGGATCGTCGGTTTTCCTGAGGGTGTCTTCTTCTTTGGCCTGGGTCGTCGATGATCTCCCGACAACGGTACCCGGGCCACCCTCGTCGTCTTCTCGTCGTGGCCGAGCCTTGTCTGGCTGAACACCGACCACGTTGTCCTTTCCGAAATGTCCGTCCGAAACGTCCTGATCGAATTCCGAAGCTACCGAGGTAGAAAAGGCGCTGATGGACTTTTCAAAATCCATAGTTATACCCTTTTGGGCTAGCCTTATCTCCTGCCAGATCATAGTCCAGTCTTTGTAATAATTTTGGCGGGCAGAAATCTCTGCAGGGGCGCTTTGTCTTGTAACGGGAGCCGGTGATAGTTTTAACTGGCCTTCCTGGCCGATAATGTCTTTTACTTTGTCACCATAACTCGGTTCGCATATTGATCGGTCTGGAGATTTCCCTTGATGGCTGTTAAACGGTTTTTCCTTTGTACATTAAATGGGTTTAAGTGTTCATGCATTGTCCGCCCATATCTAGATGGGCCCCATCCTGTTTGCCTGAACCTGTCTTGTACTTAGAATCCAATTGAATATGTATGCCCATTTCCCTGAGTTTCGGTTTCCCGATACTGGCTTTCGCGGGCTTACTGTTCTCAATCCACAAGCCTGTCTGGCTTGCAGTAACAGAAATCAAATGGTCCAAGAAACTGATCACGAGGTCCGGCGGCCATTTTGTGTGCCCTTTTATCAAAGGTTTTATCGGTACAAGCTTCTTTTGGTCAATAAAGCTGTGTTATTAATCCTGTTGTCTCGTGTGATTATATAATGAAAAATTTCGAATCTTACAGTCCGCCTGTGATACTGATAGCTAGCTTACAGTATCAATAATCTTTGGTGAGCAAATTATTCCCGATTCCTCACGTCCAAACATTCCCGGTAATTAACTATCCATGACCCCCATGACACATGCAGTTCCCATTTCAGAAAATTACCTTGTGTACAATTGGACAATCATAGGCAGTATTACCTTAAACTATAACACACTAAATCTTTCAGATGTGAAGGGCCCAATGCTCCTTGCACCACCTGTATACACCTTTTATTAATCAAAAAAACAAACTTCACCAAACGGCTATAACATTACAATATTCACACACTTAAACCCTGCAGTATCTGAAAATCTGAAAATGGAGGGACGCTTATAATTTTTAACGCTAGCTGTTTACACAGGGGTGTCCTCCTCCCCCACTCGTACATAGCGTTCTCTCCATTCTCCTGTGTTCTCGTGCCTCTGGAGGCGTTTGCCTCTCTTGCAATGCACGAACAATAAAAATATTACAATTAAAACCTGACACACTACTAGGATGTGGGATGCTATTCTAATCCAGGCTGGGATTTCTATATTGGTGAACAGGTCCCACCATGGTGGGGTGACTATGTCCAATATGTCTTTCCCTATCTCTATTGTCTTCTGCTCCAGTGTGTAGAAATGCTTCTGTGAAACTATAACGGCTTTTAAAACCTTGGTGAGGTGTTCGGGGAGAGGGGGAATGACATAACCACAATGCGCAACAAATCGCTACAAGTCCGTGAAATTCTCTTTTACAGTGAGATGAACGGTGGAGGGTGCAGGAATGGGGACAATCCATTGTTGTGCCACTTGAACTTCAGCCCTGGGTTTGAAACAGAAACTGCTGTCACTGACCGGACACCCCTCGTGCTGTCCATGGCGGTAGTGAGGCGCTGCAGTGGTGACACAGTATGTCCCACCTCCGATGTATGCCACCTGCGGGGGCACATGGTCCTTTGCCATTGCCTCCATGGTGCAATTTATCGTCTTCGCGCTAGCGGCTCTGAACCCGCACTGTGGTTTCAAAAAGGCATTCAAATGCTGGGGGCACAGGATGATGTGTGCTCCCCGGCTACGACACCCCGAGAGGTCGGTGCCTGTCATCGTACGCTCCCATCTGATGACATAAGGCGGGACCACTGCGTAATGAATGTGCGCACCCCCCTGAATGACTACAATGTTCTGCACCCTGTATACCGGGGTGGGCCTTGCTGCGGGACCCAACACCGGCATCCTTATTACGATTCCCATGATAGTGTGATTCGAGCGTCCGCAGTCCACTGGGACTGGGTACGCCTCTGCGGCTAGTCTGAGCTGGCATGGACTTAATGCATTCTCGAAAGGGTGGAGCGCTTGCAAGTGCTTGTTGCTGATCCAGGACAGGGCCAAACCTTGTTTTAAATCCTCCAGATTACTGCGGCCCTCACCCAGTAACCACGCCCAGAAAAGCACACAAGCCTCGTTCTGCGCAGCCTGATCGGACGCATTCCGATCCTCCTTAATGAGCGCATTTACTGTCCTAGCGTGCTTCTCCAGCTCGGCAATTATTTCCTTTAAGTGTAGTGTCATGGCTTGGTCTTCATGCAGCTCAGAACCCACTACCTTATTTTCGCTTGTCAGTATGTTCCTCAACTGGGTTTTTAAACCATTGATCTGTGTCTGCAGCTCCACGTTGTCTAGAGCGTTGACAACAGACGTTCCAGTGTTAAAAGCAGTGAAAATGTCATTTACAGTACCCCTACTTTGCCTCCCTATCCGATCCAAAACTTCCTGTGGTGTGGTGTATAACTTGGCGTTGTCGATGTCGGCAAAGTCAAACTCGTAAAATTGTCTGAACATTCGGGTTAACGGTACCTGGTACAACTGTTCTGTCTCTCTGGGACACCACTCCGGCAATCGTACCTCAGTGAGGTTTAAAATCACTGAGGCCACCGCGTAGTGTATCCCTTGGTACAGCATCTGACCGGTGGGTACCAATACTAACCCGTTCCCGGGTCCCTTTGTGGTGGTGGGGCACCCTTCCTTCTGGGCTAGTGCTACCGGGATTGTGGGCAGGGGCTTGCGTGGGCGGGTGATGAGTTCAGTGGCGTTTACCGGAATCGGGGAGTATGGGGCTCCGCACGCCCGAGTGCTGACATCCCATCTCATCCCCTTTCCTTCGTCCTGCCACTGCCTCTGGAAAAAGATGGATACGCCTTTGGGGCAGACGCGTTTCGAACCCCACATACAGACATATATTCCTTCATCTGGTTCCCACCATTTGTCCCAACGCACACGTAACTGTCCGTGAGTCCCCGTAATTGTCCGATGGGTATTGTTACCCAGTCGCTCCCACTCGATAGTAGAGTTTTTCATGTCCTTTCCCAGCTTTCGTAACCACCACCATCGACTTAGTGGTACGTTCTCATTACACACCAAACAGATTTTCTTTCCCACGGTAACGCTGACTCTGGGTGCAAGGATCCTCACCCGAGGGCACATTAATGAAGTCTCTTGGTAGGCGAAACCGAAATTGCTGGAGTATTCCGTAGAAATTGTCCCCAGCCATCCTGGCCATCTCCCTTGGTGGAAGTAGGTGGCGGTTTCCTCAACCTCTCGCTTCCCCGTCCCATCCGTCGCGATGGGGGCTGTGTCCCCGGAACACCCGAACACGATGACGTCCTTGGTGCGGCCCCGGTAGGCCAGCCCGCACCCGATCACCGCGATCCCTACGAGAATCCTTTCCATTGTATCCCTGGTTCCTGTAATCGACAAGATGATGTAGCCAGGCTCCCGACAGGTGCTGGCTTAATTAAACGGACGCGCAGGTCCCTTGACCCTGCTTCCAAACAACCACACGTACTGGGCAGACTTTGAAAACTATTCTATAAACATTCCGTCATTGCAAACTTTTCCCATCTTAAACTGGCATTAAAATGACTTATACTTGAACATCATCACCTAAACCTATATACAGCGCCGCCCTCCTTCGGGCAGCCTACCTAATTCCTGTGAGGACTGCAGCGCGCCGCTTCCTGTGGCGGGGCTGCACTGACCTTTGGCTTTGATCCCCCGCAGCCTGTCTCTGCTGAATGGGAATCGTGCCTCTCTCGGGCTGCTCTGTATCGAGGTTGGGGAAGATAGGGAGAGTTGGACCATTGCTTTCTGGGCTGGGGCTTTCGAGTCGACCTACGAGGGGCTGCCTTGGGTAAGGCTCCCAGGGCTGATGGACCGGGGGTTGGGACTTTCACCGTCACAGCCTGTGGTCCCACCACAGCTGCCGGCTCCGGCTCCCTTCCCTCTGGCTCCGCCCCCCCCGGGGCCGGGATTTGTGGTATCCGACTCTACCTCACCTGTCCCTACAGGTTGTGAGTCTCCTCCCCCAATCCCTACCTCCCCTGAGCTTGAGTCGAGGGCGGAATCTTCATCCTCTGACTCATCCTCCTCCGTGATCGGGTCAAGGGTGGGGTCGAGCTGTTCAGCCTCCTCCCCGTCCGAATCCCAAATCAGGGGGGAGACCTCCCACTCCAATGTGATGACTCCTCCCTTCACGCAGGCCACTGTTCCAGCCTGTGTGGTCTGTGACTCTGTCGCAGGCTGGGGGTTTTCGTCCTCAGACCTGGCCACTGTTGTTGGCCCTTGTGCACCCGCCTTAAACAGTTTGCACTGGTTAATGTGAAACCATTTTGTACGTTGGGGCACCTTCACTGCATAAACCATGGGGCTGGCCTTGTCTACAATGCTGTAAGGCCCCATGTACAGTGGTTCAAAACTCCCCACCCGGGCATAGTTCCTAGCCATGACCTGGTCTCCGACTTCCCACTCTTGTTGCTTACGAGGTTCCAGCAACAGTCGATTGCCCTGATGCTGTCTCCCTATGTTCCCAGCCACCTGCCCATAAATCTGTTTCAGGTGCTCCAAAAGGGTCTGGACGAACTTGTCTCGTTTCACCTCTTGGAGTTGGCCCTCAGTGAGCACCAGGGCTAGTACATGGGTGGGTGTTCGTATGATCCTCCCAGTCATTAATTCGTGCGGGGAGTATCCCGTACTTTTGGACTGGCTGGCTCGGATCCCCATGAAGACTAAAGGCAGGACCTCCGCCCATTTCTGGGGCGAGCCCATTGTCTCTTTCCTCAGCTTTTCCTTGAGGGTCCGGTTCATGCGCTCAACAATCCCGGATGACTGGGGATTGTAAGCTACGTGCCACTTCCCTTCAATGCCCAAGAGCATGAGGGTGTTCTGCATCACTTGACCGGTGAACTGACTCCCTTGATCGGACTCAACAAAACGGGGAAGTCCCCACCGTGAGAACACTTCCCGGATCAAGATCTTGGCAGTACCCAGTGCCGTAGCTGTTCTGCACGGGAAAGCTTCTACCCATTTGGTGAACACGTCCACCAGAACAAGGCAATAATTATACCCGCCCTGGGCGGCGGGCAGGGGCCCTATGTAGTCGACCTGAATCGACTGCCACGGTCCCTCTACCCTCCTGATGTGTCCCATGGGCACCTTCCTTTTCTGGGGGTCTGGGTTGTTTGCAGCACACACAAGACAGCTCGCACAGAACTCGCGGACATCGTCTCTAAGTCCCGGCCACCATCCCGCCTGCTCTACCCGTTGCCAAGTAACCTCAGGCCCGGGGTGTCCTGCCCCTGGACCCTCGTGGGCCAGTTGAAGGAATTCCCTCTGGTGCTGCTGCGGCACAACCCACTGCTCCTCTCGGAACAGCATGCCTTCCTTGACTGAGAGGGCTGCCGTACTGTACGGACCCTCTACCTGCTTGCCCTCAACAATGGCTTTTAGGACCGTTTTGAGGGCGGGATCCAGGGTTTGGACGGTTTTTAGGTCTAGGGGCGGTGTCACCCCTGTGTTCCCTGGAGTCCCCTCCCCACCTTGGATCGCCGCCACGGGTCCGGGTCCATAGGGGTCCCAGAGAATGCTGTTGCGGGCACCCTCCCTGGCTAGCGCATCCACCTGCTGGTTGCCCTGACTGCGGGGTTCTGTGGTGGAATGAGCCTTCACCTTATGGATGAACACCTCCCCTTCCTCCCCCACAGCTGCCAGGATCTTTTCCAGCAAGGGCTTAACTGTTAAAGGCCGTCCGTCCGCGGAGGTATATCCGCGGCGGGACCAGATGGCGAGGTATTCCGTACACGAATTGCACGTGAACATGCTGTCCGAGCAAATAGTGTATGGGGTCGGGAAGATTTCGGGGTGGGTGACCACGTACGCCACCGCGGACAGTTCAGCTTGCTGTGCGCTCATCGTGCTGGGGAGCTTAACTGCCAAGGCAATGTTTGCCGCAGGGTCATAAACTCCACACCCTGTGAGTCGTTCGCCAGCAGATACCGTGCTGGAACCGTCTACATAGATCTCGCGGCCTGTGGGGTGTCTCCCGGCCCATAAACCTATGTTAACCTCCCATACCCCTTCGACGGAACACCGATGGGCTGTTCCGGGATATACCATGTTGGCTGCGAGCTTCGGCTCGCAGAGACCTTTAACTTTGAGATCCATCTGGGAAAGGAGGAGGGTCCAGCGCGCAATCCGGGCGCTGCTTACAGTCCCATCCTTAATCCTTCCATCCAGAAGCATCTTTGTGGGGGTGTGATGGGTGAGGAGGGTGATGGGAGAGGTTCCTGTGAAGATCACTGATCTGTTCACAGCCCAATGCGTGGCCAGGAGATGCCGTTCGCAATTGGAAAAACTCCTCTCCACATCTGTGCGTACCCTGGAGGAATAGACCACTGGTCTCAGCTTGCCGTGTCGCTCCTGGAGCAGCACGGCGCTCAGGCTGTCCCCACTAGCGGCTACTTCCAGGAAGAACTCCTCTCCCCCATCTATGGCCCCTAAGGCTGGCGCGGTCTGCAGATCCCTTTTCAACTTCTCAAATGCTGCCTGACACCCCTCATCCCAAGACCACTCGACTCCCTTGTGTAAGAGTCGGTGTAGCGGGGCTGCTGTGGCTGCATAGTCCTCGATGAAATCCCTGCAGTACCCGGTCAACCCCAAAAAGGACCTTACACCCGTTACTGTGTTAGGGATCGGTAGATCTTGCACCGATTCCCGTCTAGCCTTATCTATGGCCCTTTCTCCAGCGCGGATGGCCAGACCCAGGAATTTCACCTCTTGCTGGCCGATCTGTGCCTTCTTTGGGTTTACCTTGAAACCCTTCCTTTCCAGCAGTTCCAATAATTCGGCTAATAGTGGGCCGTGCTCCTCCCTTGAGTCCGTGAACAGGAGTAGGTCGTCCACATACTGCACTATCTGATTGGGCTGGCTAAATTCTTTTAAACTTCCCGCCATGCATTGATGGAAAATGCTGGGGCTGTTGTGAAAACCCTGCAGCAAGCAGTTCCAAGTGTACTGTTGCCCTTTAAAAGTAAAGGCAAACTTGTACTGATCCTCCCGCCGCAACGGAATGGACCAAAAACCGTTCGAGATATCCAACACTGTGAACGTGGTCGCGGAGGCTGGAATACTCCCTATTAGGTCGGCAACTGCTGCTACCGTGGGCGCGCAGGCTGGGATGTTACTGTTGAGGACTCTATAGTCCACCGTGGCCCTCCATGAATTGTCCGGCTTCTTTACCGGCCATAATGGGGAGTTCACGTGAGTGGCTATTTGTCTCAATACGCCCTGCTGCACCAAGGAAGATATTGCTGTCTCCATGTCGGGTTCTGCCTCCTTGGGGAAGTTATACTGCTTTTGGGGCCGGATCATGGGGTCCTCGTCTACGCTGACCTCAAACCCGGTGACCCTCCCACAGTCGTGCTTGTGGGTGGCAAACGCGGTCAGATTGTCCGACACAAACGCTTGCAAGTCCGTTGGGACGTCCGCGACCAGAAGCTCGAGGTCGTAACCCCCTGACGGCTTCATGGTGCACAGGGTCCCTTTTTCTCCCTTCCCTGGGATCACAACTACCTTACCTAATCCATTCTCGGCTCCCCAGAGACAGTGATTTCTAAGGTCCACGAGGATCCCGTGTTCCACCAAGAAATCAGCCCCGAGGATGCCTTTCCCACCCCCCTCATTCCACTTCAATAGGATGCACGTCCATGTGGTGTGGAGTGCTCCCAAATGAATGGAGAGCGGGATGGAGTACGCGCCAGCCTGTTCTCTGCCTGTGAAACCCGCTACTGAGAATGGAGCCTGGGTAGATAGAGGTGAGGCAAAAGGCTTAGCTGTGTGGATCACGGTGCATGATGCTCCCGTATCCAACAGGTAACTACCCTTTTCCTTCTCCACCTCCATCTCCACAACGGGTCTTCTCCATGCGTCATAACGGAGCGGACACAGGTAGACGGGCTGCGTGGGCTTCAGTCATTGGGGCGCTGCGGTTGGGGCTGTGGGAGCAACAGGGTTGTTGACAACTGCCACCTTCCCCTGCGAGGTCATTAGGGACCGCATTGTCTGTAAAATCGACTCAATCGCGGCGGGATCCACAACTGCACCAGCTCCTGGTGCTGGGGCAGGGGCTACGGTTTGGCTTTGGGTTGGTGCTGGGGCAGGAGCTACGGTTTGGTTTTGGGCTGGTGCAGGGGCAGCGGTCTGGGCTTGGGCTTGGACTGCGGGAAATTTCCCTCTATTATCCTTCCACGGATTTCTACAGCCCCGGCGCCAATGACCCTCCTTTCCACACCCGTAACAACTGCTCTTGGCTTGGGGGGCGCAATTCCCCTCCTGATGCCATTCCTTTTTAGCAGGAGCTGCAGGCCTCGCCTCATGCACCTTTCCCTTTGAGGAAGGCACACTCCTACTCTTGTTGTTCCTGTAATCTATCGTGAGCTGATCAAGTACTACTTCCTCCGTGGAGCGGGGGTTAGTGGGGTCAAACCATGCTTTGGCCTGCTCCCTCACCGATGGCAAGCAATTGGCGACCAGACACCGGAGCCAATGAGCCCTTTGGTCATCATTTAGCGCGTCCCGGTCCGGTCCTCCCGGGCAGCTGCGCCGGTACACTGGCCACAACCTTCCGGCGAAAACCCATGGGGGTTCTCCCGCTAGCTGTATCGTCCTTTCCAATCGGAGGAACGGACTTCCATCCCCCTCCCCTATAATCTCCAGGATCTCATTCCGTATCTCCTCGTACGTTTTTCGCCCTCTCTTGCTCTCGTCAGGGAAACATTGGAGGAGTGAGCTGTCCAGGGAGAACAGCAGCATTTTGGACATTTCGGCCCCATCGCAGTCATTAACTGCTGCGGTTTGCTCCACGTCCCGAAAATGCACTGAGGGATCTCCTGACTCGGAGAGTTTTGGGATGTCACTGATCATTTCCCTTAGCTGTCGTGCGCTATGGGGCATTATGATCTGATTCACAAGGGGTCCATCCGTGCCATCATCTTCGTTTGGACCGAGCCTCTGGTGTCGCGTGGGACACATCGGTGCCGGTCCCGACCCTACTACCTGGTGTTGCTCTACCTCAAGAACCCCTGTGTCTGACTTCTCCGTTTCCTCCCCTGGAGTCCAAGACTCATCATAGGCAGGAGGTGTTGAGGGCTCGGGAGTTGGTACCCTAACTGTCTCTGGTGGAATCGGTCTTTTGGATTCCTTGGCTAACAGTAGCTAGCTCGCTGGCGGGTTTATGAGACACACCAATCCGTTCACCTTTTCTACAGATCTTTTGTGCTCTTTGCCTTCTGTCGACTTGATGGCTGCGTCTAGCGGGTGCCTATCCCTTAATAGGTCAGATATCCATTGTTTTGTAAGGTTTACCTTCCCAAAAACATAATCCGCTATCCTCTCACCCATCACATTTCGTTTATTTAAACCTTGATCTAACACGCTACATTCCTGCTGCCAAGGTCCTGCCGCGGTTGCCATTTCTGTAGGGGGTTTCTCTTGCTCGTTCTGGTCTCCTACCAGGCTTCGTGCAATAATTACCCTTGAGTGGTTCGACCCACTCTTCCCTATGGTTCTAGACCTCGGACTTAGGTGCAGGGAACTGTAGTGCAGAGAAAGACTCAATAGACCAGGTTGAATAGCACGAAATGGATGCTTTTATTATTAAACAGTTTGCAGCATTACAAAATACATATCATGAGCACAAATCAAAGCGACTACAAGTATGCACATATCTATAAACTTGATTCCATGGAAATGGGAAACACACGGCACATCGACAAAGGGGAAACACATTATGATTACCCTTACCCTCTCCCTCCCCTTATACCTAAACTAAGTTTCGACTTGAGGAACTCGGGATCATGCTCACCACTTTCAAACTCACGAAAAGGAGGGTTTTGCAGCCTTTTTGGCACAGCTTTCCGTCGTCACGTGGATTTGGAAACTTCTGGCGCAGCTTGTTTTTCTCTCTCTCTCTCAGGCGATGAGGCAGTGGACACAGCCTCGGTGAGCGCTCGTCATGGCTGAAATCCACTAAGTCTGTTGTGGATTTGGATTCATGGAACAGGAAAACACCTCGAGAATGGGATGTTGAGGCACGGAAGTGCTAGGCCCGGAATGTCCTTTCCCTCCGGCCTGGATCGTCGGTTTTCCTGAGGGTGTCTTCTTCTTCGGCCTGGGTCGTCGATGATCTCCCGACAACGGTACCCGGGCCACCCTCGTCGTCTTCTCGCCGTGGCCGAGCCTTGTCTGGCTGAACACCGACCACGTTGTCCTTTCCGAAATGTCCGTCCGAAACGTCCTGATCGAATTCCGAAGCTACCGAGGTAGAAAAGGCGCTGATGGACTTTTCAAAATCCATAGTTATACCCTTTTGGGCCAGCCTTATCTCCCGCCAGATCATAGTCCAGTCTTTGTAATAATTTTGGCGGGCAGAAATCTCTGCAGGGGCGCTTTGTCTTGTAACGGGAGCCGGTGATAGTTTTAACTGGCCTTCCTGTCCGATAATGTCTTTTACTTTGTCACCATAACTCGGTTCGCATATTGATCGGTCTGGAGATTTCCCTTGATGGCTGTTAAACGGTTTTTCCTTTGTACATTAAATGGGTTTAAGTGTTCATGCATTGTCCGCCCATATCTAGATGGGCCCCATCCTGTTTGCCTGAACCTGTCTTGTACTTAGAATCCAATTGAATATGTATGCCCATTTCCCTGAGTTTCGGTTTCCCGATACTGGCTTTCGCGGGCTTACTGTTCTCAATCCACAAGCCTGTCTGGCTTGCAGTAACAGAAATCAAATGGTCCAAGAAACTGATCACGAGGTCCGGCGGCCATTTTGTGTGCCCTTTTATCAAAGGTTTTATCGGTACAAGCTTCTTTTGGTCAATAAAGCTGTGCTATTAATCCTGTTGTCTCGTGTGATTATATAATGAAAAATTTCGAATCTTACAAACTGACGTCTCCTTCTGAAAAGGGCATTGGTCACCTGGCGGATGCAGCAATGCACGGCGAACTGGGAGATGTTAGCAATGCCCCCAGCAGCGGATTGGAAGGAGCCGGTGGCATAGAAGTTGAGAGCCACCGTCACCTTCACTGCCACCGACAGAGACGTCCTGCACCTCAGCTGTGGCTGCAGATCTCTCCGAAGCAGCTGGCAGATCTCTGTGACCACCTCCCTTCGGAATCGCAGCCTCCTAACACACTGGTCGTCAGACATGTTGAGATAGGAGAACTGCTGGCGGTAGACCCTGGGTGGGTAAGGCCTCCCTTGGCGACGCCTGTTGCCCCCTCTCCGTCTAGCCAGGGCTCGCACTCTCTCACGGCGTCTGTGAGCCCTTTGGATGTAATTGTGAAAGCCAGCGTTGACACCCATTGCAGCCCCCATAATATGCTGGCAAACAATGAGATATGAATGAAGGCAAAGACAATTGCAAAGCTGTGGCCTGAAGCCAGAAGTACCTGTCCTAGTGTTGGGCCAAAGCAGTAAGCTCTCTACCTTGGTCTCTCTCCAAAGATCCGTTTCACAAGAATGAGTGCTGCAAAATGGCAGCCTTTTATAGTGCAGGTGAAGTGCCCTTTAATTTGCGCTCCCCGCGGCCCGCATCGGCTGAGCACCATTCCACTCAACAGTCGCTAGGGCCGCCAGGCGCACAATGGTCCGGCACGACTGAAGTTCCGGTTGGGGGCGCACAAAGGGCGTTGCACGAGGAAATGACGTCATGATCTGTGCGCGCAGCTGAGCGCGCGCAAAGACTTTGCGCCGGCGCTAAATGTCTACTGAACGTGGGGCGAGGCGCAGACCGCGCTGCGCCCGGGCGCTAAGCGCCTAGCGCTCGACATCTACTCCTCCTAAGGCGCTAACGGCTGGCGCAACCAACTGAATTTCTAGCCCTCAGTGTTTTGGGACCCAGACAAACTGTGAATTATGTATTAGGCCGAATTAGAGGCAGATCTAAATTCAATGAGGCCTACAGTTAAAGTCATCAGTCTGCATACATAATCGGAAACAGATTAAACACATCCATCAAGGCTGGACCAGCCCATCAAGGACTTTCAGGACAATACGAGTCAATTATCGGGCCGGTAGATGCAATTACCAGCCATCTAAAAATCGTCAGTATGGATTGCTACCATTATTTTAACTAGCCCGCCAAAATTAAAACAAAGAACTAGCCTGATTTGGCGTGCACATAAGGGTTTTTCGACGAAGGTATAACTGAAGGCCCCCAGGTAGCAATCAGAAGAAGAAGGAACTCCTGCTCTGCTCTCCTGCTGCTCTGCTGCTGTCGGTACTGCCGCTCCCTGGCTCTTCGGCCCCTCACCCTCGTGGCTGCTGCTCTTCCCCCGTCCTGCGCTTACCCCCTGGCCTTTGCCCGTGCCCTCTGCAACTCCATCTGGATTTGCCCCGACACCGGGTCGGGTGAACATGGGCAATTCAGGCCAGGCGAAGCGGGACGCGACGAGGGGAGGAGGAGGGAAGACCACCCGGGGAAAGCCAACTGAGGGTAGGCTTCGAATCATCGGGCCTTCAGCCTCAGCCGGCCTGCGACTATCTTCATGCAAACTCAAGCTGTCGGCGAAGAATCATCCCTGCAAGGTAAAGTGCCCAAGCAGAGTCTGTAACTTTGGGGTACTTGAACCTGGACAACGCCCTTGCAGCACCCGGAGCCCATGTGATGACGGCAGGCTCCAGAGAGCACCAAGAGCGAACCCCGAACCCAACCGCTGTTTTGAGCCTAACAAACCCTTTTGATTGGTGAGCATGAATTCTGACCCCTCATAGATTAACCTAGTTAGGTGTAGGGGGTGGGATAAGGATAAGGGGATTGTTAAGATAGTTGTTTTCCCTCGATGTGCCGTGTGCTCCCCATTCCCTGTATAAGTATATAGTATTATTATGACTCTCTTGTAATTTTTGCCTGTAGAAGTGTACACTAATAATTTTCCATAAGATTGTATCGAGTTTTCCTCTTCAATAAAATCTTGGTTTTGTTTGCATCCAACCATCTGTCTACTCGAGTCTTTGCTGTATCACTGCCTGTATCTAAGTCCGGTGTCCAGAACCCAGGGGGTGAGCGATTCGAACCACTCAAGGAAGGCAGTCAGAGGCAAAGCTGACTGACCCGAACAAGCCTGTGCAAAACCCCCTACAATTGGGGGTAAGGTACTGACTTGGATAGAAAACTGGTTGGCAGAGAGGAAGCAAAGAGTTGGAATAAACGGGTCTTTTTCCGAGTGGAAGGCAGTGACTAGTGGGGTACCGCAGGGATCGGTGCTAGGGCCCCAGCTATTCACAATATATATTAATGATCTAGACGAGGGAACCAGATGTAATATCTCCAAGTTTGCAGACGACACAAAGTTGGGTGGGTGTGTATGCTGTGAGGAGGATGCTGAGAAACTCCAGTACGATTTGGACAGGTTGGGCGATTGGGCAGATGCATGGCAGATGCAGTATAATGTGGATAAATGCGAGGTTATCCACTTTGGTGGCAAAAACAGGAAGGCAGATTATTATCTGAACGGCAATAGATCGGGAAAAGGGGAAGTGCAACGAGACCTGGGTGTCCTTGTGCACCAGTCGCTGAAGGTAAGCATGCAGGTGCAGCAGGCGGTTAAGAAGGCAAATGGTATGCTGGCCTTCATAGCGAGAGGTTTCGAGTACAGGAGCAAGGATGTCTTGCTGCAGTTGTACAGAGCCTTGGTGAGGCCACACCTTGAGTACTGTGTGCAGTTTTGGTCGCCTTATCTGAGGAAGGATGTTCTTGCAATGGAGCAAGTGCAGCGAAGATTCACCAGACTGATACCTGGGATGACAGGAATGACGTATGAAGAGAGATTGGGTCGATTAGGCTTATATTCGCTAGAGTTTAGAAGAATGAGAGGGGATCTCATTGAAACTTATAAAATTCTAACAGGACTAGACAGACTAGATGCAGGAAGGATGTTCCCGATGGCGGGGGAGTCCAGAACCAGGGGTCACAGTCTAAGGATAAGGGGTAAGCCATTTAGGACTGAGATGAGGAGGAGTTTCTTCACCCAGAGAGTGGTGAACCTGTGGAATTCTCTACCACAGAAGACAGTTGAGGCCAATTCATTAAATATATTCAAGAAGGAGTTAGATATATTTCTTAAGCCTAAGGGGATCAAGGGATATGGGGAGAAAGCAGGGACAGGATACTGAATTTGGATGATCAGCCCGAGGGGCCGAATGGCCTACTCCTGCTCCTATCTTCTATGTTTCTATGTAACTTAGGTTGTTACTTTTCATTTCAGATTTCTAGCATCCGCAGTGTTTTGCTTTTGTATTAGATGGTTACCTACCCATTCAGATCCTGACCATCTCCAATTTTAACCTGCAGGGTTTTGCAGGTGGATGATGAGACCTAAAGCAAATGGGACCCTCATAAATTTATCCAAATCAGGGTCCTAATACAATCAATTAGACCCCAGTGCAGTTTTAATCGGGGTTTGAGGAGAAAAGCCACCATTCTTCCTCGCTGAAAACAGAACAAGCCCCATCAGGCTAGTCGAAAGCTTTCCTCTGTGGGCCCAGGAGGAGCAGAAGTCCTCCTCATAAGGAAAGTCAAGGCCTCCCCTGCCCTGCACTTATCCCACTTGGCTCCCACGAGACCTTTGTGAAATCCCCTCCCCACCATTTACCAGGACGCCCAAGAACTTCCCCCATCTGTGCCTGCTGGCAACCACTGTGTGTCCTCTTCACACTTGTTCCAGGCGGGAAGTGCACCAGCAGCATTTCAATGCTGGAATTTTCAGTGCTAAAATTGATTCTACTATATCTGGTGTATGCTCTAGCAGTACACAGGTAGATTAACCTGCAGTGCCTTAGCCCAGTTATTTCACACATTGGTACAATGAACTAAAATGTAACCAATGAAAATTGGCAGTGATCAATATTAGAGTATTCAGAGAGCATGGTAGAAATTAGGGGTACCTAAAAATATGTATGGTTATGTGGATGAAACTGTAATGTGAATAGTAAATGATTATATTAGTGCTCGAGACAAGTAAGGGGTTAATGTATAAGTTGTTTTTTACTGGAACTGTGTAAGTTTTGATTTCCTGGAAAACTTGCATCAGAATTTGAGACAGTCTTTTTAATTAGTTTGATTAGAGCATGCATAACATCCCACATATGGGCCCATAGCATGACCTTGCCTCAAGGCTTATCTGTCTGTTGTTTGTAAGTTTTGGATTTTGACTTAGTCTTTAATTTGGCCAATGAAGGCCCACCCTATGTTTCTTCCATTATTACTGATAACCATATTATAATGCTAAAGTAGAATTTGGAGTTTGTTTAATAGAATTGCTTGCTAAGATGAGTAAGCTAACCAGTGTGTAAGAATAGAATAGGATTTCATGATTCATTTCATGGTACAATGGTCAGATAATGAATTGAAATAGTTAGGTTGTACGGCTGGCTGACTGCATAGACAGCTTTGAACATAAACAACTGATAATACGAACAATGAGGCCTCTGACTGAAGGCATCTGAAGGCCAAGCTTGGTGTTTCTGGGCTACTGACTCCAGACCAGGGAGGACAAGCCAGGATGAGATAAGAGGCTAAGGGGGCAAAATTGGGTTGCGCTAACTTCACTGGGGCGCTAATAGTAGCAGCCCCGTGCCCAAAATTCACTAGTAGCACCCCAAGAGGGAGGTGGGTCACCACTAGAAGCATTTACCTCCCTCTTGGGGTGCTGCGAGTGAATATCACGGCGCAACGTGCATCAGCACCACATGCTGCAGCACATCGCGCCGCGGTACTGCAGGCCTTCCTCCCTTTATTAAAGGGGAGGGGCCTCACACAGTGCGACCCGGGGCTCAGCTGGGCCACCGGAAATGATGTCACCACAGGTGTGCAGCGCCCCGCTAGCGCCCTGCTCGCGCCTCATCCGCGATCTTCGGTAGCGCCCGCTGACTTACCGCCGGACGCTATGTCCGACAGGGTCACGGGGGCCTACCTGCGGCGGGGGCGGTGCAAATTAAAGGGGAGGTGCCGGGCGGCCATTTTTCTTGCTGGCTGTCTGCCAGCACCTGCCCCTGTTGCTGTCCCCGGCCTCCTCTGAAGCCCCCCACCGGGTGCTGGCTGCGCTCCATGAGCTTGGCACTTCTCTTGAGTGCCGGGCTCTTTTGCCGGCACTCCGATACCTGGTGGCCCAGCTGAGCCCTGGGTCGCACTGTGCGAGGCCCCTCCCCTTTAATAAAGGGAGGAAGGCCTGCAGTACCGCGGCGCGATGTGCTGCAGCATGTGGTGCTGATGCACGTTGCGCTGTGATATTCACTCGCAGCACCCCAAGAGGGAGGTAAATGCTTCTAGTGGTGACCCGCCTCCCTCTTGGGGCGCTACTAGTGAATTTTGGGCGCGGGGCTGCTACTATTAGCGCCCCGGTGAAGTTAGCGCAACCCAATTTTGCCCCCTTAGCCTCTTATCTCATCCTGGCTTGTCCTCCCTGGTCTGGAGTCAGTAGCCCAGAAACACCAAGCTTGGCCTTCAGATGCCTTCAGTCAGAGGCCTCATTGTTCGTATTATCAGTTGTTTTGGGCACCTTGTTTTAAGGGAACCTCTATAGGTTAAATGGTCTTGTCCATTATTCTACTTCAGGCCCATCCCTATAAAGAGAAGAAAAGCAAGACCAAAAAGCCCAGGGGAGCAAAGGGCTCCCAAGAATGAGTTGGTGGTTTAACACTCTTCCGAGGGTAGACCCATGTTGACCCGGTTTGCCCCTTTAAAGAAATGTACATATTCCCCTCTCAAAGGCTTCTTCATAGGCAGTCCCTCGGAACCGAGGATGACTTGCTTCCACACTAAAAATGAGTTCTCAGGTGACCGATGAGTTCAATGCGGGACCTGAAGTCCCTGTCACAGGTGGGGCAAATGGTGGTTGAAGGGGCGGGTGGGTGGGGTGCTTGGGTTGACGTGCGCTCCTTCCGCTGTTTGCGCTTGGCTTCCACTTGCTCCCGATGAAGAGACTCGAGGTGTTCGGCGCCTTCCCGAATGCTTCTCCTCCACTTTGTGCGGTCTTGGTCCAGGGATTCCCAGGTGTCGGTGAGGATGTTGCACTTTTTCAAGGAGGCTTTGACAGTGTTCTTGAAGCATTTCCTCTGCCCACCTGGGGCTCTCTTGCCGTGTTGGAGCTCAGAGTAGAGCGCTTGTTTTGGGAGTCTTGTATCGGGCATGCGGACAATGTGGCCCGTCCATCGGAGCTGATCGAGCGTGGTCAAAGCTTCGATGCTGGGGATGTTGGCCTGAGCGAGAACACTGACATTGGTGCGCCTATCCTGCCAATGCATTTGAAGGATCTTGCGGAGGCAGCATTGGTGGTACCTTTCCAGTGCTTTGAGGTGCCTGCAGTACATGGTCCATGTCTCTGAAGCATATAGGAGGGTGGGTATCACTACTGCTCTGTAGACCATGAGCTTGGTGCTGGGTTTGAGGTCCTGGTCTTCAAACACTCTCTTCCTCAGGCGAGCGAAGGATGCACTGGCACACTGAAAGTGGTGTTGGACTTCGTCATCGACGTCTGACCTTGTTGACAGTATGGAAAGTGGTCCACGTTGTCCAAGGCCTCATCGTGGATTTTGATAATCGGGGAGTAGTACTGTGTGGCGGGAGCAGGTTGGTAGAGGACTTCTGTCTTACGGATGTTTAGTGTAAGGCCCATGCTCTCGTACGCTTCGGTGAAGGTGTTGGCGATGGTTTGGAGTTCGGCCTCAGAGTGTGCACAGATGCAAGTGTCGTCTGCATACTGTAATTCGATGACAGAGGATGGGACAACCTTGGATCGGGACTGGAGGTAACAGAGGTTGAACAGATTCCCGTTTGTTCTGTAGATTAACTCCACTCCAGCGGGGAGCTTACTGAGGGTGAGATGGAGCATTGCAGCCAGGAAGATCGAGAAGAGCGTTGGTGCGATGACACAGCCTTGCTTGATCCCGGTCCGTACGTGAATTGGGTCTGTGGTGGATCCATTGGCCAGGATCACGTCTTGCATGTCGGCGTGAAGCAGGCGCAGGATGGTGACAAACTTTTGAGGGCACTGAATTTGAGGGGGACACTCCATAATCCCTCACAGTTGATGGTGTCGAAGGCCTTTGTGAGGTCAAAGAAGGCTATGTACAGCGGTTGGTGCTGTTCCCTGCATTTCTCTTGTAGCCGCGCGGTAAAGATCATATCCATTGTGCCCCTTAATGGGCGGAATCTGCATTGCGACCCTGGGAAGAGCTCTTCAGCCACTGGGAGAATGCGATTGAGGAGGGTTATTGCAATGACTTTCCCTGTGGCAGACAGCAGGGAGACTCCTCTGTAATTACCGCAATCGGACTTGTGACCTTTCTTGAAGATGGTCACGATTATGGAGTCTCTGAGATCCCCTGGCATGCTCTCCTCCTTCCAAATAAGAGAAATGAGTTCATGTATTCGCGCCAATAGTGCTTCTCCGCCATGTTTCAGCCCTCGGCAGGGATTCCATCTGCTCCTGAGGCCTTGTTGTTCTTCAGTTGTCGGATGGTCTTTTCAACCTCATGCCGGGCTGGGGTTGTGCTGAGGTGGTGGCGGGTAGCATGCTGCGGGATGGAGTTGAGGACACTCGTGTTGAAGACAGAGTCTCGGTTAAGGAGATCTTCGAAGTGTTCCTTCCAGCGAGCACTGACTGCTTCCCTGTCCTTGATGAGTATGTCTCCGTTCTTGGCCCGCAGTTGGGTATGGCCTTGGGTGCTTGGGCCGTAGGTGATCTTGACGGCGCTAAAGAATCGACGCACGTCGTGGTTGTCGGCTAGCTGCTGGATCTCCTGCACTTTCTGCGCCACCCACCATCTGTTCTTTAGGTCGCGAGTTTTTTGTTGGACCTCAGCCTTCAGGTGTCTGTAGAGCTGCTTACTTGCTCTCAAGTGCTGTTGCTGTTTCCAGATCAGGAATGCCTTGTGCTTGTGGCTTATTAGCTCCTGGATCTCCTGATCATTCTCGTCGAACCAGTCTTGGTGTTTCCTGGTCGAGTAACCGAATGTCTCTTCACAGGTGCTGATTATGGAGGCCTTGAGTACAGATCAGGCGCTGTGGACACTCTGTGTCTCTGAATCACTGGGAGTCGTCAGGTTAGTTGTGAGGCCGCAGGCTGAATAGGGCTTTCTTAGCAGGGTCTTTGAGTGCTCCAGCGTTGATTTTCCTGCGGCATTGCTTCTGTTGCCGCCGCTGTTTTGGGGCTACGTTGATGGAGATGACAAAGTGGATTAGGCGGTGGTCTGTCCAGCAGTCGTCAGCTCCTGTCATGGCGTGGGTGATGCAGATGTCCTTGCGGTCCCTCTCTTGGATGATGACGTATTCCAGCAGATGCCAGTGCCTGGATTGAGTGTGTTACCATGAAGCCTTGTACTTGTCTCTCTGACAGAACAAGGTGTTGGTTATAACAAGGCCATGTTCTAAGCATTTTGTCAGGAGGAGGGTATCATTGGAATTGGCTTTCCCTACCCCCTCTCTGCTGATCACACCTCCCCAGAGGTCTGTGTCCTTTCCAACTTTGGCATTGAAGTTACCAAGGAGGATCAGCTTGTCGCCCGTTGGGACTCGGGACAGGGATTATTCGAGGCTGGAGTAGAATTCCTCTTTTGTCTTGCCTGTGACTTCCAGTGCTGGGGCGTATGCACTGATGACCGTTGCACACTGCTACCAGGCTAGGCTGAGCCGTAAAGTCATGAGGCATTTGTTTATTCCACAAGGGGAATCTCTGAGACATTCAACTAGCTCAATTTTTATGGCGAAGCCTGCCCCATGGAGGTGGCGTTCTCCTTCAGGTATGCCTTTCCAGAAGAAAGTGTAACCACTGTCTTGCTCCTTGAGCTGGCCTTCCCCTACTCGTCGGGTCTCGCTTAGGGCGGCGATGTCTATGTCGAAACGTCTGAGCTCCCAGGCAATGATAGCAGTATGGCGTTCCGGTCTGCCACTGTTGGGGTTGTCCATGAGGGTCCTGATATTCCAGGTCTCGAACTTCAATTTAAAGGGTGGAAGATGCCTGTGCGTGAATTGTTATAATGTGGGGTGGCTGTTGCACACCAGCTACCACATGGGCTTGACAGAGCAAGGTCTTGGTCCAATAGCAAGGGGATCCAAGATGATTGGAGACCAGGCTCTGCTACATCAGCCTAGCACACACACACAAACATACTCCTACTGTCCTCCTCCCTCCTTCCCGTAGGTCCTCTCTGCCTGGGTTTCATAGGCTGCAGTGTGGTCCTCCCGATCCCGCTGCTGGTCCACACTGCGCCACTCCTGGGCATCGACCTCGCTGCTGGGCTCGTCCTCGCTTCTGGGTCTCATCCTTTCTCCTGGGTACCGACCGCTCTCCTGGGCCTTGACCTCGTTCCTGGGTCCCATCCTCGCTCCTGGGGCCTGTCCTTGCTCTTGGGTCCCGACCTCACTCCTGGGCCTCGACCTCGCTCCTAGGCCCCATCCTCGCTCCTGGCCCTCGACCTTACCCCTGGGCTTCATCCTTGCTCCTGGGTCCCGTCCTCGCTCCTGGGTCCCGTCCTCGCTCCTGGGTCCCGTCCTCGCTCCTGGGTCCCGACCTCGCTCCTGGGCCTCAACCTCGCTCCTGGGTCCCTTATAATGTGTCTCCTTCCAGTGGGTATGTTCCGCGGTGTCTCCTTCCAGTGAGTGCAAAAAAACTATGGTCAAATGCAACAAAACTATGTTCCCACCTTTCCCAGCATTACATGTACCACATAACAAAAACTCCTGGCTTTTTTCCTTTTAAATCTACAAATGCTACAAATGAACTACAAATCCAATTTAATAACAGGTTTGCAGAGCCTTCCTGATCTCCTTACAGAAGGTTTTGGTGTTGAACCAGTTTTTGGGCTGTTTTGTTTTGGTTCCGAACTCAAAGAAGTAGGTGCCACCACTCTGTTTCCCCACTTGATACAACCTTGCTCACAAGACAATTCAGTGCAACGGTTATGGAATGGTTTCAATTCTGTGTCCATACACTGATCAGTCCATCCATTCAAGATGTTTTCATACACTCTTCAGTACTGAGTCCTTTTGAGTTTCATCTGCAATCTCAGTTGCATTCACAGGAAAGTCTTTGTCAACTGCACCTAGCGTGAAAATCTCACCTTCAATCCCAACACATAAGTCTTCACGTAGCAACCTGGACAAAGCATCGGAGCCAACATGGTCGCTAACTCAGGTAAGAAATGTGCGTAGTACTGGACCAATCCAGGGAAAGATCTTAACTCAGACACGCTCTCTGGCTTTGGAGAATTGATGACAGCATCAACCTTTTCATTCACAGCTTGCAAGCCATTTGCATCAACTTTCAGACCAAGGTACACAACCTCGGGCTGCACAAAAGCACATTTGCTCCTTTTCAATTTGACATTGTGGGAATTCAACCTTTGAAGCACTAAAGCTAACATTTCTACATTTTCTTCCTTGCTGCTAGTTGCAATCAGCACATCATCTTGATTGCATAAGCAATTTGGAATTCCTTGCAAAATCTTATCCATCATAGCCTGGAAGATTTTTGGGGAGGACTTTACACCATACAACAGCTTGGTGTATGAATACAGTCCCTTGTGTCTGCTGATGGTGAGATACTGTTGACTCTCTTTGTCAACATTCAGCTGAGTGTAAGCGTGCAACGCGTCAACTTAGAGAAAGCCTTTGACGCAGAGTGCTGCATACAAATATTGCGATGTAGGTAACGGGTACTGCTCATCGTCAACTGTTTGGTTGATAGTATCTTTGTAGTCACTGCACAAGCGTACAGTTTTGCCTGCTTTGGGCACTACCACAATCAGGGTAGCCCATTCACTTTTGTCGGTTTTTACTAGTACTCCATTCTCTCTGAGCTTTGCCAGCTCTTCCTCCACCTGACTTTTCAATGCATAGGATCCGGCCTTGCCTTACAATAGACAGGCTTCACGTTGGACTTGATGTGGATATGCATGTCATACCCAGTGATGCCCTCATAACTGTCTGAGAACATGCTTTTATACTTGTTCAGCATTGTGTTGAGTCGCTACTTTGAAGCATCTACACTGAAGATGTTTTTCCAGTTTAGTTTTAACTTTCTCAACCAGTCTTTGCCTATGAGGGTTGGCCTGTTGTTGTAGCTCGCTAGAATACTAGGCAGCTTTACTGACTGGCCATTGTGCTGATCTGTACGCTCCATTTGTCCACACATCTCTAGGATTTCTCCGGAGTAGGTGTTTCACTCTACAGTGCTCTTTGTAAGCAGTATTTGATTAAACTTACTCTCATATGTGTCCTTACTCATGATAAAGCAGTCTGCCGCTGTGCCGATACACATATCAATATATTGGTCATTGATCAAAAGTTTTGTACGGAAGGCTTTCTCATGACTGCTAGCGTTGCAACTAGTGGCATAGATATTGTGGATGCCTAGTTCTTCAACATCAGGTGTGTTCACTTCAATATTGTGAATTCCTCCTTTTTGTTGTCGCTGCTTTGCATTGCCATTTGAATGTTTCTCACTTCCTGCTTTCGATTTAACTCTGCAAGCTGTTGAAATATGGCCTTGCTTCTGGCAGTGACAACACTTCGCATTTCTGTATTGGCAGAACTGTGGTGAGTGATTTCCATTCCAGCGATAACAATTCACTGAACTTCTCTCACCGACATGCTTTTGATTCGGTCTCACAACTTTCGGTTTGGCGGTGGCTTTGTGACTGTAGACCTCAGCTGCACTAGACACTTGAGTTGGACGGAGCTCCCTCACATTCTTAGATGCCATCTGCATAGATAGGGCAATTTTGCATGCTATGTCAAACGTTAGGTTTGGAGTGTTCTGTAACTTGGACTGTGCGCTCATCCAGCAGTTCACACACAAACATATCTCGCAACGCACGATCCAAAAATGTGACAAAGTTACAATACAAAGACAGGTTTTTAAGAGCTACAGGCCTAGAAATTCGGTTGTGGGTTCGCCAGGGCTTTAGCGCCGGAAATTTAGCGCCGGCGCTAAGTCCCCCTGCGCGCGCCAAAAATTCAGTAGCGCCGCGCCCAAACGGCTGCCGGCGCTACTAGAGGGTGTCAGCGCCTCGAAATGGGCGCTGACTGCCGCATTGCGGCGCAATTCCGGCGCTGCGGCACCCGATGCGGTGCGGCAGGCTGGGGAAGTGCAGGCCTCCTCCTTCAGTTAAGGAGGAGCTGCCTGCACCCGCCCGCTGGCCGTTCAAATGTTCAGAAAAATGAGCCCGGCACCTCGGACAAGTGCCGGGCTTGCAGGCCAGACACATCTGTTCCGCGGGGGGGGGGGGTGGAGGAGTCCGGGGAGGGTGGTGCGGGCAGGCGGCCGGCGGGAAAGCGGCCGGCCGCCGCGCGACCTTAATGCGCCGGCGCTAACTCCTGCAAGACTCGGTTTCCAAAGTCTTAGTTGCGGCTGCCACGGGCGAGGCGGCCGCAACTCAATTTCGGCGCTGGGGCCCGTCACCACGGCAACCGGGACGCTGCGCACACCGATGACGTCATCGGTGTCGGCGCAGCGCAACCGGTGTAACGCCGACGGAAGGGCCCCACTGAATTTGCCAACTGGCCATAACTCCGGCGCTAGGCCCTCCAGCGCCCCAAATGGGGCGCTAAGCCGACTGAATTTCTAGGCCACAATGTACCCACTGATGGTTTCACTTGTTTTTGGTTTCTGGTACCAAAGTTATAGCTCTGTGCTATTTCCAATGGCTTTGGGTCGAAATGGTCCTAGAGTTTCTCGACAATGTCTTCAAAAAACACATCCTTCACTTTCCCTGGTGTGAGTAGGTTTGTCAACGTTCCATAGACATCTGGCCCGATCACCGTTAGAAAAATTGCTTTTTTACATTCATGAATTAATTCATTTTGAGCTTGAACATTCTCATCTGCACCATCGGTCTCAATAATATTATTGGTCTTAAAAAACATCTCCATCCGCTCAATGTAAGAACTGAATGGTTCGTGAGCTCGGTCATACATGATTGTCCAAATCCCATTGAATAGTGACTCAGTACGCTACCTGAGTACCTGTGAGAATTAACACCATTGTTGCTGTGTATACATACACACAAAGGCGAAGCACAGACAATTCGGAATCAGCATTAACAGTAAAACATAGCAAAAAATTTGGTTTAGGTGTCACAAATTCACGTTAAACTTTTCCACTCGAAGGTTGAACACTATGTCCTTCCATGATACCTAAAAATTGCTTTGGGATCCCATTCTTGGCGCCAAAAAAGTAAAATATGTGGGTAGAATAAATGAAGGACAGAGACACGATGAGTTGCTAGTCATGTTGCTTGTTTACAAAGCCATAGAGAACTGAGCATGCTCGTAATAAAACATGTGACAAACCATGTGATAATGCTTTTTTTAAATTTGTTTATGGGATCAGAGCGTCTTCACAAAGGAGGACACAAATATCCTCCCAGAGATGTCGGGGAACATAGGGTCTGATGAAAGGGAGGAACTGAAAGAAATCAGTATTTGTAGGGAAATGGTGTTAGGGAAATTGATGGGATTGAAGGCTGATAAATCCCCAGGGCCTGATAATCTACATCCTAGGGTACTTAAGGAAGTGGCCCTAGAAATAGTAGATGCATTGCTGATCATCTTCCAACATTCGATGGAATCTGGAACAGTACCCATGGATTGGAGGGTAGCTAATGTTACCCCACTATTCAAAAAAAGTGGTAGAGAGAAAACGGGGAATTACAGACCGATAAGCCTGACATCCGTAGTGGGGAAAAGGCTAGAGTCCATTATAAAAGATTGTGGTAAACCACTTTTATCGTTACACTATAGTTATCACTGTTGTATTGTTATCACCGTTATCACTGTTGTATCACGATACGAGGTCGCCTCTTGTCGCGCTGTTATACCTGGGCTGACCACCTCCGACTCCGCCCATGGCTCCACCTACCTGCCCAGGTATAAAGGTAGTCGACTGGCTGGTATTCCTCCTTGTTGGACCCGATCACCCACGAGGGTGGGCTCTGTTATTTAGTCAATAAAAACCTTTAGTTACGTTCCTAACTCGTCGCTTTTTATTGGACGAATTGATAGGTATATCAATTTTATTGACTAAATTTTAAAGATGTCTACTACTGGCCAGCCAGAAGCCCTCCCAGAAGCACAGCCACACCAGCCGGCTTGGCTGCAAGCCCTCAAACCACCGTACCTGGATCTAAACCCACAGGCAGCAAACGCAGCCCTCAACTTCAAACACTGGCTGGACTGCTTCGAATCCTACCTGGAAGAATCCGGCGCCCCGCAGAGATCCAAACTAAGACTTCTGAACGCCCAAGCGAGCCCGAGAGTATACGCACTCATACAGGACACGACTACGTACGAGGTCGCTATCAACCTACTGAAACAGCAGTACCGCAGCCCGGTAAATTACATGTACACCAGGCACCTCCTAAGATCCCGCCCGCAACAGCCAGGAGAGTCTGTAGCTGAATTTTTACGGGCGCTAAGAGCACTCGGCAGGAACTGTGACTTTAAAGCGGTGACGGCTGTTGAAAATACAGAAGATAATATCCGCGATGCCTTTGTGAAAGGCCTACGGTCCGACTACTCACGGCAAAGACTGCTTGAAGCTAAAGACCTCGACCTGGACAAAGCTGAAGCCCTCGCTCTCTCCCTGGAGGTGGCCCATCAGGACCAGGAGGCGTTTTCCAGGTACTGCTCGCGACCCTGGGACTCGGGCCCGACCCCTACCGCAATACCCTTCGCAGCGCCGCCCCCGGGACCTACCTCAGCGTCGGCGTCCCGGACCCGACCGGGCCCGCCACCCCCGGTACCGGCTCCGACATCGGGCACCCACGATCGGGCCGCCGGCTGCTTCTTTTGCGGCCAGGAGAAGCACCCGAGGTCGCGCTGCCCAGCCAGGAACTCTACCTGCACAACCTGCAGGAAGAAAGGCCACTTCTCTAAGGCCTGCAGGAGCGGATCTTCAGAGGCCAGCAGTGCCTCATGCGAACTGTGGGGGCGGCCATCTTCTTTCACGGCAACTGAGGCCAGTATCCCCACACGTGAGTCATGGGGGCGGCCATCTTTGATCAAGGCAACCGACCCCAATAGTGCCTCATGTGAGTTATGGGGGCAGCCATCTTCTCCGCCATTTTGTCCTACCTCGTGGGAGACGCCATTTTACACACCACGCCCGACTGCCACCGGGCCCCCGGACCCGACGACCGCCTCGCCCGCAGACGACAACGACTCGCTTACCTACACGCTAGCCTCCGTCACTCTGGATCAAGCCCGCCCACACCACCTGTCCAAGTCGATGATGGACATCAAAGTAAACGGCCACGCCACGACCTGCCTGTTCGACAGCGGAAGCACGGAGAGCTTCATCCACCCAGACACGGTGAGCCACTACTCCCTCCCTGTCCTGCCAACGCGCAACCGAATCTCGATGGCATCGAGGTCCCACGCCACGGACATTAGCGGCTACTGTGCTGTGACCTTGTCGGTTAAGGGTACAGAGTATAAAAACTCTAAACTCCTCGTCCTCCCCCAGCTCTGCGCTGCCGTCCTACTAGGGCTGGACTTCCAATCCCACCTCCAAAGTGTAACCCTAGCATACGGTGGACCCCTCCCCCCACTCACAGTCGACAACCAGCGAAGGTTAAACCGCCCACCGTGTAACACCTGCAGCCTATCCACCCTCAAGGTGCCGCCACCTTCCCTGTTCGCTAACCTCACCCCCGACTGCAAACCCGTCGCTACCAAGAGCAGGCGGTACAGCGCTGGGGACAGAGCTTTCATTAGCTCTGAGGTGCAGCGTCTCCTGAAGGAGGGCATCATCGAGGGGAGCAACAGCCCCTGGCGTGCCCAGGTCGTGGTCGTTAAGACCGGCGATAAAAATCGCCTGGTCATCGACTACAGCCAGACCATAAACAGATACACCCAGCTGGACGCATACCCCCTTCCCCGCATATCTGACATGGTCAATCAGATTGCACAATACCGCGTATTCTCGACCATCGACCTTAAGTCGGCCTACCACCAACTCCCTATCCACCCCGAGGACCGCCAGTACACCGCCTTCGAGGCGAATGGGCGCCTATACCACTTCCTTAGGGTCCCCTTCGGTGTCACCAACGGGGTCTCGGTCTTCCAAAGGGAGATGGACCGGATGGTTGACCAGAACGGACTGCAGGCCACATTCCCCTACCTAGATAACGTCACCATCTGCGGCCGCGACCGGCAGGACCACGACGTGAATCTGGAGAAATTCCTCCGTACAGCCCAACGGCTGAACCTCACCTACAATAAGGAGAAATGTGTGTTTAACACCTCGCGCCTTGCCATCCTTGGCTGTGTAGTAGAGAACGGACTCATCGGCCCCGACCCCGAAAGAATGCGCCCCCTCATGGAGCTACCCCTCCCCCACTGCCCTAAGGCACTTAAGAGAACCCTGGGGCTCTTCGCCTACTATGCCCAATGGGTGCCCAATTATGCGGACAAAGCCAGACCCCTCATGAAGTCCACATCCTTCCCCCTTACGGAGGAAGCGTGCGCAGCCTTCTCCCTCATTAAGGGAGACATTGCCAAGGCCACTATGCACGCAGTGGATGAGTCCATCCCCTTCCAAGTCGAGAGCGATGCATCCGACTTCGCCCTAGCCGCCACCCTTAACCAGGAGGGGAGACCGGTGGCCTTCTTCTCAAGGACCCTACAGGGCCCTGAGATCCGACACTCGTCGGTCGAGAAGGAGGCCCAGGCGATTGTGGAGGCGGTACGACGCTGGAGGCACTACCTGGCAGGCAAACGATTTACCCTCCTTACCGACCAACGTTCGGTCGCTTTTATGTTTAATAACAAGCTGAGGGGCAAAATCAAGAATGACAAGATCTTGAGGTGGAGAATCGAGCTCTCCAGCTACGATTATGATATCTTGTACCGGCCAGGTAAGCTGAACGAACCCCCCGATGCTCTGTCACGAATTACATGCGCCAGCGCGCAAAGTGATAGACTTCAGACCCTCCACAACGACCTCTGCCACCCCGGGGTCACCAGACTTTACCACTTCATTAAGGCCCGCAACCTGCCCTACTCCATCGAGGAGGTCAGGACCATAACCAGGAACTGCCAGACCTGCGCCGAGTGCAAACCGCACTTCTTTAGGCCGGACAGAGCAAGCCTGATCAAGGCCACCCGCCCCTTCGAGCGCCTGAGCATCGACTTTAAGGGGCCCCTCCCATCCTCTGACCGTAATGTGTACTTCCTCAACATTGTTGATGAGTACTCCCGTTTCCCCTTTGCCTTCCCCTGCCCAGACATGACCAGTACCACGGTCATTAAATGCCTGAACGACCTCTTCGCCTTGTTCGGGTTCCCAAACTATATACATAGTGACCGGGGCTCCTCTTTCATGAGCGAGGAACTCTGTCAGTTCCTACTAGCGAGAGGTATTGCAGCAAGTAGGACCACCAGCTACAACCCCCAAGGGAACGGCCAGGTGGAAAGAGAGAACGCGACGGTATGGAAGGCCGTCCTCTTAGCCTTAAAGTCTAAGGGCCTCCCAACCTCCCGCTGGCAGGAAGTCCTCCCGACAGCGCTGCACTCCATCCGGTCACTACTTTGCACTGCCGTTAACGCCACCCCCCATGAACGAATGTTTGTTTTCCCCAGGAAGTCGACTACGGGAACCACTCTACCAACCTGGCTGACCTCTCCGGGGCCCGTCTTGCTGCGAAAGCACGTGAGGGCCCATAAAACAGACCCCCTGGTCGAAAGGGTGAACCTCCTGCACGCCAACCCCCAGTACGCCTACGTGGCTTACCCAGACGGGCGGGAGGACACACTGTCTCCTTACGAGACCTCGCACCCTCGGGCACTCCGGAGACACCACCTTTACCCCCCCCACCACCCCCCCAATTCCAGCCCAGGTAGACGGCATGCCGGAACCCCACGAGCCTTCGCCGACCACGCAGACACCAACACTAACACCGGATAATGCAGCACCGCCGCTGCGACGATCGGAGAGGCTTACGAGGCCTCCGGACAGACTGACATACCAGAACTGGTAGTACACTTCACCCCGCCGGACTCAAATCTAAACAAGGGGTGAATGTGGTAAACCACTTTTATCGTTACACTATAGTTATCACTGTTGTATTGTTATCACCGTTATCACTGTTGTATCACGATACGAGGTCGCCTCTTGTCGCGCTGTTATACCTGGGCTGACCACCTCCGACTCCGCCCATGGCTCCACCTACCTGCCCAGGTATAAAGGTAGTCGACTGGCTGGTATTCCTCCTTGTTGGACCCGATCACCCACGAGGGTGAGCTCTGTTATTTAGTCAATAAAAACCTTTAGTTACGTTCCTAACTCGTCGCTTTTTATTGGACGAATTGATAGGTATATCAAAGATATAATAGCAGAGCACTTGGAAAACAGTGACAGGATCAGACAAAGTCAACATGGATTTACAAAAGGTAAATTGTGCTTGACTAATCTACTGGAATTTTTTGAGGATGTAACTGGTAAAATAGATAAGGGAGAACCAGTGGATGTGGTGTATTTGGATTTTCAGAAGGCTTTTGATAAGGTCCCGCATAAGAGATTAGCATGTAAGTTTGAGGCACATGGGATTGGGGGCAAGGTATTGACTTGGACAGAGAACTGGTTGGCAGACAGAAAGCAAAAGTTGGAATAAACGGGTCTTTTTCTGAGTGGCAGGCAGTGACTAGTGGGGTACCGCAGGGATCGGTCCTTGGACACCAGCTATTCACAATATATATTAATGATCTAGACAAGGGAACTAGATGTAATATCTTCAAATTTGCAGATGACACAAAGTTGGGTGGGAGTGTGTGCTGTGAGGAAGATGCCGAGAAACTCCAGGATGATTTGGATAGGTTGGGTGATTGGGCAGAAGCATGGCAGATGCAATATAATGTGGATAAATGTGAGGTTATCCACTTTGGTGGCAAAATCAGGAAGGCAGATTATTATCTGAATGGCAATAGATTGGGAGAAGGGGAAATGCAACGAGACCTGGTTGTCCTTGTGCACCAGTCGCTGAAGGTAAGCATGCAGGTGCAGCAGGCGGTTAAGAAGGCAAATGTTATGTTGGCCTTCGTAGCGAGAGGGTTTGAGTACAGGAACAAGGATGTCTTGCTGCAATTGTACAGGGCCTTGGTGAGACCACATCTTGAGTATTGTGTGCAGTTTTGGTCGCCTTATCTGAGGAAGGATGTTCTTGCCATGGAAGGAGTTCAGCGAAGATTCACCAGGCTGATACCTGGGATGGCAGGAATGACATATGAGGAGAGATTGGGACGATTGGGCTTGTACTTGCTGGAGTTTAGAAGAATGAGAGGGGATCTTATTGAAACTTATAAAATTCTGACAGGACTGGACAGACTAGATGCAGGAAGGATGTTCCCGATGGTCGGGGAGTCCAGAACCAAGGGTCACAGTCTAAGGATAAGGGGTAGGCCATTTAGGACAGAAATGAGGAGGAATTTCTTCACCCAAAGAGTGATGAACCTGTGGAATTCTCTACCACAGAAGGCAGTAGAGGCCAATTCATTAAATATATTCAAGAAGGAGTTGGATATATTTCTTCAGGCTAAAGGGATCAAGCGGTATGGGGAGAAAGCAGGGACCGGGTACTGAAATTGGATGATCAGCCATGATCACATTGAATGGCGGAGCAGGCTCGAGGGGCCGAATGGCCTACTCCTGCTCCTATCTTCTATGTTTCTATGTTTCTATCACGGCCAGCATTTATTGCCCATCTCCCTAACTGCCCTTGAGAAGGTGGTGGTGAGGCGTCTTCTTGAACTGCTGCAGTCTGTGTGGTGAGGGTACTCCCACAGTGCTGTTAGTGACAGAGTTCCAGGATTTTGACCCAGCGACGATGAAGGAACGGCAATATACTTCCATGTTAGCATGGTCTGTAACTTGGAGTGGAACTTGGAGGTGGTGGTGTTCCCATGCACCTGCTGCCCTTGTGGTAGAGGTTGAGGGTTTGGGAAGTGCTGCCGAAGAAGCCTTAGCGAGTTGCTGCAGTGCATCTTGTAGATGGTACACACTGCAGCCACGGTATGCCAATGGTGGAGGAAGTGAATGTTTAAGGTGGTGGATGGGGTGCCAATCAAGCGGGCTGCTTTGTCCTGGATGGTGTCGAGCTTCTTGTGTGTTGTTGGAGCTGCACTCATCCAGGCAAGCGGAGAGCATTCCATCACACTCCTTACTTGTGCCTTGTAGATGGTGGAAAGGCTTTGGGACGTCAGGAGGTGAGACACTCGCCGTTGAATACCTAGCCTCTGACCTGCTCTTGTTGCCACAGTATCTATATAGCTGGTGCAGTTAAGTTTCTGGTCAATGGTAACGCCCAGGATGTTAATTGTTGTGTATGTGTACCTTTAAGAGAATAACTGGTCTCAGACTGCAGTACCGGCAGTGACCACCCCTGTATAAAAAGGCACTAGCAGCCTTCTGTAGTTTCAGTTCCCGATTGTCTCCATTCAGTAAAGACTTGTTAAACCAACTCCTGCATTCCGTGTCTCCATTAACACACAGATTTAATCCTGGCGACGAGTAAGAAACGAACTTACCTGCAACTCGGCAGCACCTCAGATGATGTTATTGACGGTCGAAGCCAGAAGAGAGAAAAATAAAAAAAATAATCCCCAAAAACTCGAGAAACGGGCGTCGACCGTGGGCAGCCGCCCTCCAAATCATCGACTTGAAAAGTGCAGGAGAGACTGTCGAGAGCCAGGCTTGGTCTCCAGTCTGTGGTAGGTAGTGCACTGATCCTTCCTGGGCTGCGGCGGGCTAGAGCTCGATCGGGTGGCTCTGCAACGGGGCCGGGCAGCGAGTCGGGAAGCAGAGAGAGAGAGAGAGCGTGGAGCACACAGGGCGCGGCCAGTGCTTCGCAGCCGGGCAGCGTTCGGACCTAAGGAGAGGGAGGGAAGTGTCCCAGAGGGTCCGCTCCATGACGGGAATGGTTAAAAATAAAAATACCGCGGAGAGCGGCATTGACAGCAGCGGCAGCGGCGGGAAAGCGTGGGAGGCGCCATATTAACTCGGCGGGGAAGAAGGAAACGTGCAGGAGGCGCCATTTTGTTAAATCGGGGACGAAGGCAAAGTGCGGGAGGCGCCATCTTAGATTTTCAAGATGCCAAGACTGGTGATATCACTGCCTTTGGTAATGCAACAGAAGACTGGACCACATATGTGGAAAGAGTCGAGGTATATTGCAAGGCAAACGAAATAGCCGAGGAGAAAAAGGCATCGGTATTGCTAAATTTAATGGGCGCAAGAACGTACGGCCTATTGCGGGACCTGATTACTCCAGCCAAACCGAAGGCGAAGAGTTTTAACGGAATTGTTGCTATCCTACAGGAACACCTAAATCCTACACCGCTGCTGATAGCAGAAAGATTTAAATTCCACAGGAGAAATCAGCATAAAAATGAGAGCAATGCTGATTACCTTACGGAACTACGCAAGCTATCAAAGCACTGCCAGTTCGGAGCAGGACTGGCAGATACCTTACGGGACAAATTTGTCTGTGGACTCCTGAGTGAAGGAACCCAGAAGATGTTGCTCTCAGAGAAAGAGCTGACGCTAGATAAGGCTTTCAGCGTGGCAGTATCGTACGAAGCAGCAGCAAGGGGAGCTGCGGAAATACAACAAAAGCCACAGGAATACGGCACCCACGAAATGACACGGGGATTTGCAAAATGTTATCGCTGCGGCAGAACAAACCAGAAGGACTGCTGGTCCAAGGACAAAATATGCAGGCAATGCGGAAAGATGGGACACATTGCACGAGTTTGCAGGTCTGAGAAGAAGACCAATGACAATAAAAAGGCTACTAAGGAACCGTACAGGAAAGTACAAAAGATGACGGACAGTAGTTCCAAAGACCAGATGAGCGATAGTGAATCCGGGAACAAGAGAGTAAGCTGTCTCAAACTTCACAACGTAATCGCAAAAGAGGATCACCGAACCATTTGGGTCACCCTCACAATAGCAGGGTCCCAAGTCAAAATGGAATTGGATACAGGATCAGCTCTAACCGTCATGAATCGACGAGACTACGAGCGGCTATTCTCACACATACCCTTGAGAGAGACATCCATTGTCTTGAGGACGTATACGGGGCAAAAAGTATACCTCAGAAGAAAAATAAGGGTGCCTGTCGAATACAACGGCAAGAAAATACGGAAATTGTATCTCTACATTCTGCAAGATGGTGGACCACCGTTATTGGGACGTGAATGGATCAGAAAGATAAGGTTAGACTGGCACTCCATTCAGGCACTGACGGTGGCTGGTAAAAAGGATGACAACATCACTCCTGGACGATTGTCAACAATCTTAGCTGACGCCAAAGAGGTATTTCAACAAGAACTGGGCACTCTCAAAGGCGTAACCGCCTCAATAGAAATAGAAGAGAATGCAACTCCCAAGTTTTTCAAAGCAAGACCGGTACCATATGCAATTCGCCCAGCCGTCGAGGCAGAGCTGGAGAATCTAGAGAATGCAGGCGTGTTGTCTAAGGTAGACTGGAGCGAGTGGGCAACACCCATCATTCCTGTCATGAAGAAAATGTTAAACAATAAGTCTGAGGAGCCAAGGAAGGTTCGCATCTGTGGGGACTTCAAGGTGACGGTGAACCCAGTCCTTCACACAGTACAATATCCTCTTCCAAGGATAGAAGACATCTTCGCCTCACTATCTGGAGGGAAGCATTTTACAAAAATTGAACTAGCACACGCATATTTGCAGATGGAGGTTGAAGAATCCTCTAGGAAGTATCTCACGATAAACACTCACAAAGGTCTTTACCAGTATCATCGATTGGTATTCGGAGTAGCATCAGCTCCGGCGATATGGCAAAGAGCGATGGAACAAGTCCTGCAAGGGATTCCGGGGACTCAGTGTTACTTGGACGACATCCTAGTGACAGGTGAAGATGACAGTGAACACCTTAACAACCTAGAACAGGTGCTCACTAGACTACGTGAACATGGGCTATGAGCCAACCGCCCCAAGTGCGAGTTTTTTAAGAAACAGGTATCGTATTGTGGCCACGTGATTGATGAAGAGGGGTTACATAAGCCCCCTGACAAAGTTGAAGCGGTTGTTAAGGCCCCAGCGCCTGAAAATGTGTCGCAACTGAGGTCATTCCTCGGATTGGTGAATTACTACCATAAGTTTTTACCGAATTTGTCCACAATTCTGCACCCACTGAACGCCCTACTATGAAAGGGAGTAGCATGGAAATGGAGCAATGACTGTAAGCGGGCCTTTCAGAAGAGTAAGGACTTAATCACTTCAAGAGAAGTATTGGCTCACTACAACCCATCACTACCGATAAGACTGGCGTGTGATGCGTCTCCCTGCGGCATTGGGGCGGTACTGTCACATAAATTCCTTGATGGTTTAGAGAGGTCGATAACTTTTGCGTCATGCTCGTTAACTTCAGCTGAGCGTAACTACGCCCAGATTGACAGAGAGGCCCTCAGCCTAGTGTGGGGGGTGAAGAAGTTCAATCACTACCTGCACGGTCAAAAATTTACTCTAATAACTGATCATCAACCTCTTGTCTCCATTTTCAACCCTCAGAAGGGCGTACCGATAATGACAGCACAACGGCTACAGAGGTGGTCCCTTTTCCTAGGGGCACACCAATATGACATCGAGTACAAAGGAACTAAACAGCATGGGAATGCTGATGGATTGTCGCGCCTACCTTTGCCGATGGTGGAAGAAGAACTTGCAGTGGATCCAATGGAGATATTCCACTTGACCATCGTCGAATGTCTCTCTGTGATGAATGCAAACATAGAAAAGGAAACACGAAATGACCCAACACTATCCCGGGTCTATGATTTAACGGTGAAGGGATGGCCAGCACATGGCGAACCACTGCTGCCAGCATTCTCGCCGAGAAGAGAACAGCTGTCAGTGTGCAGGGGAACCTCGATGTGTGGATCCAGAGTAGTAATTCCACCCAAATTGAAGGATAGAGTGCTCAATGAGCTTCATGAGGGCCATCTGGGAGGGGTAAAAATGAAGAACTTAGCTAGAGCGTTTGTGTGGTGGCCGGGAATCGATAGAGAAATCGAAGAGATGACCAAGAGCTGTACAGGATGCCAGAAGGTCCAAAACGCCCCACCACAAGCCCCTCTACATCCATGGGAGTGGCCCTCATCTCCATGGCAAAGGGTGCACATTGATTTTGCTGGTCCCTTCATAGACTCGATGTTTTTAATTGCGGTGGATGCACATTCAAAGTGGCCAGGGGTAATAAAAATGTCCTCAACCACCATGAAAAAACTATCACAGTCTTACGAACCATATTCGCCAGGAATGGGCTGCCTGAACAGATTTGCTCCGACAATGGACCACAGTTTGTGTCTGAAGAGTTCCGGAGGTTCTTAAAGAACAATGGTGTTAAGCATTACACATCTGCCCCATATCATCCAGCCACTAATGGATTGGCCGAGAGGTTTGTTCAAACATTCAAGAAGGCTATCAAGGCAATGTGTAATGAAGATATACCCCTACAACACAAGGTGGACAACTTCTTGTTTGCCTACCGGAATGCGCACATGTGGTTACCAACCAAACTCCTGCCATGATGTTCTTCAATCGAAGACTACGATGCCGCTTGGATTTGGTTAAGCCGAACATCAGAAGAGATGTGGAGAACAGGCAGTTTCAGAATATGAATGAAAGACCGACCAGGAGTTTTAAGATAGGTCAACCAGTTTTGGCCCTGGACTACCGCACAGAGAAATGGCAGCCAGGAACGATTTGTACACGGCAAGGACCTCTCATGTATACCGTGGACGTTGGAGAGAGCATTGTAAGACGCCATGCTGACCAGATTCTAGAGTCATGGGAAAACGTCAACTCCACACCACGATCTGATACACCTGGCGATGAAACCGACGTACCAATTGCATCTACCGCAGAATCGGTGATATTGGAAGCAGATGAACCAAACAACGACATTGATCCCGACTCAACCTTGCCAGAAGAACCTGATACCCCAAAGAGGCGTTATCCAGACAGAATCAGGAAGCCTCCTCAAAGACTGAACTTATAATTGCTTAACCTCAACCAATGTATCTAGCAACCGTAATTGTGATTGTAATTAGTTATCATTTAGTTGTTAAATGAATGTTATGTACTGTTTATCTAAAAGGGGAGGAATTGTTGTGTATGTGTACCTTTAAGAGAATAACTGGTCTCAGACTGCAGTACCAGCAGTGACCACCCCTGTATAAAAAGGCGCTAGCAGCCTTCTGTAGTTTCAGTTCCCGATTGTCTCCATTCAGTAAAGACTTGTTAAACCAACTCCTGCATTCCGTGTCTCCATTAACACACGGATTTAATATTAATGGTGGGGGATTTGGTGATGGTAATGCCGTTGAATGTCAAGGGGCTGTGGTTAGACTCTCGCTTGTTGGAGATTGTCATTGCCTGGCACTTGTGTAGTACAAATGTTACCTGCCACTTATCAGCCCAAGCCTGAATGTCGTCCAGTTCTTGTTGCATGCGGGCATAGATGGCTTCATTATCTGAGGAGTTGCAATTGGCACTGAACACTGTGCAGTCATGAGCGAACATCTCCATTTCTGACCTTATATTGGAGGGAAGATCATTGAAGAAGCAGCTGAAGATGGTTGGGCCTAGGACACTGCCCTGAGGAACTCCTGCAGCGATGTTCTGGGGCTGAGATGATTGACCTCCAACCACCACAACCATCTTCCTTTGTGCTAGGTATGACTCCAGCCAGTGGAGCATTTTCCCCCCGATTCCCAATGACTTCAGTTTTACTAGGGCTCCTTGATGCCACACTCGGTCAAATGCTGCCTTGATTACAGTAAGTTAACATGCATCCAATAAAATTAGGCCAGACGGCAACAGTACATAATGTAGGCTGCAGAAACTGTATGACCAAGTAAAAGCCATCAATCTGACAATACAGTAATATAAACTAATACATTGAAACAGTCAAGCATTCTTTTATAACGTATTATTATTGGAAAACATTCTTTTGTAATGTATTATTGGAAAACATTCATCCATATCATTCCCCTATTATGACATAATCCCTACTTTCTATCAATCATAGAACCATAGAATGATGATATGGCACAGAAGGAGGCCATTCAGCCCATTGTGTCTGTGCCAGCTCTTTGGTAGAGCTATCCAATTAATCTCACTCCTTTGCTCTTTCTTTATAGCCCTGTAAATATTTTCCCTTCAAGTATTTATCCAATGTCCTTTTGAATGTTACTATTGAATCTGCTTCCACCAGCCTTTCAGGCAGCGCATTCCAGATCACAACAACTCGCTGTGTAAAAATTGTTTCCTCATGTCGCCTCTAGTTCTTTTGCCAATCACCTTAAATCACCAACCCTTCTGCCACTGGAAACAGTTTCTCCTTATTTATTCTATCAAAACCCTTCACGGTTTTGAACACCTCTAACAAATCACCTTTTAACCTTCTCTGCTCTAAGGAGAATAACCCCTGCTTCTCCAGTCTCTCCATATAACTGAAGTCCCTCATCCCTGGTCCCATTCTAGTAAATCTCCTCTGCATCATCTCCAAGGCCTTGACATCCTTCCTAAAGTATTGTGCCCAGAATTGAACACATTACTCCAGCTGAGGCTTAACCATTTTTAATAAAGGTTTAGCATAACTTCCTTGCTTCTGTACTCTATTCCTTGACTAATAAAGCCAATGATCACATATGCTTTTTAACTTGTCCTGCCACCTTCAAAGATTTGTGTACATACAGCCCCCGGGTCTCTCTGTTCCTGCACCCCCTTTATAATTGTACCATTTCGTTCATATTGCCTCTCCTCATTTTTCCTACCAAAATGCATCACTTCACACTTCTCTGTGTTAAATTTCATCTGCCATGTGTCTGCCCATTTCACTGTCCTTCTAAAGTCTGTTACTATCCTCCTCGTTGTTTACTATATTTCAGAGTTTCGTAACATCTGCAAACTTTGAGGTTATGCCCTGTATACCCAAGTCCAGGTCATTAATATATATCAAAAAGAGCAGTGGTCCCAACACCGACCCCTGGGAAACACCATTGCTTCCTTCCCTCCAGTCTGAAAAACAACCGTTCACCGTTACTTCAATATAGCTGGTCCTTTTCATTTGAGAGAACGCCACCTGGGGGGAGGTGCCCCAGTACAGTAGTGGCTAAGAAAATAATAACCTAACAGCATATTCACACAAATCTTTAATCATAGGAGACATTCTAGGTCAGTATTGTCAATTCTGTGACTACAAAGCACTCTGCTTCTGTGATCTTCATGCTTGGTATATGTTAATTGTGACTGCTTTAATATATTCAATGTGTTTAATTCATGAGCTAAGAATGAAAAGATGGAAAATAGTACAAAATTACACTGATATCACACGATGGGACTCTGAACATATAATATGAATTCATTTTAGCAGGAGGTTTTTTCCCTTTTTCCTCGGCTTCTTTCAGGCCCTCCTCTCCTGCCTGGTTCGCTCCTGTCACCCAGTCATGCAACCTTTCATTTGTTCCCTGTCAGGTACTTTATCACCTCAAATCCCTACCCAACCCCATTAATACTCCTCTATCTTCCTACTCTCCTGCTGCCATCCCATGCTTGAATCCCTCTTGGATAAGCCTACAGCTGCCCTCTCTGCCTCTCTCGTCATTCTCCAAAGGACCCATCAAGGCACTCGTCATTGTCTCCTTGTGAGTATCAACAAGTATCCTCCTCTCTTGTCGGCTTTCCTATTCAATGTACCCATTTTGGGGCTAATCTTGCCAACTGCCTTCCTTTCCCACATGCTCCACCCACTAATGCCTCCGCGAACTCTGCCAGTGGATCAACAATCACCGCCCATCTCTGCATTTCCCATGAGAATGTCCATTCACTTGTAAACAAGGCCCTTGCCACCCAAAGACTTATTGTGGACCATTGCATTGAAATCCTGGATTTGACTAAAATTTGGCTCATGGTTGCCCTTACTGAATCCCCCCTCCCCACACCACCTCGCCCGGTCTGGCTGGATTTTCTACTACCTGCCCACCCACATTGCTGCAGAGGCAGTATGGTCTCTCCCCCTATTCCTCTGGCAACTTCTCCACTGAGCACCGAGCCTTGTTCAACCTTTCTCACCTCTCCAATAAAATCCTCATTCTCTACCACTCCATCCCAAAGCCCAAATTTTAACCCTGCTGGCCTGGTGAGAAAGGTGTGGGCAGGGGCTTAAAATGGTGACAGGGTGCTACCCGCTGCTCCCCAAGTGTTCAGTGGTGTAACTCAGACCCGGACACTACTTTCACCGTGAAATGCATGAATTACGCTTCGTCCCAAAGCTGTGGGCAGGTGGGTTAAAATTGGGGTTAAGTCATTGATACAAAAGCAAAATACTGCAGATGCTGGAAATCTGAAATAAAAACATAATATGCTGGCAATACTCAGCAGGTCAGGCAGCATCTGTGGAGAGAGAAACAGAGTTAACGGTTCAGGTCGACGACCCTTCGTCAGAACTGGGAAAAGCTGGAGATGGAACAGGTTTTTAAGCAAGTGTAGGGGCAGGGAAAGGGGGGAGGGGAGGAAAGAACAAAAGAGAAGGTCTGTGATAGGATGGAAGGCAGGAGAGATTAAGAGACAAAAGGGATGATGGTGCAATGCATAAGTAGATGATAATGGGACAAGTTAAGAAACAAAAGATGGCTCTAGATGAAATGTAAATGGCAATGACTGAATGATTAACAGCTGCCATGTGAGAGAGAGAAAAAAAATCAAAAATAAGATAGGGGCCGAGGTTATGGTCTGAAATTGTTGAACTCGATGTTGAGTCTAGAAGGCTGTAAAGTGCCCAATCGAAAGATGAGGTGCTGTTCCTTGAGCTTACGTTGAGCTTCATTGGAACAGTGTAAGAGGCCGAGAACGGAGAGGTCAGAGTGGGAGTGGGGCGGAGAATTAAAGTGACAGGCGACCAGAAGCTCGGGGTCACCCTTACGGACTTTTTTTCTCTCTCTCTGTCGATCATTCAGCCATTGCCATTTGCATTTCATCTAGAGCCATCTGTTTCTCTCTCCACAGATGCTGCCTGACCTGCTGAGTATTTCCAGCATTTTCTGTTTTTATTTAAGTCATTGGTGTAGTTTACAAACTGTAGTGATTCTAACACTGAGCCCTGGGGCAGCCCACTCAGTAATTCCCCTCATTAGACATAACCCTTCTAACCAATACTGTACTTGCTGTTTCTTCCCTTAAGCTAATGTTTCACCAAAATTTAATTGCCCTTGCTATAGAAATTGGCCATCACAGAAATCTAGAGCTGAAACAGGACATGGTTTTATACTTTTGATAAAATGTTTACAAATCTCAATTTCCTGCAATATTTTGAAAGCTTTAAGCAACTGTAGACATAGTACAAAATAGTATTCAAATTACCTGACAGGACTGCTTATGTAATAGATTTAACAGATGGGAATAATGGGAATTGATGTTTTTAAGTAGAGGTAAACACAATAAGCACAATTATAATTTTAAAATCACATTGGCTATAATTAGTTCAATTTCAAAAGAACAAGTTTAATCATAACAGCCATAAGGGATTAATAGAGACAAAATGAAAAGGCTGAACTGGCACATGCTCCTTATTTGAGATGTCAATTGTGCGTTTTTAAATTAAATGAATGGCTCCTTAAGTGAATCTTGAATCCCTTCCCCCACCCCATATCTGATTATATTTGTATGCTTTCAATAGATCAGCAGCTTTTTCTAAATTGCTTTTATGGCCTTTTGGCAATTTTCCACTGTGTGCAGAATAGTCAAAGCTCCGTCTGAGCTTTTAAAATTAATCTGCAGTACAAATTATCAGAAAGCAGAATCACCAGCAAGCACTTATAATGGAGGCTTTTATTTGTGACAAAGGTTGCCATAAGTGATTGCCAAGTAAAGTGCGGCACACACTGTAGAAACATTGTGGTGTAATGTATTCATAGGTCTACGATTCAAATTTAGTGAATCATGAAATGTGGTTAACATGGGAGACCAGATTCATACTTGCAAATTGGCATCGGGTTTCAAATACCCATAGATACAGATGCCCAATGTATTGTTCTACGCTTCCTATCCTTCCATGTTTTAAGATATTTATACAATGGACTGCGCCTTTGAGATAACGTGCATCATAAATAATTTTTATAACACTGTACATTGCTCTATTAAAACTGCTCACTTTTAAAACTGAAAGCAGCTGCCTGATTCATCCATGCAATACAGGAAGTGCTTCACTAATTTCTACATAGGAAAGTTAAAGTAACCTATCCTTGCCATTGCAACCATAACAAATACAGTTTCTGATATTTTTCATGTCCCTCTTGACATTACTATGCATTGTATCACCTGTATGGCCACCATCAGTCTTATTTTTTTATCTCAGATAAAATTTACAGTTGACTTAACATTTACTTATATTCATAGTATAAACAGAAAACATGCCAGCAATCTCTTAGATAGGATATTTACCAAAACTGTTCTTAATCCAGTCACTGAAATATATATCGGAGTAATCCTGGATAACTTACTTGACAATTGTCCCTGATCCATATGGACAAGTGCAAACCAGCATGGTGAAGATCAGAAACTCACTATAGGCTATAATTTTCCAGCTACTTTTTCACTAAAATTAGGGAGCAGAGAAAAATATAACTTTATGTGGTCAAATATAACTTTATTTGGACAATCCAGATGGTCTCAATAGTCCCTTACAGACCTGTACATTCCTATGATGCTGAATGTGAAGTCAGCATAAGCCCACATCCTAGTCGCAATGCGGGTTCCGCCCACTAAGGGGCACAATGGACATGATCTTCACCGCACGTCAATTACAAGAGAAATGCAGGGAACAGCACCAACCACTGTACATGGCCTTCTTTGATCTAACAAAGGCCTCCGACACTGTCAACCGTGAGGGATTATGGAGTGTGCTCCTCAAATTCGGCTGCCCTCAAAAGTTTGTCACTATCCCTCGCCTGCTTCACGACAACATGCAAGCCGTGATCCTGATCAACGGTTCCACCACAGACCCAATTCACGTACGAACCGGGGTCAAGCAAGGCTGTGTCATCGCACCAACGCTCTTCTCAATCTTCCTTGCTGCAATGCTCCATCTCACTCTCAGTAAGCTCCCCACTGGAGTGGAGCTAATTTACAGAACAAATGGGAAACTGTTCAACCTCCATCGCCTCCAGTCCAGATCCAAGGTCGTCCCATCCTCTGTCATCGAATTACAGTATGCAGACGATGCTTGCATCTGCGTTCACTCGGAGGTCGAACTCCAAACCATCGTAAACACCTTCACCGAAGCATACGAGAGCATGGGCCTTACACTAAACATCCGTAAGACAAAGGTCCTCTACCAACCTGCCCCCGCCACATAGTGCTGCCCCCCAATTATCAAAATCCATGACAAGGCCTTGGACAATGTGGACCACTTTCCATACCTCGGGAGCCTACTGTCAACAAGGGCAGACGTCGACGACGAAGTCCAACACCGCCTTCAGTGTGCCAGTGCAGCCTTCGGTCGCCTGAGGAAGAGTGTGTTTGAAGACCAGGACCTCAAACCCGGCACTAAGCTCATGGTCTACAGGGCAGCAGTGATACCTGCCGTGCTCTATGCCTCAGAGACATGGACCATGTACAGCAGGCACCTCAAAGCACTGGAGAGGTACCACCAACGCTGCCTCCGCAAGATCCTGCAACTCCATTGGCAGGATAGGCACACCAACGTCAGCGTTCTTGCTCAGGCCAACATCCCCAGCATCGAAGCTCTGACCACGCTCAATCAGCTCCGATGGATGGGTCACATTGTCCGCATGCCTGATACGAGACTCCCAAAACAAGCGCTCTACTCAGAGCTCCGGCATGGCAAGAGAGCCTCAGGTGGGCAGAGGAAACGCTTCAAGGACACCCTCAAAGCCGCCTTGAAAAAGTGTAACATCCCCACCGTCACCTGGGAATCCCTGGCCCAAGACCGCACAAAGTGGAGGAGAAGCATCCGGGAAGGCGCCGAACACCTCGAGTCTCTTCACCGGGAGCAAGCGGAAGCCAAGCACAAACAGCGGAAGGAGCGCACATCAACCCAAGCACCTCACCCACCCGCCCCTTCAACCACCATCTGCCCCACCTGTGACAGAGACTGTAGGTCCCGCATTGGACTCATCAGTCACCTGCGAACTCATTTTTAATGTGGAAACAAGTCATCCTCGGTCCCGAGGGACTGCCGAAGAGAAGAAGAGAAGACATCCTACCACTCTGTCACACATCTTGTTGCAAAACCATCCTGCACTCTGGGTGTATATCTCTGTTTGTGTTCTCCACAGAGTGGAGTGAATATCCTCGCCGTTTAGAGTTGATTTTCATGGGTGAAGAGTGTGCTAGTGCCCAGTGTGGGCAAGGAAGATAACGAGAAAGTGCCCAGTGTATTACCTTGGCTGCCCTGGTGGATGTGTTTAACTTTTTGCAATACTCTTCTGCAGACCTGGGGTGAAGGAGGCACTCAGTACCACCTCTCTAAATGTAGCATGAGTTGGAGAATTGGTTGCACCCACACCGAGGAGTCTGTGTCTCCTGCCTACGAGTTCCTCGAGCAGGGCTTGAAGGCCTGGATCAGTGAAGGTCTGCGTTCTTCTTCTCTGGCTTAATGCCATGCCCTGCTGTCATCTGGTTCCAGATGGTGTCTGTGTCATCATAATTCTGCACAAGTGTAATAAAAACAATGCTAAAACATGCAGTGAAGTTATTAGCGAGTGACGTGAAAGAGCCAAGCACTGTTGTTTTCTTAATTGTTTGCGCCCCAGTCTGCTACTGAAGAGTGCAGGCTGAACTGTCTTTTTAAAGGCTGCACAGAAGTTTCCAGGTATGTTTACACCAGTTTTGCACAGGTTTTACAACAATGACTGCACCAATATGAAGGCAAATGAGCCGACGCAGCAAAATCGCATGTAACTCCCTCTACAGACGGGTAAAATTTCTTGTTTTAAAGAGGCAACAGCACCATTACTCACTTTGAGGAAAATTTAGGCCAGCTATAGATCCTGCATGTGATTTTGGTTATTTTAGGCCACCATCTTGTTGTGCAATAAAAGTAAAGGGACACAATTTTATTTAAAAAATGTATCTGATTTACCCTCCAATAATGTGGCCGCAGTATGAAGATGGCTGCCAATATTCTGTTCTCTGGCAGTAATACTTCAATATTTCTTTTAGAGTTCCAAAATTAGCATTTTCAATTCATTAAATGGGAGAATTTAGCATCAGTATGCCTAAAAATTGGTCACGGATGTTTTGCTCTTTTTGCCATGAATAATCAGACGTGCATAACAACTGATGCATAATAGCTAAGATGTTGGTGATAAAATAATGCTGCTATGTACTGCAATATAATCCCTTGATTTTCTGACCATATATCTTCTTGAGATGATTCTAAATTACCCAGGAGTAAACATTCAGGGTCTATTGTTACAAATCACAACTGCAGAGTATTAAAAATTAAAGTATGCTACATCGGTTCCTTCCTTTACCATAATGAATATGCATTATCATTTTATAAAAACACAAAACACATACTAAATGTTTGAAATAAAAACCCCAAATACTGAAAATGCACAGCAATTCCACTACATTCTGAGGGGCAAAGAGACTGTTCATCATTTCAGGCTGAAGCATTGTGGCAGTACCTTTGAGTTGTCACAAAACGTGAACCTGTCTTTTTGTCTTTTCAGATGCTGACGGCCCTTAGGGGTAGGCACAAATTCACATTTTTTTGCAAATTTGCATCATCCATTAGGAACATTGGGGGTAACTTTAACTTTGGGCGATGGTGCAAAACAGGCAAATAGCGAAACTGAAATGGGAGGGCAAGGAATGTTACTCCCACCTCATGGATCAGAGCCGATTGCAGAAGCAGGCCCACCCACTTGCGAAGGTGGCGGAAAATACAGGGCAGTGTAAAGAGTGCGGAGACCTGATAGAACAGGTCTCCATCCCAATTTCTCTTCTATAGCGCCTGGGACATGAGTGCTCCCTAGGTGCTACACATATGTATTGCCAAGAATGATAATCGGGTCAGAAATTCGGGTCCCCACGGGTGAGTACGCGCTGGGTACTCACGCGTAGGGCCAACGAAAGTGCCAGTTTTGTGCATGCACTGCACATGCGCTGGAAACCGGAACTTCTGTTCCCTTGAAGGATGGAGTTCGGAGGTCAACCGCGTGCGCCAGAGAGGCAGCCCGTATGCCTGGAAGTTCCGATTGTTTTACAGGTTTCACCGGGAGGGCGAGTCTCTAGCTGCGCGTTTAAAAAGCAGTCGCAAGGCCTGCTTTTAACAAGGTAAGTGGTAAATTAAGTAAAATTAAAACATTTTTTCCACAGGTTTATTATTTTTAATTACTTTAAGGAAAGGTAAGTTTATTTTTAGCCCCGTTGAAAACTGTAATTAATTTTTTCAAAAATTTAAATTATTGTTTAAAATAGTTATTTTATGTAATTTATAGTTATTTTTAAAATGTGATTTAAAAAAAAAAATTATTTGAAGTTTTAGTTAGGTTTTGGGGCCGATCTCTACTCATAGATTTGACAGGTCGTCCTGTCAAATTTATGAATGGAGATTCCCTGCTACGATTGGCTCTCCATGGCCCACGTGATCCCAGGGACACTTCGAACTAACTGCGCCCCTGGGATACGCAAGCACTGCGCGCTGGCAGCTGGAGGAGGCCCAGGATCTGAATCCCACGCGGGCCCACAACACAACGACAGGCACGCTAGGTAAGTGCAGGTCGGGGGCTTGCACCCGCGGGAAGCCTCCGACCCGAATTTCTGGCCCGATATGTTGCACCAGTGACCAAGCAAGGGCTTAAAAACATAAAAATATGTTGGCCTGTATTTTGCGGCCCCTATGGGTGCGTACGAGATGTGTACGCGCCTGTAAGGGCCGCGCAAGTTCTGGGTTTTCACGTGTGACGTGCATGCGAAGAATCTTCTTGACAGATGGCAAGATTCCTTTGGGAAAAGGGCATCTGCGGGTGGAGAGTTGCGTTATTTGCTCAACTTCTGCCCAGCGAATGCCCGTGAAATTCTTACACCTGGTAAAAGCAGGCGTAAGGCCTGCTTTTGCCAGCGTAAGAGTTAAATGAAAATAAATTTTAAAAATTTCAATCATTTATACATTAAAAAACCTATGCAATAAGGTAATGTTATTTTTAGCCCCTTTAAAACATTTAAATCTATTTTTCAAAAAATTAAAAAATTTTGTTTTAAATATTTAATTAAATGGCACAAGAGGTGAGGTGAGAGTGACTGCCCTTGACGCAACTGCTTCTCTTCCTGCTCCCGCATTATTACCTCTGGTGTCCCCCAAAGGTCTATCCTTGGCCCCCTCCTATTTCTCATCTACATGTTGCCCCTCAGCGACATCATCTGAAAACACAGTGTCACATTCCACATGTACACTGACAACACCCAGCTCTACCTCACTACCCCTTCTCTCGACCCCTCCACGGTGTCTAAATTGTTAGACTGCTTGTCCGACATCCAATTCTAGATGAGCAGAAATTTTCTCTAATTAAATATTGGGAAGAACGAATCCAGAGTTTTCGGTCCCCACCACAAACTCCATTCCCAGCCATTGACTCCATTCCTCTCCCTAACATCTGTCTGAGGCTGAACCACACTGTTCGCAACCTTGGTGTCATATTTAACCCTGAAATTAGCTTCTGAACACATATCCGCAGCATAACTAAGACCGCCTATTTCCACCTCTGTAACATCGCCCGTCTTCACCCTTGCCTCAGCTCATCCGCTGCTGAAACCCTCATCCATGCCTTTGTTACCTCTAGACTTGACTATTCCATCACACTCCTGGCTGGCCTCCCACATTCTACACTATGTAAACTTGAGGTTATCCAAAACTCAGCTGCCCAAGTCCTAACTCGCACCAAGTCCCGTTCGCCCATCACCCCTGTGCTCGCTGACCTACATTAGCTCCCGGTTAAGTAGCACCCCGATTTCAAAATTCTCATCCTTGTTTTCAAAACCCTTCATGGCCTCGCCCCTCCTTATCTCTGTAACCACCTTCAGCTCCACAACCTCTCGAGATACCTGCGCTCCTCTAATTCTACCCCCTTGTGCATCCCTAATTATAATCGCTCACCCATTGGTGGCCGTGCCTTCTGTTGCCAAGGCCCTAAGCTCTGGAATTCCCTGCCTAAACCTCTCTGCCTCACTACCTCTCTTTCCTCCTTTAAGATGCTCCTTAAAACCTGCCTCTTTGACCAAGCTTTAGGTCACCTGCCCTAATTTCTCCTTATGTGGCTCGGTGTCAAATTTTTTGTCTTATAATACTCCTGTGCAGCGCCTTCGAATGTTTTACTACGTTAAAGGCGCTATATAAATACAAGTTGTAGTTGATGTTGTTGACATCAATGCAGCATTTGACCGAGTGTGGCATCAAGGAGCCCTAGTAAAACTGAAATCAGGAAAAATCATCTCAGCCCCAGGACATCGCTGCAGGAGTTCCTCAGGGCAATGTCCTAGGCCCAACCATCTTCAGCTGCTTCATCAATAACCTTCCCTCCAACATAAGGGGGATGTTCGCTGATAACTGCACAGTGTTCAGTGACATTCACAACTCCTCAGATAATGAAGCAGTCCATACCCGCATGCAACAAGACCTGGGTGATGTCAGGCTTGGGCTGATAAGTGGCAGGTAACATTTGCGTCACACAAGTGCCAGGCAATGACTATCTCCAACAAGCGAGAGTCTAACCACCTCCCCTTGACATTCAACGGCATTACCATCGCCGAATCACCCACCATCAACATCCTAGGGGTCACCATTGACCAAAACCTTAACTGGACCATCCACATAAATACTGTGGCAAGAAGAGCAGGTCAGAGGCTAGGTATTCTGCGGCGAGTGTCTCACCCCCTGACTCCCCAAGGCCTTTCCGCCATCTACAAGGCACAAGTCAGGAGTGTGATGGAATACTCTCCACTTGTCTGGATGAGTGCAGCTCCAACAACACACAAGAAGCTCAACACCATCCTAGACAAAGCAGCCCGCTTGATTGGCACCCCATCCAGCACCTTAAATATTCACTCCCTCCACCACCGGTGTACCGTGGCTGCAGTGTATACCATCTACAAGATGCACTGCAGCAACTCACCAAGACTTCTTCGGCAGCACCTCACAAACCCGCGACCACTTCCACCTAGAAGAACAAGGGCGTATGGGAACACCGCCACCTGCAAGCTTCACTCCAAGTTACACATCATCCTGACTTGGAAGTATGTCGCCATTCCTTCATCGTCACTGGGTCAAAATCCTGGAACTCGCTCCCTAACAGCACTGTGGGAGTACCTTTACCACTGGGACTGCAGCGGTTCAAGAAGGCAGCTCCCTTCTCAAGAGGAATTAGTGATGGGCAATAAATGCGGACCTTGCCAGCGACGTCCACATCCCATGAACGAATTTTTAAAAACTTTAATTAATTTATAAATATGTATTTTTTTTATTTATTTGATGCGTACATGCTTTTTTTGGGGTACTCCCATTCATGCTTATGGGGTTTCTGTACATACGGAATCCCCATAAATATGAATGGGGATTCCCTTCTTTCATTTGTTGGGCCAGCCCACGTGATCCCAGGGGTGCGTGCGAACTACATGCGCCCCTGGGATTTGTGGGCCTATACCCACGCGTACCCAGAGAGGCCCAGGAGCGCATTTACCATGGATTCAGGACCATCAGGAAGTTTCGTAGATTTTTTGCCGGTCTGAGGCATCCGCCCGCGAGAAACCTCTGACTGCAAATTCAGGCCCGTTATTTGGATTCACAGCTTCAGGATTTTGCTCCAACAAAAATAGGTCAGCCTACCCTGCTGTGTCTTTCCAGCATTTTTGATTTTCTATCAGATTTTGACCATTTCTTCTCTTCAAGTCTCCACTACCTGCGCATAACTTGACACTTTGCTCTAATTTTCTTGCCTTTTTCTCGTATGTTGTTCAAACATTTTATCTACTTGTATCCTTTTTTTAATATATTTTTCTCTTCTAGGATTTCCTGTTCCATCTGGCCAGATGGACAGACAATCTGGTTTCCGGGCTTTGCCAATGTGTTTTTGGCATTGAAACCAATCAGTAGAAAGCATCTATGTCAGGATGGTGTCAAGAATTTTTTTTTCAATAGGACTGCTCATTTTCCAATTTGATCATATTGAACTGTACGGCCGCGATTTTGCCGGCATTCAGAGGGCGGGTTTGGAGGCGGGTCAGGAGTTAAAATCAAAATGATTTTGATTTTGAACCCACTGCCATCTCGCCTCCACGCAACTTTGCAAAGTTTCGGGTCTGCGAGTCTTGATCAGACCGGACACCAAACGGCGGGAGAGGTACTTAAGGCAGTTAACAGCTTGTTAACTGCCTAGATAATTCCATTTTTACAGGCTCTTCCCATTATAGTACTTTTTCAGCGTGTTGCCCGACAAATGCACCAGCTGATTGTGCCGGGTTCAGCAACTCGCTGAATTGTTGACAGCTGCTCCTGCAGCACAAAAGCTGACCTACAACATGAGCTGACTTTCAGATGCCAGAACTTTATGTTTTGAGGTTTTGGAACACATTTTGCAGGTCTATTCAGCTTGTAAGTGTTTAATCGGAGATCCATATGCACTGTGACCTCTTTGGAAAGCCCTCTCCCCACATTGACTGAGCGCTTATAACATCTATTCCAGAACTGAGATATATACCAGCGGAATGAGAACCGTTTATATCCTCTCCTCCTGGTCCTCAGAATCGGAGGAAGAGCAGCCGCGGCAGCAGCAGAACCAGGCACAACAGCAGCAGCAACAACAGGATCGCCAACCTTCTCCTCAGCTACCTGATGCTGCACAGGGCAAAGGGCATCAGCGCAGGGCTGCACCACGCCATAGGAGATACCCCCAACACTATGTTTACAGGCCGAGGATGAGCTTCATCAACATGACTGAGCAGCAGTGCCAAAGGTCCTAGGCTGAGAATTAGGCGAGAGGTAGTTGCTGACATCTGCACACAGAGGAGCGGGTGGACACTCCTTACCAGTGGCTGTCAAAGTCACCACCGCACTCAACTTATTTGCTTCGGGATCCTTTGTAGGATTCGCAAAATTGAACATTGTCCTATAAGGGCCTATTGGCAGAAAAGACCTTAATTTTAAAGACTGTTTTAAAAGAAGCCCAGAAAAAGGGGGCACACAAAATGGCCACCAGACCCCGTGACCAGCTTTTTGGGACATTTTAAAATGGTTCCTGCAGTCCACAGACAGCTTTTGTGGATTCAGCCCACAGTAAGTTCTGGAATGCAATTTCGGAGAATGCGAAACCAGACAGAACTCCATACATATGGATTGGATGCAGATCCAATCAGATCGGCCTGTAGCTAAAGGCCATCAAAATGTTTACCCAGACAAAGGGAAACAGCTTCAAATTCAAAGGGGGACATCAAGACCTATTAAAGACAATACAAGGTCATTCCAGACCAGAGATGGCAGTTACCGGCCATCCCGAAAGTACTTTAAACACAATAACTACCCCGCTGTGCTACAAGCCCGCCAAAAATTAAACAAAGACTAACCTTGATATGGCGGGAGATAAGGGCCTCCATGAGAAGTATAACTGGAGACCTGGGGTAGCCATTAGGAGTTCGGAGGTTCAAGAGGGAAGATCGAGTCAGCGCCCAGACCCGGGGTAGCTATCGGGAGATCATCGACAAACCCCGGGCCATTTGATGAGACGAAAAGACGGCGACCCTCCAAGAGGAAACCTATCTGAAAATGGTCAACAGTTGGTCTCTCTCCACGCCGACCTCCAGGCCTGCTAACATCCAGCCTGCCCGTGTCCATTACCTCGAGGGAGAAAAGAGTGCGTTCCGCTGACCACGTGGAGACAGGACGCCTGAGAGGACCAAAACACAGACTTCAAAACCTCTATTTTCTAACTGGGACTGGTGAGCATGTTTCTGGTCCCTCATAATCTAATCTAGCTAGGTTTACGGGGTGGGCATTTTAGGGGATAATTAACAATGAGTTGTTGTCCCTCGATGTTCTGTGTGTTTCCCTATTTCATGGTGAACCTTGTAAAGTATAATATGCCTGTGGATATTGTTGAGTCTGTGTGTCCCAGTTATGCTTATTATAAATCACTGGACACAGACAACAAGAATAACTTTAACAGGTCTTTACTATTCGGAGATCAGGGCTGAACTGCCCAGCAAATCACTACACAATGTTTATATACCGGTGTGGTCACCACCGGTATTACAGTATACAGCAGCCAAGAGAAAGTAGTACATCTCTTAAGGTAGTTCTCCTAAGGTGGAACAGGTTACATACACCACAATCCTCCCTTTTTAGCTTAACAGTGTATATCCCCATTTAACATAACATAATAACATATATATATATACAACTTCATGCAAAACAGTTCAAAGATTCAGTCTCTGAGGAGGCCTCCTGATCCGAGTTGGATAACGCCTTTCAGGGGTCTCTGATTCTCGTTGCTGGGGTGACTCATCTAGTTGATCTCTTATGGATTGGACATCATCATCAGGTACATTCACTTCTGAGGTAGATGCTTCAGGTTCACTAACTTCTTCCACGGTTGTCTCTGCCGTAACCATGGGTTCGACCCTTGTTCTCGATTCTACCAGTTGGTCAGCATGATGTCGTATTACATTTTCACCAATATCTACCGTGTACATCAGGGGTCCTTGTCTGGCCCGAATTGTTCCAGATTGCCATTTCTCATTTTTATAGTCCCGGGCTAACACTGGTTGTCCTATTTCGAAACTCCGAGTGGTCTTGTTATTTGTATGCTGGAACTGTTTGTTTTCAACTTCCCTCCGCACATTTGGTTTTAACAAGTCCAACCTGGACCGCAACCTCCTGTTATAAAACATCATGGCAGGACTTTGGTTTGTCACTGCATGAGTGGCGTTTCGATATGCCAGTAGGAAATTGTCCACCTTGTGTTGTAGTGGAATCTGATCTTCGCTCATGGCCTTTCTTGCTTTTTTGAACGTTTGTACAAATCTCTCGGCCAACCCGTTTGTAGCCGGATGATATGGGGCAGAGGTATAATGTTTCACTGTGTAATGTATAATTCTTCTTCATGAATTTCTGGAATTCTTCTGACACGAACTGCGGTCCGTTGTCTGAACATATTTGTTCTGGCAATCCATTTCTTGCAAATATCGTTCTTAGCACCGCGATCATCTTTTCCGAGGTAGTGGTAGTCATCTTAATCACTTCTGGCCATTTAGAATGTGCGTCCACCGCAATTAAAAACATGGAGTCCATGAATGGACCAGCAAAGTCAATATGTACACGTTGCCATGGGGTTGAAGGCCATTCCCATGGATGCAGCGGTGCAATCGGAGGTGCATTTTGAACTTTTTGGCACCCTGAGCAGCTTTTCGTCAGATCCTCTATCTGTTGGTCGATACCCGGCCACCACACATAAGCCCTTGCAAGGCTTTTCATCTTGACTCCCCCCAGATGACCTTCATGCAGTTCCTTTAGAACTCTCTCTCTTAACTTAGGAGGAATAATCACCCTTGTTCCATACATCAATGTTCCTTGACAGACGGACAGCTGTTCTCATCTTGCTGAGGATGCCGGTAACAGTGGATCACCATGTGCTGGCCATCCCTTCACTGTCAATTCGTAGACCTGGGACAGTGTCGGGTCGTTCCTGGTTTCTCTTTCAATACTTGCATTGGTGACTGGTAAACATTCGATGATGGTCGAGTGAAATAACTCAACAGGGTCAACCGTCGGTGCCTCCTCCGCTGAAGGTAGTGGCAGGCGCGACAGCCCATCAGCATTACCATGCTGCTTTGTACCTTTGAATTCAATCTGATATTGATGTGCCCCTAGGAAAAGGGACCATCTCTGGAGCCTCTGTGCTGTCATCACCGAAACACCCTTCTTAGGGTTAAAAATGGATACCAACGGCTGGTGGCCTGTCAGTAGCGTAAACTTTTGGCCCTGCAGGTAATGATTAAACTTCTTTACTCCCCACACAAGGCTGAGAGCCTCCCTATCTATCTGAGCATAGTTGCGCTCAGCGGAGGTCAATGATCTGGATGCGAACGCGACTGCCCTCTCCAAGCCATTTGGCAACTTGTGTGAGAGTACTGCCCCAATACCATATGGAGAAGCATCGCAAGCCAAACGAATAGGCAGCGTTGTGTTGAAGTGAGCCAACACTTCCTCTGAGGTGATCAATGCCTTGCTTTTGCGAAAGGCCCTCTTACAGTCCTCGCTCCACTTCCATGGTACTCCCTTCTGCAAAAGAGCGTTCAGCGGGTGCAGCACCATGGGTAAATTTGGCAGAAACTTATGGTAATAGTTAATCAACCCTAGGAACGACCTCAACTGGGATACATTATCCGGAGCGGGAGCCTTCACAACAGCTTCAATCTTGTCAGGAGACTTATGAAGCCCCTCCTGGTCAATGACATGACCACAGTACGAGATCCGCTTCTGAAAGAACTCACATTTCTGGCGATTAACTCGAAGTCCATATTCTTTCAATCTGGTGAGCACCAGTTCCAAATTTGCAAGATGTTCCTCATCATCATCTCCTGTAATCAGAATATCATCCAGGTAACATTGTGTGCCTGGAATTCCCTGTAATACCTGCTCCATGGCCCTCTGCCAAATTGCTGGAGCCGATGCCACTCCAAAAACCAATCTATTATACCGAGACAAGCCTCTATGCGTGTTGATCGTGAGATACTGGCGTGACTCTTCCTCAACTTCCATCTGTAAGTACGCCTGCGCCAGGTCTATCTTGGTGAAGTGTTTCCCGCCAGACAACGAAGCAAAGATATCCTCAATCCGCGGAAGCGGATATTGCACCGCGTGAAGCACCGGATTAACAGTGATCTTGAAATCTCCACAGATGCGAACCTTCCCCGGTTCCCCCGGCTTGTTGCTTAATGAACGCTTCATGACGGGAACAATGGGCGTGGCCCACTCACTCCAGTCCACCTTAGACAGTACTCCTGCACGTTCTAGCCCTTCCAGCTCAGCTTCCACAGCAGGTCGTATCGCATAAGGTACCGGTCTGGCTTTGAAAAATTTTGGGTTTGCATGTTCTTCAACCTTGATGGTTGCCGTAATTCCTCTCAGTGTTCCCAGTCCCTGTTGGAACACTTCTTTAGCATCGTCCAATATTCTGGACAATCGTTTAGGTTTGACATCTTCTTTTTTACCGGAATCTACCGTTAGTGCTTTTAAGGAATGCCAGTCCATATTTATTCTCCTGATCCACTCCCGTCCCAGTAGTGGTGGACCTCCCTCAGGTAGCACATATAAGTCCATTCCTCGGCTTTCTTTGCCCTTGTGGACCACCTTTACCTTTATCTTTCCGATGGGGTATACTCTTTGCCCCGTGTATGTTTTCAATACAATCTCCGTATCCCGTAAGGGAATGTGTGGAAATAACCTTTTGTAATCTTGCTTATTCATGACCGTCAATGCCGATCCAGTGTCCAATTCCATCTTCACTTGGACTCCTGCTATCTGAAGTGTGACCCAGATAGTTTGGTGGTCTGCTGTGTTACCCACATTATGTATTCTTAGACAACCCAGTTCCTTACTGCTGGAGTCTGAATCCGTCTTCTGTTCATCCGAACTGTTCTCTGTCACCTTGTGTACCTTTTTGCACTTTTCCTGCGGTGACTTTTTGCTGCTGGTCTTCTTACCTGACCGGCATACTTTAGCTATGTGACCGAGCTTGCCACATTTTCTGCATTCCTGATTTTTGAACCAGCACTGATTCTGATCATGCGTTGTCCTTCCGCAACGATAACACTTTACTGCACCCAATGTCATTTGATTGGTGCTGAGTTCCGATGAGCTTAGTTGCATTTCCGCGGTGCCTCTTGCTGCGGCCTCGTGCGATGCTGCAATGGTGACAGCTTTCTCAAGCGTAAGGTCCTTTTCTTCTAGCAGACGCTTTTGTGTTCCTTCTTTTAATAATCCACACACGAATTTATCTCTCAGAGCATCTGCTAGTCCTGTACCAAACTGACAGTACTTTGATAGCTTACGCAGTTCAATTAAGAATTCAGCGTTGCTTTCCTCTTTCAGCTTCGTTCTGCTGTAAAATTTAAATCGTTCCACTATCATCAGCAGCGTGGGGTTTAAATGTTCTTGCAGGATCGTAACAATTTTCGCGAAAGTCTGATCCGCCGGTTTATCTGGTGTTATCAGATGCTTCAATAACCCGTACGTCTTCGCCCCCATTGAGTTTAATAATGTTATTGCTTTCTTATCATCTGGTACTTCATTTGCTGTACAATAAACTCCAATGCGTTCTACATACGTGGCCCAATCTTCGACATCGCTATCAAAAGCATTGATGTTACCATGTTTAGGCATCCTTGCAAGTTTCTTTAAATTTTCTTTTTTTCCCAAAATGGCGGCTTCCCACGCTTGTCTTCTTCCCCCGCCTACTAAAATGGCGGCTTCCCGCGCTTGGCGGTTTTTTCCCGCGCTCGTCTTCTTCCCCCGCCGACTACAATGGCAGCTTCCCGCGTTTGCCTTCTTCCCCCGCTGGCTGCAATGGCGATTGCCGTGCTGCTGCCGTTCTCGCCTCCCCAGCGGTTCTCAATTCCCCGACGCTGCTTTTTTTTTTTCCCCCGCGGTTCCCGTGGGCATTCACGCTTCCCCTGCTGTTGCGCCTCTCAGCCCCGCTTGCAGGCCGGTCCTTTACACCGGCTGCGGTTGAGTTCTCTGCGGTTCTCGTGGCCTTAACGCTGCCCCAGTCGCTGCGCCTCTCAGCCCCGATTGCAGCCCGGCCCTTTTCACCGGCCGCGGTCGAGTTCTCCGCCCTTTTTCCTCCGTTTTCCCTCCCCTACTCCACAGCCAACGCGGCTGACTTTCTGCTCGTGTCGCTGATCGGCTTACCCACCACCATGGTAGAAGGGATGATCACTGCCTGTCGCTGATGGAGGGCTTCGTGGTCAGAATTTTTCTTTTTAACCCGGGTTCTCGATGCCTCCCGTGCGATGTGGTGCTCAGCAGGATGATGAGGGCGGATGCCTCTTCTCGACGCCCGTTCTGAGGACGAAGCTGCCTTGGATGTAAAACTGCCGCAGGGTAAGATCGGACTCGTCGCCACTGTTGAGTCTGTGTGTCCCAGTTATGCTTATTATAAATCACTGGACACAGACAACAAGAATAACTGTAACAGGTCTTTACTATTCAGAGGTCAGGGCTGAACTGCCCAGCAAATCACTACACAACGTTTATATACCGGTGTGGTCACCACCGGTATTACAGTATACAGCAGCCAAGAGAAAGTAGTACATCTCTTAAGGTAGTTCTCTTAAGGTGGAACAGGTTACATACACCACAGATATATTGGTTAGTACTCTATTATGATTTGTTTTTCCCTCCCATGTACCCTATTTGGCTTACATTCAATTTTTCTTTAAGCAATAAAATTTCACTTCATTTCATTAAACTTGGTCTACAGAGTATTCTCTGCATTGTAGTTCCTGCCTCAAAGTCCAGTGTACAGAACCTAAGGGGTGAGTGGGTCGAACCACTCGGGAAAATTACTGTGCAAAAGAGAGCGAGGTCTCACCAGAGAGAGAGACCTAGCAAGAACCCCTTACACCTTCCAGGGATCAGCAGCAAACATCAGCAGCATCTCCCAGTCGGCCGCACACACTTGCATCACGCAGGTTACCGATGCCCTCTTTGCAAAGTCACACAATTACATCCACTTCTCCACAGATGATGCAAGTGTAGCCGCACGTGCGGTTGGCTTTGCAAATATGGCAGGCTTCCCAAGGGTGCAGGGCATCATAGACTGCATACAGGCCATTAGGGCACCCCATCACAACCCACTTGTATTTGTCAACCGCAAGGGCTTCCACTCTCTTAACGTCCAGCTGGTGTGTAACCACAGGAAGAACATTATGTATGTTTGCACCAAGTTCGCTGGCAGTTGCCATGACTCGTTCATCCTGCGGTAGTCTAGTGTGCCTCCACTCTTCAATCCACCAACCCAACTCTATGGATGGCTACTTGGAGACAAGGGCTATCCCCTGAAAAAGTGGCTAATGACACCAATGATGAGGCCATCAAAAGAAGCTGAGGAGTGGTACAATGTGAGCCACATTTCCACAAGAAGCATCACAGAACAAACCATTGGCTTGCTCAAAATGCGATTCAGATGCCTTGATAGATCTGGTGGAGCCCTACAGTATGCACCCGCCAGGGTCTCCAGAATCATCATGACCTGCTGTGCCCTGCACAACATCGCACAACAGCGTGAGATAGTGCTGCCTGAGGAACAAGTGGCACAGCGCACAGCCTCAGAGGAGGAGGAGGAGGATGTGGAGGAGGAGGCGGCAGATGAGGGACACCTTGTGGAAGCGGATGTGCCAATTCCAGCAGCATACGACCACATTGCTGGCTGTGAAGCAAGGGATACATTAATCAATGCCAGATTTGCGTAAGTGTACGCATCAACCACATGTGGCTGGCACATGGAAATGAATGTCTGGCCGACCTTCTTAACACACCATACAGCATCTGTACAATAAACTGTGGTTTCCTATCACTCTCACCACCATCATTACAGATGAAAGGCGCCCTGACACCTCACTGTGCAACTTCCATATCTGAGCATGCATAGGCCACCTCTTTGAATCTTTGCCATCACATTACTTTATTACATTTAAAATCACAATGACAAACGTTACTTTGTATGAGATCAAAACATCCAAGTGACTACCTTTGTGACTATTTGTGTGTTAATTTTCTCTTACACATACATCTACATGGAGCTTCCCCTGTGGCTTCAGCAGATGTAGAGGCACCTTGCTCACTTCTATACTGTGCCTTTGGCAGGCGTACTCTGGGTTTGGGAGCCTGGGAGGGCTCCGTAACAGTCTTTTTTTTTTTATTCATTGATGGGATGTGGACGTTGCTGGCTAGGCCTGCATTTAGTGCCCACCCCTAATTGCCCTTGAGAAGATGGTGGTGAGCCGCCTTCTTGAACCGCTGCAGTCCATATGGTGTAGGTACACCCACAATGCTGTTAGGAAGGGAGTTCCAGGATTTTGGCCCAGCGACAGTGAAGGAACGGCGATACAGGTCCAAGTCAGGATGGTGTGTGGCTTGGAGGGGAACTTGTAGGTGGTGATGTTCCCATGCGTCTGCTGCCCTTGTCCTTCTAAGTGGTAGAGGTCGCGGGTATGGAAGATGCTGTTGAAGGAGCTTTGGCGAGTTGCTGCAGTGCATCTTGTAGATGGTACACACTGCAGCCACAGTGCGCCGGTGGTGGAGGGAGTGAATGTTGAAGGTGGTGGATGGAGTGCCAATCAAGCAGGCTGCTTTATCCTGAATGGTGTCGAGCTTCTTGAGTGTTGTTGGAGCTGCACTCATCCAGGCAAGTGGAGAGTATTCCATCACACTCCTGACTTGTGCCTTGTAGATGGTGGAAAGGCTTTGGGGAGTCAGGAGGTGAGACACTTGCCGCAGAATTCCCAGCCTCTGGCCTGCTCTTCTAGCCACTGTATTTATATCGCTGGTCCAGTTCAGTTTCTGATCAATGGTAACCCCCAGGATGTTGATAGTGGGGGATTCAGCGATGGTAATGCCATTGAATGTCAAGGGGAGATGGTTAGAGAATTGCTTGTTGGAGATGGTCATTGCCTGGCACTTGTGTGGTGCGAATGTTACTTGCCACTTGTCAGCCCAAGTCTGAATGTTGTCCAGGCCTTGCTGCATATGGACACAGACTGCGTCAGTATCTGATGAGTCTCGAATGGTGCTGAACAGTGTACAATCATCAGCGAACATCCCCACTTCTGACCTTATGATGGAGGGAAGGTCATTGATGAAACAGCTGAAGATGGTTGGGCCTAGGACACTGCCCTGAGGAACTCCTGCAGTGATGTCATGTGATTGAGATGAATGCAGCTGAGATTGCCATGTCAGTTGGGTGAGGAATCTGGGGGCTGACCAAGGGCTCCGCAGTGACATGGGAGTGTAAGCACTTGGAAAGGAGCCCACACTTCTTTGTTGTGGACCATCAACATTCCTCTCATGGGTCATCCGCACTTCACTGCTAGTAAGTGGCTGGAGAGCATAGCATAGCAGACCATCTACTTAGAAGAGTTTGGCCTAGAAATTCAGTTGCGTTCGCCAGCCGTTAGCGCCATAAGAGGGGTAGATTTCGAGCGCTCGGCACTTAGCGCCCGGGCACAGACCGATCTGCGCCTACGCCCAACTTCAGTTGACATTTAGCGCCGGCGCAAAGTGTTTGCGCGCGCTCAGCTGCGCGCGCAGCTTATGACGTCATTTTGTCGTGCAACGCCGTTTGTGCGCCCCAAACCGGAACTTCAGTGGCGCCCGCCCAATGTGGGCGTGGCGCTGTTAAGAACTGTGAAGTGGAACGCAGCAGAGGCCCTGCGGGCCTCGGGGAGCGCTAATTAAAGGGCACTTAGACTGAACTATAAAGGCCAGCCATTTTGCTGCAATGACTTTAGTGCTACGGATTTCTGGACAGAGACCAAGGAAGAGACCTTACTGAATTGGGCCAACATAGGAGAGGTATTTTTGGCTTCTGGCCAGAGCTTGCAAATTTGTCTCATTGTGATTTCACTGTTTGCAAGTATATTATGGGGGCTGCATGGGGTTCCAACCCTCAGTTCCAGCATTATGTGCGAAGGGCTCGCAGACGCTGTGTGAGAGGGGCAGCCATGCCTAGACGCAGAGGGGCCATCAGGCATCGGCAACGTAGGCCTTACCCACTCAGGGAATACCACCAGCAGGTGTCCTATCTCACCATGACTGCCACGCAGTGTGTTAAGAGGCTGCGCTTCAGAAGGGAGTGGTTGCAGAGATCTGCCAGCTGCTTCACAGAGATCTGCGTCCACAGCTGATGTGCAGGACGTCTCTGTCGGTGGAAGTGAAGGTCACGGTGGCTCTGAACTTTTATGCAAGCGGCTCCTTCCAAGCCGCTGCTGGGGACATAGCGAACATCTCCCAGTTCGCCGTGCATCGCTGCATCCGGCAGGTCACCGATGCCCTTTTCGCAAGGAGACACCAATTCATCTCCTTCCCCATGACCCTAGAGAGGCAGGAGCAGCGTGCAGTCGGATTTGCGAGGATCGCCGACTTCCCCATGGTGCAGGGCGCCATTGACTGCACGCATGTGGCTATGCGGGCACCTATCGACAATGCCGAGGATTACCGCAACCGGAAGGGCTACCATTCCCTCAATGTACAGCTGGTGTGTGACCACAGGCAGCGCATCCTAGCTGTCAATGCCCGCTTTCCAGGAAGCAGCCACGATGCATTTATCCTGCGCCAGACTACTGTGGCTGACATGTTCCAGGCACAGCCTCCCCCAAGAGGATGGCTTATCGGGGACAAAGGCTATCCTTTGTGTACATGGCTCATGACCCCGCTTCGCGCGCCCAGGACCCCTGCTGAGGAGGCATACAACGAAAGCCATCAAGCCACAAGGAACATCATAGAGCAAACGATTGGCGTCCTCAAGCAACGGTTCCGCTGCCTGGATCATTCCGGCGGATCTCTACAGTATTCGCCGGATAGAGTCTCCCAGTTCGTCGTCGTTTGCTGCATGCTGCACAACCTGGCTATCCGCAGGACTCAGGCACTGCCACCTCACGTTGGACCACCACCTCAGGAGGACGAGCAGGAGGACCATGAGGAGGAGGAGGAGGAGGAGGAGGAGTACCAGCCCAGGAGGGAGCCACAAGGTCCAAGGGCCGTCCGTCGGCGGCTTATTGAACGACACTTCTAGGCCCCCTGTCAGGGAATGGCTTGTGGCAATGAACGCACCTGAATGCAGCCGCTCCGCAAGCCCTCAGCCGGTTAACGCAACAACCACTTGAAACATCACACATGGACAAGCTGAATAAATAAAAAGCTTTATTTAACAAACTCAGGGCCCTTCCCACATGAAACCCAAAAACAGACAAGACCCCCAAAAAACAGTCAAAAACATATCTCACTCCCACAACCTGGGGAGGAATAACAAAACTTGTCCATCCAAATGGCCTTCATCCTCGGCCTTACCAAGACAAACCCCCCCATACAGAACACAAACACCCCCATATAAAAAAACATTTGCCTTCATCTTCGGCCTTACCAAAATAAACCCCCCCCATACAGAACACAAACACCCCCATATAAAAAAACATTTGCCTTCATCTTCGGCCTTACCAAAATAAACCCCCCCCATATAGAACACAAACACCCCCATATAAAAAAACATTTGGCAACACACTCTACTTTGTGTGCCGAGAGGGCGAGTCCTTGTCCAGGCTTTTCCGGCCCCTGGCCGACCTGCTGCTCCGCCTCAACCTGGGCCCTGTGGGTGTTGCAAGGCTGGGGGAAGGCTCCTGAGGGGCACAATGCGTGACGGCAGATGCCCTTGGGGGTCAGCCTAGACGAGCTCCGGCCCTGGAGGGGCCGGCTGCTGACTGCTGCAGCTGTAGCTGGGCAGCATCAGTCTCTCCAGCAGCTCGTCGCAGCTTTGCTGGGGGAGTGGCAGTGGCGGCTGCAGCAATGGGGGCAAGCTGGCTGATGCCAGGCGCTCGCTGGTCGCCAGAGACACTGGCAGTCGGCCGGGCTGGCACTGCAGCAAGCGCAGCAATCTGGTGAAGGCCAGACCGCTGTGCTGCAGCAGCGCGGCGGGTGCCCTGGCGATGCGTGCGTGACACAGCGAGTGTGGCAGCAGTGAGTGCCCGTACTGCCCTGGTCTGTGCCCGCATCAGACCAGCCAGTGACTGCACGGCACCACTCATCAACTCTGCACTCGCTGCCTGTGCTGCCCTGAAATCGGCCCGACTCGCGTCCTGTGATGCCCTGAATTCTTCCTGACCCCTGGCCTGTGCTGCTCCGAATTGTTCGTGACCCCTGGCCTGTGCTACCGCGAGTTCTTCTAAACCCCTGGCCTGTGAGGCCCCGAAATCGGCCACACTATGAGCCAGGGACTCAATGGCCTCAGGCAACTGTCCCACAACCCCCATGAACTTGGTGTGCCGACGATCCGAGTCCGCGGACATTTGATCAAGGAGGCGCACCTCCTGGGCGCAAACCGTCTCCGGACTGGAGGCCGGACTCTCCCTCTGGGGAGAAGGCCGCCGAGCTGCCCGACCCTTCCCGCGTGGCTGGACGCCACTGGGCCCAGCAACTGCACTCCCCTGCAACACGTCCCCCCTCTGGGGAGAAGGCCGCCGAGCTGGCCGACCCTTCCCGCGTGGCAGGATGCCACTGGGCACAGGAGCTACACTCCCCTGCAACACTTCCCCCCTCTGGGGAGAAGGCAGCCGTGCTGCCCAACCCTTCCCGCGTGGCTGGACGCCACTGGGCACAGGAGCTACACCCCCCTGCAACACTTCCCCCTGGCTCTCCTCCAGGCAAGACGTGTCCCCTCCATTGCCATCCCCTGGCGCGGATGAGGGTTCCCCCGATGTGCCGCCTTCCTCTTGCTCCTCGTCGTCCTCCTCTTCCGAGGGACTGACACTCGCAGCCTCAGGGACCTCCCCCTCACCAGCTGAAAGCAGGAAGGCACAAGAGTAGTTTTAGAGTGAGGACAGGGCGTCAGCGAGGGAGGCATGAGTGGTGGCATTATGCGCATTGGTCGGACAGTGGCAAAGGATGTAGATCTGAAGTGCAAGGGGAACGAGAGAGGTCCAAACGCTCATGTCCTTACCATTGGGGCCCAGCACAGGGTCGGCATCTCCAATTGCAACGGGGCCAATCACCCGGGCACCCATGAGTCGACCCACGCGCTCCTCCAGGTCACTGAGCTCCTGGAACTGGGTACGGCCTCCCCCGGTGACAGTCCGGCTCTTCAGATTCTGGGCCAGCTTGGCCTGCAAGAGAAAGGACGGCCTCTAAGTACAGTGTGGTGCCCTGAAATCTAACACAGAATTAGAACACAAGAAGTAGGAACAGAACCAGGCTACACGGCCCCTGGGCCTGCTCCACTACCCACAGGGCCATGACCATTCCGAACCTAGACTCATGCCCAATTTCCTGCCCGCTCCCCGTAACCCTTAATTCCCTTTACTTCTAGGAAACTATCTATCTGTTTTAAATTTATTTAATGATGTAGCTTCCACAGCTTTCTGGGGCAGCAAATTCCACAAACCTACCACCCTCTGAGTGAAGAAGTTTCTCCTCATCTCAGTTTTGAAAGAGCAGCCCCTTATTTTAAGATTATGCCCCCTAGTTCTAGTTTCACCCATCATTGGGAACATCCTCACCGCATCCACCCGATCAAGCCTCTTCACAATCTTATATGTTTCAATAAGATCGCCTCTCATTCTTCTGAACTCCAATGAGTAGAGTCCCAATCTACTCAACCTCTCCTCATATGACCACCCCCTCATCCCCGGGATTAACCGAGTGAACCTTCTTTGTACTGACTCAAGAGCAAGTATGTCTTTTCTTAAGTATGGACACCAAAACTGTATGCAGTATTCCAGGTGCGGTCTCACCAATACCTTGTATAACTGCAGCAATACCTCCCTGTTTTTATATTCTATCCCCCTAGCAATAAAAGCCAACATTCCATTGGCCTTCTTGATCACTTGCTGCACCTGCATACTAACTTTTTGAGTTTCGTGCACCAGGACCCCCAGATCCCTTTGTACTACAGTACTTTCCAGTTTCTTGCCATTAAGATAATAACTTGCTCTATGATTTTTCCTGCCAAAGTGCATAACCTCACACTTTCCAGTATTGTATTCCATCTGCCAAATCTCTGCCCACTTACTTAGCCTGTCTATGTCACTTTGCAGGTTTTTTATGTCCTCCTCACTCACTACTTTCCCTCCCATCTTTGTATCATCTGCAAACTTTGATATGTTACACTCGGTCCCCTCCACCAAATCGTTAATATAGATTGTAAAGAGTTGGGGACCCAGCACTGACCCCTGCGGAACACCACTAGTTACTGATTGCCAGTCTGAGAATGAACCATTTATCCCAAATCACTGCTTTCTGTTAGAGAGCCAATTCTCCACCCACGCCAGAATATTACCCCCAATCCCGTGATTTTTTATCTTGAGCAATAATCTTTTCTGTGGCACCTTGTCAAATGCCTTTTGGAAGTCTAAGTACACTACGTCCACTGGTTCTCCTTTATCCACCCTGTATGTTACTTCCTCAAAGAACTCAAGCAAATTTGTCAAACATGACTTCCCCTTCATGAAACCATGCTGAGTTTGTCCTATTAAATTATGTTTATCCAAATGTCCCGTTACTGTCTCCTTAATAATGGACTCTAACATTTTACCAAACACAGATGTTAGGCTAACAGGTCTATAGTTTCCAGCCTTCTGCCTACTACCCTTTTTAAATAAGGGTGTTACATTAGCAGTTTTCCAATCTGCCGGGACCTTTGCTGAGTCCAGGGAGTTTTGGAAAATTATTACCAATGCATCCACAATCCCTTCCGCCACTTCCCTCAAGACCCTAGGATGTAAGCCATCAGGTCCAGGGGATTTATTCGGCTTAAGTCCCATTATTTTACCAAGCACCACTTCCTTAGTGATTTTAATCGTATTTAGCTCCTCTCCCCCTAGAGCCCCCTGTTTGTCCAGTGTTGGGATATTCTTAGTGTCCTCTACCTTAAAGACTGATACAAAATATTTGTTCAGCGTTATTGCCATCTCCATGTTTCCCACCATTAATTTCCCAGTCTCATCCTCTAAGGGACCAACATTTACTTTAGCCACCCTTTTTCTTTTTATATAACCATAGAAACTTCTGCTATCCGTTTTTATATTTTTTGCTAATTTACTTTCATAATCTATCTTCCCTTTCTTAATCAATCTTTCAGTTATTTTTTGCTGTCTTTTAAAGACTTCCCAATCTTCTATCTTCCCACTAGATTTGGCTACCTTATATGCCGTTGTTTTTAGTTGGATACTATCCTTAATTACTTTACTTAGCCACAGATGGCTGTCTTTTCTTTTACGCCCTTTTTTCCTCAGTGGATTATTTTTTTTTTGGAAGTTGTAAAATAACTCCTTAGATGTACACCACTGATCATGTACCATCTTACCCTTTAATCTATTTTCCCAGTTATGACTCTGTGACTCCACGGGGGAGAAATGCAATGTCGCCCCGTTTGGGGCGTGATTATTGGCCGGGTGCATAGTTTAGCGCCTGCCGCTAATTATCGCCTCCGACTGCAAACTTGGCTTTTATCGCCCCTTGTGATGATTGGAGTGCTAAATCAGGCACTACACACCTGTCTTAAGGCTCAAAGGCCAAGGAGCAAGGCGCTAACTCAGAGCCTTGGAGGTTCTGGTTGGCGCGGTGGAGTGCAGAAGATCTGTACTCTTCCCTGAGAGTGGCTGGAGGCTTTTGCCGCGTGAGTACAGAAGAGTGTGGAGGGAGGTGGCTCATAACGTCTCCTCCAGGAACATGGTGCCCAGGACCCATACTCAATGTCGAAAAAAGTTCAATGACCTCAATCGGGTCGTCAGGGTGAGTGTCTTTTTTTCAATACCTCTGCATCCCTCCATCTCAACCTCACTCTATGGCCAGAGGGTCATGAAACACACACGCACATTCCACACTTTGCATACAGTAAGGGCTATTCACCTATGGGAGGCACATCAGGCAAGACCATGGCTGCGTACAGTAAGGGCTATTCACCTTTGGGAGGCACATCAGGCAAGACTATGGCTGCATACAGTAAGGGCTATTCAATTATGGGAGGTACATCAGGCAAGAACATGGCTGTATATTTACTCAGACGCCATCCTTTTTCCTGCAGGCCAAGCTATCTCATAATAGGGGACAGCAGCAACCGATGGGTGGAGGGCGGCCTCAGCTGCAACCCCTCAGCGATCTTGAGGCACGCGTCCACAGGATTGTGGCAAGCCAGGTGATCGGTCCCATCGCCCCTGGAGAGGCCGACCCCGTTCTGGACAGCAATGGTAAGGTCATCACCTTTTTCTCCTCTCTCATTCCACTTGTCCCTCACAACACCAGCCTTTGACACATTCAATCCAACTTACTAAATCGCTGCACTCATTCCTCCCGAGTAACCATGTCGAGGAACCAACCAGAGATCAGGCCATCTTAGACTGGGTAAGGATTAATTAGCAATCTTGTTGTACGAGGCCCCTTGGGTCGGAGCGATCATAATATGATCGAATTCTTCATTAAGATGGAGAATCAAGTAGTCGAATCAGAGACTAGGGTCCTAAATTTAAATAAAGGAAACTACGATGGTCTGAGGCGCGAGTTGGGTAGGATTGATTGGGGGATGTCACTCAAAGGGTTGACGGTGGATAGGCAATGGCAAACATTCAAAGACCGCATGGATGAACTACAGAATTTGTTTATCCCAGTTTGGCATAAAAATCAAACAAAAAAGGTGACTCAACCGTGGCTAACAAGGGAAATTAGGGATAGCATAAGATCCAAGGAGAGGACATATAAATTGGCCAGAAAAAGCAGTAAAGCTGAGGATTGGGAGCAGTTTAGGATTCAACAAAGGAGGACAAAGGGATTAATTAAGAAAGGGAAAATAGAATATGAGAGTAAGCTTGCAGCGAACATAAAAACTGACTGTAAAAGCTTTTATAGATATGTGAAGAGAAAAAGATTGGTGAAGTCAAGCGTAGGTCCCTTGCAGTCAGAATCAGGGGAATTTATAATGGGGAACAAAGAAATGACAGACCAATTAAATACATATTTTGGTTCTGTCTTCACAAAGGAGGACACAAATAACCTCCCAGAGATGTCGGAGAACATAGGGTCTGATGAAAGGGAGGAACTGAAAGAAATCAGTATTTGTAGGGAAATGGTGTTAGGAAAATTGATGGGATTGAAGGCCGACAAATCCCCAGGGCCTGATAATCTACATCCTAGGGTACGTAAGGAAGTGGCCCTAGAAATAGTTGATGCTTTGCTGATCATCTTCCAGCATTCGATGGAATCTGGAACAGTACCCATGGATTGGAGGGTAGCTAATGTTACCCCACTATTCAAAAAAGATGGTAGAGAGAAAACGGGGAATTACAGACCGGTAAGCCTGACATTGGTAGTGGGGAAAATGCTAAAGTCCATTATAAAAGATGCAATAGCAGAGCACTTGGAAAACAGTGACAGGATCGGACAAAGTCAACATGGATTTACAAAAGGTAAATCGTGCTTGACTAATCTACTGGAATTTTTTGAGGATGTAACTGGTAAAATAGATAAGGGAGAACCAGTGGATGTGGCGTATTTGGACTTTCAGAAGGCTTTTGATAAGGTCCCGCATAAAAGATTAGTGTGTAAAGTTAAGGCACATGGGATTGGGGGCAAGGTATTGACTTGGATAGAGAACTGGTTGGCAGACAGAAAGCAAAGAGTTGGAATAAATGGGTCTTTTTCCGAGTGGCAAGCAGTGACAAGTGGGGTACCGCAGGGATCGGTCCTTGGGCCCCAGCTACTCACAATATATATTAATGATCTAGACAAGGGAACTAGATGTAATATCTCCAAATTTGCAGATGCCACAAAGCTGGGTGGACGTGTGGGCTGTGAGGAGGATGCCGAGAAGCTCCAGGATGATTTGGACAGGTTGGATGATTGGGCAAAAGCATGGCAGATGCAATATAACATGGATAAATGCGAGGTTATCCACATTGGTGGCAAAAACAGGAAGGCAGATTATTATCTGAATGGCAATAGATTGGGAGAAGGGGATGTGCAACGAGACCTGGGTGTCCTTGTGCACCAGTCGCTGAAGGTAAGCATGCAGGTGCAGCAGGCGGTTAAGAAGGCAAATGGCATGTTGGCCTTTGTAGCGAGAGGATTTGAGTACAGGAAGAAGGATGTCTTGCTGCAGTTGTACAGGGCCTTGGTGAGACCACATCTTGAGTATTGTGTGCAGTTTTGGTCGCCTTATCTGAGGAAGGATGTTCTTGCCATGGAAGGAGTTCAGCGAAGATTCACCAGGCTGATACCTGGGATGGCAGGAATGACGTATGAGGAGAGATTGGGTTGATTGGGCTTATACCCGCTGGAGTTTAGAAGAATGAGTGGGGATCTCATTGATACTTATAAAATTCTGACAGGACTGGACAGACTAGATGCAGGAAGGATGTTCCCGATGGTTGGGGAGTACAGGACCAGGGGTCACAGTCTAAGGATAAGGGGTAGGCCATTTAGGACAGAAATGAGGAGGAATTTCTTCACCCAGAGAGTGGTGAACCTGTGGAATTCTCTGCCACAGAAGGCAGTAGAGGCCAATACATTAAATATATTCAAGAAGGAGTTGGATATATTTCTTAAGGCTAAAGGGATCAAGGGGTATGGGGAGAAAGCAGGGACCGGGTACTGAATTTGGATGATCAGCCATGATTGCATTGAATGGCAGAGCAGGCTCGAGGAGCCGAATAGCCTACTCCTTCTCCTATCTTCTATGTTTCTATGTTTCTCCCTTACTGCCCCCATGTCCTCATGCTAAAGCCACTCTTGTACCTCCCTACTTTCAGATGGTGATTCACCAGCTGAGGAGATGGGCCCTCAAGCTGCCAGTGGGAGTGAAGTTGCAGGTGATGAGGAAGAGGAAGCCAGAGCATCAGCGCCACCCTCTCCCGAGGAAGCCCATGCCCATACTGGGAACACGCCTTCCCTGGAGGGGAGCAGGGGGTAAGGGTCTGATGAGGGTGAAGCTCCAGGACCCAGCGGGCTGCAGCAACGCGATTGGGGAATGGAAGCTTGGGGGCCTCCTCCCCGGAGGGAGAGTAGGCCAGCGAGTCCTGCTGCACTGGAAGCAAAAAAGGAGCGGCTCATCGCTGAAATGAACACCCAGGTGATGGACATGCATACTGAGCTCATGGGTGCAGTCGGAAGGGTGCCCGAATGCATTGAATCATTGGCAAGGAGTGTGGAGCACTTCGCTGTAGCACAGGCGGATGCCACGCTAAAGCTTAGTGCTGCAATTCAGTCACTGGCTGCCATGACCGCATCTCAGACTGCACTCATGCAGACTCAGATTGAGGCCACGTAAGCACCGACTGCTGCCATCGTCGCTGGTTCGGATACATTTCCCCGGGGCTCTCACCGCGCCGCAGCAGGCCAGCAATCTGTGCTCCAGCAGATTGCTCCAGATGTTGAAGTGCTGCCCCGTGGGAGTGCCAGTGTGTTGGTCGAGCAGGGAGTTGCTGTCCTCTCTCAAGATGACAGCATTCCTGCTGCCACCACTGTCACTTCTCCACTGCACTTGCCACCACCTGTAGCCCAGACTGCTGCCGCCCATGCAGAGTTGGTTCAGTCTGCAGCCGGGCCCTCCAGGCCCAGAGCTGGTCGAGGCTGTCCTTCAAGGGCATTTGCAGTCTCAGGTTGTGACAATCAGCAGCCTTGCTGCAGCCACTGGGGCCCCACTACGGAGGAGCAGTAGGTTGGGAAGGAGATCACCCTCGAAGGGCAAAAAGTAGGAGGTGTGACAAAATGTTGGTCAATTTTTTATTAAAGGCCGAGGTTTGTGTTCAAACTTTTGTTTAGTGTTTTGGACATTATCTCCAGGTTGTGAAAACCAGTTATGTTAATGACTGTTTTTTTGTGTTTCTTTCTATTAGTTTGTCATGAAGAAATGACACACACAGAGTTTGTAAAATAAATAAGTTTTTGTGTTCAAAGTGTACATGTTTGGTCTTTGGAATCATTGCTGCCTTGGCCGGCTTAGGGGTTTCGGGTTGGTTTCATTCATGTTGTTCTCAATGGCAGAAGCCATTTCCTCAGCAGGGGCCTAGAAGCAGCTTGCTATCAGCCGTTGATGGACGGCCCTTCCAGTTTCAACATTGTGGGCCTCCCTCCCGCCTTGGTGCTGCTGATGATCATCCCCCTACTCTTCCTCCTCCTCTTCCCTCTTCCTCCTCCGGTGGTGCCCCAAGGCCTGGTGGCATTGGTTGGATTCTGAGAATTGCCAGGTTATGCAGCATGCAGCACACAACTATGAAGAGGGAGACTCGCTCAGGTGAGTACTGCAGGGCTCCCCCTGAGTGGTCCAGACAGTGGAAACGTTGCTTGAGCACGCTGATTGTGTGCTCAACGATGTTTTTGGTAGCGAGATGGCTCTCATTGTACCGCAGCTCAGCAGGGGTGTTGGGGTTATGGAGCGGTGTCACCAGCCAGGTGCACCGTGGATAACCCTTGTCCTCGAGGAGACAACCACTTGGGTGATACGGTGCCTGGAAAAGGTCTGCCACAACAGTCTGGCACAGGATGAATGTATCATGGCTGCTGCCAGGATAGCAGTCATTGACAGTGAGTATCAGCTGTCTGTGGTCTCAGATCAACTGGATGTTTAAGGAGTGGAATCCCTTTCAGTTGCGGAAGTCCCCTGCATTCTCATGCGGTGCACTCAATGCCACATGCGTGCAGTCAATGGTGCCCTGCACCATGGGGAAGCCCGCTATCCTCACAAAGCCCAATGCACATTCATGTTGTTTGGCTCGGGTCATCAGGAAAGAGATGTACTGTTGTCTCCTTTTATAGAGGGCATTTGTGACCTGACAGATGCAGCAATGGACTGCGAATTGGGAGATACTGGCGATGTCCCCAGTAGCTGCTTGAAAGGAGCCGGTGGCATAAAAGTTCAGAGCCACTGTGATCTTTACTGCTACCGACAGAGACGTCCTGCTCCTCAGTAGAGGCTGCAGATCTGGCTGCAGCAAGTGGCAGAGCTCAGTGACCACCTCCTTGCTGAAGCGCAGCCTTTGCAAACACTGCTCCTCAGACATATTAATGTATGAGAATTGTTGCTGAAATACCCTGGGAGGGTAGGGTCTCCTGTACAGAGGCCTGTTGGCCCGCCTCTGTCTGGCCATGATTGCCACTCTCTCTCTGCATCTCTGTGGCCTCCGATTCTGCTGGCGCAGGGCGACGCCCCGAATCAGTGCAGCCCCCAAGTCTCTTGGCAATCAAAATAATGATGGTCAAAAACAAAAGTGTAGTGTATGTACCTTTAAGAGAGAACTACTTTTACAGCTTCTGTTTACTGTAGTACCGGCAGTGACCACACCTGTATATAAGCCTTGAGCAGGCATCTGTACTGTCAGTCTTTAGACTACCCTCCTACAGTAAACACCTGTTGATTGTTAATTTACAGCCTCCGTCTAGTTATTGGAAAACACCATACTTTAAGATTCACGGATTCAACAGTGGCGACGAGGTCGATTCGAATCTACCTGCAACTCTGCATTTCCTTTCAAGGATTCGCTCCGGGAGGACGGTGGAAGAAAGTCGAGGCCAGAAGCACGGGCGTCGACCACGAGCAACCGCCCAGTCATCCGGCAGAGAGTAAACATCGCAGGGGAGGCTGTTGAGAGCTGGGCTTGGTTCTCCAGCCACGACGATCCAGCAACAGACTGGCAACAGGTACAGCGCAGACTCTTCCCGGACAGCGGCGGCTGGAGCCGACCGACGGCACAGAAAAGGCCGAGCAGCGTCGACGGAAAACAAAAAAGAGAGAGAGGGTAAAGCACAGCCGGGGTTCAGGACCGAGCGGCGGCAATGAGAGAGGCGCACAGGAGAACATGCAGAGCGCAGCCAGGGCTCAAGAGCTGAGCAGCGTCCGTGGGGAAAGGAAGGAAGCGCGGGAGACGCCATTGAGCCACGGAGAAGAAGGGAGAGTGCAGGAGACGCCATTTTAGAAGCCGCAGCGGAGAAGAAGGGCGAGAGCGGAGAAGAAGGGAGAGCGCGGGAGATGCCATTTTAGACAGTTTAACCACACCCAGGGATGCCGAAGAGTGGCAGTATCACTGCGTTCGACAATGAAGTCGAAGATTGGGTGACATATGTGGAACGCATTGAGGTGTACTGCAAGGCGAATGAAGTGCCAGATGCTAGGAAAGCACTGGTTTTGTTGAATTCCATGGGTGCAAAAACTTTTGGGTTACTGCGAGACCTAATAACCCCAGAGAAGCCAGTGGATAAGGATTTCGAAAGCATAGTGGAAATCCTACAGGACCACTTAAACCCCACACCGCTGCTGATAGCAGAAAGATTTAAGTTCCACAAAAGGAACCAGCATAAAGATGGAAGTAATGCTGAGTATTTAACGGAACTGCGCAAGCTATTGAAACACTGCCAGTTTGGAATGGGACTAGCAGATACGTTAAGGGACAAGTTTGTGTGTGGGCTTCAAAGTGAAGGAACCCAGAAACGGCTTCTATCAGAAAAGGATCCTACGCTGGACAAGGCTTTCAGCATGGCAGTATCACACGAAGCAGCCACACGGGGCGCTGCAGAGATACAACGGAGACCGCAAGAATATGGCACCAATGAAATGTCATATGGAGCAGGGAAGTGTTATCGCTGCAGCAGAACAACACACGACCAGAAGGATTGTTGGTTCAAGGACCAAGTGTGCAGACAATGTGGAAAAGCAGGACACATAGCAAGAGTCTGCAGGTCAGGGAAGAAAACCAGCAGCAAGAAATCTCCACAGGAGAAGTACAAAAAGGTACATAAGGTGATGGACAGTAGTTCAGACGAACAGAAAAGTGATACAGACTCCGGAAGCAAGGAGCTGAGTTGTCTGAAACTACATAAGGTGATCAAAATGTCCTCCACCACTACAGAGAAAACGATTGCAGTCCTATGGACCATATTTGCCAGGAAAGGCTTGCCAGAGCAGATTTGCTCTGATAACGGACCACAGTTTGTGTCCAAAGAGTTTCGGAAATTTATGAGAAGGAATGGGGTAAGGCATTACGCAGCCGCCCCGTATCATCCAGCCACAAATGGATTGGCTGAGAGGTTCGTACAAACCTTTAAAAAGGCAATAAGGGCCATGTGCGATGACGACATTCCACTACAGCATAAGGTGGACAATTTCCTGTTAGTCTACAGAAATGCGACACATGCAGTTACCAACCAGACCCCGGCCATGATGTTCTTTAACCGAAGGTTGAGATCTCGTCTGGATTTGCTCAGACCAAATGTGCAAAAAAATGTGAGGATAAGCAATTCCAGCACATCAATGAGAAGCCAACAAGGAGCTTCAATGTAGGACAACCAGTCTTGGCCCGCGACTACCGAACAGAGAAATGGCAACCCGGAACGATATGCACACGGCAGGGGCCATTAATGTACACAGTGGATGTCGGGGAGAACATTGTGAGATGCCACGTCGACCAGATCCTAGCGTCACAGGAACGAATCAACCCCATGTCTCGCGTACCTGGGGATGAACCCGACATACCGGTAGCATCTACCCCAGAAACAGTAGCAGCGGAAACTGATGAACTAACCAACGAAAGGGGGCCAGAATCGCCTCCGCACCAAGAACAATACACTCAGGAAAGGCGCTATCCAGAAAGGATCAGGAAGCCGCCCCAAGACTGAATCTATAAATGGACTATTTCAGTTAAATGTGCATGTTAAAGTGTTAACTGTTATTTGAATGTTATGGGTACTGTTAATCTAAAAGGGGAGGAATTGTAGTGTATGTACCTTTAAGAGAGAACTACTTTTACAGCTCCTGTATACTGTAGTACCGGCAGTGACCACACCTGTATATAAGCCTTGAGCAGGCATCTGTACTGTCAGTCTTTAGACTACCCTCCTACAGTAAACACCTGTTGATTGTTACTTTACAGCCTCCATCTAGTTATTGGAAAACACCGTACTTTAAGATTCACGGATTCAACAAAAAGTACCTGCAAAGTGATGCTCAGTAGCCAAAACTACTTCAGACAGTGTTGATTCTATGCAGAAGTCTCTCTATCTCTCTCTCAGAATCTCTCTCTCTGTCAGAATGAGTGGTGCACAAATGTCTATCACAGAAAAAGCCAGGAAGAGGCCCCCTTTAAATAGCGCCCCCCCAGCCCCACAGTGACTGGGAAACATTCCAGTCTACCTGTCGTTGCTTGCGCTAGGTGGAAAGGAGGGGGGCGCCACTCAATATCCGGTCCGGGGCACCACAAAGGCGTTGCACGCTCGAATGACGTCAAGATCTGTGGGCACAGGAGATCAGGGCGGTATAGTTTAGCGCTGCCCCAAAATGTCTGGTCAATTTTGCGAGCGGTGCAGACATCGTTGCGCCCGGGCGCTGGTTGCTTTGCACCCCATTAGCGCCTGCTTAAGATGCTAATGGGGGGCGCAAACCAACTGAATTTTTCCCCCCATGACTCCTCTTCACATCTCTCTACACAGTCCTGCATGGGCCAACCTTAGCCCCAGCTCTATAAATCCTTCCTTTCCTTGCTTCGCTCAATTCAGCACAGAACACTTCAGCGCACCTCATTCTGCTTGCACCTACGCCCTCAAAACCTGCTACTGCCTTCAGAATGCTCGATTCCTTCGAGCGGGCAGTGTGCATGCCTTACCCACAGCATGCCCAATTTACATGATATAGGAAAATCAGCCCCAAACAATTGTTCCCATTGCAGCCTCTTGAATGATTCTATAGATTTTTCCTCCACTACCCTATCAAGAAGATAATTCCAGGAAGAATTGTGTGGCTCTTGGCCACACTTGCTGCTTCTTCTTGTCATCATGCACACTATGTTAAGCTGCCTTATACTTCCTCAACAAGGTTCACACTAGCCTACTTTTACCCTTTTTGTAGGAAAATCTAGCTCACAATAATAGGGAGAGTATAAGAATAGAAGGAGGTCCTTCCTCTATACAAACACCAGTACAAGAGGCCGCCATCGAAATCATTGGCAGAGACAAGGCATGCAGTATTGGAGATGACTTGGCTGGAGGCCAGGCACAGCAGGGTATTTGGGCATCTTCCCTCCCATTTCTCTTTCTAATTAACCCTCTCACTTACACAGTCACACACTCAGTATGACAACCTGCATAATTTCAGCACAAGATTGAATGAAAAAGAATAACTTTATTAAGATTTAATATCATTATATACATCAGCAGTGCAGCTTTTGCTAACAGGAGTCAATTTTCAGTGTTCCGACTGGAGCATTATGCTTCAAGCCGCTTGTCTATTTGATATATTGTCAGATGCTGATTGTTAAGGTCTCTAAGTTACATACTCAAACTGACATGAAAGACTTTCACCTACTGAAGTACATCTATAAATGCTCATATTATATTGTAATAGAACAGGCTTGCTGAGGGCCGCTCCCTTATTTTTCAGACTGTTGTCCTCCTTGATCTTAAGCTGGATGTCCAAAACAATGTTATGGTTTCAGTTGTATTTAATACTTGGAACAAATGGTCCTATGCATCCTTGATCAAATAAAACTATGCATTATTATGCCTGTCGCTGCAGAGAATTGAGGCAGACAATGGGGGTCAAATACTAAGGTTTATTGTTATATCCATTCTAAGATAAAGCAATACTTTAAATGATACTTCCTATAAACAGTAAACTAGCTAGATTAATATTTATCTAACAGCCACTTGTCTACATCTTTCCTCTATGAAACATGAATGCCAATGCAGAGTAAGTCTGTCTAAGTCATGTGTTGAACCATAAAAACTGGCAGCTGCATTTGTAATTTGTAAACTATTCCCACTGGGGCTGAAATTAACTGAATACATAAATGGAAAATGCAGTTACAACCTTCAGCTACACTGGAAGTCTATGACTCATGCAGTACTGACCTCAAGATCAGCTCATTGAGAGGTCCAGCACAGTTCATTTATTTATCCATTATATCCCCTGTAATTCAATTTGTTATTAAGATGGTTATTCACAGTCCTTTGATGTTTTCTGTGTAGTGCATGAATATTAATTACCAGAGACACTCCTTCAAATAAATCTGAAAAGTAATCATCTGTTACAAATCAATAGTTGGGAATCTTCTTCAAAACCATTATCAAAACTTTAGCATTATTTTAATATTTGAGAAAAATTTACAAAATGTTTTTCAGATTTACAAAATCATAGAATGTCTGCAAGCCATTATATAGGAAGTATCTGCTGACCATATACAATTCAGTAAAAAAATTTAGAGGCCTAGAAATTCAGTAAGGCCCCGCCAGCTTTGCGCCCAGGTACCGCCGAAAGAGGGCTTCTGCGCCAAAAGAGGAGGCTGCGCTGATATTCAGCGCAGCAGGAATGGCGGCGGTAGCCGGTAGCGCTGCGCCGGCACCAATGACGTCATCGGTGTGCGCAGTGCCCCGGTTCCGCCCCGATATCGGCCCGACCCCCATATTTAGTTGCGGCCGCCTCTTCCGTGGCGGCCGCAAACAAGGTTCAGAGACCGGGTCCGTAATGCAGCCTTAGTGGGGCGCTTTAAGGTGGAGGTGCGGCCGGCCGCTTTTTCAGCGGCCGCCTGCCCGCACCTCCTTCCCCGGCCTCCTCCACCGCCCCCCCCCCCGCGGCATTGCCGGCTGGTTTCCGGGAGCCCGGCACTTCTCCGTTGTGCCGGGCTCTTTTGCCGGCACTCGCGATCGGGGCTCCGGCTGTTGCAGGCACCTCCCCCTTAAGAGAGGGAGGAAGGCCTGCAGTACCGCAGCCTGCCGCTCCGCTGCGGGTGGCGCTGCGGCAACTAGCGCGCCGATATGGGGGCGGCCACACCCTGGAACAGCGCCCGTCCTCGACTTGGGGCGCTGAAACTGAATATCGGATGGGCGCGAGTGGCTCCGCGCCCAGCGGTGAATTCTGGGCGCAAGCGAGCTGGCGGGGCTATAGCTAATTTCTAGCCCAGAAGGACTTAAACTAACAAAAATTCATAGAAACATAGAAATATAGAAGATAGGAGCAGGAGTAGGCCATTCGGCCCCTCGAGCCTGCTCCGTCATTCAATGCGATCATGGCTGATCATCCAAATTCAGTACCCAGTCCCTGCTTTCTCCCCATACCCCTTGATCCCTTTAGCCTTAAGAAATATATCCAACTCCTTCTTGAATATATTTAATGAACAAAATTCATAATAACCAGAGCTTAAGAGCTTTGAATAAAACAAGTGCAATGCCTGACCCAGCCCAAGTGCTCTAGAATTTCCTGGAGCATCTCCAGAGCAGACCCACTCCCTGACCACACCTTGTGCCAGTAACAGGGGAAGCAAAGTCAGAGGCAGCTGTTGGAGAGGCACAAAGATCTGCTGAATAAGTTTGAAACTTACCTTTAGAATCCTCTTCAGCTTACTGCAGGCACACCAAGGGCGGCAGGAAAGGAAAATCCAGGCCATTGTTTTGGTAGCAGTGTCTGCCGTGCTTCTTTATTTGTTTATTCCAATTAATTATCTGACACAAACCACCCAGATTCTGTGTGTTATGTCTTTGATGATCCATTATTTCAGAGAGTACATGAGCCATAATAATCGATGTTCCTGAAGACTGACATTCTGAATGTAGTTTTTCACATTTGCATTTTACTCTGAAAGATCATTGGATTGCAATTATTGTAATCACACAAAATAGTTTTTGCAGGATTTTGTGAATGTTAATTTGGTAATACAGTAGTCCATACCAGCTCAGTTGGAAAAGGTTCGGTCTAAGAATGGCTGTCCCTACTTTATGAACTTGACCTTTCAGTAATCAGCCTGCAGCTTTATTTCAACTATTATTAAAGGATGTTCGTTTAGTTAACAGCTTTAATTTGAGCAAACATGATAATTCTCTGAAGGACGAAGCTTAAACTGCACAGCTTTTAGTTGCAGCAACAGGTAAACAAATAGAGATGTTCTGCTGCAAAGGGATGTTGATTAAGGCTGAAGGGAGACTTTAATATATAAGAAGTACTCTTCAAATGATCTGTGCTAATTAGACCACCTAAACCCTAATCTTCCAGAATAAATGAGAAAACATTCATAGAGCAGCATGTCACTTTGTGCAGTACAAGTGAACTTCCAGCTTTGTGTTTTTTTAAATGAGTTGAAATAATTGCAAGGGTAACCTAGAATTATTTTTATTTAGGCACCTTTATGTCATAGAGTGACTGACAAATGTACAGGTGAGGCTGGGTCTCAGTTGCCACTTAAAATACAAGGAGCAGATCATACATTGTACAGCACAAGCAAAATCTTTCAGCCATGACAAAAGTCCAAACATTCCAGTGCTGCTGGAAATATACATCAGGCCCATCAAAGTTTAAAATGACAAAAGATAGGGGCAATTTTCAAACCCTGTTTGTAGTGTATGTAACCGTTCCACCTTTAAGAGAACTATTTTAAGGGTTGCACTACTTTATCTTGGCTGCTGTATACTGTAATACCGGTGGTGACCACACCGGTATATAAGCGCTGTGTAATGATTTATTGGGCAGTTCCGCCCTGACCTTCAACTAGTAAAGACCTGTTAAAGTTTACTCTTGTGGTCTGTGTAGTAATTCGCAATATAACACACAGACTTAACAGTGGCGACGAGTACGATCTTACCCTGCGGCAGAGATACATCCAAGGCAGTTTAGCGGGCGTCGAGAGGAGGCATCCGCCCTCATCATTCTGCTGAGAAAAGACTCGAGTCTGCAGAGCGAAGGAAGAATTCTGACACGAAGCCTTCCATCAGCAACAGGCAGTGATCATCCCTTCTATCACGGTGGTGGGTAAGCCGATCAGTGACGAGCAGCAAGTCGGCCACGTTGACTGTGAGTAGGGGAGAAAATAACAAAAAAAACAGAGGATATAAGGGCGGAGAACTCGACCACGGCCGGGGAAAAGAGCCGGACAGAAGTCGGGGCCAGAGGCGCTGAGACTGGGGCAGCGTAAGGCACGGAAGCCGCGGTGAATACAAACGCAGCCGGTGCAAAAGACAGGGCTGCAAGCGGGCTGGGAGACGCAACAGCATCGAGAGAGAGAGCTCGACCGCGACCGGTGAAAAAGGCCGGGCAGCTACCGAGGCCGCGAGGCGCAGCGACCGGGTCAGCGTAAGGCGCGGGAGAAAATTTAAAAAAAACCGCGGAGAACTCAGCCACAGCCGGGGGGGGAAAGGACCGGACTGCAAGAGGGGCTGGGAGGCACGGTTTGAAAACCGCTGGGGGAGGGCGAACGCAGCAAATCGGCAATCGCCATTACAGCCAGCGGGGGGGAGAAAGGCAAACGCGGGAAGCCGCCATTTTCAGAGGCGGGGGAAGAAGACAAGCGCGGGAAACCGCCATTTTGTAAAAGAAAAAAATAAATAAATAATTCTTTTGTTTCTCAAGAAGATCGCGAGGATGCCTAAGCGTGGTAACATCAACGATTTCGATCCTGATGTTGAAGATTGGGCCACGTATGTAGAACGCATAGAGATATATTGTAAGGCAAATAAAATATCAGATGAAGATAAAGCACTAACCTTACTAAACTCAATGGATGCGAAGACATACGGGCTATTGAAGCATCTTCTATCACCAGCTAAACCGGCGGATCAGACTTTCGCTAATATTGTTGCTGTCCTGAAGAATCATTTGAACCCCACACTGCTGATGTTAGCGGAACGATTTAAATTTTATGCGAGAACGCAATTGAAAGAGGAAAGCAACGCCGAGTATTTAATTGAACTGCGCAAGCTAGCGAAATACTGTCAGTTTGGGGAAAGCCTGACAGAGGCACTGAGAGACAAATTCGTGTGTGGATTGTCGAAAGAAGGAACACAAAAGCGGCTGCTTGAAGAGAATGATCTTACACTTGATAAGGCTGTCACTATTGCAGCATCGCACGAAGCTGCAGCGAGAGGCACCGCGGAAATGCAGCTGAAGGCAGCGGTACTCAGCGTAGATCAAATGGTTTCGGGTACAACGAAATGTTATCGTTGTGGGAAGACAACACACGATCAGAACCAATGCTGGTTTAAAAACCAGGAATGTAGAAAATGTGGCAAGCTTGGTCACATAGCTAAAGTATGCCGGTCAGGAAAGAAGACCAGCAACAAAAAGTCACCACAGGAAAAGTGCAGAAAGGTACATAAGGTGGCTGAGAAGAGTTCGGATGAACAGAATTCGGATTCAGACTCCAACAGCAAGGAACTGGGTAGTCTGAGAATTCACAACGTGAGTAAGGAAGCTGACCGACAAACTATCTGGGTCACACTGCAGATAGCAGGAGTCCAAGTGAAGATGGAATTGGACACCGGATCGGCGTTGACGGTCATGAATAAGCAAGATTACAAAAAGTTATTCAAATATATTCCCCTACGGGATACGGAGATAGTATTGCAGACATACACGGGGCAAAAAGTATACCCCATCGGGAAGATAAAAGTCAAGGTGGTACACAAGGGCAAAGAACACCAAGGAATGGATTTATATGTACTACCTGAGGGAGGTCCACCACTTCTGGGACGGGAGTGGATCAGGAAAATAAATATGGACTGGCACTCCCTAAACGCAATAACGGTAGATTCCGAGAAAAAAGATGTCAAACCTGAACGATTGTCCAGAATATTGGATGAGGCTAAAGAGGTGTTCCAACAGGGACTAGGAACACTGAGAGGAATTAAGGCAAAAATCAAGATTGCAGAACAGGCAACCCCAAAATTTTTCAAAGCCAGACCGGTACCTTATGCGATACGACCTGCTGTGGAAGCTGAGCTGGAAGGGCTAGAACGTTCAGGAGTACTGTCTAAGGTGGACTGGAGTGAGTGGGCCATGCCCATTGTGCCCGTCATGAAGCGTTCATCGAGTAACAAGCCAGGGGAACCTGGGAAGGTCCGCATCTGTGGAGACTTCAAGATCACAGTTAATCCGGTGCTTCACACGGTGCAATATCCGCTTCCGCGGATTGAGGATATCTTTGCTTCATTGTCTGGCGGGAAACGCTTCACCAAGATAGACCTGGCGCAAGCGTACTTACAGATGGAAGTTGAGGAAGAGTCGCGCCAGTATCTCACAATCAACACGCACAGAGGTTTGTATCGATATAATAGACTGGTTTTTGGAGTGGCTTCGGCTCCAGCAATTTGGCAAAGGGCCATGGAGCAGGTATTACAGGGAATTCCAAGCACTCAATGTTACTTAGATGATATCCTGATTACAGGAGATGACGATGAGGAACACCTTGCTAATTTGAAACTGGTGCTCACCAGGTTGAAGGAATATGGCCTTCGAGTTAATCGCCAGAAATGTGAGTTCCTTCAGAAACGGATCTCGTACTGTGGTCATATCATTGACCAGGAGGGGCTGCACAAGTCACCTGACAAGATCGAAGCTGTTGTGAAGGCTCCCGCTCCGGAAAATGTATCCCAGTTGAGGTCGTTCTTAGGGTTGATTAACTATTACCATAAGTTTCTGCCAAATCTAACCACGGTGCTGCATCCGCTGAATGCTCTTTTACAGAAAGAAGTACCATGGAAGTGGAACGAGGACTGTAAGAAGGCCTTTCACAAAATTAAGGCATTAATCACCTCAGAGGAAGTGTTGGCTCACTTCAACCCAACGCTACCTACTCGTTTAGCTTGTGATGCTTCTCCTTATGGTATTGGAGCAGTACTCTCACACAAGTTACCAAATGGCTCGGAAAGGCCAGTCGCATTTGCATCCAGATCATTGACCTCCGCTGAGCGCAACTATGCTCAGATAGATAGGGAGGCTCTCAGCCTGGTGTGGGGAGTAAAGAAGTTTAATCATTACCTGCAGGGCCAGAAGTTTACACTGCTGACAGACCACCAGCCGTTGGTATCCATATTCAACCCTAAAAAGGGCGTTTCCATTATGACAGCGCAAAGGCTACAGAGGTGGTCCCTTTTCCTAGGGGCACACCAATATGACATCGAATACAAAGGATCAAAACAGCATGGGAATGCTGACGGTTTATCGCGCCTACCGTTGCCAACGGCAGAAGAGGCGCCTACAGTGGACCCAGCGGAGATGTTCCACTCAACCATAGTGGAATGTCTACCAGTAACAAATTCTACGATCGAAAAGGAAACAAGAAATGACCCGACTCTCTCACGAGTCTATGATTTAACGGTGAAGGGATGGCCAGCACATGGCGAACCACTGTTGCCAGCATTTTCGCAAAGAAGAGAACAGCTGTCAGTGTGCCGAGGAACTTTGATGTGTGGATCCAGAGTGGTGATTCCACCCAAACTCCAGCAAAAAGTGCTAAAGGAGCTTCACGAGGGGCATCTGGGTGGAGTGAAAATGAAGAACCTAGCCAGAGCGTTCGTGTGGTGGCCAGGTATCGATGGAGACATCGAAGAAATGACCAAGAGCTGTTTAGGATGCCAGAAGGTCCAAAACGCCCCACCACAAGCTCCTCTGCATCCATGGGAGTGGCCCTCATCTCCATGGCAAAGGGTACATATCGACTTTGCTGGTCCATTTATGGACTCAATGTTCTTAATCGCGGTGGATGCACACTCCAAGTGGCCGGAGGTAATAAAGATGTCCTCCACCACCACGGAAAAAACCATCACAGTATTAAGGACCATATTTGCCAGGAATGGGCTGCCGGAACAGATCTGTTCTGATAATGGACCGCAATTTGTGCCCGACGAATTCAGGAAGTTCTTAAAAAACAATGGGGTTAAGCACTACACGTCCGCCCCATACCATCCCGCCACCAATGGATTAGCTGAAAGGTTTGTCCAGACCTTCAAGAAGGCCATAAAGGCCATGGGTAATGAAGACATAAATCTACAACATAAGGTAGATAAGTTCTTGTTGGCATACAGGAATGCAACACATGCGGTCACAAACCAAACTCCCGCCATGATGTTTTTCAATAGAAGACTAAGATGCCGGCTGGATTTGATCAAGCCAAACATCAGAAGGGACGTAGAGAACCGGCAATTTCAAGGCATGAATGAAAGGCCAACTAGAACCTTCCAGATAGGTCAACAAGTTTTGGCCCGGGACTACCGTACCGAGAAATGGCAGCCTGGAACTATTTGCACACGACTAGGACCGCTGATGTATACCGTGGACATTGGTGAAAGCATAATAAGGCGCCATGCTGACCAGATCATAGCGTCATCCGAAAAGGGACAACCTACACCACAACTCTATACGCCTAATGATGAAGCAGAGATACCCATAGTATCTACCTCCGATCCGGTGATACTGGAACCAGATGAACCCGACACTGACATTCAAGCCGAATCGACCTTGCCAACAGAACCTACTACACCCCCGAAAACTACTACCCCACTGAGGCGTTATCCGGACCGAGTCAGGAAGCCTCCAGAAAGACTGAATCTGTGAACTGTTTTTACATTAAGTTGTGTATATATGTTATGATGTTACGTTTAATGGGAAGATATACTGTTAACCTAAAAAGGGAGGATTGTAGTGTATGTAACCGTTCCACCTTTAAGAGAACTATTTTAAGGGTTGCACTACTTTATCTTGGCTGCTGTATACTGTAATACCGGTGGTGACCACACCGGTATATAAGTGCTGTGTAATGATTTATTGGGCAGTTCCGCCCTGACCTTCAACTAGTAAAGACCTGTTAAAGTTTACTCTTGTGGTCTGTGTAGTAATTCGCAATATAACACACAGACTTAACACTGTTCCTCACCTGAATAGCAACAATTTTCATTTATATAGTGTCTTTAACATAGTAAAAGCTCACAAGATGCTTCACAGAAGAGTTATCAAACAAAATTTGACACCAAGCCACATAAGGAGAAATTAGAAAAGGTGGTCAAAGGTAGTTTTATAATGAGCCTCTTAAAGGAGGAAAGAGAAGCAGAGAGGCGGAGCGGTTTAGGGAGGGAATTCCAGAGTTTATGGCTAAGAAAGCCGAAGGCACGCCCACCAATGGTGGAGCAATGAAAATCGGGGATACGCAAAAGGCCAGGGTTGGAGGAGCGCCAAGATCGCAAAGAGTAATGGGCGGCTGGTGGGGTGGGGCGTGGGAGGGGACGACAAGTCAGCCACTTTATTGATGCCCAAGGACCGCCTGATGCAATTTTCAGGCTGGCCTATAAATGGGTGAGCAGCACAATTGTCTGTTTTGGCTGAGAGGCTGATTAAATATGTCAATCGGGATCCTACGCTGGTTGTAGGACATTGATTAGAATTTTCAGTTTACAAACGGATGGGTCTTGTACCACACATGCTCTGCCCACATGTAAATAAGAACATAAGAAATAGGAGCAGGAGTAGGCCATTTGGTCCCTCGAGCCTGCTCCGCCATTTAATGAGATCATGGCTGATCTGATCTTGGGCTCAGCACCATTTCTTTGCCCGCTCCCCATAACCCTTCACTCCCTTATTGTTCAAAAATCTATCTATCTCCACCTTAAATATATTCAATGACCCAGCCTCCACAGCTCTCTGGGGCAGAGAATTCCACAGATTTACAACCCTCTGAGAGAAGAAATTCCTCCTGATCTCAGTTTTAAATGGATGACCCCTTATTCTGAAACTATGCCCCCTAGTTCTCGATTTCCCCATGAGGGGAAACATCATCTCTGCATCCACCTTGTCTAGCCCCCTCAGTATCTTATATGCATTAATAAAATCAGCTCTTATTCTTCTAAACTCCAATGAGTATAGGACCAATCTGCTCAACCTTTCTTCATAAGTCAACCCCTTCATCTCAGGAATCAACCTTGTGAACCTACTCTGAACTGCCTCCAATGCACCTACTGCTCTCCCTCAGCTGATGAATCAGTCCTCCTCCATGTTGAACACCACTTGGAAGAAGCACTGAGAGGGGCAAGGGCACAGAATGTGCTCTGGGTGGGGGACTTCAATGTCCATCACCAAGAGTGGCTCAGTAGCACTGCTACTGACCGAGCTGGCCGAGTCCTGAAGGACATAACTGCCAGTCTGGGCCTGTGACAGGTGGTGAGAGAACCAACACGAGGGAAAAACCTACTTGAACTCGTCCTCACCAATCGCAGATGCATCTGTCCATGACAGTATTGATAGCAGTGTCCATCGCACAGTCATTGTGGAGACGAAGTCCCTTCTTCACACTGAGGACACCCTCCATCGTGTTGTGTGGCACTACCACCGTGCTAAATGTGATAGATTCAGAGCAGACCTAGCAGCTCAAAACTGGGCATCCATGAGGCGCTGTGGGCCATCAGCAGCAGCAGAATTGTATTCCACTACAATCTGTAACCGTATGGCCCAGCATACCCCTCACTCTACCATTACCATCAAGCCAGGGGACCAACCCTGGTTCAATAAGGAGTGTAGAAGAGCAGGAGCAGTACCAGACGTACCTAATGATGCGGTGCCAACCTGGGGAAGCCACAACACAGGATTACATGCATGCTAAGGAGCAGAAGCAGCACGCTATAGACAGAGCTAAGTGATCCAACAATCAATAGACCAGATCAAAAGTCTGCAGTCCTGCCAGATCCAGTCGTGAATGGTGGTGGACCATTAAACAACTAATGGGAAGAGGAGGCTCCATGAATATCCCCATCCTCAATGATGGTGGAGCCCAGCACGTGAGTGCAAAAGACAAGGCTGAAGCGTTTGCAACCATCTTCAGCCAGAAGTGCTGAGTGGATGATCCATCTCGGCCTCCTCCTGAGGTCCCCACCACCACAGAAACCAGTGTTCAGCCAATTCGATTCACTCCACTGTAATGATATGCAGTAACATGTCATTCTAGAATGGTACACTAGGTGTAGCTGTATGTTTTAGTAGTGGGCTACATCTGTATGGGTTGTCTTGTTTAACATGAAGCACTGGTCGAGAGAGTCAACATAGCTACTGTATACAAATCAACATGGCTGAATAAATGACGAGCACAAGCTAGTTGTTCATAATAAAAACGTCTATTTATTTATGAACATAACATGGTACCAGGAGTGGTAATATCTGCAGAAAATTGCGAAACGCGACATGGATAATTTGAAGCCACCGGAGGGTTTGAAACTCACGGGGAATGTCGACTGCAATTGGCGGACTTTCAAACTGCAATTCGAACTCTACATTGCCGCCATCGAGTTCGGTACGAAGCCAGACGCAAGGAAAATAGCGTTGCTGTTCATGGTTGCAGGCCCGCAGGGAATAGAGGTATTTAATACATTTGTATTTGATGAAGAGGAGGACAGAGAAAAAATGGATGACGTGCTAAAGAACTTTGATACACATTGTTCTCCCAAAAAGAACGAAACCTAAGAGAGGTAAGTGTTCCGTTCATGGACACAGCAGCAAAATGAGACTTTTGATAGCTTTGTGGCCGATCTGAAACTGAAAGCACAGACATGTAATTTCTCTGAACTGAAATCATCCATGATTCATGACCAGATTGTGTTTTGTATTCATGATAAAAAGGTCAGGGAAAGTCTGCTGAGAGAAACCGAACTAACATTGGAGAACGCTATGAAAATATGCCATGCCAGTGAGCTAGCTCAGCAGCACACAAAGACTTTCAGTGGAATTAATAATGGTGCGACTGTAGTGAGTGACAGTGCAGCTGTCGGTGCTGTGTCCTGCAAGGGGAAGAAACATGGGCAGAACAGGAATGCAAAGCAATAGGAGGAGGGAACTTTCAATTGTAAACGCTGTGGTTACCAGCACCAGTCAAGACAATGCCCAGCATTTGGGAAAATGTGCACAAAATGTAATAGAAAGAATCACTTTGCCAAACAATGCTTTTCAAAGGTAAAAACAAAGAAAGAACATAAAGTTAATGTAGTAAAAGAGGACACTGATTTAAGTGAGGCATTTTTTGTAGGAATGGTGTCATGTGACAATATAGAAAAGGATACAGAAAATGTGCAGCCCTCAGGAATGGACAATGCTGAACATAAAGTTAATGCAGTAAAAGAGGACAAATGGATGATGCCACTGCAGGTAAATGGAGCATTAGTTACATTGAAACTAGACACTGGGGCAAAAGCAAACTTAATCAGTATGAGTGACATTAAAAATATGAAAGAAAAGCCCAAAATACAGATAAAGTCAGTACTACTGAAGAACGATAATGGACAGAAAATAGATAGCTTAGGTGTATGCAGACTTAAAGTGACAGACAAAGACAAAGTGCATCATCTCATGTTTTCTGTTGTGGCTGAAGGACTTGATTCACTACTAGGTGACAAAGCTTGTGAGAACTTAGAACTGGTCAAGAGAGTCTACCGTATAAACTGTGCCATAAGCAGACCAGATGACGCGATGGATTCTGTAGTGAGTAATTTCCAGGATGTGTTCAAAGGATTTGGAGTTCTACCATTCACTTACAAGATCCAGCTAAAGGAGAATGCTCAGCCAGTGGTACATGCTCCACGGAGAGTTCCAGCACCCCTGCGTGACCGGCTCAAGAAAGAACTGGACAGAATGACCACACTAGGAGTCATCAGGAAAGTCGAAGAGCCAGCAGATTGGGTTAACTCCATGGTATGTGTAAAGAAAAAGAACAATGATCTAAGAATATGCATGGATCCAAAGGACTTAAATGCAAACATAAAACGTGAACACTACCAGATTCCCAAGCGAGAAGAAATCACCAGTGAAATGTCAGGTGCCAGATACTTCACAAAGCTCGATGCCTCACAAGGATTTTGGGAACTAAAACTGGATGAAGAGAGCAACAAATACTGTACCTTCAACACACCATTTGGCAGGTATTGTTTCCTCAGAATGCCTTTCGGGATAATATCTGCATCTGAAATCTTTCATAGAGTGATGGAACACATAATTGAAGGCCTGGAAGGAGCTCAGATCTATGTTGATGACATCATCATCTGGGGCTCCACACTGAAAGAACACAATGAGGGACTAACTAAAGTGCTACAGAGCATACGCCAGAATGGACTGAAGCTGAACAAAGCCAAGTGTCAGTTTGGCGTCCAGGAAGTCACTTTCCTAGGAGATAATCTATCTGGTAAAGGAATAGAGCCAGATATGGAAAAAGTAAACGCCAAACTCAACATGCCCCGACCCACTGACAAAAAAGGAGTGCGACGCATCATGGGGATGATAAACTTCATTGGAAAGTTCATTCCTAACTTGTCAGCCAAGCAGCCTGTCTGCGAGACCTGCTACATAAAACAAATGAGTTTGCATGGACAGAAAGCCATGAACAAGAGTGGATGAACCTCAAAACAGTGCTGACAACCACACCTGTACTCACCTTCTTTGACCCAACAAAGAGAATCAAAGTGTCAATGGATGCATCAAAAGATGGCCTAGGCACGGTCTTGCTACAAGCAGAGGGTGAAGATTGGAAGCCTGTTGCCTATGCTTCCAGGTCTATGACTGATTCTGAGTGTTGATACGCCCAGATTGAAAAGGAATGTCTAGGCTTGGTAGTTGGACTAGAAAAGTTCCATGGCTACATATATGGACTTCGCACCTTCACAGTTGAGACAGACCACTGCCCACTGGTTGCCATCGTAAAAAAAAACCTGAATGAGATGTCTCCAAGGATTCAACGACTCATGATGAAGTTGCAAAGATATGACTTTGAACTGATCTACACACCAGGCAAATACGTAGTGCTAGCAGATGCACTATCCTGAGCACCCACAATGAGTCATGTGAGCTCTACTGAGGAAGACGTGGATGTTCATGTGAGTATGGTCACTGCTGCGCTGCCCGTGTCAGACACAAAATCAAAGCAAATAGCAGAAGAAACAGTAAAAGATACAGTGCTACAAACATTAATAGAGAACATTCATCATGGTTGGCCAAAAGATTCCTGTCCAAAGTACTATCACATGAGGTCAGAGTTGAGTGTCGCAAGTGGACTATTACTAAGACAGAACAGAATAGTCATTCCACAGGCTTTATGTCGAGACATGCTCAAAAGGATTCATGAGGGACACCTCGGAATTGAAAAATGCAAAAGGAGAGCAAGAGACACTGTTTATGGGCCTGGAATAAATAAGGACATTGAGAACATGATAGGCAAATGTGAGGCATGTCAGAAACACCAAAACAAACAAGCAAAGGAACCAATGATAGTAGCTGACTTACCAACAGCACCATGGCAAAAGGTTGGTATGGACCTTTTTCATTTGAATGGTAAAGACTATCTATTAGTGATTGACTACTGTTCTAACTATCCTGAGATGGCGCTGCTCTCAAGCACATCAGCAAGCAGTGTCATAATGCATGTTAAATCCATCTTCACCAGACATGGGATTCCCAGGATTGCCGTTAGCGACAATGGTCCGTGCTTCAACTGTAAGGAGTGGCAACAGTTTGCAGCACATTATGACTTTCAGCACATCACATCCAGTCCTCTGTATGCTCAGTCGAATGGTAAGGCAGAGAAAGGTGTTCAAGTTCTCAAAAAGCTACTGAAGAAAGCAACAGAAAGCAAGTCTGATCCTTATCTCGCCCTGCTGAGCTACCGAGCCTCCCCTTTAGACTGTGGTTCTTCACCTGCTGAACTTCTAATGGGTCGCAAGTTGTGCACCACGCGACCCTGCTGTGCAAAAGAAAAGCAGAGTAAGGAACTGAGACAGAGACTTCAACTGTTAAAGCTGAAACAGAAATCACACTATGACAAGTCACCCAAAACTCTGAAACCATTGACAAGGGATGATGTTGTCAGGATTGAGGATCCAAATGCATGAAACAGGAAAGCTACAGTTCTTGAGGAAGTAGGACCAAGGTCATACACTGTTAGAACTGAGGAAGGACAGATTCTCAGGAGGAACCGCCGTTCCCTCCTGAAAACACAAGAAACTATCCAAGAGCAAATTGATGACAATGCCGCAACTGAAACTTGTCACTCACCACCAGAACAATCTAACACAAACACACATACAAGCTCTCATGCAAACACATCAGACTTACCTGTGCTGAGAAGATCCACACGTGAAGTAAAAAAGCCTGATAGACTTAATCTTTGAGTACAAAGAAAACTATAATAAAAGAATGAAAAGCTTAGAGTTCATAAAGTAAAGCTTTGAAGATGTGTTCACTGTTGTGAAGATGTTTAAAAAAAAATGTTTGTGTCGTTATGTAAAAAAAAACAAGTTCATTCGAAGGTTTATAGAGCACCAGCAAAAGTGTTACTGATATCATCTTTATCGTTTTTCTTGAAAGTTGATTGATATTGATTTTGTTTAACCTCAAAGGAAGGGGGATGTAATGATATGCAGTAACATGTCATTCTAGAATGGTACCCTAGGTGTAACTGTATGTTTTAGTAGTGGGCTACATCTATATGGGTTGTCTTGTTTAACACGAGGCACTGGTCGAGAGAGTCAACATGGCTACTGTATACAAGTCAACATGGCTGAATAAATGACTAACACAAGCTAGCTGTTCATAATAAAAACGTCTATTTATTTATGAACATAACATCCACGTGATATCAAGAAACAATTGAGCACACTGGATACAGCAAACGCTGTGGGCCCCGACAACATCCCAACTATTGTGCTGAAGACTTGTGCTCCAGAACTAGCTGCGCCTCTAGCCAAGCTGTTCCAGTAAAGCTATAACACTGGCATCTGTCTGACAATGTGGAAAACTGCCCAGGTATGTCCTGTTCACAAAAAGCAGGACAAATCTAATCTGGCCAATTACCGCCCCATCAGTCTACACTCAATCATCAGCAAAGTGATGGACGGTGCCGTCGACAGTGCTATCAAGCAGCACGTACTCACCAATAACCTACTCACTGATGCCCAGTTTGGATTCCGTCAGGACCACTCGGCTCCAGACTTCATTACAGCCTTGGTCCAAACATGGACAAAAGAGCTGAATTCCAGAGGTGAGGTGAGAGTGACTGCCCTTGGCATCAAGGCAGCATTTGACCAAGTGTGGCATCAAGGCAGCATTAGTAACCAGGCACTAAGTGGCCTAACTAACAGTCCTAAATGAGACCGAGAAGGCCAAAGGCATCTTTTATTTTTTAGTCTTGCAGGGCCAGGAGGAGCAGCAATGCTCCTCCTGGGTCCCCAAAAAACCTCGGCCCAACACCACCTCCCACCTCCAGGCTCAAACTGCCAGCTGGCTCAGCATAGCATCAGGCCAATTTCCTGCCCTCTCATAACTGCCGAGCTAAGACATTAGACCCATCGTTTCAACCTGTTTTTGCCCCAAGGAACTTATCTCTTCCTATCTCGACTCTATTTTTTCTCCCCTTGTCCAGTCTTTTCCCACCTACATCCACAACTCTTCCGATGCCCTCCGCAACTTTAACAGTTTACAGTTTCCTGGCCCCAACCGTCTCCTTTTCACTATGGATGTCCAGTCCCTCTACACCTCCATCCTTGAACAGAGGCCCAACCAGTCCCCATCCACAACCACCCTCCTTCGCCTGGCTGAACTTGTTCTCACATTGAACAACTTCTCCTTTGACTCCACTCACTTCCTCCAAATTAAAGCTGTTACTATGGAAACCCACTTGGGCCCTAGCTATGCTTGCCTTTTTGTGGGATATGTGGAACATTCTTTGTTGCAGTGCTACTCAGGTCTCCTCCCTCATCTCTTTTTCTGGTACATTGATGACTGTTATCAGTGCCATTTCCTGCTCTCGCCCTGAACTAGAAAATTTCATTCACTTTGCTTCCAATTTCCACCCTTCCCTCACCTTCACATGGTCCATCTCCGATTACAGGCCAGTCAGCCTAACCTCGGTGGTGGGAAAATTATTGGAAAGAATTCTGAAGGACAGGATAAATCTTCATTTAGAAAGACACGGATTAATCAATGATAGTCAGCACGGATTTGTTAAGGGAAGGTCGTGTCTGACAAACTTGATTGAATTTTTTGAGGATGTAACAAGGAGGGTAGATGAGAGTAGTGCATTTGATGTAGTGTATATGGACTTTAGCAAGGCTTTTGATAAGGTTCCACACGGCAGACTGGTCACGAAGTTAAAAGCCCATGGGATCCAGGGCAAAGTGTCAAGTTGGATTCAAAACTGGCTCGGAGACAAGAAGCAGAGTAATGGTTGATGGGTGTTTTTGTGACTGGAAGGCTGTTTCCAGTGGGTTCTGCAGGGCTCAGTACTGGGTCCCTTGCTTTTTGTGGTATATATCAATGATCTCAATTCAATTTTATTTGACATATGTAACCAGTACAAGTACAATTACAATGGAATGCTTACTCCCCATAGGGACACGTCAGCTATTCATACAGCGCCGTTTTCAGAAAGTCAATACAATGGCTTCCAGTGGCAGTGGGAGCATGATGTCCCTCAGCCACTCCGTCCTCCTCATCACTGCGGCCTCCTCCTCACTGTTGCCGGCTCCAAGTGGTGGCCTGCTTCTCCCACTCACGATCCGACCTCTGGCCGTCATACCTGGCTCCCCTCCTCCCAGTCGGACTGCGAGCTTCCCGCCATGGAGCTGCCGGCCGACGCGCTGCAGCGGGTTGTCGTGGCTGCTGCTGCTGCTCGTCGCGCTGCGCTGCCTCCGCCCGACTCGCCGAACACATCGTCGGAATGTGAATGCTCCGGTCGCCGCGGCCTCCTCCTCACCATCACCGGCTCCACGGTCCGATGGCCCGGGGCCTGCTTCTCCCTCTCACGGTTCGGCCTCTGGCTGCCATGCTCGGCTCCCCTCCTCCCAGTCGGAATGCCTTCCCGCCGAGGAGCTGCCGGCCGACGTGCTCCAGCGGGTCGTCGTGGCTGCTGCTGCTGCTCACCGCGCTGCGCTGCCTCTGCCCGACTTGCCGAACACTTCGCTCCGGTTGCGGGAGCGAACAGCGAGAGCTGGCCGCCTGAAGCAGGGAGAGCGCGCTCAGCACCGGACCGTCTCGGCCGCCATCTTGACTTGAATATAGGGGGTATGATTAAGAAGTTTGCAGATGATACTAAAATCGGCTGTGTGGTTGATACTGAAGAAGGAAGCTGTACACTGCAGGAAGATATCAACAAATTGGTCAGGTGGGCAGAACAGTGGTAAATGGAATTCAATCAGGAGAAGTGTGAGGTAATGCATTTCGGGAGGGCTAACAAGTGTAAGATTTGCAAAATTTCTGCATTTCCCCGAAGGCTGTTATTAATAAAAGGGACCCTACGTGGACATTTAAAATCGAAAACTTTTCCCAAGATGGCGTCCGTGCCTCGTGGCAGCAAGCCTGTGGGATTTTAAAATGGACTCTGCAACGCAGACAGCTTGTGGATCGAAACCCAAGCTGCAGTTTTCTGTGAAGAGAGACTTTGTATTTTGAAACCAGACAGGACTCTGAATTATGTATTAGACCGAATTGGAGACAACTCTAAATTCAGTTTAGGCCTATAGTTAAGGCCATCAAACAGATTAAGAGAGCCATTGAGGGTGGACAGGCCCATCAAGGAACATTCATGACAATACAAGTCAATTATCGGGCTGGTAGATGCGATTACCGGCCATCTAAAACCAGTTAGTATGGATTGCTACCATTATTTAAAATAGCCCGCCAAAATTAAGAAAAAGAACTAACCTGATTTGGCGCTCAGATAAGGGTTTTCGAAAGAAGTATAATTGAAGGCCCCCGGGTAGCAATCGCGGGCTCTCTTCTCTTCTCTTCTCCCTCTGCCCGCCCTCATGGCTGCCGCTCTTTCCCCGTCCCTCACTTACCCCCTGGCCTTTGCCCGTGCCTTTTGCCATCGCCCCAGCATTGCATCGGGCGGACACGGACAATTCAGGCCAGGCGAGGCGGGACGCGATGAGGGGAGGAGGGAAGACCAACAGAGGAAGACCAACTGAGGAGATGAACTGAGGGGAGGCTTCGAATTATTGGGCCTTCAGCCTCAGCCGACCTTCGAATATCTGCATACCAACTCAAGCTGTCGGCTAGCGACGAAGAATCATCCCTGCAAGGTAAAGTACCCAAACAGAGACTTTAACTTTGGGGTACTCGAACCTGGACAACGCCCTTGCAGCGCCCGGAGACCACGTGACGACGGCAGGCTCCAGAGAGCAACAAGAGCGAACCCCAAACCCCACCATTGTTTTGAGTCCAACAAACCCTTTTGATTGGTGAGCATGAAGTTCTGACCCCTCATAGCTTAATCTAGTTAGGTATAGGGGGTGGGATAAGGATAAGGGGATTGTTAAGATATTTGTTTTCCCTCGATGTGTCATGTGTTCTCCATTCCCTGTATAAGTATATAGTTATTCTTTGGTATTTTGGCCTGTAGAAATGTACACTAGTAATTTTCGATAAGATTGTATCCATTTTTTTTTCCTCTTCAATAAAATCTTGGTTTTGTTTACATCCAACCACCTGTCTACTCGAGTCTGCTCTGCACCGCCGCCTTGTACCTAAGTCCAGTGTCTAGAATCCAGGGGCGTGGGAGCGATTCAAACCGCTCACAAAACAGTCAGAGGCATAACTGACTGGGCGCACACGCCACCACCACAGGCCACCCCCTACACAAGGAAAGGGAATACACATTAAATGGTAGAACACTGAGTAGTGTAGAGGAACAAAGGGGCCTTGGAGTGCATGTCCACTGATCCCTGAAGGTAGCAGGCCAGGTAGATAAGGTGATTAAGAAGGCATACGGAATGCTTGCCTTTATTAGCCGTGGCATGGAATACAAGAGCAGAGGGGTTATGCTTCAACTGTATAAAACACTAGTTAGACCTCAGCTAGAGTACTGCGTGCAGTTCTGGTCACCACATTACAGGAAGATTTGATTGCACTAGAGAGGGTACAGGGGAGATTTACAAGGATGTTGCTGGGAGTATAGAATCTTAGCTATGAGGAAAGACTGGATAGGCTGGGTCTGTTTTCCTTGGAACAGAGGAGGCTGAGGGGCGACCTTATTGAGGTGTATAAAATTATGAGGGGCATAGATAAAGTGGATAGAAAGGACCTATTTCCCTTAGCAGAGGGGTCAAAAACCAGGGGCACAGATTTAAAGTAATTGCTGGAAGGTTTAGAGGGGAATTGAGGGGAAATTTCTTCACCCAGAGGGTTGTGGGGGTCTGGAACTCACTGCCTGAAAGGATGGTAGAGGCAGGAACCCTAACCACATTTGAAAAGTACTTGGATGTGCACTTGGGATGCTCTAACCTGCAGGGCTACGGACCAAGAGATAGGAAGTGGGTTTAGGCTGGATAGCTCTTTGTTGGCCGGCGAGGACACGGTGGGCCGAAATGGCCCCCTTCCGTGCTGTAGCTTTTTATGATTCTATGACACTTCCCTTTCCTTCCTCGACTTCTCTGTCTCCATCTCTGGGGATAGGCTATTGACAAACATTCACTATAAGCCCACTGACTCCCACAGCTACCTGGACTACACTTCCTCCCACCCCACTTCCTGTAAGGACTCTCTCCCATTCTCCCAGTTTCCCCATCTCCGCCGCATCTGCTCTGACGATGCCACCTTCCACACCAGTGCTTCCGACATGTCTTCCTTTTTCCTCAACCGAGGATTCCCCTCTACTGTGGTTGACATGGCCCTTGACCATGTCCGTTCTATTTCCCGCACTTCTGCTCTCACCCCTTCCCCTCCCTCCTGGAACCACGATAGGGTTTCCCTTGTCCTCACCTTTCACCCCACCAGCCTCCACTTTCAACGGATCATTCCCCCGCCATTTCCGCCACCTTCAGCTTGATCCCACCACCAAACACATCTTCCCCTCACCTCCCTGTTCAGCAATGCAAAGAGACCACTCTCTCCGCGACACCCTGGTCCACTCCTCTATCACCTCCAACACACCTTCCACTTCGCCCGGCACCTTCATGTGCAAGCGCAGGAGATGCATCACATGCCCTTTTACCTCCACCCTTCCCGTTGTCCAGGGCCCCAAATACTCTTTCCAGGTGAAACAGCGATTTGCTTGTATTTCTTGCAATTTAGTATACTGTATTCGCTGCTCACGATGCGGTCTCCTCTACATTGGGGAGACCAAATGCAGGTTCGGTGGCCGCTTTGCGGAACACCTCTGTTCAGTCCATAAGGGTGATCCCGAGCTTCTGGTCGCCTGTCACTTTAATTCTCCGCTCCACTCCCACTCTGACCTCTCGGTCCTCGGCCTCTTACACTGTTCCAATGAAGCTCAACGTAAGCTCAAGGAACAGCACCTCATCTTTCGATTAGGCACTTTACAGCCTTTTGGACTCAACATCGAGTTCAACAATTTCAGACCATAACCTCTGCCCTATCTTGTTTTTCTCTCTCTCTCACATGGCAGCTGTCGATCTTTCTGCCATTTACACTTCATCTAGAGTCATCTTTTGTTCCTTAACTTGTCCCATTGCGATCTCCTTTTTCCTGCACCATCATCCCTTTTGTCTCTTAGGGGTGATTTTTCCACTGGAGGCGGGTTGGAGGTGGGTTTTGGTTTGGGTGGGTTCCAAACCCGCCTCCACTGATAGGTTTGAAAAAATTACGATTTTCCCCTGATTGTCCAGTTGATTTCAGGGGCGTGGGTTGCCCTTGATCAATTAGTGTTTTGGGATCTGAAACTCGTCTCTGCTGACATCACTTTTCCAGCCTCTTTTAAGGGCAGCTTTCTGCCTCGGATCATTCCACTGGATTTCTGCCAATGCTGCACCGCCTGCAACATATTTTGAGAAACCACTATGTCCAATTCCAAGGCAAGGGCCTCCCCAAGGTTCTCGGATGAAGCGCTGCAAATGTTGGTTGAGGGGGTGAGAGTTAGCAGGGAGGTGCTCTTACCCTCATCTGGGAGGAAGAGGCCTCCCAAAGAAACCAAGACTGTGTGGGTCCAGCTGGCAAGGGATATTGTAATGTATATACCTTTAAGGGGGGAACTATGTTTTACAGCTCATGTATACTGCAGTACCGGCAGTGACCACACCTGTATATAGCCCTGAGTAGTAATCTGTACAGATCAGTTGCAGTGTGAGCCACGTTGAGTAAACACCTGTTGTACCGTTCTCCGCAGTCTGTGTCTTATTATACACGGATGCAACATTGACGACGAGGCAAGTTCGAACCTACCTGCAACTCTGCATCACCTCCCGGGGATTCGTTCCTGGAGATCAGTGGATTGGAGGTCAAGGCCAGAGACTCGGGCGTTGACCACAGGCAACCGCCCAGTCATCCAGCAGAGAGTCGAGAATTGCGGGGGAGGCTGTCGAGAGCCAGGCTTGGCTTTTCAGTTGAGGTGGTCCAGCAAAACGGGCTGGCAACAGGTAGTGCACAGACCCTTCCTGGACAGCGGCGGGCTAGCGCCCGACCAAGCGGCACAGCAAAGGGCTGAGCAGCGTCGACGGGGGAGAGAGAGAGAGGGCAGAGCACACAGGATGCAGCCGGTGTTCAGGGGCCAAGCAGCGTCGTAGAGAGGGAGAGAGAGACGCACAGAAACCCGTGAGGCACCGCCATTGCCACGAGGACCGCCGAGAGCGGCGTTGGCAGCAGCGCAGGAGAAGCGCGCGAAACCTACAGGGCGCCGCCATTGCCACGAGAACCACCGGCAGCGGGGGAGGAAGGAAAGCACGGGAGACGCCATTTTAAGCCATTGGGAGACACCATTTTAAACCACACCCAAAATGCCGAAGAGTGGCAGTATCACCGCATTTGACAATGAAGTCGAAGATTGGACTACATATGTCGAACGAATAGAGGTGTACTGCAAGGAAAATGAGGTGTCAGATGACAGGAAAGCGTCGGTATTGTTAAATTTAATGGGTGCAAAGACATATGGTTTATTACGAAATCTAGTAACCCCAACGAAGTCAATGGAAAAGAGTTTTGAAGACATAGTAATGATACTAAAGGAACATTTAAACACCACACCGCTGCTGACAGCAGAAAGATTCAAGTTTCACAAACGGAACCAGCATAAGGATGAAAGCAATGCTGATTATTTAACAGAACTGCGCAAACTATCGAAACACTGCCAGTTTGGAGCGGGACTGGCAGATACCTTAAGGGACAAGTTTGTGTGTGGGCTTCAAAATGAAGGAACCCAGAAACGGCTTTTATCTGAAAAGGACCTTACGCTGGAAAAGGCTTTCAGCATTGCAGTATCATATGAAGCAGCAGCACGGGGCGCTGCAGAGATACAACAGAGACCGCAAGAATATGGCACAAACGAAATGTCATATGGAACAGAGAAGTGCTATCGCTGCGGCAGAACAACACATGACCAGAATGATTGCTGGTTCAAATCAAAGTGTGCAGACAGTGTGGAAAAGTAGGACACATAGCACGAGTCTGCAGGTCGGGAAAGAAAACCAGCAATAAGAAACCTACCAAAGGAAAGTACAAGAAGGTACATAAGATGACGGAGAATAGTTCAGACGAACAAAAGAGTGATAACGACTCCGAAAGCAGGGAACTGAGTTGTCTGAAACTTCATAATGTGATCACAATGGAGGATCACCGAACCATGTGGATCACTCTCAAGTTAGCAGGAGTCCAGGTAAAGATGGAATTGGACATAGGATCAGCCCTAACAGTCATAAACCGACGGGACTATGAGCGGCTATTCTCACACATACCCTTGAGAGACACACAAATTATTTTGAAGACGTACACGGGGCAAAAAGTCTACCCCAAAGGAAAAATAAGGGTGACCGTTATATATAACGGTAAGGAAACACCAAAACTAGACCTGTATGTATTGCAAGATGGAGGGCCACCATTACTGGGACGTGAATGGATCCGGAAAATACAACTGGATTGGCATTCCATACAGGCACTCCATACAGGCACTGACTGCGGCTGACAAAAAGGATGAAGACGTCACACCTGGGCGACTGTCAAAGATCCTAACTGATGCGAAAGAAGTGTTCCAGCAAGGACTCGGAACACCAAAAGGCATGACAGTGACGATTAAAACTGAAGAAAACGCAAGCCCCAAATTTTTTATGGCCAGACCGGTACCTTATGCGATCCGCCCAGCCGTCGAAGCAGAGCTGGAGAGTCTGGAACCTTCAGGTGTACTGTCCAAGGTAGACTGGAGCGAGTGGGCTACACCCATCGTCCCTGTGATGAAAAAGTCATTGAGCAGCACGCCTGGGGAACCAAGGAAGGTTCGCATCTGTGGGGACTTTAAGGTAACAGTGAACCTGGCCCTTCAAACCGTACAATATTCCAATTCCGCGGATTGAAGATATTTTCGCCTCGCTATCTGGATGGAAACGCTTCACTAAGATTGATCTGGCCCAGGCGTATCTGCAAATGGAGGTAGAAGAAGCATCAAAAAAATACCTCACAATCAACACCCATAATGGTCTCTACCAATACAACCAGCTGGTATTCAGGGTAGCATCAGCTCCGGCTATTTGGCAGAGGGCAATGGAACAAGACCCAGTGTTATTTGGATGACATCCTGGTCACGGGCGAAAATGACAGTGATCACCTTGCCAACCTGGAGCAGGTGCTCACTAGAATGCAGGAATATGGGCTCCGAGCTAACCGCCCCAAATGCGAGTTTTTTAGAAAACAGATCTCGTATTGTGGCCACGTTATCGATAAAGAAGGGTTACATAAGTCCCCAGAGAAGATTGAGGCAGTCGTCAAGGCTCCAGCACCGGAAAACGCGTCACAACTGAGGTCGTTCCTCGGGCTGGTAAACTACTACCATTAAGTTCTTGCCAAATTTGTCTACAGTACTACACCCACTGAACACCCTACTGCAAACTGGGGTGCCATGGAAGTGGAGTGACGAATGTAGACGAGCTTTCCAGAAGAGCAAAACACTAATCACATCGAAAGAGGTATTGGCTCATTACAACCCGGCATTACCAATTCGGTTGGCATGTGATGCATCACCCTACGGCATTGGAGCGGTGCTGTCGCACAAATTCTCGGACGGCTCAGAGAGGCCAATAGCCTTTGCGTCATGATCACTAACCTCAGCCGAGCGTAACTACGCCCAGATTGACAGGGAGGCACTCAGCCTAGTGTGGGGAGTGAAAAAGTTCAATCACTATCTGCATGGGCAGAAATTCACCTTGCTGACTGATCACCAGCCTCTTGTCTCCATTTTTAATCCGAAGAAGGGCGTTCCGGTGATGACTGCGCAACGACTACAAAGATGGTCACTTTTTCTAGGGGCGCACCACTATGAGATTGAATATAAGGGCACGAAACAGCATGGAAATGCTGATGGGCTATCACGCCTGCCACTGCCTACTGCGGAGGAAGCACCAGCAGTGGATCCTGTCGAAATATTCTATTCGACTACAGTTGAATACCTGCCGGTAACTAACGCTTGTATCGAAAAGGAAACCCGAAATGACCCGACACTGTCTCGGGTATATGATTTGACGGTGAAGGGATGGCCAGCACATGGCGACTCACTGTTGCCAGCATTCTTGACAAGGAGAGAACAGCTGTCAGTGTGCCGGGGGACCTTGATGTGTGGATCCCGAGTGGTAATTCCACCCAAGTTAAGGGATAGAGTGCTCAAAGAGCTTCATGAGGATCATCTGGGAGGGGTAAAAATGAAAAGCCTAGCCAGGGCTTATGTGTGGTGGCCGGGAATCGATAAACAAATCGAGGACCTGACCAAGAGCTGCTCAGGATGCCAGAAAGTCCAAAATGCACCACCACAGGCCCCTCTACACCCATGGGAGTGGCCCTCGTCTCCATGGCAATGGGTGCATATTGATTTTGCTGGTCCATTCATGGACTCAGTGTTTTTAATAGCCGTGGATGCGCACTCAAAATGGCCTGAGGTCATCAAAATGTCCTCCACCACCACAGAGAAAACTATTGCAGTCCTACGGACCATTTTTGCCAGGAATGGCTTGCCAGAACAGATTTGCTCCGACAACGGACCACAGTTTGTGTCCGAAGAGTTCCAGAGGTTCTTGAGAAAGAATGGGGTAAGGCATTACACATCCGCCCCGTATCATCCAGCCACAAATGGATTGGCTGAGAGGTTCGTACAAACCTTTAAGAAGGCAATAAAGGCTATGTACAATGACAACATTCCGCTGCAGCACAAGGTGGACAATTTCCTGTTCGCCTGCCGGAATGCGACACATGCAGTCACCAACCAGGCCCCAGCCATGATGTTCTTTAACCGAAGGTTAAGATCTCGCCTGGATTTGCTCAGGCCAAACGTACGAAGAGATGTTGAGAGTAAGCAATTCCAGCACATCCTTGAGAAGCCAACAAGGAGCTTCAATGTAGGGCAACCAGTCTTGGCCCACGACTACCGAACAGAAAAATGGCAGCCAGGAACGATATGCACACGGCAGGGCCCACTAATGTACACAGTGGACGTTGGGGAGAGCATCGTGAGACGCCATGCTGACCAGATCCTAGAGTCACAGGAACAAGTCAACCCCATGCCTCGCCCATACGTACCTGGTGATGAACCCGACGTACAGGTCGCATCTGCCCCAGAAACAGTAGCATCGGAAGCTGATGAACCAACCGACGACAGGGGGCCAGAGCCGCCTCCGCACCAAGAGCAAGACACTCAGGAAAGGCGCTATCCAGAAAGGATCAGGAAGCCTCCCCAAAGACTGAATATATAAATAGACTATTTTCAGCTAATGTTGCATGTTAAAAGTGTTAATTGTAATTAGTTTGATATTTAATTGTTAAATGAGTGTTATGGTACTGTTAATCTAAAAGGGGAGGAATTGTAACGTATATGCCTTTAAGGGGGGAACTATGTTTTACAGCTCATGTATACTGCAGTACCAGCCGTGACCACACCTGTATATAGCCCTGAGTAGTAATCTGTATAGATCAGTTGCAGTGTGAGCCACGTTGAGTAAACACCTGTTGTACCGTTCTCCACAGTCTGTGTCTTATTATACACGGACGCAACAGATATAACTTCCGGATCTGTGTGCAGATTGGGTGAATGTTTATGTGTATTAATGAAATGCCATCCCTGTTGGAAAGTATTAAAATGATTTGATGGCAAAATGTTGGCGTGATGGCATGTGTTCTTTCACCTTAGGCAGTTCCACATTATGGGCTCCGCGACACTTGCGTTGTCAGGTTGGTGGCCAGAGTGAAAGGAGGCCAGAGAGTCATGTTCATTGTCTATGATGTCTTAAGATGGAGTCAAGGACATGTGCCACAATGGGCAACCTGTGCAAATCTGGCCAGGATAAGTTCATCCATTGCATCACGGGTAGCCATGTGCTTGTGTGCTACCGCTGCTGCTGGTCATCCTCCTGCTCCTCCTCCTCAGCCTCCTCATCCTCCTCATCCTCATCCTCATCTGAGAAGGCCTGGAACTGAGCCATTTGCTCATCAGGAAGCTGCAAGCCATGACACTGTGCCATGTTGTGCGGTGCACAGCAGACCATGACCATTCTGGAGACCCTGTATGGTGTATACTGCAGGGCTCCAGCTGATTGGCCAAGGCATCGGAAGCGCATCTTCAACAACCCAATGGTTTGCTCGATGATGGACCTGGTTGAAGTGTGGCTGGCATTGTAGCGCTCGTCAGCCTCGTTAGCTGGCCTCCTGATTGCCATTATTAGCCACCTCTTCAGGGGGTAGCCGTTGTCAGCAAGGAGCCATCCGTTAAGTTGGTTTGGTGGATTGAAAAGCGGAGGAACACGAGAGTGCCGCAGGATGGTGAGTCATGGCAACTACCACAGAACGTGGCGCAAACATGAAAAAACTCCTTCTTGTGGTTACACACCAGCTGTACGTTGAGGGAGTGGAAGCCCTTTTTGTTGACAAAGATAGTTGGGTTGTGATGGGGTGCCCTAAGGGCCACATGTGTGCAGTCTATGATGCCCTGCACCATTGGCATGCCTGCCATATTTGCAAAGCCAACCAAACGCGTGGTTATACTTGCTTGATCCCTTGAGAACTGGATGTAATTGTGCTCCTTTGTGAAAAGGTAATCGGTAACCTGCGTGATGCAACTGTGAGCGGCCGACTGGGAGATGCCACTGATGTCTGCTGATGATCCCTGCAAGGAGCCTCAGGCAAAAAAGTTGAGTGCGGTGTTGACTTTGACAGCTACTGGTCAGGGATGTCCACCTGTTCCTATTGTAACATTTGCATATTGAATTATCATTGGCCCGCAGGCATCTGTAAGGAATACCTATTATATTCACATGTGATCACATGCTGAGTTGTCATTGGCCTGCAGGCATCTGTAAGGACTACTATTGTTTGGAAGACCCAGGCTAGGGGTCCTAACGCCATCTTTTCTCCACTGTGCCATTATGAGTAAGATCACAGACCTAATGCTTAACAAAGAGTTAAACTGTAATACTCTGTTGTCCTGCAATTTATTATTTTTGTACAAAGTGTGCAAAACAAGACATGGTGGCAGAACAGGGATTGAAAATGGACATCGTTGGAGCTCCCTTCCCTTGAATGAATTGGGGATCTTTGAACTTACCTAGAAAATGGCGCAAGTTCAAGCAACACGTGGAGTTGATGTTCTCGGGTCCGCTGAAAAGCAAAGGGGAGGAAGAAAGATGCAGCTACCTACTCCTGTGGATCGGAGAAAAAGGGAGAGACATTTTTAAGACATGGTCTCTCACCGCGGATGAAGCAAAGGTACTGAAAAGTTATTTTGACCATTTTGAATCATATGTGATGCCCAAGACAAATACGATATTCACTAGGTACAAGTTTCAGGAGAAAGTACAAGGAGCTAGTGAGTCATTTGAACAGTTTGTGACTGAGTTAAAACTGCTGGTAAAAGACTGTGAATATGCAGATAAAGATGAGATGGTCAGAGACCACATCGTGTTTGGAATACATTCAGCTAAAGTGAGAGAGAAACTTTTGAATGTTGGGTCCGGGCTAACATTGGACAAAGCTATGGACATAGCTAGATCGCATGAGATAGCCCAAGCACAGTTGAAAACCATAACTGGTGCCATGAGCAGCTCGCGTGAACAGACAGTGCACGCATTTAATAGACACACACCAAAGAACACCGCCCAGAGAGCGTGCTTCAGAACAGATAGAACAGAGAGAGTTCTAAAAATGAGCAACACAGACATAAAACGCTTCAAAAACTGTGGATATTGTGGAGACAAGATGCATGGAGAAAAGGAGCACTGCCCTGCCAAAGGAAGGCAATGTGCTAAATGTGGTAAACGGAACCACTTTGCTAAAGTTTGCAGGACAGTTTTTACAATAGCAGTACACACAGTGAGTGACAGCCAAATGCCAGATAGAGAGCCAAATGCAGAGGAACTGTTTATTGATTCTGTGTCACAGAAAAAACAGATTTCAGAGACTGAGCAAGCCTTTGCTGATATTGAGATAGTAAAACAGGGCACAGAGCTTAAGTTTAAACTAGACACTGGAGCTCAGGTTAATGTAATTCCTCTGAGTGAGTATCACAGCTTGAAGGATGAGTGTGAGCTACAGCCCACCTCATGCAGACTGACCAGCTATGGGGGTGAGCAGCTCATTGTAAAAGGCACATGCGTGATGAAATGCAAGTACAAAGAAAGCGACATGATGTTGGACTTTTACATTGAGAACACTCGAGCTCCTCCAGTGCTAGGTCTAAAGGCATGTTTAGACATGGACCTCGTCAAGCTAGTGCTATCATTGACAGCACCAGTTGAGAAGCAGACAGTCATGGAGGAGTTTGCTGACGTTTTCAAAGGAATCGGACTATTCCCAGGTAAATGCACTATTCACCTTGACCCAGCAGCAAACCCTGTGGTTTGCCCACCGAGAAGGATACCCCTTGCTCTATGTAGTCACCTGAAGGAGGAGCTGCAGAGCATGGAGAATACAGAAATCATCGTCCAGGAAACAGAACCGACAGAGTGGGTCAACACGTTAGTCGTGGTTGAGAAACCACGTACAGGCAAGCTCAGAGTCTGTCTCGACCCCAGAGATTTGAACAAGGCTATCAAATGCCCTCACTACCCTTTACCAACGCTAGATGACATCACACCCAAGCTAGTAGGAGCACGTTACTTCAGTGTAATGGACGCACGATCAGGATACTGGACTATCAAGCTCACAGAAGAGTCAGCTAAGCTAACAACGTTCAACACACCATTTGGACGCTACCGATTTCTGCGTTTACCATTTGGTCTTATCTCAGCTCAGGATGAATTCCAGCGGAAGATCGACGAAACCTATGAAGGCCTCGACGGAGTAGTCGCAATCGTAGATGACATCCTCATCTATGGCAGGAATAAAGAGGAACATGACAGGAACCTCCGTGCGATGCTACAAAGATCATGGGAGAAAGGTATCTGGCTCAACCCCGAGAAAAGCATAATCGGATCCACCGAGATCAGTTATTTCTGGCATCGCCTCTCAACTGATGGCATTAAGCCGGATCCAGAGAAAATCTCCGCCATCAAGAAGATGGAGCCGCCGAAGAACCGTGCAGAGCTAGAGACAGTACTAGGCATGGTTAACTACTTAGCCAAGTTTGCCCCGAGCCTCTCCGAAATCAACGCACCCATGTGTCAGTTGCTCAAACAATCCAATGAGTTCCTGTGGGACAAACAACATGATACAGCATTTCAGAAAATGAAAGACCTAATCACCAGAGAACCAGGACCAGTTCTTGCCTACTTCGACCCCAACAAAGAGCTCAGACTACAAGTGGACGCGTCAAAGTACGGACTAGGTGCAGTATTACTGCAAGAAGTAAAGCCCATCAGCTACGCTTCCACATCTCTCACAGACAGTGAAATCAACTATGCTCAAATCGAGAAAGAGCTATATGCAATTCTGTTTGGATGTAAGCGTTTCCACCAGTATGTCTATGGCCGACAAGTCATTGTGGAATCCGACCACAAGCCCCTCGAGTCAATCAGGAGGACACCACTAGCCGCAGCCCCACCAAGGCTACAGAGAATGATCCTTCAGCTACAGAAGTACGACTTCACAATCATTCACCATCCAGGCAAAGACATTCCTGTCGCAGACATGCTCTCCAGAAAGTCTCTTTGCTACCAGGACAGCAGCCTCAGTGAAGTCATGGATGTGCAAGTGCACATGGTGTACAACAGCTTACCTGTGAGTGACTCAAAACTGAAGGAGATCCGAGCAGGAACAGAGAAGGATGCACAACTCACACTGCTGAGCAAAGTCATACATGAAGGATGGCCTGAGGAAAGGAGGAAATGCCCTCAGAGCATATCTGAATTCTGTAACCACAGAGACGAACTGTCACAAATCAATGGATTCGTCTTCAAAGGGGAGAAAATCATCATTCCTACCAGTCTCAGAGAAGAGATGTTGACAAAAATTCATGCTGGACATATGGGCATGGAAAAATGCAAACAAAGAGCACGTGACATTATGTTTTGGCCCGGAATGTGCAAACACATTGAGGACATTGTCGGAAAATGTTTCATTTGTCTAGAACGCCGCCCATCAAATGTCAAAGAGCCCATGATACCTCACTGTATCCCAGACAGGCCCTGGCAGGTCGCGGCAACGGATCTGTTCACATGGAACAACGAAGACTACATAGTGATTGTTGATTACTACAGCAGATTTTTTGAACTGGACAAGCTTCACAGCACCACATCTGCAGCTGTGATCCACAAGCTAAAGGCAGCCTTTGTCAGGCATGGCATGGTAGAGACTTTAGTCTCAGACAATGGCCCCCAATACAAATCAAAAGAGTTCGAGTCGTTTGCCAAGGCATGGGATTTCACACATGTCACATCAAGCCCACATTACCCTCAAAGTAATGGCCTAGCTGAAAAAACTGTCCAGATTGCAAAAATACTCATAGACAAAGCCAAAGCGGACAAAAGAGACCCCTACATCAGTCTCCTTGAGTACCGCAACACTCCGGTTGACAACTTCAAGTCACCAGCACAGCTGTTGATGAGCCGCAGACTTCGCTCAATCCTTCCAAGCACCAACCAGCAGCTACAGCCAGAGGTCGTCAGCTGCAAGCAAGTGCATGCAAAATGTGTACAGAGACAGCAACACCAAAAGAGCTATTATGACAGGTCAGCTAGACTACTGCTGCCGCTGCACAATGGAGAATCCATCAGAATCCAGGAGCATGACTACTGGAAGCCAGCAGTCGTCATCCAGCCAGCTGACACTGAGCGATCGTATCACGTCCGCACCCCAGAAGGACAGGTGTACCGCCGCAATCGCAGGTACCTCCTGAACACCAAGGAACAACACCGTCATTCTGAAGAGAGGATCAGTTCAACAGAGTGTGATGAACAGAGCAATACACAAAACACATCAGACTTACCTGAACCTAAACCTAAACCTGAATTGTTGACCGATTCAGGAGCATGCTCAGTTCCATACCACACATGGTCGGGACGAGAGGTCAAGCCTAGAGTTATCCTTGACTTGTGAACTGTCAAAGGGTGTAGGCGGATCGCTGCCCTAAAAAAAACTGTACATCGTTATTGAAACGTTGAGATGTTTTCAGTGCTAGTTAAATGCTGAGTTTACTTATATGTTTATGCTACCGAGAACATTATGTAGAAGAAAGGTTTAAAAGTAATGCATAACATTTTTGTTTTAAAAGAAAGGGGATGTAACATTTGCATATTGAATTATCATTGGCCCGCAGGCATCTGTAAGGAATACCTATTATATTCACATGTGATCACATGCTGAGTTGTCATTGGCCTGCAGGTATCTGTAAGGACTACTATTGTTTGGAAGACCCAGGCTAGGGGTCCTAACGCCATCTTTTCCCCACTGTGCCATTATGAGTAAGATCACAGACCTAATGCTTAAATAAAGAGTTAAACTGTAATACTCCGTTGTCCTGCAATTTATTATTTTTGTACAAAGTGTGCAAAACAAGACACCTATGGGCACCAGGTCTTGCTGCAGCAGGCTGCAGATCTCTCGGACAACCTCTCATGAAATTCTCAGCCTCCTTTGGCACTGCTGCTCATTTATGTTGAGGTAGCTCATCCCCTGTCTGTAAACCCACTGTTGGGGGTGTCTCCTGCGACAAGGTGCCTCTATGCATTGGCGTCTTCTGCCCTGTGCAGCATCAGGTGGCTGAGCAGGAGGTTGGGGCTCCTGCTGCTGTTGTTGCTGAGCTGCCTGGTTCTGCTGCTGCCATGGATGCTCCTCATTCGAATCTGAGGTCCATGGCGAAAGGAAATGAATGGTTCCCATGCTGCTTGCAGATGCCTCCGTTGGGGAAGTGCTCATTCCAAGCGGGGGAGGGTCTTCCAAGGAGGTCCCACAGTTGATATAAGAAGCTGCAGCACCTCCAACTTCGGAGGGCCTGCTAAAAGTGCTGAAAGGCCTATTGAAACAAAGTTCTACCACCTGCAACTGCTCCCTGATGAAAGCTCCGTTTTATTGGTGGAGCTGCAGCTGTGAGGAGGCAACCAACTTGTCAACCTGCCAGGTTTAGGAGGGTCGTGGAACACACTGAAAATGTCGAAAAATAACAAGGGCCTCTCAAAATAGGATTAGAGAGGCCATTAACAACCATTTAAGACTCTTAACAACCTCTCTGGCCAGCTGGAGGCGGGACCGTTTCCCACCCTGCAAAATTGGCACTGGCAAAATTACGCGGAGGCAAGTTCCGAACCCACACTCATTTTTTGCGATTTTCCCGCCCTTCCCACCTCCAAACCCGCCTCTTTGGGGCTGAGAAAATCACCCCCTTAGCCTCTCCTGCCTTCCATCCTATCACAGACCTTTCCTTTTGCTCTTTCCTCCCCTCCCCCTTTCCCTGCCCCTACACTTGCCTAAAAACCTGTTCCATCTCCAACTTTTTCCAGTTCTAACGAAGGATCATCGACCTGAAATGTTAACACTCTCTCTTCACAGATGCTGCCTGACCTGCTGAGTATTTCCAGCATTTTCTGTTTTTATAACCAATTTTTTTCTCTTTTCAGATGCTAGAGGAGCAGCATGTTTCCAAAACTTCCATTTTTACTTAGATTTTCAGCACTTCTGTTTTTTCCATTTAATACTAGAATCATATATGCTTCACCTCACTCACTCAATTACCAATTAAATAGACAGATAAAGAATAACTTACTATAGTATTATCATTGCCTGTCTAAACTCTACAAAAATCTGTTTCTGAGTAAATTACAATTACACCCTGACGCATATGGCACCCTAATACATAATTTCTGTCAGCGATAAATCTTAACTGAAAGCAACCCAAAATGAAAATCCAGTTTTGTTACAATCCCCACGTTTCTGTGCTGCTATGATTGCTCCAACTGTCTCTTCAGTGGGTGTGTTCCTGTTGCCTTTCTGGAGACTCCTGCATCCCACAATGAGTCTGCTCCTTCTTTTTAATAGCAGAAATGTCTCCTGTTGGCTCTTCTTAAACCAAATGCAATTACCCCTGTCAGGATTATTCTGATACCTACAGTGCATTTTTACTGCACTGTCACTATCACTATCTGAGCTACTAGTAGCACCACAAAAGCAATCAGCATTTTATCTTTTTTTAACTTGGCACAGACCTGCATGATGCACTGCCTGTGGTCACAAACAAGCTGGAGGTTGAAAGAGTGGAATCGCTTTTGATTCAGTAAGATACCAGGATGGGGATGGGGAGCACAAAAACACATCAAGCTCCACACGAAGGCTGATGACACCAAGCTCTACCTCACTGCCATCTCTCTCGGCCCCTCTACTCTCTCTGACTTATCACACTGCTTATCTGACATACAGTACAGGATAAGCAGAAATTTCCTCCAACTAAATATTGGGAAGACCGAAGCCATTGTCTTCAGTCCCCGCCACAAACTCCGTTCCCTAGCACCCACTCCATCCCTCTCCCCAGCATCTGTCTGAGGCTGAACCAGACTATTCGCAACCTTGGTGTCATATTTGACTCCGAGATGAGATTCCGACTACATATCCACTCCATCTCCAAGACTGTCTATTACCACCTCTGCACCATCACTCAACTCTGCCCCTGCCTCAGCTCATCTGCTGCTGAAACCCACATTCTTGCCTTTGTTACTTCTAGATTTGACATTTCCAATGCTCTCCTAGCTGGTCTCCAATCTTCCACCCTACTTAAACTTGAGCTCATCCAAAACTCTGCTGCCCATATCCTAACTCGTACCAAGTCCCATTCACCCATCACCCCTGTGCTTGCTGGCCTATACTGGCTCCCAGTCCGGCATGAATCAATTTTAAAATTCTCATCCTTGTTTGCAAATCCTTCCATGGCCTTGCCCTTCCCTATCTCTGTAACCTTCTCCAGCCTTACAACCCTTCAAGATCGTGCGTTTCTCCAATTCTGGCTTCTTGCACATCCCCGAATTTAATCACTCCACCATTGGCTTAGGCCCTAAGCTCTGGAACTCATTCCTTAAACCTCTCTGCCTCTCTACCTCTCTCTCCTCCTTTAAGAAGCTCCTTAAAACCTACCTCTTTGACCAAGCTTTTGGTCATCTGTCACTAATATCTCCTTATGTGGCTTGGTGTCAAATTTTATTTTATAACACTCCTGCAAAGTGCTCTGGGATGTTTTACTATGTTAAAGGCTCTATATGAAAGCAAATTGTTCCTAAGTCTCTTGGTTTAAAGAAACAACTTTCATTTATACAGTACCTTTAATTTGGAAAAAAAAACATGGTGATTCATTGAAGCTTAAGGAAAAACAGATATAGCGAAATGGCAGCCCATTTTCCAATGGCCTGATTTTCTTATATACTCTGCTTAAATCTCCACCATCCTGACTGCTGCCACGAAACTTACCACAGACCTGCATGATGCACTGCCCATGGTCGCAAACAGGTTGGCGGTTGAAAGAGTGGAATCGCTTTTGATTCAAAAAGATGCCAGGTTGATGATGGGGAGCACGGAATGCAATGTGAGTGCAGTCTATGGCACCTTCCACCCTGGGGAAACCTGCCATGTGGACGAAGCCTAGTGCTCTCTCATTCTGCTTCGCTCTGTCCATGATGAAAGATGTAGGTATTCATCCTGGCGTAGAGAGCCTCAATGACCCTCCTGAGACAATGATGGATTGCAAACTGTAAGATGTCACTGATGTCACTTGCTGCTGCCTTGACGGAGCCTATTGCATAAACGTTATGGGCCATGGTGACCTTGACAACCACAGGCAATGCTGTCCATTGAGGCTCGAGGTAACTGCAGCAGATGACATAGCTCCATGACTGCCTCCTTTGTGAAGTAAAAGTTGCCTGAGACATTGCTCCTCAGGGAAGTTCAGGTTGGAGAAGTGCTCCCTGAAGACCTGCAGTGGGTGTGGCCTCCTGCACAGTGCCCTCTTCCTCCCTCTTACCCAGCTTCTCCTGCTGTCTCCTAACTTATTTGCTACTTCCCCTCTTCCTCGAGCTAAAAGCAGTACAGCACCAACAAAATCAAATCAAATCAAATCAAATCAACTTTTATTGTCATTGTTAGTGCACAAGTGCAGTACAACGAAATGTAGGCTTGCGGCTCCCGAGAGTGTACATTTAGATTAAGACATTTAAACATTCAACATACATTTGGCTTGTAATACATTAACATAAACATAACCATAATAAAGTGCATTGGCAGATGTGCAGGCTTTAGAGTTTATTTGTGGTGTTCAGTAGGATGACAGCCCTGGGAAAGAAGCTGTTCCTAAATCTGGTCGTACGGGTGCGAATGCATCTGTAGCGTCTCCCAGATGGCAGGAGGGTGAACAGACTGTGGCTGGGGTGGGTAGGGTCTTTGATGATGGACCGTGACCTCCGTAAACAGCGTTTCTGGTATATGTGCTCTATGGTCGGTAGCCGGGTGCCGGTAATGCGTTGGGCAGTTTTGACTACCCGCTGCAGGGCTTTCCGGTCATAGTAGCTACAGTTGCCATACCTTACTGTGATACAGTTTGTCAGGATGCTCTCTATTGTGCAGCGGTAAAAGTTAGAGAGGATCAGGGGTGACAGGTTACATCCCTTCAGCCTCCTTAGGAAATATAGGCGCTGCTGGGCCTTCTTCACCAGAGAGGAGGTATTGAGCGACCAGGAGAGGTCTTCCGTGATGTGGACTTCAAGGAACTTAAAGCTGTCCACCCTTTCCACCACAGCCCCATTGATGTGGATGGGGGTGTGACTTCCGCCTTTAGACTTCCTGAAGTCCACAATGATTTCTTTGGTTTTCTTGATGTTAAGGGTCAGGTTGTTATCGGCGCACCACTTCACGAGATGCTGGACCTCCTCCCTGTAGGCTGACTCATCGTTGTTGGTGATCTGGCCTACTACCGTGGTATCATCCGCAAACTTGATGATGGTGTTGGAACCATGAACAGCCACACAGTCGTGGGTGAAGAGGGAGTAGAGGAGGGGGCTCAGCACACATCCTTTTGGGGCCCCCGTGTTCAGGGTCGGGGGGGGGGAGGTGTGGTTACCTAATTTGACAGACTGGGGTCTGTTTGTTAGGAAGTCCAGGGTCCAGTTGCAGAGGGAAGTGTTCAGGCTAAGAGTTTGGAGTTTGGTGGCCAGCTTGTTGGGGACGATAGTGTTGAATGCTGAGCTGTAGTCTATGAACAGCATTCTGATGTAGGTCTCCTTACCATCGAAGTGATTCAGTGCCGAGTGTAGAGCAGTTGTGATTGCATCCTCCGTTGATCTGTTTGCACGATAGGCAAACTGGTGTTGGTCAAGAGAGGCAGGAACACTGGCTTTGACGTGAGCCAGGACCAGTCTCTCGAAACACTTCATTATGATGGGTGTGAGTGCGACAGGTCGACAGTCATTCAGGCACGTCACAGCCGTTTGTTTTGGCACAGGAATAATGGTAGCGGTCCTGAAGCATGTAGGGACTACTGCCTGGGCCAATGACAGATTGAAGATGGCGGTGAAGACATCAGCCAGCTGATCAGCACATTCCTTGAGTACCCGTCCAGGGATGCTATCCGGTCCAGCAGCCTTTCGTGTGTTCACTCCGCGTAGAACACCCCTTACGTCGGAGGTCGACAGAGTGAGCACCTGGTCTTCCGGGGGTGGCAAGGCTTTGGTAGCCGGCTCCTTGCTGTCCCTGTCGAAGCGAGCGTAGAAGTTGTTAAGCTCCTCCGGAAGGGAGGCATCGCTAACCGGGGGGCTGGTGTTTTTGCCCTTGCAGTCAGTGATGGAATGGATGCCTTGCCACATGCGCCGGGGGTCCGAGTTGTTGTGGAAATGATCCTCTATCCGCAGTGTCTGTTTCCTTTTGGCAGTCCTGATACCCTTTTTTAGGTTGGTCCTAGCTGCACTGTAAGCCGCCGCGTCGCCAGATTTAAATGCTGCGTCGCGTGCTTTCAACAATGAGTGGACCTCTCCGTTCATCCAGGGTTTCTGGTTGGGGTATGTCCTGATATTTTTATGGGTCATGACGACCTCGACGCAGCTGTTAATGTAGAATAGCACTGTGGATGCATATTCCTCGATGTCATTATGGGCAAACATGCCCCAATCAGTGCGTTCGAAGCAATCCTGAAGCTCCGATACTGCCCCCTCTGGCCATACTTTCACTGCTCTCACTGATGTTCTCCCTCTTTTGATGAGCGGTTTGTATGCCGGGGCTAGAAACAGGGAGAGGTGGTCAGACTTCCCAAGGTGGGGGCAGGGAATGGCCTTATAAGCATCTACAATGCTCGTGTAGACTTGATCCAGTGTGCTCTCCCCTCTTCTCAGAAGTCAGAGTTCAGTATTATAACTCAGAAGAAGAAGGGCATAAAATGCCCAGACTTTAACCAACAGCATAAAAAGATCAACCAGCAACTAATCTGTATGTAGATGAGTCCTTTACTGTTGCTAAAGGGTCCTTGCTGCCTGTTAGCTCTGTGAGTTGCTGAGTGAGGTTGTCACATGATGAACAGGCGCTGGGCAGGCCAATTAACAAAAGGAATATACAAGTGAAGGACCCTTATTTAAATATTTTATTCATTGTTTCACATACTTTCGGCAAGTACCTTGGATGCGTCCGGAGCAGCCCGGTCCAATATGGTGGGCGACATACTTCCGGTGCAGAAGTATCACATGCATGCCACCCACCATTATTAGATGCTTAGGGGGAGAAATTCAGGTCATTTGCACCTCTCGTTAGCGCCCCCAACTTTGCGACCAGGCACGGCGCCGCTAACGACTAATGATCATGATGTCATCTCCAGGCGCATCACCCTGTTAGCGCCCCAGACTCTAAATTGGGTATCGCCCCCTGAAGCTGCACGGGGCGATGACGGCGACAGCTTCAGGGAACGCGTACCGGGCGGCCGACCGCTACCGGGGCAAAAATTAAAGGGGAGGTGGCCGGCTGCTGTGAAAAAAAAAGTGCCATTTTCGTTGCCGTTCCAGTTGCGGTTTGTTGCCGGGTTCAGTGCCGCGATTGCTCAGCCAGGCACTCTGCGCCACCAACGAATTTTGAGATATCAGACAAACACATCGACAGCAATGAAGCAGTGGAGTGGTTGAGAGAGATGGTGCAGAGGTGGAGTTGGATGTCATTGGCATACATGTGAAAGCTGACCCCATGTCTGCAAATGTTTTTCCCAATATGCAGAACATAGATGAGGAAAAGAAGGAAACACAAGAAGCATGCATCTCTTGTGCATTTCCCCCAACCTTTGCCCCACCACTGGCAGCCATGTCTTCAGCCGTCCAGGCCCTATGTTCTGGAATTCTCTCCCTAAACCTCTCTGCCTCTTAATCTCCTTCCCCTCCTTTAAGACTCTCCTTGAAACCCACCTTTTTGACAAAGCTTTTGGTCACCCCTCCTGCTGTCTCCTTGTTTGGTTTGGCATCAATTTATTTTTCTGATTCTGCCTTTGTGAAGCGCCTTGGGATGTTTTTTGATGTTAAAATGAATGCAAGTTGTTAAGGGGCCCTTGGATACTGAAGCATGTATGGAAATGCCTTGCCATAGATCATGAAGATGAATCAAAGGTACAGGAAACTTTCGATTAACCGGCCCCTAAATAACCGTAACGCTCTATCCACCGGCAAAATTCAGGAGTCGGTTCAGGTAACTTTTTTTACTTTAGTTATTTTTTTTAATTGTTTTGTTGCTGTGCAAGGGTGTAGCTGAAGCTGTCGCTAAGCTACAGAGATGCTTGCAACTTGTGCCGATTGTTTTGAAGCTGTAAGCAACAGGGTTTTGTAAAGTCTGTGGGTTGTTTAGTTAATTAATGCACAGACTCCAAGAGTAACTTAAAACAGGACTTTACTATTCGAAGGTCAGGGCGAATCTGCCCAATAACTCCTGACACAGCACTTATATACCGGTGTGGTCACCATCGGTATTACAGTATACAGAAGCCAACAAAGTAGTGCAACACCTAAAGTAGTTCTCTTAAAGGTGGACGGTTACATACAATAGTTCTCTTAAAGGTAGACGGGTACATACACTACAATCCTCCCTTTTTAGCTTACAACATACTGATTCCCCATTAAACATACATTATAACATATATACAACTTGATGCAAGACAGTTCACAGATTCAGTCTCTCTGGAGGTTTCCGGACTCTGTCCGGATAACGCCTCGGTGGTGTCGTAACTCCCGGCGGGGTAGCAGGCGCTTCTGGCAAGGTCGATTCGGCTTGAAGGACAGTGTCAGGTTCATCTGATTCCAGTATTACCAGATCGGAGGTAGGTGTTCTGGGTATCTCTGTCTCAACATTAACCGTGTAAGGTGGTGGAGTAGATTGGCCATTTGTGGCTGACCCTATGATCTGGTCAACATGGCGCCTTATTATACTGTCCCCAATGTCCACCGTATACATCAACGGCCCTAGCCTTTTTCCAATAGTTCCAGGCTGCCATTTCTCGGTACGGTAGTCCCGGGCCAAAACTTGTTGACCTATCTGAAAAGATCTAGTTGGCCTTTCATTCATGCCCTGTAATTGCCGGTTCTCTACGTCCCTTCTGACGTTTGGCTTAAGCAAATCCAGCCGGCATCTTAGTCATCTATTAAAAAACATCATGGCGGGAGTTTGATTTGTGACCGCATGTGTTGCATTCCTGTACGCCAACAAGAAGCTATCCACCTTATGTTGTAAGTTAATGGCTTCATTACCCATGGCCTTTATGGCCTTCTTGAAGGTCTGGACAAACCTTTCAGCCAATCCATTGGAGGCGGGATGGTATGGGGCTGACGTGTAGTGCTTAACCCCATTGCTCTTTAAGAATTTATTGAATTCTTCGGACACAAATTGCGGTCCATTATCAGAACAGATCTATTCCGGCAGCCCATTCCTAGCAAACATGGTCCTTAACACTGTGATGGTTTTTTCCGTGGTGGTGGTGGACATCTTTATTACCTCCGGCCACTTGGAGTGTGCATCCACCGCTATTAGAAACATTGAGTCCATAAATGGACCAGCAAAGTCGATGTGTACCCTTTGCCAAGGAGATGAGGGCCACTCCCATGGATGCAGAGGAGCCTGTGGTGGCGCGTTTTGGACCTTCTGGCATCCTAGACAGCTCTTAGTGATTTCTTCGATGTCCCCATCAATGCCTGGCCACCACACAAATGCTCTTGCTAGGTTCTTCATTTTCACTCCACCCAGATGTCCCTCGTGCAGCTCCTTTAACACCTTCTGTTGAAGTTTGGGTGGAATCACCACTCTAGATCCACACATCAGGGTTCCTCGACACACTGACAGCTGTTCTTTTCTCTGCGAAAATGCTGGCAGTGTTGGTTCGCCCTGTGCTGGCCATCCCTCCACCGTTAAATCATAGACTCGTGAGAGAGTCGGGTCATTTCTTGTTTCGTTTTCGATCATCGAATTTGTTACTGGTAGACATTCCACTATGGATGAGTGGAACCTCTCTACCGGGTCCACTGTAGTCGCTTCTTCTACTATCGGCAATGGCAAGCGCGATAACCCATCAGCATTTCCATGCTGTTTGGACCGTTTGTATTCGATGTCATATTGGTGTGCCCCAAGTAACACGGACCACCTCTGTAACCTTTGCGCTGTCATGGTGGAAACGGCCTTGTTAGGGTTGAATATGGACACCAACGGCTGGTGGTCTGTCAGTAATGTGAACTTCTTGCCCTGCAGGTAATGATTGAATTTCTTTATGCCCCACACAAGGCTGAGGGCCTCCCTATCTATTTGAGCATAATTTCGCTCCGCGGAGGTCAATGATCGGGACGCGAATGCCACTGGCCTTTCCGAGCCATTTGGTAACTTGTGTGAAAGTACTGCTCCAATTCCATAGGGGGAAGCATCACAAGCTAGACGAAGAGGTAACGTTGGGTTGAAATGAGCCAACACTTCTTCAGAGGTAATCAACGCCTTGCTTCTGCGAAAGGCCTTTTTACATTCCTCACTCCACTTCCAAGGTACTTCTTTCCGCAACAGAGCATTCAGCGGATGCAGCACCGTGGATAGATTCGGCAGAAACTTGTGATAATAATTAATCAACCCCAAGAATGATCTTAACTGTGATACGTTTTCCGGAGCGGGGGCCTTCACGACAGCTTCTATCTTGTCAGGTGACTTGTGCAGCCCCTCTCGGTCAATGACATGACCGCAGTACGAGATCCGTTTTTGGAAGAACTCACATTTCTTGCGATTAACTCGAAGGCCATATTCCTTCAACCTAGTGAGCACCAGTTTCAAATTTGTGAGGTGTTCTTCCTTGTCTTCTCCCGTAATCAGGATATCGTCTAAGTAACACTGCGTGCTTGGAATTCCTTGTAATACCTGCTCCATGGCCCTCTGCCAAATTGCTGGAGCCGAAGCTACCCCAAAAACCAGTCTATTATAACGATACAAGCCTCTGTGTGTGTTGATGGTGAGGTACTGACGCGACTCTTCCTCGACTTCCATTTGTAAGTATGCCTGTGCCAGGTCTATCTTGGTGAAGTGTTTCCCTCCAGCCAACGAAGCAAAGATAGCTTCAATCCGCGGAAGCGGGTATTGTACCGTGTGAAGCACCGGATTCACTGTGATCTTGAAGTCTCCGCAGATGCGGACCTTCCCCAGTCCCCCTGGCTTGTCACTTGGTGAAGACTTCATGACGGGAACAATGGGCATGGCCCACTCACTCCAGTCCACTTTTGACAGTACCCCTGATCGTTCAAGTTCTTCCAGTTCTGCCTCCACAGCAGGTCGTATCGCGTAAGGTACCGATCTGGCTTTGAAAAATTTTGGGCTTGCATGTTCTGCAATCTTAACCTTTGCTTTAATTCCTCACAGTGTTCCCAGTCCTTGCTGGAATACCTCTTTAGCTTCGTCTAATATTCTGGACAACCGTTCAGGTTTGACATCTTCCTTTCCGGAATCTACCGTCATGGTGTTTAGTGAATGCCAGTCTATCTTTATTTTCCTGATCCACTCCCGTCCCAGAAGTGGTGGACCTCCCTCAGGCAACACATACAGGTCCATCCTTTGGTGCTCTTTGTCCTTGTATCTCACCTTGACTTCTATCTTTCCGATGGGGTATACTTTGTGCCCCGTGTATGTCTTCAATACTAGTTCCGTATCCCGTAGGGGAATATGCTTGAATAACTTTTTATAATCATGCTTATTCATGACCGTCAACGCCGATCCGGTGTCCACTTCCATTTTCACTTGGACTTTTGCAATCTGTAGTGTGATCCAGATAGCTTGTCGGTCAGCTTCATTACTCACATTGTGAATTCTCAGACTATCCAGTTCCTTGCAGTTGGAGTGTGAGTCCGAATTCTGTTCTTCCGGACTCCTCCTAGTCACCTCATGTACCTTTCTGTACCTCTTTTGTGGTGACTCATTATTGTTGGTCTTCTTTCCTGACCGGCATACCTTAGCTATGTGACCGAGCTTGCCACATTTCCTACATTCCTGGTTTTTAAACCAGCATTGGTTCTGGTCGTGTGTTGTCTTCCCACAACGATAGCATTTCGTTGTACCCGAAGTAATTTGCTGCACCCTGAGTGCCACTGCCTTTAGCTGCATTTCCGCTGTTCCTTTCGCTGCGGCTTCGTTCGATGCAGCAATAAGGACAGCCTTCTCAAGTGTAAGATCGTTCTCTTCGAGTAGTCGCTTTTGCGTTCCTTCCTTTGACAAACCGCACACGAACTTGTCTCGCAATGCCTCTGTCAGATTCCCTCCAAACTGGCAGTGTTTCGCTAGTCTACGCAGTTCGACCAAGTATTCTGCGTTGCTTTCGTCTTTCCTTTGCGTTCTCGCATAGAATTTGGATCGTTCCACTAACATCAGTGGTGCGGGGTTAAAATGATCCTTCAGGACAGCAACAATATCATCGAAAGTCTGATCCGCCGGTTTAGCTGGTGCTAGTAGATGCTTCAAGAGCCCGTATGTCTTCGCGCCCATCGAGTTTAGCAAGGTCATAGCTTTGTCATCTTCTTCTATTTTATTGGCCTCACCATAGATCTCAATGCGTTCCACATACGTGGCCCAGTCTTCTACCTCGGAGTTAAAATCGTTGATGTTACCACGCTTAGGCATCTTCCTCTCTTCCTGATAACACCACGGATTATTTCTTTAAATTTTCCTTTTTTTTCAAGATGGCGGTTCCCGCGAAAATGGCGGTTTCCCGCGCTTATCTTCTCTCCCCGCCCACTTCAATGGCGGTTCCCCGCTTCTGTCTTCTTCTCCGCCTAATGGCGGCTTCCCGCGTTTCTTCCCCTGGCGGGAGGGGTACACTTTCCCCACGGGCGACGGCCGCTGGCTTTCAGGTTCACAGCCTGCGCGTCGGCTTCAGTGCTTTCCCTTTTCTCGGCAGGGTACACCCCGTTGATGGCGAACAGTTTCAGCCGTTGGGCTGGCTCTCACTCAGTTCCCCTTGCTCGGGCTCTGTCTCTCTCCCGCTCGCTCGGCTCTACCGGCGCTGGGAACACCCCGTTGACGGAGAACAGTTTCAGCCGCTGGACTGGCTCTCGCTCAGTCTCCCTTGCTCGGGCTCTGTCTCTCTCCCGCTCGCTCGGCTCTACCGGCGCTGGGTACACCCCGTTGACGGAGAACAGTTTCAGCCACTGGACTGGCTCTCGCTCAGTCTCCCTTGGTCGGCTCTGCCTCTCCCGCTCGCTCGGTTCCCAATCGCGCCTCCCAGCCCTCTCGCAGTCCGGTGCTTCCCTCCCCGGCTGCGGCTCAGTTTATCTCTTCCCGCGCCTACGTTCCCGGTCGCAGCGCTTCGTGGCTTCGGTCGCAGCCTGGCCTTTTTCGCTGGTCGCGGTCTAGCTGTCTCACGACGCCGTTCCGTCCCCAGCCTGTCTGTACCGCGGCTTCCTTGCTCCACGCTGCCCCAGTCTCAGCGCCTCTGGACCCGACTTCTGTCCGGCTCCTTTCCCCCTCGACCGTGGTCGAGTGCACCGCCCTTATCCTCCGGTTATTCTTTTTACTTTCCCTTACTCACAGTCATCGTGGCCGCCTTGCTTCTCGTGCTGATCGGCTCACTCCTCACCGTGGCAGAAGGGACAGTCAGTGCCTGTTGCTGATGGAAGTCTTTGTCTCTAAATTCTTCCTCCTTTCTAGTTCTGCAGCCTCGAGTTTTCTCCCAGCAGAACGACGAGGGCGGTTGCCTCTTCTCGACGCTCGTTAACTGCTTCGGGCGTATTGTTGCCGCAGGGTACGATCGGACTCGTCGCCACTGTAAAGTCTGTGGGTTGTTTAGTTAATTAATGCACAGACTCCAAGAGTAACTTAAAACAGGACTTTAGTATTTGAAGGTCAGGGCGAATCTGCCCAATAACTCCTGACACAGCACTTATATACCGGTGTGGTCACCGTCGGTATTACAGTATACAGAAGCCAACAAAGTAGTGCAACACCTAAAGTAGTTCTCTTAAAGGTGGACGGTTACATACAATAGTTCTCTTAAAGGTAGACGGGTACATACACTACAGGTTTGTTGCTTTATACGGAGCTCTGAGCTCCGTGTCTTTTACTATAGCGTTCGGTTATCCGGAATTGTTGATGAACCGGCAACACATCGGTCCCGTCCGTGCTGGATACCAGAAAGTTTCCTGTACCATGCTTTCAACACAACTACAGTTGAGGCAGTTTATAACATTCATTTGAAAACAGGAATTTGATTCCTACAGAATTTTTATCCTAAAACTTGCATTGGAATAGTGATTATTATAGATTGCCATGAAAATGAAGAACTCAAATATAATAGTACTGATTATAGTTATGACAGTGATCGGGGGTCAATTATGGTAATTCAACAGTGATAGAGGATGATGTAGGAGCAAAAGCTTTGCTCAGATTTCAATTCATCGTTCACTATTTTATTCAAACCTAAATAGCACCCCTCTATTAAAATTATATAGCTAAGTTCATTTGGGGAAATAACAGCTCCATCCTATAAACACAATATACTGTAGATAATACAGGAGTCACAGAGACCAATTTATTATTGGCAAACTATATATAAAATTTCTTCTTGTTCTTCATGTTCAGTTGTTCTAAACTGAAGCATATATTGAGGACACACAGTGGTACATAAAAAAGAGTCATAGTAACAAGTTATGAATTTTCCATTTACTATTATCTATCCAGAATATATTAATAGAGTTAAAATGCTGAACAATTAGCAGATCATTGAATGACTATTGACTTATGAAGAATTTCATAATTGCAAATTCAATTTGAAGCCCAGTTTTTAATGCATAATTTTTTCAGGACAATTGTTCACAATCTCTCACACATAATAACAAGGTTATAACAAAATGGTGTTTTTTGTATGTGGACCACTTTCGCTTTTACGTATTATGAAATGTCCATCTATATATAACAATTTTGAGGATCTAATTTGCCACTTTAATTTTTAGATCATTGTCTTACACCAAATCCATATATTTCCATTTGCTGGGGTCTAAATTCAACATAGTTGCGCCCGTTTTGCAAGTGTGAAACGGGAGCAAGTTGACAAACTTAGCAGCCCTGCCTGATTTGCACGTGCACCCGGACCATTGCTAAATTCATCCTAGGCCGCTTTCTTGAACCGCTGCAGTCCATGTGGTGAAGGCATTCCCACAATGCTGTTAGGTAGGGAGTTCCTGGAACTTGACTCAGTGGCAATGAGGTAAAAGTCTTACCTTAGTAGCCCTTGCAAGGTCATTAAGCTTTTTATGCATTACAACCAGGTCCTTGGAGCAATGCTTCTGGCGCTTATCTGCTTTTTCACCTCTGCCCACTGTTGCCGGGAAGCTAGTGGGATACCTTCTTGCCACTGGACGGATAGATAAGGTGCCTCCTCCTGCCAACCTCCCTCACCAGCACCTCTAAAGCAGCATCTGAAAAGTGAGTGGCCCTTCCACCATCACTTCTGGCTGCCGTTAACTAGTTTTCAGAATGATGCTGATTGCAGCTACAGCACACTTCCCTAATGAAGAGTGCCATAGAGTGGCAGCTCATTTATTTCATGCTAAGCAGGCATATATTTGAGTGAAATATTTGTGAAGAATTTATAAAAGAACTTAATCTGAAGTTTGATCCTTCCTGAACATGTCGCTTTTAAATCATTCAGGTTCTATCTGTTATTCAAATATTTTTACCTCTACCTCTACTAGTTTCCTCATTCTCATTCTCATCCTAAATACAGTAGAGTACTGCACAAAAAATAATTTTCTCAACATTAAGTAAAACTGATATTGCCCTTCTCAGCCCACTTGAATCATGTCTGCTATCAGCCAATTAATAGAGATCAGGGAAGAGCCCATAGCCAAACCTGTCTTAAGTTTTCAAGCTTGTTACGGATGTGTTGGGTGGAGCTGCCCAATCTTGGAATAGTACATTTAATTTTATTTACATTGCTTAACTTTGCTTTCAGGACCAGTATGTGTCTAATCCACAACTTTGAAATGTCCTGTGATTGGTTGGATTAGTGACTGTTGCTAGTGTGGTGTATGTGCCTTTAAGCGCCCCAGGTGTGCGTAATGCCGGTAATTGCCACTTGGGCTATATAAGCCTGTATATTGTGTATATCCTTTAGAAACCCCCGCCCAGACTTTGCTTAGTAAATACCTATGAACCAACTCCTGTCTTCAGTGTCTTTATCAACACACGGACACTACAGTGGCGACGAAGTGGAAACGGACTTACCGGCAATTCGGCAGCACCTCAAGGACATCGATTCCTCCGGCGTCCAGAAGACTCAAGGAAGTGAGAGAAGCTGTGGTTTCACCAGCTGGCCAAGCTGGTGGCAGGTACTGCGCTAATCCTTCCTGGGCGTCAGGCTGGGGCTCCAGCGGCGGGCTCTACAGCTGAGACAGGCAGCGAAATCGGAGGCAAGCAATAACGGACTGGGAGGGAGCACTCGGGAGACGGCCGGCGCGGCAAGCGGGTCAGCATTCAGACCTCCGGCGGGAACGAGTCTCCAACAGTAAATTAAAAAACATAAAGAGAACGGAAACCGCAATAAACAGTGTTGTTATCGGCAGCAGCGGCGGGAAAGTGCGGGAAGCGCCATATCTTGCTACAGAAAAGAAAAAAAAAGCGCGGGAAGCGCCATATCTTTTCTGAAATGCCTAAGTCTGGCAATATTGATGCTTTTGATAGCGAAAGAGAGCCTAATTTTGGCAATATTGATGTTTTTGATAACGAGATAGAGGATTGGACCACATATGTGGAAAGAGTGGAGGTATATTGCACCGCAAATGGAATAGAAGATGAAAAAAAAGCTTCAGTGCTTCTGGATCTAATGGGCGCAAAGACATACAAGCTGTTATGAAACTTAATCACTCCAGCCGAACCGATGGACAAGAATTTTGAGGAGATTGTTGATACCCTACACTGCCAATTCAAGGCAGGACTGGCAGATTCTCTGCGAGACAAATTCACCTGCGATCCCCTAAGTGTAGAAATACAAAAAAAGGTATCTTCTGAGAAAGATTTAACACTGGACAAGGCTTTCAGTGCAATAGGAGCTGCAAAGATACAGCAAAGGCCACAGGACTTCGGCACCCATGAAATGACACGGGGTTTCGAGAGATGTTATCGCTGCGGCAGATCCACCCATGACCAGAGGGACTGCTGGTTCAAGGAAAAAGCATGCAGGTGATGCGGAAAGATGGGACACATTCCACGTGTGTGCCGATCTGAAAATAAAAAATCCACTAACGGGAAAAGAATCAATAAGGAAAAGCACAGAAAGGTATAAATGATGACGGACAGTAGCTCCGAAGACCAGAAGAGCGATAGCGACTCCGGGAACAAGAGACTAAGCTCTCTCAAATTACATAATGTAATTGCCAAAGAAGATTACCAGACCATTTGGGTTACCCTCACAATAGCAGGGTCCCCAGTTAAAATGGAGCTAGATACAGGATCAGCTCTGACCGTCATAAATCGACGGGATTACGAGCGGCTATTTCCGCATATACCTTTAAAAGATACATCCATTATCTTGAAAACATATACGGGGCAGAAAGTATACCCCAAAGGAAAAATAAGGGTGCCTGTTGTATACAACGGCAAGAAAATACAGAAGTTATATTTATACGTTCTACAAGATGGTGGTCCACCGCTGTTGGGACGTGAATGGATCAGAAAAATACGTTTAGACTGGCACTCCATTCAGGCACTGACGGTGACCAGTAAGGAAAAAAATGATGATGACGTCATACCTGAACGATTGAAAGACATCTTGGCCAACGCCAAGGAAGTATTTCAAGAGAAACTAGGAACCTTGAAAGGCATCACCGCCTCAATAAAAGTGGAAGATGCAGCAATTCCCAAGTTTTTTAAGGCAAGACTGGTGCCATACGCAATTCGTCCAGCAGTCGAGGCAGAGCTGGAGAATTTGGAAAAGGCAGGCGTATTATCTAAAATAGATTGGAGCGAGTGGGCAACACTCATCATCCCAGTCATAAAGAAAGCATTGAAGGGTGATGGATCTGAAGAACAGAGAAAAATTCGCATCTGTGGAGACTTCAAGGTGACTGTAAACCCGGTCCTTCACACGGTACAGTATCCTCTTCCGAGGATAGAAGATATTTTCGCCTCACTATCCGGAGGGAAATGTTTCACCAAAATTGACTTGGCACAGGCATATCTACAGATGGAGGTTGAAGAGGCCTCTAAAAAATATCTCATGATAAATACACACAAAGGTCTGTACCAGTACAATCGACTGGTTTTCGGAGTAGCATCCGCTCCAGCTATCTGGCAAAGAGCAATGGAGCAAGTCCTCCAAGGGATTCCGGGGACTCAATGCTACCTAGACGACATCCTTGTAACAGGAGAAAACGACAACGAGCACCTTGCCAATTTAGAGCAGGTGCTCACTAGGCTGAGAGAACGGGGCCTACGAGCAAATTGCCCCAAGTGCGAATTTTTCCGAAATCAAATATCATATTGTGGCCACATAATAAATAAGGAAGGGTTGCATAAGTCACCTGAAAAAATTGAGGCGGTCATAAAAGCCCCAGCACCTGAAAATGTTTCACAATTAAGGTCGTTCCTGGGATTAATAAATTACTATCATAAATTTTTACCGAACTTATCAACTCTTCTACACCCTCTTAATGAACTGCTACAAACAGGAGTAATTTGGAAATGGAACGAAGACTGCAAAAATGCCTTCCATAAATGCAAAGACTTAATCACATCCAAAGAAGTTTTGGCTCATTACAACCCATCACTGCCAATCAGACTGGCGTGCGATGCATCCCCTTACGGCATAGGAGCAGTATTATCGCATAAATTCCCCGATGGCTCGGAATGGCCGATAGCTTTTGCGTCACGCTCATTGAACTCAGCTGAGCGTAACTATGCCCAAATAGACAGGGAAGCACTCAGCCTGGTATGGGGAGTAAAGAAATTCAACCATTACCTACACGGACAAAAATTTACCTTGTTGACTGACCATCAACCCCTCATCTCCATATTCAACCCTAAAAAGGGTGTTCCCATTATGACAGCACAAAGGCTACAGCGGTGGTCCCTTTTTCTAGGGGCACACCAATACAACATAGAATACAAAGGTTCAAAACAGCATGGGAATGCTGACGGTTTATCGCGCCTACCGTTGCCAACGGTAAAAGAGGCACCTACAGTAGACCCAGTGGAGATGTTCCACTCTACCATAGTGGAATGTCTACCAGTAACAAATTCTGCCATTGAAAGGGAAACGAGAAATGACCCGACTCTTTCACGGGTCTACGATTTAACAGTGAAGGGATGGCCAGCACATGGTGAACCACTGTTGCCAGCATTCTCGCAAAGAAGAGAACAGCTGTCAGTGTGCCGAGGAACCTTGATGTGTGGATCCAGAGTGGTGATTCCACCCAAACTCCAGGATAAAGTGCTAAAGGAGCTTCACGAGGGGCATCTGGGTGGAGTGAAAATGAAGAACCTAGTCAGGGCGTTTGTATGGTGGCCAGGTATCGATGGAGACATCGAAGGAATGACCAAGAGCTGCCTAGGATGCCAGAAGGTCCAAAACGCTCCACCACAAGCACGTCTACATCCATGGGAGTGGCCCTCATCTCCCTGGCAAAGGGTACACATCGACTTTGCTGGTCCATTTATGGACTCAATGTTCTTAATCACGGTTGATGCACACTCCAAGTGGCCGAAGGTAATAAAGATGTCCTCCACCACCACGGAAAAAACCATCACAGTATTGAGGACCATATTTGCCAGGAATGGGCTGCCGGAACAGATCTGTTCTGATAATGGACCGCAATTTGTGTCCGAAGAATTCAGAAAGTTCTTAAAAAACAATGGGTTTAAGCACTACACGTCCGCCCCATACCAGCCCGCCACCAATGGATTGGCTGAAAGGTTTGTCCAGACCTTCAAGAAGGCCATAAAGGCCATGAGTAATGAAGACATAAAACTTCAGCACAAGGTGGATAACTTCTTGTTCGCATACAGGAATGCAACACATGGTTACCAACCAAACTCCCGCCATGATGTTCTTCAATAGAAACCTAAGATGCCGGCTGGATTTGGTCAAGCCCAACATCAGAAGGGACGTGGAGAACCGGCAGTTTCAAGGCATGAATGAAAGGCCAACTAGAACCTTCCAGATAGGTCAACAAGTTTTGGCCCGGGACTACCGTACCGAGCAATGGCAGCCTGGAACTATCTGCACACGACTAGGACCACTGATGTATACCGTGGACATTGGAGAAAGCATAATAAGGCGCCATGCTGACCAAATCATAAAGTCATCCGAAAAGGGACAACCTACACCACCACTCTATACATCTAACGATGAAGTAGAGATACCCATATCTATCTCCGATCCGGTGATACTGGAACCCGATGAACCCGACACTGGCATTCAAGCCGAATCAGCCTTGCCAGAAGAACCTACTACACCACCAGAAACTACTACACCCCCGAGGCGTTATCCGGACCGAGTCAGGAAGCCTCCTGAGAGACTAACTTATAATTAATTAATTACAGCAATGTATATTATTTTGCATATAACATGTAATTAATAATTACTTAAAATATGATGTACTGGTTAGCTAAAAGGGGAGGAATTGTGGTGTATGTGCCTTTAAGAGCCCCAGGTGTGCGTAATGCCGGTAATTGCCACTTGGGCTATATAAGCCTGTGTATTGTGTATATCCTTTAGAAAACCCCCCCAGACTTTGCTTAGTAAATACCTATGAACCAACTCCTGTCTTCAGTGTCTTTATCAACACACGGACACTGCAGCTAGCATCAGTGGAGAATTACATTTTTGGCATTAGTACTCAGTGTTTATACAGATATTCCAGAATGAACAGAAACACAGAAATAAACAACTTCTGTGTTAAATAATTTTAGTTTTTAGTAAAATGGACACAAATGGATGGGGAATAAGCAAAAATTAGTTGATCTTCAGTTCATTTAAAACCACCTCAGCAGTTGCACAAAGAGGAGGTGATGATGGTGTGGCTGTGATCAATGAACTCAACTTAACCAAATAAAAAAAGGTATATCTGTATTTTTTCAACCATCACTTACTGAAGATATGGTAATCCCCACCTTGCAAAACATTAAAAGGATAATAAGGCTTTTCTGATTTATATATGCAGTCATAGAAAGCTAGTCTATTCAGTACTCAATGGACAATGAAGGATCTTGTTCATCATCCCTTCATTTTTTATATGTACTCAATTGTTAATGCAAGATTAAAATATGCTAAATTGATGGATTCTGTTCTGACCATGTTTGATTTAATTACAGCTCTTGGAAGGACAGGCCTAAAATTAGGATTATTTTAATTAAGAATTTTTGTACTAAGTTAGTGATGGATATAGGTGCTAGAGAATCACATAACCTTATAGCACAGAAGGGGGCCACTTGGCCCTTCACAGCTGTTTCTCTTTTTCTAATATCCACTTCCCTTTTCAAAACTATTATGTTTCAGCTAAGACATTGTCGGGGAGATATTGGGCTTGATAGCATCCATTTTTTGGGTGCTACAAGTGTCCTAAGGGTTCCAATTGGCATCTGCGGCACGCGTGCACACTTCTGATGTGAAATGCTCTGGATGCCATCTTGGTAAAGGGGTCAACGCGCGTGCACTCAACATCCACCGGAGATATGCAGAGTAGGCAGATCATGATGCCAATCAGCACGCAACGCTGATTTGACACCAACGCTGCCATTTTGGAGATCCACGCTCCAGCTGACACCCTCTCTTAACCTTGCACAGCTGAACATGCCTCAAGCAGCATGACGGACCCCCCACCAGCACTAGTTAAAGGGATCATCAACTACTTACAGGTTAGTTGCTGGTTGATTTCTTCTGGCTGTTGCTACAATTCTACACATTTTTGGTGCTTTTCATAGTTCTTTCAAGTTTCAAAAGTCTACAGGGAGTGGTGTGGCAGGTGCTGAAGTACCTTTTACTGACTTCAAGGTTTTTACACAAACCAGTTGCTCCCAGACATGGGTGCACTAATAGTCATTACATTGGAATACAGCATGACTTGGAGAATGAACAGGGGCCACACAGAGCAGGAGAAGCTGCTGGAAGAGGGAGGAGGAGGAGGGGTAGAAGGGCTTTCAGCAGGAGACCATAACTGCCCAGGGTGTTTAGGGAGCAATTCTCCTACCTGAACCTCAACGACGACCAATGTTTGAAACGTCTGCACTTTCAGTAAGGACATCCTCATTGAAATCTGCTAACTGCTGCAGCCACAACTGCAACCTCAGAGCAGGGCAAGGACCGTATTGTCAGTGGCTGTGAAGCTGACCGTCGCTATGAACTTTCATATATTTGGCTCCTTCCAGGGTGGTGCTGGAGATATTTGCAATATCTCGCAATTTGCAGCCTACTGTTGCATAAGGGAGGTCACTGAGGCTCTCTATTCAAAGAGAGATAACTTCATTTCATTCCTTCTTGCCAAAGAGAAGCATGCAGAGTGAGCACGAGGATTTGCAAGGTTTGAAGGTTACCCCATGATGCAGGGTGCCATTGACTGCAAACACATTGCTTTGTGGGTGCCGCATGTCAACTATGTCATCTACTGGAATCGAAAGGGAAACCATTCACTCAACGTCCAGCTGGTGTGTGATCATAGGCAGCGAATCATGCAGGTCACTGCCCAGTATCCTGGCAGTAGTCATGAAGCCTTCATTCTGTGGCAGTCCACTGTGCTAGCTGTAATTCAGCCACCATGGTAAACCAAAGGTTGGCTACTGGGTGACAAGAGCTATCCACTGACGGCTCATGACTCCGGTTCGCAACCCACGCATACATGTGCAGCATGCATACAATGAGAGCTATACTGCCACAAGAAATGTGATAGAGCAGACCATTGGCGTGCTGAAGCAACGATTCCGAGCCTGGACGACTCTGGAGGAACCCTGCAGTACTCGGCTGAGCAGGTGTCAAGATTTGTTGTGGTATGATGCAAGCTGCACAACCTTGCCATTATGAGGGAACAGTCCTTGCCACCACCTATCAGGTGAGAAGCTGAGGAGCATGAGCACAAGGAAGAGCAGGAGGAGGAGGAAGTGGTGGACAAGGAGGAGGAAGAGTAAGGGAGGCTGCAATCTAAACTGTCCCTTTCTGTCCGGGCTGTACTTGAAGAACTAATTCAAATGCGATACCAGTAACCTCGACCCGAATTCCCCATTCACCAACAGTTCCATGCCCTTTACTTTACCACTGTCACTGACCATCATATCATCCTCTTGGCCACAATGGTAAAATAAAAGCCAGCACAAAATAAACATTCCAAACCCAAATTTTGCATACAAAATTAAACAAATCACCCTTGTGCATTCCCTTAGTGATGTCTTGCATATGCCTTTGCCTGTCCGAGTGCTCCTATGAAGTGCTACCCCAGTGGCTGCAGCGTGGCTGGAGGAGACTGCAGTTGGCCTTGGAGAATGACCTCGAGCAGCTCTGGGCCTAGAAGGCCTGGCTTCAGACCGCCCCATATCAGTCTGGGTTGGCTGGCTGACAGGGTGACAGCATTCATATTCCCACCCCTGCCACTCTGCCAGTGCCCTTGCTGTTGCCTGAGAGAGGACAGCAGGTTCGTGCTCCATTGAGCCACTGCCACTCCCCCAGGGCGTTGCCTCAGCAATCCTAGTAATCTGTTGGGGGATAGATTGCTGGACTGTTGTGACATCCTGCAAGCCCCTTTCAACACTGATATCCACAGCCATGAAGGCAGCAGTCTGAGCTTCCACTGCAGCACTCAGACTTTAGGTGGCTGCTGCTTGTGCTGCAATGGAAGCTGAGACGCGGCCATCCGATGCTGCATCATGATTGGGTCCACAAATGTGTTGATGGAGTTGGCCACCAGTTCCATGCTGGAAAGGATGGGCTCCAAGCTCTGCTCAAAGCCCTGTGCCAAGTTGGTGCAGGACTTATCCATACTCTTTGACATTGCACACAGGCTTTCTGACAGGCTTCCCAATGCACCAAGCATCAGCCTTTTTCTGTGGCCTAGGCCATCGAAGTCCTCTGTAACAGAACATGTGTGCAACCTCGCCATCCAGCGAGCTGGCACCTGCACTATCCTTGCCCCCTGCCCTGGCTGCAGGCCACTTGTGCCCGGTGTCTCACCACGTGCAGGTCCTGCCTCTATGCTACCCTTTAAGATACGTGCAATGTCAGCATCTGAGCTGGTGGCTGCAAGTGTGAAATCAAGTGACGATGGGGGAGAAATTCAGTATCGCCACGTTTGGGGCATAATACTCGAGCGGGCGCGAAATTTAGCGCCCGGCGCAAATTATCGCCACCTACTGCTAAATTGACCTGCTTTGCCCCAGGAGGTGCTTGGAGCGCTAAAACAGGTGCTGCACAACTGTCTTAAGGCACTAAGCCGGAGAAGCGAGGTGCTACCACTGAGGGCGGGCGCAGCGCAGGTGCGGCCAGTTAGCGATTGCACGCAGACACGCTGGCGCCGGTCAGCTCTTAAAGGGGAGGTTCGATCTTGGATTGCAGCCACACCCTGCGCATCGGAGCCCTGATTCTCGGCCTGGACAGACCTGCTGCCACATTCTAACGCCTAGGACCATAGAGAGGGCCAGGGAGCAAGCGCAGCGGTTAAGTGAGGGGGCCTTGCAGGTTCTGGTTGGCACGGTGGAGCGCAGGCGATCTGTCCTGTTCCCAGACAGCTGCAGGAGGCCGCTGCCCAACGACTATCGCAAGGCTTGGAGGGAGGTGGCTCACAGAGTGACCTCCAGCAGCATGGTGCCTAGGACCCCTGTGCAATGCAGGAAGAAGTTCAATGACCTCACTCGGGTCGTCAAGGTGAGTACCCTTCTCAATATCCTCTTCATCCCTGCATGCCCGCCTCACTTTATGGCCAAAGGGTCCTGAAAGCCCCAATGCCCAGCCCTCATCCAACACCTATGAGCCTTTCATGAAACTCACACGCACATTCAGCACTTTACACACTGTAAGGGCTATTCCACCATGGGAGACAGTGCAGCCAAGATCAGGGCTTCACACTGTAAGGGCTATTCCACCATGGGAGGCGGTGCAGCCAAGATCAGGGCTTCACACTGTACTCAGAGCCCATCCTTTCTCTTGCAGGGCAAGATGGCCCATAACAGGAGGCAGCAGCAACGGACCGGGGGAGGCCGGCCTCACCTTCAAGCCCTCACCGATCTGGAGCAGCGAGTCCAGCGGATTATGGCAGGCTGGATGATTGGCCCCGTTGCCACTGGAGATGCCGACCCCGTTCTGGACAGCAATGGTAAGGTGATCAACTTTTTGACCTCTCTCCTTCCACTTGTGCCTCACACCAGCATCCTTTGCCACTATCGAACCAATACAGCATGTTCTTTCAATTCCTTCCTCCCCTCCTAAACCCCTCCCCCCCTGTCTCTGCACCTGCTTAAAATCTGTTACATTTCCAGCTTTTTCCAGTTCTGATGAAGAGCCCCAGACCTGAAACGTTAACCCTGTTTCTCTCTCTACGGAGGCTGCCTGGCCTGCTGAGTATTTTCAGCATTTTCTGTTGTTATTTCAGATTTCCAGCATCTGCAGTATTTTGCTATTATATTCGAGGGAACATTGTTGGTAGGTGAGTGATGGGGGTGTCATGAATTGAGCAGTGGCTGTGGCTAGTGGTGTAGTTGGTAAGGTATGGCATTTGAAGGTGCATTCACTGACCTTGACCACTCGTGTGAAGTTATTAAACTTCTTGCGGCACAGATTTAAGGTGATTGGCAGAAGATCCAAAGGCGACATGAGGAAAAACATTTTTTACACAGCGAGTGGTTATGATCTTGAATGCACTGCCTGAAAGGGTGGTGGAGGCAGATTCAATCATGACTTTCAAAAAGGAATTGGATAAGTACCTGAAAGAAAAAAAATTGCAGGGCTACGGGGAAAGGGCCAAGCAATTATCTTAATCACGCCCAGACAAAAGAGAGTCTAATACAATTGAAAGCTGCTGAACCATGACACGGAACATCCAAGGACAAGTGGCCAGTGTCGCAGTGAGAACGTGAAAATTCTTTCTCTACCCTACTAGCTTGAGATGTAAAAGGGAGGAGGTAGAAATCATTACAATGGAGAGAGGACTCAATTTGTTTGTAGCAAAAAGAACTGTTCATATTGTGGCATAGAGCAGTCAGATAGCTGTCACTTTTTAAAGTCAAATGATGATGCCAATGTGTTCGCTGATGAATCTGCATTGTGTCCACTTATTTTGATATAGAATATAATGATTTAACCATGTTTTTTCTGACTGAATAAGGATCAAAATCATTAATGCCTAATGTCCAAAGCCAGATACGAATTGTTAAGATACTTTAGGGGAAAAATTTGTGTTTGCCAGCAAAGTTGGATACCAGCAACTGCAGTTAACGGCCGCTGGCAATGGCCGCAGCGCTAACTGAGTGAAATTGGTCTGGAGGGCATGGAAATAGGTGGTGCAGCGCTCACTTTCCGTGCAACTCCGTCCTGGTGGCATTGCTGGAGGGATCCGGGACGAAGTTCCTGTCCAGGTGCGATGTTGCAGCTTCCCACAGCCTCAGAGTGAAGCTGTGGAGCTCGGAGGGAATTGTGGGCAATGAAGAGGTCTGAGATTTAAAGGGGCCATGCACACTGAAGCAATACAAAATAAAATGCAGCGAATCAATACATTTTTCAGCCCTTTCTGCCTTTTAAGAAATATTCAATATTTAAAAGAAGTTCCAAATGTGAATATTCAGCTTTTAAATCTGAATTACATTCCTAACCTCAACAAATGGGAAAACTGCCTCAGCATTATCACAAATGGCTCAGCAAGACAGGGAAGGGGCACCAAGGATCTCGCATGCAGCATTCCAGCTTTGTGCAGGAGGTCAACACTGCAAGAGCGGCCCTCTACCAATAGGGGCTAGGAGGCCCTCCAGAAAAAATGATGTGGGAATACATCACTAAGGCCGTCACAGCCAGCAGTGCTGCCCCCACCACCTGGCTCCAGTGCTCAAAGAAGCTTCATGACCTCAGACCACTGATCAAGGTCAGTGAATGCATCTTCAAAAGCCGTCTCCGACCAAATGAATCACTAGCCTCACACACTGCTCAATGCAGGACCCCCAATCACTCACCTACCAACAATCTGCACCAATGACGAAGCACACCTACCATTCCTAGCATCACCTTATCCCCTTGGAGGAGACGGTACAGGCCATTCTTGGCAGGAGCATGGCTGAGCCCTTGGCCAGCAACGGGGCTGAAAGGATACAAGATGCTGGTATCCTCATACGTTATCCTCCTTCTGGCATGCACTTCTTGCTTTTCCACCCTCCCATCAGCACAACTCCACCCTTGTGCCTTCCTCATTTCACACACCCAAGCAATGCAGCCTGCCCAGCCAGTAGGTCAACAAGAAATGCAGCCTGCCCAGCCAATAGGTCAACAAGAGGCAGCCTGCCCAGCCAGTGGGACCACAGGTGGATGATTCCATCCCGGATATCCCGGCCACAAAGGGACTGTCTGGGATGCATCCTTCCATCTGATCCCTCCTCTTCAGTTTCCTCCTCTTTTGCGTCTTCCTCTTCCCTCTGCAAATGAATGCTGCAAATGTGAAATGACAGCATAAAATGCTGGAAATACTCAGTTGGTCAGGCAGCATCTCAACCTGAGACATGAACTCTGTTTTTCTCTCCACGGATGTTGCATGACCTGCTAAGTAATTGCAGCATGTTTTGTCTTCTCAAAGGCCTTCATTTACCATCCGATTCCTTGCAAGCGCCCAGCAGCACCCGCTGCACACTTAAAAAACTTTTCACATCTATTGCAGCAAGTCACCACTTCAATAAAATAAAAAAAACAGTCCAAACCCTTAAATTCAAACTTACCTGAATGATGTGTGTGCCCTTTTAAGAGCTGCAGACATCACCACTGTCAACCTGCATGCATGCCAGGTCAACCTGGCCTGCTTAGAACCACAATGCTGAATTCAGCGCTAGGGTCGAAGTTCGCATTGGTAGCGTTAAGTTGGCATTGCACGCTGATTGACGTCACCACGCTACCAATTTTTTTTCAGGGTGCTGCTAGTTGTCGGCAGCGCAAAGGGGGAAAGGAATATGGTGGACACCGCGGGAACTGCCACCAGCTGGCGAAAGAGCGGCAGCCACCATTTTATTGCCATTTCATGGCGCTATGGAGTAGCGGTAAGTAGATGAATTTCTAGCCCTTTATTTTTTTATAGTCAGCAAGTGAATGTACAGAGTAATGGATATAATCAAATCTCACCTTGTTTCAACCAGCAACAGAACCCTCCTGAAGAGCAGGAAAATTAATTAAACTATGCCAATTAGTGGGTTTGCTTGACCTTTTTTTAAATTAATTCTCAAGATGTGGGTATCACCGGCAAGGTCAGTATTTGTTGTTTATCCCTAGTTGCCCTGTTTGATGCAAATGAGCTGCTTACTAAGCTACTGCAGAGAGTAGTTAAGAGTAAACCACGTTGATGTAAGACTGGAGTCATGTACAGGCTTAACCAAGTAAAAACAGCAAGTTTCCTTCCTAACGGGCATTAGTGAGCCAGTTGGTTTTAATGACAATCTTCATAGCTTCACGATCACTTTTTTAATAATACCACCTTTTTGTTTGCATTTTTTTTAAACTGAATTCAAATTCTCAAACTGCCATGGTGGTATTTGAACTCTTGTTTTATGGATTATTAGTTCAGACCGCTGGACTGCTAAGTCCAGTAGTATAACCATTACACTACGGTACCCCTGTTCCTGGTCAGTCTTCTGATCCAGGCTGGCTATGGGCTGAAGAGAAGAGTGATCAGTGTTTAGTGATTTGCCGTTAGGCATATCAACCAAACTGACAACCTCTCCTCTCCTCAGCCCCCACCCCCACCCCCACCCCCACCCACCCCCCGCCGGTAGGCTGTGGGTTTCAAGATGACCACCTCCTGCTCCTTTAACATACTAAAACATCCCAAGGCACTTCAGAAGAGTGTTATCATACAAAATTTGACACTGAGCCAAATAAGGAGATATTAGGACAGATGATCAAATGCTTGGACAAAGAGGCAGGTGTTAAGGAGCATCTTAAAGGAGGAGAGAGGTAGAGAAGAGGAGAGAGAGGTAGAGAGGAGGAGAGGTTTAAAGAGGGAATTCCAGAGCTTAGGGCCTAGGCAGCTGAAGGCACAGCCACCAATGGTGGAGCAATTAAAATCGGGGATGCACAAGAAGCTAGAATTGGAGGAGCGTAGAGGTTTTGGAGGGTTTTAGGGATGGAGGAGGTCACAGAGATAGGGAGGGATGAGGGATTTGAAAACAAGGATGAGAATTTTAAAATTGAGACGTACTGGACTGGGAGCCAGTGTAGGTCAGTGAGCACAGGGTCGATGGGTGAACGGGACTTGGTGCGAGTTAGGATACGGGCAGCAGAGTTTTGGATGAGTTTGAGTTTACGGAGGGTGGAAGATGGGAGGCCAGCCAGGAGAGCTTTGGAATAGTCAACTCTAGAGGTAACAAAGTCATGGATGAGATTTTCAGCAGCGGATGAGCTGAGGCAATAGTGGAGTCAGGCAATGTTATGGAAGTAGATGGTCTTGGTGACGGAGCATTGTGGCTCAATGAGTCTTGTTAGATCCGTGGTTCAGTGGATAAATAATCACACGGATGCTGTACATTAACAAATAACAGGTCTTTACTGGAGGAGGGTAATCTCTAGACTGGGGTACAGAGGCATGCGCACAGCTTATATACCGGTGTGGTCACTGCCGGTACTACAGTATACAGGAGCTGTAAAAAGTAGTTCTGACTTAAAGGCACATACACTACAATTCCTCCCCTTTTAGATTAATAATACCCCCTTAATATTCAAATAACAATTACATTTTTACATGTACATTAAATAACAAAAGTCCATTTATAGATTCAGTCTTTGGGGCGGCTTCCTGACCCTTTCGGGATAGTGCCTTTCCAGAGGTTCTTGTTCTTGGTGCAGAGGCGATTCTGACCCCTTTTCATCGGGTAGTTCATCGGGTTCCACTGCTACTGGGTCTGACGTAGATGCTACCGTTATGTCGGGTTCATCCCCAGGTACTCGAGACATGGGGTTGACGCGTTCCTGTGACGCTAAGATCTGATCGACGTGGCGTCTCACAATGTTCTCCTCGACATCCACTGTGTACATTAATGGCCCTTGCCTTGTACATATCGTTCCGGGTTGCCACTTCTCTGTTCGATAGTCACGGGCCAAGACTGGTTGCCCTACATTGAAGCTCCTTGTCGGCTTCTCATTGATGTGCTGGAATTGTTTGTCCTCAACATTTCTTCGCACATTTGGTCTGAGCAAGTCCAGATGAGAGCTCAACCTTCGGTTAAAGAACATCAGGCCGGGGTCTGGTTGGTAACTGCATGTGTCGTGTTTCGGTAGGCTAATAAGAAATTGTCCATCTTATGCTGTAGTGGAATTTCCTCATCGCACATGGCCTTTATCGCCTTCTTAAAGGTTTGTACGAACCTCTCAGCCAATCCATTGGTGGCTGGATGATACGGGGCGGATGTGTAATGCCTTACCCCATTCCTTTTCATGAATTTTTGGAACTCGTCGGACACAAACTGTGGTCCATTATCAGAGCAGATCTGCTCTGGCAAACCGTTTCTGGCAAATATGGTCCATAGGACTGCAATCGTTTTCTCTGTAGTGGTTGAAGACATCTTTATCACCTCAGGCCACTTTGAATGAGCATCCACTGCTATTAAGAACATTGAGTCCATGAATGGACTAGCAAAATCAATGTGCACCCGTTGCCATGGAGAGGAGGGCCACTCCCATGGGTGTAGAGGGGCATGTGGTGGTGCATTTTGGACCTTCTGGCATCCTAAGCAGCTCTTAGTTAGGTCTTCGATTTGTTGATCGATTCCTGGCCACCACACATAAGCCCTAGCAAGGCTTTTCATTTTCACCCTTCCCAGATGACCTTCATGTAGCTCATTTAGCACTCTCTCCCTTAACTTGGGTGGAATCACCACTCGGGATCCACACATCACTGTCCCCTGGCATACTGACAGCTGTTCTCTTCTGGATGAGAATGCTGGCAACAGTGAGTCGCCATGTGTTGGCCATCCCCTCACCGTCAAATCATATACCCGAGACAGCGTCGGATCATTGCGGGTCTCCTTCTCTATATCCGCGTTTGTTACTGGCAATCGTTCAATTATCGACGAATAAAATATCTCAATAGGGTCCACTGCTGGTGCTTCCTCCACAGTAGGCAGTGGCAGGCGCGATAGCCCATCAGCGTTCCCATGCTGTTTCGTGCCTTTATATTCTATTTCATATTGATTCGCCCCTAGAAACAGGGACCATCTTTGTAACCGCTGTACAGTCATTACTGGCACGCCCTTCTTAGGATTAAAGATGGAGACAAGTGGTTGGTGGTCAGTCAGCAAGGTGAACTTCTGCCCATGCAGATAGTGGTTGAAATTTTTTACTCCCCATACTAGGCTGAGGGCCTCCCTGTCAATCTGGGCGTAGTTGCGCTCGGCTGAGGTTAGTGACCGAGACGCAAAGGCTACTGGCCTCTCCAACCCGTCTGGGAATTTGTGCGACAGCACCGCTCCAATGCCGTAGGGTGATGCATCACATGCCAAACGAATTGGTAGTGCTGGGTTGAAATGGGCCAACACCTCTTTTGATGTGATCTATTCTTTACACTTCTGGAAAGCTCGTCTACGTTCGTCATCCCACTTCCATGGTACCCCTGTTTGCAGTAGGGTGTTCAGCGGGTGTAATACCGTAGACAAATTTGGTAAGAACTTATGGTAGTAGTTTACCAGCCCGAGGAACGACCTCAGTTGTGACACATTTTCCGGTGCTGGAACCTTGACTACCGCCTCAATCTTGTCAGGGGACTTATGTAACCCCTCTTCATCGATGACGTGGCTGCAATACGAGATCTGTTTCTGGAAAAACTCGCACTTGTGGCGATTAGCTCATAGCCCATACTCCTTTAATCTGGTGAGCACCTTCTCCAAGTTAGCGAGGTGATCACCGTCATTTTCGCCCGTGACCAAGATGTCGTCCAAATAACACTGGGTCCCTGGAATCCCTTGCAGGACCTGATCCATCACCCTTTGCCAGATAGCCGGAGCTGAGGCTACTCCAAACACCAGCTGGTTGTATTGATAGAGACCTTTATGAGTGTTGATCGTAAGGTAATGTTTCGAAGCTTCTTCTACCTCCATTTGCAAGTACGCCTGGGCTAGATCAATTTTGGTGAAGCGTTTACCACCAGATAGCGAGGCGAAAATATCCTCAATTCGTGGAAACGGATATTGCACCGTGTGAAGGACTGGGTTCACTGTCACCTTAAAATCCCCACGGATGCGGACCTTCTTTGGCTCCCCAGGCATATTACTCAACGACCTCTTCATTACAGGACCGATGGGTGTAGCCCACTCGCTCCAGTCCACTTTGGATAGTACTCCTGAACATTCCAACCCTTCCAGCTCTGCTTCAATAACTGGTCTGATTGCATAAGGCACTGGTCTGGCCTTCAGAAACTTTGGGCTTGCATTTTCCTCTATTTTAATTGTTGCTGTTATTCCTTTTAGTGTTCCTAGTCCCTCCTGGAACACTTCTTTTGCGTCAGTTAGCATTTTTGACAGTCGTCCAGGTGTGACGTCGTCATCCTTTTTGGCCTCAACCTTCAGTGCCTGTATGGAATGCCAATCTAATTGTATCTTCCGGATCCATTCACATCCTAGCAGTGGTGGTCCTCCATTTGGCAATACATATATATCCATTTTAGGTATTTCCTGGCCTTTATATGTCACTTTCACCCTTATTTTTCCTTTGGGGTAGACTTTTTGCCCCGTATACGTCTTCAAGACAATCTCTGTAGCTTTCAAGGGTATGTGTGAAAATAGCCGCTTGTAGTCTCTTTGATTTATGACTGTTAGAGCTGACCCTGTGTCCAATTCCATTTCCACTTGGACTCCGTCTATCTTGAGTGTAACCCAGATAGTCTGGTGATCCTCTATTTCAGTTACATTATGTAGTTTCAGACAACCCAGCTCCTTGCTTTCGGAGTCTGTGTCACTTTTCTGTTCATCTGAACCACTGTCCATCACCTGGTGTACCTTTTTGTACTTCTCCTGTGGAGATTTCTTACTGTTGGTTTTCTTCCCAGACCTGCAGACTCTTGCTATGTGTCCTGCTTTCCCACACTGTCTGCACACTTGGTCCTTGAACCAACAATCTTTCTGGTCATGTGTTGTTCTGCCACAGCGATAGCACTTCCCTGTTCCATAGGTCATTTCGTTGGTGCCATATTCTTGCGGTCTCCGTTGTATCTCTGCAGCGCCCCTTGCGGCTGCTTCGTGTGATACTGCCATACTGAAAGCTTTGTCCAGCATAAGGTCCTTTTCTGATAGAAGCCGTTTCTGGGTTCCTTCACTTTGTAGCCCACACACAAACTTGTCCCTTAACGTGTCTGCTAGTCCCGCTCCAAACTGGCAGTATTTCAATAGCTTGCGCAGTTCTGTTAGGTTCTCAGCATTGCTTTCGTCTTTGTGTTGGTTCCTTTTATGGAACTTAAATTGTTCTGCTATCAGCAGCGGTGTGGGGTTTAAGTGGTCCTGTAAGATTTCTACTATGTTTTCAAAATTCTTGTTTACCGGCTTCTCTGGGGTTATTAGATTTCGCAGTAACCCATAAGTTTTTGCACCCATGGAATTTAACAGAACCAGTGCTTTATTAGCATCTGGCACTTCATTCGCCCTGCAGTACACCTCAATACGTTCCACATATGTCGCCCAATCTTCGACTTCATTGTCGAACGTAGAGATGCTGCCACTCTTCGGCATCCTTGGTTGTGCGTTAACTATCACCAATGGCGCCTCCCGCGCTTCCCCTTCTTCTCCGCTGGCACAAAATGGCGTCTCCCGCGCTTTCCTTCCTTCCCGCGCTCACCCTTCTTCTCCACTGCAGCTTCTCAAAATGACATCTCCCACGCTCTTCCTTCTTCTCCGCGGCTCAATGGTGTCTCCCCTTGCTTCGCCCCACGGACCCTGATCAGCCCGTGATCCCTGGTTATGTGCTGCGCGTTCTTCTCTTGATATTTGTCGACGCCGCTCAGTCTAGAACCCGGCTGTTTCTTACCCTCTCTCTCTCCGGTTTGCAGTATTTTTCCTTGACGCCACTCGGTGTTCAAATCCCGGCTGCGCCCTGTGCTCTTCACCCTCTTTCTTACCCCGTCGACGCTGCTCGGCTCTCTCTCTGCCGTCGGTCAGCTCCAGCCGCCGCTGCTCAGGAAGGGTCTGCTCCGGACCTGTCGTCGGTCTCTTACTGCTCGTTGTGGCTGGGGAACCAAGCCCGGCTCTCCACAGCCTCCCCAGCGAAGTTGGATCTCTGCCTGACTGCTGGGCGGTTGCTCGTGGTCGACGCCCGTGTTCCTGGCCTCGACTATTTTTTTTTTTTATGTTGCGGGTAGATTCGAATCGACACTCGTCGCCACTGTTAGATCTGTGGTTCAGTGGATAAATAATCACATGGATGCTGTACATTAACAAATTACAGGTCTTTACTGGAGGAGGGTAATCTCTAGACTGGGGTACAGAGGCATGCGCACAGCTTATATACCGGTGTGGTCACTGCCGGTACTACAGTATACAGGAGCTGTAAAAAGTAGTTCTGACTTAAAGGCACATACACTCCAAGTCTGGGAGGAGTCAACTAGCTGTCTGATGTAATAAAACTCACTATGCACTTGGTTTGAGCATAAAGCAAGGCTTTAATCAACTTATTTCAGAACATGGAGGTCTAGTTGTATCCACTAGCTCCCTTGTCTTTACAAAATGTCCCTGGCAAGCTGGGGCCAACGCCCAAGTATTTATACTCCTTGGACGGCGCCACCAGCTGGCCATCCAGTGTTACTTCATAGGTAGTTTCTCGATGATGAGATTTATGACACTGTCCTTGTATTTATTTGAATTAGAGGGTAAACTACAGCATGCAACTAACTGGCTTATCTCACTTTAATATTTATCTTCAATGCCTGTAGCTTGTTTTTTTTTTAAAGAATCCTGAGCAAATTCACTTTGTTTTAAAACACAAGCTTAAACATAACTCTTTATCAAACGCTTTTTGTGAAGACTATAAATCCCAAAATGTGACAAGTTGGTGTATGATTTTTGTCAACATTTTGTCTTTTCTCCATTTTCTTATTCAGTTTTCTATTTTCTTTCATGTTTCTCAATCTCCATTTATGATTTTACTTTTTTTTCTTTCTCCTCCCCTTAGTGCTTCATTGTATCTTTATGGAAGGTGCTGAGAGACTCAGAAGATAGGACCAGCAGCAACACAAAGATGCCCATATGGAGGAAGGAGAAAGAATAGCAATGGGTGGCGGGAGTGGGAAGGAGGGAAGCCAGGACTAAGTGGAAGTAGTGACAGTCCAAGAGAAAAAGAAAACAATTAAGAGAAACAGAGACATGAGGAGGAGGAGGATCATTAACGGAATTTAGGATTCAGCATGGGGATTGAATGTGATACCCTGCAATTAATGTGACAGTGTGAATCCTATTGCCACCACCACAGTATAAATGAATATTTCTCAAGATTTGCTTCCACCTACAAACAGCATTACTTAGTAAGACAGAGCTTCAGCACATTTGCTTGAAACATTGTTAATGCTAAAAATAAGAACACCCAAGAAACAAAAATTCAGTGACCCTCAGGCACCATGGCTACAGAATAGAGCCACATTATTTCTGGCTTCAAAAGATAGAGCCAGAATTATGAGTAATCAGCAATTTAAAGGGTTCTAGTCCCATGATTATTCTTTATCAATATATTGTTGAGATACCGCGGCAAACGTGGGAGTCGAGACCAGAGCCAGTGAAACAGTACAGCTCTTTATTTCAGCCTCATGGCAAAACAGGAACTAGAAAAGCCCGCGCATCCACTTAAATACTTCCCAGACAGGAAGTGCTCCCGGCAGCCTGTCCCTGCGGGAAACAAGTTGCTGGAGGAAAGGGCCCCCGGCTGGGGGCTTCTGCTTAGACTGTCTGTGCCGCCGTGAGCGGATTATGTCCAGTGGTGGCGTGTCGCCACAGAGCTCCCCCCAGAATCCGCTTAGGAGGAGTGGACGAGTCGTGATGGTGGTCTAATGGTTCTGCCGCAGCGGCTCTGAGTGGTCGCCGGTCTGGTTGGTTGGGTCGGGCGGTTCGCCGCCGGCTGTGCTGGCTTGCCGGGGGGACGGCCTCTAGTTGGAGGCTGGGCCACGGGGACCTGTTCCCCTGGTTCGGTGTGTGCTGGTTTGAGCCGGTCGATGGAGACTGTGTCGACCCTGTCGCCGAGTCGCAGCTTGAAGACCTTGTCCCCGGTTTGTAGTACCTCGTACGGTCCATCGTACGGGGGTCGCAGGGGCCCGCGGTGCGCGTCGTGTCGCACGAAGACGAAGCGCGCCTGCTGTAAAATTGGCGGGACATGAGGTGCGAGTTCGCCGTGTCGGTTGACCGGAAGTGGGGCGAACTGCTGAGCGGAAGAGAAAGAGTTGAGCCGCTGCTGTTCGGCCGACCAAGGCTTGGTAGGCTCCGGAAGGAATTCGCCTGGGACGCGCAGCGGTTGCCCGTAGACTAACTCCGCTGCCGAGGGCTGGAGGTCTTCCTTGACCGTGGTGTGTAGGCCGAGTAGCACCCACGGCAGGCGGTCAGTCCAGGTACTGTCCTGCAGGCCGGCGCGGAGTGAGGCCTTGAGTGACCTGTGGAAGCGTTCACAAAGTCCGTTGGCCTGCGGGTGGTACGCCGTGGTGTGGTGGAGCGTCACCCCGAGGTTGCGTGCTGTGGCCGTCCAGAGTTCGGAGGTGAACTGGGCGCCTCTGTCGGAGGTTATATCGGCCGGCACGCCGAACCTCGCAACCCAGGTGTTAACGAACGCCCTGGCGATGTCGGCTGTGGTGGTGGAGGACAGCGGCACTGCCTCAGGCCAGCGTGTGTAGCGGTCGACCATCATGAGGAGATAAGTTTGGCCTTGCGATGGCGGCAGGGGACCAACGATGTCGACGTGTACGTGGTCGAAGCGGCGGCTGGGTACCTCGAAGTCTCCCAGGGGTGCTTTGGTGTGCAGCTGTACCTTAGCCCGTTGGCAGGCGAGGCAGGAGGTGGCCCAAGTCCGAACATCTCTGCTGAGGCCGTGCCAGACGAAGCGCTTGGAGAGGAGTTTGACGGATGCGCGGGAACCCGGGTGAGAGAGCCCGTGGAGCGCGTCGAAGACGCGGCGGCGCCAGGTCTCAGGGACGACCGGCCTGGGGTGGCCGAGTGAGACGTCGCAAGTGACTGCCGTGGCTTCGGGCCCGTGCGCGACCTTGGCTAGGCGTAGCCCTGGCAGGCTGGTAGCCGCCGAGAGGAGGTCTGGGTCCGTGAGCTGGTCCGCTGCTAGTTGTGCGTAGTCGACCGCGAGGTGGTTCGCACAGACGGCGGGACGGGAAAGGCAGTCGGCGACCACGTTGTCTCTACCGGAGACGTGCTGAATGTCCGTAGTAAACTCGGACACGGCCGCGAGCTAGCGTTGCTTCCTAGCGGACCAGGGTTCGGTGTGCTTGGCCACCGCGTATGTGAGTGGCTTGTGGTCCACATACGCGGTGAAGGGGCGGCCTTCCAGGAGGAACCTGAAATGGCGGACCGACAGGTGGAGCGCGAGAAGCTCGCAGTCGAAAGTGGAGTATTTGACCTCCGGGGGGCGCAGTTGGCGGCTGTAGAAGGCAAGTGGCTGCCACGCGCCATTGACCCACTGCTCGAACACGGCCCCGACCGCGTGGTCGGAGGCATCGGTGGTGAGCGCGGCCCGGGCATCGGCCCTCGGGTGCGCGAGCAGGGTGGCGTCGGCGAGCGCGTTTTTGGTGGCGTCGAAGGCGGCTGCCGTGTCAGTGGTCCAGGCTACGTCCATCTTGCCGGATTTTCCTCGGAGGGAGTCGTATAGGGGCTTCATGAGGGCTGCAGCTCTGGGGATGAACCTGTTGTAGAAGTTCACCATCCCGAGGAACTCCTGGAGGCCCTTGATGGTTGTGGGGCGGGGGAATTGCTGGACGGCCTGCACCTTGTTGGGCAGGGGGACGGCCCCAGCAGGGGTGATGCGGTGACCGAGAAAATCGATCTCGGTTAGGCCGAATTGGCACTTCGCCGGGCTGAGGATGAGCCCGTGTTGGGCTAGGCGCCCGAACAGGATGCGAAGGTGTTCGAGGTGTTCCTGTTTGGAGGAGCTGGCCACGAGAATGTCGTCTAGATAGACGAATAGGAAGTTCAGGTCCCGGAGGACTGAGTCCATAAGGCGCTGGAAAGCCTGTGCTGCATTCTTGAGGCCGAAGGGCATCCTCAGGAACTCGAACAGGCCGAATGGGGTGATGACGGCCGTTTTGGGGATGTCCGCGGTGTGTACGGGGACTTGGTGGTAACCGCGCACCAGGTCGACTTTGGAAAAGACGGTTCGTCCGGCCAGTCGGGCCGAGAAGTCCTGGATGTGTGGCACTGGGTATCGATCGGGGGTGGTGGCGTCGTTGAGGCGGCGGTAGTCCCCGCAAGGGCGCCAGCCTCCGCCGGACTTGGGGGCGATGTGGAGGGGCGAGGCCCAAGGGCTGCTGGAGCGGCGGATGATGCCGAGTTGTTCCATGGTGGTGAACTCGGCCCGCGCGATTTCCAGCTTGGCCAGGTTGAGTCTGCGGGCGTGGGCTGAAACTGGGGGGCCGGTGGTGGGGATATAGTGTTCCACACCGTGCTTGGCGGCTTTGGCCGAAAAGGTCGGGTTAGTGAGGGCGGGAAACTCAGCTAGGAGTGCCGAGTAGTCGTCCGTGGCTCTGGCGAGGCAGTAGGTCGTCAGGCCGGCCGAACGGGCCGGGGTAAAGGCGCCGGGGATGGGGGCCATAGTGTTGATGTCGACGAGGCGGTGCCTCGGAATGTCAACAAGGAGGTCGTGGGCGCGTAGGAAGTCGGCGCCGATGAGTGGGCAGAGGACCTTGGCTGTGAGGAACTCCCAGCGGTAGCGGCGGCCCGTGAGGTCGAGCGTGACCATGCGGGTGCCATATGTGCGGATGTCAGAGCCGTTGGCTGCAGCCAGTGTGATACCCCGTGTGCCGCGTTGGATCTCGAGGGCGGAGGCGGGGGTGATGCTGTGCTGGGCCCCTGTGTCTCACAGAAATCGGCGGTTGGTTCTGTCGTCAGTGACGTACAGTAGGGGCTCCTTCTGCCCCGCGGCCATCGCGGGGGCCGGTGCGGGGGGGGGTTTGAAGGTACACGGTGGCGTGCAGCGTTGAGCCCTAGCGCCAAAACGGGTGTGGTAGTAGCAGTGACCCAGAGTGGTAGGGCGGTCGGGCCTAGCGGCCCGGGAAGACCGCGTGGTCGTTGCCGTGAGGTCGGGCGCGACGTCGCGAGCGGCCTGAGCAGAGAGCAGCCGGTCGGCCTTTTCGGCTATATCATTCAGGTCCGTGGAGTCGGACTCCACAATGAGCGGGCGGATGCTGGCGGGGAGCTGCCGAATGAAAAGCGTGCGAAAAAGGGCGCTGGGATTTTTGTCGTCTGAGAGGGACAGCATGTGGGAAAGGAGGTCTGATGGTGAAGCGTCACCAAGGCCGGGGAGGTCCAGGAGTTGGCAGTGGCCCTGGTAAGAGGACGTTTGAAATTTTATAAGTAGCGCAGCCTTCAGATGTTCGTACTTGCCCTCCGTTGGTGGATTCTGCAGCGCTGCCCAAACCTTGGGGACTGTATCGTAGGTGAGCGAGGCGACGAGGTAGTCGTACTTCGTGGCATCGACTGTAATGCCTTTCAGCCGGAATCTGGACTCAGCTTGAACGAACCAGGCTTCGGCGAGGTTCTCCCAAAAGTCTGGTAATTTAACCGTGACTGCGTTTGTATCCGCCAGGCTAGCTTAGGATTCGTCCTGAGCGTCGGGGTCACCAGTGTTGAGATACCGCGGCAAATGTGGGAGTCGAGACCAGAGCCAGTGAAACAGTACAGCTTTTTCTTTCAGCCTCATGGCAAAACAGGAACTAGAAAAGCCCGCGCATCCACTTAAATACTTCCCAGACAGGAAGTGCTCCCGGCAGCCTGTCCCTGCGGGAAACAAGTTGCTGGAGGAAAGGGCCCCCGGCTGGGGGCTTCTGCTTAGACTGTCTGTGCTGCCGTGAGCGGATTATGTCCAGTGGTGGCGTGTCGCCACAATATTCTAGTGCACAATACAATTCCATTCAACTACCAATAGACTTACCAACCCATCCGCCACACTCACAAGGCTTCCAGAAATGAATTCAGCCTCTTGAGCTCCTGTGGACATTTCTTAATTCTGAGAAGAGGAATAAGACTAGCACAAAGTGGCAGTGCCAACCACAATCATTACAAATAAACAACATCTACCATTCCAACTGCCCAAGATCCTTGCATAAATCTGAGATTATATCATGTCTTGATTGGCAATTAAAACTTGTGTGACTTATATATTGCCCCTGTTTCAATATTATCTCTTGGAACTCATTTTTGGTTGTCTTTGGCCAGGGGGTGGGGGGGTGCGGAGTGGGCGGAAGTGGGGGGGGAGGGGTGGGGGGGAATGAAGGCTGAGAGGAATTTCCCAGGATTCTTTTCCCCCTGAATTAGCATATTTATTTTTAATCTGCTTTTTTGCCTCTCTCAGGAGATTACATGGCTGCTGGCGGTGGAGAGTATTGAAGGTCTTGTTGCTTAGTTGCGACAGACTCAATGGACTAGCTGGTCTTTTCTGTCTGTCTTTTTCATCTGTGTTTTTTTTTGGTTTTGCTCTGCGTTCCCCCATTTAATGGGCTCCCCATGCTGTAAAGTCTGTGGTTTGTATTGTAAATAATACACAGACTCCAAGATTAACAAACAAAACAGGTCTTTACTATTCAGAGGTTCAGGCGATTCTGCCCTAGTTAACGTATCACAACCCTTATATACTGGTGTGGTCACTATCGGTATTACAGTATACATGAGCCAACAAATAGTGCCACACCTAAAGTAGTGCTCTTAAAGGCGAACGGTTACATTCTATAGTTCCCTTAAAGGTAAACGGGTACATACACTACAATCCTCCCTTTTTAGCTTTTTACTTACAGAATCCCGTTAAACATACAATCTTCAACTTTATATAAACAGTTTGCAGATATACTCTCGATGGAGTCAACGTCATATAACAATTTACAGATATACTCTCGATGGAGTCAACGTCATATAACAGTTTACAAACATACTCTCAGTGGAAACAGTTTACAGGTTCAGTCTCTGTGGGAACAGTTCATAAATTCAGTCTCTGGTATTAATTCGTCCCAGACAGCATCTTTTTGGTGTAGCCGGTTCACATGGTAAACGTGACTCCTCCATAGCCTTTTTAACAGCTTGTACTTTCGTCCTGTTGAACCAGCAGTGCGGACTTATACAACCCACTGGCTGTCTTGATAATGTCCCCGGATTTTTTTTACAAATTTAGCACCTTTCGTAGTGTTCGGACTGAGGTAGTAGAAGTAATAATATTTTAAACAGTTATTATCTCCGGCTTCTTCTTTTTCTTTTCTGCCTTTTTGAAACTCTCGAAGCTCCTTTCTCGGCGGCCAGCTGTAGCGCCATCAACTCTCTATGTTCCTTAGACCTTAAGTGCTTCATCCGCATTTCAGCACTTTGGGAGTTTTCATCACACTTTGGGCAGACCACCTCCTCGTAATATTCAGTGTCACTCAACAGGTCATGGTCACATTCGGGGTCATCCTGAGTTAGTCCATCGAGAGGCCCTTCTACTTTTTCCTTACCCAACTGGACGCTAGCCGACTGCTGTTCCTTCTCTATCTCTCTTTCTTTAAAAGACTTCCTCATGCGTTCATATTCATTCCACTCCTCCAGGGTTGTCTGCCATTCCTTCACTACTGACCTCAATACCTCCCCTTCCATCGAGGATTGAGTTATCAGGTGATTTAATCCTTCTATCGCAGCAGCTGTTTCCACATCCAGACATCTCTCCTGAAGAGACTTCTTCATGTGTTCAGCTTCCTCCAGCTTTTTCTGCTCCAAACCCCTCTCCTTTGACGATTTAAGCTCATGTTCAGGGCCCATTCTTACGATCTCTGTGTTTCTTACAGTTCCCTTTTCTTCCACTGAAAAGATTCCCAGTTGAATCTGTTCTTCAAGTCGTTGGACCTCGGCCATTGCCGCTTCATATTTATTTTGTGTTTCCTTTAATAATTTAACGAGTTCTTAGACATCCTGTATTCCCTGTTCTGTTATGTCTTCCACCACTAATTTTTCCTCTATGGATTGAATCCCTAACGATGAGTCAGCCTTGGCCTGGAGCTCATCAAACATCTCCTGCAGTCTTTGTAATTCTTGCTCCTGTTCAGACTTTTGTTGTTCATATGCTTCCAGTAAAACTAGCTTTTCGGAGGTTGCCAAGTTAACCCCTTCCAGGATTGTAGTCTGAGCCTGTTCATACTGTTCTTTCAACTCGTTACACTCTGCTTGCAACAAGTCGTAGAGATGAACTGGAATACCATCCTGACTTCCTGAAGATTCCACTTCCTTTGGATCGTTCTGTGCATATTCTAGTTCCTGAACAGCCTCAGGGAGATGTGATTGGTACTTGGCCACGATGGCTCTATGGTCGCTCTCAGCTTGAGCTAGCTGTCTCTGTTGTCTTTCCAGGGTCTCCCATTCGGTGTCCCAGAACTTTTTCATCTTTTCCATCTCTTGTACGAGACGGGCACTCAACTGTTCTAATTGTCGTTGTACTTTGACATAAGTTTGGGACCGAGCTCGGTGTTCTTCCGTCGTGGATGAATCCTTAGCTTGAGCAGGCTCAGAATTCTCTGTCAACCTGGGGTTCTGCTCTACAGCTTGATTTTGCTTGGTAACATGGGCCTGCCTGCCTGTCTTCGTTTCCTTTCCCCTCATCAGCAATTCCCTTTTTGCCTTGTCTTCCATGTTTACATTGGTCGTCACGTCATCCATTTCAGAATCTGAGCTGATAGCTTGCACCGAGTCCTCCTTCCCTATGGCTTTTAGGTAGTGCCATTCTATGTTTATTTTCTGCATCCACTCCCGCCCTAGGAGTGGTGGTCCTCCCTCAGGTAATACGTACAGATTCATTCGTGGGTGTTCTTTGCCCCTATCTCTCACTTTGACTCGTATTTTTCCCATGGGGTATACATTATGCCCCGTGTATGTCTGTAATACGAATTTAGTATTTCTTAAGGGTATGTGAGAGAATAGCCGGTGGTAGTCCTTTTGGTTGATGACTGATACAGCTGATCCCGTGTCCAGCTCCATTCGTACTTGGACTCCAGCTATTTTTAGTGTGACCCAGATCGTCTGTAGATCAGTTACTTTACCCACATTGTGGATTCTCAGACTATCCAGCTCCTGGCTGTTTGGGTCTGAGTCTGAATTTTGTTCGTCTGAACTCTTTTCAGCCACCTGATGCACCTTGTTGTACTTTTCTTGTGGTGGTGGCTTCCTTTGCTTGTTGGTCTTCTTTCCGGACCTGCATACCTTCGCGATGTGACCCAGTTTGCCACATTTCCTGCACTCTTGGTTCTTAAACCAGCACTGATTCTGGTCGTGCGTTGTCTTTCCACAACGGTAGCATTTGGAAGTGCTTGCAGTAATTTGGTCCACCCCGAGTGCCGCCGCCTTTAGCTGCATTTCCGCCGTTCCTTTCGCTGCAGCTTCGTGCGATGAAGCTATGAGGACAGCCCTGTCCAGTGTGAGGTCGTTTTCTTCCAGAAGTCGCTTCTGCGTTCCTTCTTTGGCCAAGCCGCATACGAACTTGTCCCGCAGCGCCTCTGTCAAATTCCCTCCAAACTGGCAGTATTTCGCTAGCTTACGCAGTTCGACTAAGTATTCCGCATTGCTTTCATCTTTCCTCTGGGTTCTTGCGTAAAATTTAAATCGTTCAGCCAGCATCAACGGTGTGGGGTTCAAGTGATCCTTCAGCACTGCTACGATCTCTTCGAAGGTCTGGTCCACTGGTTTAACTGGTGCTATTAGATGTTTCAAGAGCCCGTATGTTTTTGCTCCCATCGAATTTAACAAAGTTATTGCCTTGTCGTCATGCTCAATTTCGTTGGCTTTGCAATATATTTCTATACGTTCCACATACGTGGCCCAGTCCTCTATCTCAACATCAAAATCATTAATATTTCCTCGCTTAGGCATCTTCTTCTCTTCTCGAGAACAACACAAGTATTTCTTTACTTATTATTGTTTTTCTAAGATGGCGGTTTCCCGCTTCTGTCTTCTTCCCCGGCGGTTTTCCCGCGAAAAATGGCGGCTTTCCCGCGCTTCTCGGCTCTCCCCGCCCACTTTAATGGCGGTTTTCCCCGCGCTCTTCTGTTCTCCCCGCCCACGGCAATGGCGGTTTCCCGCTTCTTCCCCTGGCGGGAGGGGTACACTTTCCCCCGCGGGCGACAGCCGCTGGCTACCGGTCCCCAGCCTGTGCGTCGGCTTCAGCGCTCTCCGCTGGCTTTCAGACCCCCAGCCCGCGCGTCGGCTTCAGCGCTCTCCGCTGGTTTTCAGATCCCCAGCCCGCGCGTCGGCTTCAGCGCTCTCCGCTGGCTTTCAGATCCCCAGCCCGCGCGTCGGCTTCAGCGCTCTCCTTCCCGCAGCAGGCAACCGGCTCCGGGTACCCCCGATGACGGCGGACAGTTACAGCCTCTGAACTGGCTCTCGGCCAATTCCCGATTTCTCGGCTCTGTCTCACCCGGCCTGCTCCCGGTCTCAGCGCCTCTGGACCCGACTTTGTCTGGCTCCTTTCCCCCTCGACCGTGGTCGAGTGTACCGCCCTTATCCTCTGGTTTTGCTCCTTCCTTATTTTCTTTTACTGTTCCCTTACTCACAGTCCGTGGCAGCCTTGCCTCTCTTGTCGATCGGCTCGCTCCTCACTGTGGCAGAAGGGACCGTCAGTGCCTGTTGCAGATGGAAGTTTTCAATGCCAAAATCTCCCTCTTTGCTATCGCTGCAGCCTCGAGTTTTCACCCAGCAGAACGACGAGGGCGGGTGCCTCACTTCGACGCTCCTTAGTTGCTTAGGAACTACTGTTGCCGCAGGGTACGATCGGCCTCGTCGCCATTGTAAAGTCTGTGGTTTGTATTGTAAATAATACACAGACTCCAAGATTAACAAACAAAACAGGTCTTTACTATTCAGAGGTTCAGGCGATTCTGCCCTGGTTAACGTATCACAACCCTTATATACTGGTGTGGTCACTATCGGTATTACAGTATACATGAGCCAACAAATAGTGCCACACCTAAAGTAGTGCTCTTAAAGGCGAACGGTTACATTCTATAGTTCCCTTAAAGGTAAACGGGTACATACACTACACATACAACACATGAAGACCGATTTCACAGAATCACAGAAACCCCACAGTGCAGATAGAGGCCATTTTGGCCCATCGAGCCTGCACTGACATTTCAATGTCTGCCTGTCTGACAGGAATGGGGCAAGCTGGTGATTAAATTAGTGATAGAGTACTAATCACTGCATTCTCAACGCGCTCCTGCCTGCCGCCATCTTAACCGCGCTGTTTTCCGAGTTGGCTGAGGTGGCCGCGAGAGGCAAACGGAGGCCTCATGAATGCAAGTAAATCAGGATCCTATGATGCAAGTAGAACCCCAAAGCCATTTTTACATTAAATTTCAGAAGTCCCACCCAGTACCTAACCCGCCAGTGAAACCTAACAGGACTGGTCTCGCAGAGCAACTGAAGCAGTATTTAAAGGGGCACTCTGCTGCAGTTAAGTGGATCATACGATCTTTGTGCTACATAGATTGCCAGGAGAGTTTGCAGCTTCCAGATTATTTCTTTCTGATATTTTTTGCCTTACTTACCCTCAGTAAGCTTTATCTGCTTTTCATGGGTGCTATTATTAGCAATTACCAAAGGAACAGACATCCGAGAGAGGCAAACACATGTCGCTCCCGCTGCGCCACTCCCGTGGGACTGAGGTTTATCATTTCCACTGATCCGCAGTAGAGCAGGCTGCAGAAGATGAGTGAAGCCTTGAAAGGCACTATCCATTTGCTCCATCAATCTGTCCAAGGTGGACATCTGCCTCTCCAAGGTAGAGGACAGGTTTGAACCCAGTGTTTGTATGGCAGCCATATAAGGCTGGCGATACTGACTCCCTTTGTGATGGCCCAGCTGCAGCATACCTGGAGGTGGCCACACTCATCATGTTAGATGCCTGGATTTTGTTCGTTGCCTCCCCTCCAGCTGTGCAACTTGTGCAGGCAGTCAGGAGAGAGGATTCATTTTATGGCCCATTGCTTTGCAACACCGTAATGAAGTACTCCTACATTAAGAATATAGGGCTAGATTTTCAGTATAGGCAGTTTTGGGGCGCTAACCTTAGCGCCCGCCCGAAGTTAGCGCCCGCCCCAAAGTAGCGCCCCGTTGCCGGGAATTCAGTGGCTTCGCCCTAAGAGGTTGGTGGAGCGCTAAAAGAGGCGTTCCACTACTATCTTTAGGCGCTAAGCCGGCGGTCCAGAGGGATAGCGCCCAGGCGGGGCGCAGCGCGGGTGCGGTCATTTTTGGACTGACAGCAGACCCCGTGGCGCCGACCAGCTCTTAAAGGGGGAAGGGACGAATTGGTCTGCTGCCACGCCCTGCACACTGCAGCCTTGCAAAGAGGCCTCAACACTGCTGCTCAGCCCCAGGGAGTCATGGCAACGCCAGAGAAGGCCCGTCAGCGTGCCCTGCGCTTCTCAGAGGGTGATCTGGACATAATGGTCACAGCTCTGGAGGTGAGGCGCAAGATCTTGTTCCCAGAGAGTGGGAGGAATCCAACCCACCACGACTACACCAAAGCCTGGAAGCAGATCGCCCAGAGGGTGACGTTCACCGGCGATGCCCCCAGGACCCACAAACAATGTCGTAAAAAATACAACGACCTGACCAGGATTGTCAAGGTGAGTAGACTTTCCAGTCTCCTCCTCATTCTTGCATGTACACCTGACATGATGGGCAAAGGGAGCTGAAAGTCCTATTGGCCAGCCCTCAGCCAGCAGCATTGGGACAGTCATGAGCATCAAATGGCCATTCGGCACTCTACACTTTGGCCAAGCTATTCCACCATGGGAGGCAGTGCACACTACATCAGGGCTTCACTCTGGCCAAGCTATTCCACCATGGGAGGCAGTGCACACTACATCAGGGCTTCGCTCTGGCCAAGCTATTCCACCATGGGAGGCAGTGCACACTACATCAGGGCTTCACTCTGGCCAAGCTATTCCACCATGGGAGGCAGTGCACACTACATCAGGGCTTCACTCTGGCCAAGCTATTCCACCATGGGAGGCAGTGCACACTACATCAGGGCTACACTGCGCACTTACAGCCCGTCCTTTCTCTTGCAGGCTAAAGTAGCCTTTAATCGCCAGGCCCGTGCCAGGGGTGGCCGCGCCAAGCTGCAGAAGCTCACTCGGCTGGAGGAGCGCGTGTGTGTGCTCATGGGAGCCCGTGTGATCGTCCCCACAGCGTGCGGAGTATCCGACCCTCCACTGCCCAGCAATGGTAAGGACCTCGCCTTTTGGCCCTCTCGCGTCGCACTGGCCCATCCGAGCTACCTCCTTTGCCACTGTCCCACCAATGCGCTGAATGCCACCAGTCCTAACTCCCTCGCTGACGCCGTCTCCTCACTCTGAAGCTACTCTTGTGCATTCCTGCTTTCAGCTGGTGACGACCAGGACCCTGAAGCTGCCAGTGACAGCACCTCCGAGCAGGAGGAGGAGGAGGAGCAAGCCGGACCATCGGGGGAACAGTCACGTCCCGCAGGAGAGGAGGAAATGCTTGACACCTCCTCACTGGACGAGTGCCTGGAGGAACTGCCGCAGGGCAATGCAGCTTCTGGGACCAGTGGCGTCCAGCCACCCAGGAGCCGTGCGCGTGGCCCGCGGCCTTCCCCCCAAAGGGGGGAAGGATCAGAGGGGAGTGCTGCTGATCGGCACACTCGCCGCCACCAACGTGGCAAGGGTCCCTTAGTACGGCCCCCTCCTCCCCAGCGGGAGAGTCGCGACTCCAGTCCGGACACCTTCACCTCGGAGGAGGTGCGGAAGCTGGATAAGATGGCCGAGGATTCGGACCGGCGCCACACGGAGCTCATGAGCGTGGTGGGGCGCATGCCTGAGGCCATCGAGTCGCTGGCGACCAGTGTGCGCGAGTTCGGGGCAGCAACTGCCGCGAGTGGCCGCATGCTGACTGATGCCGTCAAGACCCTGGCGGATGTGATGCGCGCGCACACCAGGACAACAGGGGCACTCACTGCTGCCACACGCGCTGTCTCAGGCAGGCATCGCCAGGGCAGCCGCCGCGCTGGACCATCCCAGCAAGCCGCCCATCGGCTGATTGTTGCGGATCCTGCAGTGCGGGCCCGGCCGAGTGCCACCGCGCCACAGCACCAGCCAGCGCATCCCAGATGCCAGCTGGCCCACATTGCGCCATCCGTCGCCGCCATTCCCCCACTGGGGCGTCAAGGGCAAGCAGCTGCAGCTGATGGTGGCCAGGCTCAGGTGCGCCACTCAGCAGACGGCCCCTCGAGGCCCAAACGCCGTGTAGGCCGCCCCCCAGCGGCATCTGGCGGAAGGGCATCTGAGCCTCAGGCACCTTCCCCCAGCCTCGCAGCAGCCACTGGGCAGAGCTTGCGAAGGAGCAGCAGGCCGGGCAGGGGAGGCAAAAGGCTGGGCAAGGTCTCGCCCTCGCAGGCCACTCAGTAGAGGGTGTGGCCAGCTTTCCTTTTATATGGCGGTGGCCATCTTTATTTTGCCCATGGTTGTGTTGTTGGAGGGCTTATTTTTTGCGTTAGGCCGACGTTGAGGCCCGGTTTGAAGAAAGGTGGAGTGACTCCTCCCCAGTTTGTGGGAGTGAGTCGTTTGTTGGGCTTTTTGTGGGGCCCGTTTATTGTTTTTGGGGATTCATGTGGGAAGGGCTTTTCATTTTTGTGTAATAAAAAATTATCTTTATTCATGCAGTCTCCATGGTTGTTCTTCTTAGTGTTTGTTGGCTTCGCCGGCTGAGGGCTTGCGGAGCGGCTGCATTCATCTTCCCTCATGGCCCCTGGCCATTCCCTGACAGGGGGCTTAGAAGTACCGTGTAATAAGGTGGCGTCATGCGGCCCTTGGCCCTGGTCGCTCCCTCCTGGGAACGTACTCCTGCTCCTCCTCCTCCTCCTCCTCATGCTCCTCCTGCTCCTCCTCCTGAGGTGCTGGTCCAACGTCAGGTGGCAGTGCCTGAGTCCTGCGGATAGCCAGGTTGTGTAGCATGCAGCAAACCACCACAAATTGGGAGACCCGGTCCGGCGAATACTGGAGAGCTTCTCCGGGCGATCAAGGCAGCGGAACCGTTGCTTGAGGACCCCAATAGTTAGCTCGATGATGTTGCGGGTGGTTTGATGGCTCTCGTTGTGGGCCTCTTCAGCAGCGGTCCTGGGCGCGCGGAGCGGGGTCATGAGCCAGGTGCACAAAGGATAGCCTTTGTCCCCGAGTAGCCATCCTCTTGGGGGAGGCTGTGCCTGGAACATGTCATGCACAGTACTCTGCCGCAGGATAAAGGCATCGTGGCTGCTGCCTGGGAAGCTGGCATTGACTGCCATGATGCGCTGCTTGTGGTCACAGACCAGCTGCACATTCAGAGAATGGTAGCCCTTCCTGTTGCGATACTGCTCGCCATGCTCCAGAGGGGCCCGCAAAGCCACATGCGTACAGTCAATGGCGCCCTGCACCAAGGGGAATTCCCCGAGTCTGGAAAATCCCAATGCGCGCTGATGCTGGCTCTCCAGGGCCATGGGGAAGGAGATGAATTGGCTTCTCCTTCTGAACAGTGCTTCAGTCACCTGGCGGATGCAGCGATGCGCGCCGTACTGGGAGATGTTTGCTATGTCCCCAGCAGCGTATTGGAAGGAGCCGGTGGCATAGAAGTTCAATGCCACGGTCACCTTCACTTCCACCGACAGAGACGTCCTGCACCTGAGCTTTGGCCGCAGATCTCGGCGAAGCAGGTGGCAGATCTCTGCAATCACCTCCTTTCGGAATCGGAGCCTTTTAACACATCGCGCGGCACTCATGTTCAGGTAGGAGCGCTGCTGGCGGTATAGCCTGACTGGGTAAGGCCTACGTGGCCGACGCCTGTAGCCCCCTCTGCCTCTAGCCAGGGCTGCCCCTCTCACAATGCGTCTGCGAGCCCTACGGACATGGAGCTGCAGCTCCGCGTTGGCACCCCATGCAACCCCCATCAAATCCTGGCAAACACTCAAATTTCCAAAAGGCCACTTGCAGCGCTCTGGCCTGAGTCCAAAAATACCTGAGCTCTTGCTGCTTGAAACCAGTTAGCTATCCTCCTTGTTGTGTCTCCAGAAATGCATTGCACAAGAGTGTTTTCTGAAAAAATGCTGGCCTTTATACTGGAGAGCACGTCCCCTTTAATTTGCGCCCCCCGGGGCCCGCGCTGGTTGTGTTGCGTTCCTTTTTCCAAACGCTCCGGCCGCCAGCCGCACAATGGGGCGGTCCGACTGAAGTTTGGAATCGGGGCGCACAAAGGGCGTTGCACGAGGATGTGACGTCATTTTCTGCGCGCGCATCCGGGCGGGCGCTAAACTTTGCGCCGGCGCTAACGGGCAACTTAATTTGGGGCGGGGCGCAAACTGCGCTGCGCACGGGCGCTACACGCATAGCGCCCGAAAATCACTTCTCTTAAGGCGCTAACTGCTGGCGCTATCAACTGAAAATCTAGCCCATAGTGTGTGGAATAAAATTACACCATCAGTCCATCAAGCCTATTTCCTTCAGCAACCTTTTGGCCAGCCATTCATTTTGCCCTTCTAGTTTTCTGAGTAAGGCAACCAGCCATAGTTAATCTTCCAGGAAGGTAAAACCATGTGAAGTTTCTCCTTGACCTCTACTGTAATCAAACAAATTTCCACTGAATTAAATCAATATCCATGGGTGTCTGGAAAGACTGGCAGGTGGATAAACTGATGGAAGGACTACAATCACAGCATATTCCCCACCTTCCCTATTATTACTGAGAGAAATATAAATCAATAAAGGAAATAAGGAGAATTTGACCTAAATATTCAGTACAGAAATAAAACAGTTCTTTTGGAGAAAAATTATTTAAATGTTGTAGCATCCATTTGTGAAATTATCCAACAGATTATGATACATTGCACAAAAGTGACATAATTTAAAGTTACAGAGCTACAAGTAAATAAAGTACTTTCCTTTGATTAGTTATATACTGTGTTTGAATTCAAATGGCTGCCAAGATTGTCTTTTTAGTGAATGTGTGTTATTTTCTGCTTTTTCTATCCTCAATTCCCTCAGCAGTTTTATTTATTGTTAGACTAAGCCTTCTGTACTAAATCTGTAAAAAAAAGGTCAGTCTTTCTAAAGCTGACCTGAAGCATCATGACCATTCAATCGCTCACTCTCTGCCCTCGCCCTATGGGGCTTCCAAGATTAGATTAGATTTCACCTCCCAGATAGATACATTTATTTGGCATAACTGTGCTGACTTAATTACATGTCCTTGCATATGGTGCGCACAGTTAAATGATGCTCACAATGCAAACAAGGAGAAGAGTTTGACTGCTAGGCACTGAATTTTCCATTACGTTTGCAGTCCCCATGAACAGATGTTAACAAATCTGTTTTCCACAGTTTCTTGTTAAGCCTGGCCAGATTGCCTCGCACCCTTTGGCTCGTCCAACTAACCAATTTTGAGTGACAAACCTGATGCACATTTCTTTTTTAATGAACTCAAAGCAAGCATGAAACCATGACAGCACCTTGCACAGCCCTGCTGTCCAAATACTGGCAAATAATCTGCAAGTTTTGTTCAAGCTAGGACATGATTAATTACCTTCACAAAGACAAACATGAGTAGCCTTAGTAATTACACTGTGTTTTAGTGAGATACAACTAAATTACATGTATTAACTCAAACATCTATTGCCTGCTTTCTCAGATAGTGCAGTATTCTCTTTATTACTAATTTGCAAGATACACTGAACAGAGCATTTATTGACCCAGGGCACTGTCAGCCCAGGTAGATATATTTGCTTGACAACCACTTCAGTTTTGTTGGCAATAAAACACAATCATTGGCTGTGGAGCTCTGCATAGGAAGAGTGATCTGGTGTCAATGTTATTAATGAACCCTGAAATGCTCTAACCATACATTTATACTGTTAGCAGACACTGTTGAGAATTTATTGTCATTCCCTACATTTGAAAAAACAAATTGATTTGCTTAATTGCACAAAATGAGACATTAAAGCTAATATCCAACAAGCTATAACTAAATTAGTCTATGCATCAACAATTATTCATGTTACAGCTGCTGTGTGGGCAGTAAGGAAAGAGAATGGGCTGCATTAAACATGCTCAGATGAGCATTAAAATCAAATAAATACAAATGCTGGAAATATAATGCATTTGAAAAGATAGAAGAAAAGTTAAAGGTATAAACCCTTCTTCAGAACTGGAAACTGGAAGATAAGGACACCCCTTTTATCAGACCAAACAATGCTTCTTCTTGCTCTTATGCTGGACTGGAAAAATTCATTGACTCATATCCCATTGCTACACATCCATCACCTTTACATTCTCTATCTCTGACTCTTTCTTTGCTCTCCATCGCTGACAGTGGACTTTCTTGAATACTATCGCATAGTGGATTTGTTTAAGCTCTTCGTTCACTACCTTCAAGTGTTCCCTTGTAATGTTATATACCTGAGTATTGGTTTGCTTATATTGGTCTATGCCAAATCATGTCAAATTTAATTCTGTTAAGGTCACTGTCAGTCAAGGTGCCACTACTTCCATTTCCAGTATGCTAGCTTTCCTGGCCTTCATGCTCATTAACATTATTAGTGGCTCTCGGTTAGGTATAGTCTATCTTCCTTCCAAAACTACCAACATCATTCCTTCCTCAAAAAGCCCATCTTGAGCAGTCTGTTCTTCCAACTATCACCTAACCACCCCTTCTTAACCAAGATCCCTGATAATGTTGTCACCTCCAGCCGTGTGCTCATCTCTCTCACAATTCCTTGTTCGAACCCCTTTAGTTTGATTTTACCCTGCCCACAGCTTGACAACTGCCCAAATCAAAGTCACCAACAATATTCTCACTAAGTGTGACTGTGACCATTCATTCCTCCTTGACTACTCTGCAGCATTTGGGCTGATCAATCATGTCATCCTTTTCTACCATTCACCTCAGTAGAATTGCCCTTACGTGGTTCAAATCTTACCTGTCCCAATACAGCCAATCCATCTCCAGCAATGGCTTTAGCACCAGCTCCTGCATAGTCACCTCTGGAGCTCCACACCTTGGCTCCCTCATCCTTCTCATTTACACACTGCCCCTCGGTTACACCATTTGTAGACATGAGGCCAGCTTCCACTGTTCTATCTCTTCAACATTTCTCTCAGCTCCAAAACCACCTATGTCAGATTGCATGTCTGACAAAAAGCCAGAACTTCCTACAATGAAACATTGGAACACTGAAAGCCTTGCTAAAAACTTTGCATTCTTGCCTTCAAGTCCATTCAGTTCCCTGGCTGCTCATTCAGGCTGAACCAGATTGCAAACAGCTGTGGTATTCTGTTTGACTCAGACCTGAGCTTTATTTCTCATATAACAACAGAACATGCTGGAAACACTCAGCAGGTCAGGCAGCATCGTGGAGAGAGAAACAGAGTTAATGTTTTGGGTCGATGACCCTTCGTCAGAACCCTTCGAAGGGTCATCGACCCGAAACGTTAACTCTGTTTCTCTCTCCACGATGCTGCCTGACCTGCTGAATGTTTCCAGCATTTTCTGTTCTTATTTCAGATTTCCAGCATCTGCAGTATTTTGCTATTGTAGTGGTGTTCAATTCTCATATCCTACCCATCAACAATGCTTATTTTCACTTAGCAACATTTCACACCTCCACCCTTACCTAATTCCTACTGCCACTAAAACCCTATTTGCACCTTTGTCATTTGTAGACTACTTCTCCAATGGCATACATGCTGAACTCATGACCTCCACCCTCCTTAAACTCCAAATTGCCAAAATTCCACCAGTTGCATCAAACCCCACTTGCCCATCAACCCCATTCTTGCTGACCTACATTAAATCCGCAGTCTGAACTCCATGGGGGCGATCTTGCCAGCCCTGGGGTGGCGGGTATGGAGGCGGGACTGCCGGAAAAATGGCGGAATCTGGGGGCAGGTGCCCATCCCGCCCCCAACCTGCTTCCGTGTCATCTTCCCAGGAGGCGGGTACCTGACCCGCGCCGGGTCCCATCTCCTGGAGGTGGGAAGGGGATTACAGCCACTTAACTGCCTGTTAACAGGTAGTTAACAGGCAGTTAAGAGGATTGTCCCCATTTTTCCAAGAGAGGTGCGGGCTTCCCAACGTCGGGAAACCCTGCCAGGGTCACCGAGGTAAGCAGTGGGTCGGAGGGGGTCGGAGGGGTGCAAAAGTGCGCTGTGAAGGTAAGTGATGGGTGCAAGTGCAGAGAGGTAAGTATGTGAGATGAGTGGAAAGTGATAGAAAATGTTTACTTACCTTTGGTTCTTCCTGCAAGCTTCAACAGTTGGGGATGTGGAGAGTCTCGCATCTCACTGGCAGAGATGACAGATGGCTGCTGCATTCTCCGATGCAGAAACCATCTAATTTCTGTTAAAGAAAGAGGTTTGATGAGTCTTGAATACAAGGACTCATCAAACAACACAGAATGTCAGTGTCTGACAGCTTCACAGAGCTGTCAAACGATGACAATTCATCTGTCAAAAAATTTTGACAGATGAAACATCATATGCTGACGTTCTCTGTAACCGGCTTCCCCATAATTGGCCTGCTAAGCCCGCTGGGCGGGCTTAACAAGGTCAATCAAGGGAAAATAGCGCAGGTTGGCCACAAGTCGATGGAGGCGGGAAACGACCCAACAAGCAGCAGTCCCGCCTCCAATGTGCCCCCATTTAACAGGACATTATAATATTGTCAGTGTATCTAACTTCTTATCAATAATAGAAGGGAAAGAAAAAGCAGAGAACATCACTTGTTTGTAAATATAGCTGCTGCTTACTTAATTCCAACATAAAATATGCTTTATGGATGCTTTTATAACTATCTTTGAAATTTTATCTGAATAATAAAATAAAAGATATGACCCAAAGTTCTGACACCAGCTGGTCCAATTTGCGGATAACAGCAAAAGTGGATAAAAGGAAAAAGAAAAAGAAAAAACTGGAAATCCTGAAAATCTGAAACAAAGACAGAAAATGCTGGAAATACAACAGGCCAATCATGCGACAAGATAGGTTAATGTTTTAGATGTAACCCTTCATCAGAACTGAAAGATAAGAAAGCATTTTAGTGAGATTTTTTTTTTAAATGATAAAAAGGGGGAAGAACAACAAATATTCCAATCACAGATGCTGAGTTGATGGGCTGGATTTTGTCACTGGGGTGGGCTGGGGTCATGTCATTCGCTTTTCGTGTTATCCATCCGATTCCAAATCGATGTGGGAGAATGATGCGATTTTCACATAATTGGGCAATTGAGTTCCAGCGTGTGGGAATCCATGGCCCAATTAGTTTTTTCAGTCTGAAACTTGCCTCCAATTATGTCATCATTGCTGCTGCATTTACGGTCTGCAAGAAGCCTTGCTCCTTCTGCAGACTGCCAATCTTTTGGCCTTTGCAGTGAGAGGGACCTGGAGGCAGAATGAGCAGTGGGAGACCTAAGTCTGCTCCCAGGTTTGATGACGTCGCCCTGCAAACTTTGGTGGAGGGAGCAAGAGCTAGTAAGGAGGTGCTCTTCCCTTCTTCAGGGAGGAAGAGGCCTCTCCAGCAAACGGAGGTTGTGTGGGTCCAGGTGGCCCAGGAGGTGAACTTGTTGTCCCTCATCTGCAGAACCTGGCTTCAGTGCAGGAAGAGATTTCATGACCTTCTGCGCACTGGAAAAGTGAGTATGACTTTGCCATCACCCTCAATCTGACCCCCATTGCCTCTCCTCACCAGCACTCAGCTTTAGCAACCTCTTCCTCCGCATCCCACTTGACACTGACATCCCTGCACCCTTACCCATTCCCTCTCTCTCTATGGTCACATTCACCTATAACTATTCGACTATGCAGCCCTCACACTCCCTATCACTGTGATGCTATGAAAACAACTTACAAAACACAGGGAGGGCCCATGATCTTGCCAACTCACTCCATCTTTGTCTCCTTCTAAGCATCTATGCTATGGATTCTCTACACTCACTCCTTCATTCTCACTCAAACTCCACTTGTCTCCCTCATTGCAGGAAAAGAGAGCTCACAATAAGAGGGAAAGAACGAGGACAGGAGGAGGGCCACCCTCACTAGCCCACCTCACCCCTTGGGAGGAGGCGGTCCTGGAGATTGTGGGACTGGAGGACGATGCGCAAGTGGGGGACGGCCAGACGGGTGCATATGAGAAAGCTGGTGACAGAATAGTTTTTCATCTCTCTCACTGACATTGTATGAGTCGCTGATAATGATTCTGAAGCTCTAACAGATGGACTTATGATCATCTGCAAGATACGATGTGCATGTAACTTTGGCCTCACATCTCTGACTCTTTCCTTTACTCCCCCACAGGACGATCGCAAGCACCCATCCCCACTATCTTGCAGGAACAGCCTGAGTCTCCAGACTCCTCAGAGGAAGCTGCAACCTCTGAGGGTGCAGCATCAGCAGAATTCAGCCAACCCAGCACCAGCGCAGACACTCACACCTCGGTGGGTCCATTGCGAGATAGAGTAGTGTTGTCACCTGATGTATCACAGCTCACAAGTGAGCATCAGCAGATTGTGAAGACAGGGACAACAGTAGAGAGTCCTAGTCGGAGGGCGCAGGACTCTCCCAGCTTGGCTCGGCTCAGCTGCATGTCGACCCTCTGCCTGTGGGTCCATCCAGAAGAACAGCGGTGCTGGAACTCCAGGAACAGGTGCAGGAGTCTCTGGCAGGTTTTGTCTCCAGGGTCACTGCGAGTGTGGCGCGCATGGAGGAGTCCATCACAAACATGAGCAGAGCCTTTGTGGAGTCATTGGCGCATGAATGCAGCACCACGGAAAGGATGGCAACCTCCGTGAAAAGGCTGGCTACGGCCATGGAGGCATTAAGTCGCCAGAGTGAGGAAAACATGGTGAGTGTTCCGAATAGACTGACATCTCTGGAGGAGCGATGGTCAGCTATTGAACAGAGAAACCAGAGCTTCATGGAAGTCCTTCTGAATAGGACTGCCAGTGCAGATATGGGTCCCCATGGCCCCCCTGATGTGCAGCAAGGTGCTCTCAAGCCACTTGCAAGCGCTGACGGGGACCTGACCCATGAGAGGAAAGTTGGTGGCAGACATCAAGGAAGTGAGGGCTCCTCTCCAAGCGCTCACACTTCCATGCCACTGCAGAGCCCTCGGTAAGAGCCCCACCAGAGTCCCCACCCAACTGAGATCAGCGTCTCAACCCCTGCACAGCCGCAGGAGCAGCAGACTGCTGACGAGCCCTCACAGGTTTGCAACCCCAGAGGATACCCGCCAAAGGTGTCGAGACAGGAGCAACAAGAAAGTGAGCAAAGGGCCTCCGCATCTGCTGAAGTCACAGGGAAAGCACCATGAAGCACGCGTAAGAGAAAAATACTGCAGAAATAGTCACAAGGGTAGTCACTTGGGCGAAATGTTGTGTTTATTTTTAAAATGCCATCAGTTGGTTATTGTAAATTAAAATTCTGATGGCAACTGTTGCAGTTGTGGCGTGTGTCATTTCGCAAATGGAACTTCCACGTTGAGGGCTTAGGATTACTTGCAATTGTCAGTATGGTAGTCAGAGTGCTAGGAATCCTCTGGTTCTTGGCCATTGTCGATGCTCTGGTAAGAAGCTGCGAGGCAAAAATGCTTGATTGACTAGGCTAAGTAAATCTGGCCAAGATGAGTGCATTCCTTGCATCCCGGGCAGCAATGTGGTCACGCGCTAGCGCCTTCTGGCCTGTGCAGCTTCAGGTGGGTGAGCAGCAGCTTGGCGCTCCTGTTGCTGCTGCTGCTATTGGTGGTGCTGTTGTTCATGGTTCTGCTGCTGCCACGGCTGGTCTTCACCCGAATCTGATGTCCAGGGGGAAAGGAAATAAATGGTTCCCATGCTTCTGCTACATGCCTCAGTTGAGGAAGCGCTCAGTCAAGGTGGCGGGAGGGGTTTCCCAGGAGGTCACACTGGAGATGGGTGTCAGGCTCCAAACTTCCACAGCTGTGGTTATGCCTGCTAAAAGTTCCCCAGACCTGAGGCAACAAAGTCCTACCACCTGCAAATGATGACTGATCAAATCTATTTAATGGTGGAGCTGCAGCTGATAGTCAGCAATCCAATTGTGCTCCCGCCAGGTTTCACCATCGTGTTTCAGAGGAGACGTGAATCACGTGGGAAATGTGTTACAATCGGAAAGGCCTCTCAAAATGGGATTATAGAAGCAATTTAGTGGTTGTTAAGCGCCTTAAGGGCCTATCCCGCCTCTTGGAGGCGGGACGGAGACGGGATCAGAAACCACGCTTTGGGAAAATTGTTTGGAGGTGGGGTCGGGCCCGGGCCCGCCCGCCACTTTTGCAATTTTAACACCCCACACGCCTCCATTCCCGCCTCCTCGGGCCTGGCAAAATCCAGCCCGATGAGTTTAGTGACCTGCAAACAACTTGATAAGAAACTGTAAAATTACATTAAAAACCATTTCATTGGGCAATGGAAAGACATTAAAAGAGCAAAGGAATGTGCAAATGGTTAACATGGTGAAAAGATATGGGAGAGGTCCACAAAAAGGAAAAAAGGTAAAATAAATAGGGGGGTGGGGGGGAATTGAAAATGGAAAGCAGAATAAAAACTGCAGGTCCAGGAGATCTGAGATCAAAACAGAAAATGCAGGCAAAACATATTGGGGTGAATTGGTCTTTGGCGGTAGCGCAAAATGGGCAATAGTGAATCAGCAGCCCATTTTACTGCCTGATTATTTTTTCCATTCAAGTCAATGGAAAAAAAAAATCAGATGGGGTGTAAAATGGGATATTGATTCATTCTTGCACATTAAGCACTATCGTCAAAGACCAATTCACCCCCAATAGGTCCACCGGCTTTGGCCAACACTACAGGCACAGACTGAGCTCTCACTGCCAGCGCTGAGCTCTGAAGAATTGGATATTGAGTAAAACTAGCACAAACTATCAGCATGATACTATCTATTATGGTTAAACATTTCTTTATGGTGTGTTGCAAGTTGCGTTAACATCACTTCTGCAATGCTCCCTGATTGGCATGAACTAATGCTGCAGAATTTATGTACTGTAATAATTTGTAAGCAATCTTAAACTCATATGGAAAGATTACAAACAACAGATTGCATTACAAATGCTGTTTCTGATAACACAAGCCATTAATTCTAAGTGTTATATATTGGATCCTGCAACACAAACATAGGAGGCAAAATTCCCCTCATTTGCGCCTCCGCGGGAGGTTAGCGATGGCACTACCAGGTATTGCCCCGATCTTCTGCACCCGGAGATCATGACGTCATCTCCGGGCGTAGCGCCCCGGGAGAAAATTCCCCCTCGCGCCCTGCAGCAGCGCCAGGCGATGTTACCGACTGCTGCAGGGGTCGCGAACAGTGAGACCGGCCACTCACGGGACACCATGGCTGGCTGGCATGAAAAAAAATCACCGATTTTAAAAGAACATTTCTGAGCACCGGACGCGGACTGAGTGCCGCGATCGGTTAGCCCGGCACTTAGCTTGAGTGCCAGGCTGATCGCACGGCACTCCCGCACCCTGGTGCTGCATCAGATGCCAAAAAAAATGCAGAACTCGCAGCGGGGAGCCCTTCCCTTTAATTGAGGGAAGGTTCCTGGCAATGCGGCAGCGCCACGCATGGCCACACGTGGCACTGCTGAGCACATCGCCCCTGATCGGGGCATTCCCCGCCTCTTGCGCTCCAAGAGGCAACTGGCGTGCTTGACTTAGTGCTCCACTTCCCTCTTGGAGCAAAAAATTAGAAGTTCTCAAATGCTTGAAAAGGTTAGCGCCTGGCGCTAACTTTTCAAACATTTTTGTCTTAGTGCCCCAAATGGCCCTCATGGGGAATTTCTCTCCCATAGTGTCAAATCTGAATAGATTTAGCTCTTCTGTCTTTCTTTATATATTAATGATCTCAGATTGAATTATCTCGATCTGGGTCTATTCTAGTTGCCCTAGTTTAAATTCTTTCCATTGTCTTCTAACAAGTACAATGAACAACGTTAGGCACAATTCTCCAAAATTATCTAATTTCTCCTTTATAAAGTGAGTATGGAACATTTCCTTGGATTAGATCAGTTTGTTTCTACACGCCAACATTCTAATTTCCATGGCAACCATCACAACCCAGTTTTCTTTTCATGATCCACCTTATTCAATATATATTTTTTAATATTTACTTCTATGTTGAAATATATTCATTATTTTACATTTCTCGGCTTTAATTGGGATATATGCCCAGCTTTTAGCTTCCTATATAAAAGTACTTGAGTATTGGATATAAAAGCACTTTATACAATTTTCCTGTTGAACTATTAGAGCTGACTATTCCGACGCACTGCACTGTGACTTACCATCAGCAGCAGGTTAAGGTTTGTGGTCTTGAAGCATCAATAATAATCACAGTTGAGTACCTGGACAATCCAGACATAAAGCTTTTACGACCTAGAAGTCACTGTGCGCAATACAACCAACTGAGCTAACCATATAAATGACAACCAGAGAAAAAAAAGACCCAAGAAATAACAATTTGCTGAGCAAGAGGTGGGCTCATTGCAACGTTTATGACCAGGAGATCAGTAATTTTTGGAAATTACATTTATCAGCCAAACCGATGCATCAAGAATTTAGGGAGCTAGGTAGCAGATTAAAGAGCAGGACCTCAAAGGTTGTAATCTCTGGATTACTCCCAGTGCCACGTGCTAGTGAGTATAGGAATAGGAGGATAGAACAGATGAATGCGTGGCTAAAGAGTTGGCGCAGGAGGGAGGGTTTTAGTTTCCTGGATCACTGGGCCTGCTTCTGGGAAAGGTGGGACTTGTACAAGTCGGACGGGTTGCACCTGAACCAGAGCGGGACAAATATCCTTGCGGGGAGGTTTGCTAGCACTGTTGGGGGGGGTTTAAACTAACTTGGCAGGGGGATGGGATACAGAGGGGAGCTGAAATAGGGGGTGATGTGCTGCCAATTATAGAGAAAAAAACAAGTCAGCTTGGTAGACAGGGCAAATATATAAGGGCAAGGCTGGATGGCATCTATTTTAATGCAAGGAGTCTTGCAAATAAGGTGGATGAACTGAAGGTGTTGATAAACACATGGGAGTATGATATTGTTGCTATCATGGAGACATGGTTGAGGGAGGGGCAAGACTGGCAGCTCAATATTCCGGGGTACAGAATCTTCAGGCGAGACAGAGGGGGAGGTATAAGAGGAGGGGGTGTCGCAATATTAATTAAGGAGTCAATTACTGCAGTAAGGAGGGATGATATATTAGCAGGTTCCTCTAATGAGGCCATATGGGTGGAGCTTAAAAACAAAAAGGGGGCAAGCACTTTGCTGGGAGTGTACTATAGGCCTCCAAACAGTCAGGGGGAGATAGAGGAACAGATATATAGGCAAATCTCAGAGAAATGTGCAAATAATAAGGTAATAATAATGGGGGATTTCAACTTCCCCAATATTAACTGGGATAGTCAGAGTGTGAAAGGCTCAAAGGGTGTAGAATTCTTAAAGTGCATCCAGGAGTGCTTTTTGAGCCAGCATGTAGAAAGTCCTACAAGAGAGGGGGCGGTACTGGACCTAATTCTAGGGAATGTGGCCGGCCAAGTGGAAGAAGTGCTAGTAGGTGAGCACTTTGGTGACAGTGACCATAATATGGTGAGATTTAAGGTGGTCATGGAAAAGGACAGGGATGGGCCGGAAATAAAGGTTCTAAATTGGGGGAAGACCGATTTTAATAGGATAAGGCAGGATCTGGCCAAAATGGACTGGGATCAGCTACTTGTAGGAAAATCCGCATCGGAGCAATGGGAGGCTTTCAGAAGGGAGATTGAGATCATACAATGGCAACATGTTCCCGTAAAGGTCAAGGGTGGTTCCAAAAACCACAGGGAACCTTGGATGTCAGGGGATATACGAGAATGGATTAGGAAAAAAAGGGGGGCTTTTGGCAGATACAAAAGGCTAAAGACGGAGGAAGCCCTAGGGGAGTACAAAAAGTGCAGGGGGATACTTAAAAAAGAAATTAGGAGATCAAGGAGGGGCCATGAAATAACACTGGTGAGCAAAATAAAGGAAAATCCTAAGATGTTTTATAAGTATATTAAGGGTAAGAGGATAACTAGGGAAAAAATAGGGCTCATTAGGGACAAAAGTGGCAATCTGTGTGTGGAGCCGGAAGATGTAGGAGGGGTTCTAAATGAATTTTTTGCATCTGTTTTCACTATGGAGAAGGACGATGTAGACATAGAAATAGGGCGGGGGGACTGTGATATGCTCGAACATATTAACATCGAGAGGGAGGAGGTATTGGCGGTTTTAGCAGGCCTAAAAATGGATAAATCCCCAGGCCCGGACGAAATGTATCCCAGGCTGCTGTGTGAGGCAAAGGAGGAGATTGCGGGGGCTCTAACACATATATTCAGAACCTCTCTGGCCACAGGGGATGTGCCAGAGGACTGGAGAACCGCTAATGTAGTACCATTATTCAAGAAGGGGAGTAGGGAAAAACTGGGGAACTACAGGCCAGTGAGCCTAACATCAGTGGTAGGTAAATTATTGGAAAAAATCCTGAGGGACAAAATTAGTCTCCACTTGGAGAGGCAAGGATTAATCAGGGATAGTCAACATGGCTTTGTCAAGGGAAGATCATGTCTGACTAATTTGATTGAATTTTTTGAGGGGGTGACTAGGTGTGTGGATAAGGGTAACGCAGTGGATGTGGTATACATGGATTTCAGTAAGGCCTTCGATAAAGTCCCGCACAGGAGACTGGTCAAGAAGGTAAGAGCCCATGGAATCCAGGGTGCCTTGGCACATTGGATACAAAACTGGCTTAGTGGCAGAAGGCAGAGGGTGATGGTCGAAGGTTGTTTTTGTGACTGGAAGCCTGTGGCCAGTGGGGTACCACAGGGATCGGTGCTGGGTCCCTTGCTGTTTGTGGTCTACATTAATGACTTGGATATGAATGTAAAAGGTATGATCAGTAAGTTCGCGGATGATACAAAAATTGGTAGGGTGGTAAATAGCGAGGAGGGTAGTCTCAGTCTGCAGGACGATATAGATGGGTTGGTCAGATGGGCGGAACAGTGGCAAATGGAATTTAACCCGGAAAAGTGCGAGGTGATGCACTTTGGGGGGACTAACAAGGCAAGGGAATACACAATGAATGGTAAGACCCTAGGCAAGACGGAGGGTCAGAGGGATCTGGGTGTGCAAGTACACAGATCCCTGAAGGCGGCGGAACAGGTGGATAAGGTGGTAAAAAAGGCATATGGGATACTTGCCTTCATTAGCCGAGGCATAGAATATAAGAGCAAGGAGGTTATGATGGAGCTGTATAAAACACTGGTTAGGCCACAGCTGGAATACTGTGTGCAGTTCTGGTCGCCACACTACAGGAAGGATGTGATCGCTTTGGAGAGGGTGCAGAGGAGATTCACCAGAATGTTACCAGGGCTGGAGCGCTTCAGCTATGAAGAGAGACTGGGCAGATTGGGTTTGTTTTCCTTGGAGCAGAGGAGGCTGAGGGGGGACATGATTGAGGTGTACAAAATTATGAGGGGCATAGATAGGATGGATACTAAGGAGCTTTTTCCCTTAGTAGAAGGGTCAATAACAAGGGGGCATAGATTCAAGGTAAAGGGCGGGAGGTTTAGAGGGGATTTGAGAAAGAACTTTTTCACCCAGAGGGTGGTTGGAGTCTGGAACTCACTGCCTGAAAGGGTTGTGGAGGCAGGAACCCTCACAACATTTAAGAAGCATTTGGATGAGCACTTGAAATGCCATAGCATACAAGGCTATGGACCAAATGCTGGAATATGGGATTAGATTAGACAGGGCTTGATGGCCGGCGCGGACACGATGGGCCAAAGGGCCTCTATCCGTGCTGTATAACTCTATGACTGACTCTATGACCATAGGGAGGCGTGGGAAAAGGCAGTCTGCTGGTTGATTGTAATGTCCAAGAATCAAATAAAGAGATTAGAAAAGAAATAACAATGGTAAGAAAATCACACAAGAACATTTGCTGCCAAGTCACAGAAGATACATGGGGCTGAAAATGTTATCAGAAGCTGAGAAGAGAATAGCATAGCTCTAAAAGTGGGAATGTTTGGAAGGAGTATCAGGTCTGGGGGCCTCTATTGTTAAATTTGGTAAGGAAAGTCCCAAAGTATACATCTGATTTTCTAACACATTGCATATTATAATTTTGGGATCTATTAATAGAAAAGTAAAGCACAGTATGAATGCATTAACTACTTGAAACAGGAACATCTGCCAATAAGTATAAATTATGGTTATTGGTTATGAAGATGGTTTGGTACTCTCATTGTGCTGTTTTAATCTTCACAGATAAATGTGAATCATCCAGAGTCCAAGAATAAAGTGCACAGCATATTAAACACAAAGCATAAATATTAATTCAACAAGCACAAACACAAACATATTCAACCATATTGTTACCTCAAGATTACTTTCTTAGCACAGAGAATGCAGTTCTACTGTGCATGAAAGCAAGTTGTGTTACAGCGGGCCTGAGGCATCTGTAATACTGAAGAAAATCAGTGAACACATCTTTAACAGCGCTGATGCAACAGCAGGATATGCCTAGCGCTGTTGATCAGTAAGGTAGATGGGAATACTGAAGGCTCATTCCTGACAGCAATTGACTGCATTCCAGTCCACTGTGGAAGAAATGCCAATTGACATACTGACTGTGATGGAATCATCAGAGTAATGAATTAAAACATCGGAACAGATTTGCAAACTGTCTGTGCTTGACATAAGATCAACTCTCTAAGTAACTCTGAGGGGAGAGCTTGCAGACTACAGCAAATTAATGCAGTCATCTATCAGGAAATGTCTAACAAAGGTTAGAGATTGGCTGGATAGGTAACCATTTTTAGCAGCTGCAGAACTTGGAAAATGAATTAAACATTTTGCAGGTTAATGGTTCCCAGTGCTACTGATTCATGATAGATTATGGAAACTGGGACTCTAGAACTAAGTGGCAGCTTCATCCAAAGGAGTAGAGGTCTGAACACAAGGGGAATGCACTAATAACATTATACCTTGTAAGGCATAGTACAATTTAAGTTTGAACTGGTTTGGTATTTAGTCAGCAAATGATTAATTCACAATAACAGTTATTATTTTCAATTGGATATGTTCTTTATAGTCAAACTTTAAACTAGTATCTATTTTATGGCACTTGAGGGGTAATCTTCTGCAAAGTTGTTAGTTGAATTTAAGTATCCTCCCAAAAATTGATCTACTGTACAGAAATTTACATCATCTTTCTCTGCCACTCTGTATAACCGCCAGATTGACTACTCTCGGCTACATTAGGAACTCGCTAGTATTTTATCACATGATTGCAATATTATTGTGATCAGGAGTCCTAATTGGACCACTTTCTCTCACAAGCAATTAGAATCACAAAGGGCTGGATTTTGCCAGGCCCGAGGAGGCGGGAATGGAGGCGTGTAGGGTGTTAAAATTGCAAAATGTGGTGGGCTGGTGGGCGGGCCCGACCCCGCTTCCATCCCGCCTCCAAGCAATTTTCCCAAATGCGTGGTTTCTGATCCCGTCTCTGTCCTGCCTCCAAGAGGCGGGAAAGGCCCTTAAGGCCCTTAACAACCACTAAATTGCCTCTATAATCCCATTTTGAGAGGCCTTTCCGATTTTAACACATTTCCCACATGATTCATGGCTCCTCTGAAACACGACGGTGGAACCTGGCGGGAGCACAATTGGATTGCTGACTATCAGCTGCAGCTCCACCATTAAACAGGAGATTTGATCAGTCATCATTTGCAGGTGGCAGGACTTTGTTGTCTCAGGTCTGGGGGAACTTTTAGCAGGCATAACCACAGCTGTGGAAGTTTGGAGCCTGACACCCATCTCCAGTGTGACCTCCTGGGAAACCCTTCTCGCCACCTTGACTGAGCGCTTCCTCAACTGAGGCATGTAGCAGAAGCATGGGAACCATTTATTTCATTTCCTCCTGGACATCAGATGAGGATGAAGACCAGCCGCGGCAGCAGCAGAAACATCAACAACAGCAGCACCAACAGCAGCAGCAACAACAGGAGCGCCAAGCTGCTGCTGACCCACCTGAAGCTGCACCAGCCCATGGAAGCCCGTCGGTGCAGGAGATACCCCCAAACAGGCTCTACAGACAGAGGATCAGCTACCTCAACATGAGTGAGCAGTAGTGCCAAAGGCGGCTCCGAATTTCGTGAGAGGTAGAGGGTGACATCTGCGCAATGGTGCAGCAAGACCTGGAGCCCAGAGGAGCAGGTGGACACCCCTTACCAGTGGCCGTCAAAGTCACCACCGCACTCAACTTTTTGCTTCAGGCTCATTCCAGGGATCAGCAGCAGACATCAGTGGCATCTCCCAGGCGGCTGCACACACTTGCATCACGCAGGTAACTGATGCCCTCTTTGCCATCGCAGACAATCACATGCATTTCTCCCAGGATCAAGCAAGTGTCACGGTGTGTGCGGTTGGACTAGCTAATCTGGCAGGCTTTCCAAGGGTGCAGGGCGTCGTTGACTGCACACATGTGGCCCTTAAGGCACCCCATCATAATCCAGGTTTTTTTGTCAACCGCAAGGGCTTCCACTCCCTCAACGTGCAGCTGGTGCGTGACCACAAGAAGGAAATTTTGCATGTTTGTGCCAAGTACCCTGGCAGTTGCCATGACTCCTTCATACTGTGCCAGTCTAGTGTGCCTCCGCTCTTCAGTCCGCCAGACCAACTTAACGGATGGCTACTTGGAGACAAGGGCTATCCCCTGAAGACGTGGCTAATGATGCCATTGAGGAGCCCATCCAACAAAGCTGAGGAGAGCTACAACTACAGCCACATTTCTACCAGATCCATAATCGAGCAAACAATTGGCATGCTGAAGATGCGCTTCAGATGCCTGGATAGATCAGGTGGAGCCCTGCAGTACTCAGCAGCCAGGGTCTCCAGAATCGTCGTGGTTTGCTGTGCACTTCACAACATGGCACGGTGTCATGGCTTGCAGATTCCTGAGGACCAAGTGGCTCCTCACATATCCTCCTCAGATGAGAAGGAGAGCGAAAATGAACATCTTGCAGAGACCCATCAACCAGCGGCAGCAGTATGCGAGAACATTGCTGCCTGGGATGCGAGGAACGTACTCATCTTGGCCAGATTTGCTTAGCCTAGCCAATCAAGCACTTTTGCCTCGCAGTTTCTTACCAGAGCATCGACAATGGCCAAGAACCTGAGGATTCCTAGCACTCTGACCACCATATTGACAATTGCAAGTAATCCTAAGCCCTCAATGTGGAAGTACCATTTGCGAAATGACACACGCCACAACTGCAACAGTTGCCATCAGAATTTTTATTTATAATAACCAACTGATGGCATTTAAAAAATAAACACAACATTTCACCCAAGTGACTACCCTTGTGACTAATTGTGCAGTATCTTTTGGCGGCAGCGGACCTGTGTGGAGCGAGGCAGCGGTGGTGATATAATAGGCGGCGAGGAGCAGGTAGGCCCCACAGCGGTGGCGGACCTGTGTGGAGCGAGGCAGCGGCGGTGATATAAGAGACAACGAGGCGCAGGTAGGTCCCACAGCAGCTGTGGACCGGTGTGGGGCGAGGCAGCGGCAGTGATATAAGAGGTGGCGAGGAGCAGGTAGGCCCCACAGCAGTGGCGGACCTGTGTGGAGCGAGGCAGCGGCAGTGATATTAGAGGCGGCGAGGAGCAGGTAGGCCCCACAGCGGCGGCGGACCTGTGTGGAGCAAGGCAGCGGCGGTGATATAAGAGGCGGTGAGGAGCAGGTAGGCCCCACAGTGGCAGCGGACCTGTGTGGAGCGAGGCAGCGGCGGTGATATAAGAGGCGGCGAGGAGCAGGTAGGCCCCACAGCGGCGGTGGACCTGTGTGGAGCGAGGCTGTGGCAGTGATATAAGAGGCGTAGGTAGGCTTACCAATCTTCGAGCTCAGAGGGAGGGAGAGAGAGAAGTAAAAAGTAATCAAAGTGTGACATCACAGAAAGCAGGTAAGTGATTGGTTGGAGAGTATTTCTCTCTTTCTCCTTTTTTCCAAACTTAAATTTTGTGGTTTATACTTTATAGGGTGTCTGTGGTGTAGCGGGGACTGCTGGTAAACAAGTGCCCTTAAGTATATCATTTAATTGTAGTGTAATTGGTGGGATTGATTTGATTTAATTTAATTTGAATTAATTAAAGGGTAAGTCATGGCAGGAGAGCTTGGCCCTGTGGTATGCTTCTCCTGCACTATGTGGGAAATCAGGGACATGTAGGGGGTTTGCACAGGCGTGTTTGGTCAGTCAGCTTCACCTCTGACTACCTTCTTTGAGTGGTTCGAATCGCTCGCCCCCTGGGCTCTGGACACCGGACTTAGATACAGGCAGCGATACAGAAAATCGAGTAGACAAGTGGTTTGGTGTAAAAGAACCAAGATTTTATTGAACTGAAAAATTATAATGATCTTACACGAGAAAATTACTGGTACAGCACACTACAGACCTAAAATGCTTATACTTAAAGGGAATGGGGAACACACGGCACAATCGAGGGAAAACAACTATATTAGTAATCCCCTTAATTCCCACCCCCTATACCTAACTAGATTAGACTATGAGGGGCCAGAACTTCATGCTCACCAATCCAAGAACTTGTTATGTTTAAAAAAACAACAGTTGAAGGTTTTGGGTTCACTCCTTGTGCACTCTGTGGCCTGCCGACATCACGTGGTTCCAGCGCGCTGCAAGGGTGCCACCCAGGTAAAATACCCCAATATTAAAAGTCTCTGCCTGGGTATTTTACCTCGCAGGACGGGCTCTTCTCCAGTTGATGTCCTTCCTTGGTTGATCCTGTTGGGTTGAATGAGCTGGACTGAGGGCCCATTTATTCGAAGCCCCACGCAGTCTTCTTCATACAGCCCATCCTGGTTGTAATCTGGCAGCGAGTTGAGAGGCAGGAGGCAGGAGGGAAGAGGCAAGAGAGAGAGTGGCTTCCTGATGGGCCCATAGTTATACCCCCATCGGGAGCCCTTATCTGCATGGCAAATCAGTTCGGTCCTTGTCTGATTTGAGTGAGCTCGTTTAAATGTTTAAAAATGTGTATAAAAATGACCTGTAGAGTGATAGTCGTTATGTCTAAAGTAGCCTCGAAACCCTGGCCATTGTTAAAGACAAGTTGTGAATTGCTCCCATTCAGGCTTAATGTCTCTGGTGAGCGGTTCCCAATTTAAAATGCAGAAAGCCTAATGGCTTGATGGAGCCCATTCCAACTTAATGACTGGAATGTACAGTCTTTTGTTCCTTTTATCAGTCCTTACAAAGTCTTTGATTAGTTTAAAACTTGAACTCCTTGACCTGCTCGTTTTGCAGAACCTTTGTTTTAAAATCCCATTTGGCCTGGTCACGAGGTTTACCGCAGCCATTTTGGGTACCCTGGTTTTAAAATCAAGTCCATCCAGGGTCCCTTTTGATTAATAACTTTGGGGAATGTTGGAATTTTGAGAACCTTACAGACACTTCCTGTGTCCCTGACGACCATGTGTGCGGGAAGTGTATCCAGCTGCAGCTACTGATGGACAGCATTGTGGCGCTGGAGCTGCAAGTGGATACATACTGGAGCATTTGCAATGCTGAGGACGTTGTGGATAACACGTTTAGGGAGTTGGTCACACCGCAGGTAAAGGCTGCACAGGCAGGAAGAGAATGGGTGACCACCAGGCAGAGTAGTAGGCGCAGGCAGGTAGTGCAGGGGTCCCCTGTGGCTAACCCCCTCTCAAACAGATATACCACTTTGGATATTGGTGAGGGAGATGGCTTTTAAGGGGAAGGCAACAGCAGCCAACTTCCTGGCACCATGGGTGGCACTGCTGCACAGGACGGGAGGAAAAAGAGTGGGAGAGCTATAGTAATAGGGGATTCTATTGTAAGGGGAATAGATAGGCGTTTCTGCGGCCGCAAATGAGACTTCAGGATGGTATGTTGCCTCCCTGGTGCAAGGGTCAAGGATGTCTCAGAATGGCTGCAGAACATTTTGAAAGGGGAGGGTGAACAGCCAGTTGTTCATATAGGTACCAACGATATTGGTAAAAAATGGGATGAGGTCCTAAAAGCTGAATATAGGGAGTTAGGAGGTAAATAAAAAAATAGGACCTCAAAGGTAGTAATCTCAGGATTGCTACCAGTGCCACGTGCTAGTCAGAGTAGAAATAAAAGGATATTTCAGATGAATACGTGGCTAGAGGAATGGTGCAAGGGGGAGGGATTCAAATTCCTGGGACATTGGAACTGGTTCTGTGGGAGGTGGGACCAGTACAAACTGGACGGTTTGCACCTGGGCAGGACCGGGACCGATGTCCTAGGGGGAGTGTTTGCTAGTGCTCTGGGGGAGGGTTTAAACTAAAATGGCAGAGGGTGGGGAACCTGAGCAGGGAGACAGAGGAAAGGGAAACAAGGATAGTAGCAAAAGAAAGGAAGGAGAAAAACAAAGGAGGCAGTCAGAGAAATCAAGGGTTTAAATCAAACATGGCCACAGTAAATAATAATTCTAAAAGGTGTAAGAGTGTTAAAAAACAAGCCTGAAGGCCTTGTGTCTTAATGCGAGGAGCATTCGTAATAAGGTGGATGAATTAGCTACGTAAATAGAGGTAAACAGATATGATATGATATGATTGGGAAGGCTGCGAACTCAACATCCAGGGGTATTCAATAGTCAGGAAAGATAGGCAAAAAGCAAAAGGAGGTGGGGTAGCATTGCTGGTTAAAGAGGGGATTAACACAATTGAAAGGAAGGATATTAGCTCTGATGATGTGGAATCTGTATGGGTAGAACTGAGAAATACGAAGGGGCAGAAAACGTTAGTGACAGTGGTATACAGACCTCCAAAGAGTAATGCGGAGGTTGGGGATGGCATTAAACGGGAAATTAGAGACGCGTGCAATAAGGTAGGGTTCTCAAAATTCCCACATTCCCCAAAAGTTATGGATAAAGGGACCCTGTATGGACAAGTTATTAAAAAAGGGTACCCAAAAGAAAATGGCTTCTGAAACCTCATGACCAAGGCTTGCAGGATTTTTAAAACAAGGCCCTGCAGAAGGCAGGCCCATTCAAATCCTGAAACAAAACCTAACATGCATGGATCTGTGAAAGACTTTGCCATTTTCTAAAGCCAGTCAGCTAGGTAAACACAGAATATGCATTCTTCACCTTAGAGCAGATCAAATCAGGATGGACCTAATCTTGAGGCCATTAACTTTTCGCATATATATTCGGTAACAGCTCACAGGTAGCTGCCAAGCCAGGAAAGATGATTACATTTCATAAATAACAAAAAGCTAGGATATCGAAGCCATTAAACGAGGAGACAACCGCCCCAGGAGTCGTTAAAGTAAATGACTGTAATCATTTTAGACGAGCCCGCCAAAAGTTAGACAAAGAACTGACCAGATCTGGCGCACAGATAAGGGGTGAAGAACCGGGTATAATTGTAGGCCCACCGGTAGCTCTCGCTCTCTTGCCGCTCACTCTCTTGCCTCTTGCTCTTGCCTCTCCCGACACCGAGGACGCCCATTACAACACCGGGGGCCAAACGCGGGAGGAGAACAGAACCCGATTTGAACAAGCACAGGACACACGGGCCGCAAATGGGCAGACGAGACGAGACGAACGGCAAAACCGATAGGCAGACAAGGGCAGCAAGAAGAAGTGTTGGGGGACAACTGGCCTAGTTATAAGCTGGCGCTTGAAGCTTGGATAGTAAAACCAAATTAACGGTAAAAACCGCCAACCGAGCCCCAACTGCAACAAAACCATCGGTAACCAAACCACCACCAGAAGAACAACCATTCCTGCAAGGTGAAGTACCCCACAAAAGACTCTAATCTGACAAAGGAAAAAGAGGGGTACTTCACACATACAACTCCAGCGCCGCGCCCTGTGACCACGTGATGATGGCAGGCCCAAAGGACAACATGAGCGAACCCCAAAAACCACAACTGGCTTAATCGACAGGTTTCGAACCGTAACAGGAACCCCATTGTTGAGCATGAATTCCTGGCCCCTCGTAGCTTAATCTAGTTAGGGATTGGGGGTGGGATAAAGATAAGGGGATTTTTAATGTGTTTGTTCCCTCAATGTACCGTGTGTCCCCCATTCCCAAATAAGTGTAATTTTATATGCCTGTAATTATTCCAGTAATTCTCAGTATTATGTTTTATTGTGCCTTTAATAAAAATTGCGGTTTTCTTGCACCGAACCACTTGTCTACTTGTTTTTCTGTATCGCTGCCTGTACCTAAGTCCGGTGTCTAGAACCCAGGGGTGTGGGCGCGATTCGAACCGCTCAGAGACAGTCAGGGGCAGAGCTGAATGGGCACACGCCACCCCCCTACAGAAATGGCGACCGCGGCAGGACTCCGGCAACAGGGGTGCGATACAGTAGACAATGGGTCGGATGAGCAAACCATGATGGAGGAAAGGATTTCTGATTATGTGTTTAGTAAAGTGAATATCACAAAGAAGTGGATCACCAATCTGTTAAAGGCTGGGCATCCGGTAGATGCTGCAGCCAAGTGGACAGAAGGGGAGGAGCACAAGAAATCCCTAGAGAAGGCAGTCTGGCTGATGTGCTTCCAGAAGCAGGTCCAGCTTTTGGACAGGCTCGTTGCAGAACAGGCAGCCGAGATAAAGGAGTCAACCCTGGAGATCCAGGACAAGGCTCTAGCAGGGGAGAATTTGCTGGTAACATTGCAGACCCTGAATCAGGAAAGGGTACAATTAATAGGAGAACATAAGGCCAGGTTGGAATACCTACAGTGCCAGGTCACCGAAGCCAAGGGTAATGAGTTGAGGTTGTGGGAAAAGAATGCCCACCTAGCAAGACAAGTAAGAGAACAGGAGGAGAAAGTAAGAGACATAAAGGCAGCCTATAAGATAGTGAGTGCACAGGGGTTTGAAGATGCAGATCATGGCCCCTGCCAGGAACAGATAGAGAATCTGAGCCTTGCTCTAAGGAGGGCAAAGGGCATGGTGTGCCTGATAAGCCTGAAGGCAGCCCAGGTCGACTTCACAGGAAACCAGGGGAGAACGGTTCAGACACCACAGGTAGTGCCAAGGGATGACCCGGTTGAGGAACAGGAGGTCCCACGACCACCACCCATAGCGCCAGGTTTTAGCGAGGTCTGGCAGCAAGGGGGGGTGAGGTCAGGGGTAGAAGCGGAGGTGGAACGACCCCCGCAAGAGAGGCCGGAACCAGGGCCGATGTGCCCAGTCCGGCATCGGAGGTTCAGCCCACCCGTTAATGACAAGGACGAGGGACCCCTCCAAAACTAGTTCGTATTTCCCTACGGCACCCAACAGCTTAGGGCTATGGTGAGCCATATCCCAAAGCTCACCGAAAAAGGGGACCCCTCGGTCCACTTCAGGGAAGTGGAACAGGCAGCCAGCGTCAACGAGTGCGATGACGCTGAGCAGGCCAAAATGCTGCTGTTCTCTTTGGAGAGTAGGCTCCTCCAATCCCTCTCTGATGAGTGTAAGAGGGGGCAGAGCGGGTATGAGGAGCTCAGGGATGAAGTTCTGAAGGCCATGGGGATGAATGAGGGAAGTCCTTTCTCCCGTGTGGAGAAGACAGTGCAGCTCGCAGGGGAAACCCCGCAGGCTTTCGCGGACAGGTTATGGCCGGTATATAGGAACACCTATCTTGGGGCACCTAACCGGGCATTCCTGAACCGGGATCAGCTGGCCCACTGGCTCCGTTGCCTGGTGGCAAACAGCTTGCCACAGGTCCGGGCCAAGGCAGAAGTCTGGTTCGACCCCAAGAATCCCCTGACCACCGAACTTACGGTGATCAGACAGTTGACCCTTGCCTATAAGAACGGTAGGGGAACGGATGCACACCCACCTAAGGGGAAGGTGCATGAGGTAAAACCCAGGCAGGGTAGGAAGGAGTGGCATTAGGAAGGGAATAACCCTTCTAGCACTAAGCTCAATTGCTACGGGTGTGGAAAGAATGGACACTGGAGGAAGGAGTGCAAAAACCCTTGGCAAGATAGCAAGGGAAAGAATTCCACAGCCCCGGCCCAAAAGGCGGAGGCAGGAATCCCTCCCGCCGCGGTTGAGTCATTTTTGGACAGCACGAGGTCCTTATTGACTGGCCACGGGAGAGTAGTAGCCGCTACCGGTGCTCTGACCCCGTCAGCCCCATCCAATCCACAGCCCTGACTAGAGCCAGTGCAGCCTGTTTACCTGTGTTCCCTGCGGTACGATGTATGGAAGAGACCCCTCGTGGAGATGAAGGTAGAAAGGGTGAAGGGGACCTATCTGTTGGGCACTGGGGCATCATGCACCATGGTCCATTCAGCTAACCCCACCACCTCGCCTCTATCTAGCGGGGTCCCATACAGCCTGTCGGGATTCACAGGCAGAGAACAGGCCAGCTAGTTTTCCATCCCGCTCTCCATTCGTTTGGGTACACTCTGCTCTAAGTGGACCTGTATCCTGATGAAGTGGGAACAGGAGGGTGGAAAAGGGATCCTGGGAGCTGACTTTATTGTAGGTCATGGGATCCTGGTGGACTTAAGAAACCATTGCCTGGGGGGGGCAAGTACAGGAAAGGAAGGCGAGGTAGTAGCCATCCCAGGGAAAGAAGGGAAGGGGAGCCTGTGCACCATGAAGCCCAAAGAGGGTTATAACCTCGAGCTCATGGTCAGTAATGCCCCAAAGGAGTTCCAGGCATTTGTGCGCGCCCACCTAGCCACATTTGCCACACACAAACACGACTGTGGGAGGGTCCACGGGTTTGAGGTCAGCGTAGATGGGGACCCCATGGCCCGACCACAGAAACAGTACAACTTCCCCAGGGAAGCGGAGCTAGACATGGAAGCAGCCATGTCCTCCTTAGTACAGCAGGGAGTCCTGAGACTGATAGCCACCCACGTAAACTCTCCACTGTGGCCGGTTAGAAAGCCGGACAATTCCTGGAGGGCCACGGTGGACTATCGGGTGCTCAACAGCAACATCCTAGCCTGTGCACCCATGGTAGCAGCAGTTGCCGACCTGATAGGAAGTATCCCAGCATCCGCGACCACTTTCACGGTGCTGGATATTTCCAACGGGTTTTGGTCCATCCCTTTAAGGAGGGAGGATCAGTACAAGTTTGCCTTTACTTTTAAAGGGCAACAGTACACGTGGAACTGTTTGCCTCAGGGCTTCCACAACAGCCCCAGCATTTTCCATCAGTGCATGGCAAACAGTATAAAGGATTTCAGCCAGCCCAGACAGTTGATACAGTATGTGGATGACCTGCTCCTGTTCACAGATTCGAGAGAGGAGCATGGCCCACTACTGGCCGAACTGCTGGAGCTGCTCAGGCAAAAGGGTTGTAAAGTAAACCCAAAGAAAGCGCTGATCGGCCAGCAGGAGGTGAAATTCCTGGGCCTGACCGTACGCACTGGGGAAAGGGCCATAGATGAGGCTAGGAGGGAAGCGGTACAGGAGTTACCAGTCCCCAACACAGTCACGGGTGTGAGGTCGTTTCTACGGCTAACCGGGTACTGCAGAGACTTTATTGAGAACTATGCAGCCACAGCAGCCCCTCTGATCCGACTCCTACACAAGGGAGTGGAGTGGGCTTGGGATGAGGGTTGCCAGGCAGCATTTGTCAGGCTCAAGAAAGACCTGCAGACCGCACCAGCTCTAGGGGCCATAGATGGGGGAAAAGAGTTGGTGTGCCTCAATAATTCCGAGACTCGAAGTTAGCAGAACAAAAACAAGGCTTTTATTAACTTAGAAAGTAACACGTAAGAGAAAGAGATGTCTTCCTTCTGGAGACTGAGGCCAGACTGAAGCTAGCTTACAAACGGGGCCAGGTATGGGCGGAGCCCTACACACAGCACATTCCAGCACATTCCAGTATACAATACAGCACATTCCAGTACACAATACAATGAGGTCTGGGGGAAGGGAAATGACACTGAAACCGATCTCAGTCACAGGCAGTGGTGAATGGAATATTTCATCACAAGAGTTTTACCTGGAGGCCAGCAGGGACAGCCTGAGTGCTGTGCTGCTCCAAGAGAGGCACGGCCGGCTGAGGCCGGTGATCTATTCCTCCAGGATACTCACAGATGTGGAGAGGAGCTACTCCAACTGTGAGAGGCACCTCTTGGCCACACATTGGGCTGTGAAAAGATCGCTGATCTTCACAGGCACCTCTCCCATCACCCTCCTCACCCATCACACACCCACCCAGATGCTCCTGGATGGGAGGATCAAGGATGGGACAGTGAGCAGTGCCCGCATTGCTCGCTGGACCCTGCTCCTCTCACAGGTGGACCTTAAGGTGAAGGGTCTCTGCGAGCCAAAGCTCGCAGCCAACCTGGTATATCCTGGAACAGCCCACCGGTGTTCCATAGAAGGGGTTTGGGAAGTGGACATAGGTTTACAGGCCGGGATACACCCCACAGGCCGCAAAATCTATGTGGACGACTCCAGCATGGTATCTGCTGGCGAGCGACTCACGGGGTGTGGAGTTTATGACCCAGCGGCAAACATTGCCCTGGCAATTCAGCTCCCCAGCACCATGAGCGCCCAGCAGGCTGAGCTGTCCGCAGTAGTGTACGTCGTTACACACCCCAAAATCTTCCCCACCCCATACACGATTTGCTCGGACAGCATGTTCACGTGCAATTCGTGTACGGAGTACCTGGCCATCTGGTCCCGCCGCGGATACACCTCTGCCAACGGGAGACCCCTCACAGTAAAACCCCTGCTGGAGAAAATCTTAGCAGCAGTGGGGGAGAAGGGGAGGTTTTCATCCATAAAGGTGAAAGCCCATTCCTCCACAGAACCCCGTAGTCAGGGCAACCAGCAGGCTGACATGCTAGCTAAGGAGGGTGCCCACACAGGCACTTTCTGGGACCCATATGGGTCCAGACCCATAGCAGCAGTCAAGGGTAAGGATGGGACACAAGGGAGTGCAGGGGTAGCTTTAGCCCCGGAACTCAAGACGGTCCAAATCCAAGACCCCGTCCTCAAGGCAGTCCTCAGTGCAGTGACTAAGGGGAAAAGGGTAGAAGGCCCTTATGGCACAGCAGCCCTCTCTGTGAAAGAAGGCATGCTGTTTAGGGGAGAACAATGGGTAGTACCACAGCAGCACCGGAGGGAATTCCTTCAACTGGCCCATGAGGGTCCAGGAGCGGGGCATCCCGGGCCTGAGACCACCTGGCAGCGGGTGGAACAGGCGGGATGGTGGCCAGGACTCAGGGAAGATGTCCGCGAGTACTGCGCCGGCTGTCTGGTGTGTGCTGCTAACAACCCTGACCCCCACAAAAGGAAATTACCTATGGGACACAGCAGGAGGGTAGAGGGACCATGGCAGTCGATACATGTCGGCTACATCGGGCCCCTACCCACCGCCCAGGGAGGCTATAAATACTGCCTAGTCCTGGTAGATGTGTTCACGAAATGGATAGAAGCCTTCCCCTGCAGAACAGCCACAGCTCTGGGTACAGTCAGGATCCTGGTCTGGGAAGTGTTCTCGCAATGGGGGCTACCACATTATGTGGAGTCTGACGAAGGGAGTCACTTTACCGGGCAGGTAATGCAGAATACCCTTATGCTGCTCGGCATCGAGGGGAAGTGGCACGTTGCACACAACCCACAGTCCTCAGGGATTGTGGAGAGAATGAACAGGACCTTAAAGGAAAGGCTGAGAAAAGAGACGGTGGACTCGTCTAGAAAATGAGCCGAGGTCCTACCGTTGGTCTTGATGGAGATCTGGGCCAGCCAGTCAAAAAACACGGGGTACTCCCCGCACGAGCTAAAGACTGGCAGGGTTATGCGGACCCCTACGCATGTACTAGCCCCGGTGCTCACAGAAGGTCAGCTCAGGGAGGTAAACCGGGACAGGTTCGCCCAAAACCTCTTCGAGCACCTTAAGCAGGTCCACGGGCAGGCGGCTGGGAACATGGGAAAGCAGCATCGGAGCAACCGATTGCTGTTAGAACCCCGAAAACAACACGAGTGGGAAATAGGGGATCAGGTCATGGTGAAGAATTTTGCTCAGGTAGGAAGTCTAGAACCGCTATACATGGGGCCCTACAGCATTGTAGACAAGGCAAGCCCCATGGTATACGCCATTAAGATGCCTCGGCGCACCAAATGGTTCCATATTAATCAGTGTAAACTGTTTAAGCCCGAGAAGAGAGAACAGCCATTTGGGGCAAGGTCTGAGGATAGAAATCCTCAGCCTGCAGCGGGAGCAAGTTCACAGACTGCACAGGCAGGCGCTGTGGCTTGTTTAAGGGGAGGGGCCATCCCGCCCACTGCTTGGGACACTCCCCCACTCTTCTGGGATGTAGATGAGGAGGGACCTGAGGGCGAAGACCCCACCCCTAACCCAGGTTTAGAGGAGGAGTGACCCAAGGGCGAAAACCCCGCCCCGGACCCAGATTTGGGACCTGAGGGCGAGGACCCTCAGTGTGCAGCAACAGGCTGTGAAGAGTTGCCTGCCCCTAGCCCAGGATCAGGAGAGGTAAAGCCTGAGGATGAAGATCCCCAGCCAGCGGTAGTGGTAAGCCCACAGACCGCACCGGAATGGGCAGTGGCTCGGGTTAAAGAACCACCAGCCAGAAAAACCCCACCCACCATGTCCTCAGAAGGTCCCCACGGATGCCCCAGCCAAGGAAACCGTGGTCACCGGCTCCCCATTTTAAAGGGACAGCCTCCCGAGTAAGGGGAAAATCTAAGGACAGAGGTCCCCAGCCAGCAGTCACATGCTGCGAGTGACCGAAAGTACAGGACAGTGCAGCCACACTGAAGGGAGCAGTGTGCCGCAGCCCGAACAGGGATTAGCCTGGGCGCCCGGAGACGGGTGTAAGGGGTTTTCCTTGAGAGATTTCCCTGAGGCTTCTCTCTCTAGAGGCCTCTCTCTCTTGCACAGTAAAACCTTGAGTGGTTCGACCCACTCGCCCCTTAGATTCTATACTCTGGACTTTGGGGCAGGAACTACAATGTAGAGAAAACTCTTGTAGACCAAGTTTGATGAAACAAAATGAAATTTTATTGCATAAGGAAAAATATCAAATCAAATGCAAGCAGATAAGAGAGTACATGGGAGGGAAAACACAAACAAATCATAACAACACAATACTAACGAAGGCAAATACAGGCATATTATACTCTACAAAGATCATCATCTTTGCTGCTCAGGAAGGGAGGAAAAAGAGTGGGAGAGCAATAGTGGTAGGGGATTCTATCGTAAGGGGAACAGATAGACGTTTCTGTGGCCGTAGACGTGACTCCAGAATGGTTTGTTGCCTCCCTGGTGCCAGGGTCAAGGGTGTCACTGAACAGCTGCAGGGCATTCTGAAGGGGGAGGGTGAACAGTCAGAGGTCGTGGTTCACATTGGGACCAATGACATGGGTAGGAAGAGGGATGAGGTCCTGCAGCAAGAATTTAGGGAGCTGGGTAGCAGATTAAAGAGCAGGACCTCAAAGGTTGTAATCTCTGGATTACTCCCGGTGCCACGTGCTAGTGAGTATAGGAATAGAAGGATAGCGCAGATGAATGCGTGGCTAAAGAGTTGGTGCAGGAGGGAGGGCTTTAGTTTCCTGGATCACATGGCCTGTTTCTGGGGAAGGTGGAACTTGTACAAGTCGGATGGGTTGCACCTGAACCAGAGCGGGACAAATAACCTTGCGGGGAGGTTTGCTAGCACTGTTCGGGGGGGTTTAAGCTAAAATGGCAGGGGGTTGGGAACCTGAGCAGGGAGACAGAGGAAAGGGAAACAGGGATAAAAGCAAAAGAGAGGAAGGAGAAAAACAAAAGTGGCAGTCAGAGAAATCAACGGTTTAAGTCAAACGTGGCCACAGTAAATAATAATTCTAATAGGTCTAAGAGCGTTAAAAAAACAAGCCTGAAGGCTTTGGGTCTTAATGCGAGGAGAATTTGTAATAAGGTGGATGAATTAGCTGCGCAAATAGAGGTAAACGAATATCATTTGGTTGGGATTACGGAAACGTGGCTCAAGGATGGCCAAGACTGGGAACTCAACATCCAGGGGTATTCGATATTCAGGAAAGATAGGCAAAAAGGAAAGGGAGGTGGGGTAGCATTACTGGTTAAAGAAGGGATTAATACAATTGTAATGAGGTATATTAGCTCTGATGATGTGGAATCTGTATGGGTAGAATTGAGAAATACTAAGGGGAAAAAAAATTAGTGGGAGTGGTATATAGACCTCCCAACAGTAAGGCGGAGGTTGGGGATGGCATGAAAAGGGAAATTAAAGAAGCGTGCAATAAGGGCATAGCAGTCATCATGGGTGACTTTAATCTACATATAGATTGGGCCAACCAAATTAGCAACAATACTGTGGAGGAGGAATTCCTGGAGTGTTTACGGGATGGTTTCCTGGACCAATATGTCGAGGAACCAACCAGAGATCAGGCCATCTTAGACTGGGTATTATGTAACGAGAAAGGATTAATTAGCAATCTTATTGTACGAGGCCCCTTGGGTCGGAGCGATCATAATATGATCGAATTCTTCATTAAGATGGAGAATTAAGTAGTTGACTCAGAGACGAGGGTCCTCAATTTAAATAAAGGAAACTACGATGGTCTGAGGAGCGAGTTGGGTAGGATTGATTGGGGAATGGCACTCAAAGGGTTGACGGTGGATAGGCAATGGCAAACATTCAAAGACCGAATGGATGAGCTACAGAATTTGTTCATCCCAGTTTGGCATAAAAATAAAACAAAAAAGGTGACTCAACCGTGGCTAACAAGGGAAATTAGGGATAGCATAAGATCCAAGGAGACGACATATAAATTGGCCAGAAAAAGCAATAATCCTAAGGATTGGGAGCAGTTTAGGATTCAACAAAGGAGGACAAACGGATTAATTAAGAAAGGGAAAATAGAATATGAGAGTAAGCTTGCAGGGAACATAAAAACTGACTGTAAAAGCTTTTATAGATATGTGAAGAGAAAAAGATTGGTGAAGTAAAGCGTAGGTCCCTTGCAGTCAGAATCAGGGGAATTTATAATGGGAAACAAAGAAATGGCAGACCAACTAAATTCATACTTTGGTTCTGTCTTCACAAAGGAGGACACAAATAAATTCCCAGAGATGCCGGGGAACATAGGGCCTGATGAAAGGGTGGAACTGAAAGAAATCAGTATTTGTAGGGAAATGGTGTTAGGAAAATTGATGGGACTGAAGGCCGATAAATCCCCTGGGCCTGATAATCTACATCCCAGGGTACTTAAGGAAGTGGCCCTAGAAATAGTAGATGCATTGCTGGTCATCTTCCAGAACTCGATAGACTCTGGAACAGTACCCATGGATTGGAGGGTAGCTAATGTTACCCCACTATTCAAAAAAGGTGGTAGAGAAAAAGCGGGGAATTATAGACCAGTAAGCCTGACATTGGTAGTGGGGAAAATGCTAGAATCTATTATAAAAGATGTAATAGCAGAGCACTTGGTAAGCAGTGACAGGATCGGACCAAGTCAACATGGATTTACCAAAGGTAAATCATGCTTGACTAATCTACTGGAATTTTTTGAGGATGTAACTGGTAAAATAGATAAGGGAGAACCAGTGGATGTGGTGTATTTGGACTTTCAGAAGGCTTTCGATAAGGTCCCACATAAGAGATTAGCGTGCAAAATTAAGGCACATGGGATTGGGGGCAAGGTATTGACTTGGATAGAGAACTGGTTAGTGGACAGAAAGCAAAGAGTTGGAATAAACGGGTCATTTTCCGAGTGGCAGGCAGTGACTAGTGGGGTACCGCAAGGATCAGTCCTAGGACCCCAGCTGTTCACAATATATATTAATGATCTGGACGAGGGAATTGGATGTAATATCTCCAAATTTGCAGATGACACAAAGCTGGGTGGGAGTGTAAGCAGTGAGGAGGATGTCGTGAAAATCCAGTACGATTTGGACAGATTGTGTGATTGGGCAGAAACATGGCAAATGCACTATAATGTGGATAAATGTGAGGTTATCCACTTTGGTGGCAAAAACAGGAAGGCAGATTATTATTTGAATGGCAATAGATTGGGAGAAGGGGAAGTGCAAAGAGACCTGGGTGTTCTTGTGCACCAGTCGCTGAAGGTAAGCATGCAGGTGCAGCAGGCGGTTAAGAAGGCAAATGGTATGTTGGCCTTCGTAGCAAGAGGGTTCGAGTACAGGAACAAGGATGTCTTGCTACAGTTGTACAGGGCCTTGGTGAGACCGCACCTTGAGTATTGTGTGCAGTTTTGGTCGCATTACCTGAGGAAGGACGTTCTTGCCATGGAAGGAGTGCAGCGAAGGTTCACCAGGCTGATACCTGGGATGGCAGGAATGACGTATGAGGAGCGATTGTGTCGATTGGGCTTATACTCACTGGAGTTTAGAAGATTGAGAGGGGATCTCATCGAAACCTATAAAATTCTGTCAGGCCTGGACAGACTAGGTGCAGGAAGGATGTTTATGATGGCCGGGGCGTCCAGACCAGGGGTCATAGTCTAAGGATAAGGGGTAAGCCATTTAGGACTGAAATGAGGAGGAATTTCTTCACCCAGAGAGTGGTGAACCTGTGGAATTCTCTGCCACAGAGGGCGGTGGAGGCTAGTTCATTAACTATATTCAAAAAAGAGTTGGATATATTTCTTAAGGCTAAAGGGATCAAGGGATATGGGGAGAAGGCAGGGACAGGGTACTGAATTTGGATGATCAGCCATGATCTCATTGAATGGCGGAGCAGGCTCGAAGGGCCGAATGGCCTACTCCTGCTCCTATCTTCTATGTTTCTATCATGAAATAAGGAAACACACGGAACATCGAGGGACAACAACTCATGTTAATTGAACCCTTAAATCCACCCCCTTATTAAACCTATCTAGATCTGATTGTGAAGGGCCAGAAACATGCTCACCAATCCAACTAGGAAGTGCAAGGTTTTGAACCAGTCTGCGTTTGATCCTTTCAGGCGTTCCGTCTCCACGTGGATCGTGGAGCCCCAGCGAGCTGCGCCACACCTCTCTCCTAAGGTGGGGGTCGGGGGCGGCTGGACACCGGCGGGCCTGGATGTCGGCGGGGTCGAGGATCGTTGGCTCGACCCTGGTCAGAGGAGCCTTGGGCTGGTTCCCATCGCTTCTTCAGTTTCCTTTTCTCTCTTCTCCCGAGCCGGGGTGGCTGGAAGGTTTCTTCTCTTGGGGTTTTTATTTTTTTGTCTCTTCTCCCAAGTTGGGTCGATGGCCTCTCGTTCCAGCAACAGCCCGGGGATGGTCGATGATCTCCCGATGTGTTTCCCCGGGGTGAGACGCCGGCTTCGAAACGGCCTTCTCGATGTTGGCTTGGTTCTTCTTCCTTCTCCGAGTGCCTGCTTCTTCTTCTGAGTGTCCGGATTCAAAACTGCACACCAACTGCAACTGTCTCCAAGCTTTGTCTGTGTTCCAGCTCTCGTCCCCAACTGCCGATAAGTCTCTCTGATATACCTTTCTCCCGGAAACTTCCGTCTCCCGCCCAAAATCAGGTTAGACTTTGTTTAACTTTTGGCGAGCTGGGAGCACAGCGGGGTAGTTATTATATTTTAAAATGTTTCAAACGGCCGGTAAAGGCCCATCTCTGGTCTGGAATGATCTTCATTGTTTTTAATGTCCTGCTGATCTCGTTATCTAGTCCTGGGTGCTGTTCTCATGAATATGAAATTGTCCCCTTTTGTCTGGGTCAACATTTTGATGGCCTCTGTCTCCAGGCCGATCTTGACTGGATCTGCATCTAATCCATATGCATACGTGTGGGTCTGGTTTTGTTCTCTCAGAAACGGCTTCCAGTACTTGCTGTGGGTTGAATCCACAAAGCTGTCTGAGGTTGCGCAGGAACCATTTTAAAGTGTCCCAATAAGCTGGTCACATGGTATGGTGGCCATTTTGTATGCCCCTTTTTCTGGGCTTCTTTTAAAACAGTCTTTAAAATCACGGCCTCTTCTGCCATTTGACCCTTATTAATATAAAGTCCAATTTTGCGAATCCTACACGGGCGGCGGATGTACATAGTTTACGTAATTTAAGTTTGATATTGTTAAGTTTGGGTGTTAGTTTAAGTTTAAACGAGGTGATGGGTAGTTTTTAATAGTAGTAGTATTGTTAAGAGTGTTTGTATTTAAGTCGAGGTCGCGAGACTCGACTATGCTTCACCCAAGCCAGAGAATCTCCTCGGGACCTGGCTATACGCTCTTGTGTCTCTTTGCAGGAAAGGATCTCAGGATGAAGGGGGGCGTACTCCTACTCGTCCTGATAGGAATGAGCATTGGAAAGTGAGGTGACGTGGAGGACTCCCACATCTATGGGTGCTCAGGAGAGAAAGCACCGGTTTTGACTGCTGGGAGCAGCAAACAAGGCGTGGAGCAGCCCGCCATCTATTCCCATGAGGGAAAATGGCCCAGGTGGTTGGGATCCAACTCCACCCGGTACTCCAGCCAGATCGGGTTCACATATGGGGAGGCCTCCCTCCCCTGCCCCAGCGTACAGGTGCAGGGGGTGGCGGGTGTGGTGCGTGCGCCCAGTCAGTTATGCCCCTGACTGTTTGTGAGCGGTTTGAATCGCTCCCACGCCTCTGGGTTCTAGACATCAGACTTAGGTAGGGGCCAGAATTCATGCTCACCAATCTAAAATAAAGCCAACTGTTCGACGAATGCAGGTTTTGAGGTTTGGTCTTTGGTCCTTCTAGGTACCCCGTCGCCACGTGGTCTTCAGGGGCGCGGTGCTGGATCTGTTACTGTGACGCACCTTCTTCTCCTCCGCTGCCGTGTCATCTCGATGGGTTCTCCTCTTCTTCTCCCTCGGCAGGTCGTCGGCGGTAACGTTATGTTTATCGGACAGTTAACAGCCTTTGTCGTTTAGATTTTGCTACCCATGCATCAAACACCAGTATACTTGTTGTGGCGTAGACACCTGCGTTATCGCAGTGTTCAACAAGATGTTCGTCTTCCCAAGCGCCAGCTTATAACTAGGCGCTTGGTCTTTATCGATACGTTTTTCGCTGCCCTGCTCTGCCCTTATCGAGTTGTTATCGTCTTCTTCGTCTCTACTCGTCTCGTCTTGCCGGACTACCATACAAGTCCTGGTCTACCTGTTCAACTTCGTCTTGCCCCTTTCTGCGGCCTGGGCGTCCTGGATGGCTGTGGACTTGGGTCTCGTTCCCCTTCCCCGCGATTGGTATGGTGTAACTGGTTACTGAAAATCTGCTATGGGGAGCGAGGAGAGAACCCACCACGAGGCCAGGGCACGAGTACGAGCGGCAGCCCAAGAGGCCGGAGCCACGAGAGCAGGGACCAGGGCAAGAGTAAGCGAGCAAGAGAACAGGGAGAGATTGCTACCCGGGGCCTGCAGTTATACTCCTTACGACAGCCCCTTATCTGCGCCCCAAATCAGGTTATTTCATTGTTCCAATTTTGGCGGGCTAGTTTAAATAATTGTAGCAATCTAAACTAACTGTTTTTAGATGGCCGTTTATCGCACCTAATGGCCTGATGTCTGAGCTGTATTGTTAATAATGCATCCTAATCGGCCTGTCCAGCCTCGATGGCTTCCTTAAGCTGTTTCCGATTATTTATACAGACAACTTGATGGCCTCAAGTATAGGCCTAACTGGTTTTGATCTGTCTATGATCTGGCTTAATGCATATACAATGTTCTGTCTGCTTTCCAAAATACAAAGTCCTTCTTCACAGAAACTGCATTTTAGGTTTCGATTTCCCCAAAAGCTGCTTGTGCCACAGAGTCCAAGCTTTTAAAAACTTGCAGGCTTTTGGTCATGAGGTGCGGACGCCATCTTTTGGGTACCCTTTTTCTTAAAAATGTCCATGCAGGGTCCCTTTTATTAATAATAACCTTGGGGGAAATGTGGAAATTTTGCGAATCTTACACAGGTGGTGGCCACATGGGTTGGGGTCACTGAAGGGAAACATGTGTGCCTGGCTTGCAGAGGACAGATTCCCCTGGGAAGGTGGTGGTGGCTCAGAAAGCTAAGCAAGGACATGGGGGACCGTACAGCTGACTGGGTATGACTGGGGAACAACACCTACCGGACGGTCACAGGGACCCAAGGAGGGACTTGTGTATGCTGGGATAAGTGGTGGGATTTGGAACAGGGAATTTATGTCTGCATGTGGGGGTCACAAAGGGCCTGCCCCACAGGCATATCCATCATCTTCTCCGCATCATGACAGGGTAAGGGGGAGGGGGTGGAATGGGATTCCCACCTACCCACTTGCATAGTCCCACGTTACACAGCCCCAGTCAAAGTCACTGAACTAGTGGCACGCGCCCGGAAGCCCCTGCCCACGACTCAGGCAGCAAGGACACACAGAGAGGGATGCCCTGCCACCACCAAGGGACCAGGGAATGGGCTGGTACTAGTGCTGACAGAACAGGTGCTATACCAGGGGGTACACTATGTGGTAGCTTCCATGATCCTAAACCTCACCGAGGTACACTTACCTGAGTGGTGCCCCAAAGAGACAGAGCAGTTATACCAGGCTTTGCTAAAAGAGATGTTTAGGAAATTCTACGAGTTCGATTTTGCCAAAGTAGACAAAACCGAACTGTACACCACACGCCATGAGTATTTTGGTAATGCGGGGAGACAAAAAAGGGGAGCCTAGAATGATGTTTTTACAGCGTTCAACACAGGGTCTTCTGTCATCAACAGTCTGGATGACATAGAATTGCAGACACAGATAAACGGTCTAAAAACGCAAATGAGGAAAATCTTGATGGATGAAAATAAGGTAGTAGGCTCAGAGTTACATGAGGACCAGGCCATGACGGTCCATTTAAAAGAAATAATAGCTGAGCTGGAAAGACACGCCAAGACTGTAAATGCCCTCATAAGAGAGGACAGAAATGCTTCAGACCAGGCTGCACAGAACGAGGTGTGCGTGCTGTATGGGGCACGGTTTCTGGGCGAGGGCCGCAGTAACCTGGAGGATTTAAAACAGGGTTTAGTCCCCTCCTGAATCAGCAACAAGCACCTCGCAGCTCTCCACCCGTTTGAGAATGCATTAAGCCCGTGTCAACTCCGGCTAGCTTCTGAGGCCTACCCAGTCCCAGTAGATTGTGGACGTTCAAACCATACTATCATGGGTATAGTAGTAAGAATGCTGGTCATGGATAGGACAGCCCGACCCGCACCGGTATACAGGGTAGAGAACATTGGAGTCATTCAAGGGGGCGCACACATCCGTTTCACAGCGGTCCCACCTTACGTCATAAAGTGGGAGCACGCTATGACAGGTATTGACCTCTCGGGGTGTCGGAGCCGGGGAGCACACATAATACTGTGTCCCCAGCACTTGAACGCCTATTCAAAACCACAGTGCGGGTTTAAAGCTACTGGCGCAAAACCTATAAACTGTACCATGGAGGTAATTGCACAAGACCATGTTCCCCCACAGGTAGCATATATAGGAGGTGGGACATTATGTCAAGGTGGAGGGAGATACACCTGTTTGAGTTTTTTTTTCTGAATAGAGATTGTTGTTTTTGTGTTTTTGTTGTTTTCAATAAAGATTTTCGACGTGTTGTTATAATAAAGATGAATGTGTACCAATTGGTGCAGCGGTGTTGGGCCCCCTCCATGCTTGGATGTGTGTAAATGACTGTAATTATTCTATGTATGCTTATGTACACTAGATTTTTATAGAATGGGAAATGCATGTATCGTGGGATCATAGATAGGTAATTACAGGGGAAGATTGACTAGGGAGGGTCGAAAATTTTGCTCATCTTGTCAAGATGATATTTAAAGCGAGTTTAGTATCAACAGGAGGGAGTGTAGGGTTCTCAAAATTCCCACATTCCCCAAAAGTTATGGATAAAGGGATCCTGTATAGACAAGTTATTAAAAAAGGGTGCCCAAAAGAAAATGGCTTCTGAAACCTCATGACCAAGGCTTGCAGGATTTTAAAAGCAAGGCCCTGCAGAAGGCAGGCCCATTCAAATCCTGAAATGAAACCTAACATGTATGGATCTGTGAAAGACTTTGCCATTTTCTAAAGCCAGACAGCTAGGTAAACACAGAATATGCATTCTTCACCTTGGAACAGATCAAATCAGGATGGACCTAATCTTGAGGCCATTAACTTTTCGCATATATAATCGGTAACAGCTCACAGGTAGCTGCCAAGCCAGGAAAGACGATTACATTTCATAAATAACAAACAGCCAGGATATTGAAGCCTTTAAACAAGGAGACAACCGCCCAAGAAGTCATTAAAGTAAATGACTGTAATCATTTTAGACGAGCCCGCCAAAAGTTAGACAAAGAACTGACCTGATCTGGCGCGCAGATAAGGGGTGAAGAACCAGGTATAATTGTAGGCCCACCGGTAGCTCTCGCTCTCTTGCCTCTCACTCTCTTGCCTCTTGCTCTTGCCTCTCCCGACACCGAGGACACCCATTACAACACCGGGGGCCAAACGCGGGAGGAGAATGGAACCCGATTCGAACAAGCACAGGACACACGGGCCGCAAACGGGCAGACAAGACGAGACGAACAGTAAAACCAATAGGCAGACAAGGGCAGCAAGAAGAAGCATTGGGGGGCAAACGGCTTAGTTATAAGCTGGCGTTTGAAGCTTGGATAGTAAAATCAAATTAACGGTAAAAACCGCCAACCGAGCCCCAACCGCAACAAAACCATCGGCGACCAAACCACCACCAGAAGAACAACCATTCCTGCAAGGTGAAGTACCCCACAAAAGACTCTAATCTGACGAAGGAAAAAGAGGGGTACTTCACACAGACAACTTCAGCGCCGCGCCCTGTGACCACGTGACGATGGCAGGCCCAAAGGACAACAAGAGCGAACCCCAAAAACCACAACCAGCTTAATCAACAGGTTTCGAACTGTAAAAGGAACCCCATTGATGAGCATGAATTCCTGGCCCCTCGTAACTTAATCTAGTTAGGTATTGGGGGTGGGATAAGGATAAGGGGATTTTTATGTGTTTGTTCCCTCGATGTGCCGTGTGTTCCCCATTCCCAAATAAGTGTAATTTTATATGCCTGTAATTATTCCAGTAATTCTCAGTATTGTGTTTTATTGTGCCTTTAATAAAAATTGTGGTTTTCTTGCGGCAAACCACCTGTCTACTCTATTTTCTGTATCGCCGCCTGTACCTAAGTCCGGTGTCTAGAACCCAGGGGTGTGGGAGCGATTCGAACCACTCAGAGACAGTCGGGGCAGAGCTGACTGGGCACACGCCAACCCCTACAGGGCACAGCAGTTATCATGGGTGACTTTAATCTACATATAGATTGGGCTAACCAAATTAGTAACAATACAGTGGAGGAGGAATTCCTGGAGTGTATATGAGATGGTTTCCTGGAACAATATGTCAAGGAGCCAACTAGAGATCAGGCCATCTTAGACTGGGTATTAATTATTGAGAAAGGATTAATTAGCAATCTTGTTGTGCGAGGCCCCTTGGGTTGGAGCGAACATAATATGATAGAATTCTTCATTAAGATGGAGAGTGAAGTAGTTGACTCAGAGACAAGGGTCCTGAATTTAAATAAAGGAAACTACGATGGTATGAGGCGTGAGTCGGGTAGGATTGATTGGGGAATGTTACTCAAAGGGTTGACGGTGGATAGGCAATGGCAAACATTCAAAGATCGCATGGATGAACTACAGAATTTGTTCATCCCACTTTGGCATAAAAATAAAACAAAAAAGGTGACTCAACCATGGCTAACAAGGGAAATTAGGGATAGCATAAGATCCAAGGAGAAGACATATAAATTGGCCAGAAAAAGCAGCAAACCTGAGGATTGGGAGCAGTTTAGGATGTAGCAAAGGAGGCCAAAGGGATTAATTAAGAGGGGGAAAATAGAGTATGAGAGTAAGCTTTCAGGGAATATAAAAACTGACTGTAAAAGCTATTATAGATATGTGAAGAGAAAAAGATTGGTGAAGTCAAGCGTAGGTGTTAGATCCGTGATTCTGAGAGTATGATGTTTTTCAATAACCACACGGATGCTGTAACTTAATAATCAACAGGTATTTACTGGAGTAGGGTAGTCTCAAGACTGGTGGTACAGAGGCATGCTCAAGGCTTATATACAGGTGTGGTCACTGCCGGTACTACAGTATACAGGAACTGTAAAAGTAGTTCTCTCTTAAAGGTACATACACTACAATTCCTCCCCTTTTAGATTAGCAGTACCCATAATATTCAAATAACAATAGTCCATTTATAGATTCAGTCTTTGGGACGGCTTCCTGATCCTTTCGGGATAGCGCCTTTCCTGAGGTTCTTGTTCTTGGTGCGGAGGCGATTCTGGCCCCTTTTCGTTGGTTAGTTCATCGGTTTCCACTGCTACTGGTTCTGAGGTAGATGCTATCGGTATGTCGGGTTCATCCCCAGGTACTCGAGACATGGGGTTGACTCGTTCCTGTGACGCTAAGATCTGATCGACGTGGCGTCCCACAATGTTCTCCCCAACATCCACTGTGTACATTAATGGCCCCTGCCTTGTGCATATCGTTCCGGGTTGCCATTTCTCTGTTCAGTAGTCACGGGCCAAGACTGGTTGTCCTACATTGAAGCTCCTTGTCGGCTTCTCATTGATGTGCTGGAATTGTTTATCCTCAACATTTCTTCGCATATTTGGTCTGAGCAAATCCAGATGAGATCTCAACCTTCGGTTAAAGAACATCATGGCCGGGGTCTGGTTGGTGACTGCATGTGTCGCATTTCTGTAGGCTAATAGGAAATTGTCCACCTTGTGCTGTAGTGGAATTTCATCGTTGCACATGGCCTTTATCGCCTTTTTAAAGGTTTGTACGAACCTCTCAGCCAATCCATTTGTGGCTGGATGATACGGGGCGGATGTGTAATGCCTGACCCCATTCCTTCTCATAAATTTCCGAAACTCTTTGGACACAAACTGTGGTCCATTATCAGGGCAAATCTGCTCTGGCAAGCCGTTCCTGGCAAATATGGTCCGTAGGACTGCAATCGTTTTCTATGTAGTGGTTGAGCACATTTTTATCACCTCAGGCCATTTCGAGTGAGCATCCACTGCTATTAAGAACATTGAGCTCATGAATGGACCAGCAAAATCAATGTGCACCCGTTGCCATGGAGAGGAGGGCCACTCCCATGGGTGTAGAGGGGCATGTGGTGGTGCATTTTGGAACTTCTGGCATCCTGAGCAGCTCTTGGTTAGGTCCTCAATTTGTTGATCGATCCCCGGCCACCACACATAAGCCCTAGCAAGGCTTTTCATTTTCACCCTTCCCAGATGACCTTCATGAAGCTCATTTAGCACTCTCTCCCTTAACTTGGGTGGAATCACCACTCGGGATCCACACATCACTGTCCCCTGGCATACTGACAGCTGTTCTCTTCTGGATGAGAATGCTGGCAACAGTGAGTCGCCATGTGTTGGCCATCCCCTCACCATCAAATCATATACCCGAGACAGTGTCGGATCATTGCGGGTCTCCTTCTCTATATCCGCGTTCGTTACTGGCAATCATTCAATTATTGACGAATAAAATATCTTGATAGGGTCCACTGCTGGTGCTTCCTCCACAGTAGGCAGTGGCAGGCGTGATAGCCCATCAGCGTTTCCATGCTGTTTCGTGCTTTTATATTCTATTTCATATTGATTCGCCCCTAGAAACAAGGACCATTTTTGTAACCGTTGTGCAGTCATCACTGGAACGCCCTTCTTAGGATTAAAGATGGAGACAAGTGGTTGGTGGTCAGTCAGCAAGGTGAACTTCTGCCCATGCAGATAGTGGTTGAATTTTTTTACTCCCCATAGCAGGCTGAGGGCCTCCCTGTCAATCTGGGCATAGTTGCGCTCGGCTGAGGTTAGTGACCGAGACGGCAAGGCTACTGGCCTCTCCAACCCGTCTGGGAATTTGTGCGACAGCACCGCTCCAATACCATAGGGTGATGCATCACATGCCAGACGAATTGGTAGTGCTGGGTTGAAATGGGCCAACACCTCTTTTGATGTGATCAATTCTTTACACTTCTGGAAAGCTCGTCTACGTTCGTCATTCCACTTCCATGGTACCCCTGTTTGCAGTAGGGTGTTCAGTGGGTGTAATACCGTGGACAAATTTGGTAAGAACTTATGGTAGTAGTTTACCAGCCCGAGGAACGACCTCAGTTGTGACACATTTTCCGGTGCTGGAGCCTTGACTACTGCCTCAATCTTTTCAGGGGACTTATGTAACCCCTCTTCATCAATGACGTGGCCACAATACGAGATCTGCTTCTGGAAAAACTCACACTTGTGGCGATTAGCTCGTAGCCCGTATTCCTTTAATCTGGTGAGCACCTTCTCCAAGTTGGCGAGGTGATCACTGTCATTTTCGCCCATGACCAGGATGCCGTCCAAATAGCACTGGGTCCCTGGAATCCCTTGCAGGACTTGATCCATCGCCCTTTGCCAAATAGCCGGAGCCGATGCTACCCCAAACACCAGCCGGTTGTATTGATAGAGACCTTTATGAGTGTTAATCGTAAGGTATTGTTTCGAGGCTTCTTCTACCTCCATTTGCAAGTACGCCTGGGCTAGATCAATTTTGGTGAAGCGTTTACCTTCAGATAGCGAGGCGAAAATATCCTCAATTCGTGGAAGCGGATATTGTACCGTGTGAAGGACTGGGTTCACTGTCACCTTACAATCCCCACAGATGCGGACCTTCTTTGGTTCACCAGGCGTATTACTCAACGTCCTCTTCGTTACAGGAATGATGGGTGTAGCCCACTCCCTCCAGTCTACTTTGGACAGTACTCCTGAACGTTCCAACCCTTCCAGCTCTGCTTCGACGGCTGGTCTGATCACATAAGGCACTGGTCTGGCCATAAGAAACTTTGGGCTTGCATTTTCCTCTATTTTAATCATTGCTGTTATGCCTTTTAGTGTTCCGAGTCCCTCCTGGAACACTTCTTTGCGTCAGTTAGCATTTTTGACAGTCATCCAGGTGTGACGTCGTCATCCTTTTTGGCCTCAACCTTCAGTGCCTGTATGGAATGCCAATCTAATTTTATCTTCCGGATCCATTCACGTCCTAGTAGTGGTGGTCCTCCATCTGGCAATACATATAAGTCCATTTTAGGTATTGCCTGGCCTTTGTATATCACTTTCACCCTTATTTTTCCTTTGGGGTAGACTTTTTTGCCCCATGTACGTCTTCAAGACAATCTCTGTAGCTTTCAAGGGTATATGTGAAAATAGCCGCTTGTAGTCCCTTTGGTTTATGACTGTTAGGACTGATCCTGTGTCCAATTCCATTTTCACTTGGACTCCGTCTATCTTGAGTGTAACCCAGATAGTCTGGTGATCCTCCATTTTGGTTACCTTATGTAGTTTCAGACAACCCAGCTCCTTGCTTCCGGAGTCTGTGTCACTTTTCTGTTCATCTGAACTACTGACCATCACCTTGTGTACCTTTTTGTACATCTCCTGTGGAGATTTCTTGCTGTTGGTTTTCTTCCCAGACCTGCAGACTCGTGTTATGTGTCCTGCTTTTCCACAGTGTCTGCACACTTGGTCCTTGAACCAACAATCCTTCTGGTCGTGTGTTGTTCTGCCACAGCGATAACACTTCCCTGTTCCATAGGACATTTCATTGGTGCCATATTCTTGCGGTCTCCGTTATATCTCTGCAGCGCCCCTTGCGGCTGCTTCGTATGATACTGCCATACTGAAAGCCTTGTCCAGCGTAAGATCCTTTTCTGATAGAAGCCGTTTCTGGGTTCCTTCACTTTGAAGCCCACACACAAACTTGTCCCTTAATGTATCTGCTAGTCCCACTCCAAACTGGCAGTGTTTCGATAGCTTGCGCAGTTCCGTTATGTACTCAGCATTGCTTTCATCTTTGTGTTGGTTCCTTTCTGGAACTTAAATCGTTCTGCTATCAGCTGCCGTGTGGGGTTTAAGTGGTCCTGTAGGATTTCCACTATGCTTTCGAAATTCTTATTCACAGGCTTCTCTGGGGTTATTAGGTTTTGCAGTAACCCATAAGTATTTGCACCCATGGAATTTAACAAAACCAGTGCTTTCCTAGCATCTGGCACTTCATTCGCCCTGCAGTACACCTCAATACGTTCCACATATGTCGCCCAATCTTCGACTTCATTGTCGAACGTAGAGATACTGCCACTCTTCGGCATCCCTGGGTATGATTTAACTGTCAAAAATGGCGTCTCCCGCGCTTTCCCTTCTTCTCCGCTGGCACAAAATGGCATCTCCCGTGCTTTCCTTTCTTCCCGCGCTCGCCCTTCTTCTCCGTTGCGGCTTCTAAAAATGGCGTCTCCCGTGCTCTTCCTTCTTCTCCGCGGCTCAATGGCATCTCCCGCGCTCTCCCTTCTTCTCCCCACGGACACTGTTCAGCCCTTGAGCCCTGGCTGCGTTCTGCGCGTTTTTTTTTTCTGTGCGCCTTTCCCGTTTCCGCCGCTCGGTCCTGAACCCGGCTGCTGCTTTACCCTCTCTCTCTCCATTTAGTTTTTCCTCGACGCCGCTCGGTTTTCAACCCCCGGCTGCGCCCTGTGCGCTTCACCCTCTATCTTACCCCGTTGATGCTGCTCGGCTTTTTCTCTGCCATCGGTCGGCTCCAGCCACCGCTGTCCGGGAAGGGTCTTCGCTGTACCTGGTACCTGTCGTCAGTCTGTTGCTGATCATCGTGGCTGGGGAACCAAGCCCGGCTCTCCACAGCCTCCCCTGCGATGTTCACTCTCTGCCGGATGACTGGGCGGTTGCTCGTGGTCGACGCCCGTGTTTCTGGCCTCGACTTTCTTCCACCGCCCTCCCGGAGCGAATCCTCGAAGGGAAATGCAGAGTTGCAGGTAGATTCGAATCGACACTCGTCGCCACTGTTAGATCCATGATTCTAAGAGAGTATGATGTTTTTCAATAACCACACGGATGCTGTAACTTAACAATCAACAGGTATTTACTGGAGTAGGGTTGTCTCAAGACTGGGGGTACAGAGGCATGCTCAAGGCTTATATACAGGTGTGGTCACTGCCGGTACTACAGTATACAGGAGCTGTAAAAGTAGTTCTCTCTTAAAGGTACATACACTACAGTAGGTCCCTTGCAGTCAGAATCAGGGGAATTTATAATGGGGAACAAAGAAATGACAGGCCAATTCAATGCATACTTTGGTTCTGTCTTCACAAAGGAGGACACAAATAACCTCCCAGAGGGGAGCATAGGGTCTAATGAGAGGGAGGAACTGAAAGAAATCAGTATTTGTCGGGAAATGGTGTTAGGGAAATTGCTGGCATTGAAGGCCGATAAATCCCAGGGCCTAATAATCTACATCCAAGGGTACTTAAGGAAGTGGCCCTAGAAATAGTAGATGCATTGCTGGTCATCTTCAAAAATTCGATAGACTCTGGAACAGTTCCCATGGATTGGAGGGTAGCTAATGTTACCCCACTATTCAAAAAAGGTGGTAGGGAGAAAACGGGGAATTATAGACGTTTAAGCCTGACATCAGTAGTGGGGAAAATGGTAGTGTCCATTTATAAAAGATGCAATAGCAGAGCACTTGGAAAACAGTGACAGGATCGGACAAAGTCAACATGGATTTACGAAAGGTAAATCGTGCATGACTAATCTACTGGAATTTTTTGAGGATTTAACTGATAAAATAGATAAGGGAGAACCAGTGGATGTGGTGTATTTGGACTTTCAGAAGGCTTTCGATAAGGTCCCGGATAAGAGATTAGCGTGTAAAGTTAAGGCACATGGGATTGGGGGCAAGGTACTGACTTGGATAGAGAACTGGTTGGCAGGCAGGAAGCAAAGAGTTGGAATAAACGGTTCTTTTTCCGAGTGGCATGCAGTAACTAGTAGGGTACCGCAGGGATCGGTCCTAGGACCCCAGCTATTCACAATGTATATTAATGATCTAGACGAGGGAAGTAGATGTAATATCTCCAAGTTTGCAGACGACACAAAGCTGGGTGGGTGTGTGTGCTGTGAGGAGGGTGCCGAAAAACTCCAGTATAATTTGGACAGGTTGGGCGATTGGGCAGAAGCATGTCAGATGCAGTGGAATGTGGATAAATGCGAGGTTATCCACTTTGGTGTCAAAAACAGGAAGGCAGATTATTATCTGAACGGCATTTGCTGAGAGTAAGCATGCAGGTGCAGCAGGCGGTTGAGAAGGCAAATGGTATGTTGGCTTTCGTAGCGAGAGGGTTCGAGTACAGGAACAAGGATGTCTTGCTGCAGTTGTACAGGGCCTTGGTGAGACCACATCTTGAGTATTGTGTGCAGTTTTGGTCGCCTTATCTGAGGAAGGATGTTCTTGCCATGGAGGGAGTGCAGCGAAGATTCACCAGACTGATACCTGGGATGGCAGGAATGAAGTATGAGGAGAGATTGGGTCGATTGGGCTTATACTCGCTGGAGTTTAGAAGAACTTATAAAATTCATTGAAACTTATAAAATTCTAACAGGACTAGACAGACTAGATGCAGGAAGGATGTTCCCGATGGCCAGGGAGTCCAGAACCAGGGGTCACAGTCTAAGGATAAGGGGTAAGCCATTTAGAACAGAGATGAGGAGGAATTACTTCATCCAGAGAGTGGTGAACCTGTGGAATTCTCTACCACAGAAGGCAGTAGAGGCCAATTCATTAAATATATTCAAGAAGGAGTTAGATAGATTTCTTAGGGCTAAAGGGATCAAGGGATATGGGGAGAAGGCAGGGACAGGGTACTGAACTTGGATGATCAGCCATATTCTCATTGAATGGTGGAGCAGGCTCGAGGAGCCGAATGGCCTACTCCTGCTCCTATCTTCTATGTTTCTATGTTTCTCTTATGCGTGCTCCTACGTGGTGCTTCCCCTGTGGCTTCAGCAGATGTGGAGGCCCCTTGCTCACTTTCTTGCTGCTCCTGTCTCGACAACTTTGGCGGGCATCCTCTGGGGTTGCGATCCTGTGAGGGCTCGACAACAGTCTGCTGCTCCTGCGGCTGTGCAGGGGTTGAGACGCCGATCTCAGTTGGGTGGGGACTCTGGTGGGGCTCTGACCGAGGGCTCTGCAGTCGCATGGTCATGTGAGTGCTTGGAGAGGAGCCCACACTTCCTTGTTCTCAGCCACCAACATCCCACTCATAGGTCAGGTCCACCTCAGTGCTTGCAAGTGGCTTGAGAGCACCTTGCTACAAATCAGGGAGGCCATGGGGACCCATATCTGCATTGGCAGTCCTACTCAGAAGGACTTCCATGAAGGTCTGGTTTCTCTGTTCAATAGCTGACGATCGATCCTCCAGAGATGTCAGTCTATTCGGAACACATGTTTTCTACACTCTGGCAACTTAGCTCCTCCATGGCCGTAGCCATCCCCTCGTCTACTGTAGCCATCCTTTCCACGGAGGTTGCCATCCTTTCCGTGGTGCTGCCTTCATGCGCCAATGACTCCACAATGGCTCTGCTCATGTTCGCGAAGGACTCCTCAATTCGCTCCACACTCACAGTGACCCTGGAGACAAAGCCTGCCAGAGACTCCTGCACCTGTTCCTGGAGTTCCAGCACCGCTGTTCTTCTGGATGGACCCAGAGGCAGAGGGTCGACATGCAGCTGAGCCGAGCTGGAAGAGTCCTTTGCCCTCCGACTAGGACTCTCCACTGCTGTCCCTGTCTCCACAATCTGCTGATGCTCACTTGTGAGCTGTGATACACCAGGTGACAACACTACTCTATCTCGCGATGGTCCCACCTGTAAGATTCGCAAAATTTCTACATTTCCCCAAAGGTTATTAATAAGGAAAGGGACCCTGCGTGGGCATTTAATGAAAAAGTGTACCCAAAATGGCGTCCGCGCCTCATGGCAGAAAGCTTGTGAGATTTTTAAAACTTGGACTCTGTGGCACAGGCAGCTCGTGGAGAAATCGAAACCAAAGCTGCAGTTTCCGTGAAGAGAGACTTTGCATTTTTAAAACCAAACAGGACTTTGAATTATGTATTAGACTAAATCGGAGACAGGTCAAACCCAGTAAGGCCTATAGTTAAGGCCATCAAGCAGTTTGCATAAATAATCGGCAACAGATTAAGGAAGCCATTGAGGCTGGACAGGCCCATCAAGGTGCATTCATGGCAAAACAAGTCAATTATCGGGCCGGTAGATGCAATTACCGGCCATCTAAAAACAGTTAGTATAGATTGCTACCGTTATTTAAAATAGCCCGCCAAGATTAAGTCAAAGAACTAACCTGATTTGGCGCGCAGATAAGTGTTTTCCAAAGGAGTATAATTGAAGGCCCCGGGTAGCGATCGCTCTGCTCTTCTCTTCTCTCTGGCCTCTCCTTGCTCCTCGCCCTCGTGGCTGCTGCTCTTTCCCCATCCCACGCTTACCCCCAGGCCTTTGCCCGTGCCTTTCCCCACTCCATCTGGAATTGCCCAGGCACTGCATCGGGCGGACACTGACAATCCAGGTCAGGCGAGGCGGGACGCGACGAGGCGAGGAGGCAAGACTAATTGAGGAGACGATTTGAGGAGACGAACTGAGGAAGATGACTGAAGACAGGTTTCGAATCATCAGGCCTTTCAGTCTCAGCTGACCTGCAACTATCTTCATAGAAACTCAAACTGTCGGCCGAGGAAGAGGAACCACCATCCCTGCAAGGTAAAGTACCCAAGCAGAGACTTTAACTTTGGGGTACTTGTACCTGGACAACGCCCTTGCAGCACCCGGAGACCACGTGATGATGGCAGGCTCCAGAGAGCACCAAGAGCGAACCCCGAACCCCACCGCTGTTTTAAATTCAGCAGATCTTTTGGATTGGTGAGCATGAAGTTCTGACCCCTCATAGCTTAATCTAGTTAGGTATAGGGGGTGGGATAAGGATAAGGGGATTGTTAAGATAATTGTTTTCCCTCGATGTGCCGTGTGTTCCCCATTCCCTGTTTAAGTTTAGTTATTTTGTATTTTGCCTGTAAAAATGTATACTAGTAACTTTTTCATAAGATTGTGTTAATTTCCTCTTCAATAAAAATCTTGGTTTTTGCTTACATCCAACCACCTGTCTACTCGAGTCTTTTCTGTATTGCCGCCTCGTACCTAAGTCTGGTGTCTAGAACCCAGGGGCATGGGAACGATTCAAACCGCTCATAAACAGTCAGAGGCATAACTGACTGGGCGCATGCGCCACCCCACAGACCGAGGTGCGAGTGTCAGCGCTGGTGCTGGGTTGGCTGAATTCTGCTGATGCTGCGCCCTCAGAGGTTGCAGCTTCCTCTGAGGAGTCTGGAGACTCAGGCTGTTCCTCCTCAATAGGGGACGAGTGCTTGCGATGGTCCTGTGGGGGAGTAAAGGAAAGAGTCAGGGATGTGAGGCCAAGGTTACATGCACATTGCATATTGCAGATGATCATAAGTCCATCTGTTAGAGCTTCAGAATCATTATCAGTGACTCATGCAATGTCAATGAGAGAGATGAAAAACTATTCTGTCACCAGCTTTCTCTGATGCACCCATCTGTCTGTCCCCCACTTGCGCATCATCCTCGAGTCCCACTATCTCCAGGACCGCCTCCTCCCAAGGGGTGAGGTGGGCTACTGAGGGAGGCCCTCCTCCTGTCCTCACTCTTTCCCTCTTATTGTGAGCTCTCTTTTCCTGCAATGAGGGAGACGACTGGAGTTTCAGTGAGAATGAAGGAGTGAGTGTAGAGAATCCATAGCATAGATGCTTAGAAGGAGACAAAGATGGAGTGAGTTGGCAAGACCAAGGGCCCTCCCTTTTCATAGCATCACAGTGATAGGGAGTGTGAGGGCTGCATAGTTGAATAGTTAGGTGAAGGTGACCATAGAGAGAGAGAAAATGGGTAAGGGTGCAGGGATGTCAGTGTCAAATGGGATGTGGAGGAAGAGGTTGCTAAAGCTGAGTGCTGGTGAGGAGAGGCAATGGGGATCAGATTGAGGGTGATGGCAAGGTCATACTCACTTTTCCAGTGTGCAGAAGGTCATGAACCCTCTTCCTGCACTGAAGCCAGGTTCTGCGGATGAGGGACAACGAGTTCACCTCCTGGGCCACCTGGACCCACACAGCCTTCGTTTGCTGGGGAGGCTTCTTCCTCCCTGAAGAAGGGAATAGCACCTCCTTACTAGCTCTTGCTCCCTCCACCAAAGCTTGCAGGGCGACATCATCAAATCTGGGAGCAGACTTAGGTCTCCCGCTGCTCATTCTGCCTCCAGGTCCCTCTCACTGCAAATGCCAAAAGGTTGGCAGTCTGCAGAAGAAGCAAGTCTTCTTGCAGACCTTAAATGCAGCAGCAATGATGATGTCATCGGAGGTGAGTTTCAGACTGAAAAATCTAATTGGGCCATGGGTTCCCACACGCTGGAACTCAATTGCCCAATAATGTGTAAATTGCATCAATCTCCCACATTGATTTGGAGTCGGGTGGATAACACGAAAAGCAGATGACACGACCCCAGCCCGCCCCAATAACAAAATCCAGCCCAAAGTGTTTCAGGAGGCTCTTTTTGGGGTCCATTTGCAATTAGGGCTTAATTAGTGAAGACATTTGGTCCATGGTGCCATGTAAAACTGTGTTTGCTCAACTGTGATGTTTACAATTTACTAGTAAATCTCCCTTGGTGTTGTTCTTTGGTTCTCTAGGACCTAGAGTCAGGTTTCTAATGTTCACTACATCCTCATTGCAGCCTAAATGTGACAGTGGATCACCATCACTGTAATACAGCAAATTTACTGAAGCAATATATCATATGAGGTAAATAATTGAATTTTACTGATATGAAACATAGGCTGGGAATTTGCTCCGTGCCACTCCTGCTCTACTGTTGTAACTATCTGGAAGTGCAGCGGAAATCTCGATTACATGCCCGATTTCAGCATTCAATTTGGGCCACCTGCCTTGCCGGCTGCAGCCTTCAGTTAAGTCGTGGTTGGGCAGGAGTCGGGCGGAGGGGAGAAGAATTGGAGGGGGCGATTGCAGGTCACCAGCAGCCCACAGGAGTGATGTGGAGTCAGGAGGAGCATTCCTGGCTCCACAGGAAGTTAAGTAAAAAAAATTACATTTTGTTAGAGGCCGCTAGTAAGGCCAAAGTAACCCCACTTATAGGTTAGCAGGGCAGACCCGGTGCCTGCTCTGCTTGACAAAGACAAATTTGGCTAAGGCGGCCAGCTGGGGCACATCAAAATCGTCCAAGGCCAATATGGCATCAGATGTATTTCAGGTATCTTCAGGAACAGGGCAAAGCCCTGCAAAATTGGTCATTTTTGAGGGACAAATTTCTAACCCCCTTATTTCTAACTAGCTGAAGTGCTCGGCGGTGCCGAGGCTTTTTTGGGGGCATGTTGTTGTTGGAAGAGAGAGAGAGAGCGACTGGGGGGAAGAGAGAGAGCGACTGGGGGGAAGAGAGAGAGTGACTGGGGGGAAGAGAGAGAGCGACTGGGGGGAAGAGAGAGAGCGACTGGGGGGGAAGAGAGAGAGCGACTGGGGGGAAGAGAGAGAGCGACTGGGGGGAAGAGAGAGCGACGGGGGGAAGAGAGAGAGCGACTGGGGGGAACGGTGGGGGGAAGGAGGGGGGAAGGGTGGGGGGAAGGGGGGGAGAGAGCGCGACTGGGGGGAAGAGAGAGAGCGACTGGGGGGAAGGGGGGAAGGGTGGGGGGAAGGGGGGGAAGGGTGTGGGGAAAGTGGGGGAAGGGGAGGGGGGAGGAAGGGGAGGGGGAGGGGAGGGAGGAAGGGGAGGGGGAGGGGGGAGGAAGGGCAGGGGGAGGAAGGGGAGGGGGAGGAAGCGGAGGGGGAGGGGGAGGAGGAAGGGGAGGGGGAGGGGGGAGGAAGGGGGGGTGGTGGAGGAAGGGGAGGGGGAGGTGGGGGAGGAAGGGGAGGGGGAGGGGGGAGGAAGGGGAGGGGGAGGGGGAGGAAGGGGGAGGAAGGGGGAGGAACGGGAGGGGGCGGGGGAGGGGGAGAGGAGGGGAAGGGGAGGGGGAGGGGGAGGAAGGGGAAGGGGAGGAGGAGAGAGGAGAGGGGGAGAGGGGGAGGAGAGGGGGGAGGAGAGGGGGAGGAGAGGGGGGAGGGGAGGGGAGGGGGGAGGGGAGGGGAGGGGAGGGGGGAGGGGAGGGGGGAGGGTGAAGGGGGAGCGGAGGGGGGAGGGGAGGGGGGAGGGGAGGGGAGGAGTGGGGGGAGGGGAGGGGAGGAGAGCGGGGAGGGGGGTGAGGGGAGGAGAGGGGGGAGGGGAGGAGAGGGGGGAGAGGAGGGGGAGAAGAGGGGAGGGGGTGGGAGGAGAAGGGAGGGGGGGAGGGGGAAAGGTGGGGGAAGGAGGGGGGGGAGAAAGGCAGGGGGGGAGAAAGGGAGTGGGGGAGCCAGCAGACCCTCTCCCCTCTGCCGGCGATGGCACTGACATGGCCCAGCCGAGCGCAGCGCCCTGGTCTGCCCGAGCCCCGCCCCCCTCCCAAGGCCGGGCCTGAGGTGGCTTGAGACGGCCGATTCCGGTTGCCGGGGTAACCCTCCTCCCCTCTCCGCCCTCCCGATCTCCGGGACCAGGCCTGGGCCTGAGCGGCTTGAGACGGCCGATTGCGGCTGGCGAGCCCGTTTGCCGGGGTAACCCTCTCCGCTCCCCCCTCCCCCTCCCCTCCCGAGCCCCGCCCCCCCGAGCCCCGCCCCCCCCCCCCGCTAACCTGCTCGCTTCCCTCTGCCTGCACTCTGTGGGCCCTGTGTGGAGGTGCGCGTGCGCCGTGCAGCGCGAGCACAAATGAAGCACGAGCAGCTTGCAGTGAGCCCAGCCAGCCTTTACCAAGATGGCTGGCCGCTGGTTCGGAATCGGGCCCAGCGGGACGGCCGGTGCGTAGCTTGGGCATGGCTGGGCAACAGACGCCCAGGCTTCGAGGCCTGCCTGCAAAAACGGTGGAAGGTAGGAAAATTATAGAGGTTAGAGAAAAGATTTACAAATGAATTAACTTTTTTTAAAAACAATTTGTGTTTTAAAAGCAACTTATTTTTTGCTGGAAGTGTAGATTTTAAAAGAAACACGCAAAAAGCGGGAAAAAGAAATGAAGAGTTTGGAATCAAGATGGCGGCCACTCACCTCAGTTCAGAATGATAAGGCCCGCCCACACATGCACCGATTGGTCAACCGTCAGGTCACTGAAGTGTAGGATTGGTCAATCGTCCTGTCACTCGACTGTAGGATGGCCCGCCCGCACATGCAATGAACCCGCCCCCATGACGCAGCGATTGGTCGACCGTCGGGTCGCTCGATGCTAATGAGCGGATAATGAGCGGAATTTTGAATGTTTTTTGGATACCGTCGGCACAATTTTTGTCCGAGCAAAAAGTAAATACACCTACAAGAGTCCCCTAATGATGAGCTTTCTTTTGATATAACATATGTGTAGGTACGCTCTATAACTTTTGATTGTATAGCCGGACAGAGAGACAGAGAGACAGATCCTTTTATATATATAGATAGAAGAAGATTATGCACCTTCTATTTTTTTAGTTTACTTTCCAGAGTAGATTTGTAGCATTTGCTTAGGATACAAGGCCTAGAAATTCAGTATCGCCACGTTTGGGGTGCTACAGCCGGGCGTTCGCTAAATTTAGCGCCCGGCGCAACTTAGTGCCACCTTCACCGAAATTGAGTTGCATCTCCCCAAGAGGTTGCTGCTGCGCTAAAGCAGGCGATGCACGACTATCATGAGGTGCTAAGCCGGCGAGCCGAGGCGCTAACACTGAGTGCGGGCGCAGCGCAGGTGCGGCGAGTTGCTGATTGAAGGCAGACATGCTGCCGCCGGTCATCTCTTAAAGGGGGAAGGTGGACTTGTTTGGCTGCCACGCCCTGTACACTGCAGCCCTGAAGCAAGGCCTGACCATTGCTGGATCATCATTTTTATGCCCAGGACCATGCAGAAGGCTAGGGAGCGAGCGGAGCGCTTCAGCGAGGGTGCCCTGAGGCTACTGGTTGGCGCAGTAGAGCGCAGGCGACCTGTCCTCTTCCCTGACAGTGGGAGGAGGCCGCTTCCCAGCGAATACCGAAAAGCCTGGAGGGAGGTGGCAAACAGGGTGACCACCAACAGCATGGTTGCCAGGACTGCACTTCAATGCAGGGAAAAGTTCAACGACCTCACTCGGGTTGTCAGGGTGAGTACCCTTTCCACTATCCTGTTCATCCCTGCACGTGCACCTCAGTTTCTGGCCAAAGGGACTTGAAAGCCCTAATGCCCAGCCCTCATCCAAGAGCAATGGGACTTTCATGAAAACCACTTGCACATTCAGCACTTTACACACTGTCAGGGCTATTCCACCATGGGAGGCAGTGCAGGCAAGATGAGGGCTTGACACTGTCAGGGCTATTCCACCATGGGAGGCAGTGCAGGCAAGATGAGGGCTTGACACTTTCAGGGCTATTCCACCATGGGAGGCAGTGCAGGCAAGATGAGGGCTTGACACTGTCAGGGCTATTCCACCATGGGAGGCAGTGCAGGCAAGATGAGGGCTTGACACTGTCAGGGCTATTCCACCATGGGAGGCAGTGCAGGCAAGATGAGGGCTTGACACTGTCAGGGCTATTCCACCACGGGAGGCAGTGCAGGCAAGATGAGGGCTTGACACTGTCAGGGCTGTTCCACCATGGGAGGCAGTGCAGGCAAGATCAGGGCTTGACACTGTCAGGGTTATTCCACCATGGGAGGCAGTGCAGGCAAGATCAGGGCTTGACACTGTACTTAGAGGCCGTCCTTTCTCTTGCAGGGCAAGCTGGCCCACAATCGCAGGCAGCAGCTACGGACGGGGGGAGGCCATCCTGACCTCAAAGAGCTCATCGACCTGGAGCAGCATGTGGAGTGCATTATGGCAGGCCGGCTGATTGGCCCCGTTGCCAGTGGAGATGCCGACCCTGTTCTGGACAGCAATGGTAAGGTCATCACCTTTTTGACCTCTCTCTTTCCACTTGTGCCTCACACCAGCATCCTTTGCCACTATCGAACCAATACAGTGCATAGCAGCACTCACGCCTCCCTCGCTGCCGTCCTGTCCTCACTCTAAAGCAACTCTTGTACCTGCCTGCTTTCAGATGCTGATTCGCCAGGTGAGGAGGCGGGCCCTCAAGCTGCCACTGTCAGTGATTCTGAATTCGAGGAGGAGGAAGAGATAGCCGGCCCATCAGTGCCACCCTCAGCCGAGGCAGCCCATGGCCATGATGGGGACACGTCTTCCCTAGAGGGGAGCAGGGGGGAAGGGTCTGAGGAGAGTGAAGCTCCGAGGCCCAGCGGGTTGCAGCAACGCGGGAGGGGTGGGGAAGCTCAGCAGCCTTCTCCCCGGAGGGTGAGTGTGGCCTCCAGTCCTGCTACGGTGATCGCAGAGGAGGTGCGGCTCCTTGGTGAAATGGGCGCCCAGGCTGAGCGCAGGCACACTGAGCTCATGGCTGCAGTGGCAAGGAAACCTGACTCCATAGAGTCACTGGCAAGGAGTGCTCAGGAATTCAGGGCAGCACAGGCCAGGTGTCTGCAAGAATTCAGTGCAGCACAGGCAAGGAGTCTGCAGGACTTCGCGGCTGCACAGGCTAGGAGTCAGCAGGACTTCGCTGCATCACAGGCGGCTTCCAGCCAGGTGCTCAGTCGTGCCGTGCAGTCACTGGCTGGTCTGATGCAGACACAGATCAGGGCCACACCGGCACTCACTGCTGCCACCCTTGCTGGATCGGCCAGGCATCGCCGGGGCCCTCGTCGCGCCGCAGCAGCCCAGCAGTCTGTGCTTCAGCAGATTGCTGCGCATGCTGCAGTGCTGGCCCGTGTGAGTGCCAGTGTATCAGCCGACCAGGGAGTGCCTGTGCTCTGTCAGGTTGGCAGCATTCCTGCAGCCAACACTGTCACTCCTCCACTGCAGCTGCCACCACCCGTAGGACAGACTGCTGCCGCCTAAGCAGAGTTGGAGCAGTCAGCAGCCGGGCCTTCCAGGCCCAGAGCTGGTCCAGGCTGTCCCCCAAGGGCATCTGCCGTCTCACCATCTGACCTTCAGCAGCCTTCCCCCCGCCTTGCTGCAGCCACTGGGGTCCCATTGAGGAGGAGCTGCAGGGCGGGAAAGGGCCTTTCGCGGAAGCGAGGCGGATCACCCTCACAGGGGGAAAAGTAGAAGGTGTGGCGAAATGTTGTGTTTATATATGAAGGGGGAGAATGTTTTTTTTATATATGAAGGCCGAGACTGTTGTGCTTGCTTTTTATGAAGGCCAAGTCTGTTGTGTTTGTTTTTTATATGAAGGCCGAGGATAATATCATTTTGTTTAACTGTTTTTTTTCATTTTCTGAAGGTTGTGAGAGCCAGTTATGTCTCTGACTGTTTTTTGGGAGGTTTATCTGAATTAGTTTGTCATGCAGGAAGGGCACAGAGTTTGCACAGTAAAACATTTTCTTTAATCACATTGTCCATGTTTGCACTTTGAACTATTTGTTGCCTTGACCGGCTGAGGGCTTGTGGAGCGGCTCCATTCATGTTCTTTCATTGGCACAAGCCATTCCCTGAGAGGGGGCCTAGAACCGAGTTGCAATAAGCCGCCGACGGAAGACCCTTACACTTTGTGCCTCCCTCCCATCTTGGTGCTCCTCCTCCTCCTCCTCCTCCTCTGGTGGTCCTCCAATGTCTGCTGGCAGTGGCTGAGTCCTGAGGATAGCCAGGTTGTGCAGCATGCAGCACACTACAATGAAATGGGAGGCTCGCTCGGACGAGTACTGTAGGGCTCCTCCGGAACGGTCCAGACAGCGGAACCGTTGCTTGAGCATGCTGGTTGTGTGCTCAATGATGTTCCTGGTAGCTTGATGGCTGTATTGTATTTCTCTTCAGCAGGGGTGCTGGGCGCAAGGAGCGGGGTCATCAGCCAGGTGCACAAAGGATAGCCTTTGTCCCCGAGAAGCCATCCTCGTGGGTAAGCCTGGGCTTCGAAAATGTCTGCCACAGAAGTCTGGCGCAGGATGAAGGCATCGTGGCTGCTGCCTGGAAAGCGGGCATTGACAGCTAGTATGAGCTGCCTGTGGTCACACACCAACTGGACATTGAGCGAATGGTAGCCCTTCCGGTTGCGGTAATACTCAGCATTCTCTAGAGGTGCCCGCAAAGCCACATGCGTGCAGTCAAGACCATGGGGAAGCCCGCTATTCCTCCAAATTTGTAGGGAAATGGTGTTAGGAAAATTGATGGGACTGAAGGCCGATAAAACCCCAGGGCCTGATAATCTACATCCTAGGGTACTTAAGGAAGTGGCCCTAGAAATAGTAGATGCACTGCTGGTCATCTTCCAGAACTCGATAGACTCTGGAACAGTACCCATGGATTGGAGGGTAGCTAACGTTACCCCACTATTCAAAAAAGGTGGTAGAGAAAAAGCGGGGAATTACAGACTGGTAAGCCTGACATCGGTAGTGGGGAAAATGCTAGAGTTCATTATAAAAGATGTAATAGCAGAGCACTTGGAAAGCAGTGACAGGGTCGGACAAAGTCAACATGGATTAACAAAAGGTAAATCATGCTTGACTAATCTACTGGAATTTTTTGAGGATGTAACTGGTAAAATAGATAAGGGAGAACCAGTGGATGTGATGTATTTGGACTTTCAGAAGGCTTTCGATAAGGTCCCACATAAGAGATTAGCATGCAAAATTAAGGCACATGGGATTGGGGGCAAGGTATTGACTTGGATAGAGAACTGGTTGGCGGACAGAAAGCAAAGAGTTGGAATAAACGGGTCGTTTTCCGAGTGGCAGGCAGTGACTAGTGGGGTACCACAAGGATCAGTCCGAGGACCCCAGCTGTTCACAATATATATTAATGATGATCTGGACGAGGGAATTGGATGTAATATCTGCAAATTTGCAGACGACACAAAGCTGGGTGGGAGGGTATGCTGTGAGGAGGATGTCGTGAAACTCCAGTACGATTTGGACAGGTTGGGTGATTGGGCAGAAACATGGCAAATGCACTATAATGTGGATAAATGTGAGGTTATCCACTTTGGTGGCAAAAACAGGAAGGCAGATTATTTTTTGAATGGCAATAGATTGGGAGAAGGGGAAGTGCAAAGAGACCTGGGTGTTCTTGTGCACCAGTCGCTGAATGTAAGCATGCAGGTGCAGCAGGCGGTTAAGAAGGCAAATGGTATGTTGGCCTTCGTAGCAAGAGGGTTCGAGTACAGGAACAAGGATGTCTTGCTGCAGTTGTACAGGGCCTTGGTGAGACCGCACCTTGAGTATTGTGTGCAGTTTTGGTCACCTTATCTGAGGAAGGACATTCTTGCCATGGAAGGAGTGCAGCGAAGATTCACCAGGCTGATACCTGGGATGGCAGAAATGATGTATGAGGAGAGATTGTGTCAATTGTGCTTATACTCACTGGGGTTTAGAAGATTGAGAGGGGAATCTCATCGAAACCTGTAAAATTCTGTCAGGCCTGGACAGACTAGATGCAGGAAGGATATTTCTGATGGCCGGGGAGTCCAGAACCAAGGGTCATAGTCTAAGGATAAGGGGTAAGCCATTTAGGACAGAAATGAGGAGGAATTTCTTTACCCAGAGAGTGGTGAACCTATGGAATTCTCTGCCACAGAGGGCGGTGGAAGCCAGTTCAGTAAATATATTCAAGAAGGAGTTGGATATATTTCTTAAGGCTAAAGGGATCAAGGGATATGGGGAGAAGGCAGGGACAGGGTACTGAATTTGGATGATCAGCCATGATCTCATTGAATGGCGGAGCAGCCTCGAAGGGCCGAATGCCCTACTCCTGCTCCTATCTTCCATGTCTATGTTTAAATCCCATTGCATGCTCTTGCTGCTTGTCCAGTGTCATGGGGAAGGAGATGTACTGACGTCTCCTTCTGAAAAGGGCATTGGTCACCTGGCGGATGCAGCAATGTACCGTGAACTGGGAAATGTTGGCAATGTCCCCAGTAGTGGATTGGAAGGAGCCGGTGGCATAGAAGTCGAGAGTCACCATGACGTCCACTGCCACCGACAGAGACGTCCTGCTCCTCAGCTGTGGCTGCAGATCTCTGCGAAGCAGGTGGCAGATCGCAGTGACCACCTCCCTTCTGAATCGCAGCCTCCGAACACACTGCTCCTCAGACATGTTCAGATATGAGAACTGCTGGCGGTATACCCTGGGTGGGTAAGGCCTCCTGTGCCGACACCTCTTGGCCCTTCTCCGCCTGGCCATGACTGGCACTCTCTCACGGCGTCTCGGAGCCCTTTGAATGCAATGCAGTAAGCCAATGTTTCCACCCATTGCAGCCCCCATTATATGTGGTGACTCAAGGCTATGGCACTGAAAGTTAAATCCAAGTGCAAAGCTCTGGCCTGAAGCCAGAAGTACCTGTGCGAGCACTGAGTCAAAGCAGAAAGCTCTCTCCTTTTGTCTCTCTCCAAATATCCGTCTCTCACACAGAAACATTGCCACAAAATGGCTGCCACTTATAATGCAGGAGGAGTCCCCTTTAAATAGTGCCCCCTGATGTGCCTCAATAAATCCGAGACTCGATGTTAGCGAAACAAAACAAGGCTTTTATTGACTTAGAAGGTAACACACAGGAGAGAGGTATCTTCCATCCAGAGCTCTGCCGTACTGGATGTGCTGCAGGCTGGGCCAGCTTACATAGGGGCCAGGTATGGGCGGAGCCCTACACATAGTACAATACAATGGGCCAGGTATGGGCGGAGCCCTACACATAGTACAATACAATGGTGAGGAAACGGAACAGAGGTAAGGGAAATGAAACTGAAACCAACCACAGTCACAGGCAGTGATGAATGGAATATTTCATCACATTCACCCCTTCTATAGATTTAGTCTGTTCGGGGGTTTGATAGTCCTCTGCGACCGACGTGGCTGTTGTGGTGCCGCGGGTGTTGGCTGGGTGTCCCCGGTGGCCTCCTGGGTCTCTGCCGGGGGTGCCACCAGGGTTGTTGAAGGGGTAGTTGGTGGGGGTGCCGTTGGTCGATGTTCTTCCGGGGGTGATGAAAGAGTAGTGGGTGGGTAAGAGTTGCTGTGATCGTTGTTGCTGCTATTGTCGTGGTTGTTGTCGTTACCGGCTGGGGCGACGTCTTTTATGGACACGGTGTCCTCCCTTCCGTCGGCGTGCCGGACATACGCGTATTGGGGGTTGGCGTGGAGTAGGTGCACTGGCTCCACGAGAGGGTCCGTCTTGTGGCCCCTCACATGCCTTCGCACGAATACCGGACCTGGGGTGGAGAGCCATGACGGCATGGATACGCCTGAGGTGGATTTCCGGGGAAAGACAAACATTCGTTCATGCGGCGTGGCATTAGTGGCAGTACACAATAGCGACCGTATCGAATGGAGCACATCTGGGAGGACTTCCTGCCAGCGGGAGATAGGGAGGCCCTTGGTCCTTAGAGCTAGAGTGACTGCTTTCCATGCTGTCCCGTTCTCTCGCTCCACTTGACCGTTACCCCGGGGTTTGTAGCTGGTGGTACGGCTCGTGGCGATACCCCTGGACAGCATGTACTGGCGTAGCTCTTCACTCATGAAGGACACCCCCCTATCCGTATGGATGTAGCTCAGCATACCAAACAGGCAGAACAGGCTGTTGAGGCATTTAATGACCGTGGCGCTGGTCATGTCTGGGCAGGGGAAGGCGAATGGGAACCGAGAGTATTCGTCCACAATGTTCAGGAAGTAAACATTGCGGTCGACGGACGGGAGGGGGCCCTTGAAATCTAAGCTGAGCCGCTCAAAGGGCCGTGTAGCTTTGATTAAGTGGGCTCTATCTGGGCGGTAGAACCGAGGCTTGCACTCAGCGCAAGTGCGGCAGTTCCTGGTCAGAGACCGAACTTCCTCAATCGAGTAGGGTAAGTTGCGGGACTTTATGAAGTGGAACAGCCGTGTGACCCCTGGGTGGCAGAGGTCGTTGTGGAGGGTCTGTAGCCGATCCCCGGTGGCGCTGGCGCACATCCCTCGTGAGAGGGCGTCAGGGGATTCGTTAAGGGCCCCTGGCCGGTAAATGATGTCATACTCGAAGGTGGAGAGCTCGATCCACCACCTAAGAATCTTATCATTTTTGATCTTCCCCCTCTGTTTATTATTGAACATAAATGATACCGACCGCTGGTCGGTAAGTAGGGTGAAGCGTTTGCCGGCTAGGTAGTGGCGCCAGTGGCGCACTGCCTCCACGATGGCTTGGGCCTCCTTTTCCACGGAGGAGTGTCTGATCTCGGGCCCTTGGAGGGTCCTCGAGAAGAAAGCTACGGGCCGCCCCGCCTGGTTGAGGGTGGCCACCAAGGCAAAGTCAGACGCATCACTTTCCACTTGAAATGGAGTGTTCTCGTCCACTGCCTGTAGCGTGGCCCACTCAATATCCTGCTTAATGCTTTTGAAGGCGGCGTGGGCCTCAGCAGAGAGCGGAAAAGAGGATGCTTTCAAGAGGGGGCGGGCTTTGTCGGAGTAGTTGGGGACCCATTGGGAATAATAAGAAAATAACCCCAGGCACCTTTTCAGGGCTTTGGGAGTGTTGGGCAGGGGCAGCTCCCGTAGGGGGCGCAATCGGTTGGGGTCTGGTCCGATTTCCCCATTCTCCACCACGCTGCCTAGTATGCAGAGGCGCGTGGTGTTGAAAATGCACTTGTCCTCATTGTAGGTGAGGTTGAGTTTTTGTGCGGTTTTCAGGAACCTCTCGAGGTTCGAGTCGTGATCCTGCTGGTTGTGACCGCAGATGGTGACATTGTCGAGGTAGGGGAAGGTTGCCTGCAAGTGGTGGTCATCGACCATGCGGTCCATCTCCCTCTGGAAGACCGAGACCCCATTCGTCACCCCAAAGGGGACTCTGAGGAATTGGTAGAGGCGTCTGTTCGCCTCGAAGGCGGTGTACGGGCAGTCCTCTGGTCTGATAGGGAGCTGGTGGTACGCTGACTTGAGGTCGATGGTGGAGAACACCCAGTATTGGGCAATTTGGTTCACCATTTCTGATATGCGGGGTAGCGGGTAGGCGTCTAGTTGGGTGTACCTGTTGATCGTTTGGCTATAGTCGATCACCATCCGTTTCTTCTCGCTACCCCTTACCACTACCACTTGGGCGCACCACGGGCTGTTGCTGCGTTCAATAATGCGCTCTTTCAGGAGCCTGTCTACCTCGGTCGCGGTAAACCGCCTGTCCTCCCAGCTGTACCTCCTGCTTTTGGTCGCTATTGGCCGGCAGTTAGGGGTAAGGTTCGCGAATAGCGAAGGCGGCTTTACCTTCAGGGTAGCCAGACCGCACACTGTGAGGGGCGGCTGGAACCCACCGTACTTGAGCGTGATGCTTTGGTGGTTGCACTGGAAATCCAGGCCCAAGATCACGCTCGCACATAGATTCTTCATGATTAATACTTTAAAATTATCGTATACAGTTCCGTTAATGGACAATTGTACCGTGCAGTAACCCATAATGGTCGATGTCTGGGTTTTATCAGCCATAGAGATGGTACCCCGAGTAGGGACCACCTTTAGGGAGAGTTGTTGTGCCAGTTCAGGGTGGATAAAACTCTCCGTGCTTCCACTGTCAATTAAACATTTAACCCCGCACCCGTTTACCTCGATGTCCACCATTGATTTGGATAGCGGGTGCGGCCTGGTCTGGTCCACTGTGACCGATGCCACTGTAGGGCCCTGATCGAGACAAGATGGCGTCCACGCTGTCTGCTCATAAGATGGCGGACCCCACGAGGTCGGGCAAGATGGCGTCCAAGATGGCCGCTCCCACGGCGCACACGCGGCGGTGGCGGGTTTTCCGGCGGGGTTCCCTCTGCACACCTTCCCGAAGTGCCCCTTCTTACTGCACTTAAAGCAGGTGGTGCCTTTCGCCGGGCACAGGTTTCTGGTGTGCTTCGGCTGCCCGCAGAAGTAGCAGTTGGGTCCCCGACGCGTCGCGGCTGTCGTAGGGCTTCTGGGGGGAGAGCGGGGCCCCGACGGTGTCGGGCTGCTGGGCGGGGAAGATGCCTTCCAAGATGGCGGCGCCCTTGGTGCGCACGTGGTGGCGTGGACGGCGCGGGCTGAAGAGTAGGCGTCCGAGTTTCTCTGGGCCACATCCAGGGATCGCGCTGTGTCCGCAGCCTGTTTCAGGTCCAATCCCGTTTTTTCCAGCAGTCTCTGCCGGATGTAAGTGGAGCTGAGGCCTGTGATAAAGGCATCGCGAACAAGCTCGTCAGTGTACACTGCGGCTTTTACATCTTGGCACTTGCAGTCTTTGCCAAGCGTTTTCAGGGTGCCTAGGAACTCCTCTACCGATTCCCCAGGTCGCTGTGCACGAGTAGCGAGCAGATGCCTAGCATACACCTCATTCGTAGGCTGCTGGTAATGCGCCTTTAAGATGTCGCAGGCGGCCGGGTACGTGTCGGCGTCTTGGATGAGGGGGTAAACCCGGTGGCTTACCCAATTCCGCAGAATTCCGAGTTTCATACTCGCAGCGTCCGTAGCGCCTTTGACGGCTGTGGAATTGTCCAGGAAGAATTCCATACACATAAACCAGTATCCGAAGCGTGCCGATGCGTCCGAAGCATGCTGGTCCAAATCCAAACGTTCGGGTTTCAAGAGTTGATCCATTGTGTTGAAAATTAAGTCAATAAAATTGATGTGCCTCAATAAATCCGAGACTCGATGTTAGCGAAACAAAACAAGGCTTTTATTGACTTAGAAGGTAACACACAGGAGAGAGGTATCTTCCATCCAGAGCTCTGCCGTACTGGATGTGCTGCAGGCTGGGCCAGCTTACATAGGGGCCAGGTATGGGCGGAGCCCTACACATAGTACAATACAATGGGCCAGGTATGGGCGGAGCCCTACACATAGTACAATACAATGGTGAGGAAACGGAACAGAGGTAAGGGAAATGAAACTGAAACCAACCACAGTCACAGGCAGTGATGAATGGAATATTTCATCACACCCCCCGCACCCCGCAGCGACTGGAAACTATTCCCCTCTACCAGTTGCTGGGGGCGCCAGGCGCACAGAAGGGCGGCGCCACTGAAGTTCCAGTTCGGGGCGCACCAAGGGCGTTGCATCATGAAATGACGTCAGGATCTGCGCGCGCAGCTGAGCGGGCGCTGCGGTTTTGCGCCGCCGCTAAATCTTGAATGAAGTTCACGAGAGGCGCAGATTGCTCCGTGCCCGGGTGCTAGCCGCTTAGCGCCCCACTTCTCCTCCTCCTAAGGCGCTAGCGGCTGGCGCTAACAACTGAATTTCTAAGCCCAAGTGTTTTATTTGTTTATTTTTCCCTCCTTCCTCCCCAAAACTCAGTTATTTACATGATTTTATTTTATTTAGTAGATTTATCTTCCTTGCTGAAGCTTGGTACAAAACTGCAAAGGGATTTTTTTTTCCAATGTTAAGTCTCCAATGACCAACATCTAAACAGGCAGTCATTTGCCATGGTTAAGGCCTGGGAGACTAACTGACTACACCAATGCAGTTTCCGGGGGCAGCATAATCACATCTCTGGACTAGTGCAAACACCAGTTTCCCCTGAGGGACAGAAAAAAATCTCAACCCAACGTTAGCTTAGAATTTTCTAACCACATAAACTATAAAATTATGAAAAATTATAATCTTTGTATCTTTGATATTTTTGTCTGCCACTTTGTTTGTAACTTTTTCCCCTTGCTGTCACAGCAAACTCTGGGTATTGTAGTTCCACAGGAATAAGGTATTTTTTACTATTTCACATTTAATCAAATCAATATTTGGTTGCGAGCTTAGGGATTAATACTGGGGCCCCTATGTTTCTGATATACATAAATGACCTGGATTTGGATATATAATAATGCATTTTTGTCATTCGCAGATGACGTGAAACTGGAGAGAGGCAATAGATTCAGATGAAGCAGCCAATAGAAGTGATTGCCAATATTTGTAAGTAAGCTGAAATAACAACAGAAAATCTTCCAAAATTCGATAGACTCTGGAACAGTACCCATGGATTGGCGGGTAGCTAATGTTACCCCACTGTTCAAAAAGGGTGGTAGAGAGAAAAGGGGGAATTACAGACCGGTAAGCCTGACACCGGTAGTGGGTAAAATGCTAGAGTCCATTATAAAGGATGTAATAGCAGAGCACTTGGAAAAAAGTGACCGGATCGGACAAAGTCAACATGGATTTACAAAAGGTAAATCATGCTTGACTAATCTACTGGAATTTTTTGAGGATGTAACTGGTAAAATAGATAAGGGAGAACCAGTGGATGGGGTGTATTTGGACTTTCAAAAGGCTTTCGATAAGGTCCCGCATAAGAGATTAGCATGTAAAATTAAGGTACATGGGATTGGGGGCAAGGTATTGACTTGGATAGAGAACTGGTTGGCAGACAGAAAGCAAAGAGTTGAAATAAACGGCTCTTTTTCCCGAGTGGCAGGCAGTGACTAGTGGGGTACCGCAGGGATCGGTCCTTGGACCCCAGCAATTCACAATCTATATTAATGATCTGGACGAGGGAACTAGATGTAATATCTCCAAGTTTGCAGATGACACAAAGCTGGGTGGGCGTGTGTGCTGTGAGGAGGATGCTGAGAAACTCCAGTATGATTTGGACAGGTTGGGTGATTGGGTAGAAGCATGGCAAATGCAATATAACGTGAATAAATGCGAGGTTATCCACTTTGGTGTCAAAAACAGGAAGGCAGATTATTATCTGAATGGCAATAGATTGGGAGAAGGGGAAGTGCAACGAGACCTGGGCGTCCTTGTGCACCAGTCGCTGAAAGTAAACATGCAGGTGCAGCAGGCGGGTAGGAAGGCAAATGGTATGTTGGCCTTCGCAGCGAGAGGGTTTGAGTACAGGAACAAGGATGTCTTGCTGCAGTTGTACCAGGCCTTGGTGAGACCACATCTTGAGAATTGTGTGCAGTTTTGGTTGCCTTATCTGAGGAAGGACATTCTTGCCATGGAAGGAGTGCAGCGAAGATTCACCAGGCTGATACCTGGGATGGCAGGAATGAGGAGAGATTGGGTCAATTGGGCTTGTATTCACTGGAGTTTAGAAGAATGAGAGGGGATCTCATCGAAACTTATAAAATTCTAACAGGACTAGACAAACTAGATGCTGGAAAGATGTTCCCGATGGTCGGGGAGTCCAGAACCAGGGGTCTCAGTCTAAGGATAAGGATAAGGGGTAAGCCATTTAGGACAGAGATGAGGAGGAATTTCTTCACCCAGAGTGTGGTGAATCTGTGGAATTCTCTACCAAAGAAGGCAGTAGAGGCCAATTCATTAAATATATTCAACAAGGAGTTGGATATATTTCTTAAGGCTAAAGGGATCAAGGTATATGGAGAGAAGGCAGGAACAGGGTACTGAATTTGGATGATCAGCCATGATCCCATTGAATGGCGGAGCAGGCTCGAGGGGCCGAATGGCCTACTCCTGCTCCTATCTTCTATGTTTCTATGTAACTATGGCAGACAAACTGACTATAATCTGAAACAATTGTATCAAGTTAAGCTGGGACGTGATTTCTGTGAGTGAAGTTGCTTCTTGTGTACCATGACATAGAAACATAGAAGATAGGAGCAGGAGTAGGCCATTTGGCCCCTCAAACCTTCTCCGCCATTTAATGTGATCATGGCTGATCATCCAAATTCAGTACCCTGTCCCTGCTTTCTCCCCAAATCCCTTGGTCCCCTTAGCCATAAGACATATATCTAACTCCTTCTTGAATATATTTACCAGAAATTCGGGTCCCCACGGGTGAATACGCTCTGGGCACTCACCCGTAGGCCCAACGAAAGTGCCGGTTTCGTGCATGCACTGCGCATGCGTGGGAAACCGGAACTTCCGTTCCCTTAAAGGAAGAGGTTCACAGGTCGAACGCATGTGCCGGAGAGGCAGCGCGTTCACCTGGAACTTCCGTTTTTTTTGCAGGTTTCTCCGGGAGGGTAAGTCTCCAGGAGTTACACTTTTAAAAAGCAGTCGCAAGGCCTGCTTTTAACAAGGTAAGTGGTGAATTAAGTAAAATTAAAACACTTTTTCCACAGGTATATTATTTTTAAATACTTTAAAGAAAGGTAAGTTTATTTTTAGTCCCGTTAGAAACTGAAATTAATTTTTACAAAAATTTAAATTATTGTTTAAAATAGTTATTTTATGTAATTTATAGTTATTTTAAAAATTTGATTTAATCAAAAAATGTATTTGAAGTTTTATTTATGTTTTGGGGCTGATTTGTATTTATAGTTTTGAGAGCTATTCCTGTCAAATTTATGAATGGGCATTCCCTGTTACCATTGGCTCTCCATGGCCCATGTGATCCATGGGGATGCTTCGAACGAACTGCGCCTCTGGGATACGCAAGCACCGCGCACCGGCAGTTGGAGGAGGCCCAGGATCGGAATACCACGCGGACCCACAGCTCAACGGCTGGCACGCTAGGTAAGTGCAGGTTGGAAGCTTGCACCTGCGGGAAGCCTCCGACCCGAATTTCTGGGCCATTGAATTGGCCTCAACTATCTTCTGTGGTAGAGAATTCCACAGGTTCACCACTCTCTGGGTGAAGAAATTGCTCCTCATCTCAGTCCTAAATGGCTTACCCCTTATCTTTAGACTGTGACCCCTGGTTCTGGACGCCCCCGCCATCGGGAACAGCCTTCCTGCATCTAGTCTGTCTAGTCCTGTTAGAATTTTATAAGTTTCAATGAGATCCCCTCTCATTCTTCTAAACTCTAGCGAATATAAGCCTAATCGACCCAATCTCTCTTTATACGTCATTCCTGCCATTCCAGGTATCAGTCTGGTGAATCTTCGCTGCACTCCCTCCCTGGCAAGAACATCCTTCCTCAGATAAGGCGGCCAAAACTGCACACAATAATCAAGGTGTGGACTCACCATGGCCCTGTACAACTGCAGCAAGACATCCTTGCTCCTGTACTCGAATCCACTCGCTATGAAGGCCAACATACCATTTACCTTCTTAACCACCTGCTGCACCTGCATGCTTACCTTCAGTGACTGGTGCACAAGAACACCCAGGTCTCGTTGCACTTCCCCTTTTCCCAATCTATTGCCATTCAGATAGTAATCTGCCTTCCTGTTTTTGCCACCAAAGTGGATAACCTAGCATTTATCCACATTATACTGCATCTGTCATGCATCTGCCCAATCGCCCAACCTGTCCAAATCGTACTGGAGTTTCTCTGCATCCTCCTCACAGCACACACGCCCACTCAGCTTTGTATCGTTTGCAAACTTGGAGATATTACATCTAGTTCCCTCGTCTAGATCATTAATATATATTGTGAATAACTGCGGTCCTAGCACCGATCCCTGCGGTACCCCACTAGTCATTTCCTTTCACTCGGAAAAAGACCCGTTTATTCCAACTCTTTGCTTCCTGTCTGCCAACCAGTTCTCTATCCAAGTCAATACCTTACCCCCCAATCCCATGTGCTTTAACTTTGCATGCCAGTCTCTTATGCGGGACCTCATCGAAAGCTTTCTGAAAGTCCAAATGCACCACTTCCACTGGTTCTCCCTTATCTATTCTACCAGTTACATACTCAATAAATTCCAGTAGATTAGTCAAGGATGATTTACCTTTTGTAAATCCATGTTGACTTTGTCCGATCCTGTCACTGTTTTCCAAGTGCTCTGCTATTACATCTTTTATAATAGACTCTAGCATTTTCCCCACTACCGATGTCAGGCTTACCGGGCTGTAATTCCCCATTTTTTTCTCTACCAGCTTTTTTAAATAGTTGGGTTGTATTAGCTACCCTCCAATCTATGGGAACTGTTCCAGAGTCTATCGAATTTTGGAAGATGACCAGCAATGCATCGACTATTTCTTGAGACACTTCCTTAAGTACACTTGGATGTAGATTATCAGGTCCTGGGGATTTATGGCCTTCAATCCATTCAATCTCCCTTACACCATTTCCCTACAAATACTGACTTCATTCAGTTCCTCCCTCTCATTAGACCCTATGTTCCCCAACATCTCTGGGAGTTTATTTGCGTCCTCCTTTGTGAAGACAGAACCAAAGTATGTATTTAATTGGTCTGCCATGTCTTTGTTCCCCATTATAAATTCCCCTGATTCTGACTGCAAGGAACCTACGCTTGACTTTACCAATCTTTTTCTCTTCACATATCTATAGAAGCTTTTACAGTCAGTTTTTATGTTCCCTGAAAGCTTACTTTCATACTCTATTTTCCCCCTCTTACTTAATCCCTTTGTCCTCCTTTGCTGAATCCTAAACTGCTCCCAATCCTCAGGTTTGCTGCTTTTTCTGGCCAATTTATATGTCCTCTCCTTGGATCTTATGCTATCCCTAATTTCTCTTGTTAGCCAATGTTGAGCAACATTTTTTGTCTTATTTTTATGCCAAACAGGGATGAACAAATTCTGTAGTTCATCCATGTGATCTTTATATGTTTGCCATTGCCTATTCACCGTCAACCCTTTAAGTAACATTCCCCAGTCCACCCTAGCCAACTCGTGCCTCATACCATCATAGTTTCCTTTATTTAAATTCAGTACCCTAGTCTCTGAATCAACTACTTCACTCTCCATCTTAATGAAGAATTCTATCATATTATGATCGCTCATCCCCAAGGGGCCTCGCACAACAAGATTGCTAATTAATCCTTTCTCATTACATAATACCCAGTCTAAGATAGCCTGATCTCTAGTTGGTTCCTCGACATATTGGTCCAGGAAACCATCCCGTATACACTCTAGGAATTCCTCTTCCACAGTATTGTTACTAATTTGGTTAGACCAATCTATATGTAGATTAAATTCACCCATGATGACTGCTGTGCACTTATTGCACGCATCTCTAATTTCCCATTTAATGCCATCCCCAACCTCAGCATTACTGTGTGGGGGTCTGTATGCAACTCCCACTAACGTTTTCTGTCCCTTGGTATTTCTCAGCTCTACCCATACAGATTCCACATCATCAGAGCTAATATTCTTCCTTACTGTTGTGTTAATCTCCTCTTTAACCAGCAATGCTACCCCACCGCCTTTTCCTTTTTGCCTGTCCTTCCTGAATATTGAATACCCCTGGATGTTGAATTCCCAGCCTTGGTCACCCTGGAGCCATGTTTCCGTAATCCCAATTATATCATATCCATTTACATCTATTTGCACAGCTAATTCATCCACCTTATTACGAATGCTCCTCGCATTAAGACACAAAGCCTTCAGGCTTATCTTTTTAACACTCTTAGACCTTTTAAAATTATTGTTTACTGTGGCCATCTTTGATTTACACCCTTGATTTCTCTGACTTCCACTTTTGCTTTTCTCCTTCCTGTCTTTTGCTTCTATCCTTGCTTCCCTTTCCTCTGTCTCCCTGCACAGGTTCCCAACCCCCTGCCATTTTAGTTTAAACCCTCCCCAACAGCACTAGCAATCACTTCCCCTAGGACATTGGTCCCGGTCCTGCCCAGGTGCAAACCGTCCAGTTTGTACTGGTTCCACCTCCCACAGAACCAGTTCCAATGTCCCAGGAATTTGAATCTCTCCCCCTTGCACCATTCCTCTAGCCACGTATTCATCTGAAATATCCTTTTATTTCTACTCTGACTAGCACGTGGCACTGGTAGCAATCCTGAGATTACTACCTTTGAGGTCCTATTTTTTTATTTACCGCCTAACTCCCTATATTCAGCTTTTAGGACCTCATCTCATTTTTTACCTATATCGTTGGTACCTATATGCACCACGACAACTGACTGTTCACCCTCCCCCTCCAGAATTCCCTGCAGCCGCTCCGAGACATCCTTGACCCTTGCACCAGGGGGGCAACATACCATCCTGGAGTCTCATTTGCGGCTGCAGAAATGCCTATTCCCCTTACAATAGAATTCCCTATCACTATAGCTCTCCTGCTCTTTTTCCTCCTGTCCCATGCAGCAGAACCACCCATGGTGCCAGGAAGTTGGTTGCTGCCGCCTTCCCCCAATAATATCCAAAGCGGTATATCTGTTTGAGATGGGGATGGCCACAGGGGACCCCTGCACTACCTGCCTGCACCTACTACTCTGCCTAGTGGTCACCCATTCCCTTCCTGCCTGTGCAGCCTTCACCTGCAGTGTGACCAACTGATTGAACTTGATATCCATGATGTCCTCAGCATCGCAAATGCTCCAGTATGTATCCATTCACAGCTCCAGCACTGCAATGTGGTCTGCCAGTAGCTGCAGCTGGATACACTTCCCGCACACATGGTCGTCAGGGACACAGGAAGTATCCCTGATTTCCCACATAGTGCAGGAGGAGCATGCCATGGGGCCGAGCTTTGCTGCCATGACTTACCCTTTAATTAATTTAAATTAAATCAATACCACCAATTATACTACAATTAAATGATATACTTAAGGGCCCTTGTTTCCTAGCACTCCCCGCTACACAACAGAGACCTTAGAAACTATAACCACAAAATTAAGACCTTTTAAACTTTATAAACTAGGAACCTTAACTGTCAAACTATAGAGTAGTATAAATACTCACCTGGCCATACTCACCCAATCAGTTGCTTCCTCCTGCCCGCATCACATTTTGAATCGTGACGTGGCTCTGGAACGCCGCTGCCGGTCTGTGAGATTGGTAAGCCTCTGTAAAAAAGCTCGCGAAAGTAAGTTTAAATACTCACTGAAACTCTGCTCTCACTGCTCCCGACACTGGCCTCTGTAAAAAACAGAATCAAGGATGCCAATGCCAGGCTAAAACCTAGACAAAAATGCTTCATTTTATCAATGAACAGTTTCAACTATCTAGGGAGGCAGCTGAGAGAGTTCTGGGAGTAATAGTGTACTTAACTGGTGAAAATAACTAGGACTGTCATGGGGGGTTCTCATTCGTAGTTGGTCATAGCTCCACAAATGTTGATGGCGAAATGACTAGTCACACAGTGACCCCAATCCTTTTGGTTTTCTTTTGCTCTGAACCACTTGGAAGAAGCACTGAGGGTAGCAATGGCACAGAATGTACTCTGGGTGGGGAACTTCAATGTCCATCACCAAGAGTGGCTCGGTAGCACAACTACTGATTGAGCTGGCCAAGTCCTGAAGGAAATAACTGCCAGACTGGGCCTGCAGCAGGTGGTGAGAGGACCAACACGAGGGAAAAATCTACTTCACCTCGTCCTCACCAAGCTACCTGTTGCAGCTGCATCTGTCCATGACAATATTGGTAGCAGTGACCACCGCACAGTCCTTGAGGAGACGAAATCTCATCTTCACACTGAGGACACCTTCCATCATGTTATGTGGCACTACCACCATGCTAAATGCGATAGATTCAGAACAGACCAACAGCTAAAAACCGGGCATCCATGAGGCGCTTTGGGCCATCAGCAGCAGCAGAATTGTATTCCACCACAATCTGTAACCTCATAGCCCAGCATATCCCTCACTCTACCATTATCAAGCCAGGGGACCAACCCTGGTTCAATAAGGAGTGCAGAAGAGCATGCCAAGAGCAGCACCAGGCATACCTAAAAATGAGGTGCCAACCTGGGGAAGCTGCAACACAGGACGACATGCATGCTAAACTGCAGAAGCAGCATGGTATAGACAGAGCTAAGCGATCCCACAAACAACGGATCAGATCAAAGCTCTGCAGTCCTGCTGCCACATCCAGTCATGAATGGTGGTTGACAACTAAACAACTAACGGGAGGAGGAGGCTCCATGAATATCCCCATCCTCAATCATGGCGGAGCCTAGCACGCGAGTGCAAAAGACAAGGCTGAAGCGTTTGCAACCATCTTCAGCCAGAAGTGCCAAGTGGATGATCCATGTCGGCCTCCTCCTGAGGTCCCCACCATCACAGAAGCCAGTCTTCAGCCAATTCGATTCACTCCATGTGATATCGAGAAACGGCTGAGCGCACTGGATACAACAAAGGCTATGGGCCCTGACAACATCCCGGCTGTCATGCTGATGACTTGTGCTCCAGAACTAGCCGCACCGCTAGCCAGGCTGTTCCAGTACAGCTATCACACTGGCATCTACCATACAGAATGGAAAACTGTCCAAGTATGTCCTGTCCACAAAAAGCAGGACAAATCCAATTCGGCCAATTACCGCCCCATAAGTCTACTCTCAATCATCAGCAAAGTGATGGAAGGTGTCGTCGACAGTGCTATCAAGTGGCACTTACTCACAAATAACCTGCTCACCGATGCTAAGCTTGGTTGTCACCAGGACCACTCGGCTCCAGACCTCATTACAGCCTTGGTCCAAACATGGACAAAAGAGCTGAATTCCAGAGGTGAGGTGAGAGTGACTGCCCTTGACATCAAGACAGTATTTGACCGAGTGTGGCATCAAGGAGCCTTCATAAATTTGAAGTCAATGGGAAACAGGGGGAAAATTCTCCACTGGCTGGAGTCATACCTAGCACAAACGAAGATGGTTGTAGTTGTTGGAGGTCAATCATCTCAGCTTCACAACATTACTGCAGGAGTTTCTCAGGGTAGTGTCCTGGACCCAACCATCTTCAGCTGCTCCATCAATGACCTTCCCTCCATCATAAGGTCAGAGGTGGGGATGTTTGCTGATGATTGCACAGTGTTCAGTTCCATTCGCAACTCCTCAGATAATGAAGCAGCCAATGCCCGAATGTAGCAAGACCTGAATGACATTCAGGCTTGGTCTGATAAGTGGCAAGTAACATTCAAGCCACACAAGTGCCAGGCAATGAATATCACCAACAAGCGAGAGTCTAACCACCTTCCCTTGACATTCAACAACATTACCATCGCCGAATCCCCCAACATCAACATTCTGGGGGTCACCATTGACCAGAAACTTAACTGGACCAGCTACATAAATACTGTGGCTACAAGAACAGGTCAGAGGCTGAGCATTCTGCGGTGAGTGTCTCACCTCCTGACACGCCAAAGACTTTCCACCATCTACAAGGCTTAATTCAGGAGTGTGATGGAATACTCTCCACTTGCCTAGATGAGTGCAGCTCATGAAGAAATATTTACTAGTCCTAGCCCCTTTAGGGCTACCCCAGATCAGGCGTATTTCTCAGACGTTCACTTTCAACTAAAGTTTGAGGTAGCCGAATCCTAAAGATGCTTAATTGGGTCTAAAGGTCCGGGCTATCTCTCCCTAAAGGAAAGGAACAACCCGAGAATGTTACCATCCTCCAGATAGCGCTTTTAATAAGTTTAGTTAGACTGTAATGTCCCGGATATTATGAGGGTCCGGAAAACTCCCTCAGAATTCTGTAACTCTTCACCAAAGTGTGTACAGAAATTGAGTTCGCAAGTTATTGATACAGAAGACTTATGTGAGACAATTCGAAAAATATATAGAGATTTATTAAAGAACCGACATGCAATTTACAGTTGGTGAATCAGTCAATCGCAACATTAACAGTTCTAAAAAGAGAAAAAATACTATCTTTTTAACAGAGAATCTTACTTTTAAATCTTAACTTCACTACAGTATTACAGTTCTTAAAGGATTCTATACAGGATATCCATCAATATCAAATACCTTTGATCCCCAAGGTACAAGAGTTGGAGACTACAGAGCAGCCTCTATAGCCGAGAATCGCTTTGCCCAATTAAAGCGAATCTGATATCACATTTGAAACTTCAATATTTATACCCTTTTCCAGTGGCATTTCCTTTAAAGTTTCTGCTGATGCAAGTCAATTATCCCTATATCTTTCTGCCGACCTCTGCAATTCTTACTGCAACTTCAGCCAGAATCTTTTCTCATCTCCAGGTGTTCTATGGTCACCATATAGAATGGTGTGAAAGGCAGGTGTTCCTTATTTTATGTCATCTTTATGAGGGTAGATGTTCCTTATCTTACGTGTCATCTTTATGAAGTTTAAATTGGAACACCTTATCCAGGGTGAACCATTGCTTTTGTTCCCAAAGGTCAGCCTGTCGGAGCCATGCACCTTCTGTTTCAATAAGGTTATTTATTCAGGGTCAACAACTGTCTTATCTCAATAGCCAGAATTCTTTCATAGCTATTTCATAGTTAGGTTTCTAAATTTCCAAACCCAGTTTGTCATGTATTAATAAGATCAGAATTCTTTCACAAGATAGTGTATTTTTCTGAATAGGTTATATGGCTTATTCCTTCACACTCCAACGACACACAAGAAGCTCAACACCATCCAGGATAAAGCAGCCCATTTGATTGGCACCCCATCTACCACCTTGAACATTTATTCCCTCTACCACCAGCATAATGTGTCTGCAGTGTGTATCATCTGCAAGATGCACTGCAGTAACTCACCAAGGCTTCATCAGCAGCACCTCCCAAACCTGCGATCTCTACCACCTAGAAGGGCAAGGGCAGCAGGCGCATTGGAACACCATCACCTGCAAGTTCCCCTCCAAGTTACACACCATCCTGACTTGGAAATATATCGCCGTTCCTTCATCGTCGCTGGGTCAAAATCCTGGAACTCCCTCCCTAACGCACTGTGGGAGTACCTTCACCACAAGGACTGCAGTGGTTCAAGAAGGTGGCTCACCACCATCTTCTCAGGGGCAATTAGGGATGGGCAATAAATGCTGGCCTTGCCAGCGATGCCCACATATGAATTAAAAAAAACTCTGCATCAAGATATTGATCTGCGTAGATCTTTCTCCTGTTAGCAAGGGAGGTTAGAAGCCTCTGATAAAAACAAAAATAGAATGCAAAAATAATTATATCCAGAACCAACACCCAGATAAAAATATTCCTATCAGTCTGCTAAGCGCAGCAGAACCAAATGATAAGTTAATTAGTGGCCCAGCTATTAAGATATCCACTTGAACAACTCGGTGAACAAAAAGTCCACTGCCACTCAGACTCTGAATTTAAACATTAATTTGATTGAGATGCCCTACTTGCCTAGTTGGAGGTCTTGTGTTGTAACCCAATTGGCAAGTTTAGTTCTAAGTGTTGGAAATCTTTGGAGCTGGAAAAGACAACTATGGTTCAGTTAGTTTCTCATGTGGAAGTAGAAATTTCGGATTACTGTGTATGCCAACTCTGTTGTTTTATAATTCTGCTCTGAAAGATGTAGTGGATGACAGCAATGGCTCTGGACAATAACAACAAGCAGTTTTTTGAAACATGTAATCGAGCAAAAATACATTGAGAATATAGTTTTTCCCCTGAAGGTGATGAATCTTTCCAATAAAATATCAAAGAACTATCCAGTGGCTGGTCTTTGTGCCACGCCTGTAATGAAACTTACTCTAGTGTCATTTTTAGTCAGTATCTTAGAATATAGACATGGCATGCACAGTTTTATAACCATTTGTGCTAAATGTAGTAAAGCAACTGGTTATCAATCAGCAGCCTCTCACTATGCTAAACATATACTTAGACCCAGGGAGAAATCAGAAATAGCATTCCCTGTCAAGCTTGTTCAGAGGCTTTTTCTTCTAAAATTAGACCTGGCTAACATTTAAGGCATAAATATCCTGCTCTTTTGCAATGAGAAAAGTATTGAGAAGGTGGAGCCCAAGAAGCAGCCCAGGGCTAATTCGATATTGTCTGAGGAAGAGGCTATGGCAACTGGAAAGAGAATTTACCGTTTTGTGAAATATAAATGTACCCATAGCTAAAATGTAAGGCACAAAGACAAACCAGCAGGTAGTGTTATGTTCATTAATAACTAGCCGTTTTTATTAAGAACAGCTAGCTTTTGCTAGACACTTTATTGAGCACATGTGGACTAGGTACAGTATCTGTAGAGGCCTCCATCTTGACTGCTGCCTTGTGGGTAGCCTAGTGCATCCTGGGTAGCCCAGTCTTATATACATACAGCACCACCTAGTGTACCATTCCAGAATGACAGGTTACTGATCATTACATCCCCCTTTCTTTGAGGTTGAACAAAATCAGTATCAATCAATATCAATCAGTAACAACATAAACATCTTCAACAGTCAATACATTTTCAATGTAGTTTTCTTTGTACTCAAAGATTAAGTCTATCAGGCTTTTTACTTCATGTGTGGATCTTCTCAGCACAGGTAAGTCTGATGTGTTTTCATGAGAGCCTGTATGTGTATTTGTGTTAGATTGTTCTGGTGGTGAGTGACAAGGTTCAGTTGCGACATTGTCATCGATTTGCTCTTCGATAGTCTCTTGTGTTTTTAGGAGGGAACGGCGGTTCCTGCTGAGAATCTGTCCTTCTTCAGTTCTAACAGTGTATGACCTTGGTCCTACTTCCTCAAGAACTGTAGCTTTCCTGTTCCATGCATCTGGATCCTCAATCCTGACAACATCATCCCTTGTCAATGGTTTCAGAGTTTTGGATGACTTGTCATAGTATGATTTCTGTTTCAGCTTTAACAGTTGAAGTCTCTGTCTCAGTTCCTTACTCTGCTTTTCTTTTGCACAGCAGGGTAGCGTGGTACGCAACTTGTGACCCATTAGGAGTTCAGCAGGTGAAGAACCAGAGTCTAAAGATGAGGCTCGGTAGCTCAGCAGGACGAGATAAGGATCAGACTTGCTTTCGCTCGCTTTCTTCAGTAGCTGCTTGAGAACTTGAACACCTTCCTCTGTCTTACCATTCGACTGAGCATACAAAGGACTGGATGTGATGTGTTGAAATTCATAATGTGCTGCAAACTGTTGCCACTCCTTACAGTTGAAGCACGGACCATTGTCGCTAACGGCAATCCTGGGAATTCCATGTCTGGCGAAGATGGATTTACATGCATTATGACACTGCTTGCTGTGGTACTTGAGAGCAGCGCCATCTCAGGATAGTTAGAATAGTAGTCAATCACTATTTGATAGTTTTTACCATTTAAATGAAAAAGGTCCATACCAACCTTTTGCCATGGTGCTGTTGGTATGTCAGCTACTATCATTGGTTCCTTTGCTTGTTTGTTTTGGTGTTTCTGACATGTCTCACATTTGCCTATCATGTTCTCAATGTCCTTATTTATGCCAGGCCAATAAACAGTGTCTCTTGCTCTCCTTTTGCATTTTTCAATTCTGAGGTGTCCCTCATGAATCCTTTTGAGCATGTCTTGACGTAGAGCCTGTGGAATGATTATTCTGTTCTGTTTTAGTAATAGTCCACTTGCGACACTCAATTCTGACCTTATGTGAAAATATTTTGGACAGGAACCTTTTGGCCAACCATGATGAATGTTCTCGATTACTGTTTGTAATACTGTATCTTTTACTGTTTCTTCTGCTATTTGCTTTGATTTTGTGTATGACACGGGCAGCGCAGCAGTGACCATACTCACATGAACATCCACGTCTTCTTCAGTAGAGCTCACATGACTCATTGTGGGTGCTCAGAATAGTGCATCTGCTAACACTATGTATTTGCCTGGTGTGTAGATCAGTTCAAAGTCATATCTTTGCAGCTTCATCATGAGTCGTTGAATCCTTGGAGACATCTCATTCAGGTTTTTTTTTATGATGGCAACCAGTGGGCTGTGGTCTGTCTCAACTGTGAATGAAGGTGGGAAGTCCATATATGTAGCCATGAAACTATTCTAGTCCAACTACCAAGCCTAGACATTCCTTTTCAATCTGGGCGTATCGACACTCAGTATCAGTCATAGACCTGGAGGCATAGGCAACAGGCTTCCAATCTTCACCCTCTGCTTGTAGCAAGACCGCACCTAGGCCATCTTTTGATGCATCCGTTGGCACTTTGATTCTTTTTGTTGGGTCAAAGAAGATGAGTACAGGTGTGGTTGTCAGCACTGTTTTGAGGTTTATCCACTCTTGTTCATGTCTTTCTGTCCATGCGAACTCATTTGTTTTATGTAGCAGGTCTCGCAGACAGGCTGTCTTGGCTGACAAGTTAGGAATGAACTTTCCAATGAAGTTTATCATCCCCATGATGCGTAGCACTCCTTTTTTGTCAGTGGGTCGGGGCATTTTGAGTATGGCGTTTACTTTTTCCACATCTGGCTCTATTCCTTTACCAGATAGATTATCTCCTAGGAAAGTGACTTCCTGGATGCCAAACTGACACTTGGCTTTGTTGAGCTTCAGTCCATTCCGGCGTATGCTCTGTAGCACTTTAGTCAGTCTCTCATTGTGTTCTTTCAGTGTGGAGCCCCAGATGATGATGTCATCAACATAGACCCGAACTCCTTCCAGACCTTCAATTATGTGTTCCATCGCTCTATGAAAGATGCACTTTGGCAGGAAAAATCGTAGAGCAAGTTATTATCTTAATGGCAAGAAACTGGAAAGTACTGAAGTACAAAGGGATCTGGGGGTCCTGGTGCACGAAACTCAAAAGGTTAGTATGCAGGTGCAGCAAGTGATTAAGAAGGCCAATGGAATGTTGTCTTTCATTGCTAGGGGGATAGAATATAAAAATAGGGAGGTATTGCTTCAGTTGTACAAGTTTTTGGTGAGACCGCACCTGGAATACTGTGTACAGTTTTGGTGTCCATACTTAAGAAAGGACATACTTGCTCTCGAGTCAGTACAAAGGAGGTTCACTCGATTAATCCCGGGGATGAGGGGATGGACATATGAGGAGAGGTTGAGTAGATTGGGACTCTACTCATTGGAGTTCAGAAGAATGAGAGGCGACCTTATTGAAACATATAAGATTGTGAAGGGGTTGGATCGGGTGGATGTGGGGAGGATGTTCCCGATGATGGGTGAAACTAGAACTAGGGGGCATAGCCTTAGAATAAGGGGCTGCTCTTCCAAAACTGAGATGAGGAGGAACTACTTCACTCAGAGGGTGGTAGGTCCATGGAATATGCTGCCCCAAAAACTGTAGAAGCTACATCATTACATAAATTTAAAACAGAAATAGACAGTTTCCTAGAAGTAAAGGGAATTAAGGGTTACGGGGAGCGGGCAGGAGTGTGGACATGAGTCTAGGTTCGGATCGGTCATGGCCCTGTGGGTAGCGGAGTGGGCCCAGGGGCCGTGTAGCCTGATCCTGCTCCTATTTCGTGTGTCTAATTCTGTTAGATTCAGGAGATGGTTCTGTGATAGTGGATTGGCGGTTAGGATCAGATCAGCCATGATCTTATTGAATGGCGGAGCAGGCTCGAGGGGCCGATTGGCCTACTCCTGCTTCTATTCCTTATGTTCTTATGTTCTTATTTCAGATGCAGATATTATCCCGAAAGGCATTCTGAGGAAACAATACCTGCCAAATGGTGTGTTGAAGGTACAGTATTTGTTGCTCTCTTCATCCAGTTTTAGTTGCCAAAATCCTTGTGAGGCATCGAGCTTTGTAAAGTATCTGGCACCTGACATTTCACTGGTGATTTCTTCTCGCTTGGGAATCTGGAAGTGTTCACGTTTTATGTTTGCATTTAAGTCCTTTGGATCCATGCATATTCTTAGATCATTGTTCTTTTTCTTTACACATACCATGGAGTTAACCCAGTCTGTTAGCTCTTCGACTTTCCTGATGACTCCTAGTGTGGTCATTCTGTCCAGTTCATTTTTGAGCCGGTCACCCAGGGGTGCTGGAACCTTTCATGGAGCATGTACCACTGGCTGAGCATCCTCCTTTAGCTGGATTTTGTAAGTGAATGGTAGAACTCCAAATTCTTTGAACACATCCTGGAAATTATTCACTACAGAATCCACCGAGTCATCTGGTCTGCTTATGGCACAGTTTATATGGTAGACTCTCTTGACCAGTTCTAAGTCCTCACAAGCTTTGTCACCCAGTAGTGAATCAAGTCCTTCAGCCACAACAGAAAACATGAGATGATGCACTTTGTCTTTGACTGTCACTTTAAGTCTGCATACACCTAAGCTATCTATTTTCTGTCCATTATAGCTCTTCAGTAGTACTGACTTTTTCTGTATTTTGGGCTTTTCTTTCATGTTTTTAATGTCACTCATACTGATTAAGTTTGCTTTTGCCCCAGTGTCTAGTTTCAGTGTAACTAATGCTCCATTTACCTGCAGTGGGATCATCCATTTGTCCTCTTTTGCTGCATTGACGTTATGTTCAGCATTGTTTATTCCTGAGGGCTGCACATTTTCTGTATCCTTTTCTATATTGTCACATGACACCATGCCTACAAAAAATGTCTCACTTAAATCATTGTCCTCAATCACATTAACTCGGACTTGTTGCCCTTTCTTTGTTTTTACTTTTGAAAAGCATTGTTTGGCAAAGTGATTCTTTCCATGACATTTTGTGCACATTTTTCCAAACGCTGGGCATTGTTTTATCTGGTGTTTGTAACCACAGCATTTACAATTAAAAATTCCTTCCTCCGATTGCTTTTCATTTCTGTTCTGCCCATGTTGCATCCCCTTGTAGAACACAGCACCGACAGCAGCACTTACTACAATCGCATCATTATTGATTTCACTCAAAGCCTTCGCGTGCTGTCGAGCTAGCTCACTGGCTTGGCATATATTCATAGCATTTTCCAATGTTAGTTCAGTTTCTCTCAACAGACGTTCCCTGACTTTCTTATCATGAATACCAAACACAATCTGGTCATGAATCATGGATGCTTTCAGCTCAGAGAAATTACATGTCTGTGCTTTCAGTTTCAGATCGGTCACAAAGCTATCAAAAGTCTCATTTTGCCGCTGTGTCCTCGAACGGAACACGTATCTTTCATAGGTTTCATTCTTTTTGGGAGAACAATGTGTATCAAATTTCTTTAGCACATCGTCTAAATTTTCTCTGTTCTCCTCTGGATTAAATACAAATGTATTAAATACCTCTATCGCCTGTGGGCCTGCAACCGTGAGCAGCAACGCTATTTTCCTTGCGTCTGGCTTCGTACCGTACCCGATGGCAGCAATGTAGAGTTCGAATTGTTGTTTAAAAGTCTGCCAATTGTAGTCGACATTTCCTGTGAGTTTCAAACGCTCTGGTGGCTTCAAATTCTCCATGTCGTGTTGCACAATATTCAGCAAAACTTACCAATCCTGGTACCATGTTATGTTCATTAATAACTAGTCGTTTTTATTAAGAACAGCTAGCTTTTGCTAGACACTTTATTGAGCACATGTGGACTAGGTACAGTATCTGTAGAGGCCTCCATCTTGACTGCTGCCTTGTGGGTAGCCTAGTGCATCCTGGGTAGCCCAGTCTTATATACATACAGCACCACCTAGTGTACCATTCCAGAATGACAGGTTACTGATCATTACAGGTAGGTGATAAACAGGAAACCTTGAGGCCCAATAAAAAGTTGTCTCCTGTTAGGGCTGTTGCAGGGGCTGTTGGGAATTAAAGAACATTATCAGATTTCAAGAGCTTTGGTATAGGGCACTGAAAACCTCAATTACAAGATCAATATAAATGGCTATAGGCACTCTGTTTCATTTCTTCCCATCTAATATTAAACATAAGCAATAATTACCAGTTTATGATCTGAGAATCTGGACCCTAAAGATATTGCTGACTCAAGTTTAAAATATCATAACTTTATAAACAAATCTTGCAAGGAGGGTCAAATATTTTAGTAATATACATCTTTGATTTTAGTGTCTTGCAGCAAAATCTATTACAAAGCAGAACAAATTGTTGTCTGAGATAAACGAGACCTTCAGCTTTACATAAGCGCACAAATCTATGCAAATTTGGGTGAGTCTTAGAAAAATATTCTCATAATATATGTATTATTGATTATTGCAATAAAATATTCATAAGAATTTGCCTCCTAACAAGTACGTGATAAGGTTGTGCAGAAAACAGGGTATCTGCAGTGAAAGATTCTACTTAATTAAGAAACCACACTGTGTACTTTGATTAGCAGAGTAAATAAGAATACAGGTCATTATAGCTTCTATGGTATGACACTACAAAATTGCAACAAATAGCATAATCATTTTTTTCTTAAATTGTAATATTTTCAATGTTTTGATTTTAGGCATTCCTTCGATAGGTCACTGAAGGTGTGTCTTTAGTAGCCTTTTGTTCTCTTTTTTCCTGTTTGTTCTCAGTTTTTACCTGTGCTCTTTTTCAATGGATGGGACTCTGGATGCCTGGACACCTCGGCTTTCAGGATTGTGCTGCTCTGCTGGACTACAGTTTATGCCTCCGCTGCTAGGACTCTGCTCTGCCACTCAATCTCTTCAAATTTAAGGTAACCTGTTCCAGCCTACAGTGCGCATCCCCCACCTGTTTTCTGGGGCAGTAGGTGAGTCTTGAACCCGACCTGCTACCCATTCACTCGGAGTTAAAATCAGGACCATTGTTCTAGAAAATGGTCCTGAATAATAGAATATATTGGCGGCTAAATTCGATAAGGCCCAAAACGGGCGTGGAGATCGCAATGTTGCGATGTGCCCACGCCAATTGAAAGTAATGCAGGCAGCAGGTGAAATTCATGCTGCCTGCTAATTAACATGATTGAAGTGCTGAGCCCAGCGCTGAACATGCTGCTGTTTGATTAAGTGCTCAGCTGGGGGTCCTATTTTGTGGGAAGTGATCTCTATTTAAAGCTAGCCTGCAGTTTGAAACAGAGTCTGCACTTCTTAAAGGGGAGGAGCTTTCTGAAATAAGCACCTCATTGTAATTGTTACAAAGGGAAATGGAAGGTAGCTATGGCTCAACAGGGCAGAGAAAGGGCACCAAGGTTCTCTGACGCAGCACTGGAAGCCTTAGTGCAGGGAGTCGAAAGGAGGAGACAGGTCCTCTACCCACAGGGGGCCAGGAGGCTCTCCAGAGTGACTGTAAGAAGTCAGTGGGAAGAGATGGCTGAAGCGGTCAGTGACACCAGTCTTTCCCCCAGGAGCTGGAATCAGTGCCGAAAGAAGTTTAGTGACCTCACACGAGTGGTCAAGGTCAGTGAACGTATCTTCAAATGTCATATCCCACCAACTGCACCACTACCCTCACACACTGCTCAATGCACCACACCCCCATCACTCACCTACCAACATTCTCTATCAATCAGGACTCATACCTCATAATCATAGCTTTACCTCACCCTCACACACTTACCACAATTGGAAGCCTCACACCCACATCTCACACCTTACACACATGGCCAGCTATTTAACCATAACAGGCACATTACCCAAATGCATTGTACCACACTCACTGACACTCTTCCCTCTCTCTTGCATGCCAAGGTGGCGCATAACAGGCACCAGCAGCAGCTAACAGGCGGGGGGCTGGCACGGCAGCATATCCTGACCCAGCTGGAGCAGACAGGGCTAAACATCATTGGAGGGGCCGCTACTGAGGCTGTGGCAATCGGTGAGGCTGAAACCGTTAATGACGACGGTATGCTCATGCCTAATCCTATTCTCACATCCAAGCAACTGATGGTGTAAGCATGCACGTCTTGATTTCCCCCCTCCCTCACCATAACCCTACCCTTGTGCCTGTTTCCTTTCAGATATCCAAGAACTCCAACCAGCCCAGCCAGTGCAGGAAAAGCAAAAAGAGAGTGATGGAGAAGAAGAGACCTCGTCACTCAATCTGACACTTGCAGACACCAGTTCAGAAAATGGCACTGCATATACTTTAGAGGGTAGTATAGAGGCGGGATCTACATGTGGTGAGTCACTGGGCATGAGTGGGCTGCAACCAGAGCAGGGGGAAAGGGTAGGGCAGGTGTCAGCTCACCGGATAGCAGGGTCACACACGAGTTCTGCTGCACAGGACTCAGATAATGACTTTGATGGGCGGCCTTCAGAAGAACAGTGATGGGCATGCACACAGAAATGTTGGTGGTGCATTGGCAGGCTTGCCAGAGAGCCTGTTGTCACTGTCAAGGAGCATGGAGGAATCCAGCTCCAACCTTGCACAGCGCGTTGCGCAGAGCTTGGAGCCCATGATTTCCAGGATGGAAGTGATGGGCAACTCTGTTAGAGCACTTGAGGACCCAACCGTGATGCAGGGTCTGATGGGCAATGTCTCAGCTTCCATTCCAGCACAAGTGGAAGCGACCCAATGTCTGAGTGCTGTAGTGGAAGCTCAGGCTTCTGTCATGCAAGCTCAGACTGCTGCCATCATGGCTGCATTTACAAGTGCGGAAAGGGGCTTGCAGGGTCTCACAGCAGTTCAGCAATCTGTGCTCCAACAGATTACTAGGATTGATGAGGGACTGCCCCGGGGGTGTGGCAGTGGCGCCGTGGAGCAAGAACCTGCTGTCCTCTCTTAGGACGACAGCATTCGTACTTCCATCACTGCCACTCCACCAGTGCACTTGCTGTCGCCTGTCAGCCAGCCAGTTCAGACTACTACCGCCCATGCTGAGATGGTGCAGCCTACAGCTGGGCCTTCTTGGCCCAGAGCTGCTCGAGATCATCGTGCAAGATCATCTGCAGTCTTGCTCACTGATAGTCAGCAGCCTTCCACCAGCCATGCTGCAGCCGTTGGGGTAGCACTTCATAGGAGCACTAGGCTAGGCAAAGGCACACGAAAGACAGGCACTAAGAGAATGCAGAAGTGTGACTAGTTGACTTTGTTATGTATTATTGGAATTAATCATTTATAAATTATGTTTGGATTGTTTGTTTTGTGGTGGCTTTCATTTCAGCATTGTAGCCAAGAGTAAGCTGTGATGTTCCCTAACAGAGGGATGGTAAGGTAGGGAAGTGATGAGCAATGGGGATGTGGGGTTTCATTCAGGGGAAGTAGCGTCTGATGATGGGCTCATGGAAAGTCGATTAGAAACACTGATTTACAGGCTGCCTCCTCCTCATCCCGGAGGCGCCCTCATAATGGCCAAGATGTGGAGAATACAGCAGACCACCACGAATTGGAATACCAACTCCGCCGAGTAATGGAGGGCTCCTCTCAAGCGGTCAAGGCAGCAGAACCATTGCTTGAGCACCCCAATAGTCTCCTTGATGACATTCCTCAGAGCAGCCTGGCTATTATCATATGAGTGCTGGCCATGAGTGGTGGGGTTGCGGAGGGGAGTCATCAGTCAGGTGTGGAGCAGATAGCCCTTGTTGCCTAGCAGCCACCCTCAGATTCGGCATGGTGGCTGGAAGATTGCTGGCGCAGTGGACTGGCGCAGGATGAAGGCATCATGACTACTGCCAGGATAGCAGGCATTCACCATCATGATGTGCTGGGCATGGCCACACACCAACTGCACATTAAGTGAGTGATATGCTTTGCGGTTACGGATATGCGGTGCCTACAAAGCCACGGGTGTGCAGTCGATGGTGCCCTGCAACATGGGGAAGCCCGATATCCTGGCAAAGCCATGAGCATGCTCCTCCTCCTTCTCTCTGTTTAGAGAGAAGGTAATGAAGTCCCCTCTCCTGGCGTACAGAGCTTCCGTGACCTCCCGGATGCAGCGATGGACGGCTAACTGTGAGATGTTTGCTATGTCGTCTGTTCCAGCCCGGAAGGATCCGCTGGTGAAAAAAATTCAAGGCCACAGTCACCTTGAGGGGCACTGGCAGTGCCGTTGCCGCCCTGCTCTGAGGCTGCAGGTCTGTTTCCAAGAGGTGGCAGAGATCTGTGACCACCTCCTTGGTGAAGCGGAGCTGCCGACCACACTGCTCCTGGCTAAGGTGCAGGTTGGAGAAGTTCTCCCTGAAGACCCTAGGTAGGTAAGGCCTCCTGCTGAGAGCCTTCCTCCCCTTGCCTCTGCAAGTAGCTTGTCTTTGCTGCCTCTGCTCCATCTCCCTGTCATGCTGCAGCACGATGGGGGGGCTGCAACTAGAGCCCCCATGACTGGGAACAAGTGCTGTACTCAGAGGCCTTGCAGTAGCAGCCAATGCCTTCCCAGCGTCCACCAGCACTCCCTGCACACATTAACAACTTTTCAAATGTCTTCCAGCAACCCAATATTCATTCAAACTCTGCAAGAGCCAGTACAAGAGAAATAATTAACTTACCTGCAAGTTGGATGCTTCCCTTTAAATAGCGCTGGCGGGGGGTCCCTCGTGCAGTTGAACGCATGCGCAGCTGTGCGTGTTTAGGAGAGGGTGTTGAATGGAGCGGTGACATCCAAAATGGAAGGTTGTGCACCAAATCAGCATTTCATGCTGACTGACATCATGATCTGCCTACTCTGCATACTGCCAGTGTACGCACGTACTGCCCACACTATCACCCTCACCAAGATGGTGAACAGTGCGGGCTGTGCAGGGAGTGGACGGATACGAGGCAGATGCCATTTAAAAAAAAACAGCCTGAACTACCGGTGCTAAGGTGCCGAATTTTGGGCCATTGCCTTTACTGCTTGAGCTGTACTGCTTCACCCAGGATATGTTAAAATGAATCCCCCCAAAATATTTTGCTTTGGCCACACCTTTCACTATGTCCCAACTCAATGTCCATCACTCTTCCCCCAGGGAAACAATTTGTGATGTTTTGCTTCATCTTCACCTGGGCTGGAGGATCTCTTCTACCCCATGTGTCAGGTGGAATTGACAGCAGTCTGAGATTCAGACTTTCCTCTCCTCTCCATCTTAGCACAGAGACAGCAAATGTGACAATATAGGAACAGGGACATCTTTAAATTTGCTTTAAATAAAATAGATTTTCTTTTTTAAATTACATAGAATAGTGCATTAAACTCTCTGAGGTCAGAATATTGTTTTCTTTTTAAGTACTGCTTCAAATGAGTCACACAGAGTGGGAGTTCTCTGAACAGATAAATTGAGTTAAATAGTTTTCGACTACAAAATTAATTATATCATTTTCCGAACAACAAATGTGAAGCCTTTTAATCAGAGTAACAATGGAACAGGCCATGACCTCAATAAAATAACAGTAAAATTATAATATAAATACCAGGCACCTACACAATAGTGTTTAAATCCCACTCTCAAACATCCAGCTCATAATTCTATACATTTTTTTCCTGAAGCATTTCACTCAATTGAATTGAGTTGAATAAGTGGTACATGTTGACCTTTGCAATGAGTTAGTAAACAGTGAATGTAGTTTATATATTCAATATATCATTCTGTTAAGTTATACTTGTCATAAGTTGTAAGTGTTTATTTACAAATGGATGACGTAAATTTAAAATAAAATTGGAGAACCAGAGCACTAATTGCTGTGGGAGTTATGATGTCATAGCTTTGGTAGCAATTGAGGTTTGGATTTTTCTGATGTAGTTGGTGATAAACATAAGAACATAAGAAGTAGGAGCAGGAGTAGGCCATACGGCCCCTCGGGCCTGCTCCGCCATTCAATAGGATCATGGCTGATCCGAACTTAGACTCACGTCCACTTCCCTGCCCTCTCCCCGTAACCCCTTATTCCCTTATCAGCTAGGAAACTGTCTATCTCCGTTTTAAATTTATTTAATGTCGCAGCTTCCACAGCTCTCTGAGGTAGCAAATTCCATAGATTTACTACCCTCTGAGTGAAGAAGTTTCTCCTCATCTCAGTTTTGAGAGGGCAGTCCCTTATTCTAAGATTATACCCCCTAGTTCTAGTCTCACCCATCAGTGGAAACACCCTCCCCGCATCCACCCGATCAAGCCCCTTCACAATCTTATATGTTTCGATAAGATCGCCTCTCATTCTTCTGAATTCCAATGAGTAGAGGCCTAACCTACTCAACCTTTCCTCATAAGTCAACCCCCTCATCTCCGGAATCAACCGAGTGAACCTTCTCTGAACTGCCTCGAGAGCAAGTATATCTTTTCTTAAATATGGAAACCAAAACTGCACGCAGTATTCCAGGTGTGGCCTCACCAATACCCTGTATAACTGCAGCAAGACTTCCCTGCTTTTATACTCCATCCCCCTTTGCAATAAAAGCCAAGATTCCATTGGCCTTCCTGATCACCTGCTGTACCTGCATACTAACCTTCTGTGTTTCATGCACCAGGACCCCCAGATCCCGTTGTACTGTCGCACTTTGCAGTTTCTCTCCATTTAGATAATAACTTGCTCTGTGATGTAAAAAGACTACTGAGCGCTTGGTTTGAGTATAAAACAAGGCTTTAATCAACAGTTTCAAAACCATGAGATTTCTAGTTACATCACTAGTTCCTGGTTACAGAAACATCCTGAGCAAGCTGGGCCCACGCCCGAGTATTTATACTTCTTGGGCAGTGCCACCAGCTGGCCACCCAGTGTTACTTCATGAGTCATGATAAGATTCATAACATTCTTCCTGCCTGAAAGTTTTGGAAGTCCGACGATTTCCTTCTAGTGGATTAGGCGGACCGCGAATAGACGCAGTCTTTTAGATCTTCGCTTGTGTCTGGAAGTCACGTCTCCTCGGACCGTGTCTTGGTCCCTGGGTCGCTTGGTCCGTATTGGTAGATCAATGGGGCCCGTGTCGCCTTGATCAACCTGTGGAAGACTGGGGAGATCGTGACTCCGGGTGCGGGTCCCCACAGGTGCAGAGCTGGCATCATCTTGTTTGGTAGCCGGGGATTGTCCAACGTCCTGGCTTCGTGTGGCCATCCCCTGGGAAGCGCTCGGCTCACCGAGTTGATCCGGTGGAGTAGCCGGCAGATCCCTTGATGTTCCAGGTAGGGTGTCATCCTCAAAAGAGCGCAGAGCGTCTGCATCATTACCTTGGATTCCTCTACCGGTTGGGTCTGTGGGACTGGGTGGACAGGGAGTCAGATCTCGGAGTGAAATGGTGGACTTCCGGCCATCAGGGTACCGCACGTGTGCATATGTGGGATTAACGTCCGTTAGTTCTGTAATGATATCAGCAAATAGTGATGGTATTTGCCTGTTTGATTATTTAAGCCTGACCAGCAGAGGGCATGTGAGAGACAAGCAGTTTAGTTTTAGTTTCATTTTAGATGGATCTCTAAGATGGTGTCTCCTGTAATGCTGTTAACTGAGTTGAACATACTTTAGATAAAAAGTCATTCTCTTTCATGAATGTGTCATCATTGAACCCACATACAAATCAATACATGGTGTCAGAAGTGATTGAAAGAGATGAAGAGGAAAAATCTGAAGTTAAATCAGCTCTCCACATATTAGCAAGCCAAAAGAGAACATCGTTACTTACCATTGGAGAATAGCTAACGAAGTGAAAAAATGGAAGGTTTACACCCACCGGCGAAGCTTCAGTTGACAGGTAATGTGGCTGAAAATTGGAGGAGATTCAAACAACGTTTGGAGTTGTATTTAGCGGCAATCGGAGCTGACGAGAAAAGTGATAAAATGAAAGCATCAGTGTTCTTACATGTCGTGGGTGATGAAGCGCTGGAGGTGTATAATAACTTCACATTCGCTGCTGATGGAGACAAAATGAAGCTAGATAAAATAATGGAACAGTTTGAGGCCTACTGCATACCTAAACATAACGTGACATTTGAGAGGCACAGATTTTTCACATGTGTACAGAAAACGGGAGAGACTATTGATCAGTATGTGACTGAACTGAGAAACCGAAGCAAAACATGTGAATTTGGGGGACTGACAGACTCGCTGATAAAAGACAGACTGGTGTGTGGTATTCCAGATAATGGTCTAAGAGAAAGACTGCTAACAGAGCAAAATCTAGACCTGGGAAAAGCCATAGCACTGTGTAGGGCTACAGAGACTGTGAAGTTGCAGGCAAAGGAGCTGTTCAGTGACAGTAGCTGCAACGTGGGTGCAGTGAGAAAGAATGGACACAAACCGTTTAACAAAAAGAGCGCCAATGTGAAAAAAGAGGCGTGGCCAGCGAACAAAAATGAAAGGGGCAATCGAAAGTCATGTAGTCGATGCGGTACACAGCATCCACCAAAAAAGTGTCCAGCATATGGTAAAACATGCAATAGTTGCAACAAAAACAACCATTATGCCCGTTGCTGTAAGAACCAAGCGCAACAAAGCAAGGTCCATGCAGTAGATGAAAGCGAGATAGAGGAGTTCTATGTAGATGTTGTGTCTGAAAACAAATAAGAAAAAAGAGACTGGATGTTAACACTAAAAGTGAATGACATACACATTCCATTCAAATTGGATACTGGAGCACAAGTTAATGTGATATCAGAGACTGATTTTAAGAAAATTAGACCCAGACCAAAGATACATGGAATAAAAGTGAAAGTGACAGGATACTCAGGTACTAATATACCAGTGAAAGGAAAATGCATTGTCAAAGTGACACACAAGGACAGAGAGCACATGCTAGCATTAATCGTGGTGCCAAAGGATGTGCAAGCCATACTAGGTTTAATAGCCTGTGAGAGACTGAACCTGGTAAAGAGAGTCCTCGTTGTGGAAAGCGAAGGAGAGACAGTCTATGATGAACTCATGAAAGAGTACAACGACCTATTTCAGGGTCTAGGCTGCCTTCCAGGAGAACACACGATCAGAGTAGATAAAAGTATGCCAACGGTCATACAACCATGCAGAAAAGTTCCGTTTGCTCTTCAAAAGCAACTGAAGGCAGAGTTGGACAGGATGGAAAGCCTGAACGTGATTCAGAAGATAGATGAGTCAACTGAGTGGGTGAGTTCCCTCGTCGTTGTGGACAAAAAGAATGGAAAGCTCAGAATTTGCCTGGATCCAAGAGATCTAAACAGAGCAATAAAGAGAGAGCACTTCAAGCTTCCTACACATGAGGAAATCATGTCACAGTTTGCAAATGCAAAATATTTCAGCAAGTTAGATGCATCATCAGGATTTTGGCAGATGAAACTGGACGAGGCAAGTTCAAGACTGTGCACGTTCAACAGTCCATTTGGCAGATACAGATTCCTAAGGTTACCATTTGGCATTGCCTCAGCTCCTGAAGTGTATCACAAAACTATCCATATGATCTATGAGCACCTGGAGGGAGTTGATACATCAATGGATGACATAATAGTATGGGGAACCATGAGAACTGAGCATGACGAGAGACTGAAAAAAGTGCTGGAAGCAACAAGGAAAACAAACCTGAAGCTGAATAGAGAAATGCCAGCTCGGGGTGACAGAACTGACATTCGTGGGAGATATCCTTAGCAGTGAGGGCATCAGACCAGATCCCAGAAAGGTGTCCGCCGCTGAGAATATGCCAAAGCCACAATGCAAAAAGGACGTGCAGAGGTTTAATGGAATGATCAACTACATGGGTAAATTCATATCCAACCTCTCAGAAAAGATGGCGCCACTGAGAAGACTAACTGAAAAGAACATAGAATGGGAATGCAATCATGAGCATGAGAAGTCATGGAGCAATCTAAAGAAACTGCTCACAGAGGAACCAGTTCTGAGGTTTTATGACCCAGCGAGACCCATCAAGATATCATCAGATGCATCACAGAGTGGGCTCGGTGCCGCTCTTCTGCAAAAATATGACTACTGGCAACCTATTGCATATGCATCGCGCTCAATGACAGACGCGGAGACGCGATGTGCTCAAATAGAAAAGGAGCTGCTCAGCATCACATACGCCTGTGAAAGATTTCACCAGTTTGTGTCAGGACAAGCAATCAGTGTAGAGACTGACCATAAGCCCTTGATTGCATTGTTCCAAAAGCCACTAAATAGCTGTCCGCTTAGAATGCAAAGAATGATGATCAGGCTGCAACGCTATACACTGAATGTTGCGTACACACCGGGTAAGCTGATGTATACAGCAGACACGTTGTCCAGAGCTGTTGACCCAAGTGAGCCCGCAAACACCAAAATGGATGAAAAAGTGAACGCCTACGTGGACATGATCACAAGTGCACTGCCCATAGCAGATGCAAAAATGGAGCTCATAAAGACTGAGACAAACAAAGATGAAACAATGAGACGACTGAGGAAAAGCATCTTGGATGGATGGCTCAACATGAAGCAAGACTGCTCACCTGACATGGCAGAGTACTGGAACTGCAGGGCGGAACTATCAGTGGTCGAAGACATCATCTACAAAGGAAGTAAAATAGTTATCCCAAAGAGTCTGAGAAAAGAGATGCTAAAAAGGATCCATGGAGGACATCTGGGAATTGAAAAGTGTAAGAAAAGAGCACGAGAGGTGATGTACTGGCCACGAATCAACCAAGATGTGACAAATGAGGTGTCAAACTGCACAATATGCCTGAAATATCGAGCAAGCAATCCGGTAGAACCACTAAAACCACACCCAGTGCCAGACAGACCTTACCAGAAGGTAGGCGCTGACCTATTCGTATGTCAAGGGAAGGACTATCTTGTAGTCAAAGACTATTACTCCCTGTATCCAGAGGTTTGTAGACTGTACACCACCACTGCAGATGCTGTGATAAGATGTATGAAAGCCATATTCTCCAGACATGGCGTGGCAAGCGAGGTCTTCACAGACAACGGACCCCAGTTTTACAATGCAAGTTTCCGACACTTTGCCAAAGAGTGGGACTTTGTCCACACAACGTCAAGTCCTCACTTTCCACAGTCCAATGGACTAGTGGAAAAATCGGTCCAGACAGTGAAAAGACTGATGTACAAGGCAAAAGACAGTGGAACTGACTTCTACCAGAGCATGCTTGTATACCGCACAACGCCGCTCCAGTGTGGTATGTCACCAGCCCAACTCCTTATGGGACGTCTGCTAAGGTCAAACCTACCCATCCTGGAGAACCTCCTGAAAACAAAAGAGGGGGAGAAAGTGAGGAAGTTCAAAGAACAACAGAAAGAAAAGCAAAAGTACTACTATGACAGAGGAACACAAAACCTACCTGAACTCCACACTGGTGACCAAGTAAGGTTCAAAGACAAAACAAACATATGGACTCAGAAGGGAACTGTCCTGAGTGAAGTTCAACCAAGATCATACACCATTCAGATAGATGAGGGTGCTGTTCTGTGAAGAAATCGTTGAGATCTTCTCATGGGACCAGCCACAGCAAGTCAAAAGACTGATACTGTTGAACAACCTGATCACACAGCAGGTCAAAAGACTGATACTGTTGAACAACCTGATCACACAGCTGAGAAACCATCATCGGAGGCAACAACTCAGATTCAAGGACAATCAATCAGAAAATCCTCAAGACGCGTGAAGCCTCCTGAGAGAGTCATTGAGCAAGTTTAAGGACTCTTGTTACAGAAGGAAGTAATGTTATCTTATTCTCTCTTCAAGTTCTAGGTATTTACATATTTCATGTGAACACACAAAACAAGGTTAAAAAACCTTGATCACGATAATGATAATGTATGTTCATTAAGTGTTACAGTTAAAATGCAGAGTAATACAAAGAAAACATGTTGTTAGATAAAAGTAAAATACTTTTGTTTTAAGAAAGGGAGATGTAATGATATCAGCAAATAGTGATGGTATTTGCCTGTTTGATTATTTATGCCTGACCAGCAGAGGGCATGTGAGAGACAAGCAGTTTAGTTTTAGTTTCGTTTTAGATGGATCTCTAAGATGGTGTCTCCTGTAATGCTGTTAACTGAGTTGAACATACTTTAGATAAAAAGTCATTCTCTTTCATGAATGTGTCGTCATTGAACCCACATACAAATCAATACAAGTTCCATCTCGTCGACGTGGGGATCGTTTTTGGAAGATCGAACAAATCTTCGGAGCAGCATGGGGCTGGGAGATGCCAACCATGATGGTAGGGACGTCCCATGAGTGGAGCAACGCTGGAACCTGAAGAATCGCTCATGAAGAGTGACATTGGTGGATGTAGAAAGAAGAGACCTGATGGAATGCAACGTGTCAGGGAGCATAGTTTCCCACTGCTGGTCTGGTAGGTTGCGTGACCTCAGTGCAAGACGAAGAGCATTCCAAATGATAGCGTTGTATCGCTCAACCTGTCCATTACCAATGAGATGATACGGTGTCATTTTACTTGTGGCGATTCCCCGTTGGGAAAGATAACTTTTGAGTTCACTTGACATGAAGGAGGGACCCTGATCAGAGTGGATGAAATTGACTGTATCGCAAAGGGAAAAGACTTGATCGAGGCATTTGATCATTGTGGAAGTAAGCATATTGGGACAGGGGAAAGCAAAGGGAAAGCATGAATACTCGTCCACCATAGTAAGTAAGTAGGTGTTTCACGTTGAGGAAGGCAATGGCCCTTTAAAGTCAATGCTGAGTCGCTGCATAGGCTGCATAGCGTGTATGAGCGAGCCATCCGATGGACGGAAGAATTGCGGTTTTAATTCTGCACAGATTGTCCAGGTGGAGCAAGTTCTTTTCACATCTTCCATAGAAAATGGGAGATTTTAGATCGCACAAAGTGCAACATACGGGTAACGCCAGGATGGCATAAGTCAGTATGAAGATCCGCAAGAGTCGAAGTTGACATAGAAGAGCAGAATGCACGCGTGAGGGTATCCGGGGCCACATTATCTTTGCCGGGTCGATAATGTATGGTGTAGCCAAAGGTGGCCAATTCCATCCTCCAGAGTTATATTTTGTTATTCTTGATCTTAGTGCGTTTCCGGTTATCCAGCATAAAGGCCACAGTGCGCTGATCGGTTAGAAGCGTGAAATGGCGACGAGCGAGAAAATGACTCCATTTACGTACTGCTTCGATGATAGCCATAGCCTCCTTCACGACAGGAGGATAATGGAGCTCGCTACCCTGCAAAGTTCTGGACAGAAATGCAACGCGTCGACCACCTTGATTCAAGGTAGCCGAGATCGCCACCTCCGATGCATCGCACTCGACCACGAAAGGAAGATTTTCATCGATGGAACGAAGCGTGACTTTTTCCAGTTGTCGTTTGAGGAGGTTGAAAGCTGAAATAGCCATTGCCTCCAACGGAAATGACTTCGCGTGAAGCAGGGGCTGGATCTTGTCGGAGAAGTGGGGTATCCACTTCGCATAATAAGCGAACATGCCGAGGGCCCGACGAAGAGAGCTGAGATTCGTAGGGGGAGGGAGCTCCTGAAGCGGGCGAAGTTGCTCCGGATCTGGTTTGATGACACCATTGCCCACCCAGTAGCCAAGGATGTTGACTGATGGTACTGATTTCACAGATTTGGACTCATTTAAGGTTAAGTTGCGACAACGGAGAACATCAAAAAATTTCTGGAGGTTGGCATTATGCCCCTTCTGGTCATGACCAGCAATGGTGATATTATCCAGATATGGAAAAGTGCCTGTTAAGTTCTTTTGTTTGACTAGGCTATCTATTGCCTGTTGAAAGTTGGCCATCCCATTGGTGACCCCAAATGGAAGGCAACAAAACTGATAAAGCCGACCATTGGCCTCAAAGGCCATATACTTTTTGTCAGAGTCCTTTAACGGTGCTTGATGGTATGCGCTCTTTAAATCAAAAGTTGAAAATACCTTGTAGTTGGCAAGGTTATTGACCATGTCATCGATGCGTGGTAGTGGGTAGGCATCCAGGTCGGTATACTGGTTAATAGTTTGCGAGCAATCGATGCAAAGACGTTTCTTGTGTTGCTTCAGAGGATATTTAACAATGACGACTTGAGCCCGCCAGGAAGATGAAAATGGCTCAATGATACCATCAGCTAGAAGGCGAGAGATTTCTGCCTCGATAAAGGATCGATCATCTTGGCTGAAACATCGTGATTTAGTGACTATGAGCTTACATTGGGGGGAAAGATTGGCAAACAAGGAGAGCTCATCAAGTGAAGCCGCTGAAAGTGCACAAAACGGTACTTTGGAAATAGTAAGCTCCGGCTTTGACCCTCCAAACTCGAAAGTGAGTCTTTTGTGTTGTTTCTGGAAATCCTGTCCCAGGAGTGTAAGAGTCGCAAAATTCCCACATTTCCCCCAAGGTTATTAATAAAAGGGACCCTGCATGGACATTTTAAAAGGGGTACCCAAAAGATGGCGTCCGCACCTCGTGACCAAAAGCCTGCAAGATTTTAAAAAGCTTGGACTCTATGGCAGCACAAGCAGCTTTGGGAAATCGAAACTTAAAATGCAGTTTCTGTGAAAAAGGACTTTGTGTTTTGAAAACCAGACAGATACACTGAATATGCATTATGCCAGATCGTAGACAGATCAAAACCAGTTAGGCCTATACATGAGGCCAGTAGTTTGTCCGCATAAATAATCAGAAACAGCTTATGGGTGCCATCAAGGCTGGACAGGCCGATTAGAATGCATTAATGACAATACAGCCCGGACATCAGGCCATTAGATGCAATAAACGGCCATCTAAATCCAGTTAACTTAGATTGCTATAATCATTTAAAACAGCCCGCCAAAATTGAAACAATGAACTAACCTGATTTGGCGCGCAGATAAGGGGCTATCGAAAGGAGTATAACTGTAGGCCCTGGGTAGCAATCTCTCTCTCTCTTGCTCTTGCTCTTGCTCTTGGCTCTTGACTCTTGCCCTGCCTTGGGCTGCCACTGCCCGTACTCTTGCCCTGGCCTTGTGGCGGGTTCTCTCCTCGCTCCCCATAGTAAATTTTCAGCAGTCAAGGACATCCATACCAACGCAGGGGAGGGGAACGAGACCCGAGCCCATAGTCATCCAGGACACCCAGGCCGCAAAAAGGGGGCGAGACGAAACTGAGCAGGCAGGTGTATAGTAGCCGAATGAGACGAGACAAATAGAGACGAAGAAGAAGGTAACAACTCGATAAGAGCAGAGCAGGGCAGCGAAAAACGTATTGATAAAGGCCAAGCGCCTAGTTATAACCTGGCGCTTGGGGAGGCAAAGATTTTGTTGAACACTGCGAAAACGCAGGTGTCCACGCCACAACAAATATACTGGCGTTTGACACTTGGGTAGGAAAATCTAAGCAGTTAAGACTGCCAACTGCCCTATAGGCACAACGTTACCGCCGATGACCGCCCGAGGGACAAGAAGAGCAGAACCCATTGCGACGAGACGACGACGCTAGCTGAGGAAAAGAAAGGTGTGTCGCAGCAGCAGCTCCAGCACTGCATCCTGAGACCACGTGGTGATGGGGTACCTAAAAGGACAGAAGACCAAACCTCAAAACCCACATCGGTTAAAACAGCTGGCTTTGCTTTGGATTGGTGAGCATGAATTCTGGCCCCTCATAGCTTAATCTAGTTAGGTATAGGGGGTGGGATAAGGTTAAGGGGATTGTTAATGTAGTTGTTTTTCCCTCGATGTGCCGTGTGTTCCCCATTCCCAGTATAAGTATAGTTATTTTGTACTTGCCTGTATTTTATACTAGTGACTTCTCATAGGACTGTATTATTTTCTGTTTTAATAAAATCTTGGTTTTCTTACACCAAACCACTTGCCTACTCGAGTTTTCTGTATCGCCGCCTGTACCTAAGTCCGGTGTCTAGAACCCAGAGGTGTGGGAGCGATTCGAACCACTCACAAAACAGTCAGGGGCATAACTGACTGGGCGCATGCGCCAACCCGCCACCCCCTACAGGAGCACATCACTGCATAGGTTTTTGAGCACCCTGAGCCGGGTGGAGAAATAAGTGCGGCCATTGAGAATAAGGTCGACAAGACAAAAGCCGGAAGAGTTGGTGGTCAGTGTCATCAGAGCCATTGCAATTTCCCTGTCCGAGGGGTTAATACGCAGTTTTAACTTATTGACAGCCCGCTCACTAATGACGCTGTCAGAGCTGCATGAGTCGATTAGTGCACTGAAAATGTGTCCATTTACCAAAACCTTCGTGGCTGCATGGGACAGACTTTGGGGAAAAACAGCTGTGATAGGAGGAGGTGCAGTTTTACTCTTGACAGCTGTAACCTTAGTAGTGGTTCTTGGTGGAGGAGCAGTTTTATAGATTGCAGCTGTAACCTTAGTAGTGGCTCTTGGGGGAGGAGCAGTTTTATAGATAGTAGCTGCAAAACTAACAGGGGCTCTCGACCGGTATACCTTAGAAAAGTGGCCTTTCTTACTAACAGAGGCTCTTGACTGGCATACCTTAGAAAAGTGACCTTTCTTACTGCATTGATTGCAGATTGCATTACGAGCAGGACAAAGTTTCCTATAGTGGCATGCACCTCCACAGAAGAAACTCTTCCTTCCAGATTGCCAAGATGCCGCTAGGGCAGGGTCATCATCAGTGAAGGCTTCTAGGGCAGGGTTGTCATCAGCCAGGTGGGAATCATCATCAGTGAGGGCTTCTGCCCGAGGCCTGTCGAAGGAGTCACTAAAAGTGATAGCAGCAGCCCATGCACATGGTGAAAGATAGGTATCTGTATTCCTCTTTGCTAAGTCCAGAGAACATGCCTGGTCATAGGCAGCCTGTAACTTGAGGGTTTTATTCTCCAACAGACGCTGATGTATGAAGGGAGACGCAATCCCATTAATAAAGGAATCACGAATTAACTCCTCCTGGTACTGCTCAGCTGTGACAGCTTTAAGATTACAATCCTTGCTGAGCCTGCGAAGTTTCTGAAGGAATTCGTCAAGTGATTCCCCAGGCTGTTGTCGAGTTGTGGCCAGTAGATGCCAAGCAAATATTTTGTTTGGGGGCTTAACATATAGTTGGTGCCGTATTTGGATAGCGGCGTCATAGTCTACACAGTCTTCGATATAGTCAAACACATGAGGGGATACATAATTGACAAGTATCTCTAATTTATCAGGAACATTTTCACCACACACCCTGAGGAAGTTGCTAAAGGTACAATGCCAGTGTTTCCATACCTTAGCAGCTGTAAGTGAATTCGGGTCCAGGTCGAGGCGAGCGGGTCTGGGTAGTTTCTCCATGATGGATTGATTACGGGAGTTCCCTTCTGCAGTTGAAGTCGTAGCTGGCTGTTCCCAAGACCACTCGGAGCGTGGAGCAGGTTCAGTTGATTAAATTGATGTAAAAAGACGACTGAGCGCTTGGTTTGAGTATAAAACAAGGCTTTAATCAACTGTTTCAATACCATGAGATTTCTAGTTCAAATCACTAGTTCCTGGTTACAGAAACATCCTGAGCAAGCTGGGCCCATGCCCAAGTATTTATACTCCTTGGACGGCACCACCAGCTAGCTGCCCAGTGTTACTTCATGAGTCATGATAAGATTCATGACAGTCGGTGGGACTTCCGCTCTCCCACATGATCTTGCAGGCATCTTATAACCTTCTCCTCGGGACCTCATTTAATATGCAGAGCAGGATCTCCACTGCTGTGAGGGAGGGAAATTGGGGCAGACTGCAACAGTTAAAAGGCTGCTGCTGTTTAAATGGCCATAGCACAGCACATTACTCAGACGGAGAAGAAAGAGAGCTGAAGCTGCCCGAAGATTGAAAAGTAATGGCAGAAGGAGAGCATCAACTTGGGGGAGGGAGGGGGTGGAGGTGTCTGCAATGCCTAAGACCCCAAGATTTTCAGAAGCTGCAGTGCAGTTAATGCTGGTAGAGATAAGGAACAAAAGACAAAGGGGGAGAAATTCAGTATCGCCCCATTTGGGGCGTAATTATCGGCCGGGCGCAAAGATTAGCGCCTGGCACTAATTATCGCCTCCGAATGCAAACTTGGCTTTTATCGCCCCTGGAGGTGATTGGAGAGCTAAATCAGGCTCTACGCACCTGCCTTAAGGCGCAAAGGCCGAGGAGCGCTAACGAAGCTCATGTGATGTCAGTCAGCAATGGAACACAGACACAATGGCGCCGGTCTGTTCTTAAAGGGAAGGGTTGATCTTGCTCTCCATCCACATCCTACTCATTGCAGCCTTGAATCTTGGCCTGGAGAGGCCTGTACATCAAATCTGCTGGAACGAACAATGGAGAGGCCCAGGGAAAGAGCTCAGAGTGCAGCCCCCACAGTCTCTTCTAAATCGATACAAGAAAGGGCAAATCAAAATGAACCTGCAAAGTGCTGCTCAGTACCCAAAACTCCTTCACACAGCGTTGAATCTCTCCAGAAGTCTCTCTCTCTCTCTCAGAATGCATGGTGCAAAAATGTCACGAACAAAATAGGCAGAAAGCGGTCGCCTTTAAATAGCGCTCCCCCACTCCCTTCCTGACTGCAAAACGCTCCCCTCAACCTGTCGTTGCTGGCGGCAGGCGGTAAGGCAGGTGCGCCACTCAATATCCGGTCCAGGGCATTACTGGGGCGTTGCACACTCGACTGACGTCACAATTTGCCGGCGCAGGAGATCGTGGCGGTAGTGTTTAGTGCCGCCGCAAAATGTCTAGTTAATTTCGTGAGTGGCGCAAACATTGCCATGCATGGGCGCTAATTGCTTTGCGCCCCATTAGCGCCCTCTTAAGTGCTAACGGGAGGTGCAAACCAACTGAATTTTCCCCCAAAGGCTCTTTGGCACCCAAGGAGTTATGATGCAGAAAAATGATTTGCCAGTAGTCTGGAAGGATGTGGCATTGGTACGCTGTGCCAACTTTACCCCCACCTCCCAACGAACAGCTATAAGTGGCAGAATTGTTTTAATGACCTCACCAGGCTGGCCAATGTAAGTAGAGGTACGAGTGCCCATGCAGATGCTAATATATGATTGGAAGCATGTCTCACCTCCACGTCATCCAGTACCATATAGTGTAAAAGAAGAAATGAATAAAACCTTTAGTAGGCACGAGACCACCATAACCACCTCTTCTACAATTCCACTGTGCCATACATAACACATTGTGCAGTGTTTGAGCGAGAAATGAATAGACTGCTGCATTGCCTGTACTTGATAGCATGTTCGCAAGGGAATGTCTACAGACAACTGGCTGAACAGACATTGTGAACTGATCGGTTCCCTGTCAAAATCTTTGTGTTCTTTGTAAAGGAGAAACACCAGAGTCAAATGGTTGCTGCGGGATGACTGCCATCAGAGCCCTCAGTAGGCTTGCGGAAGAAGCTCTTCAATTCCTGGGCAGACACACCTTGGGCGGGGGTGGGGGGGTGGTTTGGGAGATAAAGGTGTTGGAGGCGAGCTGTCAGGTTCAGGTTGATAATGGGATGGAGCACTTACAGAATGGTGAGTTTTTGCTGTCTGCAGATACTTTGATGATTTGAAAGACCTCCTGCTATTGCTCCCTCACATCTTCTGACTCAAGTCAGAGAACACCTTCCTAAAATTCATCTCTTTCACAGGTGCTAAACAGTTACAGAATAAAACACCTGATGAGCAGTTTGACACCTCCAGAGGGACCTGCCCGCCATCTGATTCATCCACTCTGTCATCTGATTCATCCACTCTGTCATGGCGCCTTACTTGCTCAAGCACCAGCCCAGAGACACCCACTTGGGGTAAGTTCATTACTGAGATATAGAGGTTATCACCAATGTTCCCTTTAAGCTGCATGGCCGCGCAACTCTCTGAAGGTCCTGTGCAGCCAGTGAACCGGCTTTTAAATAGAAAAACCGAGCTTGTGCGGAATTTTGAATGGCCTGCGCAGCCTGTTAAAGGGGCCACGCGGGCCAAAAAAGAATTAGAGGGAACATTGGTTATCACTGGGTGAATCATTGGGTGAATCACAGCACACACATGAGCAGGAAGAAATACGTTTCTCCCAAGACGGGGCAGAATTGGCTGCACTTGGCCGAAGAGCCCAAGAACCAAGATCGCAGGGGCCCAGTCTTTAAAAGATCTATGGTTTGGGAGTGTAGGCAATGGAAACAGTCTTGTCTCATATGGTGCAAATGGTGGAAAAGTTGGAGGAGTCCACAACCCGCATCAGCAACACAATGCAGGAGCTATGACTTGACGTGAAAAACACCCTGGAGACTGTGGCTTTCCAGGACATCCATGCAGCCTCAAAATGTTAGGAAGAGGTTCTAAGGGCAGTTGTCGCTTCCATAGATAGGCTGAAAAGCAAGTGCAATTACACTGGCATCAATGCAGTCCCCTCCAAAGCCAGTATAGGAGGGAGCTTTTTGTCTGGGCCCAGTAGGCATTGGACGATTGAGAAGATTACATACCTTTTTAGTTACCCAGCACAAGGGAAACCAAGTGATCCTGAGACTGGGCAGGGGCAGTGGTGGCGGGGAGCTGGGGAGGCCTGGAAATTCTGCCCTCATATTTTTTTGCTTTCCTTGTTTACTCCTGTACTCCAAAATGAGCTCATTGCATTAATCCTACAATAAATTATTAACCAATCCTTTTCATACTGACCTACATTGGCTCTTGCTCCCCCAAGTCTCAATTTTAAAATTCTGTCCCTTGTGTTTAAATCCCTCCATAAGTCTGCCTTTCCCTATCTCTGTAACTGCTCCAAACTAGAACCCTGAACCCTCCATTTTTATAACTACAGGCTCTTGTGCAGACGCCCCTTCCTTCAGCCCACATTGGCGGCAATGGTTTAAGTCACCTAAGCCCCACACTATGTTCTGCAGCATTGACAAACACTGCACAAAGGTGCATGGCTGCACCCAGGCTCTCCCTTGACTCCCTGGAAGGGAAGAGAACCTCCCCAGGAGATCAACACAGCCTGGTTGCACATTGCACAGGAGGGCACAAGCAGGGATGTCATCAGGAGGACCAGGCTGCAGTGGCGCAAACCTTTCAATGACCTCAGTAGATTACAAAACATTACTGCAAAGCCACACTCAACTTCATCCTACTGTGCCACTCATCACATCCCCATCACTCTGCCTTCTCTACCCTACTCCTGCACAGCCTTACTCACTCCACCCATCCCTCTCTCTCTGTCTATATTATCACTTCTCCATCTCACTAGCTACCCCTCACACTCACCCTCATCCTATTCCAATCATACCAACTAACAACACACAAGGGTAGGCACTTGGGTGTTTTAGCCAATCTTCATGTAAACTTTCTGTTAATGTGTTGTCAAGCATTGAAATCCTTATTGTCACCACTTTGCCTTCTTGGACAGATCTGTGTGCACCTTTGAAAGTGTCTTAGTGAGTTCCAGTGAATGGTGAGACATATTGTCCCACCTCCCAATGGTGATGAGTGTAAAAGGAATGGCTTGGACATTGTAGGGATGCTTTATGGTGCTGGTGTGAAGTGGTGCCAACCTGGTGCATCATGTGGCAGCTAAGGTGTTCAGTGTTAAGTGAAGCAAATCTGGACATGGTGGGGCCATTGCTGGCATCCCAGGCAGCAATGTGTCCAGAGCAGCATCAGTTGATTGCGGAGAAGGTTGATGTGGATGTTGGTGCTGCTGGTGTGCCCGGTGATGCTGGTGTTGGGGCTGATCGTGTTGGGATTCTGAGGACCAAGGTGAGATTTTTTCAAGGGACCGATGCTGAAGGAATAGATGGCAGATGAGGTTGAGATGACAGACGTAATCTGTCAATGTTGAGATAGGTTGTTCCAAGGAGGTGACAATGGATAGAGAGATTACTCCAAACACTTCAAAAGTGCATAAAGCTCAAAAGTGGGTTCCAAATCATTAATGCTCCAGCTTCTAAGATTGGGAAGTGAACAGCTGTGAAATGGTAGGTTTTATACCACATTTGCAGTTTTCACCTATTCACAGAAATCCACAGTCATTGAGACCCCGATATACTTAACTGACGTGATAGCCGCTCTCTGGGAACCTCGTTGAAAACCTGGTAAAATGGTAAGTACATGGGAAAATGGTTCGTAACTACCTTTTAATAAGCTCTTAACAATCTAAATTGGCTGGCCCGCCGCTTGGTGTCGGGTCTGTTCAGGGATGACAGACCCGACACTTGGGAAACTGATAAGGAGGCGGGTTTACAGCGGGATACCAACCCGCTGTCAATATTTGTAATTTTGACAGTGGGCCCGCCTCCAAACCCGCACTCTGAGCACCGGTAACATTCAGCCCTATGGAATTTCTTTTTAAACCACTTTTTCTCTCCACCTGCCTCACCTTAAAACCCATCTCTTTATAAAGCTTTTGGTTACAACGGCTCCCCCACCACAATATCTTATTCTGTGGCTCAGCATCTGTTTTTCAAAATTGTGCATCACCTTTGACTATTTTTCTGCATTCAGGGCGCTATACAACTGCAAGTTGTTGTTGTTACTTCTAATATTCAACTTCTCTCTGCATTGCAATTTTTCTGATCTTCATTAATATGATCATTACTCCTTTGAAGCTTCCTCTCCTGTTCCACCTAAGCTGTAACTATATCCCCCTTTCGAATATTGGGCGGTGTAAAGCCATGTTCTTCTTCCATTCTGTAACTTCAATATGTTAAAATTAAGATTTTAAGACTGATCCTCGTCTTGCTGACCGTGTAGAAGGAAAATGTATGCTGACTGGCTGATCACAAGTTTGCACCCAGTCCCTGCTCAAATCCTCCGATCTGAGCCAGGCTAATTGCAGGGCCTAAGGCCCGCCTTCATACAGGTATTTGTCTAGTGTTGAGGCAGGAAAATGAGGCAGAAGAAACACTTCATTGTTTGCACCTGTCCCAGGTGCAAGCCCTCTGACTCCCCGCGCACCCCCCCCCCCACCCCACCCCGGACCCCCGGGGGAAAACCTGGAATCACAGGACAATGCAAAGTGGATGGAGATCTAGCATCACCAGTCTCTGCTGCTTTTTCCTCTGCTTTGCAACTGCAAACTGAGTGATCCCAGGTACAAGCAGTAGAAAACTTCCCTCTTATTACTCATTGTGGAAGTTACATTAATAACAATAGCAAAGATTTGTTAGGCAGATGTTCAATAAGAAACGTGCTGATACTCAAATAACAGCCTTTACATTGAAGGAGCAACTTTGCCTAAAGCATTCTGCAGGAGATTAACCCTTGCACATAATTTTAAGGCATACCTTGTTGGAGTGGCCCAGAGAGAAGTATTACCTCAGAATACGCTGGCTGAGGAATCATAATAGGTTTAGCTAATTTTAGAGACATGCCGGCTTACTTGGAAGTATTTATGCTGACAGTTGGACTGTTATGATATGGAAGTGTCAGAGACAGAAATGTGTTTTTGTTGGCAGCCAGTCGATCTTCCTCTTCGGCAATCAGATCAACAATGACCAACTGTAATAACAACAGAAAATGCTGGAAATACTCAGCAGGCCAGGCAGCATCCGTGGAGAGAGAAACAGAGTTAACGTTTCAGGTCTGGGACCCTTCATCAGAACCAACTGTAGCTTGGCTGCTTTACAAATGACTAACTCCATACTCAGCAGGTCCGCAGTAAATAAAAACATTTTTGAAATAAAAAGAGAAAATGCAGGAAACACTCAGCAGGTCAGGCAGCACCTGTAGAGAGAGAGAGTTAACATTTCAGGTTGATGACCCTTCGTCAGATGCCCTTTTTGAAGTTAATCTTATATTGAAAGTCAGCCCTGATCTCCATGGTGTAAGAATCCATTTCTTCATTTACTGTGTTTCACACACCACAAACAGAGCATTTCCTCCTGACACAATCATGTAATTTTTACTTACAATGTATGAATGTCTCTGGAAATTCTGCCACCTTATAGGTTTCATCACAACTGAGTCTTCTCTATTAAAAACTAGTCAACCATGCTTGTTTACCTCAATCAACTTAACTCCAAGAAGCTTTATTAAAACTGAAATTGAACACAAGTGGGCTTAACTACTCTCGCTGAAGCGATAGAAAGTTTCAGCTCCTCCTTAGCTTTCCTAGGCTTTCTGTTGCCCCAGCGTTTTCCATGTTGACTTGGCACCAACATGGCTTGCTATTCAGAAGGACAGATGTGCTCAATTAACTGGTAGTGTTCACCCAGGCTTATTTAAACAATGAATAATAATGTATCATTAGTGATGCATTCTTTTCTGGATGGTTCTAGTTAAAATTTCAAATATTCCAATCGGTACATGTGGATTTGCAATCAATTCATTCCTTTTAGGGGTCAATAGTCTCATCAACTGCTGGTTAAGGTGTAAACTGAGATAACTGCAACTCACCTCTAATTAATCCATGAACAGTGTACTTCATGGGGCTGCTCAAAGGAAATGGCAGTGTTTATTGCAAGAAGAACTCCTCCATTAAATCCTCGAACAGTTGGCACCTACAACCTTATTCTGAAATCTTGATGATTTTCCAAGTTCTGCTTGGAATGGAAAACCAAAAACCAGACTGCCTAAGCAAGAGCTATAGTCCAGCTTCCTGAATTAACTCTGCACAAAGAAATGATATTCCAATAGTTATAACATTGTCGATTACAAACATAAATCAGAAAATCTAGAGTTTGACATTCCTCAATTCATAATAAATGAAACCCGCATAAAGCTTGTTTTCTAAACTATTGATGGATTTGTTATTGCAACACCCTATCCTTAGTGGTGGCTGTGAAAAATATGAATTTGTAAGTTGCAATGAAAAAGGAGTATCCGATCAGGATGCAACTGCAATATTATTATTAATTAGCATTTGCAGACTCGGCATATAATTCCAGCTATTTTAGAGCATTGTCATCACCAGCATGCAAAGCATATAGATCACCAGATAGTTTAGTTAGTTGCTTTCATCAAGAAGGCCATATAGGTTTTGACTTGAGGTGCCGGTGCTCAGAGAGCGGGTTTGGAGGCAGGTCAGAGGTTAAATTTGATTTGATTGACGGCGGGTTCTGAATCCACCGTCAACCCGCCTCCAAACAGCTTTCCCAAGTGTCGGGTCCCCAATTTGCGAATGGACCCGACACCTAGCAGTGGGAAGCGGATTAAAGGCAATTACCTGCCTATTAAAAGGTACTTGTCGGTAGCTTGCTGCCTGTTTTTGGATTTTCCTGCTTCTGGGTCGGGTTTCCCAATGTCCGGACACCTTGCCAGGTAAGTGTGGTGTGTTGTGAGTCTGCTGTCATGTTTGTGGAATGATGACAGCTGCAGAAGTGGTGTGAAGGATCCAATGTTGCACATAGTGAGTTTCAGAGCAAAGAAAATGTTGGTTACTGCATTTTTAAAACATTTACAGATTTCTTTAGCTTACAAGTTTTTAAATCCAACTATATGTCCAGTGCCACCTCTTTGGGAGAACCTCTCTCACCAGTGACAGATCGCGTCTTTCACCTCACCTGAAACTGCCTTCTATTCCAGCATATGGGGGAAGTCATTGGAGTCATTTGTGCAGTGATTGTCAGTGTTTTCAACACCTCAATGCTGTCAAACACTGAGAAATCATCTGTCAAAATAAAATTGTGTGTGGTCCCTTTAAGGAAACCGGCAGATGACGCACCATCAAATGATGTCATCAGACCCGCTGGCAAGCCCGCAAGGTCAATCAAGGGAAAATCACATCTGTGGGGCAGAGGCAGCTGGGGGCGGGACTTGAAGCCGGAAACCAGCTGTCCCACACCCATCCCAACACCTCTGACAAAATCACGGCCTATATAGTCCCTGACCAGTCTGAAAGCGGTTAAGAAGTGTCTAACTATCTTTTTTTTTAAATATTCATTCATGGGATGTGAGTGTCGCTGGCAAGGCCAGCAATTATTGCCCATCCCTAGTTGCCCTTGAGAAGGTGAAGGTGAGCTGCCTTCTTGAACCGCTGCAGTCTGTGTGGTGAAGGTACTCCCACAGTGCTGTTAGGGAGGGAGTTCCAGGATTTTGACCCAGCGGCGATGAAGGAATGGCGATATACCTCCAAGTCAGGATGGTGTGTGACTTGGAGGGGAACTTTGAAGTGGTGGTGTTCCCATGCGCCTGCTGCCCTTGTCCTTCTAGGTGGTAGAGGTCGCGGGTTTGGGAGGTGCTGCCGAAGAATCCTTGGCGAGTTGCTGCATTGCATCTTGTAGATGATACACACATGATATGGCCAAGTGAAATCTGGTTGATGGTCTGTAGAGTTGGAAATGATATGATGATTCATAGGAGCAACTGCTGTCCACTCTTCACACCAACAAGTTGGTAAGGAAAAGTCAAAGGAATCAGAAAAGGTTGACCATATTGAATGTCTCAAAGTGAGTCGTACTTTGGGTGGATAGAACAAATCCGAGTGAATTGACAACACGATTTTGTCTCAAAGTCTATTCACCAATTTTACTATTGCATCTGAACAACAAAGATGTGGGTGATATATGTTGCAGAGGACTGATAACCATGGGAGGGGAGTAGGGCATAATGTGCTTGACATAAGATGCATAGCAGCATACAGTTAAGTATTCACTAGATTATTGTGCAGTGAGCGAGCCCAAACAGGAGCACAACATTCCATAATTGAGTAACAAAATGTGAGACCAGATGAGCATAAAGTGGAGACGTTTGTTTCCCAGTTAGAGCTGGTAAGTTTAGCAATGAGTTGACGAATAAGGATCTAACTTTTCCGATGTGAGTAAGTAATGTCGATCTATGAAGTTAACTATTCCCTATGAGCTTGTTGAACAGCATCAAGTGACTCGAGTCTAGTACTTCCAGTGAATTTATATCAGTCGGTGATTCTACTTGGGTTGTCACAACTTAGCAAGGAATTGTTGCTCATATGTTACCTTGTGAATATTTAGTACATTTACTATCTTATTCTCACTGTCGGTTTCTATCTCATTTGCATCTTTAGGGTTGTTGGGATGCTTTTCTACATTAAAGGGACTTTAAAAATGTAAGTTGTTGTTGCCGCCTCTTTTCATACTGTTATGGTTAATGTCTGTTTGTCATTCTAACCACCTTTTATAACATGCTTCCAAATGTTCCTATCTTCATCCCAGTTAAGCTCTTCACCATTCTTCCTGTAGGATTTCTTGTTCCTTATTTTGCATAATAGTGATTAATTTGTTGAACCACTTAGGGCCATGCTTATCAGTCTGAGGTATGTGTTTATCCTACACGCTCAGCTCTCTATAAAATTGTTTTCTTTGTCCTTTACTGAGGCATTCTGCAATATCTATTGAAAAGGGGATTGAGGGTTGTAAAGATATTAATAGTAGTACTTATTTTTCATGTCCTTTAAAGTAGAGCCAACAGATGGGGAATGAGAAGCCCATAATAGAATAATCATACCTAGATGATTGATGGAGCCTGGGCAATGAGTTAAATGGTCTTTTTCTCACTTTTTCCTTTGTGCTTATTCTTTACATAACATAAAGACATACATGCATGAGGAAAGGTTATTGCAAGAGAGATATGCAACAAAATTACTGGCACACAGAAATGTTAATTGTGTGTTCTTAAACTGTTGTAATCTACAGCTTCTTGAAATCTATTGCGCCTAACCATTACTTGTTCATCTTGATAAATGTATCTTTTTGTTTTTTAACCTTGATGTTGTCTGGCACTTTGGGGCTTTGGCCTTCAAAAGATTTCTTTATGTTCTCCTTTTATCTTCCTGTTGTAACTTTCTCCTCCACTCACATCATCCATCATTATCTATCTGAGAAGACAGTCCTGCCAACTTCAGGGAAATGCTAGATGAGAGATTTTGTCATAAATCAGCCATACATATGTGGCATTGCCTCATGCCAAAATCTCATCAGTCATCAGCTTTCATCATTGGGATGATGTGGTGGAAATGTATTGGAAACTGAAAGTGACATTTTCTGCAAATAATTGCAGCTGGCTATTTTGCATCACATTTAACCTCTTGAGAATGCATCAGAACCAAGGCAATAATGCAAAAACAGCTGGCAAACATCACTATAAGTGCTGAAGAAGACAGGGAGAAGTGTTGCACATGAGCAACATGTGATAACATAGAATATTACAGCATAGAAACAAGACATTTGGCCCATCAAATCTGTGCTGGCATTTTCTCCAAATCAGCTACTTAATTTAAACCCACTCTCCTGCTTGATTCCCAAACCCACAATCTTAGCTCACTTGGGGGTGGAAGGAGGCAGATTGATGCCCCTGGTGTAGGGGGGCAGCGCCTGGGTATTGTTTACTCTTTTTAGGACTGGTAAACCTATTAGGAAGGAAGTCTTACTACAATTGTACTGGGCTCTGGTGAGACCACACCTGGAGTACTGTGCACAGTTTTGGTCACCTTATCTGAGAAAGGACATACATGCCTTACATACGAAGGTTCACTAGATTGACCCCTGAGATGAGAGGGTTTTCCTGTGAGGAGAGATTGAGTAGATTGGGCCTATACTCTCTGGAGTTTAGAAGAATGAGAGGTGATCTCATTGAAACATAGAAGATACTGAGGGGGATTGGCAGGGTAGATGCTGAGAGGTTGTTTCCCCTGGCTGGAGAGTCTAGAACTAGGGGGCATAGTCTCAGGATAAGGGGTCGGCCATTTAAAACTGAGATGAGGAAGAATTTCTTCACTCAGAGGGTTGTGAATCTTTGGAATTCTCTACCCCAAAGGGCTGTGGATGCTGAGTGTTGAGCATATTCAGGCTGAGATACATAGATTTTTGGACTCTAGGGGAATCAAGGGATATGGGGATCGGGCAGGAAAGTGGAATTGAGGTCGAAGATCAGCCATGATCTTACTGAATGACAGAGAAGGCTCGAAGGGCCGTATGACCTACTCCTGCTCCTAATTCTTATGTTCTTATGTATTTTTGTATTTTTAGCATTTCCTGTTAAAATTTCCAACCTTGTGCCTTTCCTATACTTTCACCATCTTAGCTATTTGCAAGTTATTTTGTTTTTCTTATGTCTTTTCATAATCTCACGGAAATTATCCTTTATGTAATTTAACAGGTTCCTGTTTCTCTATTATGCAATTTGCAGGTCATTCAACCCATTACTTACCTCTTGGTCATTTTAATATATATTGTCAGCTTTTCTTCCACCTTTTCCATTTTTTTCTTTACCACCTCATAGAGGGGCTTGTTTATCCTTCAATTTTCAATTCTGAGCAAGGGTCTCACATCCAAAATGTTAAGCTATCTTTTGCTTCCACAGATGCTGACTGACCTGCTGTGTATTTCTAACATTTTTTGTTTTTATTTCAGTTCAGTTTAAAGCTGCTTCTCATTGAATGTGGACACTAATTAGAAAAGAAATAAAAGTCCTAGAAGTCCCCTCTTTATTCCCTCACTCTGTTTGTCCACACGTTCTTTCAGAATGTCCAAATCCCCTCACTCCACTATTGTGTTTCTATTATCTATTGCTATGACTATTGTGTTACAATCTTCTCATTCTTTAAACTCACTAGTTTTGTGACTGCAGAATTGTGGAATGTCGAATGACTTCCTCATTAATGCCTTAACCAACAAAAATCTACTTTTTTCTGAACTTTTCACTAATGTTCATTGATCCATTTTTTGAATCCATAAATCCTCACATCAATATTAAGCACAGGCAAGTGGTTTATTAGGGTTTCTACACAACAAGCCACCACTTTTTATTCTTGTCTACTTTTCCCTTAATATATGGTGGAAAAGTGCTTTTTTATTTGAGTGTCACCTAATGAGAATGCTTCCCTATGAAGTCAAGAGGTTATTACTATGATGGTAGATTGGCACCAAGTCAAACCTCCATAGCAAAATTGGTAATCTGATGTCTGATGTTCAGAGCACATTTGATGGTTGACCAGTCAGCCTGGTTCATTAATGATACCTGAAGGGATAGAGACCTGTCAGTAAATGTTGATATACTTCCCATTTGTTTCCAGATAACCCCGTCAGTCAGTGCCCAATGGTGATCCTGGCTGAACAAGCAGCATAAAGCTTATCAGTGTTCTGTGCAGATTTAGCTGGTTAGATTAGGGTTAGGGTTCCTTCCTCACACACTGGGGCCTAGAATTTGGATATGGCCGCAAAACGGGTAAGTTGATAGGCCGCAGGTTCCGGATTTTGTGCATGCGCAAGTGGAAATCCCAAACTTGCGGTGAATTTCAAAGGGACTATGAAGGCGTACTCTGAGAGTATACCATCATACACACCGCAATTTCAGGGCCATTCATTTTGTTTGGAATCTTTTGTGGTGGCTCTCATTTCAGCTTTGTGCCCAGGAGGACACTGTGATATTCCATGACAGAGGGATGGTATGATGGGGATGTGGTGAGCAACGGAGATCTAGGGTTTAATTCATTGGAATTGGCATTCAGGGACAGCCTGTCCAGAAGGGGAATTGGCTGCCTGCCTCCTCCCTCCCTCCACGTCCTCTTCCTCTTGCTCATCTTATTCTTCCTCCTCCTCCTCTCCCTTGTCCTCTTCCTGAAGTGGTCCTGCAATCCCTGATGGCAAGGGCTGCGCCCTCACAATGGCCAAGTTATGAAGCATGCAGCAGACCACCATGAAATGGGATACCCGCTCTGGCGTGTACTGGAGGGCTCCTCCCGAGCATTCAAGGAAGTGGAACCGTTGCTTCAGTAGCCCAATGGTCTGCTCGATGATGTTCCTGGTGGAAGCATGGCTCTCATTATAAGAGTGCTGGGCATGAATCATAGAATCATAGAATCATGGAAATTTACAGCACAGAAGGAGGCCATTTGGCCCATCTTGTCCGTACCGGCCGACAAAGAGCTATCCACCCTAATCCCACTTTCCAGCACTTGGTCCATAGCCTTGTAGGTTATGGCACTTCAAGTGCGTATCCAAGTACTTTTTAAATGTGATGAGGGTCTCTGCCTCTACCAGCCTTTCAGGCAGTGAGTTCCAGACCCCCACCAAATTTCTCCTCAAACCCCCTCTAAACTTCCAACCAGTTACTTTAAATCTATGCCCCCTGGTTATTGACCCTTCTGCTAAGGGAAATAGGTCCTTCCTATCCACTCTATCTAGGCCCCTCATAATTTTATACACCTCAACTAGGTCTCCCCTCAGCCTCCTCTGTTCCAAAGAAAACAACTAAAATTCCCCAGCCCAGGCAACATCCTCGTAAATCTCCTCTGCATCCCCTCTAGTGCAATCATATCCTTCCTGTAATGTGGTGACCAGACCTGCATGCACTATTCTAGCTGCAGCCTAACTAGTGTTTTATACAGTTTAAGCATAACCTCCCTGCTCTTATATTCAATGCCTCGGCTAATAAAGGCAAGTATCCCGTATGCCTTCTTAACCACCTTATCTACCTGCCCTGCTACCTTCAGAGATCTGTGGACATGCACTCCAAGGTCCCTCTGATCTTCTGCACTTCTCAGTGTCCTACCATTTAATGTGTATTCCCTTTCCTTGTTAGCCCTCCCCAAATGCATTACCTCACACTTCTCCAGATTGAATTCCATTTGCCACTGTTCTGCCCAGCTGACCAGTCTGTTGTGGGGTTGCAGAGGGGAATCATGAGCCAGGTGCAGAGTGAATAGCCCCTGTCTCCGAGCAGCCACCCTCCAGTTTGATGTGATGGCTGGAAGTTTGCTGGCAAACCGGACTGACGCAGGCTGCTGCCTGAATAGCAGGTTTTGTCCATCAGGAAGCACTAGGCGTGGTCACACATTAAGTGAGTGGTAGCCTTTGTGGTTACGGAAGATCGCGGGATTGTTATGCGATGCCCACAAAGCCACGTGGGTGCAGTCAATGGCTCCCTGCACCCTAGAGACGCCCTCTATCTTGGCAATGCCACATGCGTGCTTGTCCTGCTTCTCTTAGAAACTTAGAGATGAATTTCCATGGAGGCTATCCCGCTTATCTATTGTAACTTCAATGGAAGAATCATAGAAATGCCTGAAGTACGGTGTAAACAGACAGGAGAACATTGGCAGAAATTCACCCTCTTACAAAAAGAGCAAAATTCACTTGGCAAAGGGTCCAGTGAAATACAGAATAGAAACTACATAGACCTCAATGGAAATACAATAATGCCAAAACCAGCGAGTGGCACAAGTCAGAGTTAAACCATGTGCTATCTCTAGGACAAGTATTTTGTCATGACCAGTTCTATGAGTTTCTGCACTACCACACAATGTGCCTTCCAAGTAGCAGAATTTTGCAGAAAAGTCCAGACAGCAGTGGGAATGGCGGTTTATGGTAATTTCCAATGCATGCATCTGAGGAGCAATAATGGCGCAACAAGAAAGAGGGAGCATTGTGCCAGCACACTTATGCACAGCATCAGGGGCTGACTGCATAGACCAAGCAGGAACAAGGAGAAAGGCTGGTGTGGAGAGCCCTTGAGGAGAGAGAAACTGGGCTAGAAATTTGTGGTCTTAGCACCACTCCGAAGCGCCATTAAATGGCACTAAAACAGTGGCCGCTGTTCTTTCACCAGCTGCATAAGGTTCCCGCGGCGGCAGCCATTTTCATGCTTACCTTTGCACTGTCGGTAACTGGCAGCGCCATGCTGGAGAAAATGACGGCGTTGTGACGTAAATCGGCATGCAACGCCGACTTTACATCACAAGCGCAAACTTCGACCCTAACGCTGAATTCAGCATTGGGTCGTAAGCACACCAGGGCATAGCAGGCTGACAGTGGAGATGTCTGCTCCTCTTAAAGGGACAGACACATTGTTCAGGTAAGTTTGGATTTAAGATTTTGGACTCAGTTTTTTTGATTTTATTGAACTGGTGGTTTGCTGCAATAGATGTGAAAAGTCTTTTAAGTGTGTAGGGAGGGCTGCTGGATGCTTGCAAGAGCTCAGATTATAAATCAAGTCCTTTGAGAAGACAGAATACTCAGCAGGTCACACAACATCTGTGGAGAGAAAAACAGATCTCACGTCTCAGGTCGAGATGCTGCCTGACCAGCTGAGTATTTCCAGGATTGATGCTGTCATTTCACATTTACAGCATCCGCTTGCAGAGGGAAGAGGAATATACAGAGAGGAGGAAGCCGCAGAGGAGGAATCAGACGGAAGGATGCATCCCAGACAGCCCTTTTGTGGCTGGAATATCTGGGATGGAATCATCCACCTCCAGTCCCTGTGACCACAACCCCAATTCCCCTTTCAACATTTGTCCCACACCTTACCTTCCATCTGTTACTGACCATCACAGTGTCCTCTTGGCCACGGTGCTGAAATAAAAGCCACCACTAAGCAAACTTTCCAATCCACCTATATATGTCTTTCCATCCAATCTGACATCAAAAAATCAACTCATCACCCGTATGCATTCTCTTAGTGACTATCTTGTGTGTGCGTTTGCCTATCCTACTGATGTCACACAGTGCTACCCCAGTGGCTGCAGCATGGCTGGTGGAAGGCTGCTGACTTTCAGCGGGGGACACTGCAAATGTCCTTGCTGGTTGACCTTGAGGAGCTGGTGGCTGGGAGTGTCAAATCAATCTTCTTCTTGTTCTTCTTCACTCTTCTCTCCCTCTTCTTGTCACCCACTGGCTGGGCAGGCTGCATTTTTTGGGTGTGTGAAATGAAGAAGGTACAAGGGTGGAGTTGTGACAGGAGGGCGGGAAAGCATGAGGTGCATGCCAGAAGGAGGATAATGTATGAGGATACCAGCATCTTGTATCTTTTCAGCCCCGCAACTGGCCAAGGGCTCAGCCATGCTCCTGCCAAGAATGGCCTGCACCGTCTCCTCCAAGGCGGTGAGGTGAGGCTAGGAATGTGAAATGTGCCTCGCAATTGGTGCAGATTGTTGGTAGGTGAGTAATTGGGGATGGGGGCCATGCATTGAGCAGTGTGTGAGGCTAGTGGTGCAGTTGGTAGGAGATGACTTTTGAAGCTGCATTTACTAACCTTAACCAGTCATGAAGCTTCTTTGGGCACTGGAGCCAGGTGGTGGGGTGACACTGCTGGCAGTGACAGCCTTGGTGATGTGGTCCCACATCATTCGTTCTGGTGTGCCTCCTGGCCCCTGTGGGTAGAGGGCCTGTCTTGCAGTATTGACCCCCTGCACAAAGCTGAAGTGCTGTGTGTGAGACCCTGGGTGCCCCTTCCCTGGCTTACTGAGCCATTTATGTTAGGGCTGAGGCATTTTTCCCATTTTTTGAGGTGAGGAAGGGAATTCATCTTTAAGAACTGAATAGTCACATTTGGGACTTCTTTTTAGTGTTAAATATTTTTTAAAAGGCAGAAAGGGCTGAAAACTGCATTGTTTCACTTCATTTTAATTTGCATTGCTTCAGTGTGCATGGCCCCTTTAATTCTCAGCCCTCTTAATTACCCACAATTCCTTGCGAGCTCCACAGCCTCCCTTCTATAGCCTGTGCGAGGTTCCAATGCCGCTCCTGGACAGGAACTTTGCCTTGGATGCCTTCAACAACACCACCAGGATGGCATTGCACAGCAGGTAGGCACTGCGCCAACAACCTCCATCCCCCAAGGTCAATTTTCCTCCGTTAGCATTGCAGCCATTTTCAACAGCCGTTAACTCCAGTTGCTGATGACACCGCCAACTTTACTGGTTAAAGCGAATTTCTCCCACACTGACCTAGCCTGAGAAGCACCTCAACTGCTCTTGCAATTGCAATCATATTTTTGCCACAACAGAATCACTGCCTCTCTGCCCCACGGTGGCTTATGCTTAACAGCTGTGAAGCAAAAATCGAATAGTACTATAAGCATTTCTGAAATAAAAGTAAATGTACAGGAGAATTGTAGTATTTGAACCAGAGACTATTATGTGGACAGTAAACAACTCTTTGATTGCTGATATTGCTGAAAACATTTATTGACTTTATTAATATGATCTTTTTATTGTGATTCTGACCATTACATTACTCACTGGTTTGTGATTCTTATCATGGTATCAGTTGTTAGTTTTTGATAACGCCTGTTTGTGTCAAATTCAAGTCCAGAAGCTCAAAAGGAAATTGGGATATTATTTAGAGAAACATCAGAAGTAGCACAAGGAAGTAAATAAATATTCTTATTTTGAATGAAATATACGAAAAGGATTGCATCAGTTAATTGCAATAATTTGTCCTGTTCCTTTTATATTTTCCTTTACAGTGAGATAGTTTTAAGATAGGATACATGAGGTATGGTCTGTGACTGATGCTCATGATAAAGGGTCATCGACCTGAAATGTTAACTCTGTTTCTCTCTCCACAGATGCTGCCTGACCTGCTGAGTATTTCCAGCGTTTTCTGTTTTTTATATTAGTGAATTAACTGGATAGGCTCATTGAATTCTATATCCTTTTTGTAATGTATGTACCTTTAAGAGAGGAACTATCTTTTACAGCCCCTGTATACTGCAGTACCAGTAGTGACCACACCTGTATATAACACCGTGTAGTAATTTGTACAGTTAGTTCCAGCATACCCTCTGTTCAGTAAACACCTGTTATTACCGTTCTCCGCCTGCAGTCCGTGTGTTATTGATACGCGGACACTACAGTGGCGATGAGCAGGTTCAAACTCACCTGCAGTACTGCATCACCTCACGGGGATCCATCCCTGAAAAGAAGCTTCTTGGAGGTCGAAGCCAGAGCAACGGGCGTCGACCGTGGGCAACCGCCCAGTGATCCATCGGAGTTCAGAGAATCGCAGGGGAAGCTGTGGAGAGCTGGGCTTGGTTCTCCAGTCAAGGTGTCCCAGCAAATCGGGCTGGTAGCAGGTAGTGCGCTGACCCTTCCCGGACTGCGGCGGGCTAGAGCTCGATCGAGCGGCTCTGCAAGGGGGCCGAGCAGCGTCGTCGGGAAGAAAAAGAGAGAGAGAGGGTGGAGCGCACAGGGCGCGGCCGGTGCTCAAGAGCCGGGCAGCGTTAAAGAAAATAAAAAAGGGGAAGGAAAAGAGACGCGCAGTGGACAGCGTTGAAGAAGAATAAAACTAAGAAAATTAATTAACAAAAGAGAGACGCGCAGAAAGCCGCGGGGCGCCGCCATTACTATTTAGAACGCTAGGAGCAGCATTGGCAGCAGGGGGAAGAAGGAAAAGCGTGGGAGGCGCCATTTTAATCCATTGGGGAAGAAGGAAAAGCGTGGGGGGCGCCATTTTAAACCACCCAAGATGCCGAAGAGTGGCAGCATCACTGCTTTCGACAACGAAATAGAAGACTGGACCACGTATGTGGAAAGAATTGAAGTGTACTACAAGGCAAATGAGGTGGCCGATGAAAAGAAGGCGTTGGTATTATTGAATTTGATGGGTACGAGAACGTACGGCCTATTGCGGAATTTAATTACCCCAGCTAAACCAATGGAGAAAAGCTTTGAAGAGATTGTCAATATCTTACAGGAACATCTAAACCCTACACCGCTGCTGATAGCAGAAAGATTCAAGTTCCATAAAAGAAACCAGCACAAAGACGAGAGTAATGCTGACTATCTTATGGAAATACGCAAGTTATCGAAACACTGCCAGTTCGGAGCAGGACTGGCAGATACCTTAAGGGATAAGCTTGTCTGCGGGCTCCAGAGTGAAGGAACCCGGAAACGACTACTTTCGGAAAAGGACCTTACGCTAGAAAAGGCTTTCAGCGTTGCAGTATCCTACGAAGCAGCAGCACGGGGAGCTGCAGAAATACAACAGAAACCGCAAGAATATAGCACCAATGAAATGGCATATGGAGCAGAAAAGTGCTATCGCTGCGGCAGAACAACCCATGACCAGAAGGATTGCTGGTTTAAGGACAAAGTATGCAGGCAATGTGGAAAAGTGGGACACATAGCACGAGTCTGCAGGTCGGGAAAGAAAACCAACACTAAAAGAACTACTAAGGAAAAGTACAAGAAAGTACAAAAGATGACAGACAGTAGTTCAGAAGATCAGAAGAGTGATAATGACTCCGGGAGCAGGAGTCTAAGTTGTCTAAAGTTACACAACGTGATCGCAAAGGAGGATCACCGAACCATTTGGGTCACCCTCATGATAGCAGGGTCCCAAGTAAAGATGGAATTGGACACAGGATCAGCCCTAACAGTCATGAATCGACGAGACTACGAGCGGCTATTCTCACACATACCCTTGAAGGACACGTCCATTGTCTTGAAGACATATACAGGGCAAAAAGTCTACCCCAGAGGAAAAATAAGGGTGCCCGTTAAATACAACGGCAAGGAAACACAGAAACTGTATCTATATATACTACAAGATGGAGGACCACCATTATTGGGATGTGAATGGATCCAAAAAATACAATTGGATTGGCATTCCATTCAGGCGCTAACTGTGGCTGACAAAAAGGATGACGACGTCACACCTGGACGACTGTCAAAAATTCTAACTGACGCGAAAGAGGTGTTCCAGCAAGGACTTGGGACTCTAAAAGGCGTAACGGCAATGATAAAAATTGAAGATAACGCAAACCCCAAATTTTTTAAGGCCAGACCGGTACCGTATGCGATCCGCCCAGCCGTCGAAGCAGAGCTGGAGAGTCTGGAGCGTTCGGGTGTGCTGTCCAAGGTGGACTGGAGCGAGTGGGCCACACCCATCATTCCTGTAATGAAGAAATCATTGAGCAGCATGCCTGGGGAGCCGAAGAAGGTTCACATCTGTGGGGACTTTAAGGTAACTGTGAACCCAGTCCTTCACACAGTACAATATCCACTTCTGCAGATAGAAGATATTTTCACCTCACTATCTGGAGGGAACTGCTTTACGAAGATTGATCTGGCCCAAACGTATCTACAAATGGAGGTAGAAGAAGCATCTAGAAAATACCTCACGATAAACACTCACAAAGGTCTTTACAAGTACAACCGACTGGTATTCGGGGTAGCATCAGCTCCGGCTATTTGGCAGAGGGCGATGGAACAAGTCCTGCAAGGGATCCCAGGGACCCAGTGTTATTTGGACGACATCCTGGTTGCAGGCGAAAATGACAGTGAACACCTTGCCAACCTGGAGCAGGTGCTCACTAGATTACAAGAATATGGGCTACGAGCCAACCGCCCCAAATGCGAGTTTTTCAGGAAACAAATCTCATATTGTGGCCACGTGATTGATGAAGAAGGGTTACATAAGTCCCCAGACAAGATTGAGGCAGTAGTTAAGGCTCCAGCACCGGAAAATGTGTCGCAACTGAGGTCGTTCCTCGGGTTGGTGAACTACTACCATAAGTTCTTGCCAAATTTGTCTACAATTCTGCACCCACTGAACGCCCTGCTGCAAACTGGAGTAGCATGGTAATGGAGTGATGAGTGTAAGCATGCCTTTCAGAAATGTAAATGCCTAATCACTTCAAAAGAAGTATTGGCCCACTACAATCCAACACTACCGATTCAGTTGGCATGTGATGCGTCTCCCTACGGCATTGGAGCGGTGCTGTCGCACAAATTCCTTGATGGCTCAGAGAGGCCAATAGCCTTTGCGTCACGCTCGTTAACCTCAGCTGAGCGTAACTACGCCCAGATTGACAGGGAGGCCCTCAGCCTGGTGTGGGGGGTGAAGAAGTTCAATCACTATCTGCACGGGCAGAAATTCACCTTACTGACTGATCACCAGCCTCTTGTCTCCATTTTTAAACCAAAGAAGGGCGTTCCGGTGATGACAGCGCAATGGCTGCAAAGATGGTCCCTTTTTCTAGGGGCACATCAATACAACATAGAGTATAAGGGCACGAAACAGCATGGAAATGCTGATGGGCTGTCGCGCCTGCTGCTGCCTCTGGTGGAGGAAGCACCTGTAGTGGACCCTGTTGAGATATTCCATTCGACCATAGTCGAATGTCTACCTGTTACAAACTCAAGTATAGAGAAGGAAACCCGAAATGACCCGACACTCTCTCGGGTCTATGATTTGACGGTGAAGGGATGGCCAGCACATGGCGACTCACTGTTGCCAGCATTCTTGCCAAGGAAAGAACAGCTGTCAGTGTGCCGGGGGACCTTGATGTGTGGATCCCGAGTGGTAATTCCACCCAAGTTGAGAGATAGAGTGCTCAATGAGCTTCATGAGGGTCATCTGGGAGGGGTAAAAATGAAGAGCCTAGCCAGGGCGTTTGTGTGGTGGCCGGGAATCGATAAAGAATTCGAGGAAATGACCAAGAGATGCACAGGATGCCAGAAAGTCCAAAACGCTCCACCACAGGCCCCGCTACACCCATGGGAGTGGCCCTCATCTCCATGACAATGGGTACACATTGATTTTGCTGGTCCATTTATGGACTCAATGTTTTTAATCGCCGTGGATGCACATTCGAAATGGCCAGAGGTCATCAAAATGTCCTCCACCACCCCGGAGAAAACTATTGCAGTCCTACAGACCATCTTCGCCAGGAATGGCTTGCCAGAACAGATTTGCTCCGACAATGGACCACAGTTTGTGTCCGAGGATTTTCGGAGATTTTTGAGGAATAATGGGGTAAAGCATTACACATCCGCCCCATATCATCCAGCCACAAATGGATTGGCTGAGAGGTTTGTTCAAACCTTTAAAAAAGCAATAAAGGCGATGTATAACGACAACATACCACTGCAACACAAGGTGGATAATTTCTTGTTTGCTTACTGGAATGCGACACATGCAGTCACCAACCAAACTCCAGCCATGATGTTCTTTAACCGAAGGTTAAGATGTCACCTGGATTTGCTCAAACCAAACATAAGACGAGATGTTGAGAATAAGCAATTCCAGCACATCAATGAGAAGCCAACCAGGAGCTTCAAGATAGGGCAACCAGTCTTGGCCCGCGACTACTGAACAGAAAAATGGCAGCCAGGAACGATATGCACACAGCAGGGACCACTAATGTACACAGTGGACGTTGGAGAGAGCATCATGAGACGCCATGCTGACCAGATTCTAGAGTCACAGGAACAAGTCAAACCCATACCACGAGCATACGCACGTGGTGATGAACCCGAAGTACAGATTGCATCTACCTCAGAATCAGTGGTATTGGAAGCTGACGAACCAACCAATGACAATGAGCCTTGTGCATTGAGTGGTGCTGGAGTTTTGCTAAGTGGGAGAAAAATCATTTAAGTGTATTTTGTGAATTTTAGTGTGTTAAGAAGTCAATTATTTGAAGTAAGTTTAATTTTTTAAGGGTTTTTTAAACTCTTGGGCAGTTTAAACCGGAAGTAGAATCTGGGTATAAAAGGGGAGGGGCTAGTGCAGTGCACGGAGTGCCTTGTGCATTGAGTGGTGCTGGAGTTTTGCTAAGTGGGAGAAAAATCATTTAAGTGTATTTTGTGAATTTTAGTGTGTTAAGAAGTCAATTATTTGAAGTAAGTTTAATTTTTTAAGGGTTTTTTAAACTCTTGGGCAGTTTAAACCGGAAGTAGAATCTGGGTATAAAAGGGGAGGGGCTAGTGCAGTGCACGGAGTGCCTTGTGCATTGAGTGGTGCTGGAGTTTTGCTAAGTGGGAGAGTTCGGATAAGTGGGAGGTGAGGGTGTGTTTTTTGCTCTGTTTTGTTCCCCACTCCCAGGCTTGGACAACACTGCAGAGGCGGAGCAGCGAGATGAGTCAACCAAACAGGCCCCACAGACAGTATTCAAGGAGGAGGTTGGTGATCAGCTGGTTGGTTGGTTTTCTTCCTTCTCTTCTCTTTTATACCTTTAAGTTGGTAAGTCCTTTGAATAGTGGTGTGACATTATCATCTATATCCGGGCAGGGTCTTCATAACTAATAAGAAGAAATTTAAATAATTATATAGAATGGAGCAGGTGATCTGTTACTGTTGCAAGATGTGGGAGCCGGTGGTCCCCATTGAGGCTCATGGTGATTACATCTGCGACAAGTGTTTGCTGCTAGAGGAACTCAAGTTCCATGTTATGGAGCTTGAGACCGAGCTTCAGACACTGCGACACATCAGGGAGGGGGAGAAGTTCCTGGACTCTATGTTTCAGGAGATGGTCACACCTATGAAGTTAATTACTGCAGATGTAGTCCGTGGTCAGGGACAGGACGGTGTGACTACAAGTGAGGAAGGTACAGGGATCCAGGATGTAGTGTTGAAGGAGACGCAGCCCTTGTTCTTGTCCAGCAGGATCGAGGTTCTTACTCCCTGTGAGGGCGGGAGCGGGGACTGCAGGGAGGATGAGCAACCTGGCCACAGCACTGTGGTACAGGGGGCCATTCAAGTGGAGGGAGTAAAAAGAAATGTTGTAGTGGTAGGGGATAGTATCATTAGGGGGATAGATAGGGTTCTCTGCAGTCAAGAGCGGGAGACCCGAAGGCTGTGTTGCCTGCCCGGTGCGAGGGTTAAGGACATTTCTTCTGGGCTGGAAAGAAACTTGGAATGGGAGGGGGAGGATCCAGTTGTTGTGGTCCATGTTGGTACAAACGACGTAGATAGGACAAGGAAGACGGTTCTGTTAAAGGAGTATGAGCAGCTAGGGGTCAAATTAAAAAACAGAACCTCAAGGGTAATAATCTCTGGGTTATTACCTGAGCTACGAGCGAATATGGCTAGGATAAATAAAATTAAAGAGTTAAATGCGTGGCTCAAAGACTGGTGTGGGAGAAATAGGTTTTGCTTCTTGGGACACTGGCACCAATACTGGGACAGGAGGGAGCTGTTCCATTGGGACGGACTCCACTTGGCCAGTGCAGGGACTAGAGTCCTGGTGAATCATATAACTAGGGCTGTAGAGAGGGCTTTAAACTAATTAGTGGGGGGGAGGTTTCTAGAGAGCAAATAATAGAAATGACAACAGAGAAGGTCATAGACTTAGGTAGCAGTGGGGGAATTAAAAAACAGAATGTGTCAGGAAGGGACAGAAGGTATGGAGCAAAAAGTAAAGTACTAAAAAGGGAAAAAACAGGAACTAAGTGTTACAAAACATATTTGAAAGTTCTTTATCTGAATGCACGTAGCATTCGTAACAAAATGAATGAGTTAACGGCACAAATAACGACATATGGGTATGATCTTGGGGCCATTACAGAAACATGGCTGCAGGGTGACCATGACTGGGAATTAAACATACCAGGTTATTTAACAATCAGGAAGGACAGGCAGGAAGGGAGAGGAGGTGGGGTGGCTATGTTAATAAAGGAAGGAATCACTATAATACAGAGAAATGATATTGGGTCAAAGGAGCAGGATAGTGAAACAGTTTGGGTGGAGATAAGGAATAATAAGGGGAAAAAACTCTAGTGGGTGTAGTCTATAGGCCTCCGAACAGTTGCAACTCTGTTGGACGGAGTATTAATCAGGAACTAGTTGAGGCTTGTAATAAGGGAACAGCTATAATTATGGGGGATTTTAATTATCATATTAACTGGACAAATCAAATTGGGCAGAGCAGCCTTGAGGATGAGTTCATTGAGTGTATTAGGGATGGGTTTCTTGAGCAGTATGTAACTGAACCGACCAGGGGGCAAGCAACCTTAGATTTGGTCCTGTGTAATGAGACAGGATTAATTAAAAATGTCCTAGTAAAGGATCCCCTTGGAATGAGTGACCATAACATGGTTGAGTTCCATATTCAATTAGAGGGTGAGAAGGTTGGATCTCAAACAAGCGTGCTGAGCTTGAATAAAGGAGACTATGAAGGTGTAAGAGCGGAATTGATTAGAGTGGACTGGGAAAATAGATTAAAGGGTAAGACGGTACATGATCAGTGGTGTACATTTAAGGAGTTATTTTACAACTTCCAAAAAATATATATACCACTGAGGAAAAAAGGGTGTAAAAGAAAAAATAGCCATCCGTGGCTAAGTAAAGTAATTAAGGATAGTATCTGACTAAAAACAAGGGCATACAAGGTAGCCAAATCTAGTGGGAGGATGGAAGATTGGGAAGTCTTTAAAAGACAGCAAAAAATAACTAAAAGATTGATTAAGACAGGGAAGATAGATTATGAAAGTAAATTAGCAAAAAATATAAAAACAGACAGTAAAAGTTTCTATAGTTACATAAAAAGAAAAAAGGTGGCTAAAGTAAATGTTGGTCCCTTAGAGGATGAGACCGGGAAATTAATGGTGGGAAACATGGAGATGGCAAAAACGCTGAACAATTATTTTGTATCAGTCTTTACAGTAGAGGACACTAAGAATATCCCAACACTGAACAAACAGGGGGCTCTAGGGGGGGAGGAACTAAATACGGTTAAAATCACTAAGGAAGTGCTACTTGGTAAAATAATGGGACGCAAGGCGGATAAATCCCCTGGACCTGATGGCCTGCATCCTAGAGTCTTGAGGGAAGTAGCAGTAGGGATTGTGGATGCATTGGTAATAATTTTCCAAAACTCACTGGACTCAGCAAAGGTCCCGGCAGATTGGAAAACTGCTAATGTAACATCCTTATTTAAAAAGGGTAGTAGGCAGAAGGCTGGAAGCTATAGACCTGTTAGCCTAACATCTGTGGTTGGTAAAATGTTAGAGTCCATTATTAAGGAGACAGTAACGGGACATTTGGATAAACATAATTTAATAGGACAAACTCAGCATGGTTTCATGAAGGGGAAGTCATGTTTGACAAATTTGCTGGAGTTTTTTGATGAAGTAACATACAGGGTGGATTAAGGGGAACCAGTGGAGGTAGTGTATTTAGACTTCCAAAAGGCATTTGACAAGGTGCCACACAAAAGATTATTGCTCAAGATAAAAAATCACGGGATTGGGGGTAATATTCTGGTGTGGGTGGAGGATTGGCTCTCTAACAGAAGGCAGAGAGTTGGGATAAATGGTTCGTTCTCAGATTGGCAACCAGTAACTAGTGGTGTTCCGCAGGGGTCAGTGCTGGGTCCCCAACTCTTTACAATCTATATTAACGATTTGGAGGAGGGGACCGAGAGTAACATATCAAAGTTTGCAGATGATACAAAGATGGGACGGAAAGTAGTGAGTGAGGAGGACATAAAAAACCTTCAAAGGGACATAGACAGGCTAAGTGAGTGGGCAGAGATTTGGCAGATGGAATACAATACTGGAAAGTGTGAGGTTATGCACTTTGGCAGGAAAAATCATAGAGCAAGTTATTATCTTAATGGCAAGAAACTGGAAAGTACTGTAGTACAAAGGGATCTGGGGGTCCTGGTGCACGAAACTCAAAAAGTTAGTATGCAGGTGCAGCAAGTGATCAAGAAGGCCAATGGAATGTTGGCTTTTATTGCTAGGGGGATGGAATATAAAAACAGGGAGGTATTGCTGCAGTTGTACAAGGTATTGGTGAGGCCGCACCTGGAATACTGCATACAGTTTTGGTGTTCATACTTAAGAAAAGACATACTTGCTCTCGAGTCAGTACAAAGAAGGTTCACTCGGTTAATCCCGGGGATGAGGGGGTGGTCATATGAGGAGAGGTTGAGTAGATTGGGACTCTACTCATTGGAGTTCAGAAGAATGAGAGGCGATCTTATTGAAACATATAAGATTGTGAAGGGGCTTGATCGGGTGGATGCGGTGAGGATGTTCCCAATGATGGGTGAAACTAGAACTAGGGGGCATAATCTTAAAATAAGGGGCTGCTCTTTCAAAACTGAGATGAGGAGAAACTTCTTCACTCAGAGGGTGGTAGGTTTGTGGAATTTGCTGCCCCAGAAAGCTGTGGAAGCTACATCATTAAATAAATTTAAAACAGAAATAGGTAGTTTCCTAGAAGTAAAGGGAATTAAGGGTTACGGGGAGCGGGCAGGAAATTGGACATGAGTCTAGGTTCGGAATGGTCATGGCCCTGTGGGTAGTGGAGTGGGCCCAGGGGCCGTGTAGCCTGGTTCTGTTCCTACTGTGTTCTAATTCTGTGTTAGATTTCAGGAGATGGTCTTATTCCTGTTCCTGGCTGGGGTGGAGATCACCTTTACAGAAGGTAAGTGCTGCAGAAAATATAGGGACAGAGTGATCTCCTGGAAGAATTTCGATCACCCAGATGGGTCGGAGAGGAATTTCCCAGATTTTGTTCTCCCTAATTGGCCATTGGGTCTTTATCTGGTTTTTCGCCTCTCCCGGGAGATCACATGGGTTCGGGTGGATGCACAGTGATAGAAGATTTGAGGTTAGGATCAGATCAGCCATGATCTTATTGAATGGTGAAGCAGGCTCGAGGGGCCGATTGGCCTACTCCTGCTCCTATTTCTTATGTTCTTATGTTCTTATGAGCCAGAATCGACTCCGCCGCAAGAACAGGATACTCGAGAAAGGCGCTGTCCAGACAGGATCAGGAAGCCTCCTCAAAGACTGAATTTACAAATGATTACTTTCAGCTGATGTATATAGTACAAAGAAAATTGTAATTGTAATTAGTTATTATCTAATTGTTAAATGAATGTTATGTACTGTTTATCTAAAAGGGGAGGAATTGTAATGTATGTACCTTTAAGAGAGGAACTATCTTTTACAGCCCCTGTATACTGCAGTACCAGTAGTGACCACACCTGTATATAACACCATGTAGTAATTTGTACAGTTAGTTCCAGCATACCCTCTGTTCAGTAAACACCTGTTATTATCGTTCTCCTGCAGTCCGTGTGTTATTAATACACGGACACTGCACTTTTAGAAGGCAAAAAGCTGGCACATTTTCTGCACTCAGTTTCGTTGATGAGGTACTCCAGGCCTAAAGCTATCAATTCATACCGAATTAAGAAACTTGTGATATTTTATGGTGTCCTATACTGAAGGCACTTCTGTCTAAAATTACTCCTATTACTTCTTGCACTGAAACATCCTCTTACTTCTACAAAGTCATAAATGTAAAGCTGCCTTTGTCGACTGGACCTGAGCACAAAGTAAGCCACACATTTGCTTGTAATCAGACTTGTCACAGAATGCCTCATACACATTCAGTCATGAAGTGTGAATAATGTGGCAACAGGAATGGGATAGTTTTAGTGAGTGGCCTCTATGTTAAAATAGTTTGACTGTTTAATTTATTGTGTGTCAGAAAGAAGTGTAAGATGTCTAATCTTATACTTGCAGGTGGTTGAGATAATTGACTGTTCTTACAGTGCAGCCTGAAAACTAATTATTTTTAAGCTTGGGATGCTGACTACACAGTATTGTAATGGGCAGAACAGTCCTCAGTCCCATCATTCTCGGCCATTGGTGAGGTGAACCATTGGTGAACTTTATTAAAATGTATCCCCTTGAAAAAAACATATAAAGACATCTTACAAGGACAGAGGAGATGAACTCATGTCTGAATATAACTCAAGTAAAATACCAGCAAAATTGCTATTGATAATACATAATGCAGTGGAAGAAACTGCTATCAGCTAAATTCAAGGTACATTAATCATCCATAGTGACATGGGTTTCTGCTTCTACTATCTTCACCTCAGGCACTTATTGGAACATAATGACATAAGTCCAGATATATTGTACATGCTTTTATGTAGTGACAAGTACAGAGTTGACTAAAGCTAACTAAATTCTATATCATTACTGCACTTAAACAAAAATGTATGGAAATGTTGGTATGTGCTTGCTCATTGTCACCACTTCAGCTGTCGTGCAACAGACAAATGAAAGAATGTAAACTGATAACTCTGAGTAATAGCAATTATAATTTTAACTTGCTGTTGCTAGGAGGTTAATGCCAATGGCTTTGTTTCTCTTCTTTACTGCAGAGATATAAAATCAAAGTATAACAGAGGATAAACAAAAGATTTCATCATTAGCATTAGCATAAATGCTTTAGGGGGAATTTTAATCCCAAGAAACAGGCGGGTTTGGATCGAGTGGGAGGTAAAAGTGTTAAAAATCTGAATCTCAACCCCAACCCGCCCACTTCCTGTTTTAACAGAGGCAGGACGGGGGTGCGGGTAACCCACTTGCTCCCAGGAAGCGGGTTGGCAATTTAAATATTATAATGAGACTGCGTGCCTCATTACAATCCACAATTTCAAATTTAACTCTGGACAGCCAGGCTTCCCAGGCCTCGGGAAATCTGCCAAATAAAGGGAGGCAAGGACTGCTGGATCCAGGAGGTAAGTACCTTTCCACTTACCTGCTGGATCCAGCATATCTGCCTCGCCGATCTCCCATGATCGGACACCACCCCCCGACCCTTCCGATCTCTCCCTGACCTCATCCACAAGGCCTCCGACTTCTCCCCCATGTTCCAATCCCTCAGGCCTATGATCTCCGACCACCCCCTACCGTCTGGCCTCCGATCCCTCCCTCCCTCCCTCTTCTCCACTCCCCAGCTGCAGCCTTGTGCCAAAGGCCTAACAACCCAACAGCCATCCAGCCTTTCAATCTGGCTGGCTGTGGCTTGGAAACGGAGAAAAAAATTTAAAATATGGTCCTACCGTTAAAGTCGGCAGAACCAACCTCTATCCAGCACCCCCTGCTCCCTCCCCATCTCCAAGTAAAAATTCAGCCCCTTATGTGTGTGTTAGAAGAACATAAGAACATAAGAAATAGGAGCAGGAGTAGGCCAATCGGCCCCTCGAGCCTGCTCCGCCATTTAATAAGATCATGGCTGATCTGATCCTAACCGCCAATCTACTATCACAGAACCATCCCCTGAATCTAACAGAATTAGACACACGAAATAGGAGCAGGATCAGGCTACATGGCCCCTGGGCCCGCTCCGCTACCCACAGGGCCATGTCCGATCCGAACCTAGACTCATGTCTAAATTCCTGCCTGCTCCCCGTAACCCTTAATTCCCCTTACTTCTAGGAAACTGTCTATTTCTGTTTTAAATTTATGTAATGATGTAGCTTCTACAGCTTTTTGGGGCAGCATATTCCATGGACCTACCACCCTCTGAGTGAAGTAGTTCCTCCTCATCTCAGTTTTGAAAGAGCAGCCCCTTATTCTAAGACTATGCCCCCTAGTTCTAGTTTCACCCATCATCGGGAACATCCTCCCCGCATCCACACGATCCAACCCCTTCACAATCTTATATGTTTCAATAAGATCGCCTCTCATTCTTCTGAACTCCAATGAGTAGAGTCCCAATCTACTCAAGCTCTCCTCATATGTCCATCCCCTCATCCCCGGGATTAACCGAGTGAACCTTCTTTGTACTGACTCGAGAGCAAGTATGTCTTTTCTTAAGTATGGACACCAAAACTGTATGCAGTATTCCAGGTGCGGCCTCACCAATACCTTGTAGAACTGAAGCAATACCTCCCTATTTTTATATTCTATCCCCCTAGCAATGAAAGCCAACATTCCATTGGCCTTCTTAATCACTTGCTGCACCTGCATACTAACCTTTTGAGTTTCGTGCACCAGGATCTCCAGATCCCTTTGTACTTCAGTACTTTCCAGTTTCTTGCCATTAAGATAATAACTTGCTCTACGATTTTTCCTGCCGAACTGCATAACCTCACACTTTCCAGTATTGTGTTCCATCTGCCAAATCTCTGCCCACTTACTTAGCCTGTCTATGTCCCCTTGCAGGTTTTTTTTGTCCTCCTCACTCACTACTTTCCCTTCCATCTTAGTCTCATCTGCAAACTTTGATATGTTACACTCGGTCCCCTCCTCCAAATCGTTAATATAGATTGTAAAGAGTTGGGGACCCAGCACTGACCCCTGCGGAACACCACTAGTTACTGATTGCCAGTCTGAGAATGAACCATTTATCCCAACTCTCTGCCTTCTGTTAGATAACCAATCCTCTATCCATGCCAGAATATTACCCCCAATCCCGTGATTTTTTATCTTAAGCAATAATCTTTTGCGTGGCACCTTGTCAAATGCCTTTTGGAAGTCTAAATACACTATGTCCACTGGTTCCCCTTTATCCACCCTATATGTTACTTCCTCAAAGAACTCCAGCAAATTTGTCAAACATGACTTCCCCTTCATAAAACCATGCTGACTTTGTCCTATTAAATTATGATTATCCAAATGTCCTGTTACTGTCTCCTTAATAATGGACTCCAAAATTTTACCTACCACAGATGTTAGGCTAACCGGTCTATAGTTTCCAGCCTTCTGTCTACTGCCCTTTTTAAATAAGGGTGTTACATTAGCAGTTTTCCAGTCTGCCGGTGCTTGCAATACCTTAGCCAGATGGGGGAGGGCAAAGAATGGTGACTGGCTGTTTGATCTCATGATCCAGAAATTGTTGGAAAAATAATGATGAGTTCATGGCGCCTGTCATTATTAATGTATAAAAAACTCAGCAATTTGTGGTGAGGAAAAGACACACCAAAATTACGTAAGCAAAATACAGTACAGAAGAAAATAATGGCACTAAAGAGTGACAAATTCCCAGGAACAGATGGTTTTCATCCTAGGGTTTTAAAGGAAATAAGTAAGAACATTGCAGATGCCCTAACTATGATCTTCCAAAGTTCTCTCGATTCAGCAACCGTTCCTTTAGATTGGAAAATTGCACATATCACTCGGCTATTTAAGAAAGGTGAATGAGGGAAACCAGAGAATTATAGATCAGTTAGCCTAACATCTGTTGTCAGGAAATTACTAGAGTCTATAGTTAAGGATGGAGTGACTGAACACCTCGAAAATTTTCAGCTGATCAGAGAGAGCCAGCATGGATTTGTAAAGGGTAGGTCGTGCCTGATGAACCTGATCGAATTTTTTGAAGAGGTGGCAAACGTACTGGACAGGGGAACGTCCATGGATGTTATTTATATGGACTTCCAGAAGGCATTTGATAAATTCCCTCATTAGAGACTGTTAGCTAAAGTTGAAGCTCATGGAATTGAGGGAAAATTATTAACCTGGCTAGGAGATTGGCTGAGTGGCTGGAGACAGAGATTAGGGATAATGGGCAGGTACTCTAATTGGTCTAATTGGCAGGATGTGACTAGTGGCGTCCCACAGGGATCTGTGTTGGGGCCTCAACTATCCATTGTATTTATTAACAACTTAGATGATGGGTTAGAGAGCCACATATCCAAGTTTGCTGAGGTCACAAAGGCGGCATGGTAAGCAGCGCAGATGGAAGCATAAAATTACAAAGAGATATTACTAGATTAAGTGAATGGGCAAAACCGTGGCAAATGGATTTCAATATATAAGTATGAGGTCATCCACGTTGGACCTCAAAAGGATAGATCAGAGTATTTTCTAAATGGTGAAAAGTTAAAAGCAGTGGCGGTCCAAAGAGACTTAGGGGTCCGTGTACATAGATCATTAAATGTCATGGACAGGTACAGAAAATAATCAAAAAAGCTAATGGAATGTTGGCCTTTATATCTCAAGGACCAGAACACAGGGGGGTAGAAGTTATGCTGCAGCTATACAAATCCCTAGTTAGACCACACCTGGAGTAATGTGTTCAGTTTTGGGCACTACACCTTAGGAAGGATATATTGGCCTTGGAGGGAGTGCAGCGTAGATTTACCAGAATGATACCTGGACTTTAAGGGTTACATTACGAGGAGAGATTACACAAACTAGGATTGTATTCTCTGGAATTTAGAATGATACGGGGTAATTTGATTGAAGTTTTCAAGATATTAAGGGGAACTGATAAGGTAGGTAGAGATAAACTGTTTCTGCTGGCTGGGAATCTAGGGCTAGGGGACATAGCCTGAACATTAGAGCCAGGCCTTTCAGGAATGAAGTTAGGAAACTCTCCTACACGCAAAGCGTGGTAGAAGTTTGGAATTCTCTTCTGCAAAAGGCAGTTGATGCTGGGTCAATTGTTAATATTAAGTCTGAGATTGATAGATTTCTGTTAACCAAAGGTATTAAAGGATATGGGGCAAAGACGGGTATATTGAGTTAGGTCACAGATCAGCCATGATCTCATTGAATGGCGGAACAGGCTCAAGGGGCTAAATGGCCTACTCCTGTTCCTATGTTCCATGAGTTGCGTATCAACAACAAAACAAGAACAACTTGTATTTATATAGCGCCTTTAATGTAGTAAAACGTCCCAAGGCGCTGCACAGGAGCATTTTAAGACAAAAAATTTGACACCGATCCACATAAGGATAAATTAGGGCAGGTGACCAAAAACTTGGTCAAAGTGGTAGGTTTTAAAGAGCGTCTTAAAGAGAGGTAGTGAGGCGGACAGGTTTAGGCAGGGAATTCCAGAGCTTAGGGCCCAGGCAACAGAAGGCACAGCCACCAAAGGTTGAGCAATTATAAACAGGGGTCCTCAAGAGGGCAGAATTAGAGGAGCACAGATATCTCGAGGGGTTGTGGGGCTGAAGGAGATTACAGAGATAGGAAGGAGCGAGGCCATGGAGGGATTTGAAAACAAGGACGAGAATTTTGAAATCGAGGCACTGCTTAACCGGGAGCCAATGTAGGTCAGCGAGCACAGGGGTGATGGGCGACCAGGACTTGGTGCGAGTTAGGACATGGGCAGCTGAGTTTTGGATGACCTCAAGTTTACGTAAGGTGGAATGTGGGAAGCCAGCCAGGAGTGCATTGGAATAGTCAAGTCTAGAGGTAACAAAGGCATGGATGAGGGTTTCAGCAGTGGATGAGGTGAGGCAAGGGCGGAGATGGATGATGTTACGGAGCTGGAAGTAGGCAGTATTTGTTATGCTGCGGATATGTGGTCGGAAGCTCATTTCAGGGTCAAATATGACACCAAGGTTGCGAACAGTGTGGTTCAGCCTCAGACAGATGTTAGGGAGAGGGATGGAGTCAGTGGCTAGGGAACGGAGTTTGTAGTGGGGGGGGGGGGGGGGACCGAAAACAATGGCTTTGGTTTTCCCAATATTTAATTGGAGAAAATTTTTGCTCATCCAGAACTGTATGTCAGACAAGCAGTCTGACAATTTAGAGACCGTGGCGAGGTCGAGAGAAGAGGTAGTGAGGTAGAGCTGGGTGTTGTCAGCTATGTTTTCGGAAGATGTCGCCAAGGGGCAACATGTAGATGAGAAATAGGAGTGGGCCAAGGATAGATCCTTGGGGGACACCAGAGGTAACGATGCAGGAGTGGGAAGAGAAGCCGTTGCAGGTGATTCTCTGGTTATCATTAGAGAGGTAAGAGTGGAACCAGGCGAGTGCAGTCCCACCCAGCTGGACGATGGTGGAGAGGCATTGGAGGAGGATGAAGTGGTCAACCATGTCAAAGGCTGCAGACAGGTCGAGAAGGACAAGGAGGGATAGTTTACCTTTGTCATTTGTGTCTTTGATGAGAGCCGTTTCAGTACAGTAGCAAGGGCAGAAACCTGATTGGAAGGATCCAAAGATGGAATTGTGGGAAAGACGGCCTCGAATTTGGGAGGCGACAACATGTTCAAGGACTTTGGAGAGGAAAGGGAGGTTGGAAATGGGGCAGTAGTTTGCAAGGACAGAGGGATCAAGGTTTGGTTTTTTGAAGAGAGGGGTGATGACGGCAGATTTGATGGAGAGGGGGACAGTACCTGAGGAGTTAGAACCATTAACAATGTCAGCTAACATGGGAGCCAGAAAAGGAAGTTGGGCGGTCAGCAGTTTGGTGGGAATAGGGTCGATGGAGCAGGAGGTAGGTCTCATAGACAAGCTGAGTGCAGAGAGGTCATGAGGAGTGATCGGAGAGAAACTGGAGAAAGATGTGAGTTCAGGGCTAGGGCAGGGGGGAACATTAGAGGAAGTTTGGCCCAGTGGGCTAGGGGAAGGAAGGAAGTGGCAGAGGCAGTTGAATGGATGGTCTCAATCTTAGAGACAAAGAAGTCCATGAGCTCCTCACATTTGTTATTGGAGGTGAGGGTGAAGGAGACAGGGGAGAGGGGCTTAAGAGGATGGTTAGCAGTAGAGATTAGGAGCCGGGGTTTATCTTTGCAGTTCAGAATGATTCTGGAATAGTGAGCAATTTTGGCAGACGAGAGCAGGGCCCGATAATGCTTTATGTGGTCCAGCCAGATCTGGCGGTGAATGGCTAAACCAGTTGTCCGCCATATCCGTTCGAGTCTGCGCCCCTTGGACTTAAGGGAGTGAAGATGAGAGCTGTACCAGGGGGAACGGCCAGGGTGAGAGAGGATAATTGTTTTAGTAGGGACTAGGGCATCAAAGATAGTGGTGAGGGTGTGGTTGAGCAGATCGGTCGCTGCAGAAATGTTATGGTGAATGGAGGGCCAAAGGCTGGACAGTTTGGATTTCATATGTGCAGTTGTAAGAGAGTTGGGAGAGAGTTTTTTCCAGGGGCGGACACAGAAGGAAGTAGGGTTGGGGGTGGGTGGGTGGAAGGGGGATGTGGGTGGAGAGGGATACGAGGAAATGGTCAGAGATGGCTTTATCTGCATTTGACACGATGGGGGTAGCGAGGCCACGAGAGATGACAAGATTGAGGGGGTGAGGGGGTGGCCGTGAATATGGGTGGGGAGTTTACATGGAGGGAGAGATTAAGGGAGGATAGGAGGCTAGTGAACTCAGAGGAGAGAGAGCATGATGAATTGAGATGGATGTTGAAATCACCAAGGATGAGAAGTCGTTCGGTGCAGAGGCTGAGGGAGGAGAACAGTGAAGATATCTCAGTAATAACATTTTTATGGTACTTGGGTGAGCGGTAGAGAATGAGAATTTTAAATGAGAGATGAGAAGGTGGAATAAGGTGAGATGCTCAAAGGAGGAGAAACTGCCGGAGGAATAGGGGGACAGACCAAGGTGTGATTTGGTGATGAGAGCCACACCGCCACCATGGCAGTCTGAGCGGGGCAAGTGGTGGAAGGTGTAGCCAGGTGGGGAGGCTTCCTTTAAGGGTAAGGTGTCATCACCCCTCAACCAAAATTCTGTCAGGGCCATGAGGGCAGAGAAATCAAGGGTTTAAATCAAACATGGCCACAGTAAATAATAATTCGAAAAGATCTAAGAGCATTAAAAAAACAAGCCTGAAGGCTTTGTATCTTAATGCGAGGAGCATTCGTAATAAGGTGGATGAATTAGCTGCGCAAATAGAGGTAAATGAATATGATTTGATGGGGATTACGGAAACATGGCTCCAGGGTGGCCAAGGCTGGGAACTCAACATCCAGGGGTATTCAATATTCAGGAAAGATAGGCAGAAAGGAAAAGGAGGTAGGGTAGCGTTGCTGGTTAAAGAGGGGATTAACACAATTGATAGGAAGGATATTAGCTCTGATGATGTGGAATCTGTATGGGTAGAACTGTGAAATACCAAGGGGCAGAAAACGTTAGTGGGAGTGGTATATAGACCTCCAAACAGTAATGTGGAGGTCGGGGATGGCATTAAACGGGGAATTAGAGAAGCGTGCAATAAGGGCACAGCAGTTATCATGGGTGACTATAATCTACATATAGATTGGGCTAACCAAATTAGTAACAATACAGTGGAGGAGGAATTCCTGGAGTGTATACGGGATGGTTTCCTGGACCAATATGTCGAGGAACCAGCTAGAGATCAGGCCATCTTAGACTGGGTATTATGTAATGAGAAAGGATTAATTAGCAATCTTGTTGTGCGAGGCCCCTTGGGTTGGAGCGATCATAATATGATAGAATTCTTCATTAAGATGGAGAGTGAAATAGTTGACTCAGAGACTAGGGTCCTTGGAATGAATGACCATAACATGGTTGAATTCCAAATTCAGTTGGAGGGTGAGAGAGTTGGCTGTCAAACCAGCGTACTAAGCTTAAATAAAGGAGACTATGAAGGTATGAGAGCAGAGTTGTCTAAAGTGGACTGGGAAAATAGATTAAGGTGTAAGACAGTATATGAGCAGTGGTGTACATTCAAGGAGATATTTCACAACTTTCAAGAAAAATATATTCCACTGAGGAAAAAGGGGCGTAAAAGAAAAGACAGCCATCCGTGGCTAAGTAAAGTAATAAAGGACAGTATCCGACTGAAAACAAGGGCATATAAAGTAGCCAAATCTAGTGGGAGGATAGAAGATTGAGAAGCATTTAAAAGCCAGCAAAGAATAACTAAAAGATTAATTAAGAAAGGGAAGATAGATTATGAAAGTAAACTAGCAAAAAATAAAGAAACAGATAGCAAGAGTTTCTACAGTTATATAAAAAGAAAAAGAGTGGCTAAAGTGAATGTTGGTCCCTTAGAGGACTAGACCGGGAAATTAGTAGTGGGGAACATGGAGATGGCAAATACGCTGAACAAATATTTTGTATCAGTCTTTACAGTAGAGGACACTAAAAATATCCCAACACTGGACAAACAGGGGGCTATAGAGGGGAGGAGCTAAACACGATTAAAATCACTGAGGAGATGGTACTCGGTAAGATAATGGGACTTAAGGCGGATAAATCCCCTGGGCCTGATGGCTTGAGTCCTAGGGTCTTGAGAGAAGTAGCGGTAGGGATTGCGGATGCATTGGTGGTAATTTTCCAAAACTCCCTGGACTCAGGAAAGGTCCCAGCAGATTGGAAAACTGCTAAAGTAACGCCCTTATTTAAAAAGGGAGGTAGACAAAAGGCTGGAAACTATAGACCAGTTAGCCTAACATCTGTGGTTGGTAAAATGTTGGAGTCCATTATTAAGGAAGCAGTAACAGGACATTTGGACAAGCATAATTTAATCGGACAGAGTCAGCATGGTCTTATGAAGGGGAAGTCATGTTTGACAAACTTGCTCGAATTCTTTGAGGATGTAACAAACAGGGTGGATAAAGGGGAACCAGTGGATGTGGTGTATTTGGACTTCCAAAAGGCATTTGACAAGGTGCCACACAAAAGATTACTGCACAAGATAAAAAAAATCACGGGATTGGGGGTAATATACTGGCATGGGTGGAAGATTGGATATCTAATAGAAAATGGTTCATTCTCGGGTTGGCAATCAGTAACTAGTGGTGTTCCGCAGGGGTCAGTGCTGGGACCCCAACTCTTTACAATCTATATTAATGATTTGGAGGAGGGGACCAAGTGCAACGTATCCAAGTTTGCCGACGATACAAAGATGGGAGGGAAAGTAGTGAGTGAGGAGGACATAAAAAACCTGCAAAAGGACAGGCTAAGTGAGTGGGCAGAAATTTGGCAGATGGAATATAATGTTGGAAAGTGTGAGGTTATGCACTTTGGCAGAAAAAATCAAAGAGCAAGTTATTATCTAAATGGAAAGAAACTGCAAAGTGCTACAGTACAAAGGGATCTGGGGGTCCTGGTGCATGAAACACAGAAGGTTAGTATGCAGGTACAGCAGGTGATCAGGAAGGCCAATGGAATCTTGGCTTTTATTGCAAGGGAGATGGAGTATAAAAGTAGGGAAATCTTGCTTCAGTTATACAGGGTACTGGTGAGGAATACTGCGTACAGTTTTGGTTTCCATATTTAAGAAAAGATATACTTGCTCTCAAGGCAGTTCAGAGAAGGTTCACTCGGTTGATTCCGGAGATGAGGGGGTTGACTTATGAGGAAAGGTTGAGTAGGTTGGGCCTCTACTCATTGGAATTCAGAAGAATGAGAGGCAATCTTTTCAAAACATATAAGATTGTGAGGGGGCTTGATCGGGTGGATGTCGGGAGGATGTTTCCACTAATGGGTGAGACTAGAACTAGGGGGCATAATCTTAGAATAAGGGCTGCCGTTTCAAAACTGAGATGAGGAGAAACTTCTTCACTCAGAGGGTAGTAAATCTATGGAATTTGCTACCTCAGAGAGCTGTGGAAGCTGCGACATTAAATAAATTGAAAACAGAGATAGACAGTTTCCTAGCTGATAAGGGAATTAGGGATTACGGGGAGCGGGCAGGGAAGTGGACGTGAGTCTAGGTTCAGATCAGCCATGATCCTATTGAATGGCGGAGCAGGCCCGAGGGGCCGTATGGCCTACTCCTGCTCCTACTTCTTATGTTCTTATGTTCATATGTAAATAAAGGAGACTACGATGGTATGAGGTGCAAGTTGGGTAGGATTGATTGGGGAATGTCACTCAAAGGGTTGATGGTGGCTGGGCAATGGCAAACATTCAAAGATCGCATGGATGAACTACAGAATTTGTTCATCCCAGATTGGCATAAAAAGAAAAGAAAAAAGGTGACTCAACCGTGGCTAACAAGGGAAATTAGGGATAGCATAAGATCCAAGGAGAGGACATATAAATTGGCCAGAAAAAGCAGTAAACCTGAGGATTGGGAGCAGTTTAGGATCCAACAAAGGAGGACAAAGGGATTAATTAAGAGGGGGAAAATAGATTATGAGAGTAAGCTTGCAGGGAACATAAAAACTGACTGTAAAAGCTTTTATAGATATGTGAAGAGAAAAAGATTGGTGAAGTCAAGCGTAGGTCCCTTGCAGTCAGAATCAGGGGAATGTATAATGGGGAACAAAGAAATGGCAGACCAATTAAACACATACTTTGGTTCTGTCTTCACAAAGGAGGACACAAATAACCTCCCAAAGATGTCGGGGAACATAGGGTCTAATGAAAGGGAGGAACTGATAGAAATCAGTATTTGTAGGGAAATGGTGTTAGGGAAATTGATGGGATTGAGCGCTGATAAATCCCCAGGGCCTGATAATCTACATTCTAGGGTACTTAAGGAAGTGGCCCTAGAAATAGTAGATGCATTGCTGGTCATCTTCCAAAATTCGATAGACTCTGGAACAGTACCCATGGATTGGCGGGTAGCTAATGTTACCCCACTGTTCAAAAATGGTGGTAGAGAGAAAACAGGGAATTACAAACCAGTAAGCCTGGCATCGGTAGTGGGGAAAATGCTAGCGTCCATTATCTATATATATAAAACGGTTGGTCTGTCTGTCTTTCTGTCTTTCTGTGTTTCTGTCTGTTTGTCTGTCTGTCTGTCCGGCTATACAATCAAAAGTTATAGAGCATACCTACACACATGTTATATCAAAAGAAAGCTTATCATTAGGGGAGTCTAATAGGCATATTTACTTTTTGGTCAGACAAAAATTGTTCAGACAGTATACAAAAAAGATTCACAAAATGGCAACATTCCGCTCATTAGAGTTGAGTGACGTGATGGTTGACCAATCGTACAGGGGATTAACCTGATGATTGACCAATTGGTGCATCACGGGGGCATTTCATTGCGTGTGTGGGTGGGCCTAATCCTTCTGAGCTGAGGTGAGTGGCCGCCATCTTGGTTCCTATCTATTGATTTCTTTTTCCCACTTTCTGCATGTAAATATAGATTTCCAGCAAAAAAAAAGTTGCTTTTAAAAGAAAAAAAATCCTTTTGCAAAGTGTAGTCGGGCTTTCCCCACCTTGGCGGTGGATGAGCTGCCTGCAGGCCTCAGGCCTTGAAGCCTCGGCCTCTCCTCACCAGCCACGCCCGAGTTAGGCACCGCACGTCCCGCCCCGCGATCGCCGCCATCTTGGTAAAGGCTGACGGTGCGGGGCTGAGCCGAGCGTAGCCATCGCCGCCAGCTTAATAAAGGCTGGTGGGGCGGATGTCAGCGCGTGCGTCAACGTCGGCCCTGAGCGCGACCTGAGCTAAAGTGAGTCCGGCCGGGCCTCACGCGCTAGGCCACGCACCGGCCGGCCCTGAGGCGCTGATCTGCACATGGAGGCTTCGGCTCACCGCGTCCGGGCTCTGAGAAAAGGCAGAGAGAGAGGGGGAGGGAGGGACAGAGAGGAAATCAGAGAGAGACAGGGGGAGGGACAGGTGAGGGGGAGGGAGGGGAGAGGAGGGGGGAGGGACGGGAGACGAGAGGGAGGGAGGGAGGGGAGAGGAGAGAGGGGGAGGGAGGGGACAAGAGAGGGGGAGAGAGAGGAGGGGGGAGGGAGAGGAGAGGGGGGAGGGAGAGGAGGGGGGAGGAGGGAGAGGAGAGGGGGGGAGGAGGGAGAGGAGAGGGGGGGAGGAGGGAGAGGAGGGGGGAGGGAGATGAGGGGGGGAGGGAGAGGAGAGGGGGGACGGAGAGGAGAAGTGGAGGGAGAGGAGAGGTGGAGGGCGGGAGAGGAGGGGGAGAGGAGAGGTGGAGGGCGGGAGAGGAGAGGGGGAGAGAGGGGGAGGGAGGGAGAGGAGAGGGGGAGGGAGGGAGAGGAGAGGAGGGGGGAGGGGGGGAGGGAGAGGAGAGGAGGGGAGAGGGAGGGAGAGGGGGAGGGAGCAAGAGGAGAGGGGGAGGGAGAGAGGGAGAAGGGAGGGAAAGGAGAGGGAGGGAGAGAGTGGGGAGAGAGAGAGGGTGAGGGAGGGAAAGAGTGAGGGGGTGGGAGAGGGAGGGAGAGCTCGCCTTCTTCCTTCCTTCCTTCATTCGCCGGGGTCCATCGGGCCAGGCCTGAGGCGCTCCTTCTCCCCCTCTTTCTCCAGGCTAATCCCGAACTAAATCCAGCAGTCTCTCTCTCTCTCTTCCCCCCCGTCTCTCTCTTCTCCCCCACTCTTTCTCTCTCTCTCTCTCTTCCCCCTGTCTCTCTCTTCCCCCCCGTCTCTCTCTTCTCCTCCCCGGTTCTCTCTTCTCCCCCCAGTCTCTCTCCTCCTCCCAGTCTCTCTCTCTCTCACTCCCCCGTCTCTCTCTCTCTTTTCCCCCAAGTCTCTCTCTCTCTCTCTTCTCCCCCCAGTCTCTCTCTCTCTCTCTTCCATCAACAACATGCCCTCAAAAATCCCTCAGCACCGCCGGGCACTTCAGCTAGTAAAGGATGTAATAGCAGAGCACTTGGAAAAAAGTGACCGGATCGGACAAAGTCAACATGGCTTTACAAAAGGTAAATCGCGCTTGGCTAATCTACTGGAATTTTTTGAGGATGCAACTGGTAAAATAGATAAGGGAGAACCAGTGGATGTGGTGTATTTGGATTTTCAAAAGGCTTTTGATAAGGTACCGCATAAGAAATTAGCGTGTAAAGTTAAGGCACATGGGATTGGGGGCAAGGTATTGACTTGGATAGAGAACTGGTTGGCAGACAGAAAGCAAAGATTTGGAATAAACGGCTCTTTTTCCGAGTGGCAGGCAGTGACTAGTGGGGTACCGCAGGGATCGGTCCTTGGACCCCAGCTATTCACAATATATATTAATGATCTGGACGAGGGAACTAGATGTAATATCTCCAAGTTTGCAGACAACACAAAGCTGGGTGGGCGTGTGTGCTGTGAGGAGGATGCCGAGAAACTCCAGTATGATTTGGGCAATTTGCGTGATTGGGCAGAAGCATGGCAGATGCAATATAACGTGGATAAATGCGAGGTTATCCACTTTTGTGTCAAAAACAGGAAGGCAGATTATTATCTAAATGGCAATAGATTGGGAGAAGGGGAAGTGCAACGAGACCTGGGTGTCCTTGTGCACCAGTCGCTGAAAGTAAGCATGCAGGTACAGCAGGCGGTTAAGAAGGCAAATGGTATATTGGCCTTCGTAGCGAGAGGGTTCGAGTACAGGAACAAGGATGTCTTGCTGTAGTTGTACAGGACCTTGTTGAGGCCACATCTTGAGTATTGTGTGCAGTTTTGGTCGCCTTATCTGAGGAAGGATGTTCTTGCCATGGAAGGAGTGCAGCGAAGATTCACCAGACTGATACCTGGAACGGCAGGAATGACGTATGAGGAGAGATTCGGTCGATTGGGCTTGTACTCGCTGGAGTTTGGAAGAATGAGAGGGGACCTCATCGAAACTTATAAAATTCTAACAGGACTAGACAGACTAGATGCTGGAAGGATGTTCCTGATGGTCGGGGAGTCCAGAACCAGGGGTCACAGTCTAAGGATAAGGGGTAAGCCATTTAGGACTGAAATGAGGAGGAATTTCTTCACCCAGAGAGTGGTGAACCTGTGGAATTCTCTGCCTAAGAAGGCAGTAGAGGCCAATTCATTAAATATATTCAAGAAGGAGTTGGATATATTTCTTAAGGCTAAAGGGATCAAGGGATATGGAGAGAAGGCAGGAACAGGGTACTGAATTTGGATGATCAGCCATGATCTCATTGAATGGCGGAGCAGGCTCGAGGGGCTGAATGGCCTACTGCTGCTCCTATCTTCTATGTTTCTATGTTTCTATGATATCGATGCAGTCATCCACGATAAGCTCATGGATGGCAAGGGCTGTGTTCTCAAGTGAACAGATATTCTGGAGGGAGATACAGAGAGGGTCGGTGATGGCTGACCCACTGCCAGCCTCCACAGGGACAGCGCTGGGGGTAATGAGTTGGATGGGGAGGAGATTTGCAAGATTTGCCTCTAGTGGGCGCACTGGGTGGGAAGGTCGGCAGGAGAGTAGGATGGGAGAGTTGGGGTTGCTGCTTGTAAGGCCGCAGCGATGAGTGCCTCGATGGGCCCTTCGTAGGATGTCAAGAGAGGCACAGAGGGAAGCTGTGGGCTTATCTAAGAGGGAGTGAAGCCTGGGACGGCGGCAGGAGAGTAGGAAAGTCGAAGAGTAATGAAGGATTGGGGTAGGGATTTGGGAGGGCAGTGTATCTGAGAGAGGAGAGATGAAAGGAGGCATGATGACAGGAGAGTGCTTTCAGGGAGGGATAGAGAGAAAAGGAAAATAGGGGGAAAAAGTGGAATGGCTCAGGTCCAGAGCGGCAGCCAAAGTGCGCAAGCGAATGGACACGGGAAAAGCTTAGGTTATCACCACTACTTGCTAGACAATTTGCACCACTCCACCAGTAGCCTCAAAAAAATGGAAGTTCACCGTTAACCTTCTCATGAGTTTCAAGGGATTGCTGTATTTGTGGCGTAACTATGAATTAAACTCACTGCAGAAAGTTGGGCTGGTACTTAACTACATAAGGACTTTTTAATGACAAAGTTTATGTTCCTGCAATGCTACAAAACCTCTCTATCCCAAAAAGGGAACAACTGAAACTGTGGAGTCTCATTCCTGCAGGTAGTAAATTGTTCTTAGAGCTTTTTAAAATTTTTAATGTAAATTTTTTACTTTTTTCTTACTTTTCCGTTCTGTTACTTTTTTTCAATCTCTCAATCCAATCTTTCTTTTCCTCTCTTTATTTCTCTTTCTGGATCTAATGTGACTCTAATTCACCTTATTTCCTTCTCCATCATTCGCTCTGTTTCTTTCTCTATCCTTAAATTTAATTGGTTAAGGAGATAGACCATTGGACCGAACGTTCATGAGGTTGTAGATGCCCCGTCGACCTCACCGCACCGTTATCAATTCGCATTTCCAGCAATTTGATGTGCAAAAGTAATACGATCTGAATGTTGAGGAAAAAAATCCAATTCATATTGTTCTCCACGAGATGTCCCACTGCAACAAATTCTGGGCAAACGTCTCTGGAGTTAGATGTGAAGTAAAGAAATGCTGTTTTTAAAAAAAATGGGAACATTTGAAGACAGATACAAAAGATACCTGACTGATTGCAGGCAACAGCTTTTCACATCAATGACAAAATCCTACAGATCTTGTTACTGTATGTGGCAGCCATGAAATGAAACAGCAGGAGGCATCACAAAAGTGATCATTATAATGAACAGGGACACGATTCTAAATGATTTAGTGAAGGCTAGATTTATCACCCTTTCATAGTGAATGGGTGGAATATCCAATCCGTGCTAAACTATGTGTGCATTTGACATTAGGGCCGGAATATTTACCTGCGGACCCGCTGGAAGCAGGGGGGCGGGGTCCGGTAGTGCGGGAAACCCAGAAGTTTGGGTTGCCCCGTGCGCTGTAGAGATTTAATTGGCAGGTTCCCCGCCCGGATGTCAGCCTGATTGACAGGCTTGGTTTCCAGTCAAGTGGGGAGCACTCCAGAGGAGGCCGCAGGACCATGTCATCCAATCCACGACCCCGGCAGGGACGGCGGGGTGGGAGGTGTCCGATCCTGGGGTGGGGGACTGTATGGGGGGAGGAGCTGAGGGTGATGGGGGGCCGGGAGGAAGCACTCATGCTCCTCGTAACATAGAAGCATAGAAACATAGAAGATAGGAGCAGGAGTAGGCTATTCGGCCCCTCAAGCCTGCTCCGCCATTCAATGCGATCATGGCTGATCATCCAAATTCAGTACCCAGTCCCTGCTTTCTCCCCATACCCCTTGATCCCTTTAGCCTTGAGAAATATATCCAACTCCTTCTTGATTATATTTAATGAATTGGCCTCTACTGCCTTTTGTGGTAGAGAATTCCACAGGTTCACCACTCTCTGGGTGAAGATATTCCTCCTAATTTCTGTCCTAAATGGCCTACCCCTTATCCTTAGACTGTGACCCCTGGTTCTGGACTCCCCTACCATCGGGAACATTCTTCCTGCATCTAGTCTGTCCAGTCCTGTCAGAATTTTATAAATTTCAATGAGATCCCCTCTCATTCTTCTAAACTCCAGCGAGTACAAGCCCAATCGACCCAATCTCCCCTCATACGTAATTCCTGCCATCCCAGGTATCAGCCTGGTGAATCCTCGCTGAACTCCTTCCATGGCAAGAACATCCTTCCTCAGATAAGGCGACCAAAACTGCACACAATACTCAAGATGTGGTCTCACCAAGGCCCTGTACAACTGCAGCAAGACATCCTTGTTCCTGTACTCAAACCCTCTCGCTACGAAGGCCAACATACCATTTGCCTTCTTAAGCACCTGCTGCACCTGCATGCTTACCTTCAGCGACTGGTGCACAAGGACACCTAGGTCTCGTTGCACTCCCCCTTCTCCCAATCTATTGCCATTCAGATAATAATTTGCCTTCCTGTTTTTGCTACCAAAGTGGATAACCTCACATTTATCCATGTTATATTGCATCTGCCATGCTTCTGCCCAATCAACCAACCTGTCCAAATCATCCTGGAGTTTCTCGGCATCCTCCTCACAGCACACATGGCCACCCAGCTTTGTGTCGTCTGCAAATATGGAGATATTACATCTAGTTCCCTTGTCTAGATCATTAATATATATTGTGAATAGTTGGGGTCCAAGGACCGATCCCTGCGGTACCACACTAGTCACTGCCTGCCACTCGGAAAGAGACCCGTTTATTCCAACTCTTTGCTTTTTGTCTGCCAACCAGTTCTCTATCCAAGTCAGTACCTTACCCCCAATCCCATGTGCCTAAACTTTACATGCTAATCTCTTATGCGGGACCTTATCAAAAGCCTTCTGAAAGTCCAAATACACCACATCCACTGGTTCTCCCTCATCTATTTTGCCAGTTACATCCTCAAAAAATTCTAGTAGATTAGTCAAGCATGATTTACCCTTTGTAAATCCATGTTGACTTTGTCCGATCCTGTCACTGTTTTCCAAGTGCTCTGCTATTACATCTTTTATAATGGACTCTAGCATTTTCCCCACTACCGATGTCAGGCTTACCGGACTGTAATTACCCATTTTCTCTCTACCACCTTTTTTGAATAGTGGGGTAACATTAGCTACCCTCCAATCCATGGGTACTGTTCCAGATTCCATTGAATATTGGGAGATGACCCGCAATGCATCTAATATTTCTAGGGCTACTTCCTTAAGTACCCTAGGATGTAGATTATCAGGCCCTGGGGATTTATCGGCCTTCAATCCCATTAATTTCCTTAACACCATTTCCCTACAAATACTGATTTATTTCAGTTCCTCCCTTTCATCAGACCCTATGTTCCCCGACATCTCTGGGAGGTTATTTGTGTCCTCCTTTGTGAAGACAGAACCAAAATATGTATTTAATTGGTCTGCCAGTTCTTTGTTCCCCATTATGAGTTCCCCTGATTCTGACTGCAAGGGACCTATGCTTGACTTTACCAATCTTTTCCTCTTCACATATCTATAGAAGCTTTTACAGTCAGTTTTTATGTTCCCTGAAAGCTTACTCTCATACTCTATTTTCCCTCTCTTAATTAATCCCTTTGTCCTCCTTTGCTGAATCCTAAACTGCTCCCAATCCTCAGGTTTGCTGCTTTTTCTGGCCAATTTATATGTCCTCTCCTTGGATCTTATGCTATCCCTAATTTCCCTTGTTAGCCACGGTTGAGTCAGCCTTTTTGTTTTATTTTTATGCCAAACTGGGATGAACAAATTCTGTAGTTCATCCATGCAGCCTTTGAATGTTTCCCATTGCCTATCCACCGTCAACCCTTTGAGTGACATTCCCCAATCAATCCTACCCAACTCGCGCCTCAGACCATCGTAGTTTCCTTTGTTTAAATTCAGGACCCTAGTCTCTGAGTCAACAACTTCATTCTCCATCTTAATGAAGAATTCTATCATATTATGATTGCTCTGACCCAAGGGGCCTCGTACAACAAGATTGTTAATTAATCCTTTCTCGTTACAGAATACCCAGTCTAAGATGGCCGGATCTCTGGTTTGTTCCTCGAAATATTGGTCCAGGAAGCCATCCCGTAAACACTCCAGGAATTCCTCCTCCACAATAGTGTTACTAATGTGGTTAGCCCAATTTATATATAGACTAGCCGGAGTGCCCGGCGGTGCCGTGGGTTTTTTGAGGGCATGTTGTTGTTGGAAGAGAGAGAGAGAGAGACTGGGGTGAGAAGAGAGAGACTGGGGGGAGAAGAGAGAGATGGGGGGGAAGAGAGAGGGAGAGACTGCTGGATTTATTTCGGGATTAGCCTGGAGAGAGAGGGGGGGAAGGAGCGCCTCAGGCCCGGCCCGATCACCCCTGCGAAGGAAGGAAGGAAGGAAGAAGGCGAGCTCTCCCTCCTTGTCCCACCCCCTCACTCTTTCCCTCCCTCACCCTCTCTCTCTCCTTCCCCATGTCTCTCCCTGCTTTACTCACTCTCTCTCCCTCCCCTCTCCTCTCCCTCCCTGCCCCTCTCCTCACCCTCCCTCCCCCTCTCCCCTCCCTCCCACTCTCCATTCCCTCCCTCCCCTCTCCTCCCCCTCCCTCCCACTCTCCTCTCGCTCCCTCCCCCTCTCCTCTCCCTCCCTCCCCCTCTCCTCTCCCTCCCTCCCCCTATCCCTCCCTCCCCCTCTCTCCCTCTCCTCTCCCTCCCCCCTCCTCTCCCTCCCCCCTCTCCTCTCCCTCCCCCCTCCTCTCCCTCCCCCCTCTCCTCACCCTCCCCCCTCCTCTCCTCTCCCTCCCCCCTCTCCTCTCCCTCCCCCCTCTCCTCACCCTCCCCCCTCCTCTCCTCTCCCTCCCCACCTCCTCTCCCTCCCCCCTCCTCTCCCTCTCCCTCCCCCTCCTCTCCCTCTCCCTCCCCCCTCCTCTCCCTCCACCCCCTCTCCTCTCCCTCCCTCCCCCTCTCTCCCCCTCTCCTCTCCCTCCCCCCTCCTCTCCTCTCCCTCCCCGCCTCCTCTCCTTTCCCTCCCCCCCTCCTCTCCTCTCCCTCCCCCTCCTCTCCTCTCCCTCCCCCCCTCCTCACCCTCCCCCCTCCTCGCCTCTCCTCTCCCCCCTCGCCTCTCCTCTCCCCCCTCCTCTCCCTCCCCCTCTCCTCTCCCTCCCCCTCTCCTCTCCCTCCCCCTGTCTCTCCCTGAGTTCCTCTCTGTCCCTCCCTCCCCCTCTCTCTCTGTCTTTCCTCAGAGCCCGGACGCGGTGAGCCGAAGCCTCCATGTGCAACTCAATGCCTCAGGGCCTGCCGGTGCGCGGCCTAGCGCGTGAGGCCCGGCCGGACTCACCTTAGCTCAGGTCGCGCTCCGGGCCGACGTTGACGCGTGCGCTGACTCCCGCCCCACCAGCCTTTACTAAGATGGCAGCGATGGCTACGCTCGGCTCAGTCCCGCGCCGCCAGCCTTTACCAAGATGGCGGCGATTGCGGGGCGGGTCGGGCGGTGCCTAGCTCGGGCGTGGCTGGCGAGGAGAGGCCGAGGCTTTGAGGCCTGAGGCCTGCAGGCAGCTTATCCACCACCGAGGGGGGGAAAGCCCGAGTCCCCTTTGCAAAAGGATTTTTTTTTCTTTTAAAAGCAACTTTTTTTTTGCTGGAAATCTATATTTACACGCAGAAAGTGGGAAAAAGAAATCAATAATTAGGAATCAAGATGGCGGCCACTCACCTCAGCTCAGAAGGATTAGGCCCGCCCACACATGCAATGAAACGCCCCCCATGACGCACCGATTGGTCAACCATCAGGTTAATCCCCTGTACGATTGGTCAACCATCACGTCACTCAATGCTAATGAGTGGCATGTTGCCATTTTTTGAACCATTTTTGTATACTGTCAGAACAATTTTTGTCTGACCAAAAAGTAAATACACCTATTAGAGTCCCCTAATGAAAAGCTTTCTTTTAATATAACATATGTGTAGGTACGCTCTATAACTTTTGATTGTATAGCCGGACAGACAGAAAGACAAACAGACAGAAAGACAGACAGACCAACCGTTTTATATATATAGACTAGCTGGAGTGCCCAGCGGTGCCGAGGGTTTTTTGAGGGCATGTTGTTGTTGGAAGAGAGAGAGGGAGAGACTGGGGGGAGAAGAGAGAGACTGGTGGGGAGAGAGCGACTGGGGGGAAGAGAGAGAAAGAGAGAGTGACTGGGGGGAAGAGAGAGAAAGAGAGAGAGACTGGGGGGAAGAGAGAGAAAGAGAGAGAGACTGGGAGGAAGAGAGAGAAAGAGAAAGAGACTGGGGGAAGAGAAAGAGAGAGAGAGAGAGAGACTGGGAGAAGAGAGAGAGAGAGAGAGACTGGGGGGAAGAGAAAGAGAGAGACGGGGGAGTGAGAGAGAGAGAGACTGGGGGGGAGAAGAGAGAGACGGGGGAGAAGAGAGAGACGGGGGAGAAGAGAAAGATGGGGGGAAGAGAGAGACGGGGGAAGAGAGAGAGAGAGAGAGAGACTGGGGGGAGAAGAGAGAGACGGGGGGGGAAGAGACAGAGAGAGACTGCTGGATTTAGTTCGGGATTAGCCTGGAGAGAGAGGGGGGGAAGGAACGCCTCAGGCCTGGCCCGATGGACCCCTGCGAAGGAAGGAAGGAAGGAAGGAAGAAGGTGAGCTCTCCCTCCCTCTCCCACCCCCTCACTCTTTCCCTCCCTCCCCCTCTCCTCTCCCTCCCTCCCCCTCTGCCTCCCTCCCCCTCTCCTCTCCTCTCCCTCCCCCTCTCCTTTCCCTCCCCCTCTCTCTGCCTTTTCTCAGAGCCTGGACGCGGTGAGCCGAAGCCTCCATGCGCGGATCAGCGGCTCAGGGCCGGCCGGTGCGCGGCCTAGCGCGTGAGGCCCGGCCGGACTCACCTTAGCTCAGGTCACGCTCCGGGCCAATGTTGACGCGTGCGCTGACTCCCGCCCCGCCAGCCTTTACTAAGATGGCGGCGATGGCTACGCTCGGCTCAGTCCCGCGCCGCCAGCCTTTACCAAGATGGCGGCGATCGCGGGGCGGGACGGGCGGTGCCTAGCTCGGGCATGGCTGGCGAGGAGAGGCCGAGGCTTCGAGGCCTGAGGCCTGAGGCCTGCAGGCAGCTCATCCACCGCCGAGGGGGGGAAATCAAGTCCCCTTTGCAAAAGGATGTTTTTTTCTTTTAAGAGCAACTTTTTTTTTTGCTGGAAATCTATATTTCAAAATAAACACGCAGAAAGTGGGAAAAAGAAATCATTAGTTAGGAATCAAGATGGCGGCCACTCACCTCAGCTCAGAAGGATTAGGCCCGCCCACACACGCAATGAAATGCCCCCCATGACGCACCGATTGGTCAACCATCAGGTTAATCCCCTGTACGATTGGTCAACCATCACGTCACTCAACGCTAATGAGCGGAATGTTGCCGTTTTTTGAACCTTTTTTGTATACTGTCGGAACAATTTTTGTCTGACCAAAAAGTAAATATGCCTATTAGACTCCCCTAATAAGCTTTCTTTTGATATAATATATGTGTAGGTACGCTCTATAACTTTTGATTGTATAGCCGGACAGACAGAAAGACAGAAAGACAGACAGACCAACCATTTTTATATATATAGATTAAGGTCACCCATGATGACTGCTGTGCCCTTATTGCACGCTTCTCTAATTTCCCTTTTAATGCCATCCCCAACCTCCGCATTACTGTTTGGAGGTCTATATACCACAATGAGTGTTCCGCGAAGCTGTCCTCGAGGCCCGGGAACCCCGGCCAGCCACAGTAAATCCAGGTTAAATCCGAGGCTTCCAGCCTCATTATCATATGTCCTGCCTCGGGTAAAACCCGGAAGTCAGCGGGTTGAAGCTGGCTTCCTGATATACTTCCAATATTTCCCCATTTAAATCCCCACCCACACCCACTCCCAACTGCTCACCTGTGTTAAAATTCCCCCTAAATGTGGCCAAATGATGCATAAAGCAATTATTTCCTTAACGGTTTCTATATTTCTGGTAATCTGTCCTTTCTATGTGTTACTAAATACTAATCAACAGAGCAATGCTTCATGATTACTTCCACATAATTTTCTGATTTTATCCACAGAAGTCAGATTATTGGTAGCAAATAATCTAATCTTTTTATTCCTCTACATTAAACTTGGTTCCTTGTGCCTTAAGCATTTTGATTTTTGTGTTGCCCAGGTCTCTTCCCTATGAATCCTTTTGCTGCCTGGAGTGTTCTAATTTGTCTTTCTCCCTTATTTCTGGAATATTCAGTGAATTTAAAGTGGCCCCAAGTTACTGCCAATAGCAAGAAATTAAAAACTCCCAAGTGTCTAATTTACAAAAGCAGTAACAAGAATATACATGTCCAAAAATGTAATTCTCCTCCAGTTAGCAATGTTCTTGTATGGTCTCTCTGGTTCATTTCCAATACAGTGCAGTCGTACATCACTGCCAACTGGTATGTTCTTATCAACCTTGTAAGTTTTCTATTCTCGCAGCAATGAAGATGTAAACAGTGGCTGGAATTTTCTGTACCTGAGCGGGTCGTGTGCGGGCAGTCGCCGTGATGGGTCGCGACCCCATTCCTGATTCCATCCCGCTCCTGAGATCAATTTTTCATTAATGGTGCCTATTAAAGCAGCCATGTGCATTTCTCGGCCCTATTAAAAGGTGCGATCTGATGACATCATCGATGATGTGTTTTCAGCCGGGATATTTAAAGGAGCCATGGCCACATTGCATTTGACGGTTCATCTAGGATTGTGCAGGCTTTGGAGTACTACACCTTTGGAGTGTTATAAACAGTTTTAAACATGACTGCACAGAGGCAGAGGGCTGCACCCAGGTTCTCAGAATAGATGGCTATCTGTGGAGAATAGATGGCAGATGCTCATACACTTCCTTTCTAGGAGGGATGTCAACATAGACATGGGTCCTCATGGCCTCACTACTGTGCAGCAAGGTTCTCTCCAGCTCCTTGCTAGCAGGGAAGTGCGGGTGGCCCATGAGAGGGATGACGGTGAGAGGGGACATGGAAGTGGGGGCTCCTCTCAAAGCAATCACACTTCTGCCCCATTGCGCCCCCCTCAGTAAGAGCCCCAGATGACTCCTCGGATTGCGATGGCCATGTGTGCCCCTACACAGTCGCAGGAGGAGCAGACTTTGACGAGGCCCTCACAGGCTCAAACACTCAGAGGACGTCCGCCAAAAGTGTATATTCATTCACAGCAGGAAAATGAGCAGGCTGCCTCTACCTCTGCTGAAACCACAAGGGTTGCACCTCGTAGAAGCACATGTAAGAGAAAGATGAAACATGAGTAGATGCACAAGGGTAGCCACTTGGGTGTTTTACTAAATGTTCCTGTAAAGTTTCCATTTCTGTGATGTCATGCTTAAAACTATTTATTTTCACCACTTTCTGATTATGGACAAATTTTTGTGCAACATTGGAAGTGGCTTAGTGAGTTGGAGTGAATAGTCAGACATAATGTTACCTCCAGCAAGGTTGGTCAGTGTAAAAGGAATAGCTTGGTCATTGTAGGGATGCTTTATGGTGTTGCTGTGGGGTGGTGGGAACCTGACGCAGCATCTGGCAGCCATATGGGTGTAAAGCATGAAGTTAAATAAATCTGGTTATGATGAGGCCATCCCTGGCCTCCCGGGCAGCAATGTGCTCAGGAGCTGGTGGGATCTGGACCACAGGTTCTTCCTGCTCCTCCTCTGAAGAGGCTGTGTGCTCAGTGCCTTGCTCCTCAGACAGCGCTAATCCTCGCTGCTACGCTATGTTGTGCAGCGCACAGCAGACCACGACAATTCTGGAGACCCTGGCTGGTGTGTACTGAAGGGCTCCTCCATATCTGTCAAAGAATCTGAAGCGCATTTTGAGCATGTCTATTGTCTGCTCTATGACACTTGTGGCTATCATTATCTCTCTCCTTGGCCTCAGTACTTGGTCTCCTCAAGGGTGTCATGAGCCATGGCTTCAGTGGATAGCCATTGTCTCCAAGCAGCCAGCTGGAAAGTCTGTTTGGATGAGCGAAGATCTGAGGGAGGGTGGAGTGGCGCAGGACGAAAGAGTCATGGCAGCTGCCAGGAATTTGGCACACACATGCATGATGATCTTACTATGGATGCAGATGAGCTGCACATTGAGGAAGTGGAAGCCCTTGCAGTTGACAGACTCCTGAGTTATGATGGGGTGCCCTGATGCCCACATGTGTGCAGTCGATGACACCCTGCACCCATGGGAAGCCAGCCAGAGTGGCAAAGGCCAGCGTCCGCTGAGTAACACTGGCTTCATCAGTGGTAAAGTTGATATAATTGGCTGAATTGTCAAACAGGGCATCAGTGACCTGTGTGATGCATCTGTGGGTGGCCGACTACAAGATGCCGTGAATGTCTGCTGCAGATCCCTGGAAGGAACCTGAAATGAAGAAGTTGAGGGCACTGGTGACTTTGACAGCCACTGGTAAGGCATGTCCACCCGCTCGTCTGGGCAGCATGTCTTGCTCCAGCAATCTACAAATGTCTGTGATAACCTGGCGCGATAGCCTGAGCCTCCTTTGGCACTGTTGCTCAGTCATGTTGAGGAAGCTCATCCTCTGCCTGTACACCCTGTGTTGGGAGTATCGCCTCCAGCTTGGTGCAGCCCTGCGCTGATGCCCTCTGTCCTGTGTAGCACCAGAAGGTTGGTGTTGTTGTTGCTGCTGCTGGTGTGCCTGGTGATGCAGGTGTTGGGACTCATCGTGGTCTGAATCTGAGGACCAAGTTGAGAGAGTATATACAGCACCTATTCTGATGTCATAGATGGCAGGTCAAGTAGAGATGACAGAAACAATCTGTCAATGGTGTGATAGGTTCTACCAATGAGGTGGCAGTGGATCCTAACTTTGCTGGAAACACTTGCAAACTCTAAAAAGCTAAATCTGTGCTGATAATGCACTCAGCAACAGCATATGCTTTAGGAAAGTGACCAGGAGTCAGGTAGGAGTTTTTATTGTACTTTTCATGCAGTGCACTAATTGAACTTCTGCCTCAGGTTCACAGATGTGGTTCCCGAGCTGTGTGATTCCCGTGCTCATCCAGGGAGATTTGAAAACACGCCAGAGGGAAAAATGCATGGGGGCAGGATAATGACAGGTTCCTGACCTGCTCCAAGGTTTTTCAAATTTCCCTCCCAACCCGCCTCCAGTCGCACCCGCAGGAACCCCAGAAAATTCCGGCCATTGAGTCTACGGAAGCAGAAGTTTAGATCATTTGCAATATGAGCCACTCAAATCCTATACTTTGCAGTATCAGCAGTTTGCATAACCTTTCCATTATGGGGTGCATCTACATTGTCATCATAGAGAAACATGTCCCAGACCATGACAGAGGCTGAGTTAAACTGGTCTCTATACTATGATCCACCTATACACACCAGACTGATTGGGATCTTTACTGCTTTAAGGTCTCTTTTTGGCTTTCCATTTTTCCAAATAGAAGAACAACTTGTATTTACATAGCACCTTTAACATAGTGGCATATCCCAAGATGCTTCACAGGAGCTTTATCAAACAAAATTTGACATCAAGCCACATAAGGAGATATTAGGACAGGTCAAAGAGGTAGGTTTTAAGGAGTGTCTTAAAGGAGGAGAGAGGAGTAGAAAGGCAGAGAGGTTTAGAGCGGGAATTCCAGAGCTTAGAGCCTAAGCAGCTGAAAGCACAGCCGCCAATGGTGGAGTGATTAAAATAGAGGATGCGCAAGAGGCCAGTCATACACAGTCAGCATAACCATTATAGAGGCTTCAGACTGGTTGCACTCAATTGCTATGTCAATAACCTATTTAGGTGCCATGCTGTACATAACCTGGTACAGGACCTGGTATTTATTCATAACTAAAAAATCTAAAGATTTTCAAACCTTCACCTGGTCACAGCACAGAAAGAAAAGTGATTCTTAGCACTAAGTGTGGTGTTACAATTGAAAATCGTCTAAATAACTTTATGTCACATTCATGTGTAATAACAAAGATTTATCAGAAATTATCAAAATCACATTCAGAACTACTTTGCAGCACTTTTCTACAACTCATATCTTCAGGAGTTCCATCTTATCCCTCACTGATAGGATTCTGCACGGCGTCCCCAATGTCAGGCTGAGGAGAGCCAAAAGACCAATATTGAATTAGCATCCGACAGTTGGAGCACAGCCCCAACTACATTGAAGATTAAGCTGGGAGCACTCAATGGGAGATAGGTATAAAACATTATTACGTTGAAGCATGACAGCCAGAACCAGGCATGACAGCAACTATGTTACAGGAAGTGGGTGTTACAATCATGTTTTGGGATTTCTGACTTGGTATAATTTATGTTCAAAATATTACTATTAAGTTAAAAGCAGCTCTCAAGGGGTTCAATTCACAGAACAGCAGAACTGGGAAATGTAGTTTAGGATTCAGACAAAACATCTGAGCCAAAATGTTTTAGACAATGGGAGTTAATTTAGAGAATCCAAGAATATTCATAGAATCATAGAATAGTACAGCACAGAAGGAAGCCAAGTGGCCCATCGAGTCTGCACTGGCTCTTTCGAAGAGCAATCCAGGTAGTCCCACTGCCCGGTTCTTTCCCCATATCACTGCAACTTTTTTCTCCTTCTAGTATTTATCCAATTCTCTTTTGAAGGATACTATTGAATCTGTATCCACCACCCCAACTACGTTGAAGATTAAGCTGGGAGCACTCAATGGGAGATAGGTATAAAACATTATTACGTTGAAGCATGACAGCCAGAACCAGGCATGACAGCAACTATGTTACAGGAAGTGGGTGTTACAATCATTCCAAATCCTAACCAATTGTGTAAAAAACATTTTTCCTTATGGCTCCTCTGATTCTGTTGCCAATCACCTTAAATCTGTGCCCTCTGGTTTACTCTATCTAAATCCTTCATGATTTTAAACACCTCCATAAAATCTTCTCTTAGCCTTCTCTGCTCTAAGGAGAACAACCCCAGCTTCTCCAGTCTATCCACATAACTGTAATCTCTCATTCCTGGAACCATTCTAATAAATGTCTTCTGTACCATCTCCAAAGCCTTAACATCCTTCCTAAGGTGTCATGCCCATAATTGACACAATACTCCAGCTGGGGCCAAACCAGTGTTTTACATAGGTTTAACATAACTTCCTGGCTTTTTTACTCTATGCCTCTATTTATAAAGCCCAGGGTCCCATATGCTTTATTAATTGCTTTGTAACCTGTCCTGCTACCTTCAAAGATTTGTGCACAAACATCCCCAGGTCTCTCTGTTCTTGTACCCCCTTTAAAATTGTACCATTTAGCTTGTATTGTCTCTCCTCATTCTTTCTACCAAAATGCATCACAGTGATCATGGGGGACTTTAATCTACATATAGACTGGGCAAACCAAATTTGCAGTAATAGTGTGGAGGACGAATTCACAGAATGTCACAGAATCACAGAAACCCCACAGTGCAGATAGAGGCCATTTCGGCCCATCGAGCCTGCACCGACACATATCCCACCCGATCCCCGTAACCCCTGCACCAACACATATCCCACCCTATCCCTGTAACCCCACGTATTTAATCCCCCTAACACTAAGGGTCAATTTATCATAGCCAATCAACCTAACCTGCACATCTTTGGACTGTGGGAGGAAACCAGAGCAAACCCACGGCAAATGTGCAAACTCCACACAGACAGTCACCCGAGGCCAGATTTGAACCCGGGTCCCTGGCGCTGTGAGGCAACAGTGCTAACCACTATGCCACCGTGCCAATGTACGCAAGATAGTTTTCTAGATCAGTATGTTAAGGAACTAACTAGGGAACAGGTTATTTTAGATGTAGTATTGTGCAATGAGAAAAGGTTAATTAATAGTAAAGGAGCCTTTAGGAAAGAGTGACCATAATATGGTAGAATTTTATATTCAGTTTGAAATTGACTTCGTTAAATCCAAAACTAGGGTCTTAAATCTGAACAAAGCAAACTACGTAGGTATGAGGGACGAGTTGGCAATGGTAGATTGGGAAACTACATTAAAAGGTATGATGGTAGACAAGCAATGGCTAGCATTTAAAGAATTAATACATAATTTACAACAAATATACATTCCTTTAAGGCACAAAAACCCCACAGGAAAAGTGGTCCAACCGTGGCTAACAAGAGAAGTTAAAGATAGTATTAGATCAAAGGAAGAGGCTTATAATCTTACCAAAAAGAGTAGTAAGCCTGAGGATAGGGAGGATTTTAGAATTCAGCAAAGGAGGGCTAAGAAATTGATAAAGAAAGGGAAAATAGAATATGAGAGTAAACTAGCGAGAGACATAAAAACAGACTGTAAAAGCTTCTATAGGTATGTAAAAAGGAAAAGATTAGCGAAAGTAAATATGGGTCCCTTACAGACTGAGACAGGAGAAGTTATAATGGGGAATAAGGAAATGGCAGAGAAATTAAATAAATACTTTGGCCGCGATCTTACCTGAAGAGGCGAGTTGGGAGCGAGTCATCTGACTTTCGAGTTCCGATCCCGCCCCCGACGATGCCCGATGCACAGATGCTATTTTGCATCAATTGGCCTTGCTAAGCCTGCCCTGCGGGCTTGCCGGCCAATTAAGAGAAAGCCAGTGTCAGATGCCGTCAGTTGATGACGTGTCATCTGCTGGTTTTCTTAAAGGGGACATGCTCATCCTTGTTTGACAGATGATTTTCCAGTGTTTGACAGCATTGAGGTGCTGCAAACACTGACAATCACTGTACAAAGGTGAGCCCTTGCATCCAGGCTCTCCAGTGACTCTCTCCTTAGGATAAAACAGATGGCAGCTGCAGGTGAGGTTACAGAAGCGATCTGTCACTGGTGAGAAAGGTTCTCCCAATGAGCTGGGACTACACAAACACTTCAAACCTAATTACCTACAGAAAAGTCTAAAAACATTAAAAATGATTTTCCCAGCATTTCCTTACCTCTGAAATTCACCAGTGTACCATTGGATCCTTCACACCACTTCTGCAACTGTCATCAATGAAGAAACATTACAGTAGACTCACAACACGCTACACTTACCTGGCGTGGAGTCCGAACATAGGGAAGCCCACAGTCAACCTGGCAAAATTGGAAAATGCCTCTTAACTGCCTGTTAACTACTTTTAACAAGCAGTTAAGTGGCTATTGTAGTGCATGTGCCTTTAAGACAGAACTACTTTTACAGCTCCTGTATACTGTAGTACCGGCAGTGACCACACCTGTATATAAGCCTTGCGCATGCCTCTGTACCCCCAGTCTTGAGACTACCCTCCTCCAGTAAATACCTGTTTATTGTTAAGTTACAGCATCCGTGTGGTTATTAAAAAACAGCATACTCTCAGAATCACGGATCTAACAGTGGCGACGAGTGTCGATTTGAATCTACCTGCAGCTCTGCATTTCCCTTCGAGGATTCGCTCCGGTAGGGCGGTGTAACAAAAAAATTCAAGGCCAGGAACACGGGCGTCGACCACGAGCAACCGCCCAGTCGTTCGGCAGTGAGTGAACATCGCAGGGGAGGCTGTGGAGAGCCGGGCTTGGTTCCCCAGCCACGACGATCAGCAAGAGACTGACGACAGGTCCAGCACAGAACCTTCCCGGACAGCGGCGGCTGGAGCCGACCGACGGTGGAGACAAAGCCGAGCAGCGTCGACGGGGTAAGACAGAGGATGAAGCGCACAGGGCGCAGCTGGGGGTTGAAAACAGAGCGGCGTTGGAAAAAAAAAAAAAATGGAGAGAGAGAGGGTAAAGCAACAGCCGGGTTCAGGACCGAGCGGCGTCGAGAGAAAAAAAATAAGAACGCGCAGAGCACAGCCAGGGCTCAAGGGCTGAACAGAGTCCGCGGGGAGAAGAAGGGAGAGCGCGGGAGACGCCATTGAGCCGCGGAGAAGAAGGAAGAGCGTGGGAGACGCCATTTTTAGAAGCCACAGCGGAGAAGAAGGGCGAGCGTGGGAAGGAAGGAAAGTGCGGGAGATGCCATTTTGTGCCAGCAGAGAAGAAGGGGAAGCGCGGGAGACGCCCTTTTTGACAGTTAAATCACACCCAGGGATGCCGAAGAGTGGCAGTATCTCTACGTTCGACAATGAAGTCGAAGATTGGGCGACATATGTGGAACGTATTGAGGTGTACTGCAGGGCAAATGAAGTGCCAGATGCTAGGAAAGCACTGGTTTTGTTAAATTCCATGGGTGCAAAAACTTATGGGTTACTGCGAAATCTAATAACTCCAGAGAAGCCGGTGAACAAGAATTTCAAAAGCATAGTAGAAATCCTACAGGACCACTTAAACCCCACACCGCTGCTGATAGCAGAACGATTTAAGTTCCATAAAAGGAACCAACACAAAGACGAAAGCAATGCTGAGTACCTAACGGAACTGCGCAAGCTATCAAAACACTGCCAGTTTGGAGCGGGACTAGCAGATACATTAAGGGACAAGTTTGTGTGTGGGCTACAAAGTGAAGGAACCCAGAAACGGCTTCTATCAGAAAAGGATCTTACGCTGGACAAGGATTTCAGTATGGCAGTATCACACGAAGCAGCCGCAAGGGGAGCTGCAGAGATACAATGGAGACCGCAAGAATATAGCACCAATGAAATGTCCAATGGAACAGGGAAGTGCTATCGCTGCGGCAGAACAACACATAACCAGAAGGATTGTTGGTTCAAGGACCAAGTGTGCAGACAGTGTGGAAAAGCAGGACACATAGCAAGAGTCTGCAGGTCTGGGAAGAAATCCAACAGTAAGAAATCTCCACAGGAGAAGTACAAAAAGGTACACCAGGTGATGGACAGTGGTTCAGACGAACAGAAAAGTGACTCAGACTCCGGAAGCAAGGAGCTGGGTTGTCTGAAACTACATAAGGTAACCAAAATGGAGGATCACCAGACTATCTGGGTTACACTCAAGATAGACGGAGTCCAAGTGAAAATGGAATTGGACACAGGATCAGCCCTAACAGTTATAAAACAAAGGGACTACAAGCAGCTATTTTCACATATACCCTTGAAAGCTACAGAGATTGTCTTGAAGACGTGTACGGGGCAAAAAGTCGACCCCAAAGGAAAAATAAGGGTGAAAGTGATATATAAAGGCCAGGAAATACCTAAAATGGATATATATGTATTGCCAGATGGAGGACCACCACTGCTAGGACGTGAATGGATCCGGAAGATACAATTAGATTGGCATTCCATACAGGCACTGAAGGTTGAGGCCAAAAAGGATGACGACGTCACACCTGGATGACTGTCAAAAATGCTAACTGACGCAAAAGAAGTGTTCCAGGAGGGACTCGGAACACTAAAAGGCATAACAGCAACGATTAAAATAGAGGAAAGTGCAAGCCCAAAGTTTCTTAAGGCCAGACCAGTGCCTTATGCGATCAGACCAGCTATCGAAGCAGAGCTGGAAGGGTTGGAACGTTCAGGAGTACTGTCCAAAGTGGACTGGAGCGAGTGGGCTACACCCATCGTTCCTGTAATGAAGAGATCATTGAGTAATACGCCTGGGGAACCAAAGAAGGTCCGCATCTGTGGGGATTTTAAGGTGACAGTGAACCCAGTCCTTCACACGGTACAATATCCGCTTCCACGAATTGAGGATATTTTCGCCTCGCTATCTGGAGGTAAACGCTTCACCAAAATTGATCTAGCCCAGGCGTACTTGCAAATGGAGGTAGAAGAAGCTTCGAAACAATACCTTACAATTAACACTCATAAAGGTCTCTATCAATACAACCGGCTGGTGTTCGGGGTAGCCTCGGCTCCGGCTATCTGGCAAAGGGCAATGGATCAAGTCCTGCAAGGGATTCCAGGGACCCAGTGTTATTTGGACGACATCTTGGTCACGGGCGAAAATGACAGTGATCACCTCGCCAACTTGGAGAAGGTGCTCATCAGATTAAAGGAGTATGGGCTACGAGCTAATCGCCACAAGTGCGAGTTTTTCCAGAAACAGATCTCGTATTGTGGCCACGTCATCGATGAAGAGGGGTTACATAAGTCCCCTGAAAAGATTGAGGCAGTAGTCAAGGCTCCAGCACCGGAAAATGTGTCACAACTGAGGTCGTTCCTCAGGCTGGTAAACTACTACCACAAGTTCTTACCAAATTTGTCCACGGTATTACACCCACTGAACACCCTACTGCAAACAGGGGTACCATGGAAGTGGGATGACAAACGTAGATGAGCTTTCCAGAAGTGTAAAGAATTGATCACATCAAAAGAGGTGTTGGCCCATTTCAACCTAGCGCTACCAATTCGTTTGGCATGTGATGCATCACCCTATGGTATTGGAGCGGTGCTGTCGCACAAATTCCCAGACGGGTTGGAGAGGCCAGTAGCCTTTGCGTCTCGGTCACTAACCTCAGCCGAGCACAACTACGCCCAGATTGACAGGGAGGCCCTCAGCCTAGTATGGGGAGTAAAATAATTCAACCACTATCTGCATGGGCAGAAGTTCACCTTGCTGACTGATCACCAACCACTTGTCTCCATCTTTAATCCTAAGAAGGGCGTTCCAGTGATGACTGCACAACGGTTACAAAGATGGTCCCTGTTTCTAGGGGCGAATCAATATGAAATAGAATATAAAGGCACGAAACAGCATGGGAACGCTGATGGGCTATCGTGCCTGCCACTGCCTACTGTGGAGGAAGCACCAGCAGTGGACCCTATCAAGATATTTTATTCTTCAATAATTGAACGATTGCCAGTAACGAACGCGGATATAGAGAAGGAGACCCGCAATGATCCGACGCTGTCTCGGGTATATGATTTGACGGTGAGGGGATGGCCAACACATGGTGACTCACTGTTGCCAGCATTCACATCCAGAAGAGAACAGCTGTCAGTATGCCAGGGGACAGTGATGTGTGGATCCAGAGTGGTGATTCCACCCAAGTTAAGGGAGAGAGTGCTAAATGATCTACATGAAGGTCATCTGGGGGGAGTGAAAATGAAAAGCCTTGCTAGGGCTTATGTGTGGTGGCCGGGAATCGATCAACAAATCGAAGACCTAACTAAGAGCTGCTTAGGATGCCAGAAGGTCCAAAATGCACCACCACATGCCCCTCTACACCCATGGGAGTGGCCCTCCTCTCCATGGCAACGGGTGCATATTGATTTCGCTGGTCCATTCATGGACTCAATGTTCTTAATAGCAGTGGATGCTCATTCGAAGTGGCCTGAGGTGATAAAAATGTCCTCAACCACTACAGAGAAAATGATTGCAGTCCTACGGACCATATTTGCCAGAAACGGTTTGCCAGAGCAGAATTGCTCTGATAATGGACCACAGTTTGTGTCCGAAGAGTTTCAAAAATTTATGAGAAGGAATGGGGTAAGGCATTACACACCCGCCCCGTCTCATCCAGCCACAAATGGATTGGCTGAGAGGTTCGTACAAACCTTTAAGAAGGCGATAAAGGCCATGTGCGATGATGAAATTCCACTACAGCATAAGATGGACAATTTCTTATTAGCCTACCGAAACGCGACACATGCAGTTACCAACCAGACCCCGGCCATGATGTTCTTTAACCGAAGGTTGAGATCTCGTCTGGACTTGCTCAGACCAAATGTGCAAAGAAATGTTGAGGACAAACAGTTCCAGCACATCAATGAGAAGCCGACAAGGAGCTTCAATGTAGGACAACCAGTCTTGGCCCATGACTATCGAACAGAGAAATGGCAACCCGGAACGATATGCACAAGGCAGGGGCCATTAATGTACACAGTGGATGTCGGGGAGAACATTGTGAGATGCCACGTCGATCAGATCTTAGCGTCACAGGAACGCGTCAACCCCATGTCTCGAGTACCTGGGGATGAACCCGACATACCGTAGCATCTACCTCAGAACCAGTAGCAGTGGAACCCGATGAACTACCCGATGAAAAGGGGTCAGAATCGCCTCTGCACCAAGAACAAGAACCTTAGGAAAGGCGCTATCCCGAAAGGGTCAGGAAGCCGCCCCAAAGACTGAATCTATAAATGGACTTTTGTTGTTTAATGTACATGTTAAAGTGTTAATTGTTATTTGAATATTAGGGGTACTACTAATCTAAAAGGGGAGGAATTGTAGTGTATGTGCCTTTAAGACAGAACTACTTTTACAGCTTCTGTATACTGTAGTACCGGCAGTGACCACACCTGTATATAAGCCTTGCACATGCCTCTGTACCCCCAGTCTTGAGACTACCCTCCTCCAGTAAATACCTGTTTATTGTTAAGTTACAGCATCCGTGTGGTTATTGAAAAACAGCATAGTCTCAGAATCATGGATCTAACAGCTATAATCCTCTTCCCATCGCTAGGAGTCGGGTCCCTGCACAAATCGGGGACCTGACTCCCGGGAAGATTTATTGGAGGCGGGTTGGAAGCGGGTTCGGGACCCGCTGCCAATCTTTTTGATTTTGCCAGCAGTCCCCTCCAAAGTGCCAGCAAAATTGAGCCCTTTGTGTCTGTTCATGGAAGAAGATGCAAAAAACTTCCCGGAAATAGTGGAGAACCAAGGGTCTAGCGAGAATGAGGAACTGAAAGAAATTAGTATTAGTAAAAAATAGTACTGGAGAAATTAATGGGAAAGAAAGCCGATAAATTCCCTAGACCTGATGACCTACATCCTAGGGTTTTGAAAGAGGTGGCTATCGAGATAGTGAATGCATTGGTTGTAATTTTCCAAAATTCCAGAGATTTTGGAATGGTTCCCACAGATTGCAAGGTAGCAAATGTAACCCCACTATTTAAGAAAGGAGGGACAAAGAAAATGGGGAACTACAGACCAGTTAACCTGACATCAGTTGTAGGGAAAATGCTAGAATCTATTATTAAGGACATGGTAACAGGGCACTTAGAAAATAATAATAGGATTGGGCAGAGTCAACACGAATTTATGAAAGGGAAATCGTGTTTGACAAATCTGTTAGAGTTTTTTGAGGTTGTAACTAGCAGAATAGATAAGGGGGAACCAGTGGATGTGGTGTATTTGGATTTTCAGAAGGCATTCGATAAGGTGCCACAAAAGAGGTTATTAAACAAAATTAGGGCTAATGGAATTGGGGGTAATATACTAGCATGGATTGAGGATTGGTTGATGGACAGAAAACAGAGAGTAAGAATAAACGAGTCATTTTCAGGTTAGCAGGCTGTAACTAGTGGGTTACCGCAAGGATCAGTGCTTGGACCTCAGCTATTCACAAACTATATCAATGATTTGGATGAGGGAACTGTTAAGTCTGTGTGTTCCAGTTGTATTAAGATTAATTACTGACACAGACTACAAGAATAAAGTTCAACAGGTCTTTACTAGTTGGAGGTCAGGACTATACTAAATACAATATCACTACACAGTACTTATATACCGGTGGTCACCACCAGTATTACGTACACAGCAGCCAGAGAAAGTAGTACATCTCTTAAGGTGGAACAGGCTTAAGTTCTCTTAAGGTGGAACAGGTTACATATACCACAATCCTCCCTTTTTAGCTTAACAGTCATATCCCCATTTAACATAACATAATAACATATATACATATATAACTTCAGGTATAAACAGTTCAAAGGTTCAGTCTCTCAGGAGGCCTTCTGATTCAGTTTGGATAACGCCTTTCAGTGGTCTCTGATTCTTGTTGCTGAGGTGACTCTTCTTGTTGGTTTCCTATGTATTGGACGTCATCATCAGGTACAGTCCCTGCCGAGGTAGATGCTTCAGGTTCATTAACGTCTTCCACAGTTGTCTGTCGCAACCATGGGTTCGACCCTTGCTCTTGATTCTACCAGTTGATCCACATGACGCCTTATCACATTGTTACCAATATCTACTGTGTACATCAGCGGTCCTTGTCTGGCCCAAATTGTTCCGGACTGCCATTTCTCGTTTCCATAGCCCTTTGCCAACACTGGTTGTCCTACGTCGAAACTTCGAGTGGACTTGTTATTAATATGCCGGAACTGTTTGTTATCCACTTCCCTCCGCACATTTGGTTTTAACAAGTCCAACCTGGACCGCAACCTCCTGTTATAAAACATCATGGCAGGACTTTGGTTAGTCACTGCATGAGCGGCGTTTCGATATGCCATTAGGAAATTGTCCACCTTGTGTTGTAACGGAATCTGATCATCGTTCATGGCCTTTATTGCCTTTTTGAATGTTTGGACAAACCTCTCGGCCAACCCGTTTGTCGCCGGATGATATGGGGCAGAGGTGTAATGTTTCACCCCATTCTTCTTTAAGGATTTTTGGAATTCTTCCGACACGAACTGTGGTCCGTTGTCCGAACATATCTGTTCTGGCAATCCGTTCCTTGCGAATATTGTTCTTAACACCGCAATTGTCTTTTCTGAAGTAGTGGTATTCATCTTGATCACTTCGGGCCATTTGGAATGTGCGTCCACCGCAATTAGGAACATGGAGTCCATGAATGGACCAGCAAAGTCAATATGTACGCGTTGCCATGGGGATGAAGGCCATTCCCATGGGTGTAGCGGTGCGATCGGAGGTGCATTTTGCACTTTTTGTCACCCAGCGCAGCTTTTTGTCAACTCCTCTATCTGTTGGTCAATGCCCGGCCACCATACATAAGCCCTAGCAAGACTTTTCATCTTAACTCCCCCCAGATGACCTTCATGCAGTTCCTTTAGAACTCTTTCCCGTAACTTGGGAGGAATAATCACTCTTGTCCCGTACATCAAAGTACCATGGCAGATGGACAGCTGGTCTCGCCTTGCCGAGAATGCCGGTAACAGAGGATCACCATGTGTTGGCCATCCCTTCACTGTCACCTCGTAAACTCGGGACAGTGTCGGGTCGTTCCTGGTTTCTCTTTCAATACTTGCATTGGTGACTGGTAAACACTCGATGATGGCCGAATGAAATAACTCAACAGGGTCAACTTTCGTTGTCTCTTCTGCTTCAGGTAGTGGCAGGCGCGACAGCCCATCAGCATTGCCATGCTGCTTTGTACCTTTGAATTCTATTTGATATTGATGTGCCCCTAGGAAAAGGGACCATCTCTGGAGTCGCTGTGCTGTCATCACCGAAACACCCTTCTTAGGGTTAAAAATGGATACCAACGGCTGATGGTCTGTCAGAAGTGTGAATTTTTGGCCCTGCAGGTAATGATTAAACTTCTTCAATCCCCATACAAGGCTGAGAGCCTCCCTATCGATCTGCGCATAGTTGCGCTCAGTGGAGGTCAATGATCTGGATGCAAACGCGACTGGCCTTTCCGTGCCATTTGGCAACTTGTGTGAGAGTACTGCCCCAATACCATATGGAGAAGCATCACAAGCCAACCGAATAGGCAGTGTCGGGTTGAAGTGAGCCAACACTTCCTCTGAGGTGATCAATTCTTTGCTTTTGCGAAATGCCTTCTTACAGTTTTCGCTCCATTCCCATGGTACCCCCTTCTGTAAAAGAGCGTTCAGTGGGTGCAGTACTGTGGATAGATTCGGTAGAAACTTATGGTAATAGTTAATCAATCCCAGAAACGACCTCAACTGAGAGACATTATCCGGAGCGGGAGCCTTTACAACTGCCTCTATCTTGTCAGGAGACTTATGAAGCCCCTCCCGGTCAATGACATGACCACAGTACGAGATCCGCTTCTGAAAGAACTCACATTTCGGCCGATTAACTCTAAGTCCATACTCTTTCAGTCTGTTGAGCACCAGTTCCAAGTTTGCGAGGTGTTCTTCATCACCATCACCTGTAATCAGAATATCATCCAGGTAACATTGTGTGCCTGGAATTCCCTGTAATACCTGCTCCATGGCCCTCTGCCAAATTGCCGGAGCCGATGCCACTCCAAAAACCAGCCTATTATACCGGTACAAACCTCTATGTGTGTTGATCGTGAGGTACTGGCGTGACTCTTCTTCAACCTCCATCTGCAAGTACGCCTGCGCCAGGTCTATCTTGGTGAAGTGTTTCCCGCCAGACAACGAAGCAAAAATATCCTCAATCCGCGGAAGCGGATACTGCACCGTGTGAAGCACCGGATTAACGGTGATCTTGAAATCTCCACAGATGCGAACCTTCCCTGGTTCTCCTGGCTTGTTGCTCGAAGGACGTTTCATAACGGGAACAATGGGCGTAGCCCACTCACTCCAATCTACCTTAGACAGTACACCTGAACGTTCTAGCGCTTCCAGTTCCGCTTCTACAGTAGGTTGTATTGCATAGGGTACCGGTCTGGCTTTGAAAAATTTTGGTTGTGCATGTTCATCAATCTTGATGTTTGCCGTAATTCCTTTCAGTGTTCCCAGTCCTTGCTGGAACACCTCTTTAGCATCATCCAATATTTTGGACAATCGTTTAGGTTTGACATCTGTTTCCCCGGAATCTACCGTTAGTGCTTTTAAGGAGTGCCAGTCCATATTCATTTTCCTAATCCACTCCTGTCCCAGTAGTGGTGGACCTCCTTCAGGTAGCACATATAAGTCCATTACTTGGCTTTCTTCGCCCTTGTGGACCACTTTTACCTCTATCTTTCCGATGGGGTACACTCTTTGCCCCGTGTATGTTTTCAATATAATCTCCGTATCCCGTAGGGGAATATGTTGGAATAACCTTTTGTAATCTTTCTTATTCATGACCGTCAATGCCGATCCAATGTCCAATTCCATCTTTACTTGGACTCCTGCTATCTGAAGAGTGACCCAAATTGTCTGGAGATCTGCATCCTTACCAACGTTGTGTACTCTTAAGCTACCCAGTTCATTACTGCTAGCGTCTGAATCTGACTTCTGTTCGTTCGAACTGGTCTTTGTCACCTTGTGCACCTTTATGTATTTTCCTTGCGATGACTTTTTGTTGCTGGTCTTCTTTCCTGACCGGCATACTTTAGCTATGTGGCCAAGCCTGCCACACGTTCTGCATTCTTGGTTTTTAAACCAACACTGGTTCTGATCGTGTGTTGTCTTTCCACAACGATAACATTTTACAGTACTCAAACCCAATTTATTTGTACTGAGTTCCGGTGACCGTAGCTGCATTACTGCCGTGCCTCTCGCTGCGGCTTCGTGTGCTGCTGCCATAGTGACCGCTTTCTCAAGCGTCAGCTCATTCTCCTCGAGCAGTCGCTTTTGTGTATCTTCTTTTAATAATCCACACACAAATTTATCTCTTAGTGCATCTGTTAGTCCCGTTCCAAACTGACAGTACTTTACTAGCTTACGCAATTCCATTAAATATTCAGCATTGCTTTCATCCTTCAGCTGCCTTCTGCTGTAAAATTTAAATTGTTCCGCTAGCATCAGCGGCGTGGGGTTTAGATGATTTTTCAGGACAGTAACAATCTCCTCGAACGTCTTATCCGCCAGTTCATCTGGTGATAAAAGGTGTTTCAATTGCCCGTATCTCTTCGCACCCAGTAAGTTTAATAAAGTTAGTGCTTTCTCTGCATCTGGGATTTTATTTGCCTTACAATAATTTTGTATGCGTTCTACATACATGGCCCAATCTTCGATGTCGCTATCAAAGGTATTAATGTTCCCATGTTTAGGCATCGTTGCAATTTATTTTATCCCAAGATGGCGGCTTCCCGCTCTTGTCTTCGTCCTCCGCCTACAAAATGGCGGTTTTCCCGCGCTTGGCGGTCTTCACCCACTGGCTGCAATGGCGTTTGGCATGCCGCTGCTGCTCCCCTTTCCCAGCGGTTAGTAACTCCCCTGACGCTGTCTCCGCTTCACCGCGGCTCCCTCGGGCATTCGCGCTTCCCCGATGTCGCGCCTCGCAGCCCTTCTTGCAGCCCGGTTATTAGCACCGGCTGTATTCGCCTTCACCACGGCTCTCGTACCTTCAGTCGCCCCAGACGCTGCGCCTTTTTGGCCCAAAAGCGGCCCGGCCCTTATCACCAGCCGCGATCGATGTCCCTGCGCTGCGCCTTTCGGCCCGAATGCGGCCCGGCCCTTATCTCCGGTCGTGATCGATCTCACCGCCCTTATTCCTCCGTCTTCCTCCCCCCGTCTGTACAGCCAACGCGGCCGACTTTCTGCTCGCGTCGCTGACCGGCTTACCCACCACCGAGGTAGAAAGAAGATAGCTGACTGCCGCTGATGGAGGCTTCGAGTTCAGGATGTCTTCTGCACTCCGGGTTCTCGATGCCTGCCGCGCGACGTGTCTTCCAGCAGGGTGATGAGGGTGGATGCCTCTCTTCGATGCCCGTTCTGTGGACGAAGCCGCCGTGGATATAAACTGCCGCAGGGTAAGAATCGGACTCGTCGCCACTGTTAAGTCTGTGTGTTCCAGTTGTATTAAGATTAATTACTGACACAGACTACAAGAATAAAGTTCAACAGGTCTTTACTAGTTGGAGGTCAGGACTATACTAAATACAATATCACTACACAGTACTTATATACCGGTGGTCACCACCGGTATTACGTATACAGCAGCCAGAGAAAGTAGTACATCTCTTAAGGTGGAACAGGCTTAAGTTCTCTTAAGGTGGAACAGGTTACATACACCACAGGAACCAAATGTAATATATCCAAGTTTGCTGATGATACAAAACTGGGTGGGAATGTAAGTTGTGAGGAGGATGCAAAGAGGCTTTAAGGGGATATAGACAAGCTAAATGAGTGGGCAAGAACATGGCAAATGAAATAAAATGTGGGGAAATGTGAAGTTATCCACTTGGTAGGAAAAATAGTAAAGCAGAGTAGTTTTTAAATGGTGAGAGATTGGGAAATCACTGAAAGTTAACATGCAGGTACAGCAAGCAATTAAGAAAGCAAATGGTATGTTGGCCTTTATTACAAGAAGATTTGAGTATAAGATTAAAGATGTCTTACTGCAAATATATAGGGCCCTGTTAAGACCACACCTGGAATATTATGCACAGTTTTGGTCAACTTACCTAAGGAAGGATATACTTGCCATAGAGGGAGTGCAACGAAGGTTCACCAGGCTGATTCCTGGGATGGGGGGATTGTCCTATGAGGAGAGATTGAGTAGACTAGGCCTATATTCTCTGGAGTTTAGAAGAATGAGAGGTGATCCCATTGAAACATACAAAATTCTTACAGGGCTTGACAGGGTTAATGCAGGGAGGATGTTTCCCCTGGCTGGAGAGTCTAGAACCAGGGGTCACAGACTCAGAATACAGGGTCAGCTATTTAGGACTGAGATGAGGAGGAATTTCTTCACTCAGAGGGTGGTGAATCTTTGGAATTCTCTTCCCCAGAGGGCTGTGGAGGCTCAGTCATTGAGTATATTCAAGACAGAGATCAATAGATGTGCGAGTTAGGTTGATTGGCTATGATAAATTGACCCTTAGTGTTAGGGGGATTAAATTCGTGGGGTTACGGGGATAGGGTGGGATATGTGTTGGTGTAGGGGCTACGGGGATCGGGTGGAATATGTGTCGGTGCAGGCTCGATGGGCCGAAATGGCCTCTATCTGCACTGTGGGGTTTCTGTGATTCTGTGATTCTGTGAATAGATTTTTGGATATTAAGGGAATCAAGGGATATGGGGATAGTGCAGGAAAGTGGAGTTGAGGTAGAAGATCAGCCATGATCTTATTGAATGGCGGAGCAGGCTCGATGGATGAAATGGCCCACCCCTGCTTCTATTTTTTATGTTCTTATATTCTTTCATCTCTGAGACTATAAATGCTCACTGGAAGCTCTGGGGAATTAGATGGTCTTGAACTTCCTCCCCGGCTGCTGTGGCTTATGGCTGCTGTGCATCATTATCCTATTGGTTTTTCATGCCTTGGTGCTGCTCCTCATCCAAATGCATGGTGAAATGTCTATAGCAATATAGTGCAGCGTACTGTTATAATTATGCATGCATATTGTAATACCCTCTTCCCCTCCTCCCTGGTCTAAGCATCTCAAATCTTGCATTGTACCCCAAATATTTTCTCAGTATGGGTCCTGGTTTGTACAGAGGTTGAGGAGAGGTGTCATTAGCCATGGTTGCACAGTCTGGTCCATATATGTGAGCGGCGAGGATAAAAGGAATGGTGACCTGAGACCCGAGGCCAGAGCGAGAGCGGGACCAGCAAGAGCGGCAGGGATAAAGGGGGCGGGAGCAAAGGAGAGAGAGCAAAAAAAATCAAGGAGTGACGTCACAGGGCAGTTGGTGGGTGAGTATTATCACTTTTTTCTCTCTAACTTAGGACAGCGGTTTAAACTAGGACCAGGTACCTATAATGTACTGTATTAAATTTATAGCTTATGGGATGGGGGGATTGTCCTATGAGGAGAGATTGAGTAGACTCGGCCTACATGCTCTAGAGTTTAGAAGAATCACAAGTGATCTCATTGAAACATACAAAATTCTTACCGGACTTGACAGGGTAGCTGCAGGGAGGATGTTTCCCCTGGCTGGGGAGTCTAGAACCAGGGGTCACAGTCTCAGAATAAGGGGTCGGCCATTTAGCAGTGAGATGAGGAGAAATTTCTTCACTCAGAGGGTGGTGAATCTTTGGAATTCTCTACCGCAGAGGGCTGTGGAGGTTCAGTCGTTGAGTATATTCAAGACAGAGATCGATAGATTTTTGAATATTAATGGAATCTGGGGATAGTGCAGGAAAGTGTAGATGAGGTAGAAGATCAGCCATGATCTTATTGAATGGCTGAGCAGGCTCGAAGGGCCAAATGGCTGACTCCTGCTCCTATTTCTTTTGTTCTTATGTTTTTATCATCTCACACTTTTCTGCGCTGAATTTCATCTACCATGTGTCCGCCCATTCCACCAGCCTGTCTATGTCCTCTTGAAGTCTATTACTATCTTCTTCACTATTTACTATACTTCCAAGTTTTGTGTCATCTACAAATTTCAAAATTGTGCCCTGTACCCCCAAGTCCAAGTCATTAATTTCTATTAAATAAAGCAGTGGTCCTAGTACTGAACACTGGAGAACACGACTGTATACCTCCCTCCAGTGCAAAAAAACAGCCATTCACACCTATTGAGGTGGGGATGTTTCTACCTGTGTGAGCCCAGCATGAGGTCAGTTTTTTTATTTAGAAGTTGTCTAGAAAAAAGATAATGGCCTAGAAATTGCGGTCGGAGGCATACCTCCGGAGTACACCTCAGACTCGCTAAACAATTCCGGAAGTGCCTCTTGGCGCCCAGACTGCAAAGTGTTGCGGTCTCAGGCCTCGAGATGGACAGCAGCATAAAGGCCCACGGATCCCAGGGATGCAGGTGGTTTGGAAGCGTCCCTGGGATCACGTGGGCCTGGTCCTCTAATGACAAAGGAGGATTCCATTGCAATCATTTACGAAGGAAATCCCCTAATGATGTGCAATGGAATCCCCAAATAATCATACAATGCACAAAATCCTAAAAATTATACAATGTACTGAATTGCAATTTTATTCATAAGTTCCTTCATTGCACCAACCTCAATAAAAATTAAATTTTATGATAAATAATTTTAAACATTTTAATCTGGGCCAATATGTGCATAAACTCATTTAAAGTGTACGCACATAATTTTGTATGTTTAAATCCTTTATTTAAGCCTTATATATACCCTTACGCTGATGCAAGCAGGCCCTATGCCTGCTTTTACCAGCAGTAAGAGTGGCATGGGCAATTGCTGGGCAGTTGTTGGGCAAATAGCCCAAATCTGCACCAGCAATACTCAGTTTTCAGGCAGTTCGGATGATCTGTCAAGGTCTACCTTGACAGATCGCAAGTTCCGGATGTTGTGCATGCGGAAATCCCGAACTTCCAGGACCATTCAAAGGGAATACGACAGCATACTCTGAGAGCACGCAGTCGTAGACACCGCAATTTCAGGGCCATTGCCAATAACAAGTGAGTCAGCCCATGAAAAGGAGCGGGCACATGGTTTACTATTCTTTTTATTTTTCAAGGCGAGGAGTGAGATTGAGTGAAGTAAGTGGGATTTGCTTTGACTCCTGTCCTGTACATTCACTAGCTGTCTGTAAACTAAAGAATCTCAATGATTTGTATATTTAAGCAGCCTCCTGCCAGTTTCAGCAGGTGCATTAGGTAGGCCTTGGGTTCAATGGGACTGCTGAGGTGCTTCCCTTCTTCGATTTTCAGGTGAGAAACGAGCATCCAGCTGTTGAAAACTGCCCTCTCTCTGTATCTAAATATTGTAGGGGGTGGCATGTGCGTCCAGTCAGCTTTGCCTCTGACTGTCCCTTGAGCAGTTCGAATCGCTCCCACACCCCTGGGTTCTAGACACCGTACAGGCGGCGATGCAGAAAATCGAGGAGACATGTGGTTTGGTATAAGAAAACCAAGATTTTATTTAAAAGCAGAATACAACAATCTTATGAAAATTACTGGTGTAAAAATACAGGCATAAACAATTACACTTATACGGGAATGGGGAACACACGGCACATCGAGGGAAAACAATTACATTAACAATCGTACGATAGCAAAATACTGCAGATGCTGGAAATCCAAAATACCAACAGAGAATGCTGGAATAACTCAGCCAGTCAGGCAACATCCGTGGAGAGAAATTTGAGTTGAATCAAATTTCTCTCCACGGATGTTGCCTGACCTGCTGAGATTTTCCAGCATTCTCTGTTGGTATTTTACATTAACAATCCCCTTATCCTTATCCCACCCCCTGTAGGGGGTGGCAGGTGTGGCGCGTGCGCCCAGTCAGTTATGCCCCTGACTGTTGGTGAGCGGTTCGAATCGTTCCCACGCCCCTGGGTTCTAGACACCGGACTTAGGTACAGGCGCCGATGCAGAAAACTCGAGTAGACAAGTGGTTTGGATGTAAGAAAACCAAGATTTTATTAAAATAGAAAATAAAACAGTCTTATGAGAAGTCACCAGTATAAAATACAGGCAAATACAAAATAAATATATACTTATACAGGGAATGGGGAACACACGGCACATCGAGGGAAAACAAACTACATTAACAATCCCCTTATTCTTATCCCACCCCCTATACCTAACTAAATTAAGCTGTGAGGGGCCAGAATTCATGCTCACCAATCCAAAGCAAAGCCAACTGTCTTGACGGATGCACGTTTTGAGGTTTGGTCTTCTGTCCTCTTAGGTACCCCGTCGCCACGTGGTCTTCAGGGGCGCGGTGCTGGAGCTGCTGCTGCGACATACCTTCTTCTCCTCCGCTACCATCGTCGTCTTGTCGTGATGGGTTCTCCTCTTCTTCTGCCTTGGGCGGTCGTTGGTGGTAACGTTGTGCCTATAGGGCAGTTGGCAGTTTTTACTGCCTAGATTTTCTTACCCAAGCGTTAAAATGCCAGTATATTCGTTGTGGCGTGGACACCTGCATTTTCACAGTGCTCAGCAGAATGTTCGTCTCACCAAGCGCCAGCTTATAACTAGACGCTTGGTCTCATCAATACGTTTTTTGCTGCCCTGCTCTGCTCTTGTCGAGTTGTTACCATCTTCTTCATCTCCTTTCATCTTGTCTCGTTCGGTTATTATACAAGTCCTGGGCTGCCTACTCACTTTTGTCCCGCCCCCTTTTTGCGTCCCGGGCGTCCTGGATGACTACGGACTCAGGTCTCGTTCCCCTCCCCTGCAATTGGTATGGTGTTCTTAGTTGTTGAAACTCTGCTACGGGGAGCGAGGAGAGAACCCGTCACGAGGCCAGAGCATGAGTACGGGCGGCGGCAGCCCAAGAGGCCGGAGCCATGAGAGCAGGAGCAAGGGCAACAGCAAGAGCACAAGAGTCAAGAGAGCGATTGCTACTGAGGGCCTACAGTTATACTCCTTTCGAATGGCCCTTATCTGCGCGCCAAATCAGGTTAGTTCATTGTTTCAATTTTGGCGGGCTGTTTTAAATGATTATAGCAATCTAAGTTAACTGGATTTAGATGGCCGTTTACTGCACCTAATGGCCTGATGCATTAATGCATTCTAATTGGCCTGTCCAGCCTTGACGGCTCCCATAAGCTGTTTCCGATTATTTATGCAGACAACTCAATGGCCTCAAGTATAGGCCTAACTGTTATGTATTTTGTGTTCTCCTCCCACCTGTGGTGGCGCTGTCACAGGAGATAAATGGTTGGGTGTTCTCTGTTAAGTTTAGCTCTCTTTGTTCGGAACTTGCCAGAACTTCCTTTCCTTCCAATAAAGCACTTCATGTTTGAATCTCTGAGTTCTGAGTCCTAAATTGTGTCTAGGTAGAAAGGTACCGACACAACAAGTGGTTTTGATCTGTCTACGATCTGGCGTAATGCATATTCAATGTATGCTGTCTGGTTTTCAAAACACAAAGTCCTTTTTCACAGAAACTGCATTTTAAGTTTCTATTTCCCAAAAGCTGCTTGTGCTGCTACAGAGTCCAAGCTTTTAAAAATCTTGCAGGCTTTTGGTCACGATGTGCAGACGCCATCTTTTGGGTACCCTTTTTAAAATGTCCATGCAGGGTCCCTTTTATTAATAACCTTGGGGGAATGTGGGAACTTTGCAAATCTTACACCCCTATACCTAACTAGATTAAGCTATGAGGGGCCAGGAATTCATGCTCACCAATCCAAAACCTGTTGCTTTAACGGTTGTGAGTTTTGAGGTCTCTTCTTGCTGTCCTTTGGGGTACCCCGTCGCTATGTGGTCTTAGGGCGCAGCGCTGAAGTTGTTGATGCGAAGCATCCTCTCTTTTCCTCAGCTGCCATCGTCGTCTCGTCGCGATGGGTTTTCTTCTTCTTCTCCCTCGGGCGGTCGTCGGCGGTAATATTACGGTCAGGGGTCGGTTGGCGGTTTTTAGCGCTTAGATGATTTCACTACCCAAGCTTCGAGCGCCGGTTTATTCGTCGCGGGCGCTGCCACCCACGTTTAACGCCAACTTATTCACAATGTTCATGTGACAAACGCCAACTTATTCTCACTGTCCATACATGCGCTGCCAATTTCTTCACCAAATGCCAGCTTATAACTAGGCGTTTGGTTTTTACCAATGCGTCTTTCGCTGCCCTTCTCTGCTTTTGGTGATTTACCTTCTTCTTTGTCTCGTCTCGTCTCGTCTGCCCGTTTGTGGCCTGTGTGTCCTGTGTGGTTTTGAACTCGGGTCTCGTTCTCCTCCCGCATTTTGTCCCGGTGTAATGGGCGTCCTTGGTTGTTGAGCGGCGCGGGGAGCGAGAAGAGAGCCCGCCAGAGGCCAGGGCGCGAGTACGAGCGGCAGCAGGTCAAAGGCCAAACAATGAGAGCAGGAGCAAGAGTCAAGAGAGCGATTGCTACTGATGGGCCTACAATTATACCCGTTCTTCAACTCCTTATCTGCGTGCCAAATCAGGTCAGTCCATTGTTTAACTTTTGGCGGGCTTGTTTAAATGATTACAGCCATTTATTTTAACGACTTGTGGAGTGGTTGTCTCCAGGTCTATGGTCTCGATGTCCTAGTTGTTTTGTCATGGATAAGACTTAATTGTCCCCATCCTGACTTGATGGCTACTGTGAGCTGTTACCAATTAAATATGCAGAAACCTAATGGCCTCGATTCTAGGCCCATTCTGACTTGGCCTATGTCAAGTCGAATAAATGCATATTTTGTGTTTACTTTGTCTGGCTGGCTCCAGAGAGTCCCTTTTCACAGATTCCTGCATTTTAAGTTTCATCTCCGGGCCTGCTTGCCTGCAGAGCCTTGCTTTAAAAATCCTGTCAGTTTTGGTCACGAGGTTACAGAAGCCATTTTGGGTACCCTGTTTTTAATAACTTGTCCAAACAGGGTCCCTTGATCCATAATTTGGGGAGTGCGGGAATTTTGAGAACCCTGCAACTTACAGTATATGTATGATATGAATCAAGAGAAATATTCGATACTCCGTTAAGATAAGATAATGAACCTCACATAATGTTATTGCCCAGGGGCGCTATCTGAAATCTGAAGTCTGACATTACTAAGAATATTGTGGAACTGTTAGCCCCGATTTTAGCTCAGGGCAGGAATTGGGCAAGTGGGGAGGCGAGGTAAGCGGCAAGCCTCCATGACAGTAAGTGGGAACAACAACAACAACAACAACAACAACTTGTATTTATATAGCGCCTTTAACGTAGTAAAACGTCCCAAGGCGCTGGACAGGAGTATTTTAAGACAAAAATTTGACGCCGAGCCATATAAGGATAAATTAGGGCAGGTGACCAAAAGCTTGGTCAAAGAGGTAGGTTTTAAGGAGCGCCTTAAAGGAGGGAAGAGAGGTAGTGAGGCGGAAAGGTTTAGGCAGGGAATTCCAGAGCTTAGGGCCTAAGCAATAGAAAGCACGGCCACCAAAGGTTGAGCGATTATAATTGATAGCATGAAGATCAGGCAATTTTAAATCCCAGGCCTCATTTTAATATGCTGGATGGACTGCTGACCTAATCACGTTGGGAATTAAGTAGCCTGCCCATCTTGGCAGTGCAGTTTCCAGGCCTATTTAAACCGGGAATGCTTTTCTTCGAGGCAGTTTGCATTTTCTGCATTGAGCTTTCATTGAAACACTGCTGGACAGAATTCTGCTACCATAAAAAATTGTCAGCACTGCCCCGGGTTTTCAGATGCCTCTCTGAGGTCCTGGTGAAGGAGATCCTGTATTCCAGAGCATCCAGGGCGAATAACATACAATTACAATATCCACAAGTTTCTGAGAAAAATTGCTTCTAAGCATGAAAAAGATGTATTGAAACTGTTACAAGTAAGGCAGAAATAAATTTAGATAAATAAGAAATGGCCAATATTCTTATTATGAACACAGCTAGCTTTTGCTAGTTACTTTATTGAGCCATGTGGATTTGGTACAGTATCTGAAGAGATGCAGCATTGTGCTCCTGTGTGCAGGCTGCCATCTTGACTGTTGCCTTGTGGGTAGCCTAGTGCCTCATGGGTAATGTAGTCTTAAACATACAGCTATATACAGCTCTACACAGCTCCACCTAGTGCCCACTATAGAATGACATGCTATTGATCACTACATCCCCCTTTCTTTGAGGTTTAACAAAATCAATATCAATCAACTTTCAAGAAAACAATAAAGATAATATCAGTAACACTTTTGTTAGTGCTCTATAAACATAAACATTTTCAAAACAGTCAACACATTTTCAAAGCTTTACATTGTACTCAAAGATTAAGTCTATCAGGCTCTTTTACTTCACGTGTGGATCTTCTCAACACGGGTAAGTCTGATGTGTCTTCATGAGATTGTTCTGGCGGTGAATGACAAGTTGCAGTTGCGGCATTGTCATCAATCTGGTCTTGAATAGTCTCTTGTGTTTTTAGGAGGGAACGGCGGTTCCTCCTGAGAATCTGTCCTTCCTCAGTTCTAACAGTGTATGACCTTGGTCCTACTTCCTCAAGAACTGTAGCTTTCCTGTTCCATGCATCTGGATCCTCAATCCTGACAACATCATCCTTTGTCAATGGTTTTAGAGTTTTGGATGACTTGTCATAGTATGATTTCTGTTTCAGCTTTAACAGTTGAAGTCTCTGTCTCAGTTCCTCACTTTGCTGTTCTTTTGCACAGCAGGCTAGTGTGGTGCGCAACTTGCGACCCATTAGTAGTTCAGCAGGTGAAGAACCACAGTCTAAAGGTGAGGCTTGGTAGCTCAGCAGGGCGAGATAAGGATCAGACTTGCTTTCTGTTGTTTTCTTCAGTAGCTGCTTGAGAACTTGAACACCTTTCTCTGCCTTATCATTTGACTGAGCATACAAAGGACTGGATGTGATGTGCTGAAAATCATAATGTGCTGCAAGCTGTTGCCACTCCTTACAGTTGAAGCACGGACTATTGTCGATAACGGCAATCCTGGGAATTCCATGTCTGGCGAAGATGGATTTCACATGCATTATGACACTGCTTGCTGTGGTGCTTGAGAGCAGCGCCATCTCAGGATAGTTAGAATAGTAGTCAATCACTATTAGATAGTCTTTACCATTTAAATGAAAAAGGTCCATACCAACCTTTTGCCATGCTGCTGTTGGTATGTCAGCTACTATCATTGGTTCCTTTGGTTGTTTGCTTTGGTGTTTCTGACATGTCTCACATTTGCCTATCATGTTCTCAATGTCCTTATTTATGCCAGGCCAATAAACAGTGTCTCTTGCTCTCCTTTTGCATTTTTCAATTCCGAGGTGTCCCTCATGAATCCTTTTGAGCATGTCTTGACGTAGAGCCTGTGGAATGACTATTCTGTTCTGTTTTAGTAATAGTCCACTTGCGACACTCAATTCTGACCTTATGTGAAAATATTTTGGACAGGAACCTTTTGGCCAACCATGATGAATGTTCTCTATTACTGTTTGTAATACTGTATCTTTTACTGTTTCTTCTGCTATTTGCTTTGATTTTGTGTCTGACACGGGCAACGCAGCAGTGACCATACTCACATGAACACCCACGTCTTCTTCAGTAGAGCTCACATGACTCATTGTGGGTGCTCGGGATAGTGCATCTGCTAACACTATGTATTTGCCTGGTGTGTAGGTCAGTTCAAAGTCATATCTTTGCAGCTTCATCATGAGTCGTTGAATCCTTGGAGACATCTCATTCAGGTTTTTTTTATGATGGCAACCAGAGGGCTGTGGTCTGTCTCAACTGTGAAGGTGGGAAGTCCATATATGTAGCCATGAAACTTTTCTAGTCCAACTACCAAGCCTAGACATTCCTTTTCAATCTGGGCGTATCGACACTCCGTATCAGTCATAGACCTGGAGGCATAGGCAACAGGCTTCCAATCTTCACCCTCTGCTTGTAGCAAGACCGCACCTAGGCCATCTTTTGATGCATCCGTTGACACTTTGATTCTTTTGGTTGTTCAAAGAAGGTGAGTACAGGTGTGGTTGTCAGCACTGTTTTGAGGTTTATCCACTCTTGTTCATGTCTTTCTGTCCATGCGAACTCATTTGTTTTATGTAGCAGGTCTCGCAGACAGGCTGTCTTGGCTGACAAGTTAGGAATGAACTTTCCAATGAAGTTTATCATCCCCATGATGCGTAGCACTCCTTTTTTGTCAGTGGGTCGGGGCATTTTGAGTATGGCGTTTACTTTTTCCATATCTGGCTTTATTCCTTTACCAGATAGATTATCTCCTAGGAAAGTGACTTCCTGGACGCCAAACTGACACTTGGCTTTGTTGAGCTTCAGTCCATTCCGGCGTATGCTCTTTAGCACTTTAGTCAGACTCTCATTGTGTTCTTTCATTGTGGAGCCCCAGGTGATATTGTCATCAACATAGACCCGAACTCCTTCCAGACCTTCAATTATGTGTTCCATCGCTCTCTGAAAGATTTCAGATGCAGATATTATCCCGAAAGGCATTCTGAGGAAACAATACCTGCCAAATGGTGTGTTGAAGGTACAGTATTTGGTGCTCTCTTCATCCAGTTTTAGTTGTCAAAATCCTTGTGAGGCATCGAGCTTTGTAAAATATCTGGCACCTGACATTTCACTGGTGATTTCTTCTCGCTTGGGAATCTGGTAGCGTTCACGTTTTATGTTTGCATTTAAGTCCTTTGGATCCATGCATATTCTTAGATCATTGTTCTTTTTCTTTACACATACCATGGAGTTAACCCAGTCTGTTGGCTCTTCGACTTTCCTGATGACTCCTAGTGTGGTCATTCTGTCCAGTTCATTCTTGAGCCGGTCACGCAGGGGTGCTGGAACTCTTCGTGGAGCATGTACCACTGGCTGAGCATCCTGCTTTAGCTGGATCTTGTAAGTGAATGGTAGAACTCCAAACCCTTTGAACACATCCTGGAAATTATTCACTACAGAATCCACCGAGTCATCTGGTCTGCTTATGGCACAGTTTATACGGTAGACACTTTTGACCAGTTCTAAGTCCTCACAAGCTTTGTCACCCAGTAGTGAATCAAGCCTTTCAGCCACAACAGAAAACATGAGATGATGCACTTTGTCTTTGACTGTCACTTTAAGTCTGCATACACCTAAGCTATCTATTTTCTGTCCATTATAGTCCTTCAGTAGTACTGACTTTTTCTGTATTTTGGGCTTTTCTTTCATATTGTTAATGTCACTCATACTGATTAAGTTTGCTTTTGCCCCAGTGTCCAGTTTCAATGTAACTAATGCTCCATTTATCTGCAGTGGGATCATCCATTTGTCCTCTTTTACTGCATTAACTTTATGTTCAGCATTGTCTATTTCTGAGGGCTGCACATTTTCTGTATCTTTTTTGATATCGTCACATGACACCATTCCTACAAAAAATGTCTCACTTACATCAGTGTCCGCAATCACATTAACTCGTTGCCCTTTCGTTGTTTTTACTTTTGAAAAGCATTGTTTGGCAAAGTGATTCTTTCCATTGCACTTTGTGCACATTTTTCCAAACGCTGGGTATTGTCTTAACTGGTGTTTGTAACCACAGCGTTTACAATTAAAAATTTCATCCTCCGATTGCTTTTCATTTCTGTTCTGCCCACGTTTCTTCCCCTTGTAGGACACAGCACCGACAGCAGCACTATCACTCATTACATTCGCATCATTATTGATTTCACTGAAAGTCTTCGTGTGATTTCGAGCTAGCTCGCTGGCTTTGCATATTTTCACTGCATTTTCCAAATTTAGTTCGGTTTCTCTCAACAGACGTTCCCTGACTTTTTTATCATGAATACCAAACACAATCTGGTCATGAATCATGGATGCTTTGAGCTCAGAGAAATTACATGTCTGTGCTTTCAGTTTCAGATCAGTTATAAAGCTATCAAAAGTCTCATTTTGTCGCTGTGTCCGAGAACGGAAGATGTATCTTTCATACGTCTCATTCTTTTTGGGAGAGCAATGTGCATCAAATTTTTTTAGCACATCTTCTAATTTTTCTCTGTTCTCCGCTGGATTAAATACAAATGTATTAAATACCTCTATCGCCTGTGGGCCTGCAACCATAAGCAGCAATGCTATCTTCCTTGCGTCTGGCTTCGTACCGAATCCGATGGCTGCAATGTAGAGTTCGAATTGCTGTTTAAAAGTCTGCCAATTGTAGTCGATTTTTTCTGTGAGATTCAAACGCTCTGGTGGCTTCAAATTCTCCATGTCGCTTTTCACAATTTTCAGCAGATCTTCACCACCCTGGTACCATGTTATGTTCATTAATAACTAAACATTCTTATTATGAACACAGCTAGCTTTAGCTAGTTACTTTATTGAGCCATGTGGACTTGGTACAGTATCTGAAGAGATGCAGCATTGTGCTCCTGTGTGCAGGCTGCCATCTTGACTGTTGCCTTGTGGGTAGCCTAGTGTCTCATGGGTAATGTAGTCTTAAACATACAGCTATATACAGCTCTACACTGCTCCACCTAGTGTCCACTATAGAATGACATGCTATTGATCACTACAGAACTTAAGGGGGTTTTCTGTAGGAGCTCACAAAGCAACATGGGTGCCATCTTTTGCACTCTGGCCTATGGGAAAGCCAGCAACCTCGTAAAACTGGATCTCGCTGCTGTGATGTCAAATGTGATGAATTCCCCAACTCTCCTGTAAAATGTGTCAATCACCTGACAAATGCATGGCCATACTGTTTCTTGGCTGATATTTCAGAGATCCCCGTAACTGTCTGATAATAGCCTGTGTTTTTTTTTATTCATTTATGGGATGTGGGCATCGCTGGCAGGGCCAGCATTTATTGCCTATCCCTAATTGCCCTTGAGAAGGTGGTGTCATAAAAGTTCAGTGTGGTTGTCACCTTCATAGCCCCATAGAGAGCAGTGTGTGATCAGAATGTGGCTGCAGGTTCTCATGGTAGTAATGTCCTATTGCCTCTTTGGTGAATTGCACTTTTCTTACACACATCCTCTCACTAGGGTCCTCATATAACCTGTAATTCCTATAAATTCTATAGAGGGGCTAATATCTGGTGGGGTCCAACCTCCTTAAATGCTGTCTAATACACCGTTGCTCCATCCAGTACTGTTGCTCCTCCTCCTCGTGATAATGACATACAAGGGTATGCCCATAGGGAATGACATACCTTCTCCTGAAAATCCCTCACTCTGAGGAGTGGCAAGTGAAAATCTACTGGTGGCCTCACTCCATCAGAAACAATCAAAATTAAGTCCAGGTACATGTAGGCAGCACGGCCAAACAAATAAATAAACTGCAAAAAGTGGTTCCCAGCTGCAGAAATCACTAGTGTAACTATTCAATCGCAATCTGGAATCCCCAAAAGGCAGTGGATGCTGGGTCAAGTGAAATTTTCAGGACTGAGATTGATAGATATTTGTTAAGTAAAGTTTTCAAGGGATATGGGTCAACGGCGGGTAAATGGAGTTGACGTACGATCGGCCATGATCTAATGGAATGACGGAGCAGGCATGAGGGGCTGAATGGCCTACTCCTGTTTCTATGTTCCTATATTCACAGTCTTCAGGCTCAGAAACTGCTCACTTCTGCCCGTCTTAGCTGATCCTTGCAACAGCCGCACCTTATAATTCTCAGTCTAAGTTATCCCTAGTGCATTGTTAGCGTAAAAGAAGGAAACTTGAAGCTGCTGCATCACTGGTCCTCGTTATCTTCTATCTTCTATCTATATATATATAAAAGAGTTGGTTTGTCTGTTTGTCTGTCTGTTTGTCTGTCTGTCTGTCCGCTATTCACTCAAAAGTTATAGAGCGTACCTACACGCATGTTATATCAAAAGAAAGCTTATCATTAGGGGAGTCTAATAGGCATATTTACTTTTTGGTCAGACAAAAATTGTTCAGACAGTATACAAAAAACTTTCAAAAAACGGACAACGCCACTCATTAGCGTTGAGTGACATGATGGTTAACCAATCGTACACGGGATAGCATTGAGTGACATGATGGTTGACCAATCGTTCAGGGGATAGCATTGACTGACGTGATGGTTGACCAATCAGTGTGTCACGGGGGGGCGTTTCATTGCGTGTGTGGGTGGGCCAGGGGATAGTGTTGAGTGACGTGATGGTTGACCAATCTTTCCAGTTTTGAAGAAGGGTTCGACCCGAAACGTCAACTCAAATTTTTCTCCACGGTTGTTGCCTGACCTGCTGAGTTTTTCCAGCATTTTCTGTTGTTACTACAGGGGATAGCGTTGAGTGATGTGATGGTTGACCAATCCTACAGTTGAGTGACCTGATGGTTGACCAATCGGTGTGTCACGGGGGGCATTTCATTGTGTGTGTGGGCGGGCCTAATCGTCCAGCCTCCTGAAACGTCGCCGCCATTTTTTTACTGCTAGAACCTTCTGGCTTCAAGGGAAGAGAGCTACCTATTCAGCCAAGGTGACAAATGTAGTATACACTGAATATATTTATGTATGGAAATGACTGCTGCCAACTAAGTTGAAGTAGTTCTGGCGTGCGCCATTTCAGCGTTTTTTTCCATTGTTCGCTAACTGAAAAGAAAATATTGTCGCCATCACAAACAAAACACATCCACAGAGAAAGGAGGGGAGGGGGAGGTGAAAAGAGATCACTGCTGCCGAGCACAGCCACGGCAGGAAAGAAAATCTGCGCCAGCAAAACTCATTAGGTGAGCTGGGGTCACTCGGGCCAGGCCGGACAACTGCTCGGCCTGAGACAGAGAGCGGGGCAGCGGCACGGCGACAGAGAGCGGGGGAGCGACGCGGCGGCCGGCAGCAGCGCGAGTTCAGCTGGGGTCTCTCGCGCTGGGCCTGAGCCGCTACACCACCCACGGGGCCTCCGGATCACCAAGGCTGGGATCCCTCTCTCTGCTCCCGCCCGCTCTCTCTCTCCCCCCCTCCCCCCTCTCTCTCCTCCCCCCCTCCCCCCTCTCTCTCCTCCCCCTCCCCCTGTCTCTCCTCCCCCCTCCCCCCTCTCTCCACCCCCTCCCCCCTCTCTCCTCCCTCCCTCTCTCTCCCTCCCCACTCGCTCCTCCCCCCTCCTCCTCCTCCTCCCTCCTCCTCCTTCCCCCCTCCTCCTCCCCCTCCTCCCCCCTCCTCCCCCCTCCTCCCCCTCCTCCTCCTCCCCCTCCTCCCCCCTCCCCCTGCTCCCCCTCCTCCCCCCTCCTCCCCCCTCTCTCCTCCCTCCCTCTCTCTCCCTCCCCACCCGCTCCTCCCCCCTCCTCCTCCCCCTCCTCCTCCCTCCTCCTCCTTCCCCCCTCCTCCTCCCCCTCCTCCCCCCTCCTCCTCCTCCCCCCTCCTCCCCCTCCCCCTGCTCCCCCTCCTCCCCCCTCCTCCCCCCTCCTCCTCCCCTGTTCCCCCCTCCTCCTCCCCCTGCTCCCCCCTCCTCCTCCCCCTGCTCCCCCCTCCTCCTCCCCCTCTCTCTCTCTCTCCTTCCCTTTTTCTCTCTCTCTCTCCTCCCCCCCTCCTCCCCCCTCTCTCTCCTCCCCCCTCTCTCTCCTCCCCCCTCTCTCTCCCCCCGCCTCCCCCCTCCTCCTCCGCCCCCTCCTCCCCCCTCCTCCCCCACCTCCTCCCCCTCCTCCTGCCCCCCTCCTCCCCCTCCTCCTCCCCCCTCCTCCTGCCTCCCTCCTCCCCCCTCCTCCTCCTCCCCCCATCTTTCCCCCCTGCTCCCCCCTCCTCCTCCCCTGCTCCCCCCTGCTCCCCCCTCCTCCCTCTGCTCCCCCCTCCTCCTCCCCCTGCTCCCCCCTCCTCCACCCCCTCTCTCTCTCTCTCCTTCCCTCTCTCTCCCTCCTTCCCTCTCGCTCTCTCTCTCCTTCTCTCTCTCTCTCTCCTTCCCTCTCTCTCTCTCTTTCCCTCTCTCTCTCTCTCTCTTTCCCTCTCTCTCTCTCCTTCCCAGACAGACAGACAGACAAACTCATTTATCTATATAAAAAATGTTTTTTCTTTTTTCATAACAGCATGCCCCCAAGAAAACGAAGCAGAGTTGGACCCAGCACTTCTGATGCGTCCCGAAAAAAGGCTCAAAGAGCCTCAGAGACTCCTGACCAGACTCAGGCATGTCAAGCTGCTGACCGGGCGAGACATGCCCAAGCCAGAGCCTCAGAGTCTCCTGACCAGACTCAGGCACGTCAAGCTGCTGACCAGGCCAGACATACCCAAGCCAGAGCCTCAGAGACTCCTGACCAGACTCAGGCACGTCAAGCTGCTGACCAGGCCAGACATACCCAAGCCAGAGCCTCAGAGACTCCTGACCAGACTCAGGCACGTCAAGCTGCTGACCGGGCGAGACATGCCCAAGCCAGAGCCTCAGAGTCTCCTGACCAAACTCAGTCATGTCAAGCTGCTGAGCAGGCAAGACATGCCCAAGCCATAGCCTCAGAGACTCCTGACCAGACTCAGGCACGTCAAGCTGCTGACCAGATAAGACATACCCAAGCCAGAGCCTCAGAGACTCCTGACCAGACTCAGGCACGTCGCCAGGCCGCCAATAGACGCAGGGGCATTGCCAGAGCTGACATTGGAGTCATTGACTCGGAGCAGCCTTATCCTATACACCCACCATCAATTATAAAGCAGACCCCACAGTCATCATTGGCAAGATGACCGTCATTTGCCCTCACTGTGGCGCTCTGAAGTGGGAAGGGGAAATTGCTGGGATATGCTGCAATGGAGGAAAGGTTAAACTTCCAACACTAACAGCTCCGCCTAAACCCCTACACTCACTTCTGTTCAGCCGAAATCCAGCTTCAACACATTTCCTCACTCACATCAGAAAGTACAACAACTGCTTTGCAATGACCTCTTTTGGTGCAAACAGAGTGCGTGAATCAGGATTTTGCCCAACTTTTAAAGTTCATGGACAGGTGTACCATACAGCTGGCTCACTACTTCCTCTACCAAACGAAAGACCTCAGTTTCTCCAAATCTACTTCTTGGGTGATGACGAAGAGCAAGCCAATCGCCGCAGGGAAGCTGCTGTTCTCCCCGCACAACAACACCAAATCAAGCTTGAAACTTTGCTTGAGTTACAGGGCATGCTTCATCACCAAAACCCATATGTAAAGAGTTTCAAAACAGCCATCGAAAAAACAACAAATGAAGACCTCAAAGTTGTCATCAAAGCTGACAAGACTCCTGCAGGTGAACATGAGCGACGCTTCAATGCTCTGACCACCAATGAAGTAGCCATTGTCATTGTGGGCCAAGAATTTGAACAACAGGACATTGTCTTGCATATGAGAGGTGGTCCACTCAAAAGAATTTCTGAGCTTCACAGGTCATATGATCCTCTGCAATACCCGCTTTTGTTTTGCCATGGGGAAGATGGATACGATGCCTATAACAAGATCCCACATGTTGACCCCAAAACTGGTGTGCCACCTACAGCCCAAAGACAAAAGATGGTTTCTGCATGGAATTCTATTCATACAGGCTGATGGAACAACAAACTGCTTCAAACCACCTGCTTCAGTGTGGAGGACTTCTCCACCAGTTCCTCACTGACATGTATGCAAAAATAGAAGGAGAGTGGCTTCATTGGTTCCGGAATAACCAAAATCATTTGAGAGTCACAGACTATATACACTTACGAGATGCTGTGGCCAATGATGGCAACACTGAGGACATTGGTCAACTGGTCACCCTACCATCCACCTTCGTTGGAGGTCCTAGGTACATGCATGAGCACACGCAAGATGCCATGACCTACATCAGAAACTATGGCAGACCTGACCTCTTCATCACCATGACTTGCAATCCCCAATGGCAGGAGTTCCCACTCAAAGCTGGTACTGAAAGGCATGAGCTCAAAGCACGGGTCTTCAACCTCAAAGTTAAAAAACTGCTCAAACTCCTGACTGTGGGCAAACTTTTTACTGCACACAATTGCTACATGTACAGCATTGAGTGGCAGAAGAGAGGACTTCCTCATGTTCATCTTTTACTCTGGCTTCAGGCAAAGATTCACCCCAATCAAGTTGATTCCTTCATCTCTGCAGAACTACCCGATAAGGACCAGGATCCAATCCTCTTTGATGTTGTTGTGAAAAATATGATTCATGGTCCTTGTGGGCGACACAACCCTTCTTCTCCCTGCATGAAAAACAATGCATGTACAAAAGGGTACCCAAAGCCACTCCGTGAAGAAACTCAGCATGGGGATGATGGCTATCCTTTACAGGAGAAGGGGCAAAGACAGTGGAGGTTTCAGCACTGAGATAAGAATGCGAACTAAAAAATCTAGCCGCTCAAGTCAACCTGGTCCGTCAAATCAGACAACACAGCAAAGACAGACATTTGAAGTTGACAACCGTTGGATTGTTCCTTACTGTCCACTCCTATCCAGGCTCTTCAAATGTCACTTCAATGTGGAGTACTGCCACTCAGTTAAGTCTATCAAATATGTGTGCAAGTACATCCATAAGGGCAGTGACCAAGCTGTTTTTGATCTTCAAGCGGCTGGAGAGCAGAATCAAAATGATGAGATCACCACACATCTGATGGGCCGTTACATCTGCAGCAATGAGGCAGCCTGGCAAACTTTTGGATTTGACATCCACAACCATTACCCCACTGTCACTAAATTGGATGTTCACTTGCAAAATGGACAAAGGGTTTTATTCTGACCAGGAAATGCCAGCCAATGTGCCGAGGAACCTCCAAAGACAAAACTTACAGCATTCTTTGAGTTGTGCCAAACGAATGACTTTGCCAAGACACTTTTGTATCATCAGGTGCCCAAGTACTACACCTGGCAGCCAAACAAGACATGGCGGGCTTGGCGCCCTGGAGCAGGTCAGAAGGAAGTTCCTGGTCATACAGGGGTGTACTCATCAGATGCACTTGGCAGAGTCTACACGGTCCATCCAAACAACACAGAGTGCTTTCACCTTCATCTACTCCTCCATGACGTTGCTGGGCCAACATCACTTAATAACCTCAAGACTGTCACTGGCCAACTCTGTGACTCCTTTCAAGAAGCTTGCCGCAGGAGAGGACTCATTGAGGATGACATTCATTGGCATGCAATGATGACAGAAGCTGCTCTGTCTTACTCCCCCAATAGGCTACGAAATCTCTTTGCCATTATAATTGCCCTCTGCAGCCCTTCCAACCCGATGCAGTTGTGGGAAGATCACAAAGACAGCCTCACAGAAGACATCTTACACCAACTCAAGACAGCCAACCCCACAATGACGCTGAACTTCACTGATGCAATGTACAATCAGGTATTGATCCTTCTGGAGGACAAGACTTTGGCATTGGCTGGCAAGTCTCTGACTAAGTTGAACCTTCCATCTCCCAATAGGAATGATTCTCCAGGTCTCAGCAGAGAGGTCCTCAGGGAAACCACCTACAATGTTGAGGAACTGACCTCCTTTGTCACCGTCACTGAACCTAAATTGGTTCCAGACCAGAAAGCGACATACAGATTGGTTGTGGATATGGTGGAAAACAATGCAAGTGGCATTATGTTCCTCAATGCACCTGGTGGAACAGGAAAGACATTCCTGATCAATCTTTTACTGGCCATGGTTCGCTCTAAGGGACACATTGCACTGGCTGTTGCCTCATCAGGAATCGCTGCAACTCTTCTCCAAGGAGGTCGCACTGCCCACTCAACCTTTGCTCTCCCTCTGGATCTGACAACACAAGAACACCCAGTGTGTAACATTAGCAAAGGAACTGGTGCTGCTCAGTTGCTTCAAAAGTGTAGACTCATTGTGTGGGATGAGTGTACAATGGCCCACAAGAGGGCACTTGAAGCACTCGACAGAACTCTTCAAGATCTGAGAGGCAACAATAGGCTGATGGGTGGCACCACCCTGTTGCTGGCAGGTGATTTCTGCCAAATCCTGCCAGTTGTACCCAGAGGAACTCCAGCAGATGAACTCAATGCATGTCTCAAGGCATCCCATCTGTGGCCAAATGTACAAACAGTCCATTTGACCACAAACATGCGTGTTCATATGCATGGTGACGAGATGACAGAATCCTTTGCGCAACTTTTGCCACAATTGGGAGAAGGAAAATTGCCAGTTGACAGCAGTGGTCACATCACAATTCCTCCAGGCTTTGGCAGTCCAGTCAAAACAGTTGATGAGTTGATCTCACAGGTGTATCCAGACCTCCTCAATCACTTCAAAGATCCCAAGTGGCTGTGTGAACGGTCAATACTTGCACCCAGGAATGATACTGTCAAACACATAAACATGCTCCTTCTTCAAAAACTCCCTGGCCAAGAGCACATTTACAAAAGTGTTGATACTGTTTGTGACAGTGCTGATGCGGTACACTACCCCACTGAGTTCCTCAACTCATTGCTGCCTTCAGGAATGCCTCCTCATGAACTGGTACTGAAGGAAGGCACCCCCATCATGCTCCTAAGAAACATATATCCACCAAAGCTGTGCAATGGAACTCCTAAGAAACATATATCCACCAAAGCTGTGCAATGGAACCAGACTGGCAGTCAAAAAGCTCATGCAAAATCTCATTGAGGCTACCATCATCTCCGGCTGCGCCAGAGGGGAGGATGTTCTCATTCCTCGAATTCCAATGATACCAACTGACTTGCCCTTTCAATTCAAACGGCAACAGTTTCCTCTGACAATTTATTTTGCTATATCAATCAACAAGGCACAGGGGCAGACTTTGAAGGTTGCTGGCATCAATTTACTTACGCCCTGTTTTTCACATGGCCAGTTGTACATGGCATGTTCAAGAGTTGGTGCATCAAGGAATCTGTTTATTTTAACACCCTCAGGAAAAACAGAAAATGTTGTCTATCAACGGGCTATCCAATAATGCAGAGTGCTCTCACCTTTGTCTACTCCTCCATGAGGTTGCTGGCGCAACGTCATTTAATTACCTCAAAATTCTGACTGGCCATCTCTGTGCCTCCTTTATAAAAGCTTGCCGCAGGAGAGGACTCTTTCAGGACTCTTCAAGATCTGAGAGGCTGCATACCTACTGCAAGATTACAAAATCACTCTGTGCAATAACAACCCTCTTGGATTTGCAAACCTTTATCAGAGGGAGTATTTACTCAGTCTTTGGTTGTAACTCCAGCATATTGTCAAATGCTCTTTTGTTCTACATTGTTGCAATAAATCTTCACTGTTGATTTCTAAACTGACCTCTAAATGCCTCACATAGAATCTTTTATTTCCCTATTCAACTCATGCACTGAAACTTTGTGAATAATGTAATATCACTCCTGGGTGCTTAGGAAGAGTTCTTCAATCCCACCAGTTTAAAAAACAGTTTTATAAACATTCCACAGGGTTCTTCAGTTCCCTCGGCACCGCCGGGCACTTCAGCTAGTAATATAATATATATAAATGAGCTCACTTGGGACTAGATGGGCAGATCACAAGGGCTAGAAAGCTTGAAGGGGGATCAATTTTCAAATTGAAGCCACCATAAGCATCTTCCAACCCATTTTAGTGCTAAAGAAGTTACTTGCTGTTATTAACCACTGAAATAACGCTGAAAGCAACATGCAATTTCTAGGCCCCTGTTTTAAACACCCCGGCCTAGAAATTTGTCTCGGACGGTGGCGCAAAACGGGTAGTATCGGATTGGCTGCCCGTTATACACAGCAGCTGATATTCAGTTCGATATCAGGCACTGCATATAACGGCCGGCCGGCCGATCCAATACCACCCGTTTTGCATCAGCGCCCAAAAGGAATTTCTAGGCCCTTCTGTGTCCTTTACTTTCTCACTCCTGATTGGGTTATTTTCTGTCCTGTAAACTCAGCGTGCAGGGCCCAGAGTAGCTGAAGTAAAAAGGAAAGTCTGAAAAGACAAGCTTACAGTCATCAAATTATGAGCAGGAGTTGTAATATTTTCTGTATCAACATTTATTATTCTTATTTCAGAAAAAGACACAGCATACTTTGCGTCAAGCTGTGAACTTTGTTCAAAAATGGCTCTAATTCTCCTCAGTCCTTTCCCAATATTGTCTGGCCTAATGGTTAATGTAACATGTATTCAATTAGTTAGACAGGCATTCAGTTTTGAGCTTGAGATATGAGACTGGAATTATACTGCCAAATTTGTATCACTGCAGAGAAGAAACAGCTTCTTATCAACACTAAAGTGGGAATACAACGGCTGCTAGAGATAAATAGTGTGTGGATGAAATTGCAATGTTGCATTGGGACACAACGAGTTGTGTCTTGACATATTTCAAGACAACGCATTTGCCAGTTGCTGAAAATAACCTCCTTTTGGGAAGATATAAACTTCAAAATAACTGAAGCTGTAAAAAGGCAATTAAATATCAATTATCCTCCCGCTCTTAGCTTTGAGCTCCAGAGCTAAAAGGACAGCACAGCAGAGGAAATTCTACAACCTGTTCCAAACAGTGAAAATTAAATTCTTTTGAAAACAGCCAAGTTTCAGACTTCATTCATTGAGTTAAAAGAAAAAGATAGTGACTGACGTGAGTGTTTAATAATTCTATGTACATTATGAAATTTATCCATGTCCAGAAGCACCACACAAAGGCACCTTTAATGCTGTCATAATAAAAAATAATCAATTCCTACAAGTCTTCATTTCTATAATATCATAAATAAATTGTAGTTGTGATTTTGCAATGCTGTACTGGCAGGGTGGGTACTGGGTGAGGGCATTGGGTGCACAGGTACATAAGAACATAAGTAATAGGAGCAGGAATAGGTCATACGGCCCCTCGAGCCTACTCTGCCATTCAATAAGATCATGGCTGATTTTCTACCTCAACTTCACTTTCCCGCCCTATCCCCATATCCATGATTCCCTTAGTGTCCAAAAAAACTCGATTTGCAGCCATTATATTCCATGGTGAAAATTTGCCAGGTAAAGAGAAGTTCCAGGAGTGGCCAATGCCAGCCTCATTGTCATATACTAATTATGGTAATCAGGAATTTCATTTTCTTGAGTGAGCTCCACCCCTGTCGATTACCTGATCCATATAAAACAGGCACATTACTAATCTGCTGTTGAAGTTGGATTCTTAAAGCTCGGCTTCTGATGGAAAGATTAATGCTAAGCTTGTGGTTTTTTCTAAAGAAGCATTTCTGTTTAGTTGCATTTTGCTTCCTGCATTAGTTTTTGTTGTTGCAACAGGCACTGTTATTCATATTAATATTTATTTTTCACAAGACTTTGTTCCAGTATTGCTAGTTGCTGCTATAATTGAAAGCAAACGAAGTACTGAAGATGAGAAAGACATTAGAGTGCTCCACGATTTCGTTGAGGAAGGTACCAAACATAGATGCGATGACACTTGAGGCATTATGTCACACTTCAGCACTTGTATTTATAGACCCCAACATTGCCAGGGTTTTTTTTAGAGGAGGCCTGTCTTCACAGCCTTACTTCATTTGAAAGGCTGTCATTGCGCTATGCTCCATTTGTTTTAACTACACATATCCCTCTCTTGATTCACAGATAACCTGTGCAGCATACTGGTCCACTTTCTAATCCCATAGCTCCGCAAAAAAAATTGGACACTTGTACTATGCCAGTTATGTTGCTTTTATACTGTGCTTTTGGCATTGGTGGAGCATCCTCTTGGGCAGTGACCCAATGCCAAAAGCATGTCAGTGCACTATTAGTCAGGATTTGGAAGAGATGATCTTTGGACAGGTTTTGGCTGCAGTATAACAGCAGCCAATGCAAAAAATAAATACCAGGAATTTCCTTGAGGATTATCCCAATTGGCTGTCGTTACTTCAGCAGAAGATCAGCAGCAATCCGTTTACACATAAGGTAGTTACGGGGATCTCGGTAACATCCGGGCTTCCACCTAGCTTCCACAAAAGTTACGGCAGCCAACTTGAAGAACCCCAGAGGAAATTCCTAGCAAAAGCTTGTAAAGTTAAGAACAAATGACAACTCTTCCTATTTAAACAATTGAAAAGGGCTGATCATCTAATATGCAGCTTTTCTGTCTGCAACTTCACAGGGAACTGAGCAGAAAGTGAAAACACAGCTCCATGCTCACAATGCTGTCAAAATAGTGACAACCCATTGGTTCAATATTAAACTGACATTTATGTACTTAACCTAGTTGTGGCTAGTGCCACTATTTATCTTTATTTTTCTCTTCCAGCTCATTGAGAGAAAACAAGAATGCTTTCATAAGCCAAGTGAAAAGTTTCTGTTAAAATGATACAGCCTCAATCAGTGCCACATTGTGGGAGGTTTTGGTCTGGGGATTCACAGGGGGCTAAATTTGATAACCCCTGAAAACCGGTGCTGGGATTGCGATGCGCGATTAACCCGCGCCCGTTCAATGTAATGCAGGTAGCACGCAAACTTCATGCTGCCTGCTCACTTACATGATTTCTGCATGCAGCCAGTGCCAACTGCGCTGTTCATTAGCCGCATGCATCAGCAGGAGGCCCAAAATCGTGAGAGTTAAACCAGCCATCAGTTAAAGCAAGCTTGCACTGCTTAAAGCCAGCCTGCTCCAGCATTGTGGCTGGAGCAGGTGCTGCAAGTCATTCTACAACTGATTCTGACCTGGGAAATACTCAATAATGGCACAACATGGGAGCCAGCAGACTCCATGGTTTTCCGAAGCTGCACTGGAGGCCTTGGTGGAGGAGGTGGAAAGGAGGAGAGACGTGCTGTATCCACAGCGGACCAGGAGGCCTTCCGGACACACGCTCAGAAGGCGGTGGGAGCAGATAGTCGTAGTGGTCAATGCCAGGAGTCAAGCCTCGAGGACCTGGATCCAGTATTGCAAGAAGTGGTCACGATTGGTCAAGGTCAGTGAATGCATCTTCAAATGCCATATCCCACCAACTGAACCACTAGCCTCACACACTGCTCAATGCACCACAACCCCATCATTCACCTACCAACAACCTCTATCAAACAGGACTCATACCTCACATTCATAGCTTCACCTCACCCTCACTTAGCACTGCTGCAAGCCTCACACCCACATCTCACAGCTTGCACACACTGCCAGCTATTCAACCATGACAGCCACATCACCCAAACACATTGCTCAACACTCACTGACACATTTCCCACTCTCTTGCAAGACATGGTGGCAAACAACCAGGGGTAGCAGGAGCTAACTGCGGGGGGCAGGAAGGGGTTGTGGGGGGTGGGGGGGGAACAGGCGTACCTGCATGTCCTAACCTCCACGGAGGAGGCGGTGCTGGCCATTATTGGAATGGTCATTGCTGAGGCCGTGGCCAGTGGCAGGGCTGAAACCATAGAAGATGACAGTACCCTCATACCTAAACCTCCTTCTCACATCCCACTTCCCCTTCATCCCACAATCTATTCTGATTTGCAAGATGGTGTAAGCATGCGCATCTTGCTTCCCCCCGCCCGCCGCCCCCCCCTCACCAAAACATTACCCTTGTGCCTTTATCCTTTCAGATACCCAAGAACTGCAACCTGACCAGGCCGTGGTGGAAGAGCAACAAGACAGTGATGATGAAGGCACATTTTCACTTAATTTCACACTTGCAGCCACCAGCTCAGATACTGACACTGTGCATAATTTAGAGGATAGCTTAGAGGCAGGACCTACACGTGGTGAGACACCAGGCACAAGTGGCCTGCAGCCAGGGCAGGCGGAAAGTGTAGTGCAGGTGCCAGCGTGCTGGAGGGTGAGGTCGCACACAGGTTCTGCTCCAGTGGACTCAGATGAGCACTTCGATGGGGCAGCCTACAGAAGAAGGCTGATGGGTATGCACACAGGAATGCTTGGTGTATTGGGAAGCCTGCCAGAAAGCCTGCATTCAATGTCAAGGAGCATGGAGGAGTCCAGCACCAACTTGGCACAGGGCTTTGTGCAGAGCTTGGAGCCCATCCTTTCCAGCATGGATGTGGTGGCCAGCTCCATGAGCACACTTGCAGACCCAACCATGATGCAGCATTTTATCGCCAATGTCTCAGCTTCCATTGCAACACAAGAAACAGCCACCCAACGTCTGAGTGCTGCAGTGGAAGCTCAGACTTCTGCTATCAAGGGTCTGGATTCCAGTATTCAAAGGGGCTTGCAGGGTCTCACAGCAGTCCAGCAATCTGTCCTCCAACAGATTACTAGGATTGTGAGGTGCCGCCCCAGGGCAGTGGCAGTGTCTGTGTAGAGCATGAATATTCTGTCCTCTCTCAGGATGAAAGCATTCATCCTCCACCAACTGCCACTCTACCAGTGCCCTTACTGTTGCCCGTCAGCTAGCCAGCACAGACTGCTGCCACCCATACCGAGATGGTGCAGTCCGCCGCCGGGCTTTCTAGGCCCAGACCTGCTTGAGGTCATCCTCCAAGGCCATCTGCAATCTCTTCCACTGAAAGTCAGCAGCCTTCCACCAGCCACCCTGCAGCCACTGGGTAGCGCTGCGTAGGAGCACTAGGACAGGCAAAGGCACACGAAAGACAGGCACTAAGGGAATGTGCAAGGGTGATCAGTTTACATTTGTATGCAATATGGAATGATTTCATTAATAAATTTGGTTTGAAATGTTTATTTTGTGGTGGCTTTTATTTTTGCAATGCTGCCAAGTGGACAATTTGATGGTCAGTGACAGAGGGAAAGTAAGGAGTGTGGGACAGTTGGTGAATGGGGAATTGGGACTGAGATTACTAGTGTCGCACTTGCCCAGGCAGAAATGGCTGTCTAGCTTGCAGCCTCCCTCGTCTTCCACCTCCTCTTCTTCCGCCTCCTCCTTGCCGTACAGCTGATGGCAAGGGCTGTGCCCCCATGACTGCTACCAGGATATCGGGCACTGATCTGCATGATTTGCTGCCTATGGTCACACACCAGCTGGACGTTGAGGGAGTGAAATCCCTTCGATTCTGGTACATGGTAGAGTTGACATGCGGCACCCGCAAAGCGACGTGTGTGCAGTCAATGGCACCCTGCACCATGGGGAAGCCTGCAATCCTAGCAAAGCCATGTGCTCACTCTGCCTGCTGCTCTCTGGCAATAGAGAATGAAATGTAGTCAGCTCTGTTGGAATAGAGAGCCTCAGTTATGCAACAGTGGATGGCAAACTGTGAGACGTTGCAAATATCTCCAGCTCCAGCCTAGAAGGAGCCTGATGTATAAATGTTCATTGCCACGGTCACCTTCACAGCCACTGGCAATGTGGTCCTCGCCCTGCTCTGAGGTTGCAGTTGTGTCTGCAGCAGGTGGCAGATTTCAGTGAGGACATCATTACTGAAGCACAGACGTCTCACACGTTGTTCCTTGTTGAGGTTCAGGTAAGCGAATTGCTCCCTGATCACCCTGGGTGGATATAGATGCTTGCTGAAGGCTCTTCTCCCCCTCCTCCTCCTTCCTTTTCCAGCAGCTTGTCCTGCTCTGCGTGGCCTCTGCTCCTTCTCCCAGTCATGCTGTATTCCAAGTGGAATTCCTACCAGTGCACCCTTGTCCTTCAGCACCTGCTACACCACTACCTGTAGATTTTGGCAACTTTAAACAACTATAGAAAGCACCAAACACTTGTAGAATTGTAGCAACAGCCAGTAGAAATCAATCAGCAACTGACCCTTAAGTTGGCGATGATATCTTTAAATCACACTGATTGGCGGGTCCTTCCTGCTGCTGAACGTGTGATCAACTCTGCAAAGTTAAGAGAGGGCATTACCTGAAGCGTTGAACTCCAAAATGGCACTGCTGGCGTCAAATCAGCATTGCACACTGATTGACGTCATGATCTGCCTACACTGCATTCTTCCAGCAGACGCTCACTGCGCGCGTGCTAACACCCTCACCAATACTGCGCACTTGTAGCACTGAAAAAATGTGCGCTAAGGATCCAAATTTTGCACCCACAAAGTTTCACATAATTCAGCACAAAATAGTCAGCCTCAATCATCGAGGGCACAAAGAAATGAAGTAAGAAATGGAAAAGAAAAATTTTGATACAATAGGAAGTGCTCCTCTAAGGATGAGGTTATGGTATGTTTTTGGGAGCAGAGAAGAGGGAGCTTTACTCTAAGCTTGGCTTGTGATGTGCCTTCGAGTGCTTGAATAACAAATGGGATGCTAAGCGTAGAAATATGTTCATTCCCAGACATGGATATTCTTCATCATAAGCCTAAAAACGCAGCAAAATATAGAGATGAGAAGAATCGAAAACAGACCGTCAGTCAGCAATTCTCATATGCACCATTTTGTGCCCAGTTGCTATGGACTATAAATGAGAGCAGGTTGCCTCCCTGTCCTCATTTGGGAAGAGTACATAATTGCCAAAAAAAATCAATGCACAAAAATGGGGAACAAATATATTAAAAAGAAGATTGTTCTATATCTGTGTCCACTTGTAAGATAATCAATATGAAAATATGCTTTTGATAAATATTCTCTGCAATGAGCAGTAATATAGCATTAACTTTAATTACAGTTAAATATAAAATGTAACATGCACATTGGGTTTTCAAAAATATCTGGTAAAATGTGGTAACATATTTAATGATATGCTTTAAGATCGAAGTTAAGTAGTTTCTAATTACAGTTTTGTTTATCTTAGCAATTGAAAAGGTTCAAATGTTCAGCACCAGAAATCCAAATCCCACAGTAGATTTATAATTCTGGCTATATTCCAATAACTTCCCTTTGATTTGACTAGCATCATAAGCAAAGACTTCTCCCTAGAAACAGTTATTTGACGAGAGCGTTTCAGATTCTATTTACATAAATTACCTGCTAACAATTCTAGAACCTTCTACCTGTTAAAAGTAACATTTAAAATGATTAGCAAATTGAACAGTTTCCTTGCAATTAAAGCATATTTTGCAGGTTACTCTTTCCTCATGTGTTTAGGGGGAGAAATTCGGTATCGCTCTGTTTGGGGAGCTATTATCGGCCGGCCGCAAAGTTTAGTGCCTGGCGCTAATTATTGCCTCCGACTGCAAACTTGGCTTCTATCACTCCTGGAGGTGCTTGGAGCACTAAATTAGGCGCTACACACCTCTCTTAAGGCGCTAACGCCGAAGAGTGAGGCGCTTCCTCAGAGCGTTGGCGAAGCTCATGTGATGTCAGTCAGCAATGGAACACAGACACACTAGCGCCGGCCAGTTCTTAAAGGGGAGTGTCGATCTTGCTTTCCATCCACACCCTGCTCATTGCAGCCTTGAATCTTGGCCTGGAGAGACCTGCACATCAATTCTGCTGGAAAGAACAATGGCGAGGCCCAGGGAAAGAGCTCAGAGTGCAGCCCCCATAGTCTCTTCTAAATTGATGTAAGGAAGTTCAAATCAAAATGAACCTGCAAAGTGCTGCTCAGTACCCAAAACCCCTTCACACAGCGCTGAATCTCTCCAGAAGTCTCTCTCTCTTTCTCAGAATGTGTGGTGCAAATATGTCACCGACAAAAAAAGGCATGAAGCGGTCGCCTCTAAATAGCGCTTCCCCAGTCCCTTCCCGATTGCAAAACACTCCCCTCAACCTGTCGTTGCTAGCAGCAGGCAGTAAGGCAGGGGGCGCCATGTTGCACGCTTGACTGACGTCACGATCTGCGGGCGCAGGAGATCGTGGCGGTAGTATTTAGCGCTGCCGCAAAATGTCTGGTCAATTTCACGAGCAGCACAAACATCTAATTGCTTTGCGCCCCATTAGTGCCCTCTTAGGGTGCTAACGGGAGGTGCAACGCAACCAAAATTTTTCCCCTTAGACTTTACTTGCATGGCTGCAATATTGCCAGTTATTGATACTTATCTTATTTCAAAATTACCACTGCTCCTAGTTCAGATGTACGCAATTATGTTTGCATTTTTCCATTTGCTAAATTTAAATTTACAAAAGTAAATGAAAGAAATATTGCAAACTGCAAAATTAAACCAAGAAGGCAACTTAACTATTACATAGTAGTATACATTAGCCTAAAGCAATCTGTTCTCCTGCAAGCTCATGTTTTATATTTCATATGCGATATATTTTACTTCTGGTTATCTTTAAAACAGCACATGATGCAGGGTGGAGAAAACTCAGAATACTTCCATAATATTTAGGAAACAGATATTGCTCTATGAATTGTTACTGAGTTAGTTAGCTTTGTGTTGGTTTGAAACAAAGCAGCAGTATGTTTAAAATTCAGGATTTTTAGATTAACAGATTACCAGTTACTAATAGATTATAGTGCTGATTTTGTAGTCCAGGCTAATATATTCACAGCTGCTTCTGCAGGAAGGTAACCAATTGGAATAACTGCAAAATCATGGTCAACAGCCCAAGATTGTATGCAGTAAAAATGTCGCTTGTCAACCTGTTCCACATTTACTGTTTGCCCATGCCAAGCCCTCATACAAATGTACAAGTCCATCATTGCATTTCATCTATACCCATACGTCAACAGGGCACACATGCAAGATACAATATACAATTGAAAAGTCTTACTAGACTCATATCTTCCAAGAGCTTCACACCTCAGGTCCTTGGGACAAAACAGCAACATGGTGCATGGACATTTACTGACAGCTAGGTTGGCCTAAAGATTGAGCACATGTCAATCACTGTGCACGTGCTCCTTTAACTTCAAACATCTCAAGACTAATTTTCTGCTTTTACAACACGATGGCACACAATTAAAGGATATAAGCCCCACCTGGAAAAAAGGTTTCTCTGGTAAACACGCATCTTTCCTGACATGCCCATTGTAATGTATATACCTTTAAGGGAGGAACTACTTTTTACAGCTCATGTATACTGTCGTACCGGCAGTGACCACACCTGTATATAGCACTGAGTAGTAATCTGTACAGGCAGTTCCAGTGTGAGCCATGTTTAGTAAACACCTGTTGTACCATTTCTCCTGCAGTCTGTGTCTTATTATACATGGACACAACATTGGCGACAAGGCAAGTTCGAACCTACCTGCAACTCTGCATCACCTCCCGGGGTTTCGTTCCTGGAGCTCAGTGGATTGGAGGTCAAGGCCAGAGACTCGGGCGTCGACCACGGGCAACCACCCAGTCATCCAGCAGAGACTTGAGAATTGCGGGGGAGGCTGTCGTGAGCCAGGCTTGGCTTTCCAGTCGACGTGGTCCAGCGAAACGGGCTGGCAACAGGTAGTGCGCAGAACCTTCCCGGACAGCGGCGGGCTAGAGCCCGACCGAGCGGCACAGCAAATGGCTGAGCAGCGTCGACGGAGGAGAGAGAGAGAGGGCAGAGCGCACAGGGCGCAGCCGGTGTTCAGGGGCCGAGCAGCGTCGAAGAGAGGGAGAGAGAGATGCACAGGAACCCGCGAGGCACTACCATTGCCACGAGGACCGCCGAGAGTGGCGTTGGCAGCAGCGCAGGAGAAGCGCGTGAAACCTACAGGGCGCCACCATTGCCACGGGAACCGCCGGGAGCGGCGTTGGCAGCAGCGGGGGAGGAAGGAAAGCGCGGGAGACACCATTTTAAGCCATTGGGAGACGCCATTTTAAACCACACCCAAAATGCCGAAGAGTGGCAGTATCACCGCATTTGACAATGAAGTCGAAGATTGGACTACATATGTCGAACGAATAGAGATGCACTGCAAGGCAAATGAGGTGTCAGATGACAAGAAAGCGTCGATATTGTTAAATTTAATGGGTGCAAAGATGTATGGTTTATTACGAAATCTAGTAACCCCAACGAAGCCAATGGAAAAGAGTTTTGAAGACGTAGTAACGTTACTACTGGAACATTTAAACCCCACACCGCTGCTGATAGCAGAAAGATTCAAGTTTCACAAACGGAACCAGCATAAGGATGAAAGCAATGCTGATTATTTAACAGAACTGCGCAAACTATCGAAACACTGCCAGTTTGGAGCGGGACTGGCAGATACCTTAAGGGACAAGTTTGTGTGTGGGCTTCAAAGTGAAGGAACCCAGAAATGGCTTTTATCTGAAAAGGACCTTACGCTGGAAAAGGCTTTCAGCATTGCGGTATCATATGAAGCAGCAGCACGGGGCACTGCAGGGATACAACAGAGACCGCAAGAATATGGCACAAACAAAATGTCATACGGAACAGAGAAGTGCTATCACTGCGGCAGAACAACACATGACCAGAATGATTGCTGGTTCAAAGACAAAGTGTGCAGACAGTGTGGAAAAGTAGGACACATAGCACGAGTCTGCAGGTCGGGAAAGAAAACCAGCAATAAGAAACCTACCAAAAGAAATTACAAGAAGGTACATAAGATGACAGAGAATAGTTCAGATGAACAAAAGAGTGATAACGACTCCGAAAGCAGGGAACTGAGTTGTCTGAAACTACATAATGTGATCACAATGGAGGATCACCGAACCATTTGGGTCACTCTCAAGATAGCAGGAGTCCAGGTAAAGATGGAATTGGACACAGGATCAGCCCTAACAGTCATAAACCGATGGGACTACGAGCGGCTATTCTCACACATACCCTTGAGAGACACAAAAATTATTTTGAAGACGTACACAGGGCAAAAAGTCTACCCCAAAGGAAAATAAGGGTGACCGTTATATATAACGGTAAGGAAACACCAAAACTAGACCTGTATGTATTGCAAGATGGAGGACCACCATTACTGGGACGTGAATGGATCCAGAAAATACAACTGGATTGGCATTCCATACAGGCACTGACTGTGGCTGTCAAAAAGGATGATGACGCCACACCTGGGTGACTGTCAAAGATCCTAACTGACGCTAAAGAAGTGTTCCAGCAAGGACTCAGAACACTAAAAGGCATGACAGCGACGATTAAAATTGAAGAAAACGCAAGCCCAAAATTTTTTATGGCCAGACCGGTACCTTATGCGATCCGCCCAGCCGTTGAAGCAGAGCTGGAGAGTCTGGAACATTCAGGTGTACTGTCCAAGGTAGACTGGAGCGAGTGGGCTACACCCATCGTCCCTGTGATGAAAAAGTCATTGAGCAGCACGCCTGGGGAACCAAGCAAGGTTCGCATCTGTGGGGACTTTAAGGTAACAGTGAACCCGATCCTTCACACCGTACAATATCCACTTCCGCGGATTGAAGATATTTTCGCCTCGCTATCTGGAGGGAAACGCTTCACTAAGATTGATCTGGCCCAGGCGTATCTGCAAATGGAGGTAGAAGAAGCATCAAAAAAAACCTCACAATCAACACCCATAAAGGTCTCTACCAATACAACCGGCTGGTATTCGGGGTAGCATCAGCTCCGGCTATTTGGCAGAGGGCAATGGAACAAGTCCTGCAAGGGATCCCAGGGACCCAGTGTTATTTGGATGACATCCTGGTCACGGGCGAAAATGACAGTGATCACCTTGCCAACCTGGAGCAGGTGCTCACTAGATTGCAGGAATATGGGCTCCGAGCTAACCGCCCCAAATGCGAGTTTTTTAGAAAACAGATCTCGTATTGTGGCCATGTTATCGATAAAGAGGAGTTACATAAGGCCCCAGAGAAGATTGAGGCAGTAGTCAAGGCTCCGGCACCGGAAAATGTGTCACAACTGAGGTCATTCCTCGGGCTGGTAACATAGAAACATAGAAACATAGAAGATAGGAGCAGGAGTAGGCCATTCGGCCCTTCGAGCCTTCTCCGCCATTCAATGAGTTCATGGCTGATCATCCAAATTCAGTACCCTGTCCCTGCCTTCTCCCCATATCCCTTGATCCCTTTAGCCTCAAGAAATATATCCAACTCTTTCTTGAATATATTTAATGAACTGGCCTCCACCGCCCTCTGTGGCAGAGAATTCCACAGGTTCACCAGTCTCTGGGTGAAGAAATTCCTCCTCATTTCAGTCCTAAATGGCTTACCCCTTATCCTTAGACTATGACCCCTGTTTCTGGACTCCCCGGCCATCAGAAACATCCTTTCTGCATCTAGTCTGTCCAGACCTGACAGAATTTTATAGGTTTCGATGAGATCCCCTCTCAATCTTCTAAACTCCAGTGAGTATAAGCCCAATTGACACAATCTCTCCTCGTACGTCAGTCCTGCCATCCCAGGTATCAGCCTGGTGAATCTTCGCTGCACTCCCTCCATGGCAAGAACGTCCTTCCTCAGGTAAGGTGACCAAAACTGCACACAATACTCAAGGTTGTAGGATTCGCAAAAATCCAGGAAAATACAGTCTACATTGTAAAACCCCTGAAATGGCCACATTTTATGAACACAAGATGGAGTTGGCAGATCACATGACTCATTTCAGAAGGACATACCACTGCAGTATCTTAAAGAAACCTGAGTCACCACCGATTAGATTCCAGAATTGACTGCAATTGATATGGTAAAATGGTTACAGTAGTAACAAAGTCAAAACAAAAGTATTTACGCCTCAAGGTGTGTTAATTGCTAACAAAACGCAAATCCATCTCTGAAATCGCAGAGCAAAGACAAAACCTATTATCTGTACCAAACTCAGAGGGACACAGGACAGATCCCATTAGTTTCATTTACAAGACATTAAAATAAAGTACCCGCTTTTGTCAAAGCAGCCTGCCCATTACTTTAACAAAAGAAAACCCCTGATTTGGCGCCAAGATAAGGGCAAGAAAACAGTATAACTGTTGGGGGAAAAGAGACATTAAAAAAAAAACACAGTTTCACACAGACACGAGGTCTAAGGCAGAGCGAGTGGAGAGGTTCGATTACGGTTCGAGGAGCACGGAGGGCCTACAAGTTCGTGCAGGAGAGCAGGTTCAGGAGCCGGTCCCATAAGGAAGATTGGAGATCCCGGACGATACAGGAGCACCAAGGTCAAGGACAGTTTTAAAAACCCTGGTGAGCATAGAGGCCCAACTCCACCTAGCTGATCTAGTTGAGGTATACTGTAGAGACGGGAGGGTTTTTAATATTAAGGGCTTTGTAATTTGGGAGTGTTATTCATCCTTCGTTGTGCCGTGCGCTTTCTCCACCCCCGTTTAATTATATCGCTGATCTAGAATTGATGTATTATGATAGTCAAAGTAACTCTTGTGTGTTAAATTTTAGTTCCCATTGAGAGGTGTGTTCATGATTTTTTGTCTGCATTGTTTCTTCATTCTCTATGTTTTATTCTCCTTAAAAATAAAGATACATTTGATATAAAACTTACCTTGTCTCACCTGATCCATTTGTCTTCCGAGTCACAAGTTGGGCCAACACATCAAGGTGGTCTGGCAATAAGCCCAGTGTCTAGAACCGGTGAGGGGGGAGCGCTTCGGAACCGCTCACGAGCAGTGTGAAATCAAAAACCGATCTCGCACACCACAAGCTCGTTAAAACGACCCCTTACAGGTGCGGTCTCACCAAGGCCCTGTACAACTGCAGCAAGACATCCTTGTTCTTGTACTCGAACCCTCTTGCTACGAAGGCCAACATACCATTTGCCTTCTTAACCGCCTGCTGCACCTGCATGCTTACCTTCAACGACTGGTGCACAAGAACACCCAGGTCTCTTTGCACTTCCCCTTCTCCCAACCTATTGCCATTCAAATAATAATCTGCCTTCCTGTTTTTGCCACCAAAGTGGATAACCTCACATTTATCCACAGTATAGTGCATTTGCCATGTTTCTGCCCAATCACCCAACCTGTGCAAATCGTACTGGAGTTTCATGACATCCTCCTCACAGCATACCCTCCCACCCAGCTTTGTGTCATCTGCAAATTTGGAGATATTACATCCAATTCCCTCGTCCAGATCATTAATATATATTGTGAACAGCTGGGGTCCTAGGACCGATCCTTGCGGTACCCCACTAGTCACTGCCTGCCACTCGGAAAATGACCCATTTATTCCAACTCTTTGCTTCTGTCCGCCAACCAGTTCTCTATCCAAGTCAATACCTTGCCCCCAATCCCATGTGCCTTAATTTTGCACGCTAACCTCTTATGCGGGACCTTATCGAAAGCCTTCTGAAAGTCCAAATACACCACATCCACTGGTTCTCCCTTATCTATTTTACCAGTTACATCCTCAAAAAATTCCAGTAGATTAGTCAAGCATGATTTACCTTTTGTAAATCCATGTTGACTTTGTCCGATCCTGTCACTGCTTTCCAAGTGCTCTGCTAGTACATCTTTTATAATGGACTCTAGCATTTTCCCCACTACCGATGTCAGGCTTACCGGCCTATAATTCCCCGCTTTTTCTCTGCCACCTTTTTTGAATAGTGGGGTAACATTATCTACTCTCCAATCCATGGGTACTGTTCCAGAGTCCATTGAGTTCTGGAAGATGACCAGCAATGCATCTACTATTTCCAGGGCCAGTTCCTTAAGTACCCTGGGATGTAGATTACCAGGCCCTGGGGATTTATCGGCCTTCAGTCCCATCAACTTTCCTAACATCATTTCCCTACAAATACTGATTTCTTTCAGTTCCACCCTTTCATCAGACCCGATGTTCCGTGGTATTTCTGGGAGGTTATTTGTGGCCTCCTTTGTGAAGGCAGAACCAAAATATGTATTTAGTTGGTCTGTCATTTCTTTGCTCCCCATTATAAATTCCCCCGATTCTGACTGCAAGGTACCTACGCTTGACTTCACCAATCTTTTTCTCTTCACATATCTATAAAAGCTTTTACAGTCAGTTTTTATGTTCCCTGTAAGCTTACTCTCATATTCTATTTTCCCTTTCTTAATTAATCCCTTTGTCCTCCTTTGTTGAATCCTAAACTGTTCCCAATCCTCAGGATTATTGCTTTTTCTGGCCAATTTGTCTGTGCTCTCCTTGGATCTTATGCTCTCCCTAATTTCCCTTGTTAGCCACGGTTGAGTCACCCTTTTTGTTTTATTTTTATGCCAAACTGGGATGAACAACTTCTGTAGTTCATCCATTCGGTCTTTGAATGTTTGCCATTGCCTATCCACCGTCAACCCTTTGAGTGCCATTCCCCAATCAATCCTACCCAACTCGCTCCTCAGACCATCATAGTTTCCTTTATTTAAATTGAGGACCCTAGTTTCTGAGTCAACTATTTCATTCTCCATCTTAATGAAGAAATCGATCATATTATGATCGCTCTGACCCAAGGGGCCTCGTACAACAAGATTGCTAATTAATCCTTTCTCATTACATAATACCCAGTCTAAGATGGCCTGATCTCTGGTTGGTTCCTCGACATATTGCTCCAGGAAACCAGCCCGTAAACACTCCAGGAATTCCTCCTCCACAGTATTGTTACTAATTTGGTTAGCCCAATCTATATGTAGATTAAAGTCACCCATGATGACTACTGTGCCCTTATTGCACGCTTCTTTAATTTCCCTTTTAATGCTATCCCCAACCTCCACCTTACTGTTTGGAGGTCCATATACCACTCCCACTAATGTTTTTTTCCCCTTAGTATTTCTCAATTCTACCCATACAGATTCCACCTCATCAGAGCTAATATCCTTCATTACAATTGTGTTAATCCCTTCTTTAACCAGTAATGCTACCCCTCCTCCCTTTCCTTTTTGCCTATCTTTCCTGAATATAGAATACCCCTGGATGTTACTACCATAAGTTCTTGCCAAATTTTTCTACAATACTACACCCACTGAACACCCTACTGCAAACTGGGGTGCCATGGAAGTGGAGTGACGAATGTAGACGAGCTTTCCAGAAGAGCAAAACACTAATCACATCGAAAGAGGTATTGGCCCATTACAACCCAGCATTACTAATTCGGTTGGCATGTGATGCGTCACCCTACGGCATTGGAGCGGTGCTGTTGCACAAATTCTCGGACGGCTCAGAGAGGCCAATAGCCTTTGCGTCACGATCACTAACCTCAGCCGAGCGTAACTATGCCCAGATTGACAGAGAGGCCCTCAGCCTAGTGTGGGGAGTGAAAACGTTCAATCACTATCTGCACGGGCAGAAATTCACCTTGCTGACTGATCACCAGCCTCTTGTCTCCATTTTTAATCCGAAGAAGGGCGTTCCGGTGATGACTGTGCAACGACTACAAAGATGGTCACTTTTTCTAGGGGCGCACCACTATGAGATTGAATATAAGGGCACGAAACAGCATGGAAATGCTGATGGGCTATCACGCCTGCCACTGCCTAATGCGGAGGAAGCACCAGCAGTGGATCCTGTCAAAATATTCCATTCGACTATAGTTGAATACCTACCGGTAACTAATGCTTGTATCGAAAAGGAAACCCGAAATGACCCGACACTGTCTCGGGTATATGATTTGACGGTGAAGGGATGGCCAGCACATGGCGATTCACTGTTGCCAGCATTCTCGACAAGGAGAGAACAGCTGTCAGTGTGCCGGGGGACCTTGATGTGTGGATCCCGAGTGGTAATTCCACCCAAGTTAAGGGATAGAGTGCTCAATGAGCTTCATGAGGGTCATCTGGGAGGGGTAAAAATGAAAAGCCTAGCCAGGGCTTATGTGTGGTGGCCGGGAATCGATAAACAAATCGAGGACCTGACCAAGAGCTGCTCAGGATGCCAGAAAGTCCAAAATGCACCACCACAGGCCCCTCTACACCCATGGGAGTGGCCCTCATCTCCATGGCAATGGGTGCATATTGATTTTGCTGGTCCATTCATGGACTCAATGTTTTTAATAGCTGTGGATGCGCACTCGAAATGGCCTGAGGTCATCAAAATGTCCTCCACCACCACGGAGAAAACTATTGCAGTCCTACAGACCATTTTTGCCAGGAATGGCTTGCCAGAACAGATTTGCTCCAACAACGGACCACAGTTTGAGTCCGAAGAGTTCCGGAGGTTCTTGAAAAAGAATGGGGTAAGGCATTACACATCCGCCCCGTATCATCCAGCCACAAATGGATTGGCTGAGAGGTTCGTACAAAACTTTAAGAAGGCAATAAAGGCTATGTACAATGACAACATTCCGCTGCAGCACAAGGTGGACAATTTTCTGTTCGCCTACCGGAATGCGACACATGCAGTCACCAACCAGGCCCCAGCCATGATGTTCTTTAACCGAAGGTTAAGATCTCACCTGGATTTGCTCAGACCAAACGTACGAAGAGATGTGGAGAGTAAGCAATTCCAGCACATCCATGAGAAGCCAACAAGGAGCTTCAATGTAGGGCAACCAGTCTTGGCCCGCGACTACCGAACAGAAAAATGGCAGCCAGGAAAGATATGCACACGGCAGGGCCCACTAATGTACAAAGTGGACGTTGGGGAGAGCATCGTGAGATGCCATGCTGACCAGATCCTAGAGTCACAGGAACAAGTCAACCCCATGCCTCGCCCATACGTACCTAGTGATGAACCCAATGTACAGGTCGCATCTACCCCAGAAACAGTAGCATCGGAAGCTGATGAACCAACCGACGACAGGGGGCCAGAATCGCCTCCGCACCAAGAGCAAGACACTCGGGAAAGGCGCTATCTAGAAAGGATCAGGAGGCCTCCCCAAAGACTGAATATATAAATAGACTATTTTCAGCTAATGTTGCATGTTAAAAGTGTTAATTGTAATTAGTTTGATATTTAATTGTTAAATGAGTGTTATGGTACTGTTAATCTAAAAGGGGAGGAATTGTAATGTATATACCTTTAAGGGGGGAACTACTTTTTACAGCTCATTATACTGTAGTACCGGCAGTGACCACACCTGTATATAGCACTGAGTAGTAATCTGTGCAGGCAGTTCCAGTGTGAGCCACGTTTAGTAAACACCTGTTGTACTGTTTCTCCTGCAGTCTGTGTCTTATTATACACGGACACAAAACCCATGTAACCTTGATGGGGGTCCATCGACTTGGACACTGATGGGTCAACATAAGAACATAAGAAATAGGAGCAGGAGTAGGCCAATCGGCCCCTCGAGCTTGCTCCACCATTCAATAAGTTCATGGCTGATCTGATCCTAACCTCAAATCTACTATCACTCTCCATGCCACCCGAACCCATGTGATCTCCCGGGAGAGGCAAAAAACCAGATAAAAAAAACCAATGGCCAATTTGGGAGAAAAAATCTGGGAAATTCCTCTCCGACCCATCTAGGCGATCGACACTCGTCCAGGAAATCACTCTGTCCCTATATTCTCTACAGTACTTACCTTCTGTAAAGGCGATCTCCACCCCAGCCAGGAACAGTAATAAAACCATCTCCTGAAATCTAACAGAATTAGAACACAAGAAGTCGGAGCAGAACCAGGCTACACGGCCCTTGGGCCCGCTCCACTACCCACATGGCCACGACCATTCCAAACCTAGACTCATGTCCAATTTCCTGCCCGCTCCCCGTAACCCTTAATTCCTTTTACTTCTAGGAAACTATCTATTTCTGTTTTAAATTTATTTAATGATGTGGCTTCCACAGCTTTCTGGGGCAGCAAATTCCACAAACCTACCACCCTCTGGGTGAAGAAGTTTCTCCTCATCTCAGTTTTGAAAGAGCAGCCCCTTATTCTAAGATTATGCCCCCTAGTTCTAGTTTCACCCATCATTGGGAACATCCTCACCGCATCCACCCAATCAAGCCCCTTCACAATCTTATATGTTTCAATAAGATCGCCTCTCATTCTTCTGAACTCCAATGAGTAGAGTCCCAATCTACTCAACCTCTCATCATATGTCCACCCCCTCATCCCCGGAATTAACCGAGTGAACCTTCTTTGTACTGACTCGAGAGCAAGTATGTCTTTTCTTAAGTATGGACACCAAAACTGTATGCAGTATTCCAGGTGTGGTCTCACCAATACCTTGTGCAACTGCAGCAATACCTCCCTGTTTTTATATTCTATTCCCCTAGCAATAAAAGCCAACATTCCATTGGCTTTCTTGATCACTTGCTGCACCTGCATACTAACTTTTTGAGTTTCGTGCACCAGGACCCCCAGATCCCTTTGCACTACAGTACTTTCCAGTTTCTTGCCATTAAGATAATAACTTGCTCTATGATGTCCATGCAGTTACCTTAAATGCAGATCGATTTCTCTCTGATCATTCTGTTAAGTCTGTGAGTTGTTCAAGTAATTAATACTCAGACTTAATCAGTAACAATAAAACAGGTCTTTACTGGTTGGAGGTAGGGACTACACTGAATACAAGATTACTGCACAGTGCTTATATACCGGTGTGTTCACCCCCGGTATTACGTCTACAGCAGCCTGAGAAAGTAGTACATCTCTTAAGGTGGAACAGGCTTAAGCTCTCTTAAGGTGGAACAGGTTACATACACAACACTCCTCCCTTCTTAGCTTTATAGTCATCCCCCCATTTAACATAACGTAATAACATATATACATATATAACTTCATGTTTAACGTAACATATCACAGATTCAGTCTCTGCGGAAAACAGTTCACAGATTGAATCTCTGTGGTGTAGTCGGTTCACGTTACTCATTCAATAGTCCTTTCATGGATTTAACAGCTTGAACTTCCGAACTGATTTGGCTCCGTTCGGAGTGACCACGTGTGTGATCTGGTAGAGGTGATAATGGTTCAGATGGGTCATCTTCTGTTTTTACTTTTCCTTTTCTGCTTCTTGGAGACTCTCTGGGCTCCATTGTCAGCTGCCACAGCTGCCAGCTGCATGCGCAGTTCCTCCTTCTCTTCCTCCTGTTTCCGTCGTAGAGCCAGCTTCTCCCGATGTTCCGTAGACTTTTGGTGCTCCTCCATGATTTCTGCACTTTGGGAGTCGAAGTTACAAGCTGGGCAGGACAGGACATCGTAATATTCGGTGTCGTCCACTAGGTCATGGTAATATTCGGTGTCGTCCTGAGCTAGACCAGTGAGAGGGTCGTCTATTTCCTCCATACCCAGCTGGACGTTAGCCAGCTCTTGTTCCAAATCCAGACATCTTTCCTGAAGAGACTTCTTCATGTGTACCTCTGCATCCAGCTTTTTCTGGGCTTTCAGCAAGTCGTTTACTAGTGACCTCATTTGTGATTTTAATACTTCAACTTCCTTTGGAGATTGATTGATCGGACTATGCAATCCCTCTACCGGAGCAGCTGTTTCAGCGGTCTGTTGTTCTACATTGGCGTGAGTCAGCGTACTTTTGGCATCCAATGGCTGCTCTGCTGCAGTCGTTTCAGTCTGTGTCGTCACATCAGCCATCTCAATGACTTTTGAGAGCTCCGAACCCTTTTCCTTTGAAGATCGCAGCTCGTGTTCAAGTTTTTCCCATTTCAGAGTCTTGTCCCTCAGCATATGAAGGAGTTGGCTGACCGTTAACTCTTCTGACACCAGATTATGGCACGCACCTTCAGAACCTGAATCAGCTTTGATTCGTTCGGCCTCCTCGCGCAGATGGTTGGTGTGCTCCTGCTCCATTTTCTCCATCAGTTGCTTCTGTTGCCTTTCCAGATTCTCCCACTCTGTAACAAAGAACTTTTTTATTTCATTCATCTCTTGCTCAAAATGGCGAATCATTTGTTCTAATTGCTGTTGTAGTTTGAAATGGAGTTGAGTTTGAGCCCAGTGTCCCTCAAGAATGTGCATATCAGTAGACTTGACAGACTCAGAATTCTCTGTTAAACTATGTTGTTGTTGCTCAGTGGAATTCTGTGCTGAAACTTTGTCTTTTGCACATGGGTTGGTCTTACCATCATCAGTTCTAGAGTCTGGGCTGATTATCTGCACCGAGTTCTCACTCTTTATGGCTTTTAGCGAATGCCAGTCCATATTTATGTTTCTAAACCACTCCCGGCCTAGTAGTGGTGGACCTCCCTCCGGTAGCACATATAAGTCCATTATTTGACTTCCTTCGCCCTTGTTGGCCACTGCAACCTTTATTGTCCCGATGGGGTACACTCTCTGCCCCGTGTAGGTTGTCAATATAATCTCCGTATCCTGTAGGGGAATATGTTGGAATAACCTTCTGTAATCTTTCTTATTCATGACCGACAATGCCGATCCAGTGTCCAATTCCATTTTTACTTGGACTCCTTCTATCTGAAGAGTAACCCAAATTGTCTGGAGGTCTGCACCCTTACCAACGTTGAGTACCCTTAAGCTAGCCAGTTCAATACTGCTTAAGCCAGCCAGTTCATTACTGCTAGCGTCTGAATCGGACTCCTGTTCAGCCACCTTGTGTACTTTTGCGTATTTTCCTTGCGGTGACTTCTTGTTGCTGGTTTTCTTCCCTGACCTGCATACTCTAGCTATATGTCCAAGCCTACCACAAGTTCTACATTCTTGGTTTTTAAACCAACACTGGTTCTGATCATGCGTTGTCTTTCCACAACGATAACATTTGCCAGAACTCACACCCAATTTGTGTGCACTGAGCTCCGGTGACCGTAGCTGCATTACTGCCGTGCCTCTCGCTGCGGCTTCGTGTGCTGCTGCCATAGTGACCGCCTTCTCAAGCGTCAGCTCATTCTCCTCGAGCAGTCGCTTTTGTGTATCCTGTTTAAATAAACCACACACAAATTTGTCTCGTAGTGCATCTGTCAGTCCCGTTCCAAACTGGCAATATTTCGCTAATTTACGCAATTCCAGCAAATATTCAGCATTGCTTTCATGCTGTAGCTGCCTTCTGTCGTAAAATTTAAATCGTTCCGCTAGCATCAGCGGCGTGGGGTTTAGATGATCTTTCAGGACAGTAACAATCTCATCGAACGTCTTATCCGCCGGTTCATCTGGTGATAACAGGTGTTTCAATTGCCCGTATGTCTTCGCACCCATTAAATTTAATAATGTTAGTGCTTTATCAGCCTCACGAATTTTATTGGCCTTACAATAATTTTTAACTCGTTCAACATATATGGCCCAATCTTCGATGTCACTATCAAAGTTGCTAATATTCCCGTGTTTAGGCATTGTAGTACTTTATCAGATTTGCAATTTCTCAGATTTTTTTTTTACTGCTATCCAAGATGGCGGCTTCCCGCTCTTGCCGTCGTCCTCCGCCCACAAAATGGCGGTTTTCCCGCACTTGGCGGTCTTCACCCGTCCCCCGACGCCGTCTCCCTTCAGCCCCGAGTGCGGCCCTTATCTCCGCCGCGATCGATGGCCCGCGCTTTTCACCGCGGCTCTCGCGCCTTCAGTGTCTGCCGACGCTGCGCCTTTCAGCCCGAGTGCGGCCCTTATCAGGGATTGCGATCGATGGCCCTTCTACCTCCGACTTCCCCCAGCCCTGTCTTTGCAGCCAACGCTGCTTGGCTTACCCACCACCGAGGTTGAAAAAGAAGCTGCAGGATGTCTTCTGTCCTCCAGTTTTCAGTCGCTGATGGAGGCTTCAGGGTCCTAATGCCTGTCACTTCCAGTGGGGTGGTGAGATTTGAAACCTCTCTTCAACGTCCTGTCTGTGGACGAAGCCACCGTGGAATAACTGCCGCAGGGTAAGAACCTGACTCGTCGCCAGTGTTAAGTCTGTGAGTTGTTCAAGTAATTAATACTCAGACTTAATCAGTAACAATAAAACAGGTCTTTACTGGTTGGAGGTAGGGACTACACTGAATACAAGATTACTGCACAGTGCTTATATACCGGTGTGTTCACCCCCGGTATTACGTCTACAGCAGCCTGAGAAAGTAGTACATCTCTTAAGGTGGAACAGGCTTAAGCTCTCTTAAGGTGGAACAGGTTACATACACAACACATTCCTCTGCAACTCCTCATTTTCAAGCTCCTTTAGGGCAAGAAGAAATCCCCGAGGATTGTCCATCATAACACCAAAGGCCCAAGAGAGCGGAGAGCCAGAGCGGCAGAGTACTTTAAACAGAGCGGGAGCGAAGAGCCAGAGCGGCAGAGTACTTTAAACAGAGCGGGAGTGGAGAGCCAGAGCAGCAGAGTACTTTAAACAATGGGAGCTGAGAGCCAGAGCGGCAGAGTACTTTAAACAACGGGAGCTGAGAGCCAGAGCGGCAGAGTACTTTAAACAATGGGAGCTGAGAGCCAGAGCGGCAGAGTACTTTAAACAGAGCAGGAGTGGAGAGCCAGAGCGGCAGAGTACTTTAAACAATGGGAGCTGAGAGCCAGAGCGGCAGAGTACTTTAAACAGAGCGGGAGCGAAGAGCCAGAGCGGCAGAGTACTTTAAACAACGGGAGCTGAGAGCCAGAGCGGCAGAGTACTTTAAACAATGGGAGCTGAGAGCCAGAGCGGCAGAGTACTTTAAACAGAGCAGGAGTGGAGAGCCAGAGCGGCAGAGTACTTTAAACAGAGCGGGAGTGGAGAGCCAGAGTGGCAGATACTTTAAACAGCGGGAGTGGAGAGCCAGAGTGGCAGATACTTTAAACAGCGGGAGTGGGGAGCCAGAGCGGGAGTGGTGAGCCAGAGCGGCAGATTACTATAAACAGCGGGAGCGGAGAGCCAGAGTGGCCCTCGAGCCTGCTCCGCTATTCAATGAGATCATGGCTGATCATCCAAATTCAGTACCCTGTCCCTGCTTTCTCCCCCTATCCCTTGATCCCTTTAGCCTTAAGAAATATATCTAACTCCTTCTTTAATATATTTAATGAATTGGCCTCAATTGTCTTCTGTGGTAGAGAATTCCACAGGTTCACCACTTTCTGGGTGAAGAAATTCCTCTTCATCTCAGTCCTAAACAGCTTACCCCTTATCCTTAGACTGTGAGCCCTGGTTCTGGACACCCCCGCCATCGGGAACAGCCTTCCTGCATCTAGTCTGTCTAGTCCTGTTAGAATTTTATAAGTTTCAATGAGATCCCCTCTCATTCTTCTAAACTCCAGCGAGTATAAGCCCAATCGACCCAATCTCTCCTCATACGTCATTCCTGCCATCCCAGGTATCAGCCTGGTGAATCTTCGCTGCACTCCCTCCATGGCAAGAACATCCTTCCTCAGATAAGGTGACCAAAACTGCACATAATACTCAAGATGCGGTTGTGGTGTATGTAACCTGTTCCACCTTAAGAGAACTTAAGCCTGTTCCACCTTAAGAGATGTACTACTTTCTCTGGCTGCTGTATACGTAATACCGGTGGTGACCACCGGTATATAAGTACTGTGTAGTGATATTGTATTTAGTATAGTCCTGACCTCCAACTAGTAAAGACCTGTTGAAACTTTATTCTTGTAGTCTGTGTCAGTAATTAATCTTAATACAACTGGAACACACAGACTTAACAGTGGCGACGAGTCCGATTCTTACCCTGCGGCAGTTTATATCCACGGATGTTTCGTCCACAGAACGGGCGTCGAAGAGAGGCATCCACCCTCATCACCCTGCTGGAAGACACGTCGCACGGCAGGCATCGAGAACCCGGAGTGCAGAAGACATCCTGAACTCGAAGCCTCCATCAGCGGCAGTCAGCTATCTTCTTTCTACCTCGGTGGTGGGTAAGCCGGTCAGCGACGCGAGCAGAAAGTCGGCCGCGTTGGCTGTACAGACGGGGGGAGGAAGACGGAGGAATAAGGGCGGTGAGATCGATCGCGACCGGAGATAAGGGCCGGGCCAATTCGGGCCGAAAGGCGCAGCGCGGGGACATCGATCGCGGCTGGTGATAAGGGCCGGGCCGCTTTCGGGCCAAAAAGGCGCAGCGTCTGGGGCGACTGAAGGCGCAAGAGCCGCGGTGAAGGTGAACGCAGCCAGTGCTAATAACTGGGCTGCAAGAAGGGCTGCGAGGCGCGACATCAGGGAAGCGCGAATGCCCGAGGGAGCCGCAGTGAAGCGGAGACAGCGTCGGGGGAGTTACTAACCGCTGGGAAAGGGGAGCAGCAGCGGCACGCCAAACGCCATTGCAGCCAGTGGGTGAAGACCGCCAAGCGCGGGAAAACTGCCATTTTGTAGGTGGAGGACGAAGACAAGAGCGGGAAGCCGCCATCTTGGGATAAAATTAAAAAAAATTAAAAAAAATAAAATAAATTGCAACGATGCCTAAACATGGGAACATTAATACCTTTGATAGCGACATCGAAGATTGGGCCATGTATGTAGAATGCATACAAAATTATTGTAAAGCAAATAAAATCCCAGATGCAGGGAAAGCACTAACTTTATTGAACTTAATGGGTGCGAAGACGTACGGGCAATTGAAACATCTTTTATCACCAGATGAACCGACGGATAAGACATTCGAGGAGATTGTTACTGTCCTGAAAAATCATCTAAACCCCACGCTGCTGATGCTAACGGAACAATTTAAATTTTACAGCAGAAGGCAGCTGAAGGATGAAAGCAATGCTGAATATTTAATGGAATTGCGTAAGCTAGCAAAGTACTGTCAGTTTGGAACGGGACTAACAGACGCGCTAAGAGATAAATTTGTGTGTGGATTATTAAAAGAAGATACACAAAAGCGACTGCTCGAGGAGAATGAGCTGACGCTTGAGAAAGCGGTCACTATGGCAGCAGCACACGAAGCTGCTGCGAGAGGCACGGCAGTAATGCAGCTACGGTCACTGGAACACAGTACAAATAAATTGGGTTTGAGTACTGTAAAATGTTATTGTTGTGGAAAGACAACACACGATCAGAACCAGTGTTAGTTTAAAAACCAAGAATGCAGAACGTGTGGCAGGCTTGGCCACATAGCTAAAGTATGCCGGTCAGGAAAGAAGACCAGCAACAAAAAGTCACCGCAAGGAAAATACATAAAGGTGCACAAGGTGACAAAGACCAGTTCGAACGAACAGAAGTCAGATTCAGACGCTAGCAGTAATGAACTGGGTAGCTTAAGAGTACACAACGTTGGTAAGGATGCAGATCTCCAGACAATTTGGGTCACCCTTCAGATAGCAGGAGTCCAAGTAAAGATGGAATTGGACACTGGATCGGCATTGACGGTCATGAATAAGAAAGATTACAAAAGGTTATTCCAACATATTCCCCTACGGGATACGGAGATTATATTGAAAACATACACGGGGCAAAGAGTGTACCCCATCGGAAAGATAGAGGTAAAAGTGGTCCACTAGGGCAAAGAAAGCCAAGTAATGGACTTATATGTGCTACCTGAAGGAGGTCCACCACTACTGGGACGGGAGTGGATTAGGAAAATGAATATGGACTGGCACTCCTTAAAAGCACTAACGGTAGATTCCGGGGAAACAGATGTCAAACCTAAACAATTGTCCAAAATATTGGATGATGCTAAAGAGGTGTTCCAGCAAGGACTGGGAACACTGAAAGGAATTACGGCAAACATCAAGATTGATGAACATGCACAACCAAAATTTTTCAAAGCCAGACCGGTACCCTATGCAATACGACCTACTGTAGAAGCGGAACTGGAAGCGCTAGAACGTTCAGGTGTACTGTCTAAGGTAGATTGGAGTGAGTCGGCTACGCCCATTGTTCCCGTTATGAAACGTCCTTCGAGCAACAAGCCAGGAGAACCAGGGAAGGTTCGCATCTGTGGAGATTTCAAGATCACCGTTAATCCGGTGTTTCACACGGTGCAGTATCCGCTTCCGCGGATTGAGGATATTTTTGCTTCATTGTCTGGCGGGAAACACTTCACCAAGATAGACCTGGCGCAGGCGTACTTGCAGATGGAGGTTGAAGAAGAGTCACGCCAGTACCTCACGATCAACACGCATAGAGGTTTGTACCGGTAGAATAGGCTGGTTTTTGGAGTGGCATCGGCTCTGGCAATTTGGCAGAGGGCCATGGAGCAGGTATTACAGGGAATTCCAGGCACACAATGTTACCTGGACGATATTCTGATTACAGGTGATGGTGATGAAGAACACCTCGCAAACTTGGAACTGGTGCTCAACAGACTGAAAGAGTATGGGCTAGATTTTCAGTAGCTTGCACCAGCAGTTAGCGCCTTAAGAGAAGTGATTTCCGGGCGCTATGCGTGTAGCGCCCGGGCGCAGCGCAGTTTGCGCCCCGCCCCAAATTAAGTTGCCCGTTAGCGCCGGCGCAAAGTTTAGCGCCCGCCCGGATGCGCGCGCAGAAAATGACGTCACATCCTCGTGCAACGCCCTTTGGCCGCCCCGATTGCAAACTTCAGTCGGACCGCCCCATTGTGCGGCGGGCGGCCGGAGCGTTTGGAAAAAGGAACGCAACACAACCAGCGCGGGCCCCGGGGGGCGCTAATTAAAGGGAACGTCCTCTCCAGTATAAAGGCCATCCATTTTTCAGAAAACAGTCTTGTGCAACGCATTTCTGGAGACACAACAAGGAGGATAGCTAACTGGTTTCAAGCAGCAAGAGGCAGGTATTTTTGGACTCAGGCAACAGCGCTGCAAGTGGCCATTTGGAAATTAGACTGTTTGCCAGGATTTGATGGGGGCTGCATGGGGTGCCAACGCGCAGCTGCAGCGCCATGTCCGTAGGGCTCGCAGACGCATTGTGAGAGGGGCAGCCCTGGCTAGAGGCAGAGGGGGCTACAGGCGTCGGCCACGTAGGCCTTACCCAGTCAGGCTATACCGCCAGCAGCGCTCCTACCTAAACATGAGTGCCGCGCGATGTGTTAGAAGGCTCCGATTCCGAAATGAGGTGATTGCAGAGATCTGCCACCTGCTTCGCCGAGATCTGCGGCCAAAGCTCAGGTGCAGGACGTCTCTGTCGGTGGAAGTGAAGGTGACGGTGGCATTGAACTTCTATGCCACCGGCTCCTTCCAATACGCTGCTGGGGACATAGCAAACATCTCCCAGTATGGCGCGCATCGCTGCATCCGCCACGTGACCGAAGCACTGGTCAGAAGGAGAAGCCAATTCATCTCCTTCCCCATGGCCCTCGAGAGCCAGCATCAGCGCGCATTGGGATTTGCCAGACTCGGGGAATTCCCCTTGGTGCAGGGCGCCATTGACTGTACGCATGTGGCTTTGCGGGCCCCTCTGGAGCATGGCAAGCAGTATCGCAACAGGAAGGGCTACCATTCTCTGAATGTGCAGCTGGTATGTGACCACAAGCAGCGCATCATGGCAGTCAATGCCAGCTTCCCAGGCAGCAGCCACGATGCCTTTATCCTGCGGCAGAGTACTGTGCATGACATGTTCCAGGCACAGCCTTCCCCAAGAGGATGGCTCATCGGGGACAAAGGCTATCCTTTGTGCACCTGGCTCATGACCCCGCTCCGCGCGCCCAGGACCGCTGCTGAAGAGGCCTACAACGAGAGCCATCAAACCACCCGCAACATCATCGAGCTAACTATTGGGGTCCTCAAGCAGCGGTTCCGCTGCCTTGATCGCTCCGGAGGAGCTCTCCAGTATTCGCCGGACCGGGTCTCCCAATTTGTGGTGGTTTGCTGCATGCTACACAACCTGGCTATCCGCAGGACTCAGGCACTGCCACCTGACGTTGGACCAGCACCTCAGGAGGAGGAGCAGGAGGAGCATGAGGAGGAGGAGGAGGAGCAGGAGTACGTTCCCAGGAGGGAGCGACCAGGGCCAAGGGCCGCACGACGCCACCTTATTACACGGTACTTCTAAGCCCCCTGTCAGGGAATGGCCAGGGGCCATGAGGGAAGATGAATGCAGCCGCTCCGCAAGCCCTCAGCCGGCGAAGCCAACAAACACTAAGAAGAACAACCATGGAGACTGCATGAATAAAGATAATTTTTTATTGCACAAAAATGAAATGCCCTTCCCACATGAATCCCCAAAAACAATAAACGGGCCCCACAAAAAGCCCAACAAACGACTCACTCGCACAAACTGGGGAGGAGCCACTCCACCTTTATTCAAACCGGGCCTCAACGTCGGCCTAACGCAAAAAATAAGCCCTCCAAAAGCACAACCATGGGTAAAATAAAGATGGCCACCGCCATATTAAAGGAAAGCTGCCCACACCCTCTACTGAGTGGCCCGCGAGGGCGAGACCTTGGCCAGCATTTTGCCTCCCCTGCCCTGCCTGCTGCTCCTTCGCAAGCTCTGCCCAGTGGCTGCTGCGAGGCTGGGGGAAGGCGCCTGAGGCTCAGATGCCCTTCCGCCAGATGCCGCTGGGGGGCAGCCTACACGGCGTTTGGGCCTCGAGGGGCCGTCTGCTGAGTGGCGCACCTGAGCCTGGCCACCATCAGCTGCAGCCGCTTGCCGTTGACGCCCCAGAGGGGGAATGGCGGCGACGGATGGCGCAATGTGGGCCAGCTGGCATCTGGGATGCGCTGGCTGGTGCTGTGGCGCGGTGGCACTCGGCCGGGCCCGCACTGCAGGATCCGCAGCAATCAGCCGACGGGCGGCTTGCTGGGATGGTCCAACGCGGCGCCTGCCCTGGCGATGCCTGCCTGAGACAGCGCGTGTGGCAGCAGTGAGTGGCCCTGTGGTCCTGGTGTGCGCGCGCATCACATCCGCCAGGGTCTTGACGGCATCAGTCAGCATGCGGCCAGTCGCGGCAGTTGCTGCCCCGAACTCGCGCACACTGGTCGCCAGCGACTCGATGGCCTCAGGCATGCGCCCCACCACGCTCATGAGCTCCGTGTGGCGCCGGTCCGAGTCGTCGGCCATCTTATCCAGCTTCCGCACCTCCTCCGAAGTGAAGGTGTCCGGACTGGAGTCGCGACTCTCCCGCTGGGGAGGAGGGGGCCGAACTAGGGGACCCTTGCCGCGTTGGTGACGGCGAGTGTGCCGAGCAGCAGCACTCCCCTCTGATCCTTCCCCCCTTTGGGGGGAAGGCCGCGGGCCACGCGCACGGCTGCTGGGTGGCTGGACGCCACTGGTCCCAGAAGCTGCATTGCCCTGCGACAGTTCCTCCAGGCACTCGTCCAGTGAGGAGGTGTCAAGCATTTCCTCCTCTCCTGCGGGACGTGACTGTTCCCCCGAAGGCCCGGCTTGCTCCTCCTCCTCCTCCTGGTCGGAGGTGCTGTCACTGGCAGCTTCAGGGTCCTGGTCGTCACCAGCTGAAAGCAGGAATGCACAAGAGTAGCTTCAGAGTGAGGAGACGGCGTCAGCGAGGGAGTTAGGACTGGTGGCATTCAGCGCATTGGTGGGACAGTGGCAAAGGAGGTAGCTCGGATGGGCCAGTGCGACGCGAGAGGGCCAAAAGGCGAGGTCCTTACCATTGCCGGGCAGTGGAGGGTCGGATACACCGCACGCTGTGGGGACAATCACACGGGCTCCCATGAGCACACACACGCGCTCCTCCAGCCGAGTGAGCTTCTGCAGCTTGGCGCGGCCACCCCTGGCACGGGCCTGGCGATTAAACGCTACTTTAGCCTGCAAGAGAAAGGACGGGCTGTAAGTGCGCAGTGAAGCCCTGATGTAGTGTGCACTGCCTCCCATGGTGGAATAGCTTGGACAGAGTGAAGCCCTGATGTAGTGTGCACTGCCTCCCATGGTGGAATAGCTTGGACAGAGTGAAGCCCTGATGTAGTGTGCACTGCCTCCCATGGTGGAATAGCTTGGCCAAAGTGTAGCCCTGATGTAGTGTGCACTGCCTCCCATGGTGGAATAGCTTGGACAGAGTGAAGCCCTGATGTAGTGTGCACTGCCTCCCATGGTGGAATAGCTTGGACAGAGTGAAGCCCTGATGTAGTGTGCACTGCCTCCCATGGTGGAATAGCTTGGCCAAAGTGTAGCCCTGATGTAGTGTGCACTGCCTCCCATGGTGGAATAGCTTGGACAGAGTGAAGCCCTGATGTACTGTGCACTGCCTCCCATGGTGGTATAGCTTGGCCAAAGTGTAGAGTGCCGAATGGCCATTTGATGCTCATGACTGTCCCAATGCTGCTGGCTGAGGGCTGGCCAATAGGACTTTCAGGTCCCTTTGCCCATCATGTCAGGTGTACATGCAAGAATGAGGAGGAGACTGGAAAGGCTACTCACCTTCACAATCCTGGTCAGATCGTTGTATTTCTTACGGCATTGTTTGTGGGTCCTGGGGGCCTCGCCGGTGAACGTCACCCTCTGGGCGATCTGCTTCCAGGCTTTGGTGTAGTCATGGTGGGTTGGATTCCTCCCACTCTCTGGAAACAAGATCTTGCGCCTCACCTCCAGAGCTGTGACCATTATGTCCAGATCACCCTCTGAGAAGCGCAGGGCACGCTGACGGGCCTTCTCTGGCGTTGCCATGACTCCCTGGGTCTGAGCAGCAGTGTTGAGGCCTCTTTGCAAGGCTGCAGTGTGCAGGGCGTGGCAGCAGACCAATTCGTCCCTTCCCCCTTTAAGAGCTGGTCGGCACCACGGGGTCTGCTGTCAGTGCAAAAATGACCGCACCCGTGCTGCGCCCCGCCTGGGCGCTATCCCTCTGGACCGCCGGCTTAGCGCCTAAAGGTAGGAGTGGAACGCCTCTTTTAGCGCTCCACCACTCTCTTAGGGCGAAGCCACTGAATATCCGGCAACGGGGCGCTACTTTGGGGCGGGCGCTAACTTCGGGCGGGCGCTAAGGTTAGCGCCCCAAAACTGTCTATACTGAAAATCTAGCCCTATGGACTTAGAGTTAATCGGCAGAAATGTGAGTTCTTTCAGAAGCGGATCTCGTACTGTGGTCATGTCATTGACCGGGAGGGGCTTCATAAGTCTCCTGACAAGATAGAGGCAGTTGTAAAGGCTCCCGCTCCGGATAATGTCTCTCAGTTGAGGTCGTTTCTGGGATTGATTAACTATTACCATAAGTTTCTACCGAATCTATCCACGGTACTGCACCCGCTGAACGCTCTCTTACAGAAGGGGGTACCATGGGAATGGAGCGAAAACTGTAAGAAGGCATTTCGCAAAAGCAAAGAATTGATCACCTCAGAGGAAGTGTTGGCTCACTTCAACCCGACACTGCCTATTCGGTTGGCTTGTGATGCTTCTCCATATGGTATTGGGGCAGTACTCTCACACAAGTTGCCAAATGGCACGGAAAGGCCAGTCGCGTTTGCATCCAGATCATTGACCTCCGCTGAGCGCAACTATGCGCAGATCGATAGGGAGGCTCTCAGCCTTGTATGGGGAGTGAAGAAGTTTAATCATTACCTGCAGGGCCAAAAATTCACACTTCTGACAGACCATCAGCCGTTGGTATCCATTTTTAACCCTAAGAAGGGTGTTTCGGTGATGACAGCACAGCGACTCCAGAGATGGTCCCTTTTCCTAGGGGCACATCAATATCAAATAGAATTCAAAGGTACAAAGCAGCATGGCAATGCTGATGGGCTGTCGCGCCTGCCACTACCTGAAGCGGAAGAGGCGACGAAAGTTGACCCTGTTGAGTTATTTCATTCGACCATCATCGAGTGTTTACCAGTCACCAATGCAAGTATTGAAAGAGAAACCAGGAACGACCCGACACTGTCCCGAGTTTACGAGGTGACAGTGAAGGGATGGCCAACACATGGTGATCCTCTGTTACCGGCATTCTCGGCAAGGCGAGATCAGCTGTCCGTCTGCCATGGTACTTTGATGTACGGGACAAGAGTGATTATTCCTCCCAAGTTACGGGAAAGAGTTCTAAAGGAACTGCATGAAGGTCATCTGGGGGGAGTTAAGATGAAAAGTCTTGCTAGGGCTTATGTATGGTGGCCGGGCATTGACCAACAGATAGAGGAGTTGACAAAAAGCTGCGCTGGGTGCCAAAAAGTGCAAAATGCACCTCCGATCGCACCGCTACACCCATGGGAATGGCCTTCAGCCCCATGGTAACGCGTACATTTTGACTTTGCTGGTCCATTCATGGACTCCATGTTCCTAATTGCTTTGGACGCACATTCCAAATGGCCAGAAGTGATCAAGATGAATACCACTACTTCAGAAAAGACAATTGCGGTGTTAAGAACAATATTCGCAAGGAACGGATTGCCAGAACAGATATGTTTGGACAACGGACCACAGTTCGTGTCAGAAGAATTCCAAAAATTCTTAAAGAAGAATGGGGTGAAACATTGTACCTCTGCCCCATATCATCCGGCGACAAACGGGATGGCCAAGAGATTTGTCCAAACATTCAAAAAGGCAATAAAGGCCATGAACGATGATCAGATTCCGTTACAACACAAGGTGGACAATTTCCTAATGGCATATCGAAACGCCGCTCATGCAGTGACTAACCAAAGTCCTGTTATGATGTTTTATAACAGGAGGTTGTGGTCCAGGTTGGACTTGTTAAAACCAAATGTGCGGAGGGAAGTGGAAAACAAACAGTTCCGGCATATTAATAACAAGTCCACTCGAAGTTTCGACGTAGGACAACCACTGTTGGCAAGGGGCTATGGAAACGAAAAATGGCAGTCCGGAACAATTCGGGCCAGACAAGGACCTCTGATGTACACAGTAGATATTGATAACAATGTGATAAGGCGTCATGCGGATCAACTGGTAGAATCAAGAGCAAGGGTCGAACCCATGGTTGCGACAGAGACAACTGTGGAAGACGTTAATGAACCTAAAGCATCTGCCTCAGCAGGGACTGTACCTGATGATGACGTCCAATACATAGGAAACCAACAAGAAGAGTCACCTCAACAACAAGAATCAGAGACCACTGAAAGGCGTTATCCAAACCGAATCAGAAGGCCTCCTGAGAGACTGAACCTTTGAACTGTTTATACCTGAAGTTATATATGTATATATGTTATTATGTTATGTTAAATGGGGATATGACTGTTAAGCTAAAAAGGGAGGATTGTGGTGTATGTAACCTGTTCCACCTTAAGAGAACTTAAGCCTGTTCCACCTTAAGAGATGTACTACTTTCTCTGGCTGCTGTATACGTAATACCGGTGGTGACCACCGGTATATAAGTACTGTGTAGTGACATTGTATTTAGTATAGTCCTGACCTCCAACTAGTAAAGACCTGTTGAAACTTTATTCTTGTAGTCTGTGTCAGTAAATAATCTTAATACAACTGGAACACACAGACTTAACAGTGGTCTCACCAAGGCCCTGTACAACTGCAGCAAGACATCCTTGTTCCTGTACTCAAACCCTCTCGCTACGAAGGCCAGCATACTATTTGCCTTCTTAACCACCTGCCGCACCTGCATGCTTACCTTCAGCGACTGGTGCACAAGGACAACCAGGTCTCATTGCGCTTCCCCTTCTCCCAATCTATTGCCATTCAGATAATAATCTGCCTTCCTTTTTTGACACCAAAGTGGATAACCTCACATTTATCCACATTATATTGCATCTGCCACGCTTCTGCCCAATCACCTAACCTGTCCAAATCATACTGGAGTTTCTCGGCATCCTCCTCACAGCACACACGCCCACCCAGCTTTGTGTCGTCTGCAAACTTGGAGATATTGCATCTAGTTCCCTCGTCTAGATCATTAATATATATTGTGAATAGCTGGGGTCCAAGGACCGATCCCTGCGGTACCCCACTAGTCACTGCCTGCCACTCGGAAAAAGACCCGTTTATTCCAACTCTTTGCTTTCTGTCTGCCAACCAGTTCTCTATCCAAGTCAATTCCTTGCCCCCAATCCCATGTGCCTTAAATTTACACGCTAATCTCTTATGCGGGACCTTATCGAAAGCTTTCTGAAAGTCCAAATACACCACATCCACTGGTTCTCCCTTATCTATTTTACCAGTTACATCCTCAAAAAATTCCAGTAGATTAGTCAAGTGCGATTTACCTTTTGTAAAGCTATGTTGACTTTGTCTGATCCTGTCACTGTTTTCCAAGTGCTCTGCTATTACATCTTTTATAATGGACTCTAGCATTTTCCCCACTACCGATGTCAGGCTTACTGGTCTATAATTCCTCATTTTCTCTCTACCACCCTTTTTTGAATAGTGGGGTAACATTAGCTACCCTCCAATCTATGGTTACTGTTCCAGAGTCTATTGAGTTTTGGAAGATGACCAGCAATGCATCTATTATTTCTAGGGCCACTTCCTTAAGTACCCTAGGATGTAGATTATCAGGCCCTGGGTATTTATCGGCCTTCAATCCCATCAATTTCCCTAACACCATTTCCCTACAAATACTGATTTCTTTCAGTTCCTCCCTCTCATTAGACTCAATGTTCCCCAACATCTCTGGGAGGTTATTTGTGTCCTCCTTTGTGAAGACAGAACCAAAGTATGTATTTAATTGGTCCGCCATTTCTTTGTTCCCCATTATAAATTCCCCTGATTCAGACTGCAACGGACCTATGCTTGACTTCACCAATCTTTTTCTCTTCACATATCTTTAAAAGCTTTTACAGTCAGTTTTTATGTTCCTAGCAAGCTTACTCTCATACTCTATTTTCCCCTTCTTAATTAATCCCTTTGTCCTCCTTTGTTGAATCCTAAACTGCTCCCAATCCTCAGGTTTACTGCTTTTGCTGGCCAATTTGAATGGCCTCTCCCTGGATCTTATGCTATCCCTAATTTCCCTTGTTAGCCACGGTTGAGTCACCTTGTTTGTTTTATTTTTATGTCAAACTGGGATGAACAAATTCTGTAGTTCATCCATGCGATCTTTGAATGTTTTTCTTTGCCTATCCACCGTCAACCCTTTGAGTGACATTCCGCAATCAATCCTACCCAACTCACGCCTCTTACCATCGTAGTTTCCTTTATTTAAATTCAGGACCCTAGTCTCTGAGTCAACTACTTCACTCTCCATCTTAATGAAGAATTCTATCATATTATGATCGCTCCGACCCAAGGGGCTTCGCACAACAAGATTGCTAATTAATCCTTTCTCATTACATAATACCCAGTCTAAGGTGGCCTGATCTCTAGTTGGTTCCTCGACATAATGGTCCAGGAAACCATCGCGTATACACTCCAGGAATTCCTCCTCCACAGTATTGTTAATAATTTGATTAGCCCAATCTATATGTAGATTAAAGTCACCCATGATAACTGCTGTGCCCTTATTGCACGTAGAGTACTTTAAGTAGAGCGGGAGTGGAGAGCCAGAGCAGCAGAGTACTTTAAGTAGAGCGGGAGTGGAGAGCCAGAGCGGCAGAGTACTTTAAACAGAGCGGGAGCATTGAGCCAGAGTGGCAGAGCACTTTAAACAGAGCGGGATGGAGAGCCAGAGCGGCAGAGTACTTTAAACAGAGCGGGATAAAGGCAGCGTGAAGCAGAGACCTGTGAGTCTGAAGGAGTGGACCTGTGGGAGGCACGGAGTCGGAGACCAGGGATAAAGGCAGCGTGTAGCAGAGGCCTGGGAGTCTGAGCGAGCGGACTACCTGCGAGGGTAACAGTTGGCAAGCGACACAAAGAAGGAGTGACGTCAGAATTCAAAAGGTGTCGCTGGCACAAGGGAGCTGAGAGGTGAGTATAGGGTGAGTATTTGCGGTAAGTTTTTTTTTCTGTTTTGAGTATATTTCTGCTAATTAGTTCATAGCCTATCTAATAGAAGGAAGTGCTGATTGGTGGGTAGCTGTTGAATGTTTCTTGTTAAGTTTATTTCTGCTATATTACCTCCATAATCTGATAAATAGAGGCATGACAGTGCAGCCCCATCCCGTGATTTGCACATCCTTTGCCATGTGAGATATCCTGGACGCTTCTTGCGGCCTGGACGACCATGTGTGCGGGAAGTGTCGCCAACTGCAGCAACTCGAGCTCCGGGTTTCGGAGCTTGAGCAGCAGCTGGAATCACTACTGTGCATCCGCGAGGCTGAGACATACTTGGAAAGCATGTTTCTAGAAGTGGTCACGCCGCAGCCTCAGAATGTGCAGGCAGAGAGGGAATGGGTGACCACCAGACAGAGAAGGAGGACCAGGCAGGTAGGGCAGGAATCCCCAGAGTGCATCTCGCTCACTAACCGGTTCACAGTTCTGGAAACTGGTGGGTGTGATGGCTCCTCTGGGGAGAGCAGCCAAAGCCAAGGCCATAGCACCACAGGTGGCTCAGCTGCACAGAGGGGGAGGAAGAAGAGTGGAAGAGCAATAGTGATAGGGGATTCATTGGTTAGGGGAACAGATAGTCATTTCTATGGATGCAGACTTGACTCCAGGATAGTATGTTGCCTCCCTGGTGCGAGGGTCAAGGATGTCACTGAGCGGCTGCAGGACACTCTGAGGGGGGAAGGGGAACAGCCAGAGGTTGTTGTCCATATCAGTTCCAATGACATCGTGTAAGATTCGCAAAATTTGTGCATTTCCCCAAAGGTTATTATCGATAAAAGGGACCCTGCGTGGACATTTCTTTTGAAATTAAAAAGGGTACCCAAGATGGTGTCCGTGCCTCGTAGCAGAAAGCCTGCGGGTCTCCAAAATGGATTCTGCAGCCCAGGCAGTTTGAGGGAAATCAAAACTAAGGCTGCAGGTTTCCTGTGAAAAGAACTTTGTGGTTTGGGACCCAGACAAACTGTGAATTATGTATTAGGCCGAATTAGAGGCAGATCTGAATTCAATGAGGCCTACAGTTAAAGCCATCAAACAGTCTGCATACATAATCGGAAACAGATTAAACACATCCATCGAGGCTGGACAAGCGCATCAAGGACTTTCATGACAATACGAGTCAATTATCGGGCCAGTAGATGCAATTACCGGCCATCTAAAAACCCGTCAGTATAGATTGCTACCATTATTTTAACTAGCCCGCCAAAAATAGAACAAAGATCTAACCTGATTTGGCGGGCAGATAAGGGTTTTTCGACAAAGGTATAATTGAAGGCCCCCAGGTAGCAATCGGGAGAAGAAGAGAAGAAAAAGAGAAGAAGGAGAGAAGAAGGAACTGCTGCTCGGCTGCTGTCAGTATTGCCGCTCCCCGGTTCTTCGGCCCCTCGCCCTCGTGGCTGCTGCTCTTTCCCCCGTTCCGTGCTTACCCCCTGGCCTTTGCCCGTGCCCTCTCCAACTCCATCTATACTCGCCTTGACACCAGGTCGGGCGAACACGGGCAATTCAGGCCAGGCGAAGTGGGACGCGACGAGGGGAGGAGGAGGGAAGACCACCCGGGGAAGGCCAACTGAGGGTAGGCTTCGAGTCATCGGGCCTTCAGCCTCAGCCGACCTGCGAGCATCTTCATGCAAACTCAAGCTATCGGCGAAGAATCATCCCTGCAAGGTAAAGTACTCAAGCAGAGACTGTAACTTTGGGGTACTCGAACCTGGACCATGCCCTTGCAGCACCCGGAGCCCACGTAACGATGGCAGGCTCCAGAGAGCACCAAGAGCGAACCCCGAACCCAGCCGCTGTTTTGAGTCTAACAAACCCCTTTTATTGGTGAGCATGAATTCTGACCCCTCATAGATTAACCTAATTAGGTATAGGGGGTGGGATATGGATAAGGGGATTGTTAAGGAAGTTGTTTTCCCTCGATGTGCCGTGTGCTCCCCATTCCCTGTATAAGTATAGTATTATTATGACTCTCTTGTAATTTTTGCCTGTAGAAGTGTACACTAATAATTTTCCATAAGATTGTATCAAGTTTTCCTCTTCAATAAAATCTTGGTTTTGTTTGCATCCAACCACCTATCTACTTGAGTTTTCTCTGTCTGTATCTATGTCCGGTGTCCAGAACCCAGGGGGCGAGCAATTCGACCCGCTCAAAGAAGGTAGTCAGAGGCAAAGCTGACTGACCTGAACACGCCTGTGCAAAACCCCCTACAGAAAGCAGAAAGAGGGATGAGGTCCTGCAGGCAGATTATAGGGAGCTAGGAAAGAGATTAAAAAGCAAGACCTAAAAGGTAGTAATCTCTGGATTACTCCTGGTGCCATGTGCTAGTGAGTACAGGAATAGGAGGACAGAACAGATGAATGCGTGGCTGGAGAGATGGTGCAGGAGGGAGGGCTTTCGATTCCTGAGGCATTGGGGCCACTTCTGGGGAAGGTGGGACCTGTACAAGCCGGACTGGTTACACCTCAACAGAGCCGGAACCAATATTCTCGCGGGGAGGATTGTTATTGCTGTTGGGGTGGGTTTAAACTAGCTTGGCAGGGGGATGGGCACCAGCATATAGGAGTAGAAAAGAGGAATAAGCTGCATAAAAGAGTGAATGTGTTGGATAGTACTGGAGAAGAAAGTAGTACTAGAAGTGGAAGTAATACCATATTAGATAGGAGCAGACTAAGAAAGACTACGAAAAATTCAAAAATGGGTTTAGAATGCATGTACGCAAACACACAAAGTTTGCTGAATAAGATTGGTGAGTTACAAGTACAACTAGTCGTGTGGCAATATGATGTTGTGGCAATAACAGAAGTATGGCTTAAAAACGGTGAGGACTGGGCACGTAATATTCAAGGGTACTGTAGGCAGGCATCCTTTACCTGGTTTACGATAATTTACCTGGTCAGGCAGCCTTTGCCACTGCACTGTGACCAATTCAAATCAGCGGTTTTGAATCGCTAAACCCCCCCCGCCTCCAGTCCTGACTGGAGGAACTTATAATTAATGATATATTAAAAACGGACAAATGGTCTGGATGCAAGAAAGTCAAATTTTATTAAAACTAAAGAAACTACACCACACACGATCAAAGTAATCATGGTAAAATTGCTTAACAGGGGAAGGCAGATGGCAAAAATGAGGGATAAATGGCTACAATGTTAATCTTACAATCTTAGCAACATTTCCCTTAAATTACCACCCCTTTACTTCTCACTAGATTGTCTTGCTAGTGGGTCAGAAGCCTTGCTCACCTGCAGCCCAAAGAGTAAAAGAGGCAAAAAGCCCCAGAGGACTTCCTGGGCTTAATCTTTATACCCTGGGAGTCCCTGCTGTTTTCACGCCAAAAAGGTCCGTGTGCAATTTTGCACCGAAAAGTCCAAATACACAAGAGAAGGGCTTTTAACTTCCTCCATTCATACATGGAGACATCACGTAGTAGAGTCAATTTCAGTGAATGGATGTGTGTAAGCAACCCATTGTGCTTGCTGTCCGATGATTGGCTGATTCAAACGGGCTACTCCCCCATGTAAACAAGCAGCCTGTAGGTTACCGGACCCACCCAATACCACAGGGTGACTGACAGCTCGGGCTCCATTCAAACTTACTACAGGGCAGCGCTGAGCTTTTCATATGCTAACAGCCTGTCTGTCCTTTTCTGCTGCCTTTTAAAATTCTGTTTCCATGAGGTCTGTTCAGCCATTTTTAAGCCCTGGGCAATTTAAACAGTCCAAAACTCAAGAGTACATCTTTTAATAAAACGTACAATCTTAAAGTGTGCGATTTTCACAAAGTTCTTTGATTCCCGTGTCCAAGTGCTGCCTAGCTTACGAGCTTTTTAACGCAGCCTTTTGCAGTTCTGGGTATGTTTTAAAACATTGTCCAACCCAGAGACAATTTAAATCACACAAGTCTTCATCCACGATGTGGATTAATATATCCCGATCTTCGGGGGCTGAGGGGATTTTGCGACCCCTACATTCCTCCCTTGGGTACTTCCAACTTGCTTGTCGTATCCTCTTGAAGAAGTGACCAAAATTTTCTGACCCCCCCACAAACAATCATCCCCTGTATTTACCTATAGCTACCTATCACTGATTCCCCGACCCGTCTATTCCCCTCAAATCTGAGAAAAACCATGGTATGGTAGGCATCTACAGATACATCAATTACAAAATGTTACAATAAGGGGACTCATACCCCTGCACCACTTGTTACATTATAACATAATACAAAATGTTGCAATCTTGGTTATACAATGTAATCAAAATGATCCCAAGCACGGAGAGGGTTCTATGCCTCTGCACCACTTGGAACTGTAAAACAAAATACAAAAATCTTCATTAAACATTTGAAACAAAATGCTGAAATAAACTCCGACCATCACGTGCCAATGATGGGTCATGAAATTCGAGTGGGTTTTGCTCCTCCCACCCGGGCAGCAAATGTTCCTTCCACCCCCCCCCTTTAATGGTCTTAAACTTTTAAAACATACAGAATGGATTGTACAGAACAGTCTGATCCGCCAGCCCGAGCCATTCCCTTGTCCCTTTGTGGAGGCGGGGTGCGCCTCATGGTTCACAGACCGAGACCGGGGAGTATGGGATCGTGACTCCCAGTCCCTCCCCCTCCCGTCTTCCCTCGACTAGCTGCAGAAAATGATGGGTGCCTGTGTGGCGGCTCTCACTGGCCCCACACTCAAACTTGGATCCCAGATCCAGCCACCCACTCATCCTTCCCAGCCACACTTACACTCTAACTTTGCCCGTGGGCCCCGGGTGAGTTCCTCCCTTCCCCGAACGCACCCACGCGACTCTTGGGTCTCCCCCTCCCCTTTACAATCTTTCCCGGGATTTGTCCAGTGGCGAGGTGATCCCAAACATTCTGTATAACCATATCTTCATTCGATGCTCAGCTCGGGCTGTGCGAACAGGGCTGCTCCTTTGTCCACTCTCCTGCAAAAGAACTTAAAAGACATGCAGCCAGGTCTCTCACTGACCTGCTGCCTTAGGTGGAGACATGGTCGGGTCCCTCGACCTCAGACCAAAATACAAGCATTTGGCACACTTATAAACTTAAACTTTAAACTTAAACTCAAAACTACTAGTTACATTCTAAACTTAAAATTTCGACACCTTAAAAGCAAGCTATAAACATTGGTAACTTAACACAAAGCTATAATACAAATACCGCCCGTCTCCGGATGGCCAGGCTAATCTCTGGTGTCACTGTCACAGATTACTGCTGCCTGCAGCGAAGCTGGACTGCCTCCTGCTTCTCGTCCCTGGCAGCTATGGCTGCTAGTTGGGGACCTCTGTGATCTGTTTCCTCCCGGGCTCAGGAGATTGCTCTTTGTGGCGGGTACTCTGGTGACCATCTTATCTTGGGCTTGCAGACCCGCTGAGACCTTCTGAGGGGTGTTTCTGTGGGGGAAACTTTGGCTGACGGACCCTGACCCTGGGTCACTGCCCTAGCTGGCTGGGAACCTTCTCCCCCTGATGCAAACAGCCTGCACTGTTTAATATACCTGGCAGCCTGCCAGTAATCCGGGTTTGTCTCCTTTTCCCTACACACTCCTGTACTGGGTGCAGGTATCCCCTCACCACCCGCTGCTGGTGGCTGAAAATCTCCCTCTCCAGGTCCAAAACCTGGTACCAGCTCCTTCCATAAGGAGGAATTGCTATCCCTTCCTCCCCAGAGTGCCACACCATAGGGGGAACCACTCTAGAAGCGGGCTGGGAAGCTTTTCCCTTTAAACAGGCAACTGCGCCTGCATGAACCTCCTCCCTGGAGTCCCACGGCAGAGGCTGTGAAACCTCTGTATTCAAACAGGCGACTGCGCCTGCGCGGGAAAACTGAAGAGGAGCCGCTGTGGTCATGGGCTGGGGAACTGCGCCTGCGTGAACAGTCCATTCATAAGACTGGGGAATTCCTGTCTCCAGACCAGCGATTACGCATGCGCGGGCAGTCTCTTCAAAGGGCGGCTCCTCCCTGGAGCCCCCCAAGCGATTTTCTGTGAATGAACTTGCAGCAGCCTGCAGATTTCTACTCTCAGGCTGCGGTTTCTCTGTTTCTGAACTAAATAACTGGTTCAAATTTAAACCTTGGCCAAAACTTAGGCCCACTGGGGCGGGGAAGTGCCCCAATTGGTTGGCCGGACAACTTTTCCCTTTTAACAAGCCACAGCGCCTGTCTTTACAGCTTGTGAACTTGAACTTGTATGGTCAGATTTATACAATTTATACATTGGTTGGCGTGGAACCACTTTGTGCACCGGGGTAGTTTTACTGCATAGACCATGGGGCTGGCCCTATCAACTATACTATAGGGTCCCATGTAGAGTGGCTCTAAACTTCCCACCCGGGCATAGTTTCTTACCATCACTAGGTCTCCTATCTCCCACTGGTGGCTCTTGCTAGGCTCGAGCAGCAGCCGGTTATTCCGATGCTGCTTCCCCATGCTGTCTGCTGCCTGCCCATAAATTCGTACCCCCACCTGCTCCTGACCGGTGAATCCTGATAGTATGTGATGTAAGAAAAGGAGTCTTACACATCAAGTAACTTTAGGGTAAGCTTTAGGCAACTTACAAACACACTATATACAAGAGAGGTCTTTACCATGCCTCTGGTAGAAGCCTCTTACAATACTGAACAATCCAGTATTTATACCAGTCCAACGGGAAGTGACATATGACAGGAAGTGAGGTATGTACACAGTTCATAGTTCATAGTTCACAGTTCACAGCTCACAGGAAGTGATGACATAACTTCCCGGAAGTTATTATTATTATCACAGTATGTATGGAACCCCGTTAGACAGAGGTGAGGTGGTGGGATTATCCGTATGGATTATGGTGCATGATGCCCCGGTATCCAATAGATAAGTCCCTGTAACCTTCTCTACCTCCATCTGTTCAAGTGGTCTCTTCCATTCATCATACCAGAGATTACAAAGACGGACTGGCTGCGCGGGCTCCAGTCATTGTGGGGAGGCAGAGGTGGGCAAGGGGGCTGCAGCACCACTGATAGCTGCTACCTTTCCCTGATTGGCCCTGAGGAAAGATTTTATCGACTCCATGACAGACTCAACTGTATCGGGAGGAGTTTCTGTCTCTGCCTTCTGAGTTGGGGTTGCGGGGGTCCTGGCTTTATCGTCTCTCCCAGGCTTTTCACAATCCCTGCACCAGTGGCCATCCTCCCTGCACCTGTAACAAGTGACCTTGTTCTGGGAGGGACGGCTCCCCTCCTGGCGCCACTCTTTCTTGTATTGAGCCCAAGGTTTAACCTCGTGGACCTTACCCTTTTGCTGGGGAGTCCCACTATTCCTACCATTCCTATATGCTACCGTGAGCTGCCGGATTACAGTCTCTTCGGTTGCTAGGGGGTCTCGGTGGTCAAACCAAGTATCAGCCTTTGCTTTTATCTGGGGCAGGCAATTGGACACCAGGCAACGAAGCCATTGGGTCCGCTGCCGCTGGTTCAGGTGTGCCCTATCTTGTCCCCCTGTACACGCGCTGTTGTAGACTGTCTGCAAATGCCTGTGGGGTCTCCCCTTCCTTCTGCAGTGTTTTCCCTATGCGATCGAATGGACTGCCATCGTTCGTACCCATGGCTTCCAGTATTTGCTCCTTTAGGTCCTCAAAACCCTTCTGCCCTCTCTTAGCCTCATCTGAAAGGGTCTGATAGAGCTTACTATCTACAGAGAAAAGCAACATTTTAGCTTTCTCTTCATCATCACCGCCGTTAACACAGGCTGCCTGTTCATCTCTTGGAAGTGCATTGAGGGGTCTCCCTTTTTGGAGAGCAGGGGAATATGTTTCACCAGGCCTCTGAGCTGTTGGGTATCATAGGGTACCAGGTAGGTATGCTGAACAGCCCCTGGGTCATTATCGTTCACGGGCGGACCATACCTCCGTTGTCGGAGGGGGTACACTGGTCCTGGTCCATGCCTGCCTAGCGGGACCTGCTGGCGTTCTCCTACCACCCCATTGTCCACCCCTTCTTGCTGCCAGAGCTCCTCAAAACTCGGAGCTGTGGGCTGCAGTCTTGGGATCTCTAATTCCCTAGCCAGCTCTGTTCTGGGTGCTGCCTGTGGGGCAGTTTGATTTGGGCTGCTGGTACTGTCCAACGGACTTCCCTTCGGACTTATGAGACATACCATCCCTTTAGTCATTAATAACTCCATACCCAAACTCTCTATCTTTCTGTTACATGGGGTATGATCTGCTCCACTAAACCTTTGGTCGCAGGCCAGTTTATAAGCTGCCTTTACCTCCCTAACCTTTTCCTCCTGCTCTGTTACTTCTGAGGTGAGGCGGGCATTCTCTTCCCGCAGTCTCATCTCGTTACACTTTGCTTCTGTAATTTGGCACTTTAGGAACTCTATCTTGTGCCTCGCATGGCTTTTGCCCTCGCTAGCTTCTTGGGTGAGGTGTGCGTTTTCCTCCTGTAGCCTCATCTCACTGTCCCTAGCCTCTGTGACTTCCTGCACAAGGCGCTCTATCTCTGCCTGGCATTTCGTGACCTCTAGTGTGAGGCGTGCATTTTCTTCCCACACCCTCATCCCACTATCTCTGGCCTCATTCAACTCTCTTATGAGTCGTTCTACCTCCGCCTGGCATTTTTCAACATCTGACTCATGATTTTTGGCCTCTGTAACCTCCTCCCGCACCCTCATCTCACCCTTCTTAACCCAGCCACCTATACTATAATAGGTCAGCTTACATGCTGCCGCTAACTTCTGCAGGGCTACCCACAGACTGAAAGCAAGAAAAACAAGAGCTGATGCTTTCTCCAGATCAAGACCACTTATCATATCAAAAACTGCCTCCAGTCCTGCCGCGGTCAGCAATTTGTAGGCGGGCATCATTTACCTGGTTTACGGTAACTTACCGGGTCAGGCAGCCTTTGCCACTGCACTGTGACCAATTCCAATCAGCGGTTTTGAATCACTAAACCCCCCCCGCCTCCAGTCCTGACTGGAGGAACTTATAATTAATGATATATTAAAAACGGACAAATGGTCTGGATGCAAGAAAGTCAAATTTTATTAAAACTAAAGAAACTACACCACACGATCAAAGTAATCATGGTAAAATTGCTTAACAGCGGAAGGCAGACGACAAAGATGAGGGATAAATGGCTACAATGTTAATCTTACAATCTTAGCAACATTTCCCTTAAATTACCACCCCTTTACTTCTCACTAGATTGTCTTGCTAGTGGGTCAGAAGCCTTGCTCACCTGCAGTCCAAAGAGTAAAAGAGACAAAAAGCCCCAGAGGACTTCCTGGGCTTAGTCTTTATACCCTGGGAGTCCCTGCTGTTTCTGCGCCGAAAAGGTCCGTGCGCAATTTCGCGCCAAAAAGTCCGAATACACAAGAGAAGGGCTTTTAGCTTCCTCCATTCATACATGGAGACATCACGTAGTAGAGTCAATTTCAGTGAATGGATGTGTGTAAACAACCCATTGTGCTTGCTGTCCGATGATTGGCTGATTCAAACGGGCTGCTCCCCGGTGTAAACAAGCAGCTTGTAGGTTACCGGACCCACCCAATACCACAGGGTGACTGACAGCTCGGGCTCCATTCAAATTTACTACAGGGCAGTGCTGAGCTTTTCATATGCTAACAGCCTGTCTGTCCTTTTCTGCTGCCTTTTAAAATTCTGTTTCCATGAGGTCTGTTCAGCCATTTTTATGCCCTGGGCAATTTAAACAGTCCAAAACTCAAGAGTACATCTTTTAATAAAACGTACAATCTTAAAGTGTGCGATTTTCACAGTTCTTTGATTCCAGTGTCCAAGTGCTGCCTAGCTTACGAGCTTTTTAACGCAGCCTTTTGCGGTTCTGGGTATGTTTTAAAACATTGTCCAACCCAGAGACAATTTAAATCACACAAGTTTTCGTCCACGATGTGGATTAATATTTCCTGATCTTCGGGGGCTGAGGGGATTTTGCGACCCCTACAGTACAAGGTGTTCAGAAAAGATAGCGTAGGAAAAAAGGGAGGTGGGGTGGCAGTGCTGACTAAGGAAGACATTGTAGTTTTGGAAAGAGAGGATGTTCTTGAGGGGACAAGGACAGAATCCATTTGGTTAGCGTTGAGGAGCAAAAAGGGTATGATCACGCTATTGGGGGTATTCTATAGGCCTCCAAATAGTGAGAGGGAGGTAGAGGAGCAAATCTGTAGGGGAATGGCAGAGAGATGCAAGAGCTATAGTGTGGTGATATTGGAGGACTTTAATTACCCAAATATCGATTGGGATAATGCTGGGGTAAAGGGAAAGGTGGGGGAGGAATTTCTGAAATGTGTTCAGGAGAATTTCCTTGACCAGTATGTTCTTGGCCCAACTAGGAAGGAGGCATTGCTGGATCTAGTGCTGGGGAATGAGGTAGGCCAGGTCGACCAAGTGTCTGTGGGAGTACACTTGAGTACGAGTGATCATCGTATCATAAGATTTAGATTAGCAATGGAGAGGAGCAATCTAGAGTGGAATTTCTAAACTGGAATAGGGCTAACTTCAATGGGATGCGAAAGGATCTAGCCAGGGTAAAATGGAACCAAAGAATGACAGGAAAAACTGTAATGGAACAATGGGTGATCTTTAAGATGGAGATGTTCCAAGTACAGGCTAGGTACATTCCAACAAGAGGGAAGGGTAAGCAAACCAAAGCAAGGGCTCCTTGGATGATGAGGGAGATAGAGAAGATGATGAAACAAAAAAAGAGGGTGTATGATGCATGCCAGGTGAATTCTTCAAAGGAGAACCAGACCAAATACAATAAGTTGAGAGCAGAAGTGAAGATGAAAATAAGATTGGCAAGGAGAGAATATGAGAGTAGAATGGCAGTTAACATAAAAGGGAACCTAAAAATCTTCTACCGGCATGTAAATAGTAAGCAGGTAGTAAGAGGCGGGGTGGGGCCTATTAGGGACAAAGAAGGTGACATATGCTTTGAAGCGCAGGACAAGGCTAGAATCCTCAATGAGTACTTTGTATCGGTGTTTACTAAAGAGGTGGATACTGACAAAATATCGGTAGAAGTGGAAAAGGTAGAAGCAACGGAAGGGGTGAAAATTGATAGTCAGGATGTACTAGAAAGGCTGGGTATGTTTAGAGTGGATAAGTCACCTGATCCAGTTGGCTTGCATTCCAGGTTGCTAAGGGAATTGGGGGAGGAGATAACGGAAGGGCTTGCCATAATTTTCCAATCTTCCCTAGATGCAGGGAAGGTCCCTGAGGATTGGAAAGTGGTAAATGTGACACCATTGCTCAAGAAAGGGTGTAAGGACAACCCTAGTAACCACAGGCTGGTCAGTTTAGCATCAGTGGTGGGTAAAGTTTTAGGCCTAATAATTCGGTTGCTTTGTGCCTCCTGTTAGCACCCTAATTTAAGCGGGAAGTTAACGTTGGCAGTAACTGTTAGAGCCCCACGGCACTGCACCGCCGGCGATGATGTCATCGCCGTGCTCAGCGCGCCACTCGCGCCCCGGCCACGATCTTCGGTAACGCCCCCTGACTTACCACCGGACGCTATGTCCGACAGGGTAAGGGGGGCCTACCTGCGGCCGGGGTGGCGCTAACTAAAGGGAAGGTGCCAGGTGGCCATTTCTCTTGCTGGCCGCCTGTCAGCACCTGCTCCCTCTGCTGTCCCCGGCCTCCTCTGAAGCCCCCCCATGAAGTGCCAGCCAGGCTCCATGAGCCCGGCACTTCTCTTGAGGGCTCTTTTGCCGGCAATCCGATCCCTGGTGGCCCAGCTGGGCCCCGGGTTGCGCTGCGCAAGGCCCCTCCCCTTTAAGAAGGGGAGGAAGGCCTGCAGTACCTCGGCACGTAGTGCCAGAATATTCGCTGATAGCACCCCAAGAGGGAGGCGGGGTGCTTACAGTAGCACCCCGCTTCCCTCTTGAGGTGCTACTGGTGAATTTCGGCCGCGGGGGTGCTAATTTTTTCGGGGTGCTAAAAGTAGCGCACTGGCGAAGTTAGCGCCCCAAAGGGGACGCGAATCAATTTTTCCCCCTTAGAAACAATAATCAAGGAAAAAATTAACGGGCACTTGGAGAGGTTTAAGTTAATTAAGGAACGCCAACATGGATTTGTAAAAGGCCGATCGTGTTTGACTAATCTAATTGAATTTTTTGATGAAGTAACAGAGAGGATTGATGAAGGGAATGCAATGGATGTTGTCTACATGGATTTTAGGAAGGCATTTGACAAAGTACCACATAGAAGGCTGGTTAACAAAATTGAGGCTCATGGAATAGGTGGGTCAGTGGCAGCTTGGCTAAGGAATTGGCTTAAGGACAGAAAACAGCGAGTTTTGGTAAATAGCTGTTTTTCAGACTGCAGGATGGTAGACAGTGGTGTTCCCCAAGGGTCAGTGCTGGGGCCACTCCTCTTTTTGATATATATAAATGACCTGGATATTGGAATACAGAGTAGAATTTCTAAATTTGCCGATAACACCAAACTTGGAGGTGTGGTATACAGTGATGATGATACCAATCGACTGCAACAGGACATAGAAAGGCTAGCAGAATGGGCAGACAAGTGGCAGATGGAGTTTAATACAGAGAAGTGTGAGGTGATGCATTTTGGCAGAAGGAACAGGGAGAGACAATATACACTTAATGACACAGTTTTAAAGAGTGTGCAGGGACAGAGGGACCTGGGAGTTAATGTGCATAGGTCCCTGAAGGTGGCAGGACATATTGAGAGAGTGGTTAGCAAAGCATATGGGATCTTGGGCTTCATAAATTGAGTTATTGAGTACAAAAGTAGAGAAGTTATGCTGAACCTTTATAAAGCGCTGGTTAGGCCACAACTGGAGTATTGCGTCCAGTTCTGGTCACCACACTTTAGGAAGGATGTGAAGGCCCTTGAGCTTGAGAGGGTGCAGTTGAGATTTACCAGAATGGTTCCGGGGATGGGGGGCCTTAGCTATAAGGACAGATTGGAGAAGTTGGATTTGTTTTCATTAGAGCAAAGGAGGTTGAGGGGTGATTTGATAGAGGTGTACAAGATTATGACAGGTTTGGATAGGCTAGACGGGGAAAGGCTGTTCCCACGAATTAATGGTACAAGGACTAGGGGACACAGATTTAAGGTTTTGAACAACAGATACAGGAGGGACGTGAGGGAAAACATTTTTACGCAGCAAGTGGTGAGGACCTGGAACTCGCTGCTGACGGAAGTGGTAGAAGCGGAGACACTCAATGGCCCTGAAATTAGATCGGGGGCTTGCCGCGCGTGCAAGCCCTTGATCTGCACTCACCCTGCGCGCCGACATCTGAAGCCCGGGCCTGCTTGCATTTCCTTTCACAGGCCCAGTTCAGCTGTCGGCGCGCTGTGCTTACCTGATCCAGCGGTGTAGTTAGTGCGATGTGCCGGCTGGGGTCAGGTGAGCACTGTGCAGCCAATCAGGGGAGGGGAAGGTTCATTCATGAGTTTGACAGTAAGGGCTGTCAAACTCATGAAAACTACGGGGGCCCAAAACACTATTTAAACTTTAAATAAAAATTTAAAAAACATCCCAATCATTAAATTAAGTATAAATAAGTTTAAAAAAATAATTTAAACAATTTTCTTTTTGAAAAAAATAAATTTTTAATAAAAAGGGTCTAAAACTAAACTTACCTTATTGTAGATTCGTTAAAATAATAAACATGTGGAAAAAAAATTCTAAATTGCACTAAAACACCACTTACCTGTAAAAATAAACACTTACGTGTGCTTTTTACAAGCGTAAAGACCAGAGGCCTTTACACATGCGCAAATCCCCCAAAACAGAGGAAATCCAAGACGCACGCGCTGCCCCCTACAGCGCACGCGCTAGCCTCTTCACCTCTTGGGTTAGAGGAGAGGAAATGCCGGTTTTCAGCGCATGCGCTGTGCATGCTGAAAACCGGCATTTCCTCCGGCCAGACACGTGAGTGCCCCTCCCGTACTCACGCATTTGGGGAGGAATTACTGCCCCAATGTTTTCAAGGGGAGACTGGATAGGCACTTGAGGGAAATAAACTTGCAGATTTACAGGGATAAAGCGGGGGAATGGGACTGACTGAATTGCGCTACAGTGAGCCAGCACAGACTCGATGGGCCGAATGGCCTCCTTCTGTGCCGTTATGAGTCTATGACTCTGACTATGAAAAGCTAAAGGCAGTGCTGGAGCAGGATCTCAACTGCAGCTCTAGAAGAGGGTCAAGGACATCTTAAAGGGAACCATGGGGTCTTGGACTGGACCAAGTCATCCATTGAAGGCTTTGGTCAAGCCAGAGCCCAAAGCCTTCAGCAAGTGAGTGATAAAAGGGAGAGGAGGCAGATACAAGGCTTTCTCCCTCTATTTGGTTCTGTTGGGGCCATTCCCGCTGACGTAATAAAGACTCACTACGCACTTGGTTGTACATAAAGCAAGGCTTTAATTGACTTGTAACAAAACATGGAGGTCTAGTTAGTAGCCACTAGCTTCCTGTTTCCAGACTGTCTCTGGCCAAGCTGGGCCCATGCCCTAGTATTTATACTCCTCGGGTGGCGCCCTCAGCTGGCCGTTCAGTAGTGCTTCCTTGTAGAAGTTTCGATTTATGACACCCGCCGCCGCCTCTAGTGAATTGCCATAATTTACATGATTGTCCTGGGGAGCAACAGGAACAGGGTGAACGACGGTGGATGGGGGATGTGAGGTGAAAATGGGCTGGGAACCAGGACCCTGCCCTCCCCACTGGCATTTGCATGTGGCAGGCTGGGAAGAAGTGGCCAGCAGAGATCCCTGCCAGGATGCAGGGAGGGAAATTCAGTGCAGTGAGGCGTCAGTGGGCCTCACCGTCTAATTTTGTTGCTTTTTCTGCCACTATTTTGCTAGATTTTGGGCAGGAAAATCCACCCACTAGGTCAGCACCACAGTGTCTACCAAAAAACATATATTGGCCTGGATTTTACGGGGCCTATGATGGCGTAAACACAGCATAAGCAGTTGTAAGTGCCCCGCAAGTTCTGGGTTTCCACATGCGATGCGCATACATGAAGACCCGGAACTTGCGATCTGTCTATGGGAGCCATTCTTGCTTCTTTCTTCTGGATGGAGCAAGACTTGGAGGAGGAATAGCAACAGCAGCCTCAGCATCCACTCACACCAGAGCCTCTCAGAAGGCAACAGGTGATGGGGACTTTGCGCAGGAAGCCATAACAGTGCACAGGCTCTACAAGCCAACAGTCACCTTCTTGGACCTAGCCAAAGAGCAGTTCGGGAGGAGGCTGCGCTTCTCCAGACAGGCTGTTGTAAATCTGTGCAACCTCCTGCAACAGTACCTGCATCTGCACCAGGGGGCCATACCATGCCAGTGCCCCTCAAAGTCATCATAGCTCTGAATTTTTAAGACAGGGGCTCCTTTCAGGCTACAACAGGGGACATCGATCGCATCTCCCAGGCTGCCGATCACAGCTGCATTGAGCAGCTGAGCGACACCCTCAATGCCAGGACTGAGCAATACATCACCTTCCCCACTGGCCTCAGCAGTGAACACGACCAAGCTCGAGCCTTTGCATTAGTTGGTGGTTTCCCTCGTGTGTAGGGCTTGTTTGAATGTACACATGTGCCCTTAGGGCACCGGAACACAAGCCAGCAACATTTATCAAAAGAAAAAGCTACCACTCTATCAATGTACCATTCCCCTTGCAATCTGACTCTGTGAGGGACATGACAGAATGGTGGCTGGGGAACAAGGGATACCCCTTGCAGACCTGGCTTGAGCATCACAGATACAATCAAAGCCAGAGCACAACCAGGATCCTTATAGAGGATAGGACTGCACAAGAAGATATTTAAATGATTCAACCGCTCGGGGGGGTGGGGGCCCTGCAATGTACCCCAGATATAGTGTCGCGCATTGTCGTGGTCTGCTGCATATTGCATAACATTGCATTGCAAAGAGGCCTACAGTTGGAGGAGGAAGAACAGCAGCATTAGTCATCATCAGACAAGGAAGACCGGGAACGGGGGTGGGGGGAGGTTTTGAGGAAGGAGGGCCGCATCAGCGCCTTGCAGCCAGAGATGCGAGGGATCAGCTCATAGCTCTGTGATTCCACTGACCTTCTCACAACCCTGCCCTGAGTACTTCAGTAGAGCTCCTCTGCATAACAGTTTTTGTCACATTCTTCACCACTCCCTATATCCTGCTTTGCAGAACATTTAAACCATTCAGACAACTTCTATATCAATGGCATTCTGACAATACAGACTCAGAAGCATCTATGAAACCACACTGTGGACCAAATTGCCAAATGCTCAGCTTATTTATCCCAGGCAGTGAGTGGCCTCACCAGCAGTCCTTAAGAAAAAACCCTGGGGAAAAATTCGGTGGCGCCCCCCTTTGGGGCGCTAACATCGTAGCACCCCGAAAAAGTTAGCGCCCCAGCGCCATAAATTCAGTAGTAGCGCCCCAAGCAGGAGGCTACTGGAAGCGATTCCCTCCTTCTTGGGGCGCTACCAGTGATTTCTCGGCGCTACATGCAACAGTGCCACGCGTGTCGGCATGCGGTGCCACATCATGCAGGCCTCCCTCCGCTGATTAAAAGGGAGGGACCTAGCGCTGCATGCACTGGGGCCCTGCTGGACCACTGGGGAGCGGGGTACCAGGAAAACAGCCCGGCATTCAAGAGGAGTGCCAGACTGAGCGATTGCGGCCGGCACCCCGAAGAAAAAAGGGGAAGGGGGCAGGTGCTAGCAGTCAGCCAAAAAAAAATGGCCGCTCGACACCTGCCCTTTAATTAGCACTGCCGCAGCTGTAAAATAACCACCCTGACCCTGTCAAACATATCGTCCAGCGATAGGTCAGGGGGCGCAACCCAAGTTTGCGGCCGGGACGCGAGCGGAGCTGAATTTCGCGGGAGGCATTAGTGGCACTGTGCCCGGGCGCTAGGGGCTTTGCGCCCTGTTAGCGACCCCGGGGGCACTAACAGGAGGTGCAAAGCAACCCAATTTCCCCCCCCTGAATTATTGAGAGAATTAACTAGTCAAAATAGGACACTGCATCCTGTATCTGTCTTTTTAAAGACTGGTACAGAGCCCCAGATATCCATAATTTCATCATAAAAAAGTTAATGTGCAATTCATATCAAAACTGGAGACACAGCAAGCTGAAAAATAGAGCTCTACTCCTGAATCTCTTCAACTTTTGCATTAATCATTATTTCTTGAATTAGATCCGAAACATGAGTGCTATTACTTTCCTTTTGATACCGCAGGGTGGATTTTCCCACAAAAATGAAGAAGAACTCACCTGCAGGATCCTCTATCTCTGGCGAGCCACGTCCATCCAGCTCAGTCCAAATATTGTAATCGAGGTCCTGTTGACGTCTCATTCAAATTTCAATTGGGGGCCAACAGTCACAACATTTCCGGCGGACCCGGTGCCTGTTTAATGTTTAATGTTAATGCACCACTTAACTGTCCTGAAATTATTATTCTCATTGGGGAATTTGAGTTGAAACATGTCCCAAGCAAGAGCATCAAGTCTTAGTAACTCAGCAGAGGAGGCTCTTGTTCAGCAGGTGAGGGCATGCAGTCAGGTATTCTTCCCCTCAGATGGCAGGGAGGCAGGTGGGTGCCCAGGCAGACTATGTAGTAGGCCTGGAAAATGGTGGCTGAAAGTTTCAACACCAGGACCATCACCCCCATCACCATGGGTTCAGAACATATGCTCTTCAAAGACCTGACCAAGACAGCAAGGGTGAGAATGATTTTTGGTGAAAATGGGTCCTATTGACTTTATAGGAGCTGATTTGAATACTTTAATGAGGCTCTCGCCTGCTTCTGGCAGGGGTCTAGTCCACCCATTGTGAAGGCCCTGAACAAAATGGTGGCAGGAGGATCGGGTGTGGGAAGGGGCGGTAAGTTCGGTGCTGTGGCGGCTGATTCATCCCCACTGACAAAGTAGTTCTGCTGCTTCTGGTCCCACAAAAATAATTTTTAAACTTACCTTTTGGGGCCTCCGTTTCTTGCCCGCCATCCAGGGCAGATGCTCCACCCAGTAGGCCGTTAAAATAACTTCAGGGTCTTATGTATGTCATAGCACACTGAATTTCATGTATTTATGAGGATCCCACCTCAGTGAGGTGGGCGCTTTACCCACCCAAGAAAACAGTACGATAAAATTGCCACTGGGCATAAAAGATCAGTGGGCCGCTTGGATTTTAACTCCCAATTCGCCCGATTTCTGCTGGACGGAGCTGTAAAGTCTGTGGGTTGTGCAGTTAATAATGACACAGACTTCAGGAGTAACAAACAAACAGGACTTTACTATTCGAAGGTCAGGGCGAATCTGCCCTATAAATCATGCCACAGCACTTATATACCGGTGTGGTCACCGTCGGTATTACCGTATACAGAAGCCAAACAAGTAGTGCCACACCTAAAATAGTTCTCTTAAAGGTGAACGGTTACATACAATAGTCTCTTAAAGGTAGACGGTTACATACACTACAATCCTCCCTTTTTAGCTTACAACATACGTATTCCCCATTAAACATAACATATATTCAACTTCATGTAAAACAATTTACAGATATAGTCTCTGCGGAAAACAGTTCACAGGTTCAGTCTCTGTGGGAACAGTTCACAGATTCAGTCTCTGGTCTTGACTCGGTCCGAACAACATCTCTGTGGTGTAGCCGGTTCACATTGCTAGCGTGACTCATCCAATAGTCTTTCCCTTGACGTAACAGCTTGAACTTCCGTCCTGCTGAACCAGCAGTGCTGACTTTTACAAACAGCTGGACTGCCTTCGTAATTTTTCCCTACTTTCCCATTAGAAGTAATAATGATTTAGATGGTTATCATCTTCGGCTTCGTCTTTTCCTTTTTTGCTTCTTGGAGACTCTCGGGGCTCCCTTATCAGCAGCCAGCTGTAGCGCCACCATCTCCCTATGTTCTTTAGACTTTAAGTGCTTCATCCTGATTTCTGCACTTTGGGAGTTTTCATCACAAGCTGGGCAGACCAAGTCCTCGTAATATTCCGTGTCACTCAACAGGTCATGGTAATATTCGGTGTCATCCTGAGCTAGTCTAGCGAGAGGGCCTGCTACTTCTTCCTTACCCAACTGGACGTTAGCCGACTGTTGTTCCCTCCCTAGACATCTTTCCTGAAGAGACTTCTTTATGCGTTCATATTCATCCCACTCTTCCTGGGTTTCCTGCAAATCCTTCACTAATGACTTCAATACTTCCCCTTCCATCGGAGATTGATTGATCGGGCTATTCAATCCTTCTACTGGAGCACCTGTTTCAACAGTCTGTTGTTCCCATTGACGTGATTCAGCGTACTTTTGGCATCCCAGTAAAATCCGTGTTGCACCCTCAGCTATATCCGTAACTTTTGAGAGCTCCGAACTCCTTCCCTCTGAAGATTGAAGCTCGTGTTCAGATTGTTCCCATTGCAGAGTCTTGTCCCTCAACATATGAAGGAGTTGGCTGACCGTTAACTCTTCCGCAGGAACACTGTGAATCAGAGTCTTCTCCATTTCATCCACCTTTTCCTCCAATGCTTTCACCTTCTTTTCCTCTTGGACTTTGGCTTTCAGCGCTCGGAGAAGTTGTGCCATGATGCTATCTAGCTCTTGTGCCATGATGCTCTCTAGCTCATGTCTTACAGTCTCTGTGTTTCTTACAGTTTCCTTTTCTTCCGCTGAAAGGATTCCCAGTTGAATCTGTTCTTCAAGTTGTTGAACCTCGGTCATTGCCGCCTCATATTTGTCTTGGGTTTCCTTCAATAATTTTCTGAGTTCTTGGACATCTTGCCTTTCATGTTCTGCCATGTCTTTCACCTCTAATTTCTCCTCTATGGATGGAACTTCTACCGATGAGCCTGTCTTGGCCTTGAGCTCATCAAGAATTTCCTGCAGCCTTTGGACTTCTTGCTCATGTTCAACCTTTAGTTGCTCATATGCTTCTACTGAAACTAGCTTTTCGGAGGTTGCCGAGTTAACCCCCTCCAGAATTGTAGCCTGGGCCTGTTCATACTGTTCTTTCAACTTCTCACACTCTGCTTGCAAGGAGTCGTAGAGAAGAACTGGAATAAAATCCTGGCTTCCTGAAGATTCCTCTTCATTTGCTTCTTTCGCAATTTTCTGTTGGAGTTCAGCCAAGGCTGCTATGCTATCTGCCTCTCGAAGTCTCACTGCCATCAAATCTTCTTTATTCTTGCAGTCTATCTCAGCCATTTTCCCTTTACTTTCATTTAACTGAGTGAGTAGTCCTTTATTCTGGGCTGAGAGATATTGCACCTTCTCCTGTAGAACATCGCACTCCTTCTCTGCTCGACATAGCTGGTTACTGCTGATTTGGTTCTGTGTTTCAAGTTCCAACATCCTTTGCTTAGCTTCTTTCAGTTTCGCCCCTATAAGCTCCTCTTGCAACATGGCCACATTATTCTCATCAGGTAAAGAAGCGTTTCTCTTTTCTGTGTCCAAGATTTTTTTCTGCATTTCTTTAAGTGCACACTGTGTAAGATTCGCAATTTTCAGCAAAAATCACGCAAGAAAACTGGATAAAATTAAGACTGTTTATTGACCAAAGTAAGCTTGCACAGAAAAACCTTTGATAAAAGGGCATACAAAATGGCCGCCAGGCCCCGTGATCAGTTTATGAACCATTTTATTGCTGTTACTGCAAGCCAGACAGGCTTGTGGATTGAAGACAGTGAGCCCACGAAAGCCAATCTCTGGGAACCGAAACTCAGAGCAACAGCATACATATTCAATGGATTATAAGTACAGGATGGGGCCCATCAAGATATGGGCGGACAATGTAAAAACACTTATACCCATTTATCGTACAAAGGAAAAACCGATTAGCAGCCATCAAGGAAAATGTCCGGACCGATCAATATGCGAACCGAGCCACGGTGACAATGCAAAAGACATTGAAAGACATTATCGGCCAGGAAGGCCAGTTTAAGTTATCACCGGCTCCGTTACAAGACAAAGCGCCCCTGCAGAGATTTCTGCCCGCCAAAATTAATACAAAGACAGGACTATGATTTGGCGGGAGATAAGACTGTCCCAAAAGAGTATAACTATGGATTGAAAGTCCATCTAAAAAACTTCGGACTCCGGGTTACTTGAACAACTTCTTCTTCACTGCCACGGCTTTCTTGTTGGGCGACTTCAGGCTTCCATTTTCTTCAAGAACTTTCTTCTACGAGGAACGAACGAAGGGCGGACGGTGTCCGGATCGGCGCCTCTTCCACTTCGGCAGATCGATGAAAACGTTTTCGTCTTTTTAAAGACGGACGGTTTCGGTAAAAGGACAACGTGGTCGGTGTTCAGCCAAACAAGGCTCGGCCACGACGAGAAGACGACGAGGGTGGCCCGGGTACTGGGGTCGGGAGATCATCGACGACCCAGGCCGACGGAGAAGAAACCCTCTGGAGAACCGGCGATCGATGCCACAAGATTCTCCCAAGTGCATAGCCTGCATCTGGGTCTGCTCCATGAACCCAAATTGACTTGGTGGATCTCAACCTTAACGAGCGCTCATCGAGGCTGGGTCTACCCCACCGCCTCGAGGGAGGAGAGAATATCGACTGCGCCAGAAGTTTCCAAATCCACGTGACGACGGAAAGCGGTGCCAAAAAGGCTGCGAACCCCCCTTTCTCGCGATTTCGAGAGTGGTGAGCATGATCCCAAGTTCCCCAGGTCGAAACTTAGTTTAGGTATAGGGGAGGGAGTTAAGGGAAATCGTAATGTGTTTCCCCTTTTTTCGATGTGCCGTGTGTTCCCCATTTCCATAGAGTCAAGTTCATAAATTTGTGCATGATTGTAGTAACTTTAATCTGTGCCTATGATATGTATTTTGTAATGCTTCAAACTGTTTAAAAATAAAAGCATCCATTTCGTGCTATTCAACCTGGTCTATTGAGTTCTTTCTCTGCACTACTGTTCTCTGCACCTAAGTCCAAGGTCTAGAACCGTAGGGGGGAGTGGGTCGAACCACTCAAGGGTAATTATTGCACGAAGCCTGGCAGGAGACCAGAAAGAGCAAGAGAAACCCCCTACAGAAATGGCGACCGCGGCAGGACCTTGGCAGCAGGAAAGTAGTGTGTTAGATCAAGATCTGAATAGACGAAATGTGATGGATGAAAGAATAGCAGATTATGTTTTCGGAAAAGTCAACCTCACAAAACAATGGATATCTGATCTACTAAGGGATAGGCGCCCGCTAGACGCAGCCATCAAGTGGACAGCGGGTAGAGAGCATAAGAAATCTGTAGAAAAGGCGGTCTGGCTGATGTGCTACAAGAAGCAAGTCCAGCTTTTGGACCAGGTAGTTGCAGCACAGACAGTCCAGATCAACGGCTTGCTTAAAGGCGTGGAGGAAAAGGTTGCGGGAGGTCAAAAACTGATTGAATCGCTTGACGCGCTGAACCAGGAACGCCGCTCTGTAATTCGCTGCCACGAAACCCGGGTAGAATATTTAAAATGTCAGGTCGTGGAGGCCAAGGCCAGTGAAGGTAGAATGAGAGAGAGGTGTTCCCGTCTAGCCAAACAAGTAGATGCCCAAGAGGAAAAGCTCCTGGGAGCCAGGGCAGCATATAAAATGGCCATGGAGGATAGATCTGAGAACACCGACCACAGCACTTGCCGCCGGGAGCTAGAGGACCTGAGAAAGGCCCTAGCGAAGGCAAACGGGTTGGTGTGTCTCATAAATCCACCAGCGAGTCAGCTGTTGCTAGCCAAGGAATCCAAAAGACCGATTCCACAAAAGGCAGTTGGGGTACCAACCCCCGAACCTTCTGCGCCTCCTGCCTATGAGGAGTCTTGGACTCCGGGACAGGAGACGGAGACGGTAGAGGAAAAGAGCCCTGAGGTAGAGCAACCCCAGACAGTAGAGTCGGGGTCGGCGCCAATGTGTCCAACGAGACACCGGAGGATCGGTCCAAATGAAGAAAATGGCGATGACGGACCCCTTGAGAGTCAGATCATAATGCCTCATAGCGCACGACAGCTAAGAGAGATGATAAGTCACATCCCAAAACTCTCCGAGTCAGGAGATCCCTCCGTGCATTTCAGGGACGTGGAGCAGACCGCAGCAGTCAATGACTGCGACGGGGTTGAACAGTCTAAAATGCTGCTGTTCTCCCTGGACAGTTCGCTCCTCCAGTGTCTCCCTGACGAGAGCAAGAGAGGGCACAGGGACTATGAGTTGCTACGGGATGAGATTCTGGAGATCATGGGAGAGGGGGACGGAACTCCGTTCCTCCGTTTAGAAAAGACAGTGCAGCTAGAGGGAGAACCCCCACGGGTTTTCGCCGACAGGTTGTGGCCAGTGTATCGGCGCAGCTGCCCGGGCGGGCCGGCCCGGGCCGGGCTGGATGGCGAACAAAGGGCTCACTGGCTTCGGTGCCTGGTAGCAGGTTGCCTGCCAGTAGTGAAGGAACAGGCCAAAGCATGGTTTGACCCCACTAACGCCCGCTCCACGGAGGAAGTAGTACTAGATCAGCTCACGATCAGTTATAGAAACAACAAGGGCAAGAAAACGCCTGTTGTGAAAGGAAAGGTGCATGAGGTGAGACCCGCAGCCTCTGCTAAAAAGGAATGGCGTCAGGAGGGAAATCGCCATCCCCAAGCAAATAGCAGTTGTTACGGGTGTGGGAAGGAGGGTCATTGGCGCAAGGACTGTAGGAATCCTTGGAAGGATAAGAGGGAGAGAGAGTTCGCCGCAGCCCAAGATCGAGCCCAAGCCCGAGTCGCCAATGGCCCGAGAGTTTCCCCAACACCAGCACAACCACAAGTGCAGGCCGCTGCCCCAACACCAGTCCAGAACCCAACCGTAGCTTTTGCCCCGAATGAAGGGGGTGGTGCGGTTGTGGACCCCGCTGCGATCGAGTCAGTCTTGGAGACTATGCGGTCTCTGATGACCTGGCAGGGGAAGGTAGCGGTTGCTAACAGCCCTATCGCCCCCGAGACCCCAGCCGAAACACCTAAATGACTGACGCCCGCGCAGCCCATCTACTTGTGTCCGCTCCGCTATGACGCTTGGAGAAGACCTGTGGTGGAGATGGAGGTGGAGAAACAAAGGGGTAGTTACCTGTTGGATACGGGAGCTTCGTGTACCTTGATCCACACGGACAAACCTTTTGCCTCACCTCTGTCCGCCCAGGCTCCATATTTAGTAGCGGGTTTCACGGGTAGAGCACAGGCTGGCGCGCACTCCCTCCCGCTCTCCATTCAGTTGGGAGCGCTCCACACCACATGGACGTGCATCCTATTGAAGTGGAAAGAGGGGGGGGGGAAAGGCATCCTCGGGGCTGATTTCTTGGTGGAACACGGGATCCTCGTGGACCTGAGAAATCACTGTCTCTGGGGAGCCGAGGGCGGTTTAGGTAAGGTAGTCGTAATCCCGGGGAAGGAAGAAAAGGGGGCCCTGTGCACTATGAAGCCATCAGGAGGTTACGATCTCGAGCTCATGATAACAAACGTCCCAACGGACTTGCAGGCGCGTGTGTCAGAAAATCTGACCGCGTTCGCCACCCACAAGCACGACTGCGGGAGAGTCACTGGGTTCGAAGTCAGCGTAGACGGGGACCCCATGATCCGACCCCAAAAGCAGTATAATTTCCCCAAGGAGGCAGAACCCGACATGGAGACAGCAATATCTTCATTGGTACAGCAGGGCGTATTGAGGACGATAGCCACCCACGTGAACTCCCCATTATGGCCGGTAAAGAAACCGGACAATTCGTGGAGAGCCACGGTGGACTATAGAGTCCTCAATAGTAATATCCCAGCCTGCGCGCCCACGGTAGCAGCAGTTGCAGACTTAATAGGGAGTATTCCAGCATCGGCGACCACATTCACGGTGCTGGACATCTCGAACGGTTTTTGGTCCATTCCGCTGCGGCGGGAGGACCAGTACAAGTTTGCCTTTACTTTCAAAGGGCAACAGTACACCTGGAACTGCTTACCACAGGGTTTTCACAACAGCCCCAGCATTTTCCATCAGTGTATGGCGGGGAGTTTGAAAGAGTTCAGCCAGCCCAACCAGATAGTGCAGTATGTGGACGACTTACTCCTGTTCACAGATACAAGGGAGCAGCACGGCCCACTGTTAGCCGAATTGTTGGAACTGTTAGAAAGGAAGGGTTTCAAAGTAAACCCAAAGAAAGCGCAGATCGGCCAGCAGGAAGTTAAATTCCTGGGTCTGGCCATCCGCGCTGGGGAAAGAGCCATAGATAAGGCCAGACGGGAATCTATACAAGATCTGCCGATTCCCAACACAGTAACGGGTGTAAGGTCCTTTTTGGGATTGACCGGGTACTGCAGAGATTTCATCGAGGACTATGCTGCCACAGCGGCCCCGCTACTTCGACTCTTACACAAGGGAGTCGAGTGGTCTTGGGACGAGGGGTGCCAGGCAGCATTCGAGAAGTTGAAAAGAGATCTGCAGACCGCGCCAGCCCTAGGGGCCATAGATGGGGGAGAGGAGTTCTTTCTGGAGGTAGCCGCTAGTGGGGACAGCCTGAGCGCAGTACTGCTCCAAGAGCGGCACGGCAAGCTAAGACCAGTAGTTTATTCCTCCAGGGTGCTCACGGATGTGGAGAGGAGTTTCTCCAATTGCGAACGGCATCTCCTGGCCACGCATTGGGCTGTGAACAGATCAGTGATCTTCACAGGGACCTCTCCCATTACGCTCCTCACCCATCACACCCCCACGAAGATGCTTCTGGACGGGAGGATTAAGGATGGGACCGTAAGCAGCGCTCGGATTGCGCGCTGGACCCTCCTCCTTTCCCAGATGGATCTCAAAGTTAAAGGCCTCTGCGCGCCAAGGCTCGCAGCCAATATGGCATATCCCGGGACAGCCCATCAATGTTCCGTAGAAGGGGTATGGGAAGTTAACATAGGTTTACGGGCCGGGATACATCCCACGGGCCGCGAGATCTACGTAGACGGTTCTAGCACTGTAGCTGACGGCAAGCGACTCACAGGGTGTGGAGTTTATGACCCTGCGGCAAACATTGCCCTGGCAATTAAGCTCCCCAGCACTATGAGCGCGCAGCAGGCTGAACTGTCCGCGGTGGCGTACGTGGTTACCCACCCCGAGATTTTCCCAACCCCATACACGATTTGCTCAGACAGCATGTTCACGTGCAATTCGTGTACGGAGTACCTCGCCATCTGGTCCCGACGCGGGTACACCTCCGCGGACGGGCGGCCTTTAACAGTTAAGCCCTTGCTGGAGAAGATCCTAGCAGCTGTGGGGGAGAAAGGAGAGGTGTTCATCCATAAGGTGAAGGCTCACTCCATTACAGAACCCCGCAGTCAGGGCAACCAGCAGGCGGATGCGCTAGCCAGGGAGGGTGCCCGCAGCGGCATTCTCTGGGACCCATACGAACCCGGACCCGTGGCGGCGATCCAAGGCAGGGAGGGAATTCCCGGGAACACAGGGGTGACACCGCCCCCAGACCTAAAGACCGTCCAAACCCTGGATCCCGCCCTAAAAGCAGTCCTAAAAGCCATCACAGAGGGCAAACAGGTAGAAGGTCCGTACAGTACGGCAGCCCTCACAGTCAAGGAAGGTATGCTGTTCCGAAAGGAGCAGTGGGTTGTGCCGCAGCAGCACCGAAGGGAATTCCTGCAATTGGCCCACGAGGGTCCAGGAGCGGGACACCCCGGACCTGAGGTCACCTGGCAACGGGTGGAACAGGCGGGATGGTGGCCGGGACTTCGGGACGATGTCCGCGAGTTCTGCGCAAGCTGTCTTGTGTGTGCTGCTAACAACCCAGACCCCCACAAAAGGAAGGTGCCCATGGGGCACATCAGGAGGGTAGAGGGACCATGGCAGTCGATTCAGGTCGACTACATAGGGCCCCTGCCCGCCGCCCAGGGAGGCTATAAGTACTGCCTTGTCCTGGTAGATGTGTTCACCAAATGGGTAGAAGCCTTCCCGTGCAGAACAGCTACGGCACTGGGTACTGCTAAGATCTTGATTCGGGAAGTGTTCTCACGGTGGGAACTCCCCCGTTTTGTAGAGTCCGACCAAGGGAGTCAGTTCACCGGTCAAGTAATGCAGAACGCCCTCAGGCTCTTGGGCATTGAGGGAAAGTGGCACGTAGCATACAATCCCCAGTCATCCGGGATTGTTGAGCGTATGAATCGGACCCTCAAGGAAAAGCTGAGGAAAGAGACAATGGGCTCGCCCCAGAAATGGGCGGAGGTCCTGCCTTTAGTCCTCATGGGGATCCGAGCCAGCCAGTCCAAAAGCACGGGGTATTCCCCGCACGAGTTAATGACTGGAAGGATCATGCGAACACCCACCCATGTGCTAGCCCCGGTGCTCACTGAGGGCCAGCTCCGAGAGGTGAAACGGGACAAATTCGCCCAAACCCTCTTGGAGCGCCTGAGACAGATTTATGGGCAGGCGGCTGGGAACATGGGAAGACAGCACCAGGGAAATAAACTGTTGTTGGAACCTCGGAAACAACAAGAGTGGGTAGTCGGGGACCAGGTCATGGTCCGAAACTACGCCAGGGTAGGGAGTTTTGAACCACTGTACATGGGGCCATACAGCATTGTAGACAAAGCCAGCCCCATGGTTTATGCAGTGAAGACGCCCCGACGTACCAAATGGTTTCACATCAACCAGTGTAAACTGTTTAAACCGGGTACACCAGGGCCACCAAAGGGGACCAGGTCTGAGAACAAAGATCCTCAGCCTGTAACAGAGTCACAGACCACACAGGCTGGAGCAGTAGCCTGCGTGAAGGGAGAGGCCATCCCATTGGAGTGGGAGGTCTCATCTTTTGAATGGGATTTAGGCAGGGGAGAGCCCGAACAGCTCAACCTCGCTTTAGACCCAATCACGGAGGAGGAAGAGTCAGAGGACGGCAGTCCCGCCCTCGACTCAAGCTTGGGGGAGGTAGGGAGTGGGGGTGAAGACTCGTTACCTGTAGGGACAGGTGAGGTGGAGTCGGAAGCCACAGATCCCGACCCCGGGGGGGCGGAGCCTGAGGAAGGGGAGCTGGAGCCGGCAGCTGTGGAGGAACCACAGGCTGTGACGGTAACAGTCACGACCCCAGGTCCATCGGCCCCGGGAGCCCAACCCAAAGCAGCCCCTCGTAGGTCAGCTCGAGCGCCCCAGCCCAGAAAATTTTGGCCAGATTCTCCCCATCCTCCCCAACCACGGTTTAAAGCAGCCCCAGGAAGACATGATCCCCGTTCAGCAGCGACAGGCTGCGGGGGATCAAGGCCAAAGATCAATGCAGCCCCACCGCAGGGTGTGGCACACGACAGACCTCACAGGGATTCGGAAAGCCGCCCCACGGAGGGCGGCGCTGTACATAAGTTAAGATAGGTAATTATGGTCATAGTTTAAGGAATGTAAAGTATATGGTGTTAAGAGTACAATTTTGAAGTCTGCCCGGTATGTGTGTTTGTTAGGGAGCGGGGTCCAGGAACCCGCGCGTCCAATTAATTTAGGCCAGCACCTATCGGGAGCCCGGCTACATCATTTTGTTGGTTACAGAAACCTGGGATACGATGGAAAGGATTGTCGTCGCGTTCATGGCGATCGGGTGCGGGTGGGCCTACCGAGGCCGCACCAAGGACGTCATCATTTTCGGGTGCTCCGGGGACACGGCCCCCATCGCAACGGATGGGACGGGGGAGCGAGAGGTAGAGGAAACCGCCACCTACTTCCACCAAGGGAGATGGCCAGGTTGGCTGGGAACGAATTCTACGGAATATTCCAGCAATTTCGGTTTTGCCTACCAAGAGACTTCATTAACGTGCCCTCGAGTGAGGATCCTAGCGCCCAGAGTCAGCGTCACCGTGGGAAAGAGGATTTGTCTGGTGTGCAATGGGAACGTACCACCAAGGCGATGGTGGTGGCTACGAAAGCTGGGAAAGGACATGAGAAACTCTACGGTCGAGTGGGAGCGACTGGGTAATAATACCCATCGGACTATTACGGGAACTCACGGACAATTACGTGTGTGTTGGGACAAATGGTGGGAACCGGATGAGGGAATATATGTCTGTATGTGGGGTTCGAGACGCGTCTGCCCCAAGGGCGTGTCCATCTTCTTCCAGAGGCAGTGGCAGGATGAAGGGAAGGGGATGAGATGGGATGTTAGCACTCGAGCGTGCGGAGCCCCATACTCCCCTATTCCGGTGAACGCCACTGAACTCATCACCCGCCCACGCAAGCCCCTGCCCACGCTTCCGGTAGCACTAGCCCAGAAAGGAGGGTGCCCAACCACCACCAGGGGACCCGGGAACGGTTTAGTATTGGTACCCACCGGTCAGGTGCTGTACCAAGGGGTACACTACGCGGTGGCCTCAGTGATTTTAAATCTCACTGAGGTAAGATTGCCGGAGTGGTGTCCCAAAGAAACGGAACAATTATACCAGGTCCTGTTAACCAGTATGTTTAGACAATTTTACGAATTTGATTTTGCCGACATCGACAGAGACAAATTATACACCACACCGCCAGAAGTTTTGGATCGAGTCGGGAGGCAAAGAAGGGGTACTGTAAATGACATATTCACTGCTTTTAATACCGGGACATCTGTTGTCAACGCTCTAGATAACGTGGAACTGCAGACACAGATCAACGGTTTAAAAGCCCAGTTAAGGAACATATTGACAGACGAAAACAAGGTCGTGGGTTCTGAGTTGCATGAGGACCAGGCCATGACACTACACTTTAAGGACATAATTGCTGAGCTGGAGAAACACGCGAGAACGGTAAATGCACTCATTAAGGAGGATCGGAATGCGTCCGATCAAGCTGCGCAAAACGAGGCCTGTGTGCTGTACGGGGCGTGGTTATTGGGCGAGGGCCGCAGTAATCTTGAGGATTTAAAACAGGGTTTGGTCCCGTCCTGGATCAGCAACAAGCACTTGCAAGCGCTCCACCCTTTTGAGAATGCATTAAGCCCGTGCCAGCTCAGACTAGCCGCAGAAGCATACCCAGTTCCAGTGGACTGCGGACATTCGAATCACACTATTATGGGAATAGTAGTAAGAATGCCGGTGTTGGGTCCCGCAGCAAAGCCCGCCCCGGTATACAGAGTAGAGAACATTGGAGTCATTCAGGGGGGCGCACACATTCGTTACGCAGTGGTCCCGCCTTACGTCATCAGATGGGAGCGTACGATGACAGGCACCGACCTCTCGGGATGTCGGAGCCGGGGAGCACACATCATCCTGTGTCCCCAGCACTTGAATGCCTTTTTGAAACCACAGTGCGGGTTCAGAACCGCTAGCGCGAAGCCGGTGAATTGCACCATGGAGGCAATGGCAGAGGACCATGTGCCCCCACAGGTAGCATATATCGGGGGTGGGACATACTGCGTCACCACTGCAGCGCCTCAGTACCGATATGGACAACACGAGTGGTGTTCGGTCGGTGATAGCAGTTTCTGTTTCAAACCCAGGGCCGAGGTTCAAGTGGCACAACAACGAATTGTTCCCATTCCTGCGCCCTCCACTGTACACATCACTATCAAAGAGAATTTCACAGACTTACAACGATTTGTCGCGCATTTTGGTTATGTCATTCCCCCTCTTCCCGAACACCTCACCAAGGTTTTAAAAGCCGTTATAGTTTCGCAGAAACATTTCTATACACTGGAGCAGAAGACTTTAGAGATAGGAAAAGACATATTGGATATAACCATCCCACCATGGTGGGACTTGTTCACCAACATAGAGGTCCCCGCCTGGATTAGAATAGCATCCCATATCCTAGTAGTATGTCAGGTTTTGATTGTGATATTTTTGCTCTTCGTGCATTGCAAAAGAGGCAAACGCCTCCAGAGGCACGAGAACACAGGAGAATGGAGAGAATGCTATGTGCAGATGGGGGAAGCAGATACCCCACTCTAAGCTGCTAGTATAAGATTAAGCGTCCCTCCATTTAAAAAAAAAAAAAAAATTTTTTTTTTTTTTTGATTGTTTTGGGTTATAAGGAAATAAGTATTGTCATGTTATTAGTTGTTCTTAAGTTTTTTTGGATTAATAAAAGATGCATGCAGATGGCGCAAAAGGGTATCAACCCCTGCCCATCTGACAGGTGAAGGTGTTATAGTTTAAGATTTGCTGTCTATGATTCCAAATGTGCATGAGGTAATTTTCATTTTTCTCCGGAAATGGGAACTGCATGTGTCGTGAGGGGCATAGATAGTTAAGTGCCAGGAATGTTTGGATGTGGGGAATCAGGGAAAATTTGCTCATCAAGGATTATTGATACTTTAAGCAAGCTATCAGTATCACAGGGGGGCCTGTAAGATTCGCAATTTTCAGCAAAAATCACGCAAGAAAACTGGATAAAATTAAGACTGTTTATTGACCAAAGTAAGCTTGCACAGAAAAACCTTTGATAAAAGGGCATACAAAATGGCCGCCAGGCCCCGTGATCAGTTTATGAACCATTTTATTGCTGTTACTGCAAGCCAGACAGGCTTGTGGATTGAAGACAGTGAGCCCACGAAAGCCAATCTCTGGGAACCGAAACTCAGAGCAACAGCATACATATTCAATGGATTATAAGTACAGGATGGGGCCCATCAAGATATGGGCGGACAATGTAAAAACACTTATACCCATTTATCGTACAAAGGAAAAACCGATTAGCAGCCATCAAGGAAAATGTCCGGACCGATCAATATGCGAACCGAGCCACGGTGACAATGCAAAAGACATTGAAAGACATTATCGGCCAGGAAGGCCAGTTTAAGTTATCACCGGCTCCGTTACAAGACAAAGCGCCCCTGCAGAGATTTCTGCCCGCCAAAATTAATACAAAGACAGGACTATGATTTGGCGGGAGATAAGACTGTCCCAAAAGAGTATAACTATGGATTGAAAGTCCATCTAAAAAACTTCGGACTCCGGGTTACTTGAACAACTTCTTCTTCACTGCCACGGCTTTCTTGTTGGGCGACTTCAGGCTTCCATTTTCTTCAAGAACTTTCTTCTACGAGGAACGAACGAAGGGCGGACGGTGTCCGGATCGGCGCCTCTTCCACTTCGGCAGATCGATGAAAACGTTTTCGTCTTTTTAAAGACGGACGGTTTCGGTAAAAGGACAACGTGGTCGGTGTTCAGCCAAACAAGGCTCGGCCACGACGAGAAGACGACGAGGGTGGCCCGGGTACTGGGGTCGGGAGATCATCGACGACCCAGGCCGACGGAGAAGAAACCCTCTGGAGAACCGGCGATCGATGCCACAAGATTCTCCCAAGTGCATAGCCTGCATCTGGGTCTGCTCCATGAACCCAAATTGACTTGGTGGATCTCAACCTTAACGAGCGCTCATCGAGGCTGGGTCTACCCCACCGCCTCGAGGGAGGAGAGAATATCGACTGCGCCAGAAGTTTCCAAATCCACGTGACGACGGAAAGCGGTGCCAAAAAGGCTGCGAACCCCCCTTTCTCGCGATTTCGAGAGTGGTGAGCATGATCCCAAGTTCCCCAGGTCGAAACTTAGTTTAGGTATAGGGGAGGGAGTTAAGGGAAATCGTAATGTGTTTCCCCTTTTTTCGATGTGCCGTGTGTTCCCCATTTCCATAGAGTCAAGTTCATAAATTTGTGCATGATTGTAGTAACTTTAATCTGTGCCTATGATATGTATTTTGTAATGCTTCAAACTGTTTAAAAATAAAAGCATCCATTTCGTGCTATTCAACCTGGTCTATTGAGTTCTTTCTCTGCACTACTGTTCTCTGCACCTAAGTCCAAGGTCTAGAACCGTAGGGGGGAGTGGGTCGAACCACTCAAGGGTAATTATTGCACGAAGCCTGGCAGGAGACCAGAAAGAGCAAGAGAAACCCCCTACAACTGCGATTCAGCTTCTCTTAACCTTGCCTGCACTAGCTTCGTCTCCAATTGCAGAACAAAATCCTCAGTGTAGCGTGGTTTGCCTTTATGCTGTATCTCTAGATCATGCAAATATTCTAACTCCTGAACATCATAAGGGAGATGTGATCGGTAATTGGTCACGATGGCTCTATGGTCGCTCTCTGCTTGAGCTAGCTGCTTCTGTTGTCTTTCCAGATTCTCCCATTCCATGTCTATTTTCTTGATCCACTCCCGTCCTAGAAGTGGTGGTCCTCCCTCATGTAGTACGTATAAGTTCATTCTTGGGTGTTCTTTACCCCTATCTCTCACTTTGACTCTTATCTTTCCCATGGGGTATACTTTATGCCCCGTGTATGTCTGCAATACGAACTTGGTATCTCTTAAGGGTATATGTGAGAATAGCCGGTGGTAATCCCTTCGATTTATGACTGATAGAGCTGATCCAGTGTCCAACTCCATTTTCACTTGGATTCCAGCTATTTTCAGCATGACCCAGATAGTTTGTAGGTCAGCTTCCTTACTCACATTGTGAATTCTCAGACTACCCAGCTCCTGGCCGTTTGGGTCTGAGTCTGAATTCTGTTTGTCTGAACTCTTCTCAGCCACCTTGTGTACCTTGTTGTACCTTTCCTGTGATGGCTTCCTTTGGTTGTTGGTCCTTTGGTTGTTGGTCTTCTTCCCTGACCGGCATACCTTAGCTATGTGACCCAGTTTGCCACATTTCCTACTGTAGTGTCCGTGTGTAGATAAAGACACTGAAGACAGGAGTTGGTTCATAGGTATTTACTAAGCAAGTCTGGGGGGGGGGTTCTAAAGGATATACACAATACACAGGCTTATATAGCCCAAGTGGTAATTACTGGCATTACGCACACCTGGGGCTCTTAAAGGCACATACACCACCATTACTCTTAAAGGCACATACACCACAATTCCTCCCCTTCTAGCTAACTAGTACATCATATTTTAAGTAATTATTAATTAAATGTTATATGCAAAATAAGATACATTGCTGTATTAATTAATTATAAGTTAGTCTCTCAGGAGGCTTCCTGACTCGGTCCGGATAACGCCTCGGGGGTGTAGTAGTTTCTGGTGGTGTAGTAGGTTCTTCTGGCAAGGCTGATTCGGCTTGAATGCCAGTGTCGGGTTCATCGGGTTCCAGTCTCACCGGATCGGAGGTAGATATGGGTATATCTACTTCATCGTTAGATGTATAGAGTGGTGGTGTAGGTTGTCCCTTTTCGGATGACTTGATGATTTGGTCAGCATGGCATCTTATTATGCTTTCTCCGATGTCCACGGTATACATCAGTGGTCCTAGTCATGTGCAGATAGTTCCAGGCTGCCATTTCTCGGTACGGTAGTCCCGGGCCAAAACCGGTTGGCCTATCTGGAAGGTCCTAGTTGGCTTTTCATTCAGGCCCTGAAACTGCCGGTTCTCCACGTCTCTTCGGATGTTGGGCTTGACCAAATCCAGCCGGCATCTTAGGTTTCTATTGTAGAACATCATGGCGGGAGTTTGGTTAGTAACCATATGTGTTGCATTCCTATATGCAAATAAGAAGTTATCCACCTTGTGCTGAAGTTTTATGTCTTCATTACTCATGGCCTTTATGGCCTTCTTGAAGGTCTGGACAAACCTTTCAGCTAATCCATTGGTGGCGGGATGGTATGGGGCGGACGTGTAGTGCTTTACCCCATTGTTCTTTAAGAATTTTCTGAATTCTTCGGACACAAATTGCGGTCCATTATCAGAACATATCTGTTCCGGCAGCCCATTCCTGGCAAATATGGTCCTTAATACTGTGATGGTTTTTTCCGTGGTGGTGGAGGACATCTTTATTACCTCCGGCCACTTGGAGTGTGCATCAACTGCGATTAGAAACATTGAGTCCATAAATGGACCAGCAAAGTCGATGTGCACCCTTTGCCAGGGAGATGAGGGCCACTCCCATGGATGTAGAGGGGCTTGTGGTGGAGCGTTTTGGACCTTCTGGCATCCTAGGCAGCTCTTGGTCATTTCTTCGATGTCTCCATCGATACCTGGCCACCATACAAACGCCCTAGCTAGGTTCTTCATTTTCACTCCACCCAGATGCCCCTCGTGAAGCTCCTTTAGCACTTTATCCTGGAGTTTGGGTGGAATCACCACTCTGGATCCACACATCAAGGTTCCTCGGCACACTGACAGCTGTTCTCTTCTTTGCGAGAATGCTGGCAACAGTGGCTCGCCACGTGCTGGCCATCCCTTCACTGTTAAATCGTAGACCCGTGAGAGAGTAGGGTCATTTCTTGTCTCCCTTTCAATGGCAGAATTTGTCACCGGTAGACATTCCACTATGGTAGAGTGGAATATCTCTACTGGGTCTACTGCAGGTGCCTCTTCTATCGTTGGCAACGGTAGGCGCGATAAACCGTCAGCATTCCCATGCTGTTTTGACCCTTTGTATTCAATGTTGTATTGGTGTGCCCCTAGAAAAAGGGACCACCTCTGTAGTCTTTGTGCCGTCATAATGGGGACACCTTTTTTAGGGTTGAATATGGAGATGAGGGGTTGATGGTCAGTCAGCAAGGTAAATTTTTGTCCGTGTAGGTAATGGTTGAATTTCTTCACTCCCCATACCAGGCTGAGTGCTTCCCTGTCTATTTGGGCATAGTTACGCTCAGCTGAGTTTAATGAGCGTGACGCAAAAGCTATCGGCCGTTCTGAGCCATCAGGGAATCTATGGGATAATACCGCTCCTATGCCATAAGGGGATGCATCGCACGCCAGTCTGATTGGTAGTGATGGGTTGTAATGAGCCAAAACTTTCTCGGATGTGATTAAGTCTTTACATTTATGGAAGGCACGTTTACAGTCTTCGTTCCATTTCCAAATCACTCCTGTCTGTAGAAGATCATTAAGAGGGTGTAGAATAGTTGATAAGTTTGGTAAAAATTTATGATAGTAATTTATTAATCCCAGGAATGACCTTAATTGTGAAACATTTTCAGGTGCTGGGGCTTTTATAACTGCTTCAATTTTTTCAGGTGACTTATGCAACCCTTCCTTATCAATTATCAGAGAAATCACAGAGATCACAGAAACCACACAGTGCAGATAGAGGCCGTTTCGGCCCATCGAGCCTGCACCGACACATATCCCACCCGATCCCCGTAACCCCTACACCAACACATATCCCACCCTATCCCCACGTATTTAATCCCCCTAACACTAAGGGTCAATTTATCATAGCCAATCAACCTAACCCGCACATCTTTGGATTATTATGTGGCCACAATATGATATCTGATTTTGGAAAAATTCGCACTTGGGGCGATTTGCTCGTAGGCCCCGTTCTTTCAGCCTAGTGAGCACCTGCTCCAAATTGGCAAGGTGCTCGTTGTCGTTTTCTCCTGTTATAAGGATGTCGTCCAGGTAGCATTGAGTCCCCGGAATCCCTTGCAGGACTTGCTCCATAGCTCTTTGCCAGATAGCTGGAGCTGATGCTACTCCAAAAACCAGTCGATTGTACTGGTACAGGCCTTTGTGTGTGTTTATTGTGAGATACTTTTTAGAGGTCTCCTCAACCTCCATCTGTAGATATGCCTGTGCCAAGTCAATTTTTGTGAAACGTTTCCCTCCGGATAGTGAGGCGAAAATATCTTCTATCCTCGGAAGAGGATACTGTACCGTGTGAAGGACCGGGTTTACAGTCACCTTAAAGTCCCCACAGATGCGAATTTTTCTCTGTTCCTCAGAGTTATTTTTCAATGCTTTTTTCATGACTGGAACGATGGGCGTTGCCCATTCGCTCCAATCTACTTTGGATAATACGCCTGCCTTTTCCAAATTCTCCAGCTCTGCCTCGACTGCCGGGCGTATTGCGTATGGCACCGGTCTTGCCTTAAAAAATTTGGGAATTGCTGCATCTTCCACTTTTATTGAGGCGGTGATGCCTTTCAAGGTTCCTAGTTTCTCTTGAAACACTTCTTTGGCGTTGGCCAAGATGTCTTTTAATCGTTCAGGTATGATGTCATCATTGTTTTTTTCCTTACTGGTCACCGTCAGTGCCTGAATGGAGTGCCAGTCTAAACGTATCTTCCTTATCCATTCACGTCCCAACAATGGTGGACCACCATCTTGTAGAATGTATAAATACAACTTTTGTATTTCTTTGCCGTTGTATACCACAGGCACCCTTATTTTTCCTTTGGGGTATACTTTCTGCCCCGTATATGTTTTTAAGATAATGGATGTGTCTTTTAGAGGTATATGCGAAAATAGCCTCTTGTAATCTCGTCGATTTATCACGGTTAGAGCTGATCCTGTATCTAGCTCCATTTTAACTGGGGACCCTGCTATTGTGAGGGTAACCCAAATGGTTTGGTAATCTTCATTGGCAATTACATTGTGTAATTTGAGAGAGCTTAGTCTCTTGTTCCCAGAGTCGCTATCGCTCTTCTGGTCTTTGGAGCTACTGTCCGTCATCATTTGTACCTTTCTGTGCTTTTCCTTATTGATTCTTTTCCCGTTAGTGGATTTTTTATTTTCAGATCGGCATACACGTGGAATGTGTCCTATCTTTCCGCATCGCTTGCATGCTTTTTCTTTGAACCAGCAATCCCTCTGGTCATGGTTGGATCTGCCGCATCGATAACATTTCTTGAAACCCCGTGTCATTTCATGGGTGCCGAAGTCCTGTGGCCTTTGCTTTATCTTTGCCACTCCTATTGCACTGAAAGCCTTGTCCAGTGTTAAATCTTTTCTAGAAGATACCTTCTTTTGTGTTTCTACACTTAGGGGATCGCAGATGAATTTGTCTTGCAGAGAATCTGCCAGTCCTGCCTCGAATTGGCAGTGTAGGGTATCAACAATCTCTTCAAAATTCTTGTACATCGGTTCGGCTGGAGTGATTAAGTTGCGTAACAGCTTGTATGTTTCTGCGCCCATTAGATCCAGAAGAACTGAAGCTTTTTTTTCATCTTCTATTCCATTTGCGGTGCAAAACACCTCCACTCTTTCTACATATGTGGTCCAATCCTCTATCTTGTTATCAAAAACATCAATATTGCCAAAGTTAGGCTCTGTTTCGTTATCAAAAGCATCAATATTGCCAGACTTAGGCATTTCAAAAAAAAGATGTGGCGCTTCCCGCGCTTTTTTTTTCTCTGTAGCAACGATATGGCGCTTCCCGCGCTTCCCCGCCGCTGCTACCGACAACAACGCTGTTTTACTGTGGTTTCCGTTTATTCACTGTTGGAGACTCGTTCACGACGGAGGTCTAAATGCTGACCTGCTTGCCGCGCCGGCCGTCTCCCGAGTGCACCCTCCCAGTCCGTTATTGCTTGCCTCCGATTTCGCTGCTTGTCTCAGCTGTAGAGCCCGCCGCTGGAGCCCCAGCCTGACGCCCAGGAAGGATTAGCGCAGTACCTGCCACCAGCTTGGCCAGCTGGTGAAACCACAGTTTCTATTACTTCCTTGAGTCTTCTGGACGCTGGAGGAATTGATGTCCTTGAGGTGCTGCCGAATTGCAGGTAAGTCCGTTTCCACTTCGTCGCCACTGTAGTGTCCGTGTGTAGATAAAGACACTGAAGACAGGAGTTGGTTCATAGGTATTTACTAAGCAAGTCTGGGGGGGGGTTCGAAAGGATATACACAATACACAGGCTTATATAGCCCAAGTGGCAATTACTGGCATTACGCACACCTGGGGCTCTTAAAGGCACATACACCACCATTACTCTTAAAGGCACATACACCACACCTACATTCCTGGTTCTTAAACCAGCATTGGTTCTGGTCGTGTGTTGTCTTCCCACAACGATAGCATTTTGTTGTTGTCGAGGTAATTTGATCCACACTTAGTGCTGCTGTCTTTAGCTGCATTTCCGCAGTTCCCTTCGCTGCGGCTTCGTGCGATGCTGCAATAAGGACAGCCCTGTCAAGTGTAAGGTCGTTCTCTTCGAGTAGTCGCTTTTGCGTTCCTTCCTTTGCCAACCCGCACACGAACTTGTCTCGCAATGCCTCTGTCAGATTCCCTCCAAACTGGCAGTATTTCGCTAGTCTACGCAGTTCGACCAAGTATTCTGCGTTGCTTTCGTCTTTCCGTTGCGTTCTCGCATAGAATTTGAATCGTTCAGCCAACATCAACGGTGTAGGGTTCAAGTGGTCCTTCAGGACAGCCACAATATCATCGAAAGTCTGATCCGCCGGTTTAGCTGGTGCTAGTAGATGCTTCAAGAGCCCGTATGTCTTTGCGCCCATCGAGTTCAGCAAGGTTATAGCTTTGTCATCTTCTTCTATTTTATTGGCCTCACAATAGATCTCAATGCGTTCCACGTACGTGGCCCAGTCTTCTACCTCGGAATTAAAATCGTTGATGTTACCACGCTTAGGCATCTTCCTCTCTTTGGGAACAACACAAGTATTTCTTTAAATTATTATTTCTTTTTTTTTCTAAGATGGCGGCTTTTCCCGCGAAAATGGCGGTTTCCCGCTCTTTCCTTCTCTCCCCGCCCCTTCAATGGCGGTTTCCCGCGTCTGTCGTCTTCTCCGCCTAATGGCGGCTTCCCGCGTTTCTTCCCTGGTGGGAGGGGTACGCTTTCCCCACAGCGGACAGGTTCAGCCGCTGGGCTGGCTCTTGCACAGTTCCCCTTACTCGGCTCTGTCTCTCTCTCCCGCTCGCACGGCTCTACCGGCTCTGGGTACACCCCGTTGACGGAGAACAGTTCAGCCGCTGGACTGGCTCTCGCGCAGTCTCTCTCCCCTTGCTCGGCTCTGTCTCTCTCTCTCCCGCCCGCTCGGCTCTACCAGCGCTGGGTACTCCCGTTGGCGGAGAACAGTTCAGCCGCTGGACTGGCTCTCGCGCAGTCTCCCTTGGTCGGCTCTGTTTCTCCCGCATGCTCGGTTCCCATTCGCCTCCCAGCCCTCTCGCAGTCCGGTGCTTCCCTCCCCGGCTGCGGCTGAGTTTCTCTCTTCCCGCGCCTATGCTCCCGGTCTCAGCGCTTCGTGGCTTCGGTCGCTGCCCGGCTTTCCCGCCGATCGCGGTCTGGCTGTCTCACGACGCCGTTGGACCCGACTTTCCGTCCGGCTCCTTTCCCCCTCGACCGTGGTCGAGTGCACAGCCCTTATCCTCCGGATATTCTTTACACTTTCCCGTACTCACAGTCTCCATGGCCGCCTTGCTTCCTGCTGATCGGCTCACTCCGCACCGTGGCAGAAGGGACAGTCAGTGCCTGTTGCTGATGGAAGCTTTTGTTGCTAAAGTCTTCCTCCTTTCTATTGCTGCAGCCTCGTGTTTTCTCCCAGCAGAACGACGAGGGCGGTTGCCTCTCTTCGACGCTCTTTAGTTGTTTTGGTAGTCTTGCCGCAGGGTACGATCGGACTCGTCACCACTGTAAAGTCTGTGGGTTGTGCAGTTAATAACGACACAGGCTTCAGGAGTAACAAACAAACAGGACTTTACTATTCGAAGGTCAGGGCGAATCTGCCCTATAAATCATGCCACAGCACTTATATACCGGTGTGGTCACCGTCGGTATTACCGTATACAGAAGCCAAACAAGTAGTGCCACACCTAAAATAGTTCTCTTAAAGGTGAACGGTTACATACAATAGTCTCTTAAAGGTAGATGGTTACATACACTACAGGAGCGAGTTAAAATCTCCCTTAAATCATAATTAATGGCTAACTATGATTATTCCAAATATATGACAGTAATCATAAATTAATGATATCCTAGTGGTGTTGACCTTCCTAAAGGGGGGATTTTAACTTCCCAGGCTGTCAGCCAGCAGAACACACGGGCGTCAGCTGATGTATGTGTATATAAAGATATAACAGGACTGAACTACAGAGATTTCACTCAGTAATATCAGCTGATTTTATAATACAACCTCTAAAGGGAGCTATAAACTGGGAGCATTCAACAGCATGCCTTAAGATTTTTATTCAAGCAACCTGTCAGTAACATATGATTTAAAATAGTGTCAAAAAAGTCATAAATAATGCTTTTCCTTAAATCAGTATTAATTATGCAATGTACAGTGCTTCATTGCTGCCACCTTCATGCTTAATAATTGTATAGTTCCATTCGTCAGTGAATGAAGGACATTTTATTGCATGTCCCATTTGCACTGGACTTGACAGGTAGAGAAGAACAGCCAGTTGTAAGGTACAACTAGTTCACAGGCCTCTTCCAGGTATTTGAACACCATAAATCAATGATGACGGTTATATTTTTGTCCCCAGTAATTGGGCCTTCATAAGAGCTTAAAACTTTATTAGCGAGGAATTAAAAAGTGGCACATGCAAAAAAACAGCATGTTCACCAATAAATCTGTCAGTTTGTTTCTGCAAGGGTATTTTCACACATTTTGCATTTGGTCAGTGCTGGCAGATGAAATGATGAAGAATAAATGATGAATTACTTGTGTGCTTACTGGGTGTCATTCTGCAATTTTTCTCAAATACCACAGGGTACCATGCAACAGCATGTTGTTAATTACACACAAATACACGAAGCTGTTCAAACTGAAATGCAATTCATTGTATATGGTCTGTCAACTTAAACGTCATCCGAGGGTGTGTGACCTTTTGAGAATAGTCACTTTATTCTTGAGCATAGAACTTGCAGATTAAAATTTGCCAAGATTTGTGATGCACAGCATTAATTAATAATACTACTTTACTATGCAGAAAATCTAATCTAAAAAGGTTGGAAAGTATCCTGCAATGGTTCCTGAAATGAACAAAGAAAATATATCAAGATTTAACCGAAGAATTTGTTGGAATCCTTGAGGATACGGTTTGTTGGTTCAACAGCTCTCCGCTTGTATTTTGTACTGCTAATTAAAGCTTTTCTACTTGAAAGTCTTCATGCTGCTTTGAGCACTGATGCCTTGTTGATTAGTTTTATTTAAAGAACCAGAGAGAAAATGCTGCAGCAATCACTATTTTTCGATCTAACCAATTAATTTACTGATGAATACTGGAGCAGACCATAAAGTAATCAAAGGTACAGCCTAATAAGGACTGAAAGCAATTTTCTTTTAACACCTACTGTAATATTTTCCTTCTACAAGTGCGAACTGGAGGGCCCTGCAAGTTATCTCATTAGTATGTTTATCCTCATTATCCATTTTGCAAGTGTACTCTACATACTTTAAAGGGAAAAAAATGACAGAAAGCACAATTACTAATTTGTGCAAAATTATAGCAGCGCATGTAGTTGGTGCAGTGAAGTTGTTGAAGCCATTATGCATTGACTGCAGGCTTCGGGGCGACAATTTGCACGTGTCATATGTAGTATCAGGGGGTTAGTGATATTTACCTTTCAAATGGCTTGTAATAAAGAGAAGCAAGTGACCGATGATGGTTTTTAGTTCAATCTGCATTTGCATTTTACAGCCTTTCCTATTCGGTGCTTTCCAAGTGAAAGAGCCATGCGCAGTCAGGCCCAATAAAGTGCCAGACCAGTTTCCTCATTGTGTGCTATTTAAGCCATTATATTATAATATGCCTAACCAGCTACTGCAGTTCATTAACCTTTCAAATGGCCAACCATATGTTTCAAGCTCAATCAACTTTTTAGACCATGCCTCAGGCTTGTTAGCAATGAGTCTCGAACTGAATTGCAAAGCTGAAGAAGTGACCTGAATTAGAAGTGCTCAGAGTATTTTGCAAAATATCCATTTTTGTCAAATAAGGACATCTTGGAGGAGAATTTGGACCATGTTGCACCTAGTGGGGCAATTTTGTGGGGTTATGTTCCATGCCCCAAGAACGCCTGAAAGACATCTGACCCCATATTGGGTTGAGCGGTTTTTCAGGCATCCCTGGCAGCCACCTAAAACAGGTATTAGGCCTCTTCCGTACGTTAATCGGTGGCCTAACACCTATTTTAGGGCCCATTCCCGAAAATCATCTGCCCTGAGTTGCCAGGCCTGCTCTGGACTACATGTGTGCTAACCATCAGTCCTTAAAGAGGCTGCTGGAGGCTGCCACCAAAAAGGTAAGTTTTCTTTATATATTTAACCTAATGCGAAGCCAGATGGAGCCAGAATGCTTCTCCCGGCTCCTTAGCACTACTGTGGGCTGCTACCAGCCTGTGTTTGACCTGTCTCCCATTTCTTCCCCCTCCATGACTTACCTTAGGGCTGCTGCTGGTGAGACAGCTAGCCCAAATTGGAGGGCACCAAAGCAGCGAGCTGCTTCTGGAGGTGTTACAGGCACTAACAGCATACCCGAATGATTAAGATAAAGCTCAAGGACTAATTTTAGGAGGTCCTTGGGCCGGCTTCTTCTGGAGTAGTAGAGTGAGGAAACCTTCTATTAAGAAAAGCACTTGTAGTTGAAAACTTGGGTGTCAAGAGATTATAGTTCAATCTTCTGTTAATAAATAAACTCATCACCTTTTTCACATTTGGCAAGTTTGGCATCTGGTCCCTTTTTATTGCAGCTAGTTCGCCTGAATTGTTAGAATGTCACTGATCTAGAGGTTGGCTGAATACTTTCACTTTTTTAAAGCCGAATAAAGGGAGTGGTGAAGGAGTTAACGCAGAGAGGCTTTTTGTCTCTTTTCAGGTAAATGAATTGAACAAGTCAACAAACATGCTGAGAGATCAACTGCCTCTCGGGCTGCAGATGTTGTGCTCCCCCTTCTTCATCTGGTTCTCTCTCATTCCAGTGAGCTTACAGTAGGCCTCACCACCCGGACTTTCTGGCATTCCAAAGCATGATCACACTCAATCTTACAGACAAGGATAGGTAATGCATACAGTTTACTTGCAGTGTCAGCTGTGGCTCAGTGGCTAGCACCTCTAGGTGGGAGTGGCTAGGAGTAGGCAGGTGCTGCTGGTTGCCTGATTGCTGCAGGGAGTTGGAGTGAGTTTGTAAAAAGTTGGTGGTGTTTTTTTTTCTCCAGATTTTAGGGCCTTTTTGGCCCATAAACAGCAGCCAGATGGCTGCTGAGAGATCCGGAGTGCTGGGCCCCTCAGAGGACAGTGTTCCCAAGATTAATTTAATCAGGGGAGAAACTGTGGTTGGAAGAGAGAGGAAAAGGCCCAAGGATTTGGGCCGTGATCCTAGGAGGTTTGGAAAAGAAAACACGGTGGTGGTTCAGTGTGAGGATAAGGAGATACAAGCTTGAGATATTATCCAAGCGGTAGATGAGGACTGTGGCGAGGGAAGCTGCTTTGCCTGCCGACCAAAGCCGAATGTTGGGTTCGAGGTGACGGTCAGTGGCCAAGAGGAGGTGGAAAGACTTTTACTCAGTTTGAAGGTAGGTGATAAGTTTTTGGAGGTATCTCTGCTATATTCGGAAGAGGTGGTGGTCTCATTCTTAAACTTGCCAGTTTATATTGAGGACGATGTGCTAATCAAAAAGTTGGAGTCGTGGGACATTAAAATTTGCTCGGCAATAAAGAGGAGATACTATCCAGGAACACAGGTAGCAGATGGAACCCGTTACATAAAGGTGCGGCTCCCATACAGCATGAAATTTGAGACAATGGAAGGAGTGCAGTACTTCTGAGTACTGCATGAAAATCAAGTGAAGGTTTGTTATTATTGTCTTGGACATGACCATCTTGTAAGAAACTTTCCGGACTTGTACTGTTATAATTGTGGTGAGTCTGGACACATTGCTCGGAGCTGCAAGGCGGAGAGCTGTGGGGTGTGTCACAAAGGCCCCACCCGCTGTGAGTGTGAGGCAGAAGGAAGCTCTATGAGTGACGAGGAGGTGGGGGAAGGAGCAGGAGGTGTGAGTGCAATGGCCGGAGGAGCGGAGCAGTCGGAGGACACAGCTGGAGAATTGAAGGAGAAAAGTGTGCAGGAAGAGGCAGAAAATTGCGGAGCAGAGAACAGGATGGAAATGGTGGAAAACACACCAAGTACAGTGGAAAAGAACAAAGACATTAGAGGGCAGCACGGGTCGAGGGCAGTGTTGAGCCATAATACGGTTCAGCCCTCCCTAAAGAATCTGGTGTCCACAGTGAGAGGAGGCGGGAGCGGGGTGCATGGTAAATGTAAGTACTCCAAAGAAAGATGGGGAGTCGGATATCTCGGTGAGCAGGAGGGGGCAAGACAAGGAGAGGGTGCAAGAGGCAGGAGCCTTAAAGGGGCAGCAGGAGTGCATAGTGGTAATTTCACTGGGCTAGTAGTCCAGAGGCCTGGACAAATGATCCAGGGACGTGAGTTCAAATCCCACCATGGCAGATGGGAAATTTAATAAATCTGGAATAAAAAGCTAGTGTCAGTAATAGTAACCATGAAACTATCGGATTGTCATAAAAACCCATCTGGTTCACTAATGTCCTTTAGGGAAGGAAATCTGCCGCCCTTACCTGGTCTGGCCTGTATGTGACTCCAGACCCACAGCAATGTGGTTGACTCTTAACTGCCCTCTGAAATGGCCTAGCAAGCCACTCAGTTGTAACTAACTGCTACGAAACAAAATACTAAGAATGAAACCGGACGGACCACCGGCATCGACCTCGGCACCAGCTATGGACACGGCAACAGTACACCCAGCCCAGTCAACCCTGCAAAGTCCTCCTCACCAACATCTGGGGACTTGTGCCAAAATTGGGAGAGCTGTTCCACAGGCTAGTCAAGCAACAACCTGACAATAATCATACTCACAGAATCATACCTTTCAGCCAATGTCCCGAACTCCTCCATCACCATCCCTGGGTATGTCCTGTCCCACCGGCAGGACAGACCCACCAGGGGTGGTGGCACAGTGGTATACAGTTGGGAAGGAGTGGCCCTGGGAGTCCTCACCATTGACTCCAGACCCCATGAAGTCTCATGGCTTCAGGTCAAGCATGGGCAAGGAAACTTCCTGCTGATTACCACCTACCACCCTCCCACAGCTGAAGAATCAGTACACCTCCATGTTGAACACCACTTGGAAGAAGCACTGAGAGTAGCAAGGGCACAGAATGTACTCTTCAATGTCCATCACCAAGAGTGGCTCGGTAGCACCGCTACTGACCGAGCTGGCCGAGTCCTGAAGGACATAACTGCCAGTCTGGGCCTGCGACAGGTGGTGAGTGAACCAACAAGAGGGAAAAATCTACTTGACCTCGTCCTCACCAATCTACCTGTTGCAGATGCATCTGTCCATGACAGCATTGGCAGCAGTGACCACCGCACAGTTTTTGTGGAGACGAAGTCCCGACTTCACACTGAGAACACTCTCCATCGTGGTGTGTGGCACTACCACCGTGCTAAATGGGATAGATTCAGAACAGATCGAGCAGCTCAAAACTGGGCATCCATGAGGCGCTGTGGGCCATCAGCAGCAGCAGAATTGTATTCCACCACAATCTGTAACCTCATGGCTTGGCATATCCCTCACTCTTACATTACTGCCAAGCCAGGGGACCAACCCTGGTTCAACAATGAGTGTAGAAGAGCATGCAAGGAGCAGCACCAGGCATACCTAAAAATGAGGTGCCAACCTGGGGAGGCTGCAACAAAGGACTATATCCATGCTAAAAAGTGGAAGCAGCATACTATAGACAGGGCTAAGCGATCCCACAATCAACGGATCAGATCAAAGCTCTGCAGTCCTGCCACATCCAGTCGTGAATGGTGGTGGACCATTAAACAACTAACGGGAGGAGGAGGCTCCAAGAATATCCCCATCCTCAATTCGATTCACTCCACGTGATATCAAGAAATGGCTGAGCGCACTGGATACAGCAAAGTCTATGGGCCCCGACAAAATCCCGGCTATCGTGTTGAAGACTTGTGCTCCAGAACTAGCCGCACCTCTAGCCAAGCTGTTCCAGTACATCTACAACACTGGCATCTATCCGACAATGTGGAAAACTGCCCAGGTATGTCCTGTCCACAAAAAGCAGGACAAATCCAACCCAGCCAATTACCGCCCCATCAGTCTACTCTCAATCATCAGCAAAGTGATGGAAGGTGTCATCAATAGTGCTATCAAGCAGCACTTACTCACCAATAACCTGCTCACTGATGCCCAGTTTGGGTTCCGCCAAGACCACTCGGCTCCCGACCTCATTACAGCCTTGGTCCAAACATGGACAATGGAGCTGAATTCCAGAGGTGATGTGAGAGTGACTGCCCTTGACATCAAGGCAGCACTTGACCGAGTCTGGCATCAAGGAGCCCTAGTAAAACTGAAGTCAATGGAAATCAGGGGGAAAATGCTCCACTGGCTGCAGTCATACCTAGCACAAAGGAAGATGATTGTGGTGGTTGAAGGTCAATCATCACAGCCCCAGGGCATCGTTGCAGAAGTTCCTCAGGGCAGTGTCCTAGGCCCAACCATCTTCAGCTGCTTCATCAATGACTTTCCCTCCAACATAAGGTCAGAAATGGGGATGTTCGCTGATGACTGTTCAGTATTCAGCGCCATTCGCAATTCCACAGATAATGAAGCAGTCCATGCCCACATTCAGCAAGACCTGGACGACGTTTAGGCTTGGGCTGATAAGTGGCAGGTAACATTCGCGCCACAGAAGTGCCAGGCAATGACTATCTCCAACAAGCGAGAGTCTAACCACCTCCCCTTGACATTCAATGGCATTACCATCACCGAGTTCCCCACTATCAATATCCTGGGGGTCACCATTAACCAGAAACTTAACTGGACCAGCCACATAAATACTGTGGTAACAAGAACAGGTCAGAGGCTAGGTATTCTGCGGCGAGTGTCTCACCTCCTGACTCCCCAAAGCCTTTCCACCATCTACAAGGCACAAGTAAGGAGTGGGATGGAATACTCTCCACTTGCCTGGATGAGTGCAGCTCCAACAACACTCAAGAAGCTCGACACCATCCAGGACAAAGCAGCCAACTGGATTGGCACCCCATCCACCACATTAAACATTCACTCCCTCCATCACCAGCATACCGTGGCTGCAGTGTGTACCATCTACAAGATGCACTGCAGCAACTCACCAAGGCTTCTTCGGCAGCACCTCCCAAACCCGTGACCTCTTCCATCTAGAAGGACAAGGGCAGCAAGTGCATGGGAACACCACCACTTCCAAGTTCCCCTTCAAGTCACACACCATCCTGACTTAGAAGTATATCACTGATCCTTCATCGTCGCTGTGTCAAAATCCTGGAACTGCCTCCCTTACAGCACTGTGGGAGTACCATCACCACACGGACTGCAGCGGTTCAAGAAGGTGGCTCACCACCACCTTCTCAAGGGCAATTAGGGATGGGCAATAAATGTGGGCCTTGCCAGCAACGCCCTGATCCCATAAACAAATTAAAAAAAGACGGGAGCGATGAGACAAAGACGCCAGAAGGGAGCAATATAGGTGCGCCATTGTCCCAGAGACAGAAGGATCAGGGAGCAAGGGTCAGCGGTGGAGATGAGGTCGAAGGGAGTGGCACTGTTGGAGAAACCGCGATAGCAGGAAGACTCTCTATGTGAGATGATGGGCCGGATTTTCATTGGGCAGTGGAGGCGGGATTGGAGACGTGCGGGGGGTTAAAATTGCAAGAACTGGCGGGCGGGCCCAACCCCGCCTCCATCCCGCCTCCAAGCAATTTTCATTAATTCGTGTCTAATGGCCCCATCTCCGTCCCGCCTCCAAGAGGCGGGTTAGGCAATTGAGGCACTTAACAAGCACTAAATGGCCTCTATAATGCCAATTTGAAAGGCCTTTGCGATTTTAACCGTTTTCCCACATGAAACACGCCTGTTCTGAAACACGACGGTGAAACCTGGCGGGTGCACAATTGGATTGCTGACTATCAGCTACAGCTCAACCATTAAAGAGGAGATTTGATCAGCCATCATTTGCAGGTGGCAGGACTTTGTAGTCTCAGGTCTGGGGGAACTTTTAGAAGGCATAACCACAGCTGTGGATGTTTGGAGCCTGACACCCATCTCCAGTGTGACTTCCTGGGAAACCCCTCTCGCCACCTTCACTGAGCGCTTCCTCAACTGAGGCATATACCAGAAGCATGGGAGCCATTTATTTCCTTCCCTTCGGGACATTAGATGAGGACGAAGACCAGCCGCAGCACCAGCAGAACCAAGAACAACAGCAGCACCAACAGCAGCAGCACCAGCAGCAGCAGCAACAACAGGAGCGCCAAGCTGCTACTCACCCACCTGAAGCTGCACAGGCCAGAAGGAGCCAGCGCATGGAAGCCCGTCGGTGCAGGAGATACCCACCAAATGGTCTACAGACACAGGGTCAGCTATCTCAAAATGCCTGAGCAGCAGTGCCAAAGGTGGCTCCGACTTTCGCGAGAGGTAGTGGGTGACATCTGCGCAATGCTGCAACAAGACCTGCAGGCCAGAGTGCCAGGTGGACAACCCTTACCAGTGGCCGTCAAAGTCATCACCACATTCAACTTTTTTGCCTCAGGCTCATTCCAGGGATCAGCAGCAGACATCAGCGGCATCTTCCAGGTGGCCGCACACACTTGCATCACGCAGGTAACCGATGCCCTCTTTGCCATCGCACACAATCACATCCATTTCACCAAGGATCAAGCAAGTGTCACGACGTGTGTGGTTGGATTAGTTAATCTGGCAGGCTTTCCAAGGGTGCAGGGCGTCGTTGACTGCACACATGTGGCCCTTAAGGCACCCCATCGCAATCCAGGTATTTTTGTGAATCGCAAGGGCTTCCACTCCCTTAACGTTCAGCTGGTGTGTGACCACAAGAAGGAAATTTTGCATGTTTGTGCCAAGTACCCTGGCAGTTGCCATGACTCCTTCATACTGCGCCAGTCTAGTGTGCCTCCACTATTCAGTCCACCAGACCAACTTAACGGATGGCTACTTGGAGGCAAGAGCTATCCCCTGAAGACGTGGCTAATGACGCCGTTGAGGAGACCATCCAACGAAGCTGAGGAGAGCTACAACACCAGCCACATGTCCACCAGAGCCATAATCGAGCAAACCATCAGTTTGCTGAAGATCGCTTCAGATGCCTGGATAGATCAGGTGGAGCCCTGTAGTACTCAGCAGCCAGGGTCTCCAGAATTGTCGTGGTTTGCTGTGCACTTCACAACATGGCACAGCGTCGTGGCTTGCAGATTACTGAGGGCCAAGTGGCTCGTCACGTATCCTCCTCAGATGAGGAGGAGGAGAAGAGTGTAAACGAACATCTTGCAGAGGCCCATCAACCAGCTGCAGCAGTACTCGAGAACATTGCTGCCCGGGATGCAAGGAACGCACTCATCTTGGCCAGATTTGCTTAGCCTAGCCAATCAAGCACTTTTGCCTCACAGCTTCTTACCTGAGCATCGACAATGGCCAAGGACCAGTCGAATTCTAGAAATTTGACCACCATACTGACAATTGCAAGTAATCCTAAGCCCTCAATGTGAAAGTCCCATTCGCGAAATGACACGCGCCACAACTATAGCAGTAGTCATCAGATTTTTTACTTACATTATTCATCTGATGGCTTTTTCACAGAAAACATCAAATTTCACCCAAGAGACTACCCTTGTGACTATTTGTGCAGTATCTTTCTCTTACGCGTGCTCCTATGTGGTGCTTCCCTGTGGCTTCAGCAGATGTGGAGGCCCCTTGCTCACTTTCCTGCTGCTCCTGTCTCGACACCTTTGGTGGGTGTTGTTGCATCCGTGTATAATAAGATACAGACTGCAGCAGAAACGGTACAACAGGTGTTTACTCAACGTGACTCACAGTTGAACTGAACTGTACAGATTACTACTCAGGGCTATATACAGGTGTGGTCACTGCCGGTACTGCAGTATACATGAGCTGTAAAAAATAGCTCCCCACTTAAAGGTATATACATTACAATTCCTCCCCTTTTAGATTAACAGTACCATAACACTCATTTAACAATTAAATATCAAACTAATTACAATTAACACTTTTAACATGCAACATTAGCTGAAAATAGTCTATTTATATATTCAGTCTTTGGGGAGGCTTCCTGATCCTTTCTGGATAGCGCCTTTCCTGAGTGTCTTGCTCTTGGTGCGGAGGCGATTCTGGCCCCCTGTCGTCAGTTGGTTCATCAGCTTCCGATGCTACTGTTTCTGGGGTAGATGCTACCTGTACGTCGGGTTCATCACCAGGTACGTATGGGCGAGGCATGGGGTTGACTTGTTCCTGTGACTCTAGGATCTGGTCAGCATGGCGTCTCACGATGCTCTCCCCAACGTCCACTGTGTACATTAGTGGGCCCTGCCATGTGCATATCGTTCCTGGCTGCCATTTTTCTGTTCGGTAGTCGCGGGCCAAGACTGGTTGCCCTACATTGAAGCTCCTTGTTGGCTTCTCATGGATGTGCTGGAATTGCTTACTCTCAACATCTCTTCGTACGTTTGGTTTGAGCAAATCCAGGCGAGATCTTAACCTTCGGTTAAAGAACATCATGGCTGGGGCCTGGTTGGTGACTGCATGTGTCGCATTCCGGTAGGCGAACAGAAAATTGTCCACCTTGAGCTGCAGCGGAATGTTGTCATTGTACATAGCATTTATTGCCTTCTTAAAGGTTTGTACGAACCTCTCAGCCAATCCATTTGTGGCTGGATGATACGGGGCGGATGTGTAATGCCTTACCCCATTCTTTTTCAAGAACCTCCGGAGCTCTTCGGACACAAACTGTGGTCCGTTGTCGGAGCAAATCTGTTCTGGCAAGCCATTCCTGGCAAAAATGGTCCGTAGGACTGCAATAGTTTTCTCCGTGGTGGTGGAGGACATTTTGATGACCTCAGGCCATTTTGAGTGCGCATCCATGGCTATTAAAAACATTGAGTCCATGAATGGACCAGCAAAATCAATATGCACCCATTGCCATGGAGATGAGGGCCACTCCCATGGGTGTAGAGGGGCCTGTGGTGGTGCATTTTGGACTTTCTGGCATCCTGAGCAGCTCTTGGTCAGGTCCTCGGTTTGTTTATCGATTCCCGGCCACCACACATAAGCCCTGGCTAGGCTTTTCATTTTTACCCCTCCCAGATGACCCTCATGAAGCTCATTGAGCACTCTATCCCTTAACTTGGGTGGAATTACCACTCGGGATCCACACATCAAGGTCCCCCGGCACACTGACAGCTGTTCTCTCCTTGTCGAGAATGCTGGCAACAGTGAGTCGCCATGTGCTGGCCATCCCTTCACCGTCAAATCATATACCCGAGACAGTGTCAGGTCATTTCGGGTTTCCTTTTCGATACAAGCGTTAGTTACTGGTAGGTATTCAACTATTGTCGAATGAAATATTTCGACAGGATCCACTGCTGGTGCTTCCTCCGCAGTAGGCAGTGGCAGGCATGATAGCTCATCAGCATTTCCATGCTGTTTTGTGCCCTTATATTCAATCTCATAGTGGTGCGCCCCTAGAAAAAGTGACCATCTTTGTAGTCGTTGCACAGTCATCACCGGAACGCCATTCTTCGGATTAAAAATGGAGACAAGAGGCTGGTGATCAGTCAGCAAGGTGAATTTCTGCCCGTGCAGATAGTGATTGAACTTTTTCACTCCCCACACTAGGCTGAGGGCCTCCCTGTCAATCTGGGCGTAGTTACGCTCGGCTGAGGTTAGTGATCGTGACGCAAAGGCTATTGGCCTCTCTGAGCCGTCCGAGAATTTGTGCGACAGCACCGCTCCAATGCCGTAGGGTGACGCATCACATGCCAACCGAATTGGTAATGCTGGGTTGTAATGGGCCAATACCTCTTTCGATGTGATTAGTGTTTTGCTCTTCTGGAAAGCTCGCCTACATTCGTCACTCCACTTCCATGGCACCCCAGTTTGCAGTAGGGTGTTCAGTGGGTGTAGTATTGTAGACAAATTTGGCAAGAACTTATGGTAGTAGTTTACCAGCCCGAGGAACGACCTCAGTTGTGACACATTTTCCGGTGCTGGAGCCTTGACTACTGCCTCAATCTTCTCTAGGGACTTATGTAACCCCTCTTTATCGATAACGTGGCCACAATACGAGATCTGTTTTCTAAAAAACTCGCATTTAGGGTGGTTAGCTCGGAGCCCATATTCCTGCAATCTAGTGAGCACCTGCTCCAGGTTGGCAAGCTGATCACTGTCATTTTCGCCCGTGACCAGGATGTCGTCCAAATAACACTGGGTCCCTGGGATCCCTTGCAGGACTTGTTCCATTGCCCTCTGCCAAATAGCCGGAGCTGATGCTACCCCGAATACCAGCCGGTTGTATTGGTAGAGACCTTTATGGGTGTTGATTGTGAGGTATTTTTTTGATGCTTCTTCTACCTCCATTTGCAGATACGCCTGGGCCAGATCAATCTTAGTGAAGCGTTTCCCTCCAGATAGCGAGGCGAAAATATCTTCAATCCGCGGAAGTGGATATTGTACGGTGTGAAGGACCGGGTTCACTGTTACCTTAAAGTCCCCACAGATGCGAACCTTGCTTGGTTCCCCAGGCGTGCTGCTCAATGACTTTTTTATCACAGGGACGATGGGTGTAGCCCACTCACTCCAGTCTACCTTGGACAGTACACCTGAACGTTCCAGACTCTCCAGCTCTGCTTCAACGGCTGGGCGGATCGCATAAGGTACCGGTCTGGCCATAAAAAATTTTGGGCTTGCGTTTTCTTCAATTTTAATCGTCGCTGTCATGCCTTTTAGTGTTCTGAGTCCTTGGATGAACACTTCTTTCGCGTCAGTTAGGATCTTTGACAGTTGCCCAGGTGTGACGTCGTCATCCTTTTTGTCAGCCACAGTCAGTGCCTGTATGGAATGCCAATCCAGTTGTATTTTCTGGATCCATTCACGTCCCAGTAATGGTGGTCCTCCATCTTGCAATACACACAGGTCTAGTTTTGGTGTTTCCTTACCGTTTTATATAACGGTCACCCTTATTTTTCCTTTGGGGTAGACTTTTTGCCCCGTGTACGTCTTCAAAATAATTTTTGTGTCTCTCAAGTGTATGTGTGAGAATAGCCGCTCGTAGTCCCATTGGTTTATGACTGTTAGGGCTGATCCTGTGTCCAATTCCATCTTTACCTGGACTCCTGCTATCTTGAGAGTGACCCAAATGGTTCAGTGATCCTCCGTTGTGATCACATTATGTAGTTTCAGACAACTCAGTTCCCTGCTTTCGGAGTCGTTATCACTCTTTTATTCATCTGAACTATTCTCTGTCATCTTATGTACCCTCTTGTACTTTCCTTTGGTAGGCTTCTTATTGCTGGTTTTCTTTCCCGACCTGCAGACTCGTGCTATGTGTCCTACTTTTCCACACTGTCTGCACACTTTGTCTTTGAACCAGCAATCATTCTGGTCATGTGTTGTTCTGCCGCAGCGATAGCACTTCTCTGTTCCATATGACGTTTCGTTTGTGCCATATTCTTGCGGTCTCTGTTGTATCTCTGCAGTGCCCTGTGCTGCTGCTTCATATGATACCGCAATGCTGAAAGCCTTTTCCAGCGTAAGGTCCTTTTCAGATAAAAGCCGTTTCTGGGTTCCTTCACTTTGAAGCCCACACACAAACTTGTCCCTTAAGGTATCTGCCAGTCCTGCTCCAAACTGGAAGTGTTTCGATAGTTTGCGCAGTTTTGTTAAATAATCAGCATTGCTTCCATCCTTATGCTGGTTCCGTTTGTGAAACTTGAATCTTTCTGCTATCAGCAGTGGTGTGGGGTTTAAATGTTCCTTTAGTATCGTTACTGTGTCTTCAAAACTCTTTTCCATTGGCTTTGTTGGGGTTAGTAGATTTCGTAATAAACCATACGTCTTTGCACCCATTAAATTTAACAATATCGACGCTTTCTTGTCATCTGACACCTCATTTGCCTTGCAGTACACCTCTATTTGTTCGACATATGTAGTCCAATCTTCGACTTCATTATCAAATGCGGTGATACTGCCACGCTTCGGCATTTTGGGTGTGGTTTAAAATGGCGTCTCCCAATGGCTTAAAATGGTGTCTCCCACGCTTTCCTTCCTCCCCTGCTGCTGCCAACGCCGCACTCGGCGGGCCTCGTGGCAATGGCGGCGCCTCGCGAGTTTCTGCGCGTCTCTCTCTCCCTCTCTCCGACGCTGGTTGGCCCCTGTACACCAGCTGCACCCTGTGCGCTCTGCCCTCTCTCTCTCTCCCCCGTCGACGCTGCTCGGCCCTTTGCTGTGCCGCTCAGTCAGGCTCTAGCCCGCCGCTGTCCGGGAAGGGTCTGCGCACTACCTGTTGCCAGCCCGTCTCGCTGGACCACCTCGACTGGAAAGCCAAGCCTGGCTCTCGACAGCCTCCCCCGCAATTCTCGAGTCTCTGCTGGATGACTGGGCGGTTACCCGTGGTCGACGCCCGAGTCTCTGGCCTTGACCTCCAATCCACTGATCTCCAGGAACGAATCCCCGGGAGGTGATGCAGAGTTGCAGGTAGGTTCGAACTTGCCTCGTCGTCAATGTTGCGTCCGTGTATAATAAGATACAGACTGCAGCAGAAACGGTACAACAGGTTGTTTACTCAACGTGGCTCACAGTTGAACTGAACTGTACAGATTACTACTCAGGGCTATATACAGGTGTGGTCACTGCCGGTACTGCAGTATACATGAGCTGTAAAAAGTAGTTCCCCACTTAAAGGTATATACATTACAGGTGTCCTCTGGGGTTGCGAACCTGTGAGGGCTCGGCAACAGTCTGCTGCTCCTGCAGCTGTGCAGGGGTTGAGACGCCAATCTCAGTTCGGTGTGGACTCTGGTGGGGATCTGACCGAGGGCTCTGCAGTGGCATGGAAGTGTGAGCGCTTGGAGCGGAGCCCCCACTTCCTTGATGTCTGCCACCAACTTCCCTCTCATGGGTCAGGTCCCCCTCAACACTTGCAAGTGGCTTGAGAGCACCTTGCTGCAAATCATGGGGGCCATGGGAACCCGTATCTGCACTGGCAGTCCTACTCAGAAGGACTTCCATGAAGGTCTGGTTTCTCTGTTCAATAGATGACCATCGCTCCTCCAGAGATGTCATTCTATTCTGAACACTCAGCATGTTTTCTGTACTCTGGCGACTTATCACCTCCATGGAGGTTGCCATCCTTTCCGTGTTCATGCATTCATGCGCCAATGACTCCACAATGGCTCTGCTCATGTTCGCTGTGGACTCCTCCATTCGCTCCACACTCGCAGCGACCCTGGAGACAAAACCTGCCAGAGACTCCTGCATCTGTTCCTGGAGTTCCATCACCGCTGATCTTATGGATGGACCCAGAGGCAGAGGGTTGACATGCAGTTGAGCCGAGCTGGCAGAGTCCTGCGCCTTCCGACTAGGACTCTCCACTGCTGTCCCTGTCTCCACAATCTGCTGATGCTCACTTGTGAGCTGTGATACACCAGGTGACAACACTACTCTATGTCCCGAAGATCCCACCGAGGTGTGAGTGTCTGTGCTGGTGCTGGGTGCGCTGAATTCTGCTAACGCTGCGCCCTCAGAGGAGTCTGGATGCTCAGGCTCTTCCTCCTGGCTAGTGGGGACGGGTGCTTGCGATGGTCCTGTGGGGGAGCAAAGGAAAGAGTCAGAGATGTGATGCCAAGGCTACATGCACATTGCATATTGCAGATGATCATAAGTCCATCTGTTAGAACTTCAGAATCATTATCAGTGACTCATGCAATGTCAATGAGAGAGATGGAAAACTATTCTGTCACCAGCTTGCTGTGATGCACTCCTCTGTCCGTCCCCCACTTGCGCATCTTCCTCCACTCCTACGATCTCCAGGACCACCTCCTCCCAGGGGGTGAGGTGGGCTACTGAGGGTGTCCCTCCTCTTGTCCTCGCTCTTTCTCCCTTATTGTGAGCTCTCTTTTCCTGCAATGAGGGAGACAAGTGGAGGTTGAGTGAGAATGAAGGAGTGAGTGTAGATATTCCATAGCATAGATACTTAGAAGGAGACAAAGATGGAGTGAGGTGGTAAGACCAAGGGCCCTCCCTGTGTGTTGTTAGTTGTTTTCATAGCATCAGAGTGATAGGGAGTGTGAGGGCTGCATAGTCGAATAGTTAGTTGAATGCGACCATAGAGAGAGAGGGAATGGGTAAGGGTGCATGGATGTCAGTGTCAAGTGGGATGTGGAGGAAGAGATTGCTAAAGCTGAGTGCTGGTGAGGAATGTCAATGGGGATCAGATTGAGGGTGATGGGAAATTCACACTCACTTTTCCAGTGCGCAGAAGGTCATGAAATCTCTTCCTGCATTGAATCCAGGTTCTGTGGGTTACTGATAATGAGTTGACCTCCTCTGCCACCTGGATCCACACAGCCTTGGTCTGCTGGGTAGGCTTCTTCCTCCCTGAAGAAGGGAAGAGCACCTCTTTATGAGCTCTTGCTCCCTCAACTGAAGCCTGCAAGGCAACGTCATCAAACCTGGGAGCAGAACTAGGTCTCTCGCTGGTCATTCTTCCTCCAGGTCCCTGTAGCATGAAAGGCCAAAAGAACATAAGAACATAAGAACATAAGAAATAGGAGCAGGAGTAGGCCAATCGGCCCCTCGAGCCTGCTCCGCCATTCAATAAGATCATGGCTGATCTGATCCTAACCGCCAATCTACTATCACAGAACCATCCCCTGAATCTAACAGAATTAGACACACGAAATAGGAGCAGGATCAGGCTACACGGCCCCTGGGCCTGCTCCGCTACCCACAGGGCCATGTCCGATCCGAACCTAGACTCATGTCCAAATTCCTGCCCGCTCCCCATAACCCTTAATTCCCTTTACTTCTAGGAAACTGTCTATTTCTGTTTTAAATTTATGTAATGATGTAGCTTCTACAGCTTTTTGGGGCAGCATATTCCATGGACCTACCACCCTCTGAGTGAAGTAGTTCCTCCTCATCTCAGTTTTGAAAGAGCAGCCCCTTATTCTAAGACTATGCCCCCTAGTTCTAGTTTCACCCATCATCGGGAACATCCTCCCCACATCCACACGATCCAACCCCTTCACAATCTTATATGTTTCAATAAGATCGCCTCTCATTCTTCTGAACTCCAATGAGTAGAGTCCCAATCTACTCAACTTCTCCTCATATGTCCATCCCCTCACCCCCGGGATTAACCGAGTGAACCTTCTTTGTACTGACTCGAGAGCAAGTATGTCTTTTCTTAAGTATGGACACCAAAACTGTATGCAGTATTCCAGGTGCGGTCTCACCAATACCTTGTACAACTGAAGCAATACCTCCCTATTTTTATATTCTAACCCCCTAGCAATGAAAGCCAACATTCCATTGGCCTTCTTAATCACTTGCTGCACCTGCATACTAACCTTTTGAGTTTCGTGCACCAGGACCCCCAGATCCCTTTGTACTTCAGTACTTTCCAGTTTCTTGCCATTAAGATAATAACTTGCTCTACGATTTTTCCTGCCAAAGTGCATAACCTCACACTTTCCAGTATTGTATTCCATCTGCCAAATCTCTGCCCACTTACTTAGCCTGTCGATGTCCCCTTGCAGGTTTTTTATGTCCTCCTCACTCACTACTTTCCCTCCCATCTTAGTATCATCTGCAAACTTTGATATGTTACACTTGGTCCCCTCCTCCAAATCGTTAATATAGATTGTAAAGGTTGGCAGTCTGCAGAAGAAGCAAGGCTTGTTGCAGACCTTAAATGCAGCAGCAATGGTGACGTCATTGGAGGCGACTTTCAGACTGGAAAAACTCATTTGCCATGGGTTCCCATACATTGGAACTCAATTGGCCAATTAAGTTAAAATCACATCAATCTCCCACATCGATTTAGATTCGGGTGGATAACACGAAATGCGGATTACACGACCCCAGCCTGCCCCAGAATTGAAATCCAGCCCGATGTATCTGATGGCGAACAGGACTATGAATCTGACGGGGAGCAGGAACAGAAGGTTACAGAAGAGCTCGAGAGTGAGGAATTGGAGGGGGACAGAGGCATGGAAGTGGGGGGTGGGGTGGCATCATGTGGAAATGGAAAGGTTAGTGAGGGGCAGAAGGTGGGAGAAGGGGCAGCTCCTTGGCCCAAACTTAATGCAAGGAAGAGGCTGAAACAGCAGGGAATGTTCAAACAGGAGGTGAAAAAGAGCTGGAGGCTGCAGGAAAAAGCAACAGCTGGCCAAAAAGTTGGGAAGGAGCATGAGAGGATGGAAATGCCAGAGATTTAATGATGGGGAGATTATCAGGCATACTTCCCTTATTCAGAGCCATGATTACATTGGTCTCGATTAATGTGAACGGACTGAGGGGTGAAAAGAAATTGCAGCAGTTAAAGGCACTGACTTGTGTCTGCAAGAAATCTTTTGGGATGAGGATATCCAAGAAAGAGTTCAGAAGGTTTGGAAGGGAGAGGTGTTTGCAAGTTGTGCAAACAATGGGCAGGATTTTCATTGGGCCGTGGAGGCGGGATTGGAGGCATGTGGGGGGTTAAAATCGCAAAATTGGGGGGGCACGAACCCATCCCGCCCCCAACCCGCCTCCATGCCAGTCTCAAAGGAGGCGGATATCCGACCTGTGCTGGGACCCGCCTCCCCAAGGCGGGGGGATTAGTGACAATTAACTGCCTGTTAACAGGTAGTTAACAGGTAGTTTTTAGCCAAATCCCTATTTTTATTGCTGAAGTGTGGGATTCCCGACGGCTCCAAACCACGCCAAGTTAGCAAGGCGGACCGTCAGGCTGAAGGGCTTGGAGGGGTCGAGATGTCCGGTGTTCAGGTGAGTGATGGGTGCTCTATTTCAAAGCTGTCCGGGTCCACAGTTCCATTTCATCCTTCGACTCATCCGGTGCTTCAACAAAAAACTTTTTTTCTTCCTTTCCGATGTCAAGGATCGCAAGCTTCATCAACTCTTGAACACCAACGCCCCTCCGGAACCTTGTTCCCCTTCACTTTCCTCTGACCCCCTTCTCCCAATCTCACCCCCTGCCGCGTCTTCACTATCCCCTCTGACCTTCCCCTCTCTGACCCTGAACGATCAGTCCTCAGCAAAGGCCTGAGCTTCATCCCCTTATGCCCCCACCTCGACACGATGTTGAGCTCTTTTTCTGCCACCTTCGTCTCTGTGCCCACTTCTCTGGCCAGGAGTCTTCCCCCCACGCGGCTGACCCTTTCTCCCGCTTTCAGAATTCTCGTTCTACCTGGACCCTCCCCCTGGCCTCTTACCCTCTCTAGATCTTTTCATTGCTAACTGCCACCGTGACATCGGCCGTCTCCATTTCTCTGCTCCCCTCAATCACTCCAACCTACCTCCCTCTGAACTTGCAGCACTCCATTCTCTCAGATCCAACCCCAACCTTGTCATTAAACCTGCTGACAAGGGTGGTGCTGTTGTTGTTTGGCGAACTGACCTCTACCTAGCACAAGCTGAACGCCAACTCTCCGACACCTCCTCCTACCTCCACCTGGACCATGACCCCCACCACCGAACATCAAACCACCGTTTCCAAGACTGTCACTGACCTCATCTCCTCTGGAGATCTTCCCCCCGCGGCCACCAACCTCATAGTTCCCCAACCCCGCACAGCCCGCTTCTACCTCCTTCCCAAGATCCACAAACAGGACTGCCCTGGTAGACTCATCATTTCAGCCTGTTCTTGCCCCACGGAACTTATCTCTTCCTATCTCAACTCTATCTTTTCTCCCCTTGTTCAGTCTCTTCCCACCTACATCCACGACTCTTCTGACGCCCTCTGCCACTTTAACAGTTTCCAGTTTCCTGGCCCCAACCGCCTCCTTTTCACTATGGACGTACAATCCCTCTACACCTCCATCCCCCACCAGGATGGCCTGAGGGCGCTCCGCTTCTTTTTTGAACAGAGGCCCAACCAGTCCCCATCCACCACCACCCTCCTCCGCCTGGCTGAACTTGTTCTCACATTGAACAACTTCTCCTTTGACTCCACTCATTTCCTCCAAATCAAAGGGGTTGCTATGGGTACCCACATGGGTCCTAGCTATGCCTGCCTTTTCGTGGGATATGTGGAACACTCTTTTTTCCAGTCCTACTCGGGTCCCCTCCCTCACCTTTTTTTCCGGTACATTGATGACTGTGTCGGTGCCGTTTCCTGTTCTCGCCCTGAACTAGAAAATTTCATTCACTTTGCTTCCAATTTCCACCCTTCCCTCACCTTCACATGGTCCATCTCTGACTCTTCCCTTCCCTTCCTCGACTTCTCCGTCTCCATCTCTGGGGATAGGTTATTGACCAACCATTCACTACAAGCCCACTGACTCCCACAGCTACCAGGACTACACTTCCTCCCACCCCGCCTCCTGTAAGGACTCTATTCCATTCTCCCAGTTTCTCCATCCCCGCCACATCTGCTCCGACGATGCCACCTTCCACACCAGTGCTTCCGACGTGTCTTCCTTTTTCCTCAACTGAGGATTCCACTCTACCGTGGTTGACACGGCCCTCGACCGTGTCCGTTCTATCTCCCACACTTCCGCCCTCACCCCTGCCCCTCCCTCCCGGAACCATTATAGGGTTCCCCTTGTCCTCACCTTTCACCCCACCAGCCTCCACATTCAACAGATCATCCTCCGCCATTCCCGCCACCTCCAACGTGATCCCACCACCAAGCACATCTCCCCGCCCCTCCCCTTTCAGCATTCCATAGGGACCGCTCCCTCCGAGACACCCTAGTCCACTCGTCTATCACCCCCAGCTCCCCTTTCCCTTCACCCAGCACCTTCCTGTGCAAGCGCAGGAGATGCAACACCTGCCCTTATACCTCCCCCCTTCCAACTGTCCAGGGCCCCAAACATCCCTTCCAGGTGAAACAGCAATTTACTTGTACTTCTTGCAATCTAGTATACTGTATTCACTGCTCACGATGTGGTCTCCCCTACATTGGGGAGACCAAACGCAGATTGGGTGACCGCTTTGCGGAACACCTCCGTTCAGTCCATAAGGGTGACCCTGAGCTTCTGGTCACCTGTCATTTTAATTCACCACCCCATTCCCACTCAGACCTCACCGTACTCGGGCTCTTGCATTGTTCCACGGAAACCCAGCGTAAGCTCGAGGAACAGCACCTCATCTTCTGATTAGGCACTTTACAGCCTTCCGGACTCAATATCGAGTTCAACAATTTCAGATCATAACCTCGGCCCCTGTTACATTTTTACATATATTTTTTATCCACACCTTTGTTTTGTGCCCTTCCCCCTTTTTTTCTCTGCCACATGGCAGCTGTCTCTCATTCTGCCAGTGCATTTCACACCTAATCTAGAGCTGTCTTTTGTCTCTTTACTAGTCCTATCACCATCTCGTCTCCTTTTGAATACCTCTTAATGTCTCTTCACTTCTCTTTTGTTCTTTCATCCCCATTTCCCAGCCCCCAAACTGACCTTTTAATCTGTTTCATTTCCTGTTTTTTCAGTCCTGACGAAGGGTTTCGACCTGAAACGTTGACTCTATTTCTCTCTCCACGGATGTTGCCTGAACTGTTGAGTTTTTCCAGCATTTTCTGCTGTTATTTTGGATTTCCAGCATCCGCAGTATTTTGCTATCGTAAGTGTGTTTGGTGTCTGTAAGGTGTTTAAAGAAGTTTTACTTACCTTTACTTACCTTTACAGCCTTCCTTCCTTCAGGTCTCGGGAGTCCCTCATCTCACCAGCACAGAAAGCAGAATGGCCACGAGCTGTCAAAAGTTGCAGCATTCAGCTTTCTGTTCTGGAGAGATCTCTAAATCAGCCTGAAAGGAAGGAATTAACTGAATGTACAGATTTTCAGTGTTTGACAGCTTCACAGAGCTGTCAAACATTGATATTTCATCTGTCAAAAGCTCTTGATAGATGAAATGTCAATCTGTGATGTCACCTATTGCTGGGTGGCCCTTAATTGGCCTGCTGAGCCCGTTGGGCAGGCTCAACAAGGTCAATCAAGTGAAAATCGCGTGGGTTGCCCACAACTCAATGGAGGCGGGATTACAACCCCAAAAGTTGTAGTCCCGCCTCCTACACGCCTCCAGTATCAAAATCCAACCCAATAACCATAGAGGGGTGGCTGTTTTGGTGAGTCCATCCATAAAAGAGAACGTTGCCTTGGTGGACAAGGACACTGAGTGGAGATTTTTACAGCTAAGGGTAAAAACAGACTAATTTGATTGCAATCTCTTTAATATCTATGCACCGAATGACCATTGCAAGCATCGTGAGTTTTTTCTGGGGTTATTCACTGAGTGGCAGAGGTGGAAAACTCTTGTATAGTGGGGGATTTTAATGTATTTTTATCTCGGATGGACATTTCAGTCCAGATGAACTTTAAGGATGATAACTCCAGAGGGATGATTGTAAATATGATGGCAAACTTAAATTTGGAGGGACTGGAACCCCATAAAAAGGGAGTTCTCCAGAACAGGTTGGGTGGGTGATGTTTTAAAACAGAGCCGAATAGATTTTGTGTTAATGCGGGAAGAGTTAAGTTCTGAGGTGATGGAGGTTTATTATAAAAAAGTATTTTTAGTGACCACTCGGCTTTGGTTCTTAGAATTAGGAACAGCGGAGTTAAGATCGGTTCAGGGCTGTGGATTTTAAACAATCAATACCTGAAAGAAATTGCTTATAAAGAAGGGATTTTAAATATAATAAAGAATGTTCGGAAGGAACCTTTGTTCTTGAAAGAAAGAAGAGTTTGGTGGGACAATTTCAAATATGAGGTAAAAGTTTTTCAGTACGTTATGGGAAAAAGAGAGCAGCAGCTAACCGGCGTCGAGAAGAGAATATAAACAAAAGGTTTACGGATGTCTGTAAAGCAGTTGACGGAGGGGATAAGGGAGCTGAGACTAAGTTCCGGGTGTTAAAGGAAGAGTGGGAATTATTGCAAACTGAAAAATGCAAGGGGGCCATTCTCCCAGCAAAGGCTAGAGATGCAGTGGAGGGCGAAAGAGGCACTAGATATTTTCTAGAGCAAGAGAAGCTGTGACAGAAATTATCATTAATTGGAGAGTTGAAGGTTGGGGAGAAGATCATTCATGAAAGTGAAGAGATTTTAGAGGCGGCTAGCAGCTTTTATCAAGAGTTATATACAAAAGAAGACATTTCCAATTTGGCGATGGAGAAGGTTAGTGCTTTTATTGAAGAGGGTTTAAAGGAGGATGAGAGAAGTATGTGTGACAAAGAAGTAGGATTAGCGGAAATAAAAGTAGCAATAAGTGGAATGAAGCGGGGGGAAAGCCCAGGGTCCGATGGACTAAGTGCAGAATTTTATAAAGAATTTTTCGAGATTTAAAGTCCATTGCTCTTAGAAGTTTTTAAGGAAATTATAATTGAGGAAAGCCTGGCCCCATCTATGAGGAGAGGTGTCATAAGCTTAGCTTATTATAAAAATAAAGGGGATAGAAGGAATCTGAAGAATTGGAGGCCCATAAATGTGGATTATAAGATCTTGGCGAGGGTTATGGCAAATCGTATGAAGGAGGTGTTGCCGCAGATAATTTTGCCCACTCAGTCCTATGGAGTCATAGGCCTGGACATCGCAGACTCTTGTCTCAATCCGAGATGCGATAGAGCTCATGGAAGAGAGTGGGAGGGAGGCTTACGTATTAAACATAGATAAGAAAGCCTTTGATAGGGTCTCTCATGAGTTTTTATTGAAGGTTTTGGAAGCATTTGGTTTCGGGGAAAATTTCATTGAGTGGTTATGGACTTTTTATTCAAACGTATTTAGCTGTGTTAAATGTAATGGTTTCTTATCCAAATATTTTCCGATACAGAGGTCAGTAAGACAGGGTTGTCCCCTGTCCCCATTGTTGTACACATTAGTAGCAAAACCATTAGGTTACATGATGCAAAAGAAACAAGGTGTAGTTGGGATTGCGGTTCCCAGTTCCGGGCTGGTGTCGGTGATACGCCAATATGCAGATGACACAACCTTAACATTGAGAAATGGGGAGTCAGTGAGGAAAGCTATGGACGTAGTGGAGGAGCATTGTAGAGCTTCAGGAGCCAGAGTGAATTATAGTAAGTCGCAATGCCTGGTTGCAGGAAGGGGTAGGGGAGAATGGTTGGAGGAAAGCCCCTTTAAGGTGGTGGAGGTTTTGGAAGTTCTGGAGGTGCATATGGGGTGCAACAAAGACAGGGATGAAGTGGATCGAGGTTATGAAAATTAAAAAGATTTTGGGAAGATGGGAAAGAAGCTGGTTGAAAGTGCAAGGAAGGGCGACAGTGGTGTCTGTTCTCCTGCTATCTAAGCTATGGTACTTATTGACGGTGGAGGATATTCCTGAGTGGGCAGAAAAGTCCATCCGAGAGGCTTGTGTGAGGTTTTTATGGGAAGGGAAACCAGCCTTGGTTGCTTACAATACCATTATTGGATGGAGAAATCAGGGAGGACTCAATTTCCCAGATATTGATTTGAAGAAAAAATCCTTTAGAATCAAATGGGTGAGGAGATTTCTTCAGAAGTCAAATACAAGTTTTTGGAAGAGTTGTTTCGAGCATTTTTTTAAATGAAGTGGGATTAGGAAGGCAGGGGATATTGTATATGGAATACAATAATATATTTCTGAAATCAATTAAACATCTCCCTAAGTTTTATAAGGGGGTTGTAGAGACTTGGGCCCAATTTTTAAAAAGTGTACAGTTTATGCGCAAGGGGGCTGAGGAATTTTTAGAATAGCCCTTATTTTTGAACAGGTGGGTCAACATTGAAGGAGAGGTATTATTTAATCAAGCTTTTATAAAAGCTGGTGTTATGTATGTGAAAGATGTATTATACGAGGTAATTCCAGGTTGGTTGCCAGAAGCGATAGTGAGGGACATGGTGTGGGAGGAGGATCAGGAGGTAGAGGAAAAAGCAATAGGTATCATGTATGAGAAGATTGTGAGGGCAATGCCACAGGATTGGATGGAAGAAATAAATGCGGAAATCTCCAAAGGAAGTAAAATGCGTCCCGCTTTTCCAAGCTTTCTGCTGGAGAAAGGGGGAGAGTTGGTCCAATTTGACAACTGTAATACTCGAGATTTCTATGAGGTATTTAGAGAATGGAGATTCAAGACACCTGCTGGTCAGGAGTTTTGGCAGAGTATATACCCACAGCTGGACTTTAACAGGATTTGGAAGGGAGTGTGGACGAATTTTAAATGTCCAGAGTGGATTGAACTGGATTTCAAATTGGCTCATAACCGGATTTTTACCCTGACGGCCTTGTGTAAGATTGGACGAGTGGAGAGGGCAACTTGCCTAGTGTATGGGACATGGGATGAGACTCTGTCCCATTTACTGGTGTTATGTCCACAGTTATATGATTTTAAGTACTATGTTCGACAGTTGTGTGAAGTTTTTTTGCTGGGTGGGGACCGAAGAGCGAGAATGGGAATCCCATAGGACTCAATTTTAAGATGGGGATTGCAGGAGAGTCTGCCCGAGTCTAGCGGAGCGGCAATTAATTTAATGTTTAATTTGGCTAGATTCGTGACTGTGCAAAGAAGAAATGCTCTGTTTTTTAAGGGGAGGAGAATCAATCTAAAAGATTATTTTAAATATAAGCTAAAAGATCATTATAAGGCTCTGTGGATGTTTTATTCAGAAAGGAATTTAAATAGTATTTTACAATCAATTTTTAAAGTACAATCAATTAATATATGTTATGGGAGACAAATTAAACTTCAGGTTTTGATGTTAATATGTGGTGGAGGAATGGCTGTGCAGAGTGGCGGAATTGATTTGTATGATACAATGGAATGATCACGATGTTGTAAATGTTCTTAATGTTCAATAAAGAATATAATTTAAAAAAAAGTGGGTAGCACACTCACCTCTGAGTCAGCAGGTTGTAGGTTCAAGTCCCACTCCAGGGACTTGAGCACATAAAGCTAGGCTGACACTCCAGTGCAGTGCTGAGGGAGTGCTGTACTGTCTGAGGTGCTGTCTTTCAGATGAGACATTAAACCAAGGCCCCATCTGCTCTCTCAGGTGGATGTAAAAGATCCCATGGTACTATTTAGAAGAAGAGCAGGGGAGTTATCCCTGTTGCCCTGGCCAATATTTATCCCTCAACCAACATAACAAAACAGATTATCTGGTCATTATCATATTTTGTTTGTGGGAGCTTGCTGTGTGCAAATTGGCTGCCGTGTTCCCCACATTACAACAGTGACTCCACTTCAAAAAATACTTCATTGGCTGTAAAGTGCTTTGAGACGTCCAGTGCAAGTCTTTCTTTTTTATGCAATTTTATGCAATGGCAAATACCACACCAAGGGAAATTAGTAAGATAAAGAATGGTCAATGGCAGTGTAAGCTCCTGTTCCCAAGGCGGTATTCAAACAGACACAGGTAGTTAAAATGTCATAATTACGATTTAATCACGTATGCCCTACATTTCCAAACCAATTTTAAAAAGGAACTATCATCATGAAAAAAGGTTGACAAACCATTTGAGTTTGGGAGTGAGAAGTCTAAGAAGAATAGTACATTATTTTCATCATAATATTATGCAGAAGCGATGTAATAATGTATTTTGAGGCAATGTGCATTATTGTCTTGTATGTCTGCAAAACAAAAATAGATTTAAGATTCTCGGGTTTAAAATTATATGGCCATATATGTCTCTATACAATCACTTTGCAAGTTTCAACAGTCTTACCAACTGCTGAGCACACTATGCCTCAGTCTCTCACAGCCAGGTTGCTATGGTAACCTCTTTAATGAGCACAGTGAGCAGCCGCCTGGCCAGAATGTTGTATTTGTAAACACAAGACTTTCTTGATCAGTGTGAAGCTGCAATGCTTTTTTTAAACAGCAACACAATGAAGTTTTATACAAAACATCCTTTGGGATTTTATTTCTAAACTGCCCAAAGGTCACCACCCTTCACAGTGCTCATGTAATGCTTTCTCTTAGTGGTCTTAAACGATTGCACTAAACACAAGTACATTCCTTAACATTTTAGGAATTCTGCTGGGCCCTGTTTTATACTCCATTAGTGTTTAGGATCAAATGACAACCATAGATTACTGGTCATTTTGAAATTATTATAGCACTCTTGCAAGTTACTGCTTAATCTGTTGTTTCATTTTATCTAGTATCCCTTGGTTTGTATTGAAATATGAGTGCCGGCTCACTGGGGTTGAATTTCCGTGGGGGTTCTTCTGCTCATCTGCCGTACATTTTGCGGATGGGTTGTGGAAACCCCCGGGAAAAAAAGGTAAATGCCGTTTATCCAGAGTTTCCATGGCTCGTCTGTCAATTAGGTAAAGCACACAGTTTACTGGGAATGAGCAGGAGAATCCCTGTGGAAGCTATCTCTATCTGTGGATAATTCCTAACCCTAAATTTACTAAAATAGTTTATCTTCTATAAGCTTGTCACTGATCCATATCAATGGGAATAGTTACTGGTGGGGAAAAATTTATCTTTCCCAATTTTTGTTGGTATTTCTGGCTGACTCTCATAGCTGTAGCTGTGCAAAAAGTAAGAACTTTAATGGCCCGGATTTTGCGGAGCCGATGACGGCATATGCATGCGTGAAAACCCAGAACTTGCGATCTGTCAAAGTTCGCCTTGACAGATCCTCTGGACCAAAAGAAGAATCACTTCCACTGGCACAGATTTGGACTATTTGACGAACTACTGCCCAGCAAATACCCACAAACCCTTGCGCGCCTGGTAAAAGCAGGCATAGGGGCTGCTTTCACCAGTGTAAGCGTTAATATAAATATTAAATTAAAAAATTAAAAAATCACCCACAAACACTTAAAATTCGTTTATGCAAATTTTGGCCCGAAATAAAATAGTTAAAATTATTTTTCAAAAAATTAAATTTTTATTGTAAATGCTTCATTAGAGGGACTTTTAATTAAATGTGAAAATGGGAACATTTATTTTTATTAGAATTGCGTAAATTCATTAATTATTTGGGGATTCCTTTGCTTGCCATTAGGGGATTCCGTTCAGAAATGACATCAATGGAATCCTCCTTTCTGATAGGAGGACCTGGCCCACGTGATCCCAGGGATGCTTCTGAACCGCCTGCATCCCTGGGATCTGTGGGCCTTTATGCAGGGAAGCCCGGGAGTCAGCAAGTAGGTTTGTTTTTTTTTTCAGGTCGGAGGCGTACTCTGGAGGTATGCCTCCAACCGCAAATTCCAGCCCATTGCTTTTAAGCTACTTCTAAGTAATAATTATTTTTTTTCTATTTGGGGAGTTTGAAAGAGATTTTGAAAATCTTATTTGCATGCAGTTGACACAAAAGCACTACAGGGTAAATGCTGCTGACAGAGCCCTGCACGCCTTGACTTGGGATCATAAAACCGGGTGTAGGAGCCTGTTTTTGTGAGTTGTGATTTAGGGCCAAAGAATAAGGCTAAGTTACCCACATATATGGCATCATATAAATACAGAGCTAAAATTCACTGCTGCCACCCACAGTGTACATTGCCTCAAAATACATTATTGCAACACTTCTACATAATCTTACAATGAAAATAATATACTATTTTTCTAAGTCTTCTCGCTCCCCATAAAATTTGGGCACCAGAGTGTTTAATTACTAGATAAGTTGTTTTTGAGGGGATAAATCTTGGCCAGTACAACTCCCTTGCTCGTCTTCAAATAGTGTCAGGGAATTGTTTACATCAAACTCAGAGGGCAGAGCATCCATTTAATGTTTCATCTGAAAGATGGCACCGCCGACAGTGCAGCACTCCCTCAGTATTGCAGTGAAATGTCACTATAAGTTATGCATTCAAGTCTCTGGAGTGGGGCTTGAATCCATGACCTTCTGACTCAGAGGGCAATGCTGTTTACATTGTTTGAAATGGGACCTCCCAGAGCATGCAGCAGTTCTCAATTTATAGCATACTTGATGTGTCCCACTGTGAAGGAATAAGCCATATAACCTAGTCAGAAAAATACACCATTCTATGAAAGAATTCTGGCCTCATTAAAACATGACAAAGTGGGTCTGGAAATCTAGAAACCTAACGATGAAATAGCTGTGGTAGCATTCTGGCTATTGAGATATTTGTTGACACTGAATCAATAACCTTATTGAAACAGAAGGTTAAAGGCTCCTGACAGTCTGAACCTTTGGGAACAAGACAAAAGTTCACCCTGTACAAGGTGTTCTAATTTACACCTCGTAAAGAAGCACATAAAAGTAACAAACATCTGCTTTCGTAAAAGTAATAGCATGTAAAGCGTACCTGCTGTTACACCGTTTTTTATGATAACCTTAGAACACCTAGAGGAGAGACATGGTTCTGTAGTGCTACCAGCTGAGGTGACTGTAAGAATTGCAGGGGATGGCAGAAAAATGACTCGAGATAATTAGCTTACATCAGCAGAAAACGTTAAAAGAAATACCACTGGAAAAGGGTATAATTATTGAACTCTCAAATGGGATAGTAGACTCACTTAAAGGGACAAAGCGATTCTTGGCTTCAGAGCCAGCTCTGTAAGTCTCCAACTCTTTGTACCTTGGGGATCAAAGGTACTGTGTTTGATTTTGGTGGATATCCTGAATAAAACTACGAACTGTAAAACTGTAGCAAAGTTAAGATTTGAGAGTAGGTTCTCTGATAATAGAATTGTAAGCTTTCTTTTTTTGGAACTGTTAATGTTGCAATTCACTCACCAACTGTAAATTATATGTCGGTTCTTTAATAAATCTATATATTTTTAGAATTGTCTCACATAATACTTCTGTATCAAACTCACAAACTCAATCTCTGTACACTCTTTGGTGAGGAGTTGCAGAATTCTGGGGGAGTTCAGCGCATTCCCGGATGCTTCTCCTCCACTTTGTGTGGTCTTGGGCCAGGGATTCCCAAATGTCTGTGGGGATGTTGCACTTTTTCAAGGCGGCTTTGAGGGTGTCCTTGAAGTGTTTTCTCTGCCCACCTGGGGCTCTCTTGCCGTGTCGGAGCTCCGAGTAGAGCGCTTGTTTTGGGAGTCTCATATCAGATATGCGGACGATGTGGCCCATCCATCGGAGCTGATCGAGCGTAGTCAAAGCTTCGATGCTGGGGATGTTGGCCAGAGTGAGAACACTGATGTTGTGCGCCTATCCTGCCAATGGATTTGCAGGATCTTGCAGAGGCAGCATTGGTGGTACCTCTCCAGTGCTTTGAGGTGCCTGCTGTAAATTGTCCATGTCTCTGAAGCATACAGGAGGGCGGGAATCACTACTGCTCTTTAGACCATGAGCTTGGTGCCAGGTTTGAGGTCCTGGTCTTCAAACACACTCTTCCTCAGGTGACCGAAGGTTGCATTGGCATACTGAAGGCGGTGTTGGATTTCGTCATTGACATCTGCCCTTGTTGACAGTAGGCTCCCGAGGTATGGAAAGTGGTCTACATTGTCCAATGTCTCGTCGTGGATTTTGATAATCAGGGGGCAGTAATGTGTGGTGGGGGCAGGTTGGTAGAGGACCTTTGTCTTACGGATGTTCAGTGTAAGGCCTATGCTCTTGTACGCTTCAATGAAGGTGTTGACGATGGTTTGGAGTTTGACCTCCGAGTGTGCGCAGACGCAAGCATTGTCTGCATACTGTAATTCGATGACAGAGGATGGGACGACCTTGGATTTGGACTGGAGGCGAAGGAGGTTGAACAGTTTCCCGTTTGTTCTGTAGATTAGCTCCACTCCAGCGGGGAGCTTACTGAGGGTGAGATGGAGCATTGCAGCAAGGAAGATCGAGAAGAGCGTTGGTGCGATTGACACATCCCGTTGGAAGTGACAGTCTGATCGTCTGTGACTATCTATGTTGTTGCACATTTACGATCTGGCCACAGGGTGATGCTTTAGAACAGTTCAAGTTCCTCAACTTTCAGAAAGCCAGTCATGTGTAGTTTCTCTTCCCTGAGGTAATTACAAGATGCTTTTCTAATAATTTAAGCTTTTCCCGGACTTCCAGATGCCCTATTTCATTCCTCTTATGGCTTCCTCCATTGTTACACCTGAGTAGCTTTGTTTTGGTGCCGTTTCATCCTTGGCACTACTCAGTATTTCATATTTCCTACCTACTTCACTCATAAATATGAGCTTGTGGCCTAACATTTCAGTCTTCTAGGCAAGGAAGTCAGCACATTTTGGTAAGTTTCATATGCATTCAAAATGTATTTACACTGTTCCCTCCCCCCCAATTCACCCCTCCTCTTCCTTACCTGGTCAACCCTCTCATTCCCCCCCCTCCTTTCTGCAACCAGCAAAACTAGAGGCCATCAATAAAAGACCAAGAAATCAAATAGGGAATTCAGAAGAAACTTCTTTACCCAGAAAGTGGTGAGAATGTGGAACTCACCACCACAGAGAGTAGTTGAAGCGAATAGTATAGATGCATTTAAGGGGAGGCTAGATAAGCATTTGAGGGAGAAGGGAATAGAGGGTTATGCTGATAGGGTTAGATGAAGAAAGACGGGAGGAAGCTCGAGTGGAGCATAAACGCCGGCATAGACTGGTTGGGCTGAATGGCCTGTTTCTGTGCTGTATATCCTATGTAATCCTTTCTACTCCACCCTTCCTGCCTCATCCCCCCACTCTGGCCTGACTTACCATATTGGTCTCAAAGTATTTCATTGGTTGTGCAGGGCTTTGTGATGTCCCGAGACCAAAAAAGGTGCTATGTAAATGTAAGTTCTATCTTTTCTTTCAAATTTGTCTTGAATCTGTGCTTCTTTGTTCTACTTTTTCAATTTACTTTAAAGCACTATTCCGGATTTACCTTTTCTATAGTTTTAACTATCTTATATACCTCTATAAGATCACCACTCCGATGCCTCCTTTCCAGCCTGAATTGGTCTACCACTTCCTGCAGGCTTCAGCTCTGCTCTGCTGTCCTCCAGCTCTTACATAGGATTACATAGGATATACGGCACAGAAACAGGCCATTCGGCCCAACCAGTCCATGCCAGCGTTTATGCTCCACTCGAGACTCCTCCCGTCTTTCCTCATCTAAATCTATCAGCATAACCCTCTATTCCCTTCTCCCTCTATTCCCTTCTCCCTCTCTTCCCTTCTCTTCTATTCTCTCCCCATCCACCATCGGGCTATACCTCTCCTCTAATCTTGTTTTATATTCCTCTTCCTTTCCCCCAACATGCATTTAACACTCTACCTTCCCCACCAGGCTCTAATTCTGGTCCACCATCCCCCACCTCATCTTCCACCTCCCTCTCCCACCCTGCTCTGTCTTCCCCTGATTCTTCTCCTGGCTTCCAACATTATAGGCCTGGCATGGACCTAGTCCAATTATCCCCATGATCTAACCCCAACTGATCTAAAGACTCCACTTGGTCTTGATTCACTGTATGCAATGCCATGGGACACTCACTACTATTATATATTCTAAATGAACGTTTAACTAAGCAATATCTTTTTTTTTTAATTGAGTTTCCTAGGGGATGCTATTATTTCTTGTAGCTTGGTATGCAAAGTTGGGTCATCTGGTTTGCCACCCCAGTAGTCCTTTGATTTCTGCTAACCAACTCATGCATACTTTGAAAAACAATCAATATTTCATTTTAAGTTATTATTTAGACAGATGTCTTTGAATAACATGTAAGCTAATTGCTTGTGAATGCTGTCCTAACAGGGAGTCTCTTGCTAGGCCTGGTAGGCGGTTTTCTCTGATGGTGAGCTGCCTTCTTGAACCGCTGCAGTCCATGCAGTGAAGCTACTCCCACAGTGCTGTTAGGGAGGGAGTTCTAGGATTTTGACCCAGTGAAGATGAAGGAACGGCAATATATTTCCAAGTCAGAATGGTGTGTGACTTGGAGGTGATGGTGTTCTCATGCACCTGCTGTTCTTGACCTTGTAGGTGATAGAGGCGTGGGTTTGGGAGGTGCTGTCGAAGATGCTGAGTTGCTGCAGTGCATCTTGTAGATGGTACACACTGCAGCCACGGTGCGCCGGTGGTGGAGGGAGTGAATGTTTAGGATGGTGGGTGGGGTGCCAATCAAGCAGGCTGCTTTGTCCTGGATGGTGTCGAGCTTCTTGACTGTTGTTGGAGCTACACTCATCCAAGCAAATGGAGAGTATTCCATCACATTCCTGACTTGTACTTTGTCGATGGTGGAAAGGCTTTGGGGAGTCAGGACGTGAGACACTCGCTACAGAATACCCAGTCTCTGACCTGCTCTTGTAGTCACAGTATTTATGTAACTGGTCCAGTTAAGTTTCTGGACAATAGTAACTCCCAGAATGTTGATGGAGGGGGATTTGGCGATGGTAATGCCGTTGAATGTCACGGGGCGATAGTTAGACTCTCGCTTTTTGGAGATAGTCAAATTGTCATCCAATTGAATGTCAGCTGAAATTATTCAGGTTTAACAACCAGAATCAATCTACCCGACCTATACAAATGAAGGCTGTTAAGTCCGTGAATGATTGAGACACGGACTAGCAGGAGAGAAAACAAACAGAACTTTACTGGTGAAAGGCATAAACGAAACTAAAACAACAGAGGCTCTCTAGCGCCTTTTATACAGGGGTGGTCACTGCCGGTACTGCAGTCTGAGACCAGTTATTCTCTTAAAGGTACATACACAACAATTCCTCCCCTTTTAGATAAACAGTACATAACATTCATTTAACAACTAATGATAACGAATTACAATCACAATTACTGTTGCTAGATACATTGGTTAAGTTTAAGCAATTATAAGTTCAGTCTTTGAGGAGGCTTCCTAATTCTGTCTGGATAGCGCCTCTTTGGAGTATCAGGTTCTTCTGGCAATGTTGAGTCGGCGTTGTTTGGTTCATCTGCTTCCAATATTACCGGTTCTGCGGTAGCTGCAATTGGAACGTCAATTTCATTACCAGGTGTATCAGATCGTGGTGTGGAGTTGACGTTTACCAGTGACTCTAGAATCTGGTCAGCATGGCGTCTTACAATGCTCTCCCCAACGTCCACGGTATACATGAGAGGTCCTTGTCGTGTACAAATCATTCCTGGCTGCCATTTCTCAGTGCGGTAGTCCCGGGCCAAAACTGGTTGACCTATCTTAAAACTCCTGGTCGGCCTTTCATTCATATTCTGAAACTGCCTGTTCTCCACATCTCTTCGGACGTTTGGCTTAACCAAATCCAAGCGGCATCGTAGTCTTCGATTGAAGAACATCATGGCTGGAGTTTGGTTGGTAACCGCATGTGTCGCATTCCGGTAGGCAAACAAGAAGTTGTCCACCTTGTGTTGTAGGGGTATATCTTCATTACACATTGCCTTGATAGCCTTCTTGAATGTTTGGACAAACCTCTCGGCCAATCCATTAGTGGCTGGATGATATGGGGCAGATGTGTAATGCTTAACACCATTGTTCTTTAAGAACCTCCGGAACTCTTCAGACACAAACTGTGGTCCATTGTCAGAGCAAATCTGTTCAGGCAGCCCATTCCTGGTGAATATGGTTCGTAAAACTGCGATAGTTTTTTCCGTGGTGGTTGAGGACATTTTTATTACCTCTGGCCACTTTGAATGTGCATCCACCGCAATTAAAAACATCGAGTCCATGAAGGGACCAGCAAAATCAATGTGCACCCTTTGCCATGGAGATGAGGGCCACTCCCATGGATGCAGAGGAGCTTGTGGTGGGGCGTTTTGGACCTCCTGGCATCCTGCACAGCTCTTGGTCATCTCTTCGATTTCTCTATCGATTCCCGGCCACCACACAAACGCTCTGGCTAAGCTCTTCATTTTTACCCCACCCAGATGACCCTCATGAAGCTCATTGAGCACTCTATCCATCAACTTAGGTGGAATTACTACTCTGGATCCACACATCAAGGTTCCTCTGCACACTGACAGCTGTTCTCTTCTTGGCGAAAATGCTGGCAGCAGTGGTTCGCCATGTGCTGGCCATCCCTTCACCGTTAAATCATAGACCCGTGATAGTGTCGGGTCATTCCGTGTTTCCTTTTCTATGTTTGCATTCGTCACAGGGAGACATTCGACTATGGTCGAGTGGAATAACTCCATTGGATCCACTGCAAGGTCTTCTTCTTCCACCATCGGCAACGGTAGACGTGACAATCCATCAGCATTTCCATGCTGTTTAGTTCCCCTGTACTCGATGTCATATTGGTGTGCCCCTAGGAAAAGGGACCATCTCTGCAGCCGTTGAGCTGTCATTATCGGTACGCCCTTCTGAGGGTTGAAAATGGAGACAAGAGGTTGATGATCGGTTAGTAGAGTAAGTTTTTGACCGTGCAGATAGTGATTGAACTTCTTCACCCCCCACACTAGGCTGAGGGCCTCTCTGTCAATCTGGGCGTAGTTACGCTCGGCAGAAGTTAACGAGCGTGACGCAAAAGCTATCGGCCTCTCCAAACCATCAAGGAATTTATGTGACAGTACCGCCCCAATGCCGTAGGGAGACGCATCACACGCCAGCCTGATTGGCAGTGCTGGGTTGTAGTGAGCCAATACTTACTTCGAAGTGATTAAGTCCTTACTCTTCTGAAAAGCACGTTTACAATCATCGCTCCATTTCCATGCTACCCCCGTTCGTAGCAGGGCTTTCAGTGGGTGCAGAATTGTCGACAAATTCGGCAAAAACTTATGATAGTAATTCACCAACCCGAGGAATGACCTCAGTTGCGACACATTTTCAGGCGCTGGGGCCTTAACAACCGCTTCAATTTTGTCAGGGGACTTATGTAACCCCTCTTCATCAATCACGTGGCCACAATACGATATCTGTTTCTTAAAAAATTCGCACTTGGGGCGGTTGGCTCGCAGCCCATGTTCCCGTAGTCTAGTGAGCACCTGTTCTAGGTTGTTAAGGTGTTCACTGTCATCTTCACCTGTTACAAGGATGTCGTCCAAGTAACACTGAGTCCCCGGAATCCCTTGCAGGACTTGTTCCATTGCTTTTTGCCATATCGCCGGAGCCGATGCTACTCCGAATACCAATCGATGATACTGGTAAAGACCTTTGTAAGTGTTTATCGTGAGATACTTCCTAGAGGACTCTTCAACCTCCATCTGCAAATATGCTTGTGCTAGGTCAATTTTTGTAAAACGCTTCCCTCCAGACAGTGAGGCAAAGATGTCTTCTATCCTTGGAAGAGGATATTGTACTATGTGAAGGACAGGGTTCACCGTCACCTTGAAATCCCCACAGATGCGAATCTTCCTTGGCTCTCCGGACTTATTGCTTAACGTTTTCTTCATGACAGGAACGATGGGTGTCGCCCACTCACTCCAGTCGACCTTAGACAACACGCCCGCCTTCTCCAGATTCTCCAGCTCTGCCTCGACAGCTGGACGAATTGCATATGGTACCGGTCTTGCTTTGAAAAACTTGGGAACTGCATTCTCTTCTATTTTTAACGAGGCGGTTACGCCTTTAAGCGTGCCCAGTTCTTGTTGAAATACCTCTTTGGCGTTAGCTAAGATTGTTGACAATCGTCCAGGAGTGACGTCTTCATCTTTTTTACCGTCCACCGTCATTGCATGAATGGAATGCCAATCTAAGTTTATCTTCCTGATCCATTCCCGTCCCAATAACGGTGGTCCACCATTTGGCAGTATGTAGAGATACAATTTCCGTATTTTCTTGCCATTGTATTCGACAGGCACCCTTATTTTTCCTCTGGGGTATACTTTTTGCCCCGTATACGTCGTCAAGACGATGGATGTCTCTCTCAAGGGTATGTGTGAAAATAGCCGCTCATAGTCTCGTCGATTCATGACGGTTAGCGCTGATCCTGTATCCAATTCCTTTTTAACTTGGGACCCTGCTATCGTGAGGGTGACCCAAATGGTTCGGTGATCCTCTTTTGCGATTACATTGTGAAGTTTGAGACAGCGTAATCTCCTGTTCTCGGATTCGCTATCGCTCATCTGGTCTTCGGAACTACTGTCCGTCATCTTTTGTACTTTCTTGTACGGTTCCTTAGTAGCCTTTTTGTTGTCGCTGGTCTTCTTCCCAGACCTACAAACCCGGGCAATGTGTCCAATCTTCCCGCATTGTCTGCATATTTTGTCTTTGGACCAGCAGTCCTTCTGGTCATGGTTAGTTCTGCCGCAGCGATAACATTTTGCAAATCCCCGTGTCATTTCGTGGGTGCCATATTCCTGTGGTTTTTGTTGAATTTCTGCAGCTCCCCTGGCTGCTGCTTCATACGATACTGCCACGCTGAAAGCCTTATCTAGCGTCAGCTCTTTTTCTGCGAGTAACTTCTTCTGTGTTCCTTCACTCAGGATTCCACAGACAAATTTGTCCCGTAGGGTATCTGCCAGTCCTGCTCCGAACTGGCAGTGCTTTGATAGCTTGCGTAGTTCCGTAAGATACTCAGCATTGCTCTCATCTTTGTGCTGAGTTCTCCTGTGGAATTTAAATCTTTCTGCTATCAACAGCGGTGCAGGGTTTAAGTGCTCCTGTAGAACAGCAACAATTTCGTTAAAACTCTTCGCCTTCGGTTTGGCTGGAGTAATCAGATCCCACAATAGGCCGTACGTTCTAGCGCCCATTAAGTTTAGCCTTTTTCCCCTCCTTTTTGCCTTTTTCCCCTCCGCTATTTCATTTGCCTCGAAATATACCTCGACTCTTTCCACATACGTGGTCCAGTCCTCTAATGTATTATCAAAAGCAGTGATACAGCCAGTCTTCGGCATCTTGCAAATCTAAAATGGCGTCTCCCGCGCTTTGCCTTCTTCCCCGATTTAACAAAATAGCGCCTCCCGCGCTTTGTCTTCTTCCCCGCTGTTGTTAGCGCTGCTTTCCACGGTTTCCTGCGCGATAAATATTAATTTGTTTTCTTTTATTATCTTCCCGTCATGGAGCGGACCCTCTGGGACACTTCCCTCCCTCTTCTGAGGTCCGAACGCTGCCCAGCTTTGAAACACTGGCTGCGCCCTGTATGCTCCACCCTCTCTCTCTCTCCTTGCTTCCCGACTCGCTGCGCGGCCCCGTTGAAAAGCCACCCGATCGAGCTTCAGCCCGCCGCAGCCCAGGAAGGATCAGAGCACTACCTGCCACCAGCCCGATTAGCTGGGAAACCACAGACCGAGGAACCCAGACTGGTTCTGGACAGTCTCTCCTGCAAGTTTTGAACTCGATGATTGATGGTCGATGCCTGTTTCTCAAGTTTCAATGGCCTATTTTTTTTAATTTTTTTTTCTTCTTTCTTCTGGCTCCGACCTTCAACGTCGTCGGAGCTGCTGCTGAGTTGCAGGTAAGTTCGTTTCTAACTCGTCGCCAGTGTTAAGTCCGTGAATGATTGAGACACGGACTAGCAGGAGAGAAAACAAACAGAACTTTACTGGTGAAAGGCATAAACGAAACTAAAACAACAGAGGCTCTCTAGCGCCTTTTATACAGGGGTGGTCACTGCCGGTACTGCAGTCTGAGACCAGTTATTCTCTTAAAGGTACATACACAACAAAGGCGAGATACAACACTGGTAATGGTAAAAGGTGGAAAAGACAACAGAGAAATCACACATTTTAGTAAAGCTGAACCATTTTACTATTGAAGTAGATTTAAAAGAGGAATTTTTTGGCACTGAAATATCATTGCCCACAATAGGCAGCCATTGGAAGTCAGAGTTAAGTTTCAGAACTGGTGTATGTAGCAGACATCTGCATTACTTAACTAAAAAAATATCCAAAAGTAAAATAGCACACAAAAAGGGATTGACATGGTTAAATATTGCCATATAGCCCAAGATGAAGAAAAGAACAGCCAACTATTTAATTTTTATGGGCTTGGAAGCCAGCTCATTTGGTTAAATTTTATATGCATTTTTTAAAATTAGCTCATAAGAATTGTTGTAGCACTGTTCATGTAATGTATATACCTTTAAGGGGGGAACTATGTTTTACAGCTCATGTATACTGCAGTACCGGCAGTGACCACACCTGTACATAGCACTGAGTAGTAATCTGTACAGATCAGTAGCACTGTGAGCCGCGATGAGTAAACACCTGTTGTACCATTTCTCCTGCAGTCTGTGTCTTATTTTACATGGACACAACATTGGTGACGAGGCAGGTTCGAACCTACCTACAACTCTGCATCACCTCCCGGGGATTCGTTCCTGGAGTTCAGTGGATTGGAGGTCAAGGCCAGAGACTCGGGCGTCGACCACGGGCAACCGCCCAGTCATCCAGCAGAGACTCGAGAATTGTGGGGGAGGCTGTCGAGAGCCAGGCTTGGCTTTCCAGTCGAGGTGGTCCAGCGAAACGGGCTGGCAACAGGTAGTGCGCCGACCCATCCCGGACAGCGGCGGGCTACAGCCCGACCGAGTGGCACAGCAAAGGGCCCAGCAGCATCGACAGGGGAGAGAGAGAGAGGGCAGAGCGCACAGGGTGCAGCCGGTGTTCAGGGGCCGAGCAGCATCGGAGAGAGGGAGAGAGAGACGCACAGAAACCCGTGAGGTGCCGCCATTGCCACGAGGACCGCCGAGAGCAGCGTTGGCAGCAGCGCAGGAGAAGCACGCGAAACCTACAGGGCGCCGCCATTGCCACGAGAACCGACGGGAGCGGCATTGGCAGCAGCGGGGGAGGAAGGAAAGCACGGGAGACGCCATTTCAAGCCATTGGGAGACGCCATTTTAAACCACACCCAAAATGCCGAAGAGTGGCAGTATCACCGCATTTGACAATGAAGTCGAAGATTGGACTACATATGTTGAACGAATAGAGGTGTACTGCAAGGCAAATGAGGTGTCAGATGACAAGAAAGCGTCGGTATTGTTAAATTTAATGGGTGCAAAGACGTATGGTTTATTACGAAATCTAGTAACCCCAACGAAGCCAATGGAAAAGAGTTTTGAAGACATAGTAATGATACTAAAGGAACATTTAAACCCCACACCGCTGCTGATAGCAGAAAGATTCAAGTTTCACAAACGGAACCAGCATAAGGATGAAAGCAATGCTGATTATTTAACAGAACTGCGCAAACTATCGAAACACTGCCAGTTTGGAACGGGACTGGCAGATACCTTAAGGGACAAGTTTGTGTGTGGGCTTCAAAGTGAAGGAACCCAGAAATGGCTTTTATCTGAAAAGGACCTTACGCTGGAAAAGGCTTTCAGCATTGCGGTATCATATCAAGCAGCAGCACGGGGCGCTGCAGAGATACAACAGAGACTGCAAGAATATGGCACAAATGAAATGTCATATGGAACAGAGAAGTGCTATTGCTGCGGCAGAACAACACAGAACCAGAATGATTGCTGGTTCAAAGACAAAGTGTGCAGACAGTGTGGAAAAGTAGGACACATAGCACGAGTCTGCAGGTCGGGAAAGAAAACCAGCAATCAGAAACCTACCAAAGGAAAGTACAAGAAGGTACATAAGATGACGGAGAATAGTTCAGACGAACAAAAGAGTGATAACGACTCCGAAAGCAGGGAACTGAGTTGTCTGAAACTACATAATGTGATCACAACGGAGGATCACCAAACCATTTGGGTCACTCTCAAGTTAGCAGGAGTCCAGGTAAAGATGGAATTGGACACAGGATCAGCCCTAACAGTCATAAACCGACAGGAATACGAGCGGCTATTCTCACACATACCCTTGAGAGACAAAAAAATTATTTTGAAGACGTACGCGGGGCAAAAAGTCTACCCCAAAGGAAAAATAAGGGTGACCGTTATATATAACGGTAAGGAAACACCAAAACTAAACCTGTATGTATTGCAAGATGGAGGACCACCATTATTGGGGCGTGAATGGATCCGGAAAATACAACTGGATTGGCATTCCATACAGGCACTGACTGTGGCTGACAAAAAGGATGACGACGTCACACCTGGGCGACTGTCAAAGATCCTAACTGACGCGAAAGAAGTGTTCCAGCAAGGACTCGGAACACTGAAAGGCATGACAGCGATGATTAAAATTGAAGAAAACGCAAGCCCAAAATTTTTTAACGCCAGACTGGTACCTTATGCGATCTGCCCAGCTGTCCAAGCAGAGCTGGAGAGTCTGGAACGTTCAGGTGTACTGTCCAAGGTAGACTGGAGCGAGTGGGCTACACCCATCGTCCCTGTGATGAAAAAGTCATTGAGCAGCACGCCTGGGGAACCAAGCAAGGTTCGCATCTGTGGGGACTTTAAGGTAACAGTGAACCCGATCCTTCACAACGTACAATATCCACTTCCGCGGATTGAAGATATTTTCGCCTCGCTATCTGGAGGGAAACGCTTCACTAAGATTGATCTGGCCCAGGCGTATCTGCAAATGGAGGTAGAAGAAGCATCAAAAAAATACCTCACAATCAACACCCATAAAGGTCTCTACCAATACAACCGGCTGGTATTCGGGGTAGCATCAGCTCCGGCTATTTGGCAGAGGGCAATGGAACCAGTCCTGCAAGGGATCCCAGGGACCCAGTGTTACTTGGACGACATCCTGGTCACGGGCGAAAATGACAGTGATCACCTTGCCAACCTGGAGCAGGTGCTCACTAGATTGCAGGAATATGGGCTCCGAGCTAACCGCCCCAAAAGCGAGTTTTTTAGAAAACAGATCTCGTATTGTGGCCACATTATCGATAAAGAGGGGTTACATAAGTCCCCAGAGAAGATTGAGGCAGTAGTCAAGGCTCCAGCACCGGAAAATGTGTCACAACTGAGGTCGTTCCTCGGGCTGGTAAACTACTAGCATAAGTTCTTGCTAAATTTGTCTACAATACTACACCCACTGAACACCCTACTGCAAACTGGGGTGCCATGGAAGTGGAGTGACAAATGTAGACGAGCTTTCCAGAAGAGCAAAACACTAATCACATCGAAAGAGGTATTGGCCCATTACAACCCGGCATTACCAATTCGGTTGGCATGTGATGCGTCACCCTACGGCATTGGAGCGGTGTTGTCGCACAAATTCTCGGACGGCTCAGAGAGGCCAATAGCCTTTGCGTCACGATCACTAACCTCAGCCGAGCGTAACTACGCCCAGATTGACAGGGAGGCCCTCAGCCTAGTGTGGGGAGTGAAAAAGTTCAATCACTATCTGCACGGGCAGAAATTCATCTTGCTGACTGATCACCAGCCTCTTGTCTCCATTTTTAATCCGTAGAAGGGCGTTCCGGTAATGACTGCGCAACGACTACAAAGATGGTCACTTTTTCTAGGGGCGCACCACTATGAGATTGAATATAAGGGCACAAAACAGCATGGAAATGCTGATGGGCTATCACACCTGCCACTGCCTACTGCGGAGGAAGCACCAGCAGTGGATCCTGTCGAAATATTCCATTCGACTATCGTTGAATACCTACCGGTAACTAACGCTTGTATCGAAAAGGAAACCCGAAATGACCCGACACTGTCTCGGGCATATGATTTGACGGTGAAGGGATGGCTAGCACATGGCGACTCACTGTTGCCTGCATTCTCGACAAGGAGAGAACAGCCGTCAGTGTGCCGGGGGATCTTGATCTGTGGATCCCGAGTGGTAATTCCACCCAAGTTAAGGGATACAGTGCTCAATGAGCTTCATGAGGGTCATCTGGGAGGGTTAAAAATGAAAAGCCTAGCCAGGGCTTATGTGTGGTGGCCAGGAATCGATAAACAAATCGAGGACCTGACCAAGAGCTGCTCAGGATGCCAGAAAGTCCAAAATGCACCACCACAGGCCCCTCTACACCCATGGGAGTGGCCCTCATCTCCATGGCAACGGGTGCATATTGATTTTGCTGGTCCATTCATGGACTCAATGTTTTTAATAGCCGTGGATGCGCACTCAAAATGGCCTGAGGTCATCAAAATGTCCTCCACCACCACGGAGAAAACTATTGCAGTCCTACGGACCATTTTTGCCAGGAATGGCTTGCCAGAACAGATTTGCTCCGACAATGTATCACAGTTTGTGTCCGAAGAGTTCCGGAGGTTCTTGAAAAAGAATGGGGTAAGGCATTACACATCCGCCCCGTATCATCCAGCCACAAAAGGATTGGCTGAGAGGTTCGTACAAACCTTTAAGAAGGCAATAAAGGCTATGTACAATGACAACATTCCGCTGCAGCACAAGGTGGACAATTTCCTGTTCGCCTACCGGAATGCGACACATGCAGTCACCAACCAGGCCCCAGCCATGATGTTCTTTAACCGAAGGTTAAGATCTCACCTGGATTTGCTCAGACCAAACGTACGAAGAGATGTTGAGAGTAAGCAATTCCAGCACATCCATGAGAAGCCAACAAGGAGCTTCAATGTAGGGCAACCAGTCTTGGCCCGCGACTAACGAACAGAAAAATGGCAGCCAGGAACGATATGCACACGGCAGGGCTCGCTAATGTACACAGTGGACGTTGGGGAGAGCATCATGAGACGCCATGCTGACCAGATCCTAGAGTCACAGGAACAAGTCAACCCCATGCCTCGCCCATACGTACCTGGTGATGAACCCGACGTACAGGTCGCATCTACCCCAGAAACAGTAGCATCGGAAGCTGATGAACCAACCGACGACAGGGGGCCAGAATCGCCTCCGCACCAAGAGCAAGACACTCGGGAAAGGCGCTATCCAGAAAGGATCAGGAAGCCTCCCCAAAGACTGAATATATAAATAGACTATTTTCAGCTAATGTTGCATGTTAAAAGTGTTAATTGTAATTAGATTGATATTTAATTGTTAAATGAGTGTTATGGTACTGTTAATCTAAAAGGGGAGGAATTGTAATGTATATACCTTTAAGGGGGGAACTATGTTTTACAGCTCATGTATACTGCAGTGACCACACCTGTACATAGCACTGAGTAGTAATCTGTACAGATCAGTTGCAGTGTGAGCCACGTTGAGTAAACACCTGTTGTACCATTCTCCTGCAGTCTGTGTCTTATTATACACGGACACAACAGTTCACACAGTGGTAACGTCCTTATCAACAATGGTAAAATCCTATGCATGGTCATTATCCTACATCAGTACAAAGAAGGTTCACTCGGTTAATCCCGGGGATGAGGGGATGGACATATGAGGAGAGGTTGAGTAGATTGGGACTCTACTCATTGGAGTTCAGAAGAATGAGAGGCGATCTTATTGAAACATATAAGATTGTGAAGGGGTTGGATCGGGTGGATGCGGGGAGGATGTTCCCGATGAAGGGTGAAACTAGAACTAGGGGGCATAGTCTTAGAATAAGGGGCTGCTCTTTCAAAACTGAGATGAGGAGGAACTACTTCACTCAGAGGGTGGTAGGTCCATGGAATACGCTGCCCCAAAAAGCTGTAGAAGCTACATCATTACATAAATTTAAAACAGAAATAGACAGTTTCCTAGAAGTAAAGGGAATTAAGGGTTATGGGGAGCGGGCAGGAATTTGGACATGAGTCTAGGTTCGGATCGGTCATGGCCCTGTGGGTAGCAGAGCGGGCCCAGGGGCCATGTAGCCTGATCCTGCTCCTATTTTGTGTGTCTAATTCTGTTAGATTCAGGAGATGGTTCTGTGATAGTGGATTGGCGGTTAGGATCAGATCAGCCATGATCTTATTGAATGGCGGAGCAGGCTCGAGGGGCCGATTGGCCTACTCCTGCTCCTATTTCTTATGTTCTTATGTTCTTATCCATTATTGTTTGCTGCCCTCAAGGTAAATTCATTCACTGCCTTTTGAAACAATCTTATTATAATAATGTCTGTGATTCATGTAAGGCTAAAGCCAATTAATGAAAATATTCTATCAAACCTCCACAGATGATTCAGCCATAGCCAAACCATCAGTTACAATGAGTGACCATGACCATGGAGGCATACAGGGAATACAAAGATAAGTGTGATCACCCAGTGAATAAGCTCACATCAGAGCCTCTGCTCATAGGTGCGTTCCTGGATTGAGCTAAGTCTGCAATCCACAGTCCCAGTCTGCATTATGTCCAGGATCAGCAGATATGACTGCTTGCCTATGCTTTGAGCCAACTGCATGTCTCGGTGATACAAAAATTACCTCAGAAATGCTCAAAAGTTAATTTGTGCAATTTCCAAGTTTGTATGTATGTATAAATAAATGGTTCAAGCGAGATTTTCTGATTGATATTTCAACAGTGACAAACAGTAATCTATTCTCCAGAAACTACAACGGGGAGGGATTCAAATTCCTGGGACATGGGAACCGGTTCTGGGGGAGGTGGGACCAGTACAAAAAGGACGGTTTGCACCTGGGCAGGGCCGGGACCAATGTCCTAGGGGGAGTGTTTGCTAATGCTCTGGGGGAGGGTTTAAACTAAAATGGCAGGGGGTTGGGAACCTTAGCGGGGAGACAGAGGAAAGGGAAACAAGGATAAAAGCAAAAGACAGGAAGGAGAAAAACAAAAGTGGTAGGCAGAGAAATCAAGGGTTTAAATCAAACATGGCCACAGTAAATAATAATTCTAAAAGATCTAAGAGCGTTAAAAAAACAAGCCTGAAGGCTTTGTGTCTTAATGCGAGGAGCATTCATAATAAGGTGGATGAATTAGCTGCGCAAATAGAGGTAAACAAATATGATATGATTGGGATTACGGAAACATGGCTCCAGGGTGGCCAAGGCTGGGAGCTCAACATCCAGGGGTATTCAATATTCAGGAAAGATAGGCAAAAAGGAAAAGGAGGTGGGGTAGCATTGCTGGTTAAAGAGGGGATTAACACAATTGAAAGGAAGGATAATAGCTCTGATGATGTGGAATCTGTATGGGTAGAACTGAGAAATACCAAGGGGCAGAAAATGTTAGTGGGAGTGGTATATAGACCTCCAAACAGTAATGCGGAGGTCGGGGATGGCAGTAAATGGGAAATTAGAGAAGCGTGCAATAAGGGCACAGCAGTTATCATGGGTGACTTTAATCTAAATATAGATTGGGCTAACCAAATTAGTAACAATACTGTGGAGGAGGAATTCCTGGAGTGTATACGGCGGGATGGTTTCCTGGACCAATATGTCGAGGAACCAACTAGAGATCAGGCCATCTTAGACTGGGTATATGTAATGAGAAAGGATTAATTAGCAATCTTGTTGTGCGAGGCCCCTCGGGTCAGAGCGATCATAATATGATAGAATTCTTCATTAAGATGGAGAGTGAAATAGTTGACTCAGAGACTAGGGTCCTGAATTTAAATGAAGGAGACTACGATGGTATGAGGTGTGAGTTGGGTAGGATTGATTAGGGAATGTCACTCAAAGGATTGACGGTGGATGGGCAATGGCAAACATTCAAAGATCGCATGGATGAACTACAGAATTTGTTCATCCCAGTTTGGCATAAAAATAAAACAAAAATGTTGACTCAACCATGGCTAACAAGGGAAATTAGGGATAGCATAAGATCCAAGGAGAGCACATATAAATAGGCCAGAAAAAGCAGTAAACCTGAGGATTGGGAGCAGTTTAGGATTCAACAAAGGAGGACAAAGGGATTAATTAAGAAAGGGAAAATAGAATATGAGAGTAAGCTTGCAGCGAACATAAAAACTGACTGTAAAAGCTTTTATAGATATGTGAAGAGAAAAAGATTGGTGAAGTCAAGTGTAGGTCCCTTGCAGTCAGAATCAGGGGAATTTATAATGCGGAACAAAGAAACGGCGGACCAATTAAATACATACTTTGGTTCTGTCTTCACAAAGGAGGACACAAATAACCTCCCAAAGATGTCGGGGAACATAGGGTCTAATGAAAGGGAGGAACTGATAGAAATCAGTATTTGTAGGGAAATGGTGTTAAGGAAATTGATGGGATTGAGGGCCGATAAATCCCCAGGGCCTGATAATCTACATCCTATGGTACTTAAGGAAGTGGCCCTGGAAATAGTAGATGCATTGCTGGTCATCTTCCAAAATTCGATAGACTCTGGAACAGTACCCATGGATTGGCGGGTAGCTAATGTTACCCCACTGTTCAAAAAGGGTGGTAGAGAGAAAACGGGGAATTACAGCCTGACATCGGTAGTGGGGAAAATGCTAGAGACCATTATAAAGGATGTAATAGCAGAGCACTTGGAGAAAAGTGACCGGATCGGACAAAGTCAACATGGATTTATAAAAAGTAAATCATGCATGACTAATCTACTGAAATTTTTTGAGGATGTAACTGGTAAAATAGATAAGGGAGAACCAGTGGATGTGGTGTATTTGGATTTTCAAAAGGCTTTCGATAAAGTCCCGCATAAGAGATTGGCGTGTAAAATTAAGGCACATGGGCCTAGAAATTCACTGGCGCCCCGTTTGGGGTGCCAGTCTCGCCAGGTGGCGGATGTACCACCCCAGAAGGAGTCGCGAACGCCCGCCAGAAATTCAGTTTCAGCGCCCCAGACGGAAGCGCAGCACTACTCGAGGCGCCCCGCATCCCTCTTGGGGTGCTGCAACTGAAAATCGCAGCGCAACATGCCGCAGCGCCACACGCTGCCGCATGGCGTGCTGCAGTACTGCAGGCTTTCCTCCCCTTCTTAAAGGGGAGGGGCCTGCTGCAGCACTATCGGAGGAGAAGTGTCGGGCTCTTGGAACGCAGTCGGCTCTCCACAGGGGGAGGCTCAGGAGGCCGGGGACGGCAGCGCGAAGAGATGCTGGCAGGCAGCCAGCAAAAAAAATGGCCACCCCGCACCTCCGCGCCTCGACCGCCGCAGGTAGGCCCCCCTGAACCGGTCGCAAATTGCGACCGGCGTTAAAGCAGGGGGCACTACCAAATTTCGCGATCGGGGCAGTAGCGGGGCGCTGCGCACACTGATGACATCATCGGTGGCGGTGCAGCGCTAACGGTTAGCGCCGCCATTAGTGTCCTGCTAAATTTAGCGGGAGGCGCGGCCAGTGGTGCAAAACCCACTAAGTGCCCTCTTTGGGTGCTAACGGGTGGCGCAGCCCACTGAATTTCTAGGCCATGGGATTGGGGGCAAGGTATTGACTTGGATAGAGAACTGGTTGGCAGACAGAAAGCAAAGAGTTGGAATAAACGGCTCTTTTTCCAAGTGGCAGGCAGTGACTAGTGGGGTACTGCAGGGATCGGTCCTTGGATCCCAGCTATTCACAATATATATTAATGATCTGGACGAGGGAACTCGATGTAATATCTCCAAGTTTGCAGACAACACAAAGCTGGGTGGGCGTGTGTGCTGTGAGGAGGATGCCGAGAAACTCCAGTATGATTTGGACAGGTTGGGTGATTGGGCAGAAGCATGGCAGATGCAATATAACAAGGATAAATGCGAGGTTATCCACTTTGGTGTCAAAAACAGGAAGGCAGATTATTATCTGAATGGCAATAGATTGGGAGAAGGGGAAGTGCAACGAGACCCGATGTGCTTGTGCACCAGTCGCTGAAAGTAAGCATGCAGGTGCAGCAGGCAGTTCAGAAGGCAAATGGTATGTTGGCCTTCGTAGCAAGAGGGTTTGAGTATAGAAAAAAGGATGTCTTGCTGCAGTTGTACAGGGCCTTGGTGAGACCACATCTTGAGTATCGTGTGCAGTTTTGGTTGCCTTATCTGAGGAAGGATGTTCTTGCCATGGAAGGAGTGCAGCGAAGATTCACCAGGCTGATACCTGGGATGGCAGGAATGACATATGAGGAGAGATTGGGTCGATTGGGCTTGTACTCGCTGGAGTTTAGAAGAATGAGAAGGGATCTCATTGAAACTTATAAAATTCTAACAGGACTAGACAGACTAGATGCTGGAAGGATGTTCCCGATGGTCGGGGAATCCAGAACCAGGGGTCACAGTCTAAGGATAAGGGGTAAGCCATTTAGGACAGAGATGAGGAGGAATTTCTTCACCCAGAGAGTGGTGAACCTGTGGAATTCTCTACCAAAGAAGGCAGTAGAGGCCAATTCATTAAATATATTCAAGAAGGAGTTGGATATGGGGAGAAAGCAGGGACAGGGTACTGAATTTGGATGATCAGCCATGATCTCATTGAATGGCGGAGCAGGCTCGAGGGGCCGAATGGCCTACTCCTGCTCCTATCTTCTATGTTTCTATGTTTCTATCTTTTTGTTTTCTTTTCTAACAGTCAACAAAGCAACAATTTTTATTCACAAATATTCCTGTTCATAGTTGTCAACCATCATTAATAAATTATAAATAAATGCCAGCCTAGCCTGAAATAAAAGCTTTGACAATTCAATCTCCAGTTGTTTTAGAAAAATCTACACAGATTGTGGAGACCAACCTCCCAAATCCTGTTGATACACAGATTGCAAGCTGGGAAATCCTGCAAACTGCAACTTGCTCAGAATGTAGAGATGTAATTAAAATCTCTCTTAACTGTTTTAAGGTGAAAATATCCAGTCAAACCCCAGACTTTTGAGACAGACTGAGGCCCTGAACCAAACACATAAATGAAGGCATTAAAATGCACTAAAGAGAATGCAATGAGTAAACTTAATCATATTACTGTGAAAAATGTAAGTTTTTGCATTTTATGGTGCTTGATATATGCCTAAGACCAAATTCAAGCCTATAACTTTCAGTTGCTGAGTAAAAAAATTGCAGATGAATTTTTTTGAAAAGTAACGTGAATGATTTGATTGGTTTATCAACAAACCATGACAGTGAAAGTTGATATAGAAAATTTGAACGGGAATTGTAGAAATATGAATTTACAATGGCAAAAGTTCACATAAAAGTATGCACAAAGAATATGACAACAGGATTGTAAACAGGAAATTATTGATTTTTCTGTGCTTTTCACATCAGTTTGTAGTCATCACAAACGTGTAATCAGTAGATTGAACCAGTAATCAGCATCCCACTTCCTCAATCATATCCTAATCAGTTTGGACAGTTGAATCTATAAGTAGATATCAAGTAAAGCACTCTATGTTAACAGCTCCAGCACAAACTGAATATTCCAAGACAGGCTTAACTAGGACATCAGGATATCATGGAGGTCATCGTACTCTATTCTTATCAGAATCTTAGCAAGAACAAACTTGCATTTATATAGCACCTTTTATGACTGCAGGACATCCCAAAGCACTTCACAGCAAATTAAGTAATTCACTGATGTAATGCAGAGAAACATGGCAGCCAATTTACACACAGCAAGGTCCCACAGAGAGTAAGGCGATAACTGACCAATTAAGTGGTTTTAGTGATGTTGGCTGAGGCATAAATATTGGACAGGATACTGGGAGAATTGTCCTATTCTTCTTCACTTAGCACCATGGGATCTTTTACATCCGCCTGAGAGGGTGGACTGTAAAAGTTTAACATCCCATCTGAAAGATAGTGCAACTATATAATATCAATATAATAAAGAGTAGTCAGCATAGAAACATAGAAACATAGAAGATAGGAGCAGGAGTAGGCCATTCGGCCCCTCGAGCCTGCTCCACCATTCAATGAGATCATGGCTGATCATCCAAACTCAGTACACTGTCCCTGCCTTATCCCCATATCCCTTGATCCCTTTAGCCTTAAGAAATATATCTAACTCTTTCTTGAATATATTTAATGAATTGGCCTCAACTGCCTTCTGTGGTAGAGAATTCCACAGGTTCACCACTCTCTGGGTGAAGAAATTCCTCCTCATCTCTGTCCTAAATGGCTTACCCCTTATCTTTAGACTGCGACCCCTGGTTCTGGACTCCCCCGCCATCGGGAACATCCTTCCTGCATCTAGTCTGTCTAGTCCTGGATTTCAAAAGGGAAGGTCATGCTTGACAACCTTATTGAAATCTTAGAAGAATTAACAGAAAGAGTAGATAAGGGTAATGTAATAGACGCAATATATTTGTATTTCCAAAAGGCCTTTGATAAGGTACTGCATAGTAGTCTCATGACTAAGGTCAGAACATATGGGGGGAGAAATTCGGTATAGCCCCATTTGGGGTGCTAAAATTTTAAAAGTTGAAAAATTAGCGCCAGGTGCTAATCATTCTCACCTCCCGTGAAATTCAGTTTTAGCACTCCAAGAGGGAAGTGGAGCGCTAAATCAAGCACTAACCACTTCTCTTAGAGTGCTAAAGTATGTGAGAGGGGCGGTGGTGGCAGACCGCTGAGGAATGTGCAGTGCAGTGCTACCGCCATCAGAGGCTCCTTCCCTCGCTTAAATGGAAGGGCCAATGATGGTTTGCAACATTCTTCTTCTTAGTTCTGTGGGGCCTGGGAACCTGTGTGACTTCCATTACAGCCCCAATTACTCTCACAGAGTGGAGGGCTTAGGCGCGTGCAGCAACGAGTTTTCAAAAACTTTCAGCAGGTACCAGACTGGTGTGAAGAATAAAGTTTGGCCTATCTGACCACCACTGCCTTTAATTATCGCTCCCCAAGCAGCCAGCCGAGGTGACAACACCTCCTTTTGCTGCCGTTGTTGACGCCCGGCGATGCAGCAGGGGACAGGAGCGAATTTCACATCTGGGGCGGTAACGGGGCGCTGCGCACTTGATGACGTCACGATCTATGGGGCGCTAGAGACCATGACAGTAAGTGTTAGTGTCAGCGCAAAACCGCCAGGGAAGTTTGGGAGCATCACTGAATTCACCGTGCCTGGTTGGAAACCTTTTAGCGCCCCATTACCGCCCCCGCAGGCGCTAATGGGAGGCGCAAAGCAGCCGAATTTCTAGCCCATGATGGAGTCAGAGAACAAGTAGTAGAATGGTTAGAAAGCTGGCTACAAAACAGAAAACAGAGTGTAGGGGTTAAAGGTAACTACTCAGACTGGCAAAGGTGGGAGGTGGTGTTCCACAAGGATCAGTACTGGGACCACTGTTGTTCACCATTTACATAAAGATTTGGACTCAGGAATCAGAAGTACAATTTCAAATTTTGCGATGACACCAAATTGGGGGTGTAGTTAATACAGAGGAGGACTGCGACAAAATACAATAAGACATTAATAAACTTGCAGAATGGGCATGTAAATGGCAAATGAACTTCAGTATAGATAAGTGTGACATGGTACATTTTGGTAGGAAGAATAAGGAGGCCACATAATCCTTGGAAAGTAAGCGTCTAAATGGGGTAGAGGGATCTGGGGGTACAGATACACAAATCACTAAAAGTAGCGACGCAGGTTAATAAGGCCATAAAAAAAGCAAACAAAGCGCTTTGGTTCATTTCTTAGACTTGAAAAGTGGAGAAGATATGTTAAACTTGCATAGAACCTTGGTTAGACCACATTTGGAGTACTATGAACAGTTCTGGTCACCATAATATAAAAAGGATATAGAGGCACTGGAGAAATTGCAAGAAAGATGTACTAGGATGATACTAGGACTGAGAAGTTATACCTATCAGGAAAGATTGAACAGGCTAGTGTTCTTTTTTCTGGAAAATGTTGAGCTGATAGGGGTCTTTAAGATTATGAAAGGTTTTGATAGGGTTGACATAGAGAAGATGTTTCCATTTGCAGGGAAGATCAGAACTAGGGTTCATAAATATAAGATAGTTATTAATAAACCTAATAGGGAATTCAGGAGAAAATTCTTTACCCACAGAGTGGTTAGAGTGTGCAACTCTCTGCCACAAGGAGTAGTTGAGGCGACTAGCATCGATGCATTTAAGGGGAAGCTAGATAAACACATGAGGGAGAAAGGAATAGAAGGATATGTTGATGGGGTTAGACAAAGAAGGGTGGGAGGAATCTCGTGTGGAACATAAATACTGGCATGAATGTGTTGGGCCAAATGGCCTGTTTCTGTGCTGTAAATACTATGTAATAGGTAATACTAACAGTGCAGCAATCCCTCAATATTGCTCTAGAGGGTCAACTGAGGTTACATGCTCAAATCCTGTAGTGGAGTTTGAGCCCACGACCTTCTGACTTGGAGGCAAGAACACTACCACTGAGCTAATGCTGACACCTCTGGCACTACAACTGAGAACTCTGCCAGCACAAAGACAATTTGGAATCCTAAATTCCGTAGTTTTCCAACTACCATTTTTAATAACAGCAATAAATCCCTGATTCAATTATAATTTTTAATTTGAATAATTTTCACATACCATCAGAATACCTTGAGCATGATATTACTAAGTATGACCTCCATGCTATTTCCTGAGAGGATAATCACATCCCCTTGACAATTTCCTTATTTTTAAGCAATAGTATTTTTTTTAAATAGCGATTTCTTCAGTTTCAATTACTTCAGGACAATGCTCTTTGAGTATTCTCTAATAATTCAGTTACATTTAGGGCTCACCCTGTACATTAAGTAGGAATATTAAAATGTTTCATTGCTTTAATCATTAATACTCCTAATTTTAAATAACCACAGCTATCCAGGGTTTTACAATTGTTTATCCTTTTCTGTTCTCATACCTCCTTCAGTGACATAGCCTATTGTAAATGATGCCAAGGTATATATTCCATATACATCTTTATGTAGAATGAGACTTAGAATTATAGAATCATAGAATCTTACAGCACAGAAGGAGGCCATTTGGCCCATCGTGTCTGTGTTGGCTCTTTGAAGGAGCTGTCCAATTAGTCCCACACCCCTGCTTATTCCCCATAGCCCTGCACTTATTTTCTTTTTCAAGTATATATCTATAGTAATCTGGGATGTTATGATTAAGGTTATCCACCAGGTGGTGCTGTAGCCAATGCTGCTACTAAGGTCAGAGGTTTGCTTCCTGTTAAGGTCAGAATTTTGCTTCCTGTATAGGTCAGCACAAGGTGGAATGCCAGGATGCTGAGGCAGGCTGTCTGTAAACGTGTTTCCCAGTTGTTAAAAAAGTACTCGTGTTAATTCTACGATATCGCCTCTTTGAGTCCTTGTTCCACTTAATGGATTTATCACATTTGGCGGCAAGGCAACTTAAGGACCCTGCATAAAGAAGAAAAGTCTGCCGGGACGTTTAAACAACAAAATCACGAGCTAAAGTTAGCTACAAGCTGGAAGAGGGCATGGCTGCCATGGTAGGAACGGTTTCCGCTTTTGATATTCAAGCACAAACCTGGGAAGAATACTGTGAAGTGTTGGGTTATTTTTTCGAAGCAAATGAAATAAATGATGCCGGAAAAAGGAAAGCCATTCTGCTTAGTTCAGTGGGAAGCCAAACCTACAGTTTGATGAAAAATCTGCTCAGTCCTGAAAAGCCTGGAGACAAATCATTTGTTGAATTAGTGGCTTTGCTAAAAGAACATTTCAACCCTAAGCCTAGTGAGATTGTACAGCGGTTCAAGTTTAATTCAAGGAACAGGAAAGAGGAAGAGAGCATAATGGACTATGTAGCGGTGTTGCGTAAATTAGCACAAGATTGCAATTATGGGAACAACCTGAAGGAAATGCTGCGAGATAGGCTAGTTTGCGGAATTATGGACAACCGAATGCAGCGTAGATTATTATCCGAGACTGGGCTTACTTATGAAAAAGCATTGGAACTTGCTCAAGCCATAGAGACAGCGAACCGAGATGTAAAAGAAATACAGGGTTCAGACAGGGCTAATGCTATGCAAGTTGCAGGTCAGGTTGTTGTGCACAAGTTGAACATGCACCAGAAACCACAATGTGAGCATGTGAAGGCAAGGGTGATCACCTGGCGAGTGAATGCCCGTGTCTGGAGGAAAAGTGCGACAAGTGTGGGAAACAAGGACACATAAAATGAGCTTGCAGGGCGAAATCACCTGTGGAGGAATCCAAACCAAAAGGAGGAGGGCAACAAAACCAAGGGAGAGAAGTGAAAAAACATGGAGCACACCACATCAGCAGGGAAGCTGAGGAAGAAGAGAACATGTTCATAATGTATAGCATGTTAGAGAACATTCCAAAAGTGGCTCCTATCACATTGCAACTGACAGTAAATGACTCTAAGATGAACTTTGAAGTGGATACAGGGTGCGGCGTGACCATAATGAACAAGGCAGATTACTCAAAATTGTGGAACCGTGCAAAAGTTCCAGAGTTAAAGCCTTGCTCCCTGCATCTTAAAACATATACAGGTGAATGAGTAGCGACATTAGGTGCAGCTAAGGTAACTGCAACACAGGGACAAAGTGGAACAGCTACCTGTAGTTATAGTATCGGGTACCGGACCAAACCTGTTAGGTCGGGGATGGATAAAAGAACTTAAATTAGACTGGGGAGCAGTACATCAAATAGATGCGGGCAAACAGTTGACTTTGCAAGAAGTGTTGAGTGAACATGAGAGTGTGTTCAAGGAAGAACTTGGCACATTTAATGGCCCCCCAGCTAAGATTTATGTAGACAAGGAGGCACCGCCAAGGTTTTTTAAACAACGACCTGTGCCTTATGCCATGAAGCCAAAGGTAGAGGCTGAGCTTGACCGTCTATTGAGAGAGAACATACTGGAGCCGGTATGGGCAGCTCCCATAGTACCTGTGTTAAAACCAGACAATTCGGTAAGACTCTGTGGAGACTATAAATTGACTGTCAATCGGGTATCCTATTCCCAAAACAGAGGATCTCTTTGCAAACCTGGCTGGAGGAAAGAAATTCACAAAGTTGGATATGAGTCATGCCTACTTGCAGATTACACTGGATGACGACTCAAAGAAATATGTCACCATAAATACACACAAGGGCTTGTTTACATATAACCGTTTACCGTTTGGTGTCTCATCTAGTCCAGCTATCTTCCAGAGGACAATCGAAGGTGTACTGCAAGGGATTCCACATGTTTCCATCTATCTGGATGACATTCTGGTGATGGGAAAAACTGACCAGGAGCATCTGAGCACTCTGAGAGAGGTACTACAGAGATTGGAGAAGGCAGGGTTCTGGCTCAAGAGGAGTAAGTGCACTTTCCTGGGGAATGAGGCAGTGTTCCTGGGGCACAGAGTGGATGCCACCGGGCTCCATCCATTCAAGGAGAAGGTGCAAGCACTGCAGGACACCCCTGCTCCTACAAATGTGGCTGAGTTAAAAGCTTACCTGGGACTGCTGAACTATTATAACAGGTTTTTACCAAACTTGTCAACTGTGTTAGCACCTCTTCACAAACTACTGCGCAAGGAGACACAGTGGCAGTGGGGAGAGGAGCAGGGGGTTTCATTTGAACAGTCCAAGAAACTGATGCTGCCTCTAGATAATCTTGCTTCCACAATGGGGAGGTGTCTCACCTGCATTCAATACTTCCACATCAGCACACCTGGCTTTGGGAACTCAAGAATTGGGCCAGAAATTCAGGTCCCCACGGGTGAGTACGCACTGAGGGCCAATGAAAGTGCCGGTTTCGTGCATGAATTGTTGTAGGGGGGTATCTTTTACCTGGTTTATGGTAATTTACATTCCTTTACCTGGTTTACGGTAATCTACCTGGTCAAGCAGCCCTTTTTTCCTGCTGCACTGAGACCAATACCAAACAGCGGTTTCGAATCGCTAAACCCACCCTTCCAGTTCTGACTGGAGAAATTATAATTAATGATATATTAAAACAGACAAAATGGTCTGGATGCGAGAAAATCTAACTTTATTAACTAAAGAAAACTACACCACACGATCAAAGTAATAAAGAAACTACACCACACGATCAATGTAAAATTGCTTAACAGGGGAAGGCAGATGGCAAAAACGAGGGATAAATGGCTACAAAGTAAGTCGTACAATCTTAGCAATTTCCCTTAAATTACCACCCCTCTAACTCCTTACTAGATTGCCTTGCTGAGGAGTCAGAAACCTGCTCACCTGTGGTCCAAAGAGAGAGAAGAGCTCACCTGCAGTCCAAGGAAAGAAGAGGGAGATGCTTCTGAGAAGCTATCTTTATATCCTGTGAGCTCCTGCTGTTTTGGCGCTGAAAGGGCCTGTGTGCAAATTCGCACCAAAAAGTTCGAATACACAAGAGAAAGGCCACGATTGGCTGATTCAAACGGGCTATTTCCCAGTGGCCAAACTGCTTCCTTTGTCTGGAATGGGTTTCAAATAAAGCTTGGGGTGGTTTGAATGTGTCTTCATTCTGGGGCCGAAATGTTCCTGCCCACATCCAGAGTTCATCTGGCTAAAACAAAAAGGGACCCAACTGCCCTATTGTCTGAGTAATGGGTGATTCAAACCCATTCATTCCTTTTCTTAGTCTAAAAAAAGTATCTTCCGTAGTTTAGGTGTGTCTCAATTGTGTGCTGGGCTTTGAATGGAGTTGGATTACTATGTAAACAGAAACCCATTCACTGTGGTCACTGAAACTGCAGTCTCAAGTGGTTTAATCCCTTATGTCAACAAGGCAGCAGTTTCCTGTAAACAAACATTGCCTCTGTAGGGAAGGGAAACTCCCTTTTTTTGATTGATTGACAGAATCTGACTGCCACTGCTTGATCCTCCCACTTTTCACAGACATCCACGAGCTGCTTTCTTCTGTCCTTGGCCATGCTTTTCTGATGGCCATTTTTAAACCCCTTTGCAATTTACACAGTTCAAAACTCAAGAGTACATTTTAAAAAAATAAAATGTGCTGTCTTAAAGTGTGCAAATTTTTCCACGAAGTCCCTCAATTCCGGTGTTGTCCACATGCTGCCCATCTCAACGCAGCCTTTTGCGGTTCTGGGCACGTTTTAAAACATTGTCCAACCCAGAGACAATTTAAAAATCACACACAGCCTCCGTCCACGATGTGGATTAATATCTCCAGTATCTTCGGGGCTGAGGGATTTTGCGAACCCCTACAATTGTGCATGCGCTGGAAACCGGAACTTCCGTTCCCTTGAAGGAAGGGGTTCACAGGTCGAACACGTGCGTGTACGCCTGGAACTTCCGTTTTTTTTACAGGTTTCTCCGGGAGGGTAAGTCTCTAGCAGCTGCGTGTTTAAAAAGCAGTCGCAAGGCCTGTATTTAACAAGGTAAGTGGTGAATTAAGTAAAATTAAAACATTTTTTCCACAGGTTTATTATTTTTAAATACTTTAAAGAAAGGTAAGTTTATTTTTAGCCCTGTTAAAAACTGTAATTAATTTTCAAAAATTTAAATTATTATTTAAAATAGTTATTTTATGTAATTTATAGTTATTTTAAAAATGTGATTTAAAAAAAAATTATTTGAAGTTTTAGTTAGATTTTGGGGCTGATCTCTATTCATAAATTTGACAGGTCTTCCTGTCAAATCTATGAATAGAGATTCCCTGGTATGATTGGCTCTCCACGGCCCACGTGATCCCAGGGGACGCTTCTAACTAACTGCGCCCCTGGGATATGCAAGCACTGCGCGCCGGCAGCTGGAGGAGGCCCAGGATCGGAATCCCACGTGGGCCCACAGCACAATGGCAGGCGCACTAGGTAATGCAGGTTGGGGGCTTGCACCCGCGGGAAGCGTCCGACCCGAATTTCTGGGCCAATGTGTTTGTCCCCTGCCAAAGTGCTGTGCCATCATACAGTAACATTTTAATTAAAAAGACAGTTCTGAGTTAGTTGCTGGCCACTGGGCATCTAATCTTGTGATGAAGGAGCTAGGCTGACGAGGTTGACATGATGTACTTGTATTGTTTCATAACTGCCATAGGCAAATGAATGTATTAGCCATGTTAAATGGTTTGATGTTTCCTCTTTCATCACTTTGAATAATACAACTGCATCAGTGCAAGTTCCAAAAACAACTGCATGTTTCAAAGCTAATGTGATTTCCCAGTTAATGAAAAACTCAAACTTTATAGAAAAAGTGGTAAAATTCAATATTTGGCTCATCATCACTGCTCTGTACAACCAGATGTTGTGAAATAACCTAATTTCAAAATGTTGCCCTTTTTTCCCACCACCAGAGGAGTTCTTTTCCTTCCCTTTTTGTTTTTTCTTGACTGTGCGAATGAGTTTCCATAGGATTTTGACTCATAACCAAAGCAGACACCACCTGTGGCTTAATCTCCAAGCTGAGCCCCCATGGAGACATGAAGGCACACTCGACAGATGGTTCAATGCATCCAGCAGAAGCTTAGAGCTTTCTCCTGAATAGGAAAACAAAGTGACATTTTCTTCTGGGAAATTCTGCTAGATGCTATTTCTCTTATAAGATGTTTTCCTTGGAGGAAGTTTGCTAAACTATTTAACATATTGTCCAGACTTGATAATAGTTGGATAGGATTTATACTTTTCCACAGATTTGCACCTCTTTGTTAATTTCTGAAGTGGGCTGAATTCTTCTTTAAAATAATGTTATATAAAGATTTTTTCAGTGTAGGGTTTCAAACCTAACGCATCATGACATTTTCCGGTGTATAGGTTTTTATGCATATCATGTTGTTTGTGAAAGTAAATTGAATGTAGAATACTTTAATCTAAAAAAAAACTAAAATCAAAGGAACTGAAAAGAGATCAAAGAGAAAGATGGGTTTTCAAAAGACTACTATTTTGCTCAAACACCTGCAGTCGATATGGCAGTTCTTCACATTCACGAGTACTAAGCGTCTTCCGCATTTTCAAAATGCACACATCTCCTGTTATGATTCAGCACTTTTTGCTGTGAATGTGAATCCTGCAAATCATAAGCAATAATTATAAATGGATATAGCACCAAACTCATTTCAAGATGCATCTACTTCTTAAAATGAAACTAAAATCTGGATTTCTTTTTACATTTGTGGTATTGTCTTGTTACCACTATCCTCCAGTGATTTTGTTTTAATAATTATGTTTGTATTATTTAGTACAAGACTAAAGTATGGCAATCCATCCATTTTTTTACTTTGAAAATGGTATTGGTTTGAACCTACAGGGGTGAATTTCCATAATGTTGGCGGTTGAGCCATGGACACCCTAGAAGAACAATGTAAATGTTGTTTACGTCATTGTTCTGGGGTTTCTGCAGCTCTTCCACCAAAGTTATAATGGAACATTTAATTCTTGACACAGAGTCAAACACTTGTCATTTATTAAAAGTTAAATGTAACATACTCACGGCCAACACCAAGATTACAAAGGATGCTTTGATGCAGGAGGTACAAGTCCCGACCTCACATTACACTGGTTTTGTTTTTAAGTTCAGCTAAAAGCCCATTACATCATCTCCTCCATGACCTTCACTCTTACCTTTACATTAGGTATTATTAGCTTAATATACCAAAGACTCAAAAAGGCTCCACAGCACGATCTCAGGATATAACATATCTGTTTACATGTACAGAAAATAATAAATAAATACAGGTAGATATATCCATGAGAAGATTAGAACTATCCAAGACTATTTTATATGATGACAGCCTTACAGATTTGTTGGCCTTCTATATATAATTGCTTGTCAGCTACATTTGCAGGTTTTTAATTATAAGATTTTAACAACAGAACTAATAAAACAAAAGCAATATAAGTGATTCCTTCATGTAAAATGGAATTCTTAACTATTTCTCGATCTTAGGGGGGAATTTTGCTAGCACTCGGGGTGGGTTTGGAGGCGGATCTGCTGGCAAAATTGCAAAGATTGACAGCAGGTCCCAAACACGCTGTCAAGCCGACTCATACAATCTTCCCAAGTGTCGGGTTCCCGATTTGCGCAGGGACCCGACTCCAGTGGCGGGAAGAGGATTATAGGCACTTAACTGCCTGTTTGAAGTGTTTGTGTAGTCCCACCTCCTTGGGAGAACCTCTCACACCAGTGACAGATCGCTTCTGTAACCTCACCTGCAGCTGCCATCTGTTTTATCCTAAGGAGAGAGTCACTGGAGAGCCTGGGTACAGTGATTGGCAGTGTTTGAAGCACCTCAATGCTGTCAAACACTGAAAATTCATCTGTCAAAAAAAATGTGCGTGTCCCCTTTAAGAAAACCGGCAGATGACACATCATCAGCTGACGTCATCTGACACCGGCTTTCTCTTAATTGGCCGGCAAGCCTGCAAGGTGGGCTTACCAAGGCCAATTGACGTAAAATTACGTCTGTGCGTCGGGCGTCATTGGGGGGTGGGATCGGAACCCGGAAGTCAGCTGACCCGCTCCCAACTCGCACCGAAAGGTAAGATCGCGGCCAGAATCTTTAATGGGGTGGGGGTGGGTGGGAACACTGAAATAAAAAGATATCTGTGAGTATCCAAAGGCATCACAAATTCTTTTGGATGACTGTGTGAACTGACGAACAGCTCATTACTTTTCATATATGTGCAAATAAGATGGAGGATCCACAAATTTAAATATTTGTGCTCAATTGTTATTATGTAAGCAATTGTTCAGCCATAATTACCAAACATATAGTGAAGTTTTAATACAAATATTTAAACTCATAGGTCCTCCATCTGATTTTGTCAAATGAAAGTTGCAACACTATAGGAGTACGGTAGCATAGTTGTTATGTTACTGGACGAGTAATCTACAGGCATGGACTTATGGACCGGAAGCATGAGTTCAAATCCCACCATGGCAGCTGGGGAATTTAAATTCAGTTAATTAAATAAATCTGTAATAATCCAGTATCATTAATGGTGACAATGAAACTACTGGATTATCATAAAAACCCATCTGGTTCACTAATGTCCATCAGAGAAGGAAATCTGCTGTCCTTACCTGGTCTGGCCTATAAGTGACTCCAGACCCAGATACTCTTAATTGCCCACTGAAATGGCCTAGCAAGCCACTGTAAGATTCGCAAAATTAATATTGTCAGATAAGGGTCCTTTGGCAGAAGAGGCCTTCACTTTTAAAAGACTGTTTTAAAAGAAGCCCAGAAAAGGGACACATAAAATGGTCTCCAGACCCCGTGACTAGCTTTCTGGACACTTTAAAATGGTTCCTGCAGTCCCCAGACAGCCTTTGTGGATTCAGCCCACAGTAAGTTCTGGAAGGCCGTTTCGGAGAAACCGAAACCAGACAGAACCCCATACACATGGATTGGATGCAGATCCAGTCAGATCGGCCTGTAGATAAAGGCCATCAAAATGTTTACCCAGACAAAGGGAAACAGTATTGTATTCATAAGGGGAGCATCAAAGACCCATTAAAGACATCAAGAAGACATTCAAAACAATACAAGGTCATTCCAGACCAGAGATGGCCATCACCGGCCATCCCAAAAGCAGTTTAAATATAATAACTACCCTGTTGTGATACAAGCTCGCCAAAAGTTAAACAAAGACTAACCTTGATTTGGCGGGAGATAAAGGCTTCTTTGAGAAGTATAACTGGAGTCCTGGGTAGCCATCGGGAGGGAGCAGCCAGACGCGCTTTTGAGCTTGTCCTTTTTAGAGCCGTGGAGGAACGTCGATCCAGAGACCAAGAAGGTGATTCGAGTCTGCGCCCCGCCCCGGGGTAACCATCGGGAGATCATCGACAAACCCCGGGCCATTGACGAGACAAAGGACAGCAGCCCTACAGAAGAAATCTAGCTGAAAATGGTAATCAGCTAGACTCCGCGAAGAGACCTCTTCAACCATGGTCAAACAGGTGGTCGCCGTCCCCGCTGACGTCCAGGCCTGCCATTGTCCAGCCTGTCCATGACCTTCACCTCGAGGAAGAAGAGAGAGTGTCGCAGCCCGCAGCGCTGACCACGTGGAGACAGGACGCCTGAAAGGATCAAAACGCAGACCTATTTCAAAACTCTATACTTATCAACTGGATTGGTGAGCATGTTTCTGGCCCCTCACAATCTGATCTAGCTAGGCTTAGGGGTTGGGCATTTAAGGGGTAATGAGTTGTTGTCCCTCGATGTTCTGTGTGTTTCCCCCATTTCATAAGAACATAAGAAGTAGGAGCAGGAGTTGGCCATACGGCCCCTCGGGCCTGCTCCGCCATTCAATAGGATCATGGCTGATCCGAATCTAGACTCACGTCCACTTCCCTGCCCTCTCCCCGTAACCCCTAATTCCCTTATCTGCTAGGAAACTGTCTATCTCCATTTTAAATTTATTTAATGTTGCAGCTTCCACAGCTCTCTGGGGTAGCAAATTCCATAGATTTACTACCCTCTGAGTGAAGAAGTTTCTCCTCATCTCAGTTTTGAAAGGGCAGCCCCTTATTCTTAGATTATGCCCCCTAGTTCTAGTCTCACCCATCAGTGGAAACATCCTCACCGCATCCACTCGATCAAGCCCCCTCACAATCTTATATGTTTCGATAAGATCGCCTCTCATTCTTCTGAACTCCAATGTGTAGAGTCCGAACCTACTCAACCCTTCCTCATACGTCAACCCCCTCATCTCCGGAATCAACCGAGTGAACCTTCTCTGAACCGCCTCGAGAGCAAGTATATCTTTTCTTCAATATGGAAACCAAAACTGCATGCAGTATTCCAGGTGTGGCCTCACCAATACCCTGTATAACTGCAGCAAGACTTCCCTGTTTTTATACTCCATCCCCCTTGCAAAAGAAGCTAAGATTCCATTGGCCTTCCTGATCACCTGCTGCACCTGCATACTAACTTTTTGTGTTTCATGCACCAGGACCCCCAGATCCCTTTGTACTGTAGCACTTTGCAGTTTCTCTCCATTTAGATAATAACTTGCTCTTTGATTTTTTCTGCCAAAGTGCATAACCTCACACTTTCCAACATTATATTGCATCTGCCAAATCTCTGCCCACTCACTTAGCCTGTCTATGTCCTTTTGCAGGTTTTTTATGTCCTCCTCACTCACTGCTTTCCCTCCCATCTTTGTATCATCGGCAAACTTGGATATGTTGCACTCGGTCCCTTCCTCCAAATCGTTAATATAGATTTGATGACTTTTGTAAAGTATAATACGCCTGTATCTATCTCAGTTAGTAATGTATTATGAATTTGTTTTTCCCTCCCATGTACCCTTTTATTGACTTGCATTTGATTTGTTTTACTCTATGTAATAAAATTTCATTTCGTGTCCATTAAACCTGGCCTATTGAGTATTCTCTACATTGTAGTTCCTGCATCCATGACCAGTGTCTAGAACCTAAGGGGTGAGTGGATCGAACCACTCAAGGTTTTACTGTGCAAGAGAGAGAGGCCTCTAGAGAGAGAAACCTCTGCGATCGAAAACCCCTTACAGAAAATGGCGACCGCGGCAGGACACTGGCAGCAGGACTGCAATGTATTAGACCTAGGTTTGAATGGATGAAATGTTATGGATGAGAGGATAGCGGATTATGTTTTTGGCAAGGTAAATCTCACTAAGCAGTGGATTTCTGATCTCTTACTGGATTGGCGTCCGGTAGACGCAGCCATCAGGTGGACAGAGAGCAAAGAACATAAAAAGTCAGTGGAAAAGGCAGTGTGGCTGATGTGCTACAAAAAACAAGTCCAGATTTTGGACAGAGTCGTTGCAGCACAGGCAGCCAAGATCACTGCCCAGGAAGCAGAAATAGAGGAAAAGGCCATGGGTGGGGAATAACTCATCACAGCACTTCACGCGCTGAATCTGGAATGCCAAGTTGTAGCCAACCAACACCAGGCTAGAATAGAGTACCTGGAATGCCAGGTTACTAAGGCAAAGATACATGAAACGAGGATACGGGAGAAAAACGCCCGCCTCGCACAACAGCTAAGAGCGCAGGTGGAGAGAGTAGTAGAGGTTAAGGCAGCTTACAAGCTGGCCCTTGAGCACAGATTTGAGAACGCAGACCATGGCCCCTGCCAAAAGACCATAGAGGACCTGAGAACGGCCTTGGTTAAGGCAAAAGGCATGGTATGCCTCGTAAGCCCAAAAGCAAGTCACATAGACTTTTGCAGGAATCCAAACCTCCAATTCCTTGTGAAGTAGTTGTGGCACCAGCCACTGAGCCCTTAGCGCCACCAAGCTACAGTGAGGCTTGGCCAGAAGGGGAGGTGGTGAAAGAAAGGGTAGCCGAGGTGGAGCAGGAGGAGGAACAATCCCTGGGAGTAAAGCCAGAGCCGGCACCAATGTGCCCTACTCAGCACCAGAGGTTCGGTCCCACCGCCGCAGATGGCGCGGACGGACCCCACATGAACCAGCTCGTGGTGCCCCACAGTGCCCAACAACTCAGAGCAATGATAAGCCACCTCCCAAAACTCTCCGAGAAGGGAGATCCCTCAGTCCATTTCAGGGAGGTAGAGGAAACAGCCGCCATCAATGATTGTGATGATCTTGAACAGGCAAAGATGCTGCTCTTCTCCCTGGATAGCACAATCCTTCAGTGCCTCTCAGACGGGAGGAAGAGGGGACAGACAGGGTATGTGGAACTCAGAGACGAGGTCTTGGAGGTTCTGGGAGTGGACGACGGTAATCCGTTCCTCCGCGTGGAAGGGACTGTGCAGCTCACTGGAGAACCCCCGCCGGTTTTCGCAGAAAGGCTGTGGCCAGTGTATCAGCGCAGTTGTCGGGGCATGCCGGAACGGGCCGCAATGACCGCCAAACAGCGGGTTCATTGGCTCCGTTGTCTGGTTGCTAACAGCTTTCCCCAGATATGGACCCTAGCCAAATCTTGGTTTGACCCCCAAGGTCCCGGTATCACAGAGGAGACAGTGCTCCGACAGCTTAACATTGCTTACAAGAATTGTAGAAGTCAGGAGGCACCTCCCTCTAAGGGAAAAGTGCATGAGGCAAAACCCGCAGCCCCAAGCAAAAAGGAGTGGCATCAGGGAGGGAATCGCCCTACCCAAGCCAAGCTCAATTGCTACGGGTGTGGGAAGGATGGACATTGGCGCAAGGACTGTAAAAATCCGTGGAAGGATAATAAGGGAAAATCTCCCGCAGCCCAAGCCCAAGCCCAAACCGCAGCCCCGTCCCAGAAAAGGGAACCGGTGCAGCTATGGATCCCGCTGCAATAGAGTCAATTTTAGAGACAATGCGGTCTCTTATGATCTCACAGGGGAAGATAGCAGCCACCACCGATGGGATAGTTCCCTCGGCCCCCTTTGACAACCCACAGAATTGACTAGAGGCAGTGCAGCCTGTCGACCTGTGTCCTCTAGAAAGACATGCACAGGAAGAGACCTCCTGTAAAATGGAGGAGTACCTGCGGTGCCAGGTTGCGGAGGCTAAGTTAGTTGAGCAGGCTTTAAGGGAGGAGAACACTAGGTTAACAGCGAGGGCTGGCAGTTTAGAGGGTCAGCTAAGGGCTTATAAATGGTTTCACATCAATCAGTGCAAACTGTTTAAGCCGGGTGCAAAAGAGCCAACAACCGAAGCCAGGTCTGAGGGTAAAAATCCTCAGCCTGAGGCGTGCAATAAGTCACAGACCACACAGGCTGGAACCGCAGCCTGCGTGAGGGGAGAAGCTATCCCGCCCACCTGGGAGGCTTCCCCAATGGCCTGGGACTCGGACGAGGAGGAGCCCGAAAACCAAGGCCCTCCTCCTGATCCGAACGCCATCGGGGGGGAGCCCGAACAGCTAGGCCCCGCCCCTGACACGATTCTGGAGGAGGTGGAGTCGGAGGACGGAGATCTCACCCTCGACTCAAGTTTGGGGGAGGTAGAACTTGGGGGCGGAGATTCTCCACCTATAGGGACAGGTAGGGACAAGTCGTCTGCCACAGACCCAAATCCCAAAGGGGCGGAGCCTGAGGAAAGGGAGCCGAAGCCGGCAGTCGTGGAGGAGCCATGGGCTGTGAGGGCTAAAGTCCCACCCAAAGGTCCACTCGCTGAGGGAGCCTCACCAAAGGTACCCCCTCGCAGGTCGTCTCGGATGCCTCAGCCAAGGAAACTCTGGCCAGATTCCCCCTACTCCAGCAGATACCGACTTGGGAGATCCCTAGAAAAACGCAGTTCCCAATCGACAGCAAAAGGCTGCGGGGGACCCAAGCCACAGGTCAGTGCAGCCCCGCCACAGGGAGCGGTGAGCTGCAGTCCAAACAGGGATTAGGCAGGCCGCCCGGGAACGGTCGGCGTTGTACATAAGTTAAGTTAAGTTTAGTTAAGTTTAAGGTGTGTAATTTTTAAGATGATAGCGTGTATAAGTAATAGTTTTGGAATCTGCCCAGCATGTGTGTTGTTTTGGATCGAGGTCGAAAGACCCGATCATGCCTTCACCTAGGGCAGAATCTCTCGGGAGCCTGGCTGTATCGTTTAATTTGTTACAGGAACCAAAAGGATAATGAAAGGGATTCTCGTCGCATTCACGGTGGTCGGGTGTAGCCTGGCCTACCGGGGCTACACCAAGGACTCGACCGTGTACGGCTGTTCCGGAGACACAGCCCCCATCGCGACCGATGGGACGGGAAGATGGGACGTTGAAGAAACAGCCATCTATTTCCACGAAGGGAGGTGGCCAGGATGGCTGGGGTCGAACTCTACAGAATACTCCAGCCAGTTCGGTTTTAAGTACAGAGAGACTTCTCTAATGTGTCCCAGGGTGAGGATCATAGCGCCCAGAGTCAGCGTTACCGTCGGGAAGATTTGTTTGAACTGTAACGGACATGTTCCTTTGGACAGATGGTGGTGGTTGCGCAAGTTGAGCAAAACCAGGAAGAACTCCACGGTCGAGTGGGAGAGACTGGGTAACAATACCCATCGGACTATTAGGGGGACTCATGGGGGATTGAGTGTCTGCTGGGACAAATGGTGGGAACCAGATGAGGGGATTTACATCTGTATGTGAGGTTCAGAACGCGTCTGCCCCACAGGCGTCTCCATCTTTTTCCAAAGGCAGTGGCAGGATGCTGGAAAAGGGATGAGATGGGACATCAGCACATGGGCGTGCGGAGTCCCATACTCTCAGATCCCAGTAAATGCCACTGAGCTCATCACCCGCCCCCGCAAGCCCCTGCCCACGATTCCGGTAGCCAAAGCCCACAAGGAAGGGTGCCCCACCACTACCAAAGGATCCGGGAATGGATTGCTATTAGTGCCCACAGGTCAGGTGCTGTACCAAGGGGTGCACTACGCGGTGGCCTCGGTGATTTTAAACCTCACCGAGGTGCGATTGCCAGAGTGGTGCCCCAAAGAAACGGCGCAATTGTACCAGGTCCTGCTAACAAACATGTTCAGACAGTTTTATGAATTCGACTTTGCTGATGTAGACAGAGCCGGATGGTACACCACACCACATGAGGTTTTGGACAAGGTAGGGAGACAAAGAAGGGGTACAGTAAATTATATTTTTACAGCTTTTAACACAGGGACTTCCATCATCAGCACTCTTGATGACGTGGAGCTGCAGACTCAGATTAATGATTTAAAAGGGCAGTTAAGAAAGATACTGACGGATGAGAATAAGGTAGTGGGTTCTGAGTCACATGAGGACCAGGCCATGACACTACACCTAAAAGAAATTATAGCTGAGTTGGAGAAACACGCTAAAACGGTAAATGCTCTCATCAGGGAGGATCGGAATGCGTCGGATCAGGCTGTGCAGAACGAAGCGTGCGTGCTGTATGGGGCGTGGTTACTGGGCGAGGGCTGCAGTAATCTGGAGGATTTAAAACAAGGTTTGGTCCCCTCCTGGATCAACAACAAGCACCTCACAGCCCTCCACCCTTTTGAGAATGCATTGAGTCCGTGCCAGCTCAGACTAGCTTCAGAGGCCTACCCAGTCCCAGTGGACTGTGGGCGGTCTAATCACACCATTATGGGTATAGTGGTAAGAATGCCGGTGATGGGAAAGACAGCTAAACCCGCCCCGGTATACAGGGTGGAGAACATTGGAGTCATTCAAGGGGGTGTACACATTCGCTATACAGCGGTCCCACCGTACGTCATTCGATGGGAGCATGCAGTGACGGGTACCGACCTCTCAGGGTGCCAGAGCCGGGGAGCACACATCACCCTGTGTCCCCAGCACTTGAATGCCTATTCAAAACCAAAGTGCGGGTTCAGAACTGCTGGCGCGAAGCCTATAAATTGCACCATGGAGGCAATGGCACAAGGCCATGTGCCCCCACAGGTGGCATATATAGGAGGTGGGACATACTGTGTCACCACTGCAGCGCCCCACTACCAACATGGACAGCACGGCTGGTGTCCGGTGAGTGACAGCAGTTTCTGCTTCAAGCCCAAGGCAGAAGTTCAAGTGGCCCAAGAGCGAATTGTCCCCATTCCTGAACCTTCCACTGTTCACCTCACTGTCAAAGAGAATTTCACCGATCTGCAATGATTCGTTGCACATTTTGGGTATATCATTCCCCCTCTCCCTGAACACCTCACCAAGATACTAAAAGTCGTTGTCGTTTCACAGAAATATTTTTACCCACTGGAGCAGAAGACTTCAGAAATAGGGGCAAACATACTAGATATAGTAATCCCACCGTGGTGGGATCCGTTCACTAATATAGAAGTCCCTTCCTGGATTAGGATAGCCTCCCACATCCTTGTAGTGTGTCAGGTTTTTATTGTGATTTACTTACTGTTTGTACACTGTAAAAAGGTCAGACATTCGCAGAAGTATGAGAACAGAGGAGAATGGAGGGAGCATTATGTGCGGGTAGATGAGGAGACACCCGTTTAGATTTTTGCTGCTATGTATAAAGTTAAAGCTTCCCTCCCTCCTCTATGTTTTATGGTTGTTCATGTGTAATTTTGTTTGTACTTTATTTTTATTGCTGAAGTTCATTACGTGAGTTGTAGTTAATAAAAGATAATGGCCTAGAAATTCAGTAAGGCGCTGCAAGCTTTGCGCCCAGTTACCACCTAAAGAGGGCTTCTGCGCCAGTAGAGGAGGTTGCGCTGATATTGAGCTCGGCAGTAATGGCGGCGGTAGCCGGTAGCGCTGCGCCGGCACCGATGACGTCATCGGTGTGCGCAGTGCCCCGTTTCCGCCCCGATGCCGGCCCGACCCCCATATTCAGTTGCCGCCGCCTCCTCCATGGCGGCCGCTACTAACACCCAGAGACCAGGGCCTTACTGCAGCCTTAGTGGGGCGCATAAAGGTGCAGGTGCAGCCGGCCGCTTTTTCGGCGGCCGCCTGCCCGCACCCCCTTCCCCGGCCTCCTCCACCACCCCCCCCGCGGCATTGCCGGCTGCTTTCCGCTAGCCCGGCACTTCTCCGTGGTGCCGGGCTCATTTGTCGGCACAATCCAGTGGCAATCTCCCCGTTGCAGGCACCTCCACCTTAAGAGAAGGAGGAGGCCTGCAGTACCGCAGCCTGCCGCACCGCATCGGGTGGCGCAGCGGCACCTAGAGCGCTGAAATTCAGTTTCAGCGCCCCAAGCGGGGGCGGGCACACCCTGGAATAGCGCCCGGTTCCGACTTGGGCGCAAAAAGTGAATATCTGACGGTCGCAAATGGCTCCGCGCCCAGCGCTAACTTTTGGGCGCTAGCCAGCTGGCTAGTGAATTTCTAGGCCAATGTGTACGAACCAGGTGGTGTAGGGGTATTAGGCCCCCCTCCACGCCTGGAAATGAGTGTGTCAGATTTTAAATCCAATGTATTGCCATCTATAGATGCTTAATGTACACTGTAGGTTTTCTGAAATGGGAAATGCATGTGTCGTGGGATCATAGATAGGTAATTACAGGGGATGGTTTGATTGTGGAGAGTCAGAAAATTTTGCTCACCCAGAATTATGATACTTCAAGCAAGTTATAGTATCAGGGGGGACTGTAAGGTTCGCAAAATTAATATTGTCAGATAAGGGTCCTTTGCAGAAGAGGCCTTTACTTTTAAAATACTGTTTTAAAAGAAGCCCAGAAAAGGGACACATAAAATGGCCACCAGACCCCATGACTAGCTTTCTGGACACTTTAAAATGGTTCCTGCAGTCCCCAGACAGCCTTTGTGGATTCAGCCCACAGTAAGTTCTGGAAGGTTGTTTCGGAGAAACCGAAACCAGACAGAACCCCATACATATGGATTGGATGCAGATCCAGTCAGATCGGCCTGTAGATAAAGGCCATCAAAATGTTTACCCAGACAAAGGGAAACAGTTTTGTATTCATAAGGGGAGCATCAAAGACCCACTAAAGACATCAAGAAGACATTCAAAACAATACAAGGTCATTCCAGACCAGAGATGGCCATCACCGGCCATCCCAAAAGCAGTTTAAATATAATAACTACCCTGTTGTGATACAAGCCTGCCAAAAGTTAAACAAAGACTAACCTTGATTTGGCAGGAGATAAAGGCTTCTTTGAGAAGTATAACTGGAGTCCCGGGCAGCCATCGGGAGGGAGCAGCCAGACGTGCTTTTGAGCTTGTCCTTTTTAGAGCCGTGGAGGAACGTCGATCCAGAGACCAAGAAGGTGATTCGAGTCTGCGTCCCGCCCCGGGGTAGCCATCGGGAGATCATCGACAAAACCCGGGCCGTTGACGAGACAAAGGACAGCAGCCCTGCAGAAGAAATCTAGCTGAAAATGGTAATCAGCTAGACTCCGCGAAGAGACATCTTCAACCATGGTCAAACAGGTGGTCGCCGTCCCCGCCGACATCCAGGCCTGCCATTGTCCAGCCTGTCCATGACCTTCACCTCGAGGAAGAAGAGAGAGTGTCGCAGCCCGCAGCGCTGACCACGTGGAGACAGGACGCCTGAAAGGATCAAAACGCAGACCTGTTTCAAAACTCTATACTTTTCAACTGGATTGGTGAACATGTTTCTGGCCCCTCGCAATCTGATCTAGTTAGGCTTAGGGGGTGGGCATTTAAGGGGTAATGAGTTGTTGTCCCTCGATGTTCCGTGTGTTTCCCCCATTTCATGATGCCTTTTGTAAAGTATAATATGCCTGTATCTATCTCAGTTAGTAATGTATTATGAATTTGTTTTTCCCTCCCATGTACCCTTTTATTGAATTGCATTTGATTTGTTTTACTCTATGTAATAAAATTTCATTTCGTTTCCATTAAACCTGGCCTATCAAGCATTCTCTACATTGTAGTTCCTGCATTCAAGACCAGTGTCTAGAACCTAAGGGGCGAGTGGGTCGACCCATTCAAGGTTTTACTGTGTAAGAGAGAGAGGCCTCTAGAGAGAGAAACCTCTGCGATCGAAAACCCCTTACACCACTCAGTTGTATAAGGCAGCTTACACCACCACTTTCTCAAGGGCAATTAGGTGCGGGCCAGAGACACCCACATCCCGTGAATTAATTAAACACAAACTTGGGACAATGCCCGTGTTATATAAAACTGTTGAAATGTGTTGAAACATAAGTTCAAAAACAAATTTAAATTGTGAGTTAAATAGCATCCAAAAGAAGTTAGGGATTAGACATTATTAATTTGATTATCTATGTAATATGATGTTGTAGTTCATGAGCAAAATGTTTCATGTAGTAATTATACTATTAATGTAATATCAGACTAAAGGTAACAACTAAATGTGAAATTCTGAAACTGGTTAATTTAAAGAGAAAATTTATATTTTTAATTAATTGGGTTTTTCTAAATTTTCAATATTTAGAATAATATTAAATAACTTAAAACCAATGGTAACTCTATTTTATAAATTGCTGATTACTTGGAAAACACTTATACTGTCAAAATACAGCAATGTGAATAGTTTTGCCACAATAAGAACATATCTAACTAATGTTTCAGCACTTGTGTATAACAGAAGTATTTTGGAACCATATCCTTGAAAATGTCTGAAAACATTGAGTCATGTTGTCCTGTTGCATGAAAACCATAGCAACGAGGACAGTAACGCATTGAAAGCTTTTCTAACCAAGGTAATACAGTGAAATGCAGATACAATGATCTCTGATGGCTAACAGAAAAATGTTTCTTTTTACAGATAAATTAATTGAAGGTTTGAAAGCAGACAATTTAAAGGAGTGAACACCAAAGATTAGCTTAATGGATTCTGTACAGTCTAAAGAAATTGTTTCAAGATTTTTTGAGTGACAATTATTTTACTCCTGACTTTACTTCTGTAAAACCAATCTGCAAGAAAAATCTGAACCTTTTAATACCAAGTATACCAAGTTTCCATTTTAGCTCTCAAAGTGAATAAAGCTGCCTATAGTGAATAATGCAAAAGAACAAACTTGCATTTATATAGCGCGATATCATGTCCTCAGGACACCCTAAAATGCTTAACAGCCGATGAATTATTCTTGAGGTGTAGTCACAGTTGTTATATAAGCAAATCCAGCAGCCAATCTATGCATAGCAAAATTCAACAAATAGCAAATTAGATAAAGGACCACTTAATTTGTTTATGGTGTTGGTTGAAGGAGAATATTGGCCTGGACACTAGGAGAATGAACTCCTTACTTTCCTTAAAGTAAAGCATGGGGACTTTAACGCCAAGCTGAACAGACAGACAAGTTGTTGGTTTACCATTCTATCCGAAAGATAACATCTCAGACAATACAACATTTTCTTAGTCAGCCTAGATTACGTGTTCAAATCCTGGTGGGGCTTCAACTCACAATCGTCTGACTCACATATGAGCGTACAGTCTGTATTGTTTTATAGCGGATACGATGTTAATGCAATTCGGCCACTACAAGCATTAGACAGTAAAACCATCATTAACTGCAGATACCCTCCAGAGAATTCAGAGTGCATTAAAAATTAAAAGCTAGGGTAAATCCAAGTGTGTTAAAGGTAGCAGCATATGACAGATATGCTGAATCAAATAAACTAAACAAAACAGTGCTGACACTCAAGTTAATATTAAAGTATTTGAATCGCCGCCTTACTAAATGGTACTTGAAACTTCAATGTTAATATTTGAAAGACATTTACAAAGATGGCGGCAGCAGTTCAGGAACGTTGATATTGACCAGCTCACATTGAAGAGGCAAGGTGTTGGTAACATATGGTTTCTCTGTAGAGAATAGTTCAAGTTAAGACTTATTGGAACAACTTCCACTGAGATTAATTTCTCTACCTGTGTACCTGGTCCTCGCCCCCCCTGCCCCTCCCCCTCCCTTCTCTCCCACCATCCAAGACTCACTCACTTGGGCAGTTCGTAAGCAGAAACCACAGCTGCCGTTTGCCCTGTACCACCAGCAGCTTCGACCTCTTTTATTGTGATATATGTGGGCAATGAGTAAAAACACTGGGCTAGAAATTGGCCTCCTTTACGCCTCCCGTTATTGCCTCCAGGGGGCGAAAATAGGGGGCAAAAATGGGGTACAAACGACTTACCAACCGGGTGTGGTGAAAGAAACGACTCCTGTGAAATTCAATGGGGGGGGGTAGCGCCTCGATCTCCTGCGCCCGGAAATCATGACGTTATCCAGTACACATCGTCCCGTTACCGCCCCAGATCCTAAATTCGCTTCCACCCCCTGCAGCTTTGCCAGGCGTCAGCAACGGCAACTGCAGGAGGCGTTGTGACCTCGGCCAGCCAATTGGGGAGCGCTAATTAAAGGGATTGGTGGTCAGGTAGGCCAAAAATATTTTCTCACCCCTTTGTGCTGTTTCTTAAAATTTTTCATTGCCGCAATTGATCTGCCCTGCACTCTCTTAGAGTGCTTGGTGTTGCTCCTCGCAGATCACGGGTGCCATCGCCAACCCATCCCCAGCCTTACCTTTAACTGCTGTGAGCATTGTCCCTTCCCTTTAAGGGAGGGAAGGACCCTGCGAATCCGGCAGCGCTGCACGGAACATTGAGCAACGCTCTGCCAATCCCGCCCCTTCACTCCCTTTAGCGCTGTAAGGGAAGTGGCAGCGCCTGATTTACTGCTCCATTTCCCTCTTGGAGCGCCACAACTGAATTTCACGGGAGCCTCTCATCATTAGCACCTGCCGATAATTTTTCCACTTCCGAAGTTTTAGTGCCCCAAATGAGGCTATAATGAATTTCTCCCCCAGTTTCTTTTGTTTTGTTCAATTCATTTTTCCATTGAAAACTCAGAGTATTTTATAGGATTTCACATGCTCTCCATCAGCAACGAAGGGTCAAAGAGCTTCCTGAACTGCCCTAAATAGTCGGCACGTTTCATACGCAGTTAGCCGTGCCTTTGTAATTGATTTCTCTGGTGATGGAAAATGGTTATCGTTAATTGCCCGGTATAGACAGTTGCTCACCATGAGCATGGGTTATGGGTGGTAGAAGTGGTAGGGACTGTAATACCAAGTGAAGCTTCCATTTGATTAGACAAATGTACAACATTTCAAAAGATTTCTTCTTTCACAGAGCAGAGAAAAAAACCCCACTAATCAAGTCTATGTTCAGAAAAGCCATTTAACCCCTTTAAAGCATTTTAAGACACTTCATGAATTAGCTCATCCCACCTCTGCAATACTTGTATTGGTGCAGTATGAAATGCCACATTGATTCATTACACAAGAGAATCTGCTTACATATAATGACATGGGGGTGGTAGGATGAAGGTGTTTGTGATCAAAGGATACAGAAATATTTTGATCAGTTACCTGAACTGAATGTTAGTCATAGACTCTGTCAATTGATCATGAAAGATGTTTTGAAGTGATGCACCATTTCAGAACATTTAATACAATAACATTACACAACAACTATTCAGGCACAGTATTGCAGAATGTACTAGTTATTTGGATTCTGGCAGCATGTGTTTTCACATTGACATTATAAAGGATTGGCCATTGAGACTGTAGTACAGCTCCAGTTCACATGGTTAAGGAAACTGTTCAGTGGATAATTATCTTGAATCAATTGCTCCTTTAAAATATGGATATATTAAAATTAGTTCAAAAACTTATATATAATGAAACCTCTCAATAATTTTGCTAAATAGCAGAATGGCTTCTCCTTATAGTCTTATTTTGGATTGTCAGGGTACATTTCAACTCCAAAAAAATTCAAAGCAACCTAACATTTAGCAAATTCACATAGACCCACGATCCAGAGCTCCCCCCAGCGATCTTCCTCCCCCTCCTTATCCCAGCCGCTGCAACACCTCTTAGCCCCACTCCCTCCCCACCTCCCCGTAAATATTTGGGTCAATACTCCTGAATCCCATCTCTACACGACCAGACCAGACCATATACAGCAATACATAGCAGGTGCAGAGCTTTTTTTTGATTGACTACCTGTTGTTAGTAATGGAGGAAAAAATCTATTAAAACAGGGAAACAGCTTTTCTTTTGCTCATGTAAAATAAACAATCAGTCAATCAAACTGCATAATATCTTAATAAAGGTTATTGGAGAAAAAAACATTGTTTATTATCTACCCTTGAGTTGGATTCAAACTCGCAGATCACTGTCATAGGCCATTAAGCGCCTCAGAATATTTCACAATAATGATAATTCTATAGTCCTCAGTGTAATTCTCTTAATTTTGCTGAACTCTTCTTATGCGCTAGGTATACCACACCAAGTGGTGCAGTATAGAAACATAGAAACATAAAAAATAGGAGCAGGAGTAGGCCATTCGGCCATTCGAACCTGCTCCGCCATTCAATATCATCATGGCTGATACCATATTCCTGCTCTCTCCCCATACCCCTTGACACCTTTTGCGTCTAGAAATCTATCTATCTCCTTCTTAAATATATTCAGTGCCTTGGCCTCCACAGCCTTCTGTGGTAGAGAATTCCACAAGTTCACCACCCTCTGAGTGAAGAAATTTCTCCTCATCTCAGTCCTAAATGTCCTCGAGAATTTGAGTGCAGTAGGAGCAAGCAGCCTATATTTCACTGTCTATCCCACTATTGTCAAATCAGGGAAAACAAGGCTTGCAAATGCCTGTACCAAGCTCTGCTCACCAGCTTCTGACTGCCACTGCAATATCTAATGTGAAAAAAGCCAACAATGTTCTCTTCTAACATTAGAAACTTAAGCAATATCATCTGAGTCATCTGAGCATGTTTTAAAATGTATGGCCTTGGAATTACATTCTGAAGAGTAGCTTACAATTGCTTAATATCTATATCATATTAAAATTCTTGCATCTGCACGCATTTCCTATAAAATTTTCCATTATGAATTCCCATGTCCACATTTATAGCAGAAATTGCCTGAGGCTAATTTTCACTTTCAACACAAGCAGAAAATTGGCTATTGTGGATTGGCTACTCGTTATATACCCGCCCAAATTTAGGCCCCCCTGGCTTGGACTCCCCCACCCCCTTACCTAACACGGGACCCCCGTGGTATCCTCTTCCCCTCACTTAACTGAGTGCCAGTGATATGGCCTTTGGTGGACCGATTTCCCGAAGGCCGACAGTGTTCCAGGTGGGAATTGGACCAGCAGCATATTAATGCATTTTCTATATGCTAGTGCTTAATTAGATTCATATGAGAGGAGGATGTGTTCTGTTGTAGCGGGAAGCTGATGGCAAGGGACAACCCACATAAAGAGAGAAAAATGTGGCTGGACCGAAATGACAGTTTGCTGAAATTGAAAGTGGAAGAAAAATGCAAATACCACACTGTTAAATCTACCTCATTTTTATTTAAAGGTGTAACCTATTTTGACATAACACATCAATTAAAAAAAACATTGTTCTATGTATTTAACTTGGTTTGCACCCAGGCTCAAACTTTTTCATAAATCTCTCACTCTTCTAATATTTTTTCTAATGTTGACAGATATGTAAGCAATTCATCAATTCAAGACAAATGGGAATGGGGAGACAGCCAGAGATCGAGAGAAGAGAAGTACAATCTTTAAATGGCATCTTACACTTCCAAATGTATTACAGTCACATCTTATTTGTCCACTTTTATAAGAAATTAAATTATCACCTTAAGACAAACTAGCCCCGAAATTCTTGAGGCCACGAATCTTCCACCCCGCCACCACCAACACGTCAAGGGATGTCTCATGGGATTTCCTGAGAATAGTACAGCACAGAAGGAGGCCATTCAGCCCATCGAGTCTGCGCCAGCTCTTTCGAAGAGCAATCCATAAAGTCCCGCTCCCCTGCTCTTTCCCCAAATCCTTACAATTTTTTTCTCTTTCAGGTTTTTATCCAATTCCCCTTTGACTCTATTTCCACCACCCTATCAGGCAGTGCATTCCAAATCCTAACCACTCATTTTGTAAAAAAGTTTTCCTCATGTCACCTCCGGTTCTTTTGCCCATCACCTTAAATCTGTGCCCACTGGTTATTGACCCTTCAACCATTGGAAACAGTTTCTCTTTATTTACTCTATCTAAGCCCTTCATGATTTTAAACACTCTATCAAACCTCCTCTTAGCCTTCCCTACTCGAAGGAGAACAACCCCAGCTTCTCTAGTCTATCTGTATAATAACTGTAATCCCTCATCCCTGGAACCATTCTAGTAAATCTCTTCTGTATCCTCTCCAAAGCCTTCGCAATTATCTCCTTCAAAGAATTTCTTATTTTCTGAAAACACAACTTGAAAACCAACTCATCAGTGCAAGCTGGGATGGCCTCACAAGCTGGCCAACAAACGTAGACATTTCTTCCACCCCACACTCACCACCCTATAATAAAACATATTGGAAACATTTCCTGCCTCCAAGATTACTAGGGAACTAAGCCAGATGCACCTCCAGTCTAGACAGCAGGCCATTTAGATGCACCCAACCCTTCCTGCATAGAAACCTACTTAAGAACCAGTATAACTCCATTCTCTTGACATTGCTTTCAGAGATCCACCCCCTACGTCCAACACATGCCAACCACCCCGGCCTAGTGATTTCAGAGAGCTGTCTCCTGCAGCTCATAAATGTCATATTCTTAAAACCCACTTGTAACAGGTAGCTTTGAAGCTCTATGGACCTGCAATTGCTCATGCGCCTGGTCTTTTGCAGCAGAGATGACTGAAACTCCTGTGCTCATAGGAAACTTTTCAGGCAATCACAGAAAAAGACTGGTGAAGGGAAATGCAGTCTACCCTTGCTGTAAAGAGTCATGTTTTTGCTTGATTACACTAGTAACATCAGTGCAATCTAGGTGGAATCGGCTGAACCTGCGCAAAAGATCGGGGAATTTCAAATGTAAGTGAGTTACGCCCAAAACCACTTACACTCATGTTTTCCACGATCTTTTACACTGGTTCAAAATCCAGTTCGCCCAAATCAGGCCCCACCCACAAAACTGGCCACGGCTCCAGGTCAAAATTGGGAGGAGGCTTGTGTGGAGCATAAACACCGACATGGCCCTGCTAGGCTGAATGGCCTGTTACTGTGCTGTTATTACTATGTAATACTATGTTAAATCTTAGACAATTATCACACTAATACTCTGGTTGTTGGAAACTGCCATGTCTCCATGTTATTTCTGTGTCTCCATAGAAAGGAGTCGTCAAAATGTTAATGTTGGCAACCATAAATAGACATGTAGTGGGTGGCGTGTGCCCAGTCAGTTATGCCCCTGACTGCCTGTGAGCGGTTCGAATCGTTCCCACACCCCTGGGTTCTCGACACCGGACTTAGGTACAGGCGGTGATACAGAAAACGAGTAGACAAGTGGATTGGATGTGAGAAAACCAAGATTTTATTAAAACGGAAGAAAGAATTACAAATACTGGAAAAAGTCACTATGTAGTTACAGGCTTATCAAAAGAATATACTCAAATGGGAATGGGAAACACACGGCACATTGAGGGAACAACACACATTGACAAAATCCCTTAACCCTTATTCCACCTATAATACCTAACTAGATTAAGCTAAGAGGGGCCAGGAATTCATGCTCACCAAGTCAAAATCTGCTGAGTTATAATGGTTGTGGGGTTTTGGGGTTCGCTCTCTGTGCTCTCTGGAGCTTGCCGTCATCACGTGGTCTCAGGGCACGGCAAGGGCGTCGTCCCAGTAAAGTACCCCGAGATTAAAGTCTTTGCTTGGGTACTTTACCTCGCAGGGATGATGGTTCTTCTTCTTCGGGTGGCAGTTGAATGTTACATGAAGATAGTCGAAGGTCGGCTGGATTGAAGGCCCGATTATTCGAAGCGTTCTTCAATCTTCTTCGAAATCAGCTCGTCTGATTTCATCTCATCTCATCTCGTCTCGTAAAAGAAGGCCCTACACCTGCTTTTGCCAGGCATAAGAGCTTCCTGGGCATTCGTTGGGTAGTAGTTGGGCTCTCCACTAGCGAAGGTCCATTTCCTGTGCATTTGTACGATCTGTGAAGCTGAAACTTGACAGATCACAAGTTCTGGGTTTTCGCGCATGCGCAGCGCGTGCAGAAGCCCGGAACTTGCGGGGCATTTACGACCACATACACTGTGCATACACGGTCATAGGCCCCGGATAATCCAGGCAAATATTTTAAAAATCTCGACTAAGTTTCCCCTTAGCCTTCTCTGCTCCATTTTAAACAGTCCTGGAGACAATTTTCATCTCGCTATCACCCCAAAATCAGGGCGGCAGCGAGACAATTGAAGCATGAAAATCCGTTGAAGATTAGCTCCACTGGATTCCTGCATGGTTAAGGCCCTGCTTGATTCTGGGGTTGTAAACAGGAGGCAGCTTTATTAAAATATGCAGAAGGGGGCAAGGGAGGGTTACGCCATCTTCGACCCCACAGTCGTGCTGGACATCAAGTATCCAGCACACTAGTGAAACCTGGTGGGGCCGGAAGACATCCAGCAGGCCTGCAGGCAGAAGGGCCTTTACAAGTCCCGTACAACAACAACAGCTTGTATTTATATAGCGCCTTTAACGTAGGCTATGGAGGGTTTTGAAAACAAGGATGTGAATACACTTTCAAGGTAAATGCATTGGGCCTTTTAAAGGCCATTCTTGCAGTCTTCTGTTTTTTTTTCCAACTAGCATTTAGGCTTTCATTAGCCTTTGAGCGACGTGCAGTTATTTATTTATTTCACTGATGAATCCAATGTTACTGAGTGGGCACTCGGCTTTGTGGCTCTGGCTGACTTCCCACAGGTGCAGGGTGTCAACAACTGCACACACATGGCCATCATGGCACCCCCACCCCAGGAGTGTTTGCGACTACAAGGGCTTCCACTCCCTCAATGTGCAGCTCATCTGCAACCATGAAAAAATCATCATGCATGTGTGCGCCAGATTCCCTGGCAGCTGTTGTGACTCTTTCGTGTTGTGCCAGTCCACCCTCCCTCAGCCCTTCGCACTTCCAAACAGACTTACTGGCTGGATGGATTGAAACCCTGACAAAGGGTTTCGACCTGAAACGTTGACTCTATTTCTCTCTCCACGGATGTTGCCTGGCCTGCTGAGTTTTTCCAGCATTTTCTGTTGGTATTTCGGATTTCCAGCATCCGCAGTATTTTGCTATCAGTCTTATTGGCTGGCAGCTTGGAGACAAGGGCTGTCCACTGAAGACGTGGTTGATGACAATGTTGAGGAGGACAAGCAATGAGGCCAAAGAGCACTATAATGACAGCCGCATGTCCACCAGATGCGTCATATTGCAAGCAATTGGCAGGCTGAAGATGTGCTTCACATGCCTTGACAGATCTGGCGGAGCCCTTCAGTATGCACTAGCCAGGGCCTCCAGAATAATCGTTGTCTGCTGCGCACTGCACAACAAAGCGCAGCAGCGAGGATTGGAGCAGGAGCAGCAAGGCGCAGAGCACACAGCCTCTTTGGAGGAGGAGAAGGAGGAACCTGAGGTGGAGATGGCAATAGCAGCAGCGCACATTGCAGCCGGGGAGGCCTGGGATGGCCTCATAATGGCCTGATTTACTTAACTTGCACCAGTGCATCATATGGCTCCCAGATGCTGTAACAACTCCCCCAACCCCCTGCCTCCTCTACAACACCACAAAGTAGTTCTACAACTACCAAGTCATTCCTGTCACCCAAACCTCCAGTGCTGGAGGTTAACTAATGTCTCACCATTCACTCCAAGTGAAAAAGCCACTTCCCAGGTAGCAGGCAAAAATGGACAAGATTGGAAAGTAGTGCAAAGAAATAAATATGTGTGTGTGTCATAAATAGAACTGAAACTTAATACTAACATTTTGGCAAACACCCATGTGCATACCCTTGTGCATCTACGATTGCGACTTTCTTTCTTTCCACATGCTTCGACAAAATGCAATCCCTGTGGCTTCAGCAGAGGTAGAGATAGCCTGCTCACTTCCCTGCTGCGACTGCTTTGACTTTTTTCTCGGATGTCCTCTGGGATTTAAGGCCCGTGAGGGCCCCGCCAAAGACTGTTCCTCCTGCAATTGTGCAGGGGCAGACTCGGCCATCGGGATCCGAGGCAGCATGTGGAGCTCTGACTGAGGGGGAGGCAATGAGGGAGAAGTGTGAGCGCTTTGAGCAGAGCCCCCACTTGCATGTCCCCTCTCACCATCATCCCTCTCATGGGCCACCCGCACTTCCCTGCTAGCAAGGAGCTGGCGAGCACCTTGCTGCAAATCAGTGGGGCCATGAACGCCTAAGTTTTTAAAAATGTGTTTATGGGATGTGGGCATCACTGGCATGGCCAGCATTAATTGCCCATCCCTAATTGCCTTTGAGAAGGTGGTGGTGAGCCACCTTCTTGAACCGCTGCAGTCCGTGTGGTGAAGGTACTCTCACTGTGCTGTTAGGTAGGGAGTTCCAGGATTTTGACCCAGCGACGATGAAGGAACAACGATCAAATCAAATCAAATCAAATCAACTTTTATTGTTATTGTTAGTGCACAAGTGCAGTACAACGAAATGTAGGCTTGCGGCTCCCGAGAGTGTACCTTTAGATTAAGACATTTAAACATTCAACATACATTTGGCTTGTAATACATTAACATAAACATAACCATAATAAAGTGCATTGGCAGATGTTTATTTGTGGAGTTCAGTAGGATGACAGCCCTGGGAAAGAAGCTGTTCCTAAATCTGGCCGTACGGGTGCGAATGCATCTGTAGCGTCTCCCAGCTGGCAGGAGGGCGAACAGACTGTGGCTGGGGTGGGTAGGGTCTTTGATGATGGACCGTGACCTCCGTAAACAGCGTTTCTGGTATATGTGCTCTATGGTCGGTAGCCGGGTGCCGGTAATGCGTTGGGCAGTTTTGACTACCCACTGCAGGGCTTTCCGGTCATAGTAGCTACAGCTGCCATACCATGCTGTGATAGAGTTTGATAGATGCTCTCTATTGTGCAGCGGTAAAAGTTAGAGAGGATCAAGGGTGACAGGTTACATCCCTTCAGCCTCCTTAGGAAATATAGGCGCTGCTGGGCCCTCTTCACCAGAGAGGAGGTATTGAGGGACCAGGAGAGGTCTTCCGTGATGTGGATGGTCAGGATGGATGTGTGTCTTGGAGGGGAACTTGGAGGTGGTGGTGTTCCGATGCACCTGCTGCCCTTGTTCTTTTAGGTGGAAGAGGTCGCGAGTTTGGGAAGTGCAGCCGAAGAAGCCTTGGCAAGTTGCTGCAGTGAATCTTGTAGATGGTACACACTGCAGCTATGGTACGCCGGTGGTGGAGGGAGTGAATGTTTAAGGTGGTGGACGGGGTGCCAATCAAGCGGGCTGATTTGTCTTGGATGGTGTCGAGCTTCCTGAGTGTTGTTGGAGTTGCACTCATCCAGGCAAGTGGAGATTATTCCATCACACTCCTTACTTATGCCTTGTAGATGGTGGAAAGGCTTTGAGGGGTCAGGAGGTGAGACAATCACCATAGACTACCCAGCCTCTGTAAGATTCGCAACATTTCCACAGTTCCCCAAAGGTTACTATTAATAAAAGGGATCCTGCGTGGACATTTTAAAAAGGGTACCCAAAGATGGTGTCCGCACCTCGTGGCCGAAAGCCTGCAAGATTTTAAAAGCTTGGACTCTGTGGCAGCAGCTTTTGGGGAAATCGAAACCTAAAATGCAGTTTCTGTGAAGAAGGACTTTTGTATTTTGAAAAGCAGACAGCAGGACTTTGAATATGCATTAAGCCAAATCATAGACAGACCAAAACCAGTTAGGCCTATATTTGAGGCCATCAAGTTGTTTGCATAAATAATCGGAAACAGCTTAATGAAGCCATCGAGGCTGGACAGGCTGATTAAGATGCTTTAATAACAATACAGCTCAGACATCAGGCCAGTAGGTGCGATCACCGGCCATCTAAAAACAGTTAGTTTAGATTGCTACAATTGTTTAAACTAGCCCGCCAAGATTGGGACAATGAACTAACCTGATTTGGCGCGCAGATAAGGGCCATCCGAAGGAGTATAATTGTAGGCCCACCGACAACCGACGCTCTCTTGCTCGCTTGCTCTTGCCTCCTGCTCACCGCCCTCGTGGCTGCTGCTCTTTCCCCCTCCCGTGCTTGCCACCTGGCCACTGTCCGTGCCTTTCCCCATCCCATCAGGAACGCCAGGCATTGCACCAGGCGGACACGGACAAACCAGGCCAGGCGAGGCGGGATGAGACGAGGCGAGGTGGTGAGACGAGACGAATCGGGAGAGGATTGAAGAACGCTTTGAATGATCGGGCCTTCAATTCAGCTGACCTGCGACTATCTTCATGCAAACTCCAACTGCTGCCCGAAAAAGAGGAACTATCATCCCTGCGAGGTAAAGTACCCAAGCAAAGACTTTAACCTTGGGGTACTTGTACCTGGACAATGCCCTTGCAGCGCCCCGAGACCACGTGACGACGGCAGGTCCCAGAGAGCACAAAGAGCGAACTCCAAGCCCCACCGCTGTTTGAATTCAGCAGATTTTGGATTGGTGAGCATGAATTCAGGCCCCTCATAGCTTAATCTAGTTAGGTATAGGGGGTGGGATAAGGATAAGGGGATTGTTAAGATAGTTGTTTTCCCTCGATGTGCCATGTGCTCCCCATTCCCTGTATAAGTATAGTTATTTAGTATTTGCCTGTAATTTTATACTAGTAAATTCTCATAAGAATGTGTTAATTTCTATTTTAATAAAATCTTGGTTTTCTTACATCCAAAGCACTTGTCTACTCAAGTCTTTTCTGTATCGCCGCCTGTACCTAAGTCCAGTGTCTAGAACCCAGGGGCGTGGGAGCGATTTGAACTGCTCACAAACAGTCAGGGGCATAACTGACTGGGTGCTCGCGCCAACCCCACCACCCGCTTACAGAAATGACGACCGCGGCAGGACACCGGCAACAGGGTTGCGATACAGTAGACAATGGCTCAGATGAGCAAATCATGATGGAGGAAAGGATTTATGATTATGTGTTTAGATGGTGAATATCACTAAGAAGTGGATCACCACTCTGTTAAAGGCTGGGCGTCCGGTATGTGCAGCAGCTAAGTGGACAGAGGGAAAGGAACACAAGAAATCCTTAGAGAAGGCAGTTTGGCTGATGTGTTTTAAAAAGCAGGTCCAGCTTTTGGACAGGCTCGTTGCAGCACAGGCAGTCAAGTTATGGGAGTCAGCCCTGGAGATCCAGGATAATGCTCTAGCAGGGGAAAAGTTATTAGTAGCTTTGCAGGCTTTGAATCAGGAGAGAGTGCATTTAATGGGAGAACACAAGGCCCAGTTGGAATACCTACGGTGCCAAGTCACCGAGGCCAAGGGAAATGAGTTAAGGTTGCGGGAGAAGAATGCCCGCTTGGCAAGGCAGATTAGGGAACAGGAAGAGAAAGTACAGGAGGTAAAGGCCGCTTACAAGCTAGCGAGTGAACAGGGGTTTGAGGAGGCAGACCACGGCCCCTGTAAAAAGAGGATAGAAAATCTAAGCCGGGCCCTCCGGAAGGCAAAAGGCATGGTATGCCTCATAAACCCAAAGGCAGGTCAGGCAGATTTTATGGGGAACGAGGGGAGGACAGTTCCAACGTCACCGGTGGTGCCTAGGGATGACCCAGTTGAGAGAGAGGAGATCTCATGACCATCACCCGTAGCACCAAGTTTCAGCGAGGTTTGGCAACAAGGGGGGGTGGAGCCAGAGGTGGAAGCGGAGGTAGAGCAACCCCCGCCCGAGAGGTCGGAACCGGGACCGATGTGCCCAGCACGGCATCGGAGGTTCGGCCCACCCGCCAATGGCGACAATGAGGGACCCCTCCAAAACCAGTTCGTATTACCCTTTAACACCCAACAGCTTAGGGCTATGGTCAACCATATCCCGAGGCTCTCCGAAAAGGGGGACCCCTCGATCCACTTCAGGGAAGTAGAGCAGGCAGCCAGCGTCAACGACTGCGATGACGATGAAGAACAAGATGCTGCTATTCTCCCTGGAGAGTAGTTTCCTCCAATCCCTCTCTGACGAGTGTAAAAGGGGGCAGAGCGGGTACGAGGAGCTTAGAGATGCGGTTCTGGAGGCCATGGGGATGAATGAGGGAAGTCCTTTCTCCTGTGTGGAGAAGACGATCCAGCTCCCAGGGGAAACCCCGCAGGCTTTTGCAGACCGGCTGTGGCCGGTGAACCGGAGGGCCTGTCAGGAGACGCCGGACCTAGTGTTCCTGAACGGGGATCTCCTGGCGCATTGGCTCCGTTGCCTGGTGGCGAACAGCTTGCCACAGGTCCGGGCCAAGGCAAAAGACTGGTTCGACCCCAAAAATCCCCAGACCACCAAACTTATGGTGATTAGGCAGCTCACTCTGGCCTATAAAAATGGTAGGGGAGCCGATGCACACCCGCCCAAGGGAAAGGTGCATGAGGTAAAACCCGGACCGGGTAGGAAAGAGTGGCACCAGGAAGGGTGTAACCCCCCCAACACGAAGACCAATTGTTACGGGTGCGGGAAGGATGGTCACTGGCGGAAGGAGTGCAAAAACCCTTGGAAAGATAACAAGGGAAAGAATTCCACAGCCCCAGCCCAAAAGGCGGGGGCAGGAATCCCTTCCGCAGAGGTCAAGTCATTTTTGGACGCCATGAGGTCCATATTGACTGGCCTGGGGAGAGTAGCAGCCGCTACCGGTGCTCTGACCCCGTCAGCCCCACCCAACCCACAGCCCTGACTAGAACCAGCACAGCCTGTCGACCTGTGTCCCATTGAAATCAATGAGGGGAACAGGCCCTGTGTTAAGATGCGGGTGGAGACGGTGCAGGGGAGATATTCAGTGGACACTGGAGCTTCCAGCACGGTGGTCCATTCGGAAGACCCAACCAATCCACCCAGGTCTAACAAGGTCCCATTTAGCCTAATGGGATCTACAGGGAACGAGCAGGCTGGGGGAATGGCCAAACCTTTGGCCATAGTTTTAGGAGCCCTCCCTACCACGTGGGAGGATAACCAAGGGACCCATGAGGTGGCCGAGCAGAGGGCTAGGGAAGGAGAGTTATGGGATCCCTGTAGAGCAGGCCCGATAGCCGCAGTCCGGGACAAGGGAGGCACACAGGAGGTAGCTTTGGCCACGGACCTAAAGCAGGTCCAAGCCCAAGATCCCGTCTGTAAGGCCGTCCCGGTAAGGGAAGAGAACGGGGAATCCCTAGAAGGCCCATTCGGGGCAGCGGACGAGGTTTTAAAACAGGCTGCTGGTTATATTAACCAGTGCAAGCTGTTTCGACCTGAAAGGGGAAAGCAGCCAATTGGGGTAAGGTCTGAGGCTAAAGATCCTCAGCCTGCAGCAGGAGCGAGTTCACAGACTGCACAGGCAGGCGCTGTGGCATGCTTGAAGAGAGGGGCCATCCCGCCCATCGATTGGGACATTCCCCCACTCTTCTGGGATCCAGACGAGGGGGAGGGACCTGAGGGCGAAAACCCTGCCCCTAACCCAGGTGTAGAGGGAGGGACCTGAGGTCGAAAACTCCGCCCCGGACCCAGCCATGGGACCTGGGGGCAGAGACTCTCAGCTCGCAGCAGCAGGCTGTGAAGAGTTACCTGCCCCTAGCCCAGGTTCGGGAGAGGTCAAGCCTGAGGGAGCAGCGGTTCGGGTTAAAGGCCCATCGGCCAAGAAAGCCCCACCCGCCAAGGCCCCTAGAAGGTCCCCACGGACGCCCCAGCCGAGAAAGCCATGGTCACCAGCCCTCCAGTTACCAAGGACCGCCCCTCGAGTCAGGGAGAGGTCCAAGGACAGAGGTCCTCAGCCAGCAGCCATGGGCTGCGAGGGACCGACAGTGCAGGATGGTGCGGTCACGCCGGGGGGTAGCGGTGAGCCGCAGTCCAACCAGGGATTAGCCTGGCCGCCCGGAGACGGGCGGTGGATGTATATAGTTTTAGTTTAAGTTTTGGTTATTATTAAGTTTAGGTATTTAGCTTAATTTGGGTGTTTTAGTTTAAGTTAAATAAGGCGATGGGTAGTTTTAAGTAAGTAATCTGCTAAGATTTGGGTCGAGGTTGTGGTGTATGTAACCTGTTCCACCTTAAGAGAACTACTTTAAGAGATGTACTACTTTCTCTTGGCTGCTGTATACTGTAATACCGATGGTGACCACACCGGTATATAAGTGTTGTGTAAGGATTTGCTGGGCAGTTCAGCCATGACCTCCGAATAGTAAAGACCTGTTAAAAGTTATTCTTGTTGTCTGTGTCAGTGATTGATCCTAAACATAACTGGGACACACAGACTCAACAGTGGCGACGAGTCCGATCTTACCCTGCGGCAGTTTTACATCCAAGGCAGCTTCGTCCTCAGAACGGGCGTCGAGAAGAGGCATCCGCCCTCATCATCCTGCTGAGCACCATCGCACGGGAGGCATCGAGAACCCGGGTTAAAAAGAAAAAGAATTCTGACCACGAAGCCCTCCATCAGCGACAGGCAGTGATCATCCCTTCTACCACAGTGGTGGGTAAGCCGATCAGCGACACGAGCAGAAAGTCGGCCGCGTTGGCTGTGGAGTAGGGGAGGGAAAACGGAGGAATAAGGGCGGAGAGCTCGACCACGGCCGGTAGAAAGGGCCGGGCTGCAATCGAGGCCGAGAGGCGCAGCGACTGGGGCAGCTTAAGGCTCGAGAGCCGCGGAGAACTCAAACGCAGCCGGTGCACAGGACCGGGCTGCAAGCGGGGCTGCGAGGCAAAGCAGCGTCGGGGAGTTGAGAAGCTTAAGGCATGAGAGCCGCGGAGAATTCAAACGCAGCCGGTGTAAAGGACAGGGCTGCAAGCGGGGCTGCGAGGCAAAGCAGCGTCGGGGAGTGAGAACCGCTGGGGAGGCGAGAACGGCAGCAGCAAGGCAATCGCCATTGCAGCCAGCGGGGGAAGAAGGCAAACGCGGGAATCCGCCATTGTAGTCGGCGGGGGAAGAAGATGAGCGCGGGAAAGACCGCCAAGTGCGGGAAGCCACCATTTTAGTAGGCGGGGGAAGAAGACAAGCGCGGGAAGCCGCCATTTTGAAAAAAAAAACTGCAAGGATGCCTAAACATGGGAGCATTAATACCTTTGATAGCGATATCGAAGATTGGACCACGTATGTAGAACGCATGGAAGTGTATTGTAAAGCAAATAAGGTACCAAATGATGAGAAAGCACTAACCTTATTAAGCTCAATGGGTGCGAAAACATACGGGCTATTGAAGCACCTTCTATCACCAAATAAACCGGCGGATCAGACTTTCACGAATATTGTTACTGTCCTGAAAGATCATTTAAACCCCATGCCGCTGATGATAGCGGAACAATTTAAATTTTACAGAAGAACGCAGCTGAAAGACGAAAGCAACGCTGAATTTTTAATTGAACTGCGTAAGCTAGCAAAGTACTGTCAGTTTGGAACAGGACTAGCAGATGCGCTGAGAGATAAATTTGTGTGTGGATTGTTAAAAGAAGGAACACAAAAGCGACTGCTTGAGGAGAATGAGCTTACGCTTGATAAAGCTGTCACTATTGCAGCATCGCACGAAGCCGCAGCGAGAGGCACTGCGGAAATGCAGCTATGGTCACCGGAACTCAGCACCAATCAAATGGTCTTGAGTACAGTAAAATGTAATCGTTGTGGAAAGACAACGCACGATCAGAACCAGTGCTGGTTCAAAAATCAGGAATGCAGAAAATGTGGCAGGCTTGGTCACATAGCTAAAGTATGCCGGTCAGGAAAGAAGACCAGCAACAAAAAGTCACCGCAGGAAAAGTACAGAAAGGTACACAAGGTGACAGAGAACAGTTCGAACGAACAGAAGTCAGATTCAGACTCCAGCAGTAATGAACTGGGTAGTCTAAGAGTACACAATGTTGGTAAGGAAGCAGACCTCCAAACAATTTGGGTCACACTTCAGATAGCAGGAGTCCAAGTGAAGATGGAATTGGACACTGGATTGGCATTGACGGTCATGAATAAGAAAGATTACAAAAGGTTATTCCCACATATTCCCCTACGGGATACGGAGATTGTATTGAAAACATACACGGGGCAAAGAGTATACCCCATTGGGAAGATAGAGGTAAAGGTGGTCCACAAGGGCAAAGAAAGCCGAGGAATGGACTTATATGTGCTACCTGAGGGAGGTCCACCACTACTGGGACGAGAGTGGATTAGGAAAATGAATATGGACTGGCATTCCTTAAAAGCACTAACGGTAGATTCCGGTACTAAAGATGTCAAACTTAACGAATGTCCAGAATATTGGACGATGCTAAAGAGGTGTTCCAACAGGAACTGGGAACACTGAGAGGAATTACGGCAAACATCAAGGTTGAAGAACATGCAAACCCGAAATTTTTCAAAGCCAGACCGGTACCTTATGCAATACGACCTGCTGTGGAAACTGAGCTGGAAGGGCTAGAACGTTCAGGAGTACTGTCTAAGGTAGACTGGAGTGAGTGGGCCATGCCCATTGTCCCCGTCATGAAGCGTTCATCGAGCAACAAGCCGGGGGAACCAGGGAAGGTTCGCATCTGTGGAGATTTCAAGATCACTGTTAATCCGGTACTTCACACGGTGCAGTATCCGCTTCCGCGGATTGAGGATATCTTCACTTCGTTGTCTGGCGGGAAACACTTCACCAAGATAGACCTGGCGCAGGCGTACTTACAGAAGGAAGTTGAGGAAGAGTCACGCCAGTATCTCACGATCAACACGCATAGAGGCTTGTACCGGTATAATAGACTGGTTTTTGGAGTGGCATCGGCTCCGGCAATTTGGCAGAGGGCCATGGAGCAGGTATTACAGGGAATTCCAGGTACACAATGTTACCTGGACGATATTCTGATTACAGGAGATGATGACGCGGAACACCTTGCAAACTTGGAACTGGTGCTCACCAGATTGAAAGAATATGGTCTTCGAGTTAATCGCCAGAAATGTGAATCCTTTCAGAAGCGGATCTCGTACTGTGGTCATGTCATTGACCAGGAGGGGCTTCATAAGTCTCCTGACAAGATCGAAGCTGTTGTGAAGGCTCCCGCTCCGGATAATGTATCCCAATTGAGGTCGTTTCTAGGGTTGATTAACTATTACCATAAGTTTCTGCCAAATTTATCCACGGTGCTGCACCCGCTGAATGCTCTTTTGCAGAAGGGAGTACCATGGAAGTGGAGCGAGGACTGTAAGAGGGCCTTTCGCGAAAGCAAGGCATTGATCACCTCAGAGGAAGTGTTGGCTCACTTCAACCCAACGCTGCCTATTCGTTTGGCTTGTGATGCTTCTCCATATGGTATTGGGGCAGTACTCTCACACAAGTTGCCAAATGGCCAGGAGAGGCCAGTTGCGTTCGCATCCAGATCATTGACCTCCGCTGAGCGCAACTATGCTCAGATAGATAGGGAGGCTCTCAGCCTTGTGTGGGGAGTAAAGAAGTTTAATCATTACCTGCAGGGCCAAAAGTTTACGCTTCTGACAGACCACCAGCCGTTGGTATCCATTTTTAACCCGAAGAAGGGTGTTTCGGTGATGACAGCACAGAGACTCCAGAGATGGTCCCTTTTCCTAGGGGCACATCAATATCAGATAGAATTCAAAGGTACAAAGCAGCATGGTAATGCTGATGGGCTGTCGCGCCTGCCACTACCTACAGAGGAGGAGGCACTGACGGTTGACCCTGTTGAGTTATTTCACTCGACCATCATCGAATGTTTAAGATGAAAAGCCTTGCTAGGGCTTATGTGTGGTGGCCGGGTATCGACCAACAGATAGAGGAGCTGACGAAAAGCTGCTCAGGGTGCCAAAAAGTGCAAAATGCACCTCCGATTGCACCACTGCATCCATGGGAATGGCCTTCAACCCCATGGCAACGTGTACATATTGACTTTGCTGGTCCTTTCATGGACTCCATGTTTTTAATTGCGGTGGACGCACATTCTAAATGGCCAGAAGTGATTAAGATGACTACCACTACCTCGGAAAAGACGGTCGCGGTGTTAAGAACGATATTTGCAAGAAATGGATTGCCAGAACAAATATGTTCAGACAACGGACCGCAGTTCGTGTCAGAGGAATTCCAGAGATTCATGAAGAAGAATGGGGTGAAACATTATACCTCTGCCCCATATCATCCGGCTACAAACGGGTTGGCCGAGAGATTTGTACAAACGTTCAAAAAAGCGATAAAGGCCATGAGCGAAGATCAGATTCCAGTACAACACAAGGTGGACAAATTCCTACTGGCATATCGAAACGCCACCCATGCAGTGACAAACCAAAGTCCTGCCATGATGTTCTATAACAGGAGGTTGCGGTCCAGGTTGGACTTGTTAAAACCAAATGTGCGGAGGGAAGTTGAAAACAAACAGTTCCAGCATATAAATAACAAGACCACTCGGAGTTTCGAAATAGGACAACCAGTGTTAGCCCGGGATTATAAAAACGAGAAATGGCAATCTGGAACAATTCGGGCCAGACAAGGACCTCTGATGTACACGGTAGATGTTGGTGAAAATGCAATATGGCGTCATGCTGACCAACTGGTGGAATCGAGAACAAGGGTCGAACCCATGGTTACGGCAGAGACAACTGTGGAAGAAGTTAGTGAACCTGAAGCATCTACCTCAGAAGTGAATGTACCTGATGATGATGTCCAATCCATAAGAGACCAACTAGATGAGTCACCCCAACAACGAGAATCAGAGACCCCTGAAAGGCGTTATCCAACTCGAATCAGGAGGCCTCCTCAGAGACTGAATCTTTGAACTGTTTTGCATGAAGTTGTATATATATATATGTTATTATGTTATGTTAAATGGGGATATAACTGTTAAGCTAAAAAGGGAGGATTGTGGTGTATGTAACCTGTTCCACCTTAAGAGAACTACCTTAAGAGATGTACTACTTTCTCTTGGCTGCTGTATACTGTAATACCGGTGGTGACCACACCGGTATATAAGTGTTGTGTAGGGATTTGCTGGACAGTTCAGCCCTGACCTCCGAATAGTAAAGACCTGTTAAAAGTTATTCTTGTTGTCTGTGTCAGTGATTGATCCTAAACATAACTGGGACACACAGACTCAACAGAGGTCATGGGACCCGACCATGCTTCACCAAGCCAGAGAATCTCTTGGGGACCTGGCTGCATGTTTTTGTATCTTTTTGCAGAAAGACTTTCAGGATGAAGGGGATCGTGATCCTACTCGCCCTGATGGGACTGAGCGTCGGAAGATGAGGCGACGTGCAAGATTCCCACATCTACGGGTGCTCGGGAGACAAGCGGCCTATAGCGACCGACGGAAGCGGTGAACGGGACATGGAGGAGACCGCCGTCTACATCCACGAGGGAAGGTGGCCAGGATGGCTGGGGTCCAATTGGCCTCTGTACTCCGGCCAAACCGGATTCACGTACGGGGAGGCCTCCCTCCTGTGCCCCAGGGTACAGGTTGTTACCACGAGGGTCAGCGTCACCGTTAGAAAGCGAATATGTTTAACGTGTAAAGGACACATTCCTCTGGATAGGTGGTGGTGGCTCAGAAAGCTGAGCAAAGATATGAGGAACCCCGCAATCGAGTGGGAACGGTTGAGGAACAACACCCACCGGACAATTACAGGGACTCATGGAGGATTAAGTGTGTGTTGGGACAAGTGGTAGGAACTGAACCAAGGGATTTATATCTGTATGTGGGGGTCAGAGAGGGTCTGCCCCACAGGCATATCCATTATTTTCCACCGGCAGTGGCAAGACGCCGGGGAGGGGATGAAGTGGGATACCAGCCTGAAGGCGTGCGCAGTCCCAGTCTCCCCGATCCCAGTCAATGCCACTGAGCATTTAACCTGCCCCAGTAAGCCCCTGCCCACGTGCAGGCAGCGAGGTTATCCAGGGAAGGTTGCCCCACCACCACCAAGGGACCAGGGAATGGGTTGGTACTAGTCCCCACCGATCAGATGCTGTACCAGGGGGTACACTACGCGGTAGCATCCATGATTTTAAATCTCACCGAGGTACATTTACCGGAGTGGCGTTCCAAAGAAACAGAGCTGCTATACCAGGCCCTACATAAGAACAGAACATAAGAACATAAGAAGTAGGAGCAGGAGTAGGCCATACGGCCCCTCGGGCCTGCTCCGCCATTCAATAGGATCATGGCTGATCCGAACTTAGACTCACGTCCACTTCCCTGCCCTCTCCCCGTAACCCCTTATTCCCTTATCAGCTAGGAAACTGTTTAGCTCCGTTTTAAATTTATTTAATGTTGCAGCTTCCACAACTCTCTGAGGTAGCAAATTCCATAGATTTACTACCCTCTGAGTGAAGAAGTTTCTCCTCATCTCAGTTTTGAAAGAGCAGCCCCTTATTCTAAGATTATTCCCCCTAGTTCTAGCCTCACCCATCAGTGGAAACATCCTCACCGCATCCACCCGATCAAGCCCCCTCACAATCTTATATGTTTCGATAAGATCGCCTCTCATTCTTCTGAATTCCAATGAGTAGAGGCCCAACCTACTCAACCTTCCCTCATAAGTCAACCCCCTCATCTTCGGAATCAACCGAGTGAACCTTCTCTGAACTGCCTTGAGAGCAAGTATATCTTTTCTTAAATATGGAAACCAAAACTGTACGCAGTATTCCAGGTGTGGCCTCACCAGTACCCTGTATAACTGCAGCAAGACTTCCCTGCTTTTATACTCCATCCCCCTTGCAATAAAAGCCAAGATTCCATTGGCCTTCCTGATCACATGCTGTACCTGCATACTAACCTTCTGTGTTTCATGCACCAGGACCCCCAGATCCCTTTGTACTGTAACACTTTGCAGTTTCTCTCCATTTAGATAATAACTTGCTCTTTGATTTTTTCTGCCAAAGTGCATAACCTCACACTTTCCAACATTATATTGCATCTGCCAAATTTTTGCCCACTCACCCAGCCTGTCTATGTCCTTTTGCAGGTGTTTTATGTCCTCCTCACTCACTGATTTCCCTCCTATCTTTGGCAAACTTGGATACGTTGCACTCGGTCCCTTCCTCCAAATCGTTAATATAGATTGTAAAGAGTTGGGGTCCCAGCACCGACCCCTGCGGAACACCACTAGTTACTGATTGCCAACCCGAGAATGAACCATTTATCCCAACTCTCTGTTTTCTGTTAGATAGCCAATCTTCCACCCATACCAGTATATTGCCCCCAATCCCATGATTCTTTATCTTGTGCAGTAATCTTTTGTGTGGCACCTTGTCAAATGCCTTTTGGAAGTCCAAATACACCACATCCACTGGTTCCCCTTTATCCACCCTGTTTGTTACGTCCTCAAAGAATTCGAGCAAATTTGTCAAACATGACTTCCCCTTCATAAAACCATGCTGACTCTGTCCGATTAAATTATGCTTATCCAAATGTCCTGTTACTGCTCCCTTAATAATGGACTCCAACATTTTGCCAACCACAGATGTTAGGCTAACTGGTCTATAGTTTCCAGCCTTTTGTCTGCCTCCCTTTTTAAATAAGGGCGTTACTTTAGCAGCTTTCCAATCTGCTGGGACCTTTCCTGAATCCAGGGAGTTTTGGAAAATTACCACCAATGCATCCGCAATCCCTACCGCTACTTCTCTCAAGACCCTAGGATGTAAGCCATCAGGTCCAGGGGATTTATCCGCCTTTAGTCCCATTATCTTACCGAGTACCACCTCCTTAGTGATTTTAATCGTGTTTAGCTCCTCCCCCACTATAGCCCCCTGTTTGTCCAGTGTTGGGATATTTTTAGTGTCCTCTACTGTAAAGACGGATGCAAAATACTTGTTCAGTGTTTCTGCCATCTCCATTTTCCCCACCATTAATTTCCCGGTCTCGTCCTCTAAGGGACTAACATTCACTTTAGCCACCCTTTTCTTTTTATATCACTGTAGAAACTCTTGCTATCTGTTTTTATATTTTTTGCAAGTTTACTTTCATAATCTATCTTCCCTTTCTTAATTCATCTTTTAATTATTCTTTGCTGGCTTTTAAATGCTTCCCAATCTTCTATCCTCCCACTAGATTTGGCTATTTTATATGCCCTTGTTTTCAGTCAGATACTATCCTTTATTACTTTACTTAGCCACGGATGGCTGTCTTTTCTTTTACGCCCCTTTTTTCTCACTGGAATATATTTTTGTTGAAAGTTGTGAAATATCTCCTTGAATGTACACCACTGCTCATGTACTGTCTTATACTTTAATCTATTTTCCCAGTCCACTTTAGTCAACTCTGCTCTCATACCTTCATAGCCTCCTTTATTTAAGCTTAGTACGCTGGTTTGAGATCCAACTCTCTCACCCTCCAACTGAATTTGGAATTCAACCATGTTATGGTCACTCATTCCAAGGGGATCCTTTACTAGGACATTTTTTATTAATCCTGTCTCATTACACAGGACCAGATCTAAGATTGCCTGCCCCCTGGTTGGTTCAGTTACATACTGCTCAAGGAACCCGTCCCTAATGCACTCTATGAACTCTTCCTCAAGGCTGCCCTGCCCAATTTGATTTGTCCAGTCAATATGAAAGTTAAAATCCCCCATGATTATAGCTGTTCCCTTATTACAAGCCCCAACTATTTCCTGATTTATACTCCGACCAACAGAGTTGCAACTGTTAGGAGGCCTATAGACTATGCCCACTAGTGACTTTTCCCCCTTATTGTTCCTTATCTCCACCCAAACTGTTTCACTATCCTAATCCTTTGACTCAATATCATTTCTCACTATTGCAGTGATTCCATCCTTTATTAACATAGCCACCCCACCTCCCTTTCCTTCCTGTCTGTCCTTCCTAATTGTCAAATACCCCTGGATGTTTAGTTCCCAGTCATGGTCACCTTGCAGCCATGTTTCTGTAATGGCCACCAGATCATACTCATGTGTAGTTATTTGTAGCATCAACTCGTCTATTTTGTTACGAATGCTACGTGCATTCAGATAAAGAACTTTTAAATGTGTTTTGTGACAATTTATTCCTGCTTTTACCCCCTTTACTACTCTACCTTTATCTTTATACATTCTGTCCCTTCCTGACACGCTCTGGTTTTCGCTCTCTTGAAACCTCCCCCCCACTAATTAGTTTAAAGCCCTCTCTGCAGCCCTAGTTATTTGATTCACCAGGATTCGAGTCCCAGCACTGGTCAAGTGAAGTCCGTCCTAACAGAACAGCTCTCTCCCGTCCCAGTACTGGTGCCAGTTTCCCAAGAAGCAAAACCCATTTCTCCCACACCAGTCTTTGAGCCACGCATTTAACTTTCTGATTTTATTTACCCTAGCCAAATTTGCTCGTGGCTCAGGTGGTAATCCAGAGATTATTACCCTTGTGGTTCTGCTTTTTAATTTGGCCCCTAGCTGCTCATACTCCCTCAGCAGAACCTCTTTACTTGTCCTATCATGGACCACAACAACTGGATCCTCCCCCTCCCACTCCAAGTTTCTCTCCAGCCCAGAGGAGATGTCCTTAACCCTGGCACCGGGCAGGCAACACAGCCTTCGGGACTCTCGCTCTCGGCTGCAAGGAACCCTATCTATCCCCCTAATGATACTATCCCTTACCACTACAGCAAGGGCTGCGGCTCCTCCACCACTACCTCCTGGATCCCCGCACCTGCCTCACTCATAGTCACACCCTCCTGTCCCTGACCATGGAATACATCTGAATTAGTTAATCTAATTGGTGTGACTACTTCCTGGAACACAGAGTCCAGGTAACTCTCCTCCTCCCTGATGTGTCGCAGTGATTTAAGCTCAGATTCCAGCTCATCAACACGGAGCCGGAGTTCCTCGAGCAGCCAACACTTACTGCAAATGTGATCACTGTGAACATCAATGGTGTCCACCAGCTCCCACATATTGCAGCAGTAACACATCACCTGCTTTCCCATTCTATGTAATTAATTAAATACATTATTATTATTTTTAAAAACCCTCTGCCCCGATTCTAGATGATGAATATCACACCTCTATTTAATTGAACTTACCAGCTTATAAAGGTTTAAAAGGGAAGGAAAAGTACTCCCCAACCAGCCAATCACCTACCAGCTTGGCTGTGATGTCACTTTTGAATTCTGACCTCCCCTTGGAATGTTGCCTATGGAGCCTGTTTAGGCTGCCTCGCCTCGCTGCTCCAACTTGGCTCGACACCCGCTACTGCTCCCGGCTGCCTCGACTGGGCCTCACCTCGCTGCTCCGCCTCTGCGATGTCTGCTAATCCTGAGACTGGCAGGAAAAACAAGGCAAAAAACAAAACCAAAACAGCACCTAACACCCCACGTATCCTAACTCTCTCACTTACCCAAACTCTCAACGGCACTCTCTGCTACTCGCACGCCGTGCTGCTCGCACTGGCACCGGTCTTTTTATACTGTTTGTTTGTAGCCAAATGAGTCACCCCTGGTCATTGGTTAGAGAACTGGTTTTCACTGCCTGCCAATTAACTCCTACTGCAATGTTGCCTTGTTTTACTCTTCTTAAACCAACAGAATCCCAAATATTAAACTTTTCCCCTTTACTTAAACTGCATAAGTAATCTTATTAAGCAACTACCAGCAAGAAACTGCTGGCAATTGCCACTAACAATTATTAAAGGACATGTTCAAGAAGTTCTATGAGTTCAATTTCGCCCATGTGGACAAAACTGAACTGTACACCACACACCGAGAATTTTTGGGTAATGCAGGGAGGCAAAGAGGGGAGCATGGGATGATGTTTTTACTGCGTTTAATACTGGGTCCTCTGTCATCAACAGTTTGGATGACATTGAGCTGCAGACCCAGATAAACAGCTTAAAAACACAGTTAAAGAAAATATTACTGGATGAGAACTAGGTAGTGGGCTCGGAGTTGCATGAGGACCAGGCCATGATGGTCCATTTAAAAGAAATCATAGCCGAGTTGGAGAAGCATGCAAAGACGGTAAATGCCCTCATAAGGGAGGACAGAAATGCATCTGACCAGGCTGCGCAGAATGAGGTGTGCGTGCTATACGGGGCGTGGTTACTGGGCGAGGGCCACAGTAATCTGGAGGATTTAAAACAGGGTTTAGTCCCCTCCTGGATTAGCAACAAGCACCTCGCAGCCCTCCACCCATTTGAGAATGCATTAAGCCCGTGCCAACTCCGGCTAGCCTCCGAAGCCTACCCAGTCCCCGTGGATTGTGGGCGGTCCAACCACACAATCATGGGAGTAGTAGTTATGATGCCGGTCATGGGTAGGACAGCCCGACCTGCGCCGGTATACAGGGTGGAGAACATTGGAGTCATTCAAGGGGGTGCACATATTCGTTTCACAGCGGTCCCGCCTTACGTCATAAAGTGGGAGCACGCTATGACAGGTACTGACCTCTCAGGGTGCCGGAGCCAGGGAGCACACATAATCCATGTCCCCAGCACTTGAATGCCTATTCAAAACCGTAGTGTGGGCTCAGAGCTGCTGGCGCCAAGCCTATAAATTGTAACATGGAGGCAATGGGACAAGGCCATGTTCCCCCGCAGGTAGTGTATATAAGAGGTGGGAAATATTGTGTCACCACCGGCACGTCCCACTACCAGCATGGACAGCATAGCTGGTGTCTGGTTAGTGACAGCAGTTTCTGTTTTAAACCCGAGGCAAAAGTTCAAGTGGCCCAGGAACGAATTGTCCCCATTCCTGAACCCTCCACTGTTCATCTCACTGTGAAGAAGAATTTTACGAATTTGCAGCAGTACGTAGCTCACTTTGGCTACGAAATTCCCCCTATCCCTGAACACCTTACCAAAATACTCAAAGCCGTTATAGTTTCGCAGGAACATTTTTACACTCTAGAGCAGAAAACAGTAGAGATAGGGACTAAGATATTGGATATTGTGATTCCATCCTGGTGGGACATTTTCAATAGCATAGAGGTCCCTTCGTGGATCAGACTGGCTTCCCACATTCGCGTGGTTTGTCAGTTAGGGATAGTGCTGTATCTAGTTTGCATTCAGTGTAAGGGAAAGGGTCAGTTGTTAGAATTCTGAAACCAGAAGATCTGGAAGGAACATTATGTAAAGGTGGAGGGAGATACACCTGTTTAAGTCTTTTTCCTTGTATTTTGATTAAAGATTGTTATTTTTTTGTGTTTGATGTTTTTAATAAAGGTTTTTCTTTTGTTTTTTGCGACGCATTTAATAAAGATGTATGTGTACCAAGTGGTGCAGGGGCGTCGGACCCCCTCCGTGCTTGGATGTGCGTAAAGTCTGCAATTTATCCTATGTATGCTTATGTACACTACATTTTTGCGGAATGGGAAGTGCATGTGTTGTGGGTATATTAGATAGGTAATTACAGGGGAAGGTTGACTATGGAGGGTCAGAAAAATTTTGCTCACCTTGTAAGAATGATACTTCAAGCAAGATTCGCAAAATTTCCACAGTTCCCCAAAGGTTACTATTAATAAAAGGGACCCTGCGTGGACATTTTAAAAAGGGTACCCAAAGATGGCGTCCGCACCTCGTGGCCGAAAGCCTGCAAGATTTTAAAAGCTTGGATTCTGTGGCACAAGCAGCTTTTGGGGAAATCAAAACCTAAAATGCAGTTTCTGTGAAGAAGGACTTTTGTATTTTGAAAAGCAGACAGCAGGACTTTGAATATGCATTAAGCCAAATCATAGACAGACCAAAACCAGTTAGGCCTATACTTGAGGCCATCAAGTTGTTTGCATAAATAATCGGAAACAGCTTAATGAAGCCATCGAGGCTGGACAGGCCGATTAAGATGCATTAATAACAATGCAGCTCAGACATCAGGCCAGTAGGTGCAATCACCGGCCATCTAAAAACAGTTAGTTTAGATTGCTACAATTGTTTAAATTAGCCCGCCAAGATTGGGGCAATGAACTAACCTGATTTGGTGCGCAGATAAGGGCCATCCGAAGGAGTATAATTGTAGGCCCACCGACAACCGACGCTCTCTTGCTCTCTTGCTCTTGCCTCCTGCTCTCCGCCCTCATGGCTGCTGCTCTTTCCCCCTCCCGCGCTTGCCACCTGGCCACTGTCCGTGCCTTTCCCCATCCCATCAGGAACGCCCAGCATTGCACCAGGCGGACACGGACAAACCAGGCCAGGCGAGGCGGGACAAGACGAGGCGAGGTGGTGAGACGAGACGAATTGGGAGAGGATTGAAGAACGCTTCGAATGATCGGGCCTTCAATTCAGCTGACCTGCGACTATCTTCATGCAAACTCCAACTGCCACCCGAGAAAGAGGAACCATCATCCCTGCGAGGTAAAGTACCCAAGCAAAGACTTTAACCCTGGGGTACTTGTACCTGGACGACGCCCTTGCAGCGCCCTGAGACCACGTGACGACGGCAGGTCCCAGAGAGAACAAAGAGCGAACCCCAAGCCCCACCGCTGTTTGAATTCAGCAGATTTTGGATTGGTGAGCATGAATTCTGGCCCCTCATAGCTTAATCTAGTTAGGTATAGGCATTGGGATAAGGATAAGGGGATTGTTAAGATAGTTGTTTTCCCTTGATGTGCCATGTGCTCCCCATTCCCTGTATAAGTATATAAGTATAGTTATTTAGTATTTGCCTGTAATTTTATACTAGTAACTTCTCATAAGAATGTGTTAATTTCTATTTTAATAAAATCTTGGTTTTCTTACATCCAAACCATATCTGTCACCAAGTTACTGGGAGGTCCCCCTCTCTCCGTTTCCCACTGCCAGCATCTCTGCAACTCCAGTGATTTGCAGCCCCTCCTCCTCTGCTGGAGTCAAGTTGGTGTAAATTGGAGGGCCACCTCCGGTTTGTTACCTCTCCCTGTTGTTCTGGACGCTCATTTCCTGCAAGGAGGGAAAGAAGGGAACTTTGAATGAGAGTGATGGAATGAGTGTAAGGGATGTTTGGGCTACATCCGTAGAGGGTGATTATGAGGGAGTGGCGTGACATTGCCAAATGGCCTCCTTCTTTGGCGTTACTTTCTGTTATTGCATTAGGATGAGGGTGAGTGTCAGTGGTGGATAGTCAGATGGGGATATGAGTAGATGCATAGACAGTGAGGGATGGGTGCACCTGCAAGGTAGGCTGGTGTGATGAGTGATGTGCAGGAGTAGGCTTGAGAAGAGTGATGGGGTTGGAGTGACACGCACATCAGGATGTAGTTGAATGTGGGATTGTGCCCATCTTTCCTGATCTCATGAGATCATTAAATCTCTACCTATTATGTCCGTGTATGATTGAGACATGGACAGCAGGAGTTGAACAAAACAAGTCTTTACTGAAAGGAGTCAATCGGGAAACTGAAACTACAGAGGCTTACTAGCGCCTTTTATACAGGGGTGGTCACTGCCGGTACTGCAGTCTGAGACCAGTTATTCTCTTACAGGTACATACACAACAATTCCTCCCCTTTTAGATAAACAGTACATAACATTCATTTAACAACTAAATGATAACTAATTACAATCACAATTACGGTTGCTAGATACATTGGTTAAGTTTAAGCAATTATAAGTTCAGTCTTTGAGGAGGCTTCCTGATTCTGTCTGGATAACGCCTCTTTGGGGTATCAGGTTCCTCTGGCAAGGTTGAGTCGGGATCAATGTCGTTGTTTGGTTCATCTGCTTCCAATATCACCGATTCTGCGGTAGCTGCAATTGGTACGTCGATTTCATTACCAGGTATATCAGATCGTGGTGTGGAGTTGACGTTTTCCAGTGACTCTAGAATCTGGTCAGCATGGCGTCTTACAATGCTCTCTCCAACGTCCACGGTATACATGAGAGGTCCTTGCCGTGTACAAATCGTTCCTGGCTGCCATTTCTCAGTGCGGTAGTCCCGGGCCAAAAACTGGTTGACCTATCTTAAAACTCCTGGTCGGCCTTTCATTCATCTTCTGAAACTGCCTGTTCTCCACATCTCTTTGGACGTTTGGCTTAACCAAATCCAAGCGGCATCATAGTCTTCGATTGAAGAACATCATGGCTGGAGTTTGGCTGGTAACCGCATGTGTCGCATTCCGGTAGGCAAACAAGAAGTTGTCCACCTTGTGTTGTAGGGGTATATCTTCATTACACATTGCCTTGATAGCCTTCTTGAATGTTTGAACAAACCTCTCGGCCAATCCATTAGTGGCTGGATGATATGGGGCAGATGTGTAATGCTTAACACCATTGTTCTTTAAGAACCTCCGGAACTCTTTAGACACAAACTGTGGTCCATTGTCAGAGCAAATCTGTTCAGGCAGCCCATTCCTGGCGAATATGGTTCGTAAAACTGTGATAGTCTTTCCGTGGTGGTTGAGGACATTTTTATTACCTCTGGCCACTTTGAATGTGCATCCACCGCAATTAAAAACATCGAGTCCATGAAGGGACCAGCAAAATCAATGTGCACACTTTGCCATGGAGATGAGGGCCACTCCCATGGATGTAGAGGAGCTTGTGGTGGGGCGTGTTGGACCTTCTGGCATCCTGCACAGCTCTTGATCATCTCTTCGATTTCTCTATCGATTCCCGATCACCACACAAACGCTCTGGCTAAGTTCTTCATTTTTACCCCACCCAGATATGACCCTCATGAAGCTCATTGAGCACTCTATCCGTCAACTTAGATGGAATTACTACTCTGGATCCACACATCAAGGTTCCTCTGCACACTGACAGCTGTTCTCTTCTCGGCGAGAATGCTGGCAGCAGTGGTTCGCCATGTGCTAGCCATCCCTTCACCGTTAAATCATAGACCCGTGATAGTGTCGGGTCATTCCGTGTTTCCTTTTCTATGTTTGCATTCGTCACAGGGAGACATTCGACTATGGTCGAGTGGAATAACTCCATTGGATCCACTGCAAGGTCTTCTTCTTCCACCGTCGGCAATGGTAGGCGTGACAATCCATCAGCATTCCCATGCTGTTTAGTTCCTTTGTACTCGATGTCATATTGGTGTGCCCCTAGGAAAAGGGACCACCTCTGCAGCCGTTGCGCTGTCATTATCGGCGTTAAGTCTGTGTGTCCCAGTTATGCTTATTATAAATCACTGGACACAGACAACAAGAATAACTTTAACAGGTCTTTACTATTCGGAGGTCAGGGCTGAACTGCCCAGCAAATCCCTACACAACACTTATATACCGGTGTGGTCACCACCGGTATTACAGTATACAGCAGCCAAGAGAAAGTAGTACATCTCTTAAGGTAGTTCTCTTAAGGTGGAACAGGTTACATACACCACAATCCTCCCTTTTAGCTTAACAGTTATATCCCCATTTAACATAACATAATAACATATATATATACAACTTCATGCAAAACAGTTCAAAGATTCAGTCTCTGAGGAAGCCTCCTGATTCGAGTTGGATAACGCCTTTCAGGGGTCTCTGATTCTCGTTGCTGGGGTGACTCATCTAGTTGGTCTCTTATGGATTGGACATCATCATCAGGTACATTCACTTCTGAGGTAGATGCTTCAGGTTCACTAACTTCTTCCACGGTTGTCTCTGCCGTAACCCTGGGTTCAACCCTTGTTCTCGATTCTACCAGTTGGTCAGCATGACGCCGTATTACATTTTCACCAATATCTACCGTGTACATCAGGGGTCCTTGTCTGGCCCGAATTGTTCCAGATTGCCATTTCTCGTTTTTATAGTCCCGGGCTAACACTGGTTGTCCTATTTCGAAACTCCGAGTGGTCTTGTTATTTATATGCTGGAACTGTTTGTTTTCAACTTCCCTCCGCACATTTGGTTTTAACAAGTCCAACCTGGACCGCAACCTTCTGTTATAGAACATCATGGCAGGACTTTGGTTTGTCACTGCATGAGTTGGCGTTTCGATATGCCAGTAGGAATTTGTCCACCTTGTGTTGTAGTGGAATCTGATCTTCGCTCATGGCCTTTATTGCTTTTTTGAACGTTTGTACAAATCTCTCGGCCAACCCGTTTGTAGCCGGATGATATGGGGCAGAGGTATAATGTTTCACCCCATTCTTCTTCATGAATTTCTGGAATTCTTCTGACACGAACTGCGGTCCGTTGTCTGAACATATTTGTTCTGGCAATCCATTTCTTGCAAATATCGTTCTTAGCACCGTGATCGTCTTTTCCGAGGTAGTGGTAGTCATCTTAATCACTTCTGGCCATTTAGAATGTGCGTCCACCGCAATTAAAAACATGGAGTCCATGAATGGACCAGCAAAGTCAATATGTACACGTTGCCATGGGGTTGAAGGCCATTCCCATGGATGCAGCGGTGCAATCGGAGGTGCATTTGGCACTTTTTGGCACCCTGAGCAGCTTTTCGTCAGCTCCTCTATCTGTTGGTCGGTACCCGGCCACCACACATAAGCCCTAGCAAGGCTTTTCATCTTGACTCCCCCCAGATGACCTTCATGCAGTTCCTTTAGAACTCTCTCTCTTAACTTCGGAGGAATAATCACCCTTGTTCCATACATCAATGTTCCTTGACAGACGGACAGCTGTTCTCGTCTTGCTGAGAATGCCGGTAACAGTGGATCACCATGTGCTGGCCATCCCTTCACTGTCACTTCGTAGACCCGGGACAGTGTCGGGTCGTTCCTGGTTTCTCTTTCAATACTTGCGTTGGTGACTGGTATACATTCGATGATGGTCGAGTGAACCAACTCAACAGGGTCAACCGTCGGTGCCTCCTCCTCTGTAGGTAGTGGCAGGCGCGACAGCCCATCAGCATTACCATGCTGCTTTGTATCTTTGAATTCAATCTGATATTGATGTGCCCCTAGGAAAAGGGACCATCTCTGGAGTCTCTGTGCTGTCATCACCGAAACACCCTTCTTAGGGTTAAAAATGGATACCAACGGCTGGTGGTCTGTCAGAAGCGTAAACCTTTGGCCCTGCAGGTAATGATTAAACTTCTTTACTCCCCACACAAGGCTGAGAGCCTCCCTATCTATCTGAGCATAGTTGCGCTCAGCGGAGGTCAATGATCTGGATGCGAATGCAACTGGCCTCTCCAGGCCATTTGGCAACTTGTGTGAGAGTACTGCCCCAATACCATATGGAGAAGCATCACAAGCCAAATAAATAGGCAGCGTTGGGTTGAAGTGAGCCAACACTTCCTCTGAGGTGATCAATGCCTTGCGTTTGCGAAAGGCCCTCTTACAGTCCTCGCTCCACTTCCATGGTACTCCCTTCTGCAAAAGAGCGTTCAGCGGGTGCAGCACCGTGGATAAATTTGGCAGAAACTTATGGTAATAGTTAATCAACCCTAGGAACGACCTCAACTGGGATACATTATCCGGAGCGGGAGCCTTCACAACAGCTTTGATCTTGTCAGGAGACTTATGAAGCCCCTCCTGGTCAATGACATGACCACAGTATGAGATCCGCTTCTGAAAGAACTCACATTTCTGGCGATTAACTCGAAGTCCATATTCTTTCAATCTGGTGAGCACCAGTTCCAATTTTGCAAGGTGTTCCTCGTCATCATCTCCTGTAATCAGAATATCATCCAGGTAACATTGTGTGCCTGGAATTCCCTGTAATACCTGCTCCATGGCCCTCTGGCAAATTGCTGGAGCCGATGCCACTCCAAAAACCAGTCTATTATACCGGTACAAGCCTCTATGCGTGTTGATCGTGAGATACTGGCGTGACTCTTCCTCAACTTCCATCTGTAAGTACGCCTGCGCCAGGTCTATCTTGGTGAAGTGTTTCCCGCCAGACAACGAAGCGAAGATATCCTCAATCCACGGAAGCGGATACTGCACCATGTGAAACACCGGATTAACAGTGATCTTGAAGTCTCCACAGATGCGAACCTTCCCCGGTTCCCCCGGCTTGTTGCTCGATGAACGCTTCATGATGGGGACAATGGGCGTGGCCCACTCACTCCAGTCTACCTTAGACAGTACTCCTGAACGTTCTAGCCCTTCCAGCTCAGCTTCCACAGCAGGTCGTATCGCATAAGGTACCGGTCTGGCTTTGAAAAATTTCGGGTTTGCATGTTCTTCAACCTTGATGTTTGCCGTAATTCCTCTCAGTGTTCCCAGTCCCTGTTGGAACACCTCTTTAGCATCGTGCAATATTCTGGGCAATCGTTTAGGTTTGACATCTTTTTTACCGGAATCTACCGTTAGTGCTTTTAAGGAATGCCAGTCCATATTTATTTTCCTAATCCACTCCGTCCCAGTAGTGGTGGACCTCCCTCAGGTAGCACATATAAGTCCATTCCTCAGCTTTCTTTGCCGTTGTGGACCACCTTTACCTGTATCTTCCCGATGGGGTATACTCTTTGCCCCGTGTATGTTTTCAATACAATCTCCGTATCCCGTAGGGGAATATGTGGGAATAACCTTTTGTAATCTTGCTTATTCATGACCGTCAATGCCGATCCAGTGTCCAATTCCATCTTCACTTGGACTCCTGCTATCTGAAGTGTGACCCAGATTGTTTGGAGGTCTGCTTCCTTACCAACATTGTGTACTCTTAGACTACCCAGTTCATTACTGCTGGAGTCTGAATTTGACTTCTGTTCGTTCGAATTGTTCTCTGTCACCTTGTGTACCTTTCTGTACTTTTCCTGTGGTGACTTTTTATTGCTGGTCTTCTTTCCTGACCGGCATACTTTAGCTATGTGACCAAGCCTGCCACATTTTCTGCATTCCTGATTTTTGAACCAGCACTGGTTCTGATCATGCGTTGTCTTTCCACAACGATAACATTTTACTGTACCCAAGACCATTTGATTGGTGCTGAGTTCCGGTGACCGTAGCTGCATTTCCGCAGTGCCTCTCGCTGCGGCTTCGTGCGATGCTGCAATAGTGACAGCTTTATCAAGCGTAAGCTCATTCTCCTCAAGCAGTCGCTTTTGTGTTCCTTCTTCTAACAATCCACACACAAATTTATCTCTCAGCGCATCTGCTAGTCCTGTTCCAAACTGACAGTACTTTGATAGCTTACGCAGTTCAATTAAAAATTCAGCGTTGCTTTCGTCTTTCAGCTGCGTTCTTCTGTAAAATTTAAATCGTTCCGCTATCATCAGCGGCGTGGGGTTTAAATGATTTTTCAGGACAGTAACAATATTCGCGAAAGTCTGATCCGCCGGTTTATCTGGTGAAAGAAGGTGCTTCAATAGCCCGTATGTCTTCGCACCCATTGAGCTTAATAAGGTTAGTGCTTTCTCATCATCTGGTACCTTATTTGCTTTACAATAAACTTCCATGCGTTCTACATACGTGGTCCAATCTTCGATATCACTATCAAAGGTATTAATGTTCCCATGTTTAGGCATCCTTGCAAGTTTTTACATTTTTCTTTTTCTCAAAATGGCGGCTTCCCGCGCTTGTCTTCTTCCCCCGCCTACTAAAATGGCGGCTTCCCGCGCTTGGCGGTCTTTCCCGCGCTCGTCTTCTTCTCCCGCCGACTACAATGGCGGATTCCCACGTTTGCCTTCTTCCCCCGCTGGCTGCAATGGCGATTGCCGTGCTGCTGCCGTTCTCGCCTCCCCAGCGGTTCTCATGCAGCCCGGTCCTTTACACCGGCTGCGTTTGAGTTCTCTGCGGCTCTCGTGCCTTAAGCTGCCCCAGTCGCTGCGCCTCTCGGCCTCGATTGCAGCCCGGCCCTTTTCACCGGCCGTGGTCGAGTTCTCCGCCCTTTTTCCTCCGTTTTCCCTCCCCCACAGTCAACGCGGCCGACTTTCTGCTCATTTCGCTGATCAGCTTACCCACCACCATGGTAGAAGGGATGATCACTGCCTGTCGCTGATGGAGGGCTTCGTGGTCAGAATTTTTCTTTTTAACCCGGGTTCTCGATGCCTCCCGTGCGATGGTGCTCAGCAGGATGATGAGGGCGGATGCCTCTTCTCGACGCCCGTTCTGAGGACGAAGCTGCCTTGGATGTAAAACTGCCGCAGGGTAAGATCGGACTCGTCGCCACTGTTAAGTCTGTGTGTCCCAGTTATGCTTATTATAAATCACTGGACACAGGCCACAAGAAAAACTTTAACAGGTCTTTACTATTCGGAGGTCAGGGCTCAACTGCCCAGCAAATCCCTACACAACACTTATATACCGGTGTGGTCACCACCGGTATTACAGTATACAGCAGCCAAGAGAAAGTAGTACATCTCTTAAGGTAGTTCTCTTAAGGTGGAACAGGTTACATACACCACAATCGGTACGCCCTTCTGAGGGTTGAAAATGGAGACAAGAGGTTGATGATCGGTTAGTAGAGTAATTTTTTGACCGTGCAGGTAGTGATAGAACTTCTTCACCCCCCACACTAGGCTGAGGGCCTCTCTGTCAATCTGGGCGTAGTTACGCTCGGCAGAAGTTAACGAGCGTGACGCAAAAGCTATCGGCCTCTCTAAACCATCAAGGAATTTATGTGACAGTACCGCCCCAATGCCGTAGGGAGACGCATCACACGCCAGTCTGATCGGCAGTGCTGGGTTGTAGTGAGCCAATACTTCTCTTGAAGTGATTAAGTCCTTACTCTTCTGAAAGGCCTGCTTACAGTCATTGCTCCATTTCCATGCTACTCCCGTTCGTAGCAGGGCATTCAGTGGGTGCAGGATTGTCGACAAATTCGGCAAAAACTTATGGTAGTAATTCACCAATCCGAGGAACGACCTCAGTTGCGACACATTTTCAGGCGCTGGGGCCTTAACAACCGCTTCAATTTTGTCAGGGGACTTATGTAACCCCTCTTCATCAATCACGTGGCCACAATACGATATCTGTTTCTTAAAAAACTCGCACTTGGGGCGGTTGGCTCGTAGCCTATGTTCCCGTAGTCTAGTGAGCACCTGTTCTAGGTTGTTAAGGTGTTCACTGTCATCTTCACCTGTCACAAGGATGTCGTCCAAGTAACACTGAGTCCCCGGAATCCCTTGCAGGACTTGTTCCATTGGTCTTTGCCATATCGCCGGAGCCGATGCTACTCCGAATACCAATCAATGATACTGGTAAAGACCTTTGTGAGTGTTTATCGTGAGATACTTCCTAGAGGATTCTTCAACCTCCATCTGCAAATATGCTTGTGCTAGGTCAATTTTTGTAAAACGCTTCCCTCCAGACAGTGAGGCGAAGATGTCTTCTATCCTTGGAAGAGGATATTGTACTGTGTGAAGGACTGGGTTCACCGTCACCTTGAAATCCCCACAGATGCGAACCTTCCTTGGCTCCTCAGACTTATTGCTTAACGTTTTCTTCATGACAGGAATGATGGGTGTCGCCCACTCGCTCCAGTCGACCTTAGACAACACGCCTGCCTTTTCCAGATTCTCCAGCTCTGCCTCGACGGCTGGGCGAATTGCATATGGTACCGGTCTTTCTTTGAAAAACTTGGGAATTGCATTCTCTTCTATTTTTATCGAGGCAGTTACGCCTTTAAGAGTGCCCAGTTCTTGTTGAAATACCTCTTTGGCGTTAGCTAAGATTGTTGACAATCGTCCAGGAGTGACGTCTTCATCTTTTTTACCGTCCACCGTCATTGCATGAATGGAGCTTATCTTCATGATCCATTCACGTCCCAATAACGGTGGTCCACCATTTTGCAGTATGTAGAGATACAATTTCCGTATTTTCTTGCCGTTGTATTCGACAGGCACCCTTATTTTTCCTCTGGGGTATACTTTTTGCCCCGTATACGTCGTCAAGACGATGGATGTCTCTCTCAAGGGTATGTATGAGAATAGCCGCTCGTAGTCTCGTCGATTCATGACGGTTAGCGCTGATCCTGTATCCAATTCCATTTTAACTTGGGACCCTGCTATCGTGAGGGTGACCCAAATGGTTCGGTGATCCTCTTTTGCGACTACATTGTGAAGTTTGAGACAGCTTAATCTCCTGTTCCCGGATTCACTATCGCTCATCTGGTCTTCGGAACTACTGTCCGTCATCTTTTGTACTTTCTTGTACGGTTCCTTAGTAGCCTTTTTGTTGTCGCTGGTCTTCTTCCCAGACCTGCAAACTCATGCAATGTGTCCCATCTTTCCGCATTGCCTGCATATTTTGTCCTTGGACCAGCAGTCCTTCTGGTCATGGTTAGTTCTGCCGCAGCGATAACATTTTGCAAATCCCCATGTCATTTCGTGGGTGCCGTATTCCTATGGCTTTTGTTGAATTTCCGCAGCTCCCCTGGCTGCTGCTTCGTACGATACTGCCACGCTGAAAGCCTTATCTAGCGTCAGCTCTTTCTCTGAGAGTAACTTCTTCTGTGTTCCTTCACTCAGGAGTCCACAGACAAATTTGTCCCGCAGTGTATCTGCCAGTCCTGCTCCGAACTGGCAGTGCTTTGATAGCTTGTGTAGTTCCGTAAGGTACTCAGCATTGCTCTCACCTTTATGCTGAGTTCTCCTGTGGAATTTAAATCTTTCGGCTATCAACAGCGGTGCAGGGTTTAGGTGTTTCTGTAGGACAGCAACAATTTCGTTAAAACTCTTCGCCTTCGGTTTGGCTGGAGTAATCAGGTCCCGCAATAGGCCGTACGTTCTAGCGCCCATTAAGTTTAGTAATACCGATGCCTTTTTCTCATCGGCTATTTCAGTTGCCTCGCAATATACCTCGACTCTTTCCACATACGTGGTCCAGTCCTCTATTGTATTATCAAAGGCAGTGATACAGCCAGTCTTCGGCATCTTGAAAATCTAAAATGGCGCCTCCCGCGCTTTGCCTTCTTCCCTGCTGATTAAGATGGTGCCTCCCGCGCTTTTGCCTTCTTCCCCGCTGTTGCTAGCACTGCTTTCCGCGGTTTCCGTTGCAACCTGCAGCTCCTCGCGGTTTCCTGCGCGTTTAATATTTCTTTTTTTTTTAATTATTATTTTCCCGTCGTGGAACAACCCTGCGGGACTCTTGCCTCCCTCTTCTCGGGTCTATACGCAGCCCGGCTTCGTAGCACCGGCCGCGCCCTGTGTGCTCCACCCTCTCTCTCTCCTCTTCCCGACAACGCTGCTCGGCCCCGTTGCAAGCCACCCGCTCGAGTTCGCGACCGCCGCAGCCCAGGAAGGATCAGTGTACTACCTGCCACCAGCCCGATTAGCTGAAGCACCGTCGACAGGAACCAGGCCCCGCTTTCGACAGCTTCTCCAGCAAACTTCAACTCCGCTAACACAGGGGCGGATGCCCACGGTCGACGCCCGTTTCTACTGCTTCTTTCTTCCTTCTGGCCTCGACCTCTGCTCACTTCGCTGTAGGAATGGATCCCAGGAGGTGGTGCAGACTGTAGGTAAGTTCGTATCTGCTCGTCGCCAGTATTATGTCCGTGTATGATTGAGACACGGACAGCAGGAGTTGAACAAAACAAGTCTTTACTGAAAGGAGTCAATCGGGAAACTGAAGCTACAGAGGCTTACTAGCGCCTTTTATACAGGGGTGGTCACTGCCGGTACTGCAGTCTGAGACCAGTTATTCTCTTAAAGGTACATACACAACACTACTGGCATTGAATTCAGGAGTGGCCGACAACACCCCTACTGCTCACTTCTTGGGTGATCTCCAGCCATGCCCTTTTGGTGTCTCTGGCTGCTTTTTCCTGCCGCTGCCAGGAAATAGGACCTCCCTGCGTTCTCTGACTCCCTAGACCAGGGCTTACAGGGAGGCATCTGAGAACCTGGGTGCAGCCTTCTGCCACTGTGACTCCATGTCTGCTTGGAACCACACAAATCTCTGCGATAGCGAGGAATTCCCACCTCTCCCAACCACCTTTATGCTTCCTCCAACTGGGATATGTGCAAGGCTCCTTTAAATATCTGAGCTGAAAACAAGTCAGCAATGATGTCAGAAGACCTGCTCCATTTAATTGGGCCGGGAAACCCGCATGACTGTTTCAATTAATGTAATTGAGTTAAACGCGCAGTGCAGAACGCGCTGATAAAAGCTTCAGGATGGCGACCCGCTACGGGACCCGTACGCACCCACCCGACTCTCAGGTAAAGATTCCAGGCAAAGGCCTCAGCATCCGTAACCTCATTATGAATTAATCTATTGACATCCTGGTGCTTACAGAAACCAGTGACTTTTCCCGCCTAATTGAAGCCTCCCCACCTGGCTAGATATTCCATTACTTGCCACCCCCAAACCACTATGGCAGTGGCATAGCTTTTAGGACCAAGTTCTATTTTGAGCAAATCACTCCCATCTCTCACATAAGATTGTGCTCATCTACAGCTTTCCCAAGATCTCAGCAACTTCCTCACTGACATTTATCTTAGCCTCTGCACCAATGACTCCCTCCTGTCCTCACTCAAAGTCTTCCCACACACACACACCTCCCCTTTTTCAACCTAACCATCTCATGCATTCTCTCCACTCCTGAGGTCTCAGTCACTAATAAGTTCACCTCAGACAACTTCCTCATTTCCCTTACCACTTACATCTACCTGCCTTGCTCCAACCACATTAGCCTCACACTCTGCCCTTTGAAAAAAAATGCTGTTCCCAATCTCCCTCACAAATTCATTCTCAAACTCCCAACTCCCTTTCATCTGGATCCACCATTCACATCAACAACTGTGCTACTATTGGCTTGCTCAACTGCTCTCTTGCATCTGCCTTTGACACCCAGGTTTCCACCAAATAATTCACCATCTCTCACTCCTGCAGTTCTCCCTGGTATTGCTCCCAGCTTCATTCCAGAAGTCCAAGGACTCAAACTCATATACACCTGGTAAATCCACGACCTGGTCATTCATACCCAGGTCGGACTATGTATCTCCCACTGCTCAGCCAAATTCTCCTTTAATCCAGGATTATTCTGGAGGCCAAGTACAACCCACAGCTGCTTTATTCCATATTAAAGCACCTCCTCAAACCCCTTTTCTCTTCAGCTTCACCTCCAATATCAATTGTTTAAGGTTCAGCGGCCTCTATCTCCACCTCCGCTTCCCATTCTCTACTCCCTGCTCCCAACCACTGCCCAGTCTCCCACCCACCATGCTCACCAATTCCAGCCAGTCTCCCATCTCCCTCACTGCCCTCTCTAAGCATATATCTTCCATGATATTCACCTCCTCTTCCCCCCTCGATCACCTCCCTACTGCACAATTACATTTCCCTTCCAGTCTTCTTAGCAATGGTTATTAATGGTGCTCTTTGTCCATCTCCTTTTCAAAATTATCATCACACCCCTCATAAAGCCTACCCTTGATGTATCTGTTCTCTCTAACTACCACCGCATCTCTGATTTTCTTTTCCTCTCTAACTCCTTGAAAATGTTGTTGTTTCCCAACTCCATACCCATTACTCCCAAAGCTCTCTTTGAATTCCTTCAGTCACACTGCTCTACTCACAGCCTGATGCTGCCCTGTGTTATTCTTCCTTGTACTCCTTGGCTTTGCCATGACGTTGCATGCAATTAAGCTTTTGGTCACCTCTTTAAATTCTCCCAAACACTTTAGAACACATTTCTCAAGTTAAAAACTATAGAAATGATCCCTAAAATATAGTCTCACCATAGCTCAGTGTCCACTCCCATTTATTTATTTCTCCCTGTAAAGCACCTTAGGATTTTTTTTTACGTTAAAGCGCTAACTAAATGCAAATTAATTTTAAAAATGGAGGCAGAAAAGAGCATTGAAAGAACTGAAAGGACAATGTGAAAAGGGGAAATATAGTTTAAGGAGGACAGTAGGTAATCTTGATTCGAAGGAAAGCAGACTGATGAAAGTCTCGTTGATCTGAAATTTGTACAGCTGCAGTTCCCCAATTTTCTCAAGAGAATGCACTGTGCGCTCAGATAATCGGTATAAAATGGGTGATCAGGGTTAGACACATTCTGGGCTGAGGAAGTATCTTTTCAAAAGGGGAAGCAGCATATTTGGATCACATGAAAATAAACTTGAAATTTGGGTTTGTGGCAGCTGAATTGTTTAGTGTTTGGTTTTTGACATTTTGTTCATTTTTTGGAGGTTTTGCCTCAGATTTCTGTCAGGAAGATTTACTATTGCTCCAACCAAAATACTGGATGTGGAAGGTACAAAAGGGATCCTGCTTTTTTTTCTGTTATGGGGTAAAAAGAATAGAGAAAGGGAGTTAGGGAGGTTCTCTTGCACCAGAGGCTGCTCATGCCCATCCAAAATCATGCAGCCATGTCTGTAGCTCCAAGGACACCTAATTAGGAATGTCCAAGGAAAATGACCTTTACAGGCTATGCTTCACCAAGAAGTCAGTGATAGAGCTGTGTCATTTGCTTGAACCTTACTTTACAGACAACCTCCACCACAAGGATGGCACTGCCAATGGCAGGTAAAGTTAAAATAGTCATGAACTTTTATTCCACAGGCACAATCCAAGTTATCACAGAGACATCAGCAATATTTGCTAACCCATAATGCATCAAGCCAGTGCAAACAAATTCATCACTTTCTCCCTGAAGCCCATCTGAGTAGATTTCCCAACCTGCATAGCAAATGTGGGCCCTGGGAGGAAACTGCAGCTGATTAGTAGTGGAGCCACATTGGCACGTGATATTCCTGCTCTGCTGCTAACCAGAGGGACATTCAAGCCTTTATACTGGGGGACTAAATTAGATACAGCTTGGTATATCAAAATTACACACAGCCCAGACCAGGATTATACAGTAAAGAAAGAACTTGCATTTATTTTCACGACTTCGGGACATCCCAAAGTGCTTCGCAGCTAATGAAGTACCTTTAAAGTGCAGTCACTCTTGTAATGTAGGAAATGCAGCAGCGAATTTGCGCAAAACAAGGTCCCATAAACAGCAATGTGATAATGACCAGATAATCTGGCTTTTTTAAGTGATGTTGATTGAGGGATAAATATTGGCATGGGGAGAGTGCCTCTGCTCTTCTTCAAAATAGTGCCTTGGGATCTTTTAACCATGCTGACTCTGCTTGACTGCATTATGATTTTTTAAATGCCCTACTGCTGCTTCCTTAATGAAGGACACCAGCATTTTCCCAATGACAGATGTTAGTCTAACTGATCTATAGTTTCCTGCTTTCTGTCTGCCTCCTTTCTTAAATAAGGGTGTTACATTTGCGGTTTTCCAATCTGCTGGGACCTCTCCAGAGTCCAGGGAATTTTGGTATATTGCAACCAATGCATCTATTATCTCTGCTGCGACTTCTTTTAAGGCCCTGGGATACAGGCCATCTGGTCCAGGGGACTTGTCATCTTTTAGTCCCATTATTTTACCAAGTACTTTTTCCTTAGTGATAGTGATTGTCTTTAGTTCCCCCCTCCATGCGAACCCTTGATTATCCATTATTGGGATGTTGTTAGTGTCTTCTACAGTGAAGACAGATACAAAATATTTGTTCAGAGTCTCTGCCATTTCCCTTTCCCCATTATTAATTCCACAGTCTCATCCTCTAAGGGACCAATGTTTACTTTAGCTAATCTCTTCCTTTTTATATACCTGTAGAAGCTCTTACTATCTGTTTTAATATCTCTTGCCAGTTTACTCTCATAATTCATCTTCCCTCTCTTTATTATTTTTTCAGTCCTCCTTTGTTGGTTTAAATTTTTTTTCCAATCCTCTGGCCTCCCACCAATCTTGGCAACATTGTATGCCTTCGTTTTCAATTTGATACCATCCTTTACTTTCTTAGTTAGCCACGGATGGTGTTCCCTTCTCTTAAAATCTTTTTCTCACTGGAATATATTTTTGTTGAGAGTTATGAAATATCTCCTTAAATGTCCGCCACTGCATTTCAACTGTCTTACCCTTTAATTTATTTTTCCAGTCCACTTTAGCCAGTTCTGCCCTCATGCCATTGTAATTGCCTTTGTTTAAGATCAGGACACTGGTTTGAGATACAACGTTCTCACCCTCCAACTGAATTTGAAATTCAACCATGCTGTGATCACTCTTTACTAAAGGATCCTTTACTATGAGATCATTTATTAATTCTGTCTCATTACACAGTACCAGATCCAAGATAGCCTGCTCCCTGGTTGGTTCCATTACATACTGTTCTTGAAACCATCGGATACACTCTATGAACTCCTCCTCAAGGCTACCATGGCCAATTTCATTTGTCCAATCAATATGGAGATTAAAATCACCCATGATTATTACTGTGCCTTTTTTACAGGCCTCCATTATTTGTTGATTTACACTCTGTCCAACAGTATTGCTACTGTTCGGGGGCCTGTAGACTACGCCCACCAGAGACTTATTCCCCTTATTATTTTTTATCTCCACCCAACCCGATTCTACATCTTGATCTTCTGAGCCAATATTACTTCTCACCACTGCACTGATCCCATCCTTTACCAACAAATCCACCCCACCTCCCTTTCTTTTCTGTCTATCCTTCCGAATTGTCAAATACCCTGGAATATTCAGTTCCCAGCCTTGGTCACCTTGCAACCACGTCTCTGTAATGGTGATCAGATCATACCCATTTGTATCTATTTGTGCCGTCAACTCATCTATCTTGTTATGAATGCTGCGTGCATTCAGATATAGAGTTTTTAACTTTGTCTTTTTATCATTTCTCCTTATTTTGGCCCCATTTTCTGTTGCACTCTTATTTTTAAACATTCTGGCCTAGAAATTCAGTTGGGCGCGCCAGCCGTTAGCGCCTTAGGAGGAGTAGATCTCGAGCGCTAGGCGCTTAGCGCCCGGGCGCAGCGCGATCTGCACCTCGCCCCAACTTCAGTACACATTTAGCGCCGGCGCAAAGTCTTAGCGCGCACCCTGCTGCGCGCGCAGATCATGACGTCATTTCCTTGTGCAACGCCCTTAGTGCGCCCCAAACCGGAACTTCACTCGTGCCGGCCCATTGTGCGCCGGGTGGCCCTAACGACTGTGAAGTGGAACGGTACACAGCCGAGCCAGGCCGCGGGGAGCGCTAATTAAAGGGCACTTACCCTGCACTATAAAGGGCCGCCATTTTGCAGCATTCACTCTTGTGCAACGGTTTTTTGGACAGAGACCAAGGAGGAGAGCTTACTGGTTTGGACCAACACTAGGACAGGTATTTTTGGCTCAGGCCAGAGCTTAGCAATTATCTTTGCCTTCATTGAGAGCTCAGTGTTTGCCAGCATATAATGGGGGCTGCATTGGGTGGCAACGCTGACTTTCAGCCTTATGCCAGAAGGGCTTACAGACGCTGTGAGAGAGTGGCAGCCCTGGCTAGACGCAGAGGGGGCAACAGGCGTCGCCAACTGAGGCCTTACCCACCCAGGGTATACCGCCAGCAGACCTCATATCTGACCATGTCTGCCACGATGTGTGTTAGGAGGCTGCGATTCAGAAGGGAGGTGGTTGCAGACATCTGCCGGCTGCTTCACAGAGATCTGCAGCCACAGCTGATGCGCAGGACGTCTCTGTCGGTGGCAGTGAAGGTGACGGTGGCTCTCAACTTCTATGCCACCGGCTCCTTCCAATCCGCTACTGGGAACATCGCTAACATCTCCCAGTTCGCCGTGCATTGCTGCATCCGCCAGGTGACCGAAGCCCTTTCCACAAGGAGACATCAATTCATCTCCTTCCCCATGACCCTGGACAAGCAGCAGCAGCGTGCAGTGGGATTTGCAAGAATAGCGGGCTTCCCCATGGTGCAGGGCGCCATTGACTGCACGCATGTGGCTTTGCGGGCACCTCTTGAGCATGCCGAGGATTACCGCAACCGGAAGGGCTACCATTCCCTCAATGTACAGCTGGTGTGTGACCACAGGCAGCGCATCCTAGCTGTCAATGCCCACTTTCCAGGCAGCAGCCACGATGCCTTTATCCTGCGACAGACAACTGTGGCTGACATGTTCCAGGCACAGCCTCCCCCAAGAGGATGGCTTATCGGGGACAAAGGCTATCCTTTGTGTACCTGGCTCATGACCCTGCTCCGCGCGCCCACGACCCCTGCTGAAGAGGCATACAACGAGAGCCATCAAGCGACTAGGAACATCATAGAACAAACAATCGGCGTCCTCAAGCAATGGTTCCGCTGTCTCGATCGCTCCGGGGGAGCCCTCCAGTATTCGCAGGATCGAGTCTCCCAATTCGTCGTCGTTTGCTGCATGCTGCACAACCTGGCTATCCGCAGGACTCAGGCACTGCCACCCCACGTTGGACCACCACCTCAGGAGGAGGAGCAGGAGGAGCATGAGGAGGAGGAGGACGAGGAGTACCAGCCCAGGAGGGAGGCACAAGGTCCAAGGGCCGCCCGTCGGCGGCTTATTGAACGTCACTTCTAGGCCCCCTGTCAGGGAATGGCTTGTGCCAATGAAAGAACATGATTGCAGCCGCTCCGCAAGCCCTCAGCCGGTTAAGGCAACAAACACTTCAAAGATCAAACATGGACAATGTTAATAAATAAAATGCTTTATTGTTCAAACTCAGGTCCCTTCCCACATGAAAACCAAAAACAGACGAAACCCCCAAAAAACACTCAAACACATTACTCGCTCCCACAACCTGGAGAGGATTAACAAAATAGTGCAACTAAAATGGCCGTCATTCTCGGCCTTCGTAAAAAACAAACATCACATCATCGGCCTTCAAAAAACAAACATCCAATTCTCGGCCTCAAAAAACAAACACAACTGGCCACACATTCGACTATTTGGCCCGCTAGGGCGATGCCTTGGCCATCTTTGTGTGGCCCCTGCCCGCCCTGCTGCTCCTCCTCAAAGTAAGGCCATTGGCTGCTGCAAGGCTGGGGGCAGGCTCCTGAGGGGCACATGTCATGACGGCAGATGCCCTTGGGGGTCAGCCTAGTCGAGGTCTGGCCGTCGAGCGGTCGGCTGTTGAATGCTGCAGCTGTGGCTGGCCAGCATCAGTCGCTGCAGCAGCTCCTGGCAGCTCCACTGGGGGAGTGGCAGTGGCGGCTGGAGGAATGGGGGCAAGCTGGCGGATGGCAGGCGCTCGCTGGTCGCCTGAGACACTGGCACTCGCCCGGGCCAGCACTGCAGCATGCGCACCAATCTGCCGAGGGACAGACCGCTGTGCTGCTGCAGCGCGCCGGGTGCCCTGGCGATGCCTGGCTGACACAGCGAGTGTGGCAGCAGTGAGTGCCCGTGTTGACCTGTTCACTGACCGCATCAGAGCAGCCAGTGACTGGACGGCACCGCTGATCACCTGGCCAGTCGCTGCCAGAGCTGCCCCGAATTCCGCCCGACTCGCTGCCTGATCTGCCCCGAATTCCACCCGACTCGCTGCCAGAGCTGCCCCGAATTCCGCCCGACTCGCTGCCTGATCTGCCCGGAATTCCGCCCGACTGGTGGCCTCTGAGGGTCCGAACTCGGTCACACTCCGAGAGAGGGACTCGATGGCCTCAGGCAACCGTGTCACTGCCGCCATGAGCTCCGTGTGCCGGCGCTCCGAGTCGCGGACAAGTCCTCGAGGCGTTCCATCTCCTCGGCGAAGACCATCTCCGGACTGGAGGCCGGACTCTCCCTCTGGGGAGAAGGCCGCCGAGCTGGCCGACCCTTCCTGCGTTGCTGGACGCCGCTGGGCCCAGCAATTGGACTCCCCTCCGACGCATCCCCCCTCTGGGGAGAAGGCCGCCGAGCTTCCACCCCCCTCCCGCGTTTCTGCAGGCCGCAGGTCCCATGAGCTCCCCTCCCCTTCGACACTTCTGCCACGCTCCCCTCCAGGGAAGACGTGTCCCCTACATTGGCCTGGGTAGCCGCGGCTGAGGGTTCCCCTGATGGGCCGCCTTCCTCTTGCTCCTCCTCTTGCTCCTCTTCTGAGGGGCTGTCACTGGCATGTTCAGGGACCTCCTCCTCACCATCTGAAAGCAGGAAGGCACAAGAGTAGCTTTAGAGTGAGGAGAGGGCGTCAGCAAGGGATGCATGAGTGGTGGCATTCAGCGCATTGGCCGGACAGTGGCAAAGGATGTAGATCTGATGCGCAAGTGGGACGAGAGAGGTCCAAAAGGTGATGTCCTTACCATTGCTGGCCAGAACAGGGTCGGCATCTCCACATGCAACGGGCCCAATCACCCGGCCACCCATGATGCACTCCACGCGATGTTGCAGCTCGGTGATTGGCTGGATATGGGGTCGGCCTCCCCCGGTCGCAGTCCGGCTCTTCCTATTATTCGCCAGCTTGGCCTGCAAGAGAAAGGACGGCCTCTAAGTACAGTGTGTCGCCCTGATCTTGTGTGCACTGCCTCCCATGGTGGAATAGCCTGGCCAGTGTGTCGCCCTGATCTTGTGTGCACTGCCTCCCATGGTGGAATAGTTTGGCCAGTGTGTTAAGTGCAGAATGTGCAATTGATGTTCATGCCTGTCCCATCGCTGCTGGATGAGGGCTGGCCATTAGGGCTTTCAGGTTCCTTTGCCCATAATGTGAGGTGCACATGCAAGGATGAGGAGGTCACTGGAAAGGGTACTCACCCTGACAATGCGAGTGAGGTCATTAAACTTTTTGCAGCATTGGACACCGCTCCTGGGGACCTCGCTGTTGGCTGACAGCTTGCTGGCGACATGCCTCCAGGCTCTCCTGTAGACGCGGAACGGCACCTTCTTGCCATTGTCCGGGTACAAAACATGGCGCCTCTTCTCCACAGCACCGACCAGCACACTCAGATCACGCTCTGAGAAGCGCTGCGCACGTTCACGGGCCTTCTGCATGGCTTCAGGCGCTATTTGGGTCCAGCAGCAGTGTTCAGGCCTAGCTGGAGGGCTCCACTATCCAGGGCGTGGCAGCAGACACAGTCGACCCTTCCCCCTTAAGAGCTGGCCGGCGCCAGGGTGTCTGCTGTCAATCACGAGATGGCCGCACCTGCGCTGCGCCCGGCCTCGGCGCTATCGATCAGCACCTCCGGCTTAGCGCCCAAAGAGAGGCGTCCAGCACCAGTTTTAGCGCTCGAGCGAACTCTTAGGGCGAAGCTAATGAATATCGGAGAAGTGGCCTCGATTTGGCGGCGGGTGCAAACTTTAGCGGCCGCCCCACTTTACCGCCCCAAAAGTGGCTACAATGAATTTCTAGGCCTCTGTCCCTTCCTGTCACACTCTGGTTATTATTTCCCCCATCTCTATCCTGCTCTAATATAACAACAGAAGACGCTGGAAAAACTCAGCAGGCCAGGCAACATCCGTGGAGAGAAAAATAGAGTCAACGTTTCAGGTTGAAACCCTTCTTCAGAACCCTGCTCTGTTGTTTTTTCATTTCTCATTGACTTTTTAAATTCCCGCTCACCTGGACACTCCCCCCTACTATTTAGTTTAAAGCCCTCTCTGCAGCCCTAGTGATTCAATTCACCAGGACTCTAGCCCCAGCATGGTTCAAGAGAAGCCCGTCTAAATGGAACAGCTCCCTCTTATCCCAGTACTGATGCCAGTACCCCACAAATCGAAACCCATTTCTCCCACACCAGTCTTTGAGCCACTCGTTCATTTCTCTGATCTTATTTACCCTATGCAAATTCGCTCATGGCTCATGTAGTAATCCAGAGATTATTACCTTTGTGGTTCTGCTTTCTAATTTAGCCCCGAGTTGCTCATACTCTCTCAGCAGAACCTCTTTCTTTGTCCTACCTATGTCATTGGTACCTACGTGGACCATGACAACTGGATCTTCCCCCTCCCACTCCAAGTTCCTCTCCAGTCCGGAGGAGATGACCTTAACCCTGGCACCGGGCAGGCAACACAGCCTTCAGGACTCATGCTCTCGGCTGCCGAGAACAGTATCTATCCCCCTAACTCTACTGTCCCCTATCACTACATTTTTTTTTTACTTCCCCCCCCCCCCTACTTGAATGGCTCCCTGTACCACGGTGCTGTGGTCAGATTGTTCATCCTCCCTGCGGTCCCTGTCCTCGTCCACACCGGGAGCAAGAATCTCATACCTGTTGGACAAGGCCAAGGGCTGAGGCTCCTCCATCACTACCTCCTGGATCCTAATACCTGCCTCGCTTATAGTCACACCCTCCTGTCCCTGACCATGGGCCAAATTGGAAGTCATTACTCTAGTGGGTGTAACTGCCTCCTGGAACTTAGTGTCCAGGTAACGCTCCCCCTCCCTAATGTGTCGCAGTGTCTGAAGCTCGGACTCCAGCTCATCAACTCTGAGCCGAAGTTCCTCGAACAGCTAACATGTGCTGCAGATGTGGTCGCCGTGGAACTCACTGGTGACCACCAGCTCCCACATGCAACAACAATAGCACATTGCCTGGTCTCCCATCTCAATTAATTAATTAATTAGTTTTAAAATTTGGAACATGTATATCTTTTACTCTACACCAAGGCACTTAAATTTAGACGTCCAGGTTTGGAAAAAAGCAAGAAATACTGAAATACTCACCAACCAATCACTTACCTGCTTTCTGGTGACGTCACACTTCGATGACTTTTTACTTCTTTACACTCACCGGTCCGTTGTATCTCTCTCTCGCTCCCAGCTCGGTCCCGCTCAGGTCCGCAGCCTTTGCTCTTGGGTCTCCTCTGCCGCGCTCTTTATCTCTCTCTCGCTCCCAGCTCGGCTCCCACTCAGGTCCACAGCCTCTGCTCTACCTGAGAGGGCAAACGGGGCCTCGGTTTAACGTCTCATCCGAAAGACGGCCCCTCTAGCAGTGCAGCACACCCTCAGTACTGCACTGGAGCGTTAGCTTAGATTTTGTACTTAAGTCTCTGGAGTGGGACTTGAACCCTTCTGAATCAGAGGTGAGAATTCTATCACTAAACCATGGCTAACACCTTATGTACCCACATATGAATTTATCTGAAGTCCAACATACCAGCATGTAGGTAATGCTCATTATTTTGTGCCTACCAATTTTGCTGCACTGAATGAACCAGATGGCAAAGCATTTCCTTCCAACCAGATGGTCACAGTTTTAGGCTCCAAAATTACTTGTCACTGGAGTTTGCCTGTCACTGTTGGCAGTCAGTTACTTCACTCCTTAGCCAAATCACCAGATGGAGTACTCTGTTTTACAGAGATGTCTAAATCCCTATCAAATTGTAGATGAGAGTAAGATTTAGGAATTATTCACCTGCTCACCAACAGTCTTCCAACACATTTCTTTCCAGCCATCTCTTACATTAGGATAATAAAACAGAATTGTCCATCTGACAAATAGTTTATCACAGCTGAAAAAAAATGTACATGTTGTAAAGTAAAACAGTAAGGATGAAAAGCCAGCACAGCAAAACAAGGCACACAGTGTTCATACTGATAGAAAAATCACTAATTTGACCCTAGAAAGCCATCCAGAGGGTTGTGAGGACGGCAGAAAAGATCATCGGGTGTGCACTTCCGTCCATCGAGGAGATCTTCCAGACCAGGTGTCGGAACAAGGCCCATTCCATCATTCAGGACCCCAATCACCCTGGGCACGAACTGTTCTCCCTCCTGCGGTCCAGCCGTCGGTACCGCAGCATCCGAACCAGGACCAGCAGGTTCAAGAACAGTTTTTACCCACAGGCAGTGTGCCTACTGAACTGCTAACCGCACTGCCCCACATATCATAGTCACATTCTCCCCCCCCACCCTGGAACTGTATATCACATGAAACATGAGCACACAAGAACATTCTTGATCACTGGACTGTGTGCACATAGGACTCTTGTACCTCAACCTTAACTTATAACTTATATAACTTATAACTCATTTGTACATTGCACACTGCAATTTAACTTATACTTATTTATACTTATACTACCATATACTTATCATATTATAATACTATTACTTCCAGTGGTAATAGAGGCTTTTTGCACTATTCATCATATCCTGCAACTTGGACTGTCATTGCTATACTTATTTGCTTATTTGCTTATTGTTTCTATATTTATACTTGTTTTTACTTTTGCTTTTTATATTTATACTTATATTGTGGGAGTGAGTGGGGAGTAAGCATTCCATTGTACCAGTTACATATGGCAATAAAATAATCTTGAATCTTGTTAACTCTCATTTCTGGTGAATCAACCAAAAGTCTGAAAGCTCTGCAGTCCTCTCTTGTGAAATGATAATCGCATGAATCTGAAATCTGCAGCCCAAACTGACCTTATGAGTATTCATGAGTAGTGAATAGCTCTTACACACAAAAAACAATGGCCCAGAAATTGCAAGAGCAGGGCATCTCATGCCGTGCCCTGTTCGTTAAACTTGTTCCTGCACCCTTCAGCTCAAAAAGATTTTGCCTACAAAGTTGTTGGAAGGTGTAAGCTGATAAGGGTGCAGTGAGGGCAACAGGGCATCTGGGACCTTGGTGAGTGACAGGACAAACAGTGTATCTCCTTAACCAATGAGATTTAATGATTGAGAAATAAACAGAGGAAGGAGTGAGATGGAGGGTGAATTAGAGTGGGTGAGTTCAATGCCAAATCAGGTACAGAAATGGAAATAGAGAGAAAGAAAGACTGGATTAAGCAAGAGAGAGAGAAAAGAGAAAGAAAGGAAAAGTAAAAAAAAGTTTCTAATTTTAAATTTGAATTCTTAAAATCTCTTAAAACAATTCACTACTCGAAGGAATGAGAGTCCACACTTTTAATTGTTCACTTTCTGGGAAAGAGAGGTTGATTGACAGTCATTAACAATTGTCAAATTGTTAAAAGGGTACATACGCTATTAATTACTAGACGTAACTTTCCATGGCGCGTTTAATGAGCAATTAACGTACAAATGCAGTAATTTCATGAAACTCACAGGGAGGTTAAGGGCGAGATGCTGTTTTTGCAAAGCTAATGGTGGAACTGCGCAAATCGGCTTCGCAATTCATGGCATATCTCTTCTTCGCCACAAGTTGCTGGCTGATTTTCACAATAATAACGGCGTGCGTTGTTCACACACCATTATCTTTTCAGCAAATTCTGGGTGAATGTAACTAAAGCATATATAACATATTTGAATAGCAAAATATCTTATATATTAAAATTGCATTCCACCTCAAAATACATTTTATGTCAGGCTTTGTCAATGGCAAAACTTAATTTATAAGTGAAATTACATTGGCGCACAAATTTGTAAAATCTAACGATTGATATAGATACATAGAATAAAGTGTCAAATTCCAAGATTTGTAGATCTGAGGGTGCGACAGACATTTGATGCTGGTCTTATAAAGAATTGTAAAGGGTTGATATATGGCTTGTTTTTGCTCATTATAATTTAGCTCAGAAAAGATGTCACTGGAATGTTGGCCATTTGAATTCTGTATATTGGCCATATGGTTTGATTTTCAACCTTAAAATGAATGTCAAATCAAATAACTTCATGGTGGTCCATTTTAATAGGAGCAGGAGTTTACAATTCCTTTCAAATTTAAACTGCTGTCTTTGTAATTTAAATAGTGAGTAGTATTAAGTTTACATTTATTGGTTTGGTTTTTTAATCAAAAATTCACTGATGAAAATTTTGAAAATCCTTTCTTTCAGAATTTTTCCAACGTCCTCATTAATGTAAAAATGAATAGCACTTTTAGCTGTTTTCCCATTTCTGAAATTTGACTGAATATACAGCTGAACTGTTTTTGATTACTTTAAGCAATTAATTATTTGAGCCATTTGACAACATGCACCTACTTGATGTGCTTTTCATCAAATTTGTGAATGAATAAAACTGAGCAGCATGTGCGTTAATGAAATAAACATCCCCAACATAAGAGTGCAATATAGATTGTTGGACTATTGTTGAAAAACAGTCATATTTTGAGCTAATTTGGCCTGATTAAGAGTCAGATAAAATTTCCAGAAGCCAGCCACATAAATGATTGATTTATATCTAACATCTTAGACTTTACTCCTCAAAATCAAGTCACTAGAGTGACAATTTGCATCCTGTGAATTGTGTAATTCTGACTATAAATTGAAATGTACTGAGAAACAGAAGCATTTTTTAGAAAGTCTATCATAAGCAGAGATCAAGAAAATCACATCCTAAGTATGGGGTTGACTATTATTCTGGGAGGCAGTCATCATATTGCATACAGAATAGTGGATGGTCAGTGTGTATGCAATCCAGGGTTGATTTTGAATAATAAAAGAGAGGCACGTCTTGTTAACTTGCCTATGCCTATTAATTAATATGGGTGCCATATACAATTTACTTTTAAATAATGTACATTGACCACACAATGTGGATTCTATTGATAAAGATCACTGATATGTGTCATCACTGATGCAAAACTGGCATCTAAGCCTGGAAATGATTTGAGTGTTATTGTATTTATGCTTAATGCATTTGTATCAAATTTCCCTCTGCAATTTTAATGGAGGCATTAGCTCATTTTAAAAGGGTTCATGAAAAGAAAATAACAAGGAATTTGCATTTATGGCATATATTTCATGTCCTCAGGATGTGACAAAGTGCTTCATAGCTAATTAAGTACTTTTTTGTGTAAATGTAATCATTGTTGCAATGTAGGTAAACGCAGCATCCAATTTGCACACAGCAAGATCCCACAAACAGCAATGTGATAAATGACCAGATAATCTATTTTCTAGTAGTATTGATTGAAGGATAAATGTTGACTAGGACACGGGGATAATCCCCCTGTTTTTCTTTGTACAGTATCATAGGATATTTTACGTCCATCTGGGGGGCATATGGTGCCTATTTTTATCCTCTCATCCAAAAAAACAGTAGCTCCAACAGTGCAACACTGCTTCAGTTCTACGCTGAAGTGTCAGCCGAGATTATGTGTTCAAGTCTCAGACTAAAGGTGAGAGTGCTACCACTGAGCCAAGGCCAACACCTCCAATAAAATAGAGGCAAGAGGAATTTGATATGAATGCATTAAGTATTTGTACGATAAGGTCATTGGAATTAATTTCCAGGCTCTGGTGTTATTGGTGCAAAGCTGAAGTAGAATAATGTAAAGTCTGTGAGTTGTTTAGTTAATTAATACACAGACTACCAGAGTAACTTAAAACAGGACTTTACTATTCGAAGGTCAGGGCGAATTTGCCAAATAAATCCTGACACAGCACTTATATACCGGTGTGGTCACCGTCGGTATTACAGTATACAGAAGCCAACAAAGTAGTGCCACACCTAAAATAGTTCTCTTAAAGGTGAACGGTTACATACAATGGTTTTCTTAAAGGTAGACGGATACATACACTACAAATAACTTGCCTGGTGTTACATAAGTAACTGCAAATTATAAGGTGATCTCTGTAAAAGTTACAAGGAGCAAAAGTAGATTTCAGGTTTGATATGGAAGGAGATCGGCAAAGAAACCAGACCTAGGCTGCAATGTTTGGAAAACTGACTTGAATTTGCAACTGAAAACTTGTGAACCTCCAGTGACTTTAGCCCCGAAAATACAAACTGGTATTTCTCAGCAAACCCCTTAGTCTGACTATTATCAATTTTATATAGCCTGGAGTATGGATTTTACAATATTTAAACACAAGTACAAAGGGTTGGGCCGGAATGTTCTTTACCTGGGCGGGTCATGTGCGGGCGGTCGGCGTGGCGGGTCGTGACCCCGTTGTTGCTTCCATCCCGCTGCAGAAATCGACTTTGTGCTAATGGAGCCTATTAAGTCCACCCTGCGCGTTACCCGGCCCAATTAAACGGTGCGGGCCTGATGACATCAGCAATGATGCATTTTCAGCCAGGATATTTAAAGGAGCCATGGCCACATTGCATTTGAAAATTCATGTAGGAGTTTGCAGTCATTGCACTGGAGGTTTTGATTGCTCCAAGCAGTTGGAGCAATGACTGCACAGAGGCAGAGAGCTACACCCAGGTTCTATGATGACTCCCTCCATATGCTTGTGGAGGATGTCGGAGCATGCAGGGAGGTCCTCTTCCCTTTGAATGGGCAGAAGAGTCCTCCCCAACAGATCAAAAAAGCCTGGCTCCAAATTGCAGGGGAGGTCAACAGCAGGGTTGTATTCAGGAGAACCTGGGTGCAATGCCGCAAACACTTCAACGATCTTGTTAGATCAGGAAAGGTGAGTCCAAAGCCACACTCAACTTCATCCTGCTGTGTCTCTCATCACATCCCCATCACTCTGCCTTCCCAACCCTACTCCTGCACATCCTTACACCAACATACCTTGTACCTCCCCCTATCCCTCTCTCTCTATCGACATTAACACATCCCCATCTTACTAACCACTCCTCACACTCACCCTCATCCAAATGCAATCATACCAACTAACAACACACAAGGAGGCCACATGGCATTGCCACCCCACTCCATCATAGTCTCCCTCTAAAGATGCAGCCCATCCATTCCTTACACGCATTCCATCTTCACTCAACCTTCTCTTTTTTCCCTCCTTGCAGGAGAAGAGAGCACACAATAAGAGGGAGAGGGAGAGAACTGGAGGTGGGACTCCATTATTGGCCACCCTCACAACAGCAGAGGAGGCTGCGTTGGAATTATCGGGAGTGGCCGAGCAGCTGGAGGTGGGAGACGGAGAGAGGGGGATATCTCAGCAACCTGGTGACAGAATTACATATCATACAGCCACATGGCATACATCAGACACATCAGCCACTGAATGGTCATCAGGTGCATAAAGGTATCTGTACCCATTCTTCATATGGTATATCTAACTCATCTGTTTACTCTCCCACAAGGGCAACCCCCACCCCCCCGCACCACTGTCCAGGAGGAAGAGCAAGACGACTCCTCAGAGGAGCCTCCAGCCTCTGAGGGGGCAGCATCACCAGACATGAGCGCACCCAGCACCAGTGCAAATACGCACACCTTGGTGGGTCCCACGCGAGATAGAGTAGTGTCATCACTGTGTCTGTCACAAGTCACAAGTGAGCAAGACCAGATGGTGGAGACAGGGACAGCAGTGGAGACTCCTCACCGGAGGGTGCAGCACACTCCCAGCTCTGCTCAGCTGCATGCAGACACTGAGTCTCGGGAACCATCCAGGAAAGAGGGCGATCCTGGAGCTGCAGGAAGAAGTGCAGGGGGCTCTGCAATGTCTGCAAATGTTCAGAGAATGGAGGAGTCCATCTCCAACAAAGCACCACTGCGTTGCAGGCAATGGCGACTGTAGGCTCTTCCATGGATAGGATGGCCACCTGCATGGAGTAGCTAATGTGCCACTCACAGAAGCAGATGGTCTCTATGGAGAATAGGAGCATAGATATGGAGGCTCATAGACCTCCTGTCTAGGAAGGATGTCAGCATAGACATGGGTCCTCATGGCCCCACTGCTGTGCAGCAAGGTGTTCGCCAACTCCTTGCTAGCAGGGAATTGCGGGTGGCCCATAAGAGGGATGACAGTGAGAGAGGATATGGAAGTGTGGGCTCCACTCAAAGTGGTTACACTTCTCCCCTGTCAGAGCCCCAGATACCTCCTCAGATCGTGATGGCTGAGTCTGCCCCTGGGCAGCCGCAGGAGGAGCAGACTTTGGCGGAGTCATCACAGGCTCCAAAACCCAGAGGACGTCCACCAAGAGTGTCTAAGCGGTCACAGCAGGGAAGTGAGCAGCCTGACCCTACCTCTGCTGAAGCCACAGGGGTTGCACCTCGTAGAAGCACATGTAAGAGAAAGATGACAAAAAAGTAGATTCACAAAGGTAGCCATTTGGGTGTTTTATTCAATGTTAATGTAAAGTTTCCGTTAATGTATTGTTAATCATACAAATCTTTATTTTCACCACTTTCCTGTCTTAGACAAATGTGTATGTACCTTTGGAGCTGGCTTAGTGAGTTGCAGTGAATGGTGAGGCATAACGCTACCTCCAGCAATGGTGGTCGGTGTGAAAGGAATGGCTTGGTCATTGTAGGGATGTTTTATAGTGTTGCTGTGGGGTGGTGCCAACCTGCTGCATCATGTGGCAGCCATATGGGTGTACTGCGTAAAGTTAAGTAAATCTGGCCATGGTGAGGTCATCCCTGGCCTCCCGGGCAGCAATGTGCTCAGGTGCTGGTGGGTTCTGGGCTGCAAGTTCCTCCAGCTCCTCCTCCTCCTCATCTTCAGAGGAGGAGGAGGAGGGGCATCAGCTGGAAGAGACTGTGCGCTCAGTGCCTTGCTCCTCATGCAGCAGTAATCCTCACTGCTGCGCTATGTTGTGCAGGGCACAATAGACCACGATGATTCTGGAGACCCTGACTGGTGCGTACTGAAGGGCTCCTCCGGAACTGTCAAGTCATCTGAAGCGCATTTTGAAGATGCCTGTTGTCTGCTCTATGACACATCTGGTGGAAATGTAGCTTTCATTGCATCTCTCCTGGGCTTCAGTACTTGGTGTCCTCAAGGGTGTCATGAGCCATGTCTTCAGTGTACTCGGGCTCTTGCATTGTTCCACGGAAGCTCAACGTAAACTCGAGGAACAGCACCTCATCTTCCGATTAGGCACTTTACAGCCTTCCGGACTCAACATCGAGTTCAACAATTTCAGATCATAACCTCGGCCCCCATTACATTTTTGCTTATATTTAATCCACATCTTTGTTTTGGCCTTTTCCCCCCCCTGCTTTTTTTTTTCTCTCCCACATGGCAGCTGTCTCTCATTCTGCCAGAACACTTCACACCTAATCTAGAGCCATCTTTTGTCTCCACTAGTCCTATCACCATCTCGTCTCATTTTGAATACCTCTTAATGTCTCTTCACTTCTTTTATTCTCTCGCAGCCCTGCCTTTCGATCTATTTCATTTCTTTTCCAGTTTTGAAAAAGGGTTAGACCCAAAACGTTGACTCTATTTTCTCTCCACGGATGTTGCCTGGCCTGCTGAGTTTTTCCAGCATTTCCTGTTGTTATTTCGGATTTCCAGCATCTGCAGTATTTTGCTATCATCTTCAGTGGATAGCCCTTGTCTCCAAGCAGCCAGCCGGAAAGTCTGTTTGGAGAAGCGAAGAGCTGAGGGAGGGTGGACTGGTGAAGAACGAAAGAGTCAGGGCAGCTGCCTAGGGATTTGGCACACACATGCATGATGATCTTCCTATACATTGAGGGAGTGGAAGCCCTCGCGGTTGATAAATGCTCTTGGGTTATGATGGGGTGCCCTGATGGCCACATGTGTGTAGTTGATGATGCCCTGCATGCATGGGAAGCCAGCCAGAGTGGCAAAGCCGAACGCCCGCTCAGTGACACTGGCTTCATCAGTGGTAAAGTTGATATAATTGGCTGACTTGTCAAAGAGGGCATCAGTCACCTGTGTGATGAATCTGTGGATGGCCGACTGCAAGATGCCGCAAATGTCTGCTGCAGATCCCTGGAAGGAGCCTGAGGCGAAGAAGTTGAGGGTGCTGGTGGCTTTGACAGCCACTGGTAAGGCGTGTCCACCCGGTCCTCTGGGCTGCAGGTCTTGCTCCAGCAATGAGCAAATGTCTGTGATGACCTGGCGCAATAGCCTGAGCCTCTTTTGACACTGCTGCTCAGTTATGTTGAGGAAGCTCCTCCTCTGCCTGTATACCCTGTGTTGGGGGTATTGCCTCTGGCGCGGTGCAGCCCTGCGTTGATGCCCTCTGTCCTATGGAGCATTAGCTGGTTGAGGAGAAGTTTGGTGGTGTTGTTGATGGTATGCCTGGTTCTGCTGGTGTTGGGCTCATCATGGTCCGATTCTGAGGACAAGTTAACACAGTATAAATGGCACTCATGCTTATGAAATAGATGGCAGGTCAAGTAGAGATCAGAGGAGCAAGCTGTCAATGATGTGATAGGTTGTAACAATGAGGTGAGACAGGATGGCAACTTTGCTGGAAGCACTTGCAGCCTGTAGAAAGCTAAATGTGTGCTGGGAATACAGTCAGTAACAACTTCTGCCTGAGGAAAGTGATCAGCTGTGAGGTGGGAGCTTTTATAATACATTTCATGCTATCATCTAATCAGCTGGAGCAATGGCCACTCTGCTCCCGCCTCAGGCTGACAGACGTGGTTCCTGAGTTGTGTGAATCCCGTGGGCAGCCAGGGAAATTCGAAAGGTAGGCTTAAAAAGGCACTTAACGGTCTGACAACTATCTGTTAATGATTTGAATTAGGTCGCCCGCCCCTGCTGTTCGGGTCACTGCCGCACCAGCAAACATGCCCGAAGGAAAGGCATGTGGGAGCGGGAGGACGGCGGGTTCCCAACCCACTGCAAGATATTTCAAATTTCCCACCCGATCCGCCTCCAATCGCACCCGCACAGACCCCAGAAAATTCCGACCTTGAGCATTGTAGCTACATTCAGGGAGCTTTTATTTGGCCAGTATCAGTCACAAACAATATAATTCCAGAAAATGACACTTATTTTAAAATGAAACTTAAACTAAAATAGACCCATCTGTTTCTTAATGTTATCAATATTAAGTGTTACAAAATAAAAAGAGCTTGGCTCTTTACTGATTTTTACAATAAAGGAAATGGTCACCTCAGCAGTCTATAAGATGTGAACAATGGTAATACATAAACTACCATTTTTATTGAAAATTCACCTACCATCATTTGCATTTAACTCTGCCTCATGCTACTGACAATACAGAACTACTGCTATGGCTCATGGAAAGGGATAAGTTTGCCAACAATAATAGTGAATCAGCAGCACTTCCAATTCCTTGCTCGATTTCGCACCCCCCCCCCCGCCCCCCGCTGTTCAAGGTTCTCCTCAATGACAGGCATAAAACGTTTGCCACAGGACTGTAAAGTTAATTGAGAGCCATACCACTGTCAGAAGAAAATTATTTTCCTTTAGTGTGGAAGTGGTCAATCCTTCACTATCCCAAAATGAAAACTGACATCTATTCTTGTTGGAGCAGTATCTTCCAAAGACATGCTTTTTATAACTATTAGTTCTTAACAATGCATAATGTTAGCACTCTATTATAGCATATATGTTCCTAATATGATAACCATGTTTCTTTGAGTGCTTACCTATTTAGTTATAGCCAGAACAACTCTAGTGATGGGTTCTCTTCTAATCACAGCATTGCTTTCTCTTCCTAATCCCAAATTATCACTTCTAGAGTCCCCCAAGGATTGATCCTTGGCTCTCTCCTCTTCCTCATCAACATATTGTCCCTTGGAGACATCCATCAAGTAACCTTCCACTCATAGACCAATGACACCCAACTCTACTTCTCCACCATCTCTCTTGACCCCTCTACTAGCTCTGTATTATAAGACTGCTTGGCAACATACAGTCATGGATGAGCCACAAATTCCTCCAGTTAAACCATCATCTTCAGCCCCTGTCACAACTGCCGTATCCTCACCACCGACTCTATCCCTGTCCATAGCCACTGTCTCTGATTGAACTAGACTGTTTTCAATCTTGGCATTCTGTTTGACCCCAAGCTGAGCTTCCAACCCCATATGCTATCCATCATAAGGAATGTCTACTTCCACCTCACAGATTTGGCCACCTCTGTCCCAACCTGATTCCATCTATTGGTCAAACCCTTATTCATGCCTTAGTCACCCCCAGACTTGATTATCCCAATATTCTCCTAGCTGGTCTCCCATCCTTCACCCTCTTTAAACTTCAGCTTATGCAAATCTCTGCTGCTCATGTCCTATTCCACCCTAATCCTGCTTGTCCATCACTCCTACCCTCACTGATCTACCGTGGCTTGAATTTTTCTAACAGCTTAAATTTAAAATTCTCATTATTATATTTAAATCATTCCATGGCTTCACCCCTCCTATCTCAAATCTTCTCCAGCTCTTCAACCCTTCACTCTCCACCCTGTACTCATCATTTCTTGGTCTCCCGCCTCTTGCGCGTTACTCCCTCCCTTCGCCACACCATTGGCAGCTGTGCCTTCAGCTACTTAGGTGCCATGCTCTTGAATTCTCTCCCTAAATCTCTGAATTTTTGTACCTCCCTCTTCTTCTCTACGACCCTTCTTAAAACCCACCTCATTGACAAATCTTTAGATCTCTCCTCCTATGCTTCTCCTTCTTTGGCTCAATATGTTTTCTTTACACCTCTGTGAAGTGGCTTGGGAAATGTTTTTAATGTTTAAATGATTAAATAAAAGCAAGTTGTTGTGCTTAACACAGTAATATAACAATACCACCATTGCAATGACTTTCATTATATGTCAATCTTGATAGCAGAAACCAGAGAGATACAAAGAAAGATTGGGAGGCCTTCAAAAATATCTGTTTAAAATAAATTGAAATGTGAAACATTCCATCACCAGCATTGGCAATTTTAAAGCAGATATGTGTGCATTAGACAGCAGCATTGTAACAGCCATGAGTTACCTAAAATGGAGAATGTTCAATATATGTCAACTTAAATATGGCCCTGACTTAACATTAAAATTATGTAGGTAGCTCTAGTTTAATTACGTGCACTGAAGTCTTTTTCTGTATCTATTCATTAGCTGCTATTTTATCATTAACAGCATGATGATCTAGCAGCTAGGAGAACAAGTGAATATATTTTTTTTAATTCATAAACACGGGTGTTTAAAGATAGCTACAGGAAAATATTAGAATACAGGAAACTTTGGTTTATCCGAAGCTCGAGCCACCGGCAAAAATCAGGAGCCGTTTCGTTAGGTTTTTTTTCTTTTCGTTGCTTTTTTTTCACCAGTCAGGCTCTGTAAGGTCTCGCTGAAGCTGTTGCTAAGCTACAGAGATGCTTGCAAGATACGGCCGACTGTTTAGAAGCTGTTGCTAAGCAACAGGGTTTGTTGCCAGATACGGAGCTCAAAATCTCCGTATGTTTCAACATTAGCGCTGGTTTGTCCGGCAGTTTTGATGGGACGGCAACAGCTCGGTCCCGTCGGTGCCGGATAGCACAAAGATTCCTGTACTCCCTTTTCTTTTGTAACTCCCCTTGCATCCTTTACACTACACTGTATCACTTTGCCAAACTGAGTAGGAAGTAACTTGCTTCTCAATCTCTGCTTATGCTTCTGCGTGCCTAATAGTTAACAGTGTACAATTGTAATATTAGGTAATGCATCTATCAATGTTGCCCTCTCTCTCAATCTAACAGTTCAGCCCATGTTGGGCACCAGGCCTTGCTGGACCATCCAGCGTCTGGAAATTGTGTAGCAGATTGCAGGTTTTAAAATCTGGAGGACCTTGAGTTCCTCCATTCCATCTTAGAGCAAACCATTTGGGAGACTGTCCACCTATTAAAATATTCCGTTCGAGAAAAACATTACATTCTTACTGAGAATGGTAGTGTGTTATATGTATGGAAGATGAATATTGCCAGGTTGCAGAAACAATGCAGCAGAGTAGCTCTGAGAACAGCTGGTATATTTAGGAAAAACGGCTCTAAAAGAATAGCTATGACAATTTCTGTAATTGAATGTTCATAATCTCATTGTCAAATAATTCCTTGCAAAAGATATAACTGCAACTTGTGTACTTTATTGTGGATGGCAGCAACAGCTGGTTTACAATTAATGGTATCAGTAGAATTCAGGGAATCAACATGCAGAACCTCAAGCAGGGTTACAACGGTCTGCTGGCCTACAGCAATTAGCAATACTAATGGAGCAATAGGGTAGAGGAGCCAGGTGGTATTCCTCACAGACGATGTACAGGTGGAATACAGGGCTACTAGGGTAACTAGTTCAATATAGATGCTAAAATTAATTGCTGGGCAGTAACACTAAGATAATGTTACCGATGCTTACATTAAAGAGGACAACCCATGACTTACACCATTGACTTATACAGAATTAAATACTGTAAACTGCTTGGCTCCCTTAAATTGTGAGGAGTGGCACTATGCATCCTTTATGAATCAAGAGTCAGAATCAAGAGACTGCTCGTGAAAAGAGAAATGTGCTGAAATGTGTAGTATTAAGAGCTTACTTTTATGCAAATCTCATCTTCAAGAACTTGCTGGCGAGAGGCCACGTTAATAAAAATGTTAGACGTGGAATAGGTTACACAATGCAAACATAAAACTCGAGGAAGCAATAAACTTGACTGAGCTGGGATAGTAGAGACATGGTAAGCATGGATAATAAAGCTGTTTATTACAAGAACCCTCCACATTCAAGATCATCAGAATTTTGAAGAGGAGCCTAACCAACCATTTAATGGGACTATGAAGTAGTTAATCTGGGAAGTGATAGCTAAATAAGTGGTATTAAAAACTGAGTCAACGATGGATATGTCATTTTCAGGGTCATCTGGTGTTGGTAGTTTAACCAGTTGCCTAAATCAGAAATCCAATTTAACTTCAAACAGAAAAACTGAAGGGAAATAGTGAATGTAATTCCAGGAGTCCTCTCAGGAATACGTCCTGTCAGTTGATTCTTTTGGCAAAGAAACCCCTAAACTGCAGGAAGAAACTCTGGATAGGATAGCCTAGAGGAAACCATTTAGACCTAAAGCCATCTACATTGAGTAAGAAAGAAAATACTTAATCTGCCTTGTTTCAGATTGCCTATAATTAACTGAAAAATAATAAAACATAACTGCTTATATATTACAAAGACAGATAGACTGATCAAAAGATTTCATCGTACTGTAAATATTCTTAGTTTCTATGTATATACTTAAACAATAGAGTTGAAACATTTGACTGGACTGCATCATTGAACAGTACCTTCGTATCATTTACAAAATATAAAAATCACAGTAGGGAGGAATATAACAATGTTAGTAGCTATAGATGCCAAACAAGAGGATTGTAATCAAGAACATTTGAATATATCCTAAAACACCAAGCTCACTACAGACAATAGCTATGTTATTTTAATTTAGTACACTGTTAGGACAGGATACCACAAGGGATAAGCACACTGTCCTAGCTTTGATAGGTTGAAAATCTCCTCTGATGGCCACAAGACACAGAACAACACACCAATGGGCCATCTTTCTGATGATCAATGTAAGATTGCTAAAACTCACAATAGTGTGATACTAAGGCTAAGGCATAAAATTTCAATTTGTATCTGGACCTGCTACTTTTGACTTAGAAGTGCTTGAGATCACAAGACCTCTGTTACCCAAAAATGACATTCTTTATTTGGATGAGCACAAACAAAATCAAAATGATTTTTGAATGATTAGTGGGTATTCCTAATAAAAGAAAAACTTATGGTCAAGGTAGGAAGTCATCCAAATGTTTCAAACAGAAAGTGAAGAAGCATGGTTAATTTTCATTGTGAAAACAAATAATGGGCTGGATCTTTCTGGAAAAATAATGAAGTGTTAACGACACATGTTTACAGCCATTGCCATCGACTGTAGTGGAGGTAACTACCTATGTGTATTGGTTTTATAATACAAGTTGAGATTTCACTTCTGGTTTTGCAATTCAGGAAAGATTGGCGCTGTAAATCCTCATGGCACATGTGTACCTGAATCGATAGCAGGGGGCGCTAGGGTCTGTAGGCCACCCTCTAAGAAAAGCACAGGTGCAGCTGGATGAAGGGAGGTCATTGAGTGTGTCATTGTAGTAGCCCAGCTGACTTGTACCTGGATGCAAATGAGAAAGAAGTATGCTACATCAAGAGCAAGACAAAGATGTCTTTTGCACCCATTTTGTGTGGGACCCATCAGGCATGGCATAAACCTAATTTGGGACCTGCTGCACTCTCCAGGAAGTGCCATTTAAAGCACTGTGTAAAACTATTGCCCCTGCTCCATTGTGCCTAATCTGCAGGGCATGCTTTTCTTGAAGGGGAGGAGGCAGCAGAGGAATAGCAAAGAAATGCTGAGGTGACTAGGTTGAAATACTCCTCTGCTGCTCGTTGAATGGTCAGTGGCTCCAGCAGCTTTAAATGCAGACGCTGGCTGGAGGTCTTTGTTGCAATTTGGTCCCTCTCCCAATTGTCTATTTGTGTTCATAGCAAAATGGAATACCCATGGTTGAGCCCACATTCCCTATAAACCAGAACTTACAGTTTAAAGCATGTAGCTCCACTGCCTCTGCGTTGTCAGACTCCATGTCCGCCACCCAATCTTGGATGAGGCTCAATTTCCTCTAGTTAAATATTGTGGAGCCTAAAGTCACTGTCTGTAGCCCCCACCACACATTCTGTACCCTTGCCATTTATTCCATCCCCCTCCCCAGCCACAGGTGGCCGATCCAATACTGCCAGTTTTATGCCCTCGCCAAGGTTGATAGTCACACGCAATGTCTCTTGAGATGCCTTTGTTCTACTGAGTATTATTTCAGATTTTCAGCATTTGCAATTTAAAAAAAAATAATCTTGTGCATCACTTCTAGATTGCTCTGGGCAGGGGTTGGTGCTGTCAGCTGCAGCATATTTAGGATTTTTTCAAGTGACATGATTGCAATCCATGTTTCAATTTTAGAAAACTAGAAAAAATGCCAAGCAATAGGTTAGCTTACGTAGCCAAAAAATACATGTAGATCCAAGGTAAACAACATTGAAACTATTATATGAAGCAGTAGTAGGCTATTCCAAGAAACACCCAATTAATATCCTACTGGGCACAAGTAGCTAATACATTTCTAAAATAAAAGCAGAAAATGCTGGAAATATTCAGCAGGTCAGGCAGCATCTGTGGAGTGACAGGTCGATGACCTTTCATCAGAACTGAGTTCTAAAACCTGACTTGAAAAGAACCACTGCAAATTCAGCTCTGATTGAATATATTATGGGAAAACATGACTATGGAGAAAATTATATACATATATTGTGATATTTCACGTGGATCTCTGGAAAAATGTGGCAACGATTAATTGACTTATAAACACTCAATTGCTACACAAGGGAATCAAACTACACATCAGATAATTCCAAATGCAGTGCAAAAAACATTTACTTTATAAAACAATTTGTGATACACTTTTTCACATAGCAACAAATTAGTTTGCTGGCTTAAACTTTCATTGATTTTGAAAACAAAATTGGGCTGTAAGTGCAATAAGGTCATAAAAACGTAACAGGTTCAAGGTAAAGTATGCTGCTCCTTTAAACAACAACAACTTGCATTTATACAGCACCTTTAATGTAGTAAAACGTCCCAAGGCACTTCACATGAACAAAATTTGACACCTGAGCCACTTAAGGGCAGATGACCAAAAGCTTGGTCTAAGAGGTTGGCTTTAAGAAGCGTCTAAAATGAGGAGAGAGAGGTAGAGGCAGAGAAGTTTAGGGAGGGAATCCAGAGCTTAGGGCCTTGGTAGCTGAAGGCATGGCCACCAATGGTTGAGTGATTAAAATCAAGGATGTGCAAGAGGCTAGAATTGGAGGAGCGCAGATATCTCAGAGGGTTGTAGGGCTGGAGGAGATTACAGAGATAGGGAGGGGTGAGGCCGTGGAGGGATTTGAAAACAAAATTGAGAATTTTAAAATCAAGGTGTTGCTTAACTGGGAGCCAATGTAGGTCATCGAGCGCAGGGGTGATGGGTGAACAGGACTTGGTGCGAGTTAGGATTCAAGGGTAGTTGCTCCCTTTAAATGTTTAAACAGATTTTATTTCAAAAATAGCACTGTAACCAAGATTCAATCTTAAAGGTGAGAGAGAGAAACCAGGAAATTATAGACATGTTAGTCTAACATTTGTTGAGGGGAAGATATTGGAATATATAATTAAGGACAGAGTGACTGAGCACTTAGAGAAATTTGAGCTGATTGGAGAAAGCCAGCATGGATTGTAATGTCTAACGAGCCTAAACACATTTTTTGAGGAAGTAACTAAAGTAGTAGACAGGGGATTGTCTATGGATGTAGTTTATATGGACTTCCAGACGGCATTCGATAAGGTTCCACATAAGAGACTGTTAGCTAAAATTAAAGCTCATGGAATTGAAGGAAAATTATTGACCTGTTAGGAGATTGGTTATGCGGTAGAAGACAGAGAGTAATGATAATGGGTATGTACTCAAATTGGGAGGAAGTGACTAGTGGTCCCACAGGGATCTGTGCTGGGACCTCAACTATTCACTATATTTATTAATGAGTTAGATAACACAATAGAGAGCCATATATTCAAGTTTGCAGATGGCATGGTAAGTAGCGTGGATGGGAGCATAAAATTATAAAGAGACATTGATAGATTAAATGAGTGGGCAAAACTGTGGCAGATGAATTTCAAATCAGGTAAATGTGAGGTCATCCATTTTGGGCCAAAGAAGGATAGATCCGAATATTTTTTAAATGGTGAAAAGTTAGGAACAGTGGCGGTCTAAAGAGATTTAGGGGTCCATGTACATAGATCACTAAATGAAGTGGTCAGGTGCAAAAAAAAATCAAAAAGGCTAATGGAATGTTAGCCTTTTTATCTAGTGGGTTGAATTTAATGGGGAGGACATTCTGCTACCACTACGCAAAGCCCAGGTTAGACCACATCTGGAGTACTGTGCACAGTTCTGGGCACCACACTTTAGAGAGGATATATTGGCCTTGGAAAACATGCAGTGCAGATTCACCAGAATGTTACCAGGGCTCCAAGGGTTAAGTTATGAGGAACAATTAGATAAACTAGGTTTCTGTTCCCTATAATATAGAAAGTAAAGGGGTGAATTGATTGAGGTTTTTAGGATTTTGAAAGGAATTGATAGGGTAGATAGAGGGAAACTTTTTCAACTGGCGGGAGTCTATGGCAAGGGGACCCAGACCAATCAGGAGACAAGTTAGGATACACTTCTTCACACAAAGGGTGGTAGCAGTGTGGAACTCTCTCCCACAAAAAGCAGTAGACGCTGGCTCAATTAATAATTTTAAATCTAAGATCGATAGCCAAGGCGGGTAGCTTGAATGGCAGAACAGGCCCGAGGGACTGAATGTCCTACTCCTGTTCCTATGTCCTATGTGCCTATAGGTAACTATTACTTTCAATGTCTTGTTATTCTCAAAGTGCTTTTAGTGAATAAATAATAGTCAATTACAGTGCAAATTGAAAATCTAGTGGTTAGAGTTTCCGCTTTGGGCGCAATCGGCATCCGGGCACAAATTGCACTCAAAATTGCACTATTTTCCAAAATGAAGTTATGGTTCAAGTTTCCACTCAAATTCATTTGCATAATTACAAATGTAAAATCATCCATGGACCAGTGCAATCGGGCAGCTTTTTAGAATGCAATTTTTTTTTTAAATTTCCATTAAAAATATTCCTTTATATATTTAAGAGTGGTAACCTGCTGCAGTTTTATTAAAACAGCTGAAAATGGGTTTATCACAAAACATATGCATTTTTAATCAGTGTCTAATCCACCACCTATGAGTAACCCGATTTTAAATAACTGAAAATGTCTTTAAAAAAAAACTATACAGAACCATTTACTAGTTTCATTGGTGTACTGTAATCAGTTCCTAGTAAATTAAATATTTAAAAATATTTCATAGTTTTTAAAATGTGCCTATTAGTGTCCTTCGCCTAAACAAACCAGTGTGGCGGAGCCACTAAGGGACTCCAATCAATTGCATATAATTCCCTTTAATAATATGTTAGCTACAGCCTGAGTCTGTATCTTTGTTTTCATTGTTTACATGTACAGAGCGCGATCACTTTAATAGCGCAGGTAAACGCGATGATGTCATTGTGGTGTATGTGCCTTTAAGAGCCCCTGTGTACTGTAATGCCGGTAATGGCCACTCGGGCTATATAAGCCTGTATAGTGTCTTGTATCTTTTAGTTCACCTCCAGACTTTGTTCAGTAAACACCTGTAAACCAACTCCTGCATTCCGTGTCTCCATTAACACACGGATACAACAGTTGTGACGAATTGGAAACGGACTTACCTGCAATTCGGCAGCACCTCAAGGAGATCGATTCCTCAGACGAAGGTCGAAGAAAAAAAAAGAAAAAACTGTTGTTTCACCAGCTAGCCGGGCTGGTGGCAGGTACTGCAATAATCCTTCCTGGGCGGCGGGCTGGGGCTCGATCGGCTGGCTCTGCAGCGGGGCCGAGCAGCGAAGGTGGAGGCAAACAGAGACGGAGGGTGGAGCACTCGGGAGACGGCCAGCGCTGCAAAGCAGGTCGGCGTTCGCACCAAGCAGAGGGAGGGAAAAGTCCCAGAGAGTCCGGCAGGAACGAGTCTCCAACTATTAAAAATATCTGTATAAATAAAAACCGCGGAGAACAGCGTTGGCAGCGGCGGGAAAGCGCGGGAGGCACCATTTTTTCTCGGCAGGGAAGAAAGGAAAGCGCGGGAGGCGCCATTTTTTTTTCAGGATGCCTAAGACTGGCAATATTACTGCTTTCGATGGTGATGTGGAGGATTGGACCACATATGTGGAAAGAGTGGAGGTATATTGCACAGCAAATGAAATAGGGGATGATAAAAAGGCAGCGGTACTTCTAAATCTAATGGGCGCAAGGACATACGGGCTGTTACGAAACTTAATCACTCCAGCCAAACCGATGGACAAGAATTTAAAGCAGATTGTTGGTACCCTACAGGAGCACTTAAACCCAACACCGCTGCTGATAGCGGAATGATTCAAATTCTTTAAGAGGAATCAGCACAAGAATGAAAGTAACGCTGATTACCTCACCGAATTAAGGAAGCTATCAAAGCACTGCTAATTCGGGGCAGGACTGGCAGATTCTCTTCGAGACAAATTCGTCTGCGGTCTCCTAAGTGAAGGAACACAGAAAAGGCTACTTTCTGAGAAAGATTTAACACTGGACAAGGCTTTCAGTGTGGCTGTATCATACGAAGCAGCAGCAAGAGGAGCTGCAGAGATACAGCAAAAGCCACAGGACTTCGGCACCCATGAAATGACATAGGGTTTCGAGAGATGTTATCGCTGCGGCAGATCCACCCATGACCAGAGGGACTGCTGGTTCAAGGACAAAGCATGCAGGCAATGCAGAAAGATGGGACACATTGCATGTGTATGCCGATCTGGAAACAAAAAATCCACTGACAGAAAAAAAATCAATAAGGAAAAGTACAGAAAGGTACAAATGATGACGGACAGTAGCTCCAAAGACCAGAAGAGCGATAGCGACTCCGGAAACAAGAGACTAAGCTGTCTCAAATTACATAATGTAATTGCCAAAGAAGATTACCAGACCATTTGGGTTACCCTCACGATAGCGGGGTCCCCAGTTAAAATGGAGCTAGATACAGGATCAGCTCTGACCATCATAAGTTGACGGGATTACGAGCGGCTATTTCCGCATATACCTTTGAAAGACACATCCATTATCTTGAAGACATATACGGGGCAGAAAGTATACCCCAGAGGGAAAATAAGGGTGCCTGTTGTATACAACGGCAAGGAAATACAGAAGTTGTATTTATACGTTCTGCAAAATGGTGGTCCACCGCTGTTGGGACGTGAATGGATCAGGAAGATACGTTTAGACTGGCACTCCATTCAGGCACTGACGGTGACCAGTAAGAAAAAAAATGATGATGACGTCATACCTGAACGATTAAAAGACATCTTGGCCAATGCCAAAGAAATGTTTCAACAGGAACTAGGAACCTTGAAAGGCGTCACCGCCTCAATAAAAGTGAAAGATGCGGCAATCCCCAAGTTTTTTAAGGCAAGGCCGGTGCCATGCGCAATTCGTCCAGCAGTCGAGGCAGAGCTGGAGAATTTGGAAAAGGCAGGCGTGTTATCCAAGATAGATTGGAGGGAGTGGGCAACACCCATCGTCCCGGTCATGAAGAAAACGTTGAATAATGATAAATCTGAAGAACAGAGAAAAATTCGCATCTGTGGGGACTTTAAGGTGACTGTAAACCCGATCCTTCACATGGTACAGTATCCTCTTCCGAGGATAGAAGATATTTTTGCCTCACTGTCCGGAGGGAAATGTTTCATCAAAATTGACTTGGCGCAGGCATATCTACAAATGGAGGTTGAAGACCAGTACAATCGACTGGTTTTCGGAGTAGCATGAGCTCCAGCTATCTGGCAAAGAGCTATGAAGCAAGTCCTCCAAGGGATTCCGGGGACTCAATGCGACCTAGACAACACCCTTGTAACAGGAGAAAACGACAACGAGCACCTTGCCAATTTGGAGCAGGTGCTCACTAGGCTGAGAGAACGGGGCCTACGAGCAAATCGTCCCAAGTGCGAATTTTTCCAGAAACAAATATCATATTGTGGCCACATAAGAACATAAGAACATAAGAAATAGGAGCAGGAGTAGGCCAATCGGCCCCTCGAGCCTGCTCCGCCATTCAATAAGATCATGGCTGATCTGATCCTAACCGCCAATCCACTATCACAGAACCATCTCCTGAATCTAACAGAATTAGACACACGAAATAGGAGCAGGATCAGGCTACACGGCCCCTGGGCCCGCTCTGCTACCCACGTGGCCATGACCGATCCGAACCTAGACTCATGTCCAAATTCCTGCCCGCTCCCCGTAACCCTTAATTCCCTTTACTTCTAGGAAATTGTCTATTTCTGTTTTAAATTTATGTAATGATGTAGCTTCTACAGCTTTTTGGGGCAGCATATTCCATGGACCTACCACCCTCTGAGTGAAGTAGTTCCTCCTCATCTCAGTTTTGAAAGAGCAGCCCCTTATTCTAAGACTATGCCCCCTAGTTCTAGTTTCACCCATCATCGGGAACATCTTCCCCGCATCCACCCGATCCGACCCCTTCACAATCTTATATGTTTCAATAAGATCGCCTCTCATTCTTCTGAACTCCAATGAGTAGAGTCCCAATCTGCTCAACCTCTCCTCATATGTCCATCCCCTCATCCCCGGGATTAACCGAATGAACCTTCTTTGTACTGACTCGAGAGCAAGTATGTCCTTTCTTAAGTATGGACACCAAAACTGTACGCAGTATTCCAGGTGCGACCTCACCAATACCTTGTACAACTGAAGCAATACCTCCCTATTTTTATATTCTATCCCCCTAGCGATGAAAGCCAACATTCCATTGGCCTTCTTAATCTCTTGCTGCACCTGCATACTAACCTTTTGAGTTTCGTGCACCAGGACCCCCAGACCCCTTTGTACTTCAGTACTTTCCAGTTTCTTGCCATTAAAATAATAACTTGCTCTACGATTTTTCCTGCCAAAGTGCATAACCTCACACTTTCCAGTATTGTATTCCATCTGCCAAATCTCTGCCCACTTACTTAGCCTGTCGATGTCCCCTTGCAGGTTTTTTATGTCCTCCTCACTCACTACTTTCCCTCCCATCTTAGTATCATCTGCAAACTTTGATATGTTACACTCGGTCCCCTCCTCCAAATCGTTAATATAGATTGTAAAGAGTTGGGGACCCAGCACTGACCCCTGCGGAACACCACTAGTTACTGATTGCCAGTCTGAGAATGAACCATTTATCCCAACTCTCTACCTTCTGTTAGATAGCCAATCCTCTATCCATGCCAGAATATTACTCCCAATCCCGTGATTTTTTATCTTAAGCAATAATCTTTTGTGTGGCACCTTGTCAAATGCCTTTTGGAAGTCTAAATACACTACGTCCACTGGTTCCCCTTTATCCACCCTATACGTTACTTCCTCAAAGAACTCCAGCAAATTTGTCAAACATGACTTCCCCTTCATAAAACCATGCTGGCTTTGTCCTATTAAATTATGATTATCCAAATGTCCTGTTACTGTCTCCTTAATAATGGACTCCAAAATTTTACCTACCACAGATGTTAGGCTAACCGGTCTATAGTTTCCAGCCTTCTGTCTACTGCCCTTTTTAAATAAGAGTGTTACATTAGCAGTTTTCCAGTCTGCCGGGACCTTTGCCGAGTCCAGGGAGTTTTGGAAAATTATTACCAATGCATGCACAATCCCTACCGCCACTTCCCTCAAGACCCCAGGATGGAAGCCATCGGGTCCAGGTGATTTATCCGCCTTGAGTCCCATTATTTTACCGAGTACCACTTCCTTAGTGATTTTGATCGTGTTTAGCTCCTCCCCCCCTTTAGCCCCCTGTTTGTCCAGTGTTGGGATATTCTTAGTGTCTTCTACTGTAAAGACTGATGTAAAATATTCATTCAGTGTTTTTGCCATCTCCATATTTCCCACCATTAATTTCCCGGTCTCATCCTCTAAGGGACCAACATTTACTTTAGCCACCCTTTTTCTTTTTATATAAGTATAAAAACTCTTACTATCTGTTTTTATATTTTTTGCTAATTTACTTTCATAATCTATCTTCCCTTTCTTAATCAATCTTTTTGTTATTTTTTGCTGTCTTTTAAAGTTTTCCCAATCCTCTATCCTCCCACTAGATTTGGCTACCTTATATGCCCTTGTTTTTAGTCGAATACGATCCTTAATTTCTTTACTTAGCCACGGATGGCTGTCTTTTCTTTTACACCCTTTTCTTCTCAGTGGAATATATATTTTTTGGAAGTTGTAAAATAACTCCTTGAATGTACACCACTGATCATGTATCGTCTTACCCTTTAATCTATTTTCCCAATCCACTCTACTCAATTCCGCTCTCATACCTTCATAGTCTCCTTTATTCAAGCTTAGCACGCTTGTTTGAGATCCAACCTTCTCACCCTCTAATTGAATATGGAATTCAACCATGTTATGGTCACTCATTCCAAGGGGATCCTTTACTAGGACATTTTTAATTAATCCCGTCTCGTTACACAGGACCAGATCTAAAGTTGCTTGCCCCCTGGTCGGTTCAGTTACATACTGCTCAAGAAACCCATCCCTAATACACTCAATGAACTCATCCTCAGGGCTGCTCTGCCCAATTTGATTTGTCCAATTAATATGATAGTTGAAATCCCCCATAATTATAGATGTTCCCTTATTACAAGCCTCAACTATTTCCTGATTGATACTCCGTCCAACAGAGTTGCCACTGTTCGGAGGCCTATAGACTACGCCCACTAGTGTTTTTTTCCCCTTATTATTCCTTACCTCCACCCAAACTTTTTCATTATCCTGATCTTTTGACCCAATATCATTTCTCTGTATTACAGTGATTCCTTCCTTTATTAACATAGCCACCCCACCTCCCCTTCCTTCCTGCCTGTCCTTCCTGATCATTAAATAACCTGGTATGTTTAATTCCCAGGCATTGTCACCCTGCAGCCATGTTTCTGTAATGGCCACAAGATCCTACCCATATGTAGTTATTTGTGCCATTAACTCATCTATTTTGTTACGAATGCTACGTGCATTCAGATAGAGAACTTTCAAAGATGTTTTGTGACACTTAGTTCCTGCTTTTGCCCTTTTTATTACTTTACCTTTTACTCCATACCTTCTGCCCCTTCCTGACACGCTCTGGTTTTTAATTTCCCCACTGCTATCTAAGTCTATTACCTTCTCTGTTGTCATTTTTATTATTTGCTCTCTCGGAACCTCCCCCCCACTAGTTAGTTTAAAGCCCTCTCTACAGCCCTAGTTATATGATCCGCCAGGACTCTAGTCACAGCACTGGCCAAGTGAAGCCCGTCCCAACGGAACAGCTCCCTCCTGCCCCAGTACTGGTGCCAGTGTCCCAGGAAGCAAAACCCATTTCTCCCACACCAGTCTTTGAGCCACGCATTTAACTCTCTAATTTTATTTGTCCTAGCCAAATTCGCTCGTGGCTCAGGTAATAATCCAGAGATTAGTACCCTTGTGGTAGGGTTGAGGAAGGGTTGCATAAGTCACCTGAAAAAATTGAAGCGGTCATAAAAGCCCCAGCACCTGAAAATGTCTCACAATTAAGGTCGTTCCTGGGATTGATAAATTACTATCATAAATTTTTACCGAACTTGTCAACTGTTCTGCACCCTCTTAACGAACTGCTACAAACGGGAGTAATTTGGAAATGGAGCGAAGACTGTAAACGTGCCTTCCATAAATGCAAAGGCTTGATCACGTCCAAGGAAGTTTTGGCTCATTACACCCCATCACTGCCAATCAGACTGGCGTGCGATGCATCCCCTTACGGCGTAGGAGCGGTGTTATTGCTCATTTGGCGGGAAATACCATTTTTTCAAAAGTCGACCTTGTCCGTGGCTACCACCAGGTCCCCGTGCACCCGCAAGACGTCCCAAAAACGGCAGTCATCACCCCATTAGGCCTGTTTGAATTTCTGCGGATGCCGTTTGGATTGAAGAACGCTGCACAGGCTTTCCAGCGCTTGATGGACTCCGTGCTTCGGGAACTCAAGTTTCTGTTCATCTACCTCGACGACATCCTCATCACCAGCCCTAATAAAAAGGAGCACATCTGCCATTTACGTACCCTCCTTAGACTCCTCAGTCAACATGGCTTGATCATCAACCCGGCCAAGTGCCAGTTCGGCCTGCAGCAGATTGATTTCTTAGGCCATCGCATCACATCGAACGGCGCAATTCCCCTGCAAACGAAGGTGGAGGCAGTTACTTCGTTCCCGCGCCCGCAGACTGTCAAGGCCCTGCAGGAGTTCCTCGGGATGGTAAATTTTTATCACCGTTTCGTCCCTAATGCAGCTCTGCTCATGCAGCCCCTGTACGAGGCCCTCAAGGGCAAGTCCGGCAAGGATCCGATTAGCTGGACGGTCGACATGGACCGGGCGTTCGTCGACACAAAAGGCGCCTTAGCCAATGCAACCATGCTGGCGCACCCACTGCCAGGTGCCACCATCGCCCTTACCACCGACGTGTCAGACTACGCCATCGGCGCAGTGCAGGAACAGTGGGTGAATGAGACGTGGCAACCGCTGGCGTTTTTCAGCTGTCAACTACAGCGAAACGAACAGAAGTACAGCACGTTCGACCGGGAGTTGCTGGCCCTTTTTCTGGCCATCCGCCATTTCTGGTTCTTGCTAGAGGGCCGTCCGTTCACGGTTTTTGTGGACCATAAGCCACTAACGTTCGCTATGGCCAAGACCGCCGAATCGTTGTCAGCTCGGCAACAACATCAGTTGACGTTTATTTCAGAATTCACCACTGACATTCAGCATGTGTCCAGTAAAGACAACCTGGTGGCAGATTGCTTCTCCCGTGTGACCGTTCATGTAGTCCAGCTCGGCATCGACTATGCCCTCATGGCTGCGGATCAAGCCTCGGATCCTGAAGTCCAATCTTACAGAACCAACCCCTCTAGCCTCCAAGCGGCCGACGTCAAATTCCATGCTGCGGGCACTACGCTACTCTGCGACGTCTCCGTGGGAGATCCTCGCCCTATCGTGCCGGTCGCCTGGCGCCGAAAAGTTTTTGACGCCATACACGGGTTGTCGCACCCTGGCATGAAGGCCTCGCAACAGCTGATGTTGTCCAAATTCGTGTGGCGGGGCATGCACATGGATGTCCGCGACTGGGCCAACACCTGCGTGGTCTGCCAAAAGGCCAAGGTGCAGCGTCACGTCAAGGCTCCATTGGCCACTTTCGCTGTTCCGGAACGTAGGTTTGATCATGTGCATGTGGACCTGGTGGGGCCACTTCCGCCTTCGCACGGGTTTACTCATCTTCTTACAATGGTGGACCGCACCACTAGATGGCCTGAGGCGGTTCCTTTGTCATCCACCACTTCCGCAGACGTCGCCAGGGCATTCATCTCCGCTTCAGTCGCCCGTTTCGGGGTACCGGCGGACATCTCGTCTGATCGCGGGCCGCAGTTTTCTTCTGAGCTCTGGAACGCTGTGGCTCAGGGGCTCGGCGTCACGCTACAGTGCACCACTGCCTACCATCCACAGGCGAACGGCCTGTACGAGCGATTCCACAGGTCGTTCAAAGCCGCACTGCGAGCCAGCCTTCAAGGTGCGGGCTGGGTGGACAGGCTTCCATGGGTCCTTTTGGGTCTTCGTACGGCACCTAAAGAAGATCCTCACTCGTCCTCGGCGGAGCTCGTATTTGGCCAGCCGCTACGCGTACCAGGGGATTTCCTTTCGACTCCAACAGAGCCATGGTCCGCATTCCAGCAGCTCATCAGCCACCAGGAGGCAGCCAGAAGTTTCGCTCCAGTGCCTACATCGCATCACAGCTTGCAGAGCTCCCACGTCCCAGCTGAGCTGAAGGACGCCGACTATGTGTTTATCTGCCACAACGCTCATCGGGATCCGCTCAAACCCACTTACACTGGTCCTTTCCGCGTGATAGAGCCAGGAGACAAAACTTTTTCGGTTGATATCAGAGGTAAATCGGACCACATTTCGGTTGACCGGTTGAAGCCGGCTCACTTGGACCTTGACCGCCCAGTCGAGATCGCACAACCGCTGAAACGTGGCCGACCGCCCACATTCGCCGTGCCAGATCAAATGCAACCGCCCGCCAGCTCGCCCACCGTCCATCAGCTTCCACTTCAAGGCTACAGAAGTCGATCTGACAGGCTTGTCAGGCCTCCTCGCCATTTTACTTTTGCTGTTAAAGACAATTCTGGGGGGGCGCATGTGGCGGAGCACTAAGGGACTCCGATCAATTGTATATAATTCCCTTTAATAATATGTTAGCTACAGCCTGAGTCTGTATCTTTGTTTTCACTGTTTACATGTACAGAGCGCGATCACTTTAATAGCGCGGGTAAACGCGATGACGTCACGCCGTTCATCACGTGATCCCCACCGGCGGGAAAAACGTCATGACGTCATGACGCCATGACGTCATCCATGGGACCACCCAAGCAGTCCTCGTGGAGCCTCTGAACTGACTAGACCTATATTCGATGTTCTCCTGTAATTATCCGTTAAACTCTGTTTATTTGATCGCCTGAGTGGACCTCAGTCTTTTGATAGGAACTAGACATTCCTACACCAGCTTAATTTTAAGAGCCTCCTTAAAGGCACAATTAACATAAACTCGTCATGGTGATTAATTTGATCTGGGGGCATGGCCAGTTTTGTGGGCGGGGCCGGCTTCTAACGTAACGTTTTTTAAACCAACACAAAAGATTGCGGACACTCGATTTGCGCTGAATGTAACTTGCGCTTGAAATTCTGCGATTTTTTGCACTGGTTTAGTTGATTTTGGCCGAGTTTAGCGGAAAATCTACCCGCTAATGTTAGCAGAAATGGCTATGAAAAGAATAATTATACAGTGAGCACTTGCATCTGCCCAATTTGCAAATTTGTTCATTTTTCCTAATAGCTTCTGAGAAAACTCTACTGATTGCTGAACCTAGGCTTGTCTCATCTACATTCTGCTGTAGTTCACACTCATCACACTGTACCACTTATGTCAAGCACATAGAGATTACTGTAGGCGTATTATACTCTCAGTGATTCTGGTTCCAGAAGGATATGTAATCTTCCAAATGGGTATTAACATGAGTTTAGAAAATAAAACTACTTGCAAGAAAGATTCACATTTTGCAAGTCGCTGTTTATTTTGCATACCATTCAAATTTTAGTTGCAAGTTGCAGAAAACAAAATGCCATTTACATTAGCAAAAATGACCTAAAATGTGTAACCCAACAATGTTTAAAGCTCTAAGGGGGAGAAATTCAGTTGGTTGCGCCAATCATTAGCGCCTTAAGAGGGCGATAAGTGGGGCGCGAACCAGCTAGCGCCCGGGCGCAGCGATACCTGCGCCTCTCGTGAAATTGAGCGGACATTTAGCGGCGGCACTAAACCGCAACGCCCGCTCAGCTGCCCACGCAGATCCTGACGTCATTTCAGAGTGCAACATCCTTGGGGCGCCCTGGACCGGAAATTCAGTGGCGTCCCCCTCCTTTCCGCCTGTCGCTCCCAACGACAGGTTGACTGGAACGGTTTAAAGGGGGCTCTTCCTGGCTTCTTTGTGGTAGCCATTTTTGGACCACTCCTTCTGAGAGAGAGAGAGAGAGATTTGCAGAGAGACAAAGGGAGAGAGATTTCTGCATGAATCAGCGCTCGCTGAGGTACTTTTGGCTTCTGACCAGAACTTTGTAGTTGCTTTGCATTTTCACCGGCATAACTTTGAGTGGCCACATACTATGAGGGCTGCAATGGATGGGAACGTTGGGCTTCTCTATTACATTGAGAGGGCACAGAGATGCAGAGAGAGAGTGGCAATCATGGCCAGACGGAGGAGGGCCAACAGGCGTCGTCGGCACACGAGACCTTACGCTCCCAGGGTTTACCGCCAACAGTTCTCATACATCAATATGTCTGAGGAGCAGTGTTTTCGGAGGCTGCAATTCAGCAAGGAGGTGGTCACTGAGCTCTGCCACCTGCTTCAGCCAGATCTGCAGCCTCAACTGAGGAGTAGGACGTCTCTGTCGGTGGCAGTGAAGGTAACACTGGATCTCAACTTCTATGCCACCGGCTCCTTTCAATCCGCTACTGGGGACATTGCCAATATCTCCCAGTTCGCGGTGCATTGCTGCATCCTTCAAGTCACGAATGCCCTCTTTAAAAGGAGATGACAGTACATCTCCTTCCCCATGACCCCAGACAAGCAGCAACAGTGCGCAATCGGCTTTGCAAGAATAGCGGGCTTCCCCATGGTGCAGGGCGCCATTGACTGCACGCATGTGGCTTTGCGGGCACCGCAAGAGAATGCCGAGGATTTCCGCAACCGAAAGGGGTTCCATTCGTTGAACGTCCAGTTGGTCTGTGACCACAGACATCTGATACTCGCTGTCAATGCCCACTTTCCAGGCAGCAGCCACAATGCCTTCATCCTGCGCCAGACCTCTGTGGAAGACCTTTTCGAGGCCCCGGCTCACCCAGGAGGCTGGCTTCTCGGGGACAAGGGCTATCCTCTGTGCACCTGGCTGATGACCCCGCTCCGTTCGCCCAGCACCCCTGCTGAAGAACGATACAATGAGAGCCATCAAGCTACCAGGAACATCGTTGAGCACACAATCGGCGTGCTCAAGCAACGGTTCCGCTGTTTGGACCATTCCGGAGGAGCCCTTCAGTATTCACCTGAGCGAGTCTCCCACTTCGTTGTTGTGTGCTGCATGCTGCATAACCTGGCAATCCTCAGGACTCAGCCAAAGCCACCAGACATTGGAGCACCAGCAGAGGAGGAGGAGGAGGAGCAGCAGCACCAAGACGGGAGGGAGGCACAAAGTGCAAGGGCCGTCCGTCAGCGGCTTATAGCAAGTCGCTTCTAGGCCCCCTCTGAGGGAATGGTTTCTGCTATTCAAAGAACCTGAATGGAACCGTGCCGCAACCCCTAAGCCGGTCAAGGCAACAATTAGTTCAAAGAGCAAACATGCACATTCTGAATAAAGACACTTCTTTATTTAACAAACTGTATGCCCTTCCCGCATGACAAAGTAATAGAAAGAAACACCAAAAAAAAGTCAGTCACATAACTGGCTCTCACAACCTGGAGACAATGAACAAAACAGTAACAAAAATATGACCATGATCCTCGGCCTTTAATAAAACAATTAACAACATTTTGCCACACCTCCTACTTTTTGCCCATCGAGGGTGATCTGCTTCGCTTGCGAGATTGGCCCCTTCCCACCCTGCAGCTCCTCCGTAATGGGACCCCAGTGGATGCAGCAAGGCTGGGGGAAGGCTGCTGAGTGTCAGAAACTGAGACTGCAGATGCTCTTTAGGGACGGCCTGGACCAGATCTGGGCCTGGAGGGCCCGGCTGCTGACTGCTCCAACTCTGCATGGGCAGCACCAGTCTGTCCTACAGGTGGTGGCAGCTGCAATGGAGAAGTGACATTGCTGGCAGCAGGAATGCTGTCATCCTGAGAGAGGACAGCAACTCCCTGTTCGGCCGACACACTGGCACTCCCACCGGGCAGCACTGCAGCATGTGGAGCATTCTGCTGAAGCACAGATTGCTGGCCTGCTGCAGCGCGGTGAGGGCCCTGGGGAATCCTGCCCGATCCAGCGAGGGTGGCAGCAGTCAGTGCTCGTGTGGCCTCAATCTGCATCTGCATGAGACCAGCCACTGACTGCATTGCAGCACTTAGCACTTCACAGAATCACAGAATCACAGAAACCCCACAGTGCAGATAGAGGCCATTTCAGCCTATCGAGCCTGCACCGACACATATCCCACCCGATCCCCGTAACCCCTACACCAACACATATCCCACCCTATCCCCGTAACCCCACGTATTTAATCCCCCTAACACTAAGGGTCAATTTATCATAGCCAATCAACCTAACCTGCACATCTTTGGACTGTGGGAGGAAACCGGAGCACCCGGAGGAAACCCACGCAAACACGGGGAGAATGTGCAAACTCCACACAGACAGTCACCCGAGGCCGGATTCGAACCCGGGTCCCTGGCGCTGTGAGGCAACAGTGCTAACCACTATGCCACCGTGCTGCAGCCGCGTGGCAGCCGCCTGTGCTGCGCCGATGTCCTGGACAATCCTTGCCTGTGCTGCGCCGAAGTCCTGGAGACTCCTTGCCTGTGCTGCGCTGAAGTCCTGGACACTCCGTGCCTGTGACTCAATGGAATCTGGCATCATTGCCACTGCAGCCATGAGCTCAGTGTGCCTGTGCTCCGCCTGGGTGCTCATTTCAGCGAGGAGCCGCACCTCTTCCGCGCTCTCTGTAGCAGGACTCGAGGCCAGACTCTCCCTCCGGGGAGAAGGCCGCCGAGCTTCCCTACCCCCCTCGTGTTGCTACAGCCTGCTGGGCACCGGAGCTTCACTCTCCTCAGACCATTCCCCCCACCAGGGAAGATGTGTCCCCATTATGGCCATGGGCTGCCTCGGCTGAGGGTGGCACTGATGGTCCGGCTTCCTCCCCGTCGTCGCCTTCAGAATCACTCACAGTGGCAGCTTGAGGGCCCGCCTCCTCACCTGGTGAATCAGCATCTGAAAGCAGGGCGGTACAAGAGTGGCTTTAGCGTGAGGACAGGGTGGCAGCAAGGGAGGCATGAGTGCTGCAATGTGCTGATTTGGCTCGAAAGTGGCAAAGGATGCTGGTGTGAGGAACAAGTGGAAGGAGAGAGGTTAAAAAGGTGATGACCTTACCATTGCTGTCCATAATGGGGTCGGCATCTCCAGTGGCGACGGGGCCAATCATCCGGACTGCCATAATCCGTTGGACTTGCTGCTCCAGATCGATCAGGGCTTGAAGGTGAGGCCGGCCTCCCCCGGTCCGTTGCTGCTGCCTCCTATTATGCGCCAGCTTGCCCTGCAAGAGAAAGGACGGACTCTGAGTACAGTGTGCAGCCCTGACCTTGGCTGCACTGCCTCCCATGGTCAAATAGCCCTTACAGTGTGAAGCCCTGATCTTGGCTGCACTGCCTCCCATGGTCGAATAGCCCTTACAGAGTGCAGCCCTGATCTTTGCTGCACTGCCTCCCATGGTCGAATAGCCCTTATAGTGTGAAGCCCTGATCTTGGCTGCACTGCCTCCCATGGTCGAATAGCCCTTACAGTGTGCAGCCCTGATCTTGGCTGCACTGCCTCCCATGGTCGAATAGCCCTTACAGTGTGCAAAGTGCTGAATGTGCGTGTGAGTTTCCTGAAAGGGCCATAGGTGTTGGATGAGGGCTGGGCATTGGGGCTTTCAGGACCCTTTGGCCATAAAGTGAGGTCGACATGCAGGGATGAAGAGGATTCTGAAAAGGGCACACACCCTGACGGCCCGAGTGAGGTCGTTGAACTTCTTCCTGCATTGCACAGGGGTCCTAGGCACCATGCTGCTGGAGGTCACTTTGTGAGCCACCTCCCTCCAAGCTTTTTGATAGTCGCTGGGCAGTGGCCTCCTGCCACTGTCCGGGTACAGGAGAGATTGCCTGCGCTCTATCGCGCCAACAAGAGCCTCCAAGGCCCCCTCGCTGAACCGCTGCGCTCGCTCCCTGGCCCTCTCCATGGTCCTTGGCTTAAGTATGTGGTAACAGGTCTGTCCAGGCTGAGATTCAGGGTTCCGATGCGCAGGGTGTGGCTGCAATTCAAGATCGACCCTCCCCTTTAAGAGCTGACCGGCGCCAGCGTGTCTGTGTGCAATCGCTAACTGGCCGCACCTGCACTGCGCCTGCCCTCGGAGGTAGCGCCTCGCTCCTCCAGCTTAGCGCCTTAAGACAGTCGTGCAGCACCTGCTTTAGCGCTCCAAGCACCTCCTGGGGCAAAGGAGGCCAATTTAGCAGTAGGTGGCGATAATTTGCACCGGGCGCAAACTTTCACATCCGGCCGATACTTACGCCCCAAACGGGGCGATACCGAATTCCTCCCCCTAAGCCTGCTCTTGAATTCTTAACATTCTGCCTGATCCTCTATCCAGCCATTGATATTTTCCTATTGACTGTAATAAAATATTACCAATGTTTTAAAAACTGTATATAATTCCATTTTCTTCATTTATTTTTTATTTTCCTGTATGTCCCTCATTCTCTACCCAAAGGAAAAAGCAGATAACCCATTTCCAGGTCATTGACAATTCTGTTATACAACCAACCATTGTAAGTGCACCAAAGCAATGTTGATTGCTCTATCTGTTACTTTTTTTTTAATTTGTTTTTATGGGATTTGTGTGTTGCTGGCAAGGCCAGCATTTATTGCCCATCTCTAATGGTGGTGAGCCGCCTTCTTGAACTGCTGCAGTCCATGTGGTGAAGGTACTCCCACAGTGCTGTTAGGTAGGGAGCGCCAGGATTTTGACCCAGCGACGATGAAGGATCGGCAATATACTTCTAAGTCAGGATGGTGTGTGACTTGGAGGGGAACTTGGAGGTGGTGGTGTTCCCATGCATCTGCTGCCCTTGTCCTTCTAGGTGGAAGAGGTCACAGGTTTGGGAAGTGCTGCCGAAAAAGCCTTGGTGAGTTGCTGCAGTGCATCTTTTAGATGGTACACACTGCAGCCACAGTACGCTGGTGGTGGAGGGAGTGAATGTTTAAGGTGGTAGAGGGGGTGCCAATCAAGCGGGCTGCTTTGTCCTTGCTGTAAGGAAGTGCCTTTCCTAACCTCCCATCTGAGATTGAAATCTCATTGTGTGGAGAATTATGGCAGCAAATCCCACTTACTTTGTTGTTCATCACATATGTACACCAGTGGATTGCAACATCAAAAGGTTATTTTGCTGAACAAGTGTACAGTAATCCTTCCAGAGACTATCTACAATTTATTCCTTCTTAAACTCTTCCTCACTCATTTGATGTCCAGAGGGAAAGTACTCCCTGATCCTAAAGATTATGAAATGCTTCTGAATATTCATCTATCTTCACACCTCCACTATTCAGCACTGGCCTGCTTTCCTCCAGACATCATGTCTCACCACCCCAGCAGCACAGGAACCATTGCATCCCATGAAGCATTTGATTATTTCAGTCTATACTTATTCTTTTAACCACAAATCCCGTTCATAACAAGATATTCCGCTAATTTCTTTGTCAAGTATTAATTGATTCAACTTCAACCGTTTTTCCTACAGTCTGTTCCTTATATCCACTACTTGGAAGGGAAGAGTTTCTTCTAGTCTCAGTTGAAGCTTATTTTACGGGGTAGAAATTGGTTCTCATTGCGCTTGTTTTCCAGGACCAATTTTAGGGCACAATGTCCTGCGCCTAATTTGCACCTGTGTTACGACGTGCGTTGCTATACGATCTTTGCAGGCATCACCGATGGCCACCTAAATCAGGCGTTAGACCTCTTACATATGTTTAGGCCCCCCTTACAGAAATTGGTTTGGATTGAGTGGAGCAGGAGCCGAGCCTGCTTTTCTCAGGATTCCTAAGCAGTCTTTGGGGCCACCAAAAAGTAAGTTTGCTTTTTAAATGTTCCTGTGTAGCCAGGGGAGCAGCCAATCAATTCACTTATACCTTCCACAAGCGAATCACATAGGAGTGCTAGGTTAGGAATCACATATCTAAAACAATGCATGACCACCAAGTGTCAAACTCACTCGGGATTATTTTAACCTGGGGGGGGTCACAGTCCATTGACTTCACTGGAAAATACTATTGGGTGGGAAATAAAAGGGGCGGCCAATCTGATGCAGGGCACCAGGAGGGATAAGTTAAAAATTACACCCTTTGACATTATTCAAACACCGTTTCGCCAAACATATGATGCGTCACAAGGTGCTTTACAAAGAACCATAAGGGGAAACAATGGGAAGTTATACATGGAACTACATTTGTGTGGAAAGAGGTGACTTAACAAGATGTCTTAGCGATTAGTGCTGGAGTCATTGGTCTTCACAATTGGGAAATGGTGACAGAGAGAAAACTGCCTAACAAACTGGGAGTAGTTCCAGGTAACAGGGAACACGAAGACAAAAGACAGACCGATTAGGACGGATTAAGTGGCAAATATAATTTAATGTGGATAAATAGAAAGTACTGAGTTTGAGGAAGGTGAAGAAGCAGTGGGAATATTAATTAAATTGTACTACTTGATATCTAATGGCACACGGAAAATCATGACTAAGTGCAGACTTCAAGTCAAGGCAGGTTGGAGGGTGGAAAATAATTGGACCAGAGTTGAGGTAGGACTACAAAGAAAGGTGGTGAGAATAGGGTAGAGGGGAAAGGTTGATGCAGTTGAGGCAAGGTGGAGGTTGATAAGGTGGCATAAAAGGAGGTAGATTGAGGTTAGAGGGTGAAAGATGGTAGAGTATAGTGAAAGGGCAGACAAGGAGAATTAGAGGTCTTTGAGGGGGGAGAATCAATAATCGACAGATGCTGTCAGAGTGGGGTGAAGGCCAACGGAAACATCTGTAGTGTTGGGACCAGTAACACAAATACTTTAAGGGGGGAGGGGGGAGGGAGGAGGATAAGGGTAGGGGAGAGGAAATGGAGAGGAGAATCAGGGGGAGATAGGTGGAGGGGGAAAGAGATGGCCAGTGTGGAAAAGTTAGGAAATGGGGATAGGATGGGTGAAAGGGGACAGAGGGGAAGAGAATGAGGAGGGGGAAAGAGGATGGGATGGAGGATGAGGAGAGGGAAGAGATGGAGATGAGGACAGGGAGGGGGGAAGGAAGAGGAGGGGGAATAGGTCAGCTGAGGGGGAAAAGGACAGGCAGAGAGGTCAGAGAGAGGACAAAGAAGGGGGAGAAGGGCAAGGTGGCACTGCTAAAAATGGAACTGAGAAAAATGAATTCAATGATGATGGATGATTCATGAAATGAAAGCAGCCTTGCACAGAAATGGGAGAAATTGTGCCAAGTAAATAAACTAAAAATAAAGTTGTCAATGGGGATAAATCAATTACATAAATTGGAGAGAAATTTGACAATATTAGTCAAATAAAGGTATGGCATTAATAAATTGAAAGGGACCTTACACATCAGCAACATTTATTAAAATAAGGACTTGGGCTACAGCCAACAAAATTTAATGAAGATTGGGGCTTCACTGGGGGAAATTAATTAAATAAGGATTGGGGCTTCAGTCAACAAAATTAATTAATGATCAGAGCTTCACTAGGAAAAATTAATTCAAGAAAGAACTTGCATTTATATAGCACCTTTCATGACCTCAAGATATCCCAATGGCGCTTAATAGCCAATAAATTATTTTGAAGTGTAGTCACTGTCTTAATGTAGGGAAAAGTGGCAGCGAATGTGTGCATTGAAAAGCCCCACAAACAGCAATGCGATAAATGAGCCCATAATGTTTTTGGAGGTGTTGGCTGAGGTTTACTTGTTGGCCAGGACAACTTCCCTGCTCTTCTTAAAATAGAGCCATGGGATAGTTTACGTCCAGCTGATGGGGCAGACAGGGCCTCAGTTTAACATTTAATCTGAAAAACAGCAACTACGACAGTGCAGTACTCCCTCAAGTCATGCACTGCAATGTCAGCCTAAGCGCGGGGGCCTTGCAGGTTCTGGTTGGCGCGGTGGAGCGCAGGCGATCTATCCTGTACCCGGACAGTGGCAGGAGGCCGCTGCCCAATGACTATCGCAAAGCTTGGAGGGAGGTGGCTCACTGAGTGACCTCCAGCAGCATGGTGCCTAGGACCCCTGTGCAATGCAGGAAGAAGTTCAATGACCTCATTCGGGTCGTCAGAGTGAGTACCCTTTTCAGAATCCTCTTCATCCCTGCATGTCGACCTCACTTTATGGCCAAAGGGTCCTGAAAACCCCAATGCCCAGCCCTCATCCAACGACTATGGGCCTTTCATGAAACTCACACGCACATTCAGCACTTTACACACTGTAAGGGCTATTCCACCATGGGAGGCAGTGCAGCCAAGTTCAGGGCTTCACACTGTAAGGGCTATTCCACCATGGGAGGCAGTGCAGCCAAGATCAGGGCTTCAAACTGTAAGGGCTATTCCACCATGGGAGGCAGTGCAGCCAAGATCAGGGCTTCACACTGTACTCAGAGCCCGTCCTTTCTCTTGCAGGGCAAGCTGGCTCATAACAGGAGGCAGCAGCAATGGACTGGGGGAGGCCAGCCTCACCTTCAAGCCCTCACCGATCTGGAGCAGCGAGTCCAGTGGATTATGGCAGGCCAGATGATTGGCCCCGTCGCCACTGGGGATGCCGACCCCGTTATGGACAGCAATGGTAAGGTCATCACCTTTTTGACCTCTCTCCTTCCACTTGTGCCTCACACTAGCATCCTTTGCCACTATCGAACCAATAGAGTACATTGCAGCACTCATGCATCCTTCGCTGCCACCCTGTCCTCACGCTAAAGCCACTCTTGTACCTCCCTGCTTTCAGATGCTGATTCGCCAGGTGAGGAGGCAGGCCCTCAAGCTGCCACTGTGAGTGACTCTGAAGGCGACGACGAGGAGGAAGCCGGACTATCAGTGCCACCCTCAGCCGAGGCAGCCCATGGCCATAATGGGGACACGTCTTCCCTGGGGGGGAGCATGGGGGAATGGTCTGAGGAGGGTGAAGCTCCGGGGCTGGCCAGCGGGCTGCAGCAACGCGGGGGAGGTAGGGAAGCTCGGCGGCCTTCTCCGCGGAGGGAGAGTCTGGCCTCGAGTCCTGCTACAGTGAGCGCAGAAGAGGTGCGGCTCCTCGCTGAAATGAGCGCCCAGGCAGAGCACAGGCACATGGAGCTCATGGCTGCAGTGGCAAGGATGCCCGAATCCATTGAGTCACTGGCAAGGTCCAGGACTTCGGCACAGCACAGGCAAGGAGTCTGCAGGACTTTGGTGCAGCACAGGCGGCTTCCACGCAAATGCTTAGTGGTGCAATGCAGTCAGTGGCTGGTCTGATGCAGACGCAGATTGAGGCCATACGAGCACTGACTGCTGCCACCCTCGCTGGATCGGGCATGAATCGCCGGGGCCCTCGCCGCGCCACAGCAGGGCAGCAGTCTGTGCTTCATCAGATTGCTCTGCATGCTGCAGTGCTGCCCCATGGGAGTGCCAGTGTATTGTCTGACCAGGGAGTTACTGTCCTCTGTCAGGTTGACAGCATTCCTGCTGCCAACACTGTCACTTCTCCACTGCAGCTGCCTTCACCTGTAGGACAGACTGCTGCCGCCGATGCAGAGTTGGAGCAGTCAGCAGCCGGGCCCTCCAGGCCCAGACCTGGTCCAGGCCGTCCCTCAAGGGCATCTGCAGTCTCAGTTTCTGACACTCAGCAGTCTTCCCCCAGCCTTGCTGCATCCACTGGGCTCCCATTGCGGAGGAGCTGCAGGGCGGGAAGGGGCCAATCTCGCAAGCGAAGCAGATCACCCTCGAAGGGCAAAAAGTAAGAGGTGTGGCAAAATGCTGTTAAATGTTTTATTGAAGGCCGAGGATCGTGGTCATTTTTTGGTTACTGTTTTGTTCATTGTCTCCAGGTTGTGAGAGCCAGTTATGTGTCTGACTGCTTTCTTTGGGGTTTCTCTCTATTTCTTTGTCATGCGGGAAGGACACACAGTTTGTTAAATAAAGAAGTGTCTTTATTCAGAATGTGCATGTTTGCTCTTTGAACTATTTGTTGCCTTGTCCGGCTTAGGGGTTGCGGCACGGTTCCATTCATGTTCTTTGAATGGCAGAAGCCATTCCCTCAGAGGGGGCCTTGAACCGACTTGCTATAAACAGCTGACGGACAGCCCTTGCACTTTGTGCCTCCCTCCCGTCTTGGTGCTCCTCCTCCTCCTCCTCCTCCTCCTCATCCTCTGCTTGTGCTCCAATGTCTGGTGGCAGTGGCTGAGTCCTGAGGATTGCCAGGTTATGCAGCATGCAGCACACAACAACGAAATGGGAGACTCGCTCAGGTGAGTACTGAAGGGCTCCTCCGGAATGGTCCAGACAGTGGAACCGTTGCTTGAGCACACCGATTGTGTGCTCAATTATGTTCCTGGTCGCTTGATGGCTCTCATTGTATCGTTCTTCAGCAGGGGTGCTGGGTGCACGGAACGGGGTCATCAGCCAGGTGCACAGAGGATAGCCCTTGTCCCCGAGAAGCCAGCGTCCTGGGTGAGCGGGGGCCTCGAAAAGGTCTGCCACAGAAGTCTGGCGCAGGAGGCAGGCGTCGTGGTTGCTGCCTGGAAAGTGGGCATTGACAGCGACTATCAGCTGTCTGTGGTCACAGGCCAACTGGACATTCAACGAATGGAACCCCTTCCAGTTGCGGTAATCCTCGGCATTCTCTTGCGGCGCCCGCAAAGCCACATGCATGCAGTCAATGGCGCCCTGGACCATGGGGGAGCCCGCTATTCTTGCAAATCCCATTGCGTGCTCTTGCTGCTTGTCCGTGGTCATGGGGAAGGAAATGTACTGACGTCTCCTTTTAAAGAGGGCATTCGTGACTTGACGGATGCAGCAATGCACCGCGAACTGGGAGATATTGGCAATGTCCCCAGTAGCGGATTGAAAGGAGCCGGTGGCATAGAAGTTGAGAGCCACTGTGACCTTCACTGCCACCAACAGAGACGTCCTGCTCCTCAGTTGAGGCTGCAGAACTGGCTGAAGCAGGTGGCAGAGCTCAGTGACCACCTCCCTGCTGAATCGCAGCCTCCAAAAACACTGCTCCTCAGACATGTTGAGGTATGAGAACTGTTGGCGGAAAACCCTGGGACGGTAAAGTCTCATGTGCCGATGCCTGTTGGCCCTCCTCCGTCTGGCCATGATTGGCACTCTCTCTCGGCGTCTCTGTGCCCTCTCAATGTAATGGAGAAGCCCAATGTTCCCACCCATTGCAGCCCCCATAGTATGTGGCCACTCAAGGTTATGCCAGTGAAAAAGCAAACCAACTACAAGGTTCTGGTCAGAAGACAGAAGTACCTCTGCGAGCGCTGACTCAATGCAGAAAGCTCTCTCCCCTTGTCTCTCTGCAAATCTCTCTCTCTCACAGAAAAAGTGGCCAGGAAGAGCCCCCTTTAAATAGTACCCCCCCCCCAGCCCCACAGCGACTATGAACCGTTCCACTCAACCAGTCGTTGGGAGCGACAGGCGGAAAGGACGGGGGCGCCACTGAATTTACGGTTTGGGGCGCCCCAAGGGTGTTGCACCATGAAATGACGTCAGGATCTGCGCGCGCAGCTTAGCGGTCATTGCGATTTAGCGCCGCGGCTAAATGTCCGCTCAATTTCGCGAGAGGCGCAGGTCTCACCGCACCCGAGCGCTAGCCACCTCGCACCCCACTTATCGCCCTCTTAAGGCGCTAACGGGTGGTGCAACTAACTGAATTTCTCCCCCAAGGTGTCATATTAATTAAAGCTTCATTGGGGAGAGTTAATAAAACACTACCCAACCAGTGGGGATGCAAGAAGCTACACTGAGAACCAGTTTTACCCCTTTATCACCACTGGTCTATCTGGGGTAGTGGCAGCGGGCAACAGGGCTCCTGTACTGCAAGAATCATGAGCCAGGCAGGTGGGTGGTGAAGAATCAAGCAAGTGCAACTAAGCAGCCAGCAGTAGCAGGAGGCAGAATGGTCCACCAGTCATTTGACAAGCTCTGAGGTGGTGGGGGCAGGAGGAAGAAGCAGCAACAGCAATATTGTCATTAAACAGAAAGGGCTAGCAAGTGGAGTAGGCCCCACTAGCAGAACCCATGCTATTCAGCAACAATGGGAGCGGTGAAATAAGAAAACACAGATTTCTGTGGACCCCCAGATGAGTGCAATGACTTGCCTTGAAGGGATAATTACAAGTCCTAGCCCTTTTGGACTATCCCAGATCAGGTGTATTCCCCAGACGTTCACCCTCAACTTAAGTTAGAGATAGCCAAATTCTATAAGGCGCTTAAATGGGTCTAAAGGTTTAGGCTATCTCTCCCTAAAGGAAAGGAATGACTGACGATGTTACCGTCCTCCAGAAAGTACTTTTAATAAGTTGAACTAGACTATAACCTTCCGGATATTATGAGGGTCCGGAATATTCCCCCAGAATTCTGCAACTCCTTACAAAAGAGCGTACAGAATTTGGGTTCGCGAGTTTATTCAGAATTACTCTGTGAGACAATTCTAAAAATATATTGTTTTATTTAAGAGCCGACTTTCAGTTAACAGCTGTTGAATCAGTCGCAACTTTAACCATTCAAAATACAGGTAGCTTACTTTTCTTATTTCTCAGAGATCCTTATTCTCAAATCTTTACTTCGTTACATTTCTACATTTCTTACTTATTTCTAAATCCAGAACATCCACCAAAATCAATTACTTTGACTTCCTGAGACTCATAGTTAAAGACTTACAGAGATGCCTCTGAAGAGTTGAGAAATGCTTTGCCTGTTCAGCAAGTTCTGCCTTTCTGTTGAAATGGTCTATGTTTTATACTCTTTTGGCAGTGGTTTCTTCTTTGAAGTTCTCTGCTTATGTCAGCTAATTGTCTTTATTGATACCTCTTTTGAATGCTTTCTATCTTACTGTCAATTCAACTATTGCATGCATAATTATATCTCTACCTTTAGGTGTTCCAAAAACCATCATAAAAACAATGACAGCAATGATTTCTGTTTGATGTCATTCTTACAATATGCTTTCATTCAATTCTTAATATTGGCTTTACTGGTTTTTAGCAGACATTGTGACTCCATGCTGCTCCAAGTTTAATACAAACACAATGGAATTGCTTGGTGTCATCTAATGAAGTTATATCTTCAAAGTCTTCTTGTTGGTATCATATTTACTATATGTATAAATTAAAGACACTTTAACCAGAGTGGTTCATGCATTTCTGCTATCTCAATTGGTTGCATATTTAATCATGTTTCCTGTCTTCCAAGTTTAACATAAAACTATTTGACCAGCAGGTGTTTCTTTTACTTGATGTCATTCTTTCAAAGGCACTTGCCTCTTTTAATGTTTGTGTTTCTGTTTTATGTGTTAACTCTTAACACTTTAAACTGGGCATTTCCATTGTGTTTGTTGCAAACCGTAGACATAGAAACATAGAAACATAGAAGATAGGAGCAGGAGTAGGTCATTCGGCCCCTCGAGCCTGCTCCGCCATTCAATGAGATCATGGCTGATCATCCAAATTCAGTACCCTGTCCCTGCTTTCTCCCCATATCCAACTCCTTCTTGAATATATTTAATGAATTGGCCTCTACTGCTTTCTGTGGTAGAGAATTCCATAGGTTCACCACTCTCTGGGTGAAGAAATTCCTCCTCATTTCTGTCCTAAATGGCTTACCCCTTATCCTTAGACTGTGACCCCTGGTTCTGGACTCCCCGACCATCGGGAACATCCTTCCTGCTCTAGTCTGTCCAGTCCTGTCAGAATTTTATAAGATTCAATGAGATCCCCTCTCATTCTTCTAAACTCCAGCAAGTATAAGCCCAATTGACCCAATCTCTCCTCATACGTCATTCCTGCCATCCCAGGTATCAGCCTGGTGAATCTTCGCTGAACTCCTTCCATGGCAAGAACATCCTTCCTCAGATAAGGCGACCAAAACTGTACATAATACTCAAAATGTGGTCTCACCAAGGCCCTGTACAACTGTAGCAAGACATCCTTGTTCCTGTACTCAAACCCTCTCGCTACGAAGGCCAACATACCATTTGCCTTCTTAACCGCCTGCTGCACCTGCATGCTTACCTTCAGCGACTGGTGCACAAGGACACCCAGGTCTCGTTGCACTTCCCCTTCTCCCAATCTATTGCCATTCAGATAATAATCTGCCTTCCTGTTTTTGACACCAAAGTGGATAACCTTGCATTTATCCACATTATATTGCATCTGCCATGCTTCTGCCCAATCACCCAACCTGTCCAAATCATCCTGGAGTTTCTGGGCATCCTCCTCACAGCACACACGCCCACCCAGCTTTCGGAAGCACCAATGGTTTGCTTCAATCTTTCATTGTTTTAGTATTTTTAACTAATTCTCATTTCAAAGCTTGTTTACAACTTTGTTATCAACTGATCTTTATCTCAGAAACCTGTATTTCTGTTTACAGCCTGTGTCTCTGAGGCTTTAGATTTTTAAACCCAGTATATTCTGTATTAATAATACAGGAAACTCTCTTTTTACCGGCACCTAAATAACCAGAAATCTCTCTTAACCGGCAAAATTCAAGAGTAGGTTCAGGTAAGTTTTACTTCACATTAGTGGCCGTGTAACCGGGGTTCCTGGATCTGCGGCCGTGTAACCAGGGTTCCTGCCCCTGTTGCCATGCAACAGGGTCGCCTGAATCTGTGGCCATGTAACTGGGGTTCCTGCACCTGTTGCCATGCAACAGGGACGCCTGGATCTGTGGCCGTGTACGGGGCTCTCGTACCTTAGTAAGTATACCTCTCTGTAACCTGGACTTTTTGATCAACCGGCACCACGCCGGTCCCACATGTGCCGGATAAAAAAGAGTTTCCTGTATCAGTATTCTGTTCATATTATGGTGTATCTGCCTGAAACATGGCTTATTCCCTCACAGCCTTCACTTACCTTTAGCAAGATGGCCACTGTTCTTCAGAAAATTTACTGCTATAGTACCGCCCTGTGTCCAGTGTTAAGTACTGCAGCTAGAATTGACATAAAGGGCTTGCGTTCAGTTGATTTGTCAAAGAACAGAACACAGGAAAGGGATTTGGGACTACTGGTGGTTGGATCACTAATACAGTGCATGATGTAGCAGAAGAGAACAAAAAGTTTCTATGGATGTATAGTAGAGAAATGTAGAACAGGTCCCAGGAAGTAACACTGAGCTAGTATATGCCATAGGAACATGAGTAGGCTATTCAGCCCCTCGAGCCTGTTCCACCATTCAATGAGGTCATGGTTGATCTACGACCTAACTGCATATACCCACCTTTGCCCCATATCCCTTAAAACCTTTGGTTAACAGAAAGCTATCAATCTCTGATTTAAAATTAACAATTGATCCAGCATCAATTGCCGTTTGCGGAAGAGAGTTCCAAACTTCTACCACCCTTTGTGTGTAGTAGTGTTTCCTAATTTCCCTTCTGAAAGGTCTGGATCTAATTTTTAGACTATGCCCCCTAGTCCTAGAATCCTCAACCAGTGGAAATAGTTTCTCTCTATCTACCCTATCTGTTCCCCCATAATATCTTGAAAACTTTGATTAGATCACTCCTTAACCTTCCAAATTCTAGGGAATATAAACCTAACTTGTGTAATCTCTCCTCATAACTTAACCCTTGAAGTCCGGGTATCATTCTGGTAAACCTACGCTGCACTCCCTCCAATATAGGCCAATATATCCTTCCTAAGGTGTGGTGCCCAGAACTGCTCACAGTACTCCAGGTGTGGTCTAACCAGGGCTTTGTATAGCTGCAGCATAACTTCTACCCCCTTGTATTCTAGTCCTCTAGATATAAAGGCCAGCATTCCATTAGCCTTTTTGATTATTTTCTGTACCTGTTCATGACAATTTAATGATCTATGTACCTGGACCCCCAAGTCTCTTTAGCCCGCCACTGTTTTTAGCTTTTCACCATCTATCCTTTTTAAGTCCAAAGTGGATGACCTCACATTTGTTTACATTGAAATCCATTTGCCACAGTTTTGCCCATTCACTTAATCTATCAATATTCTTTTGTAATTGTATGCTTTCATCTACACAGCCTACAATGCCGCCTATCTTTGTGTCATCGGCAAATTTATATGACTTTCTATGCCATCATCTAAATCGTTAATAAATATTGTGAATAGCTGAGGCCCCAACACAGATCCCTGCGGAACACCACTAATCACATCCTGCCAATTGGAGTACCTGCCTATTATCCCTACTCTCTGTCTCCTGCCGCTCAGCCAATTTCCTAACCTGGTCAATAATTTCCCCTCAATTGCCATTGGTTCTTGAATATTGTATACAGTTCTGATTGCTGTATACAGTAAAGATATTGTGACTTTGTAGAAAATACATTAATGGGTGACTAAATTGCTGGAGAAGAACATGGAAATTTGGATTGTTTATGCTGGAGAAAAGAAGGTTTAAGAAAGATCCTATTGAAGTATATAAGATTCTGAGGCATGTAGACAAACTGAAACTTGTTTGGTATAATTTGATACAGTCACAAACTCTACAAGAAAGGGTTAAGAATTGAATCTGAGAAGAGGAAAAGTTAACAGTTTAAATTTACTTCCTGTACACAGAAGATAGTGATTGTGTGAATGGACTGTCTGGGGAGGCAGTGGAGGTGTATTGGCTCAATAAATTCAATAGAGATATGCATCGACATTTGACAAGGGAAGTGATTGAGGGATATGAAAATTAAAGGTGGGATTTTTAGCATTGTAGAGTGCATGGGTTTAGGTGCAAGTGGGGGTTAAATTCAGTGAAAATGTCAGCGTGTCCGGAAGCTGGCTCCAACACACCAACTTCTGGATTTAACTCAGGTGCATTTGGCGTCATGTCCATAATCCCCTCCGGAGAGGCACGTTAGTGATTTGAATATTTGACTGAGTGCATTCCAACAAAATTTTAGCCGGCATTTAAATTTAACAGCAGATACACAGGTTTCCCAGGCTTACTGAAACTCACCATTGAAACCAAGGCGAGAAGACTGAAAGGCAATTCATGGGGCTCATTAAAAGTCAGGCATACAACAGCAATAAATAGTCAGTGCTCAGAGCTGCTTTCTTGCCTCCCACTTGGGGAAGGGTATGTTGAGAGGAGAGCAGCAGGAGGCACTACCCGCATAATAAGGTCTAGAGGAAAAGGTTCAGCTTCCTTAACCTCTCAAAAGAGCAGTGCTTCTGGAGGCTGAGGTTGTCACATCAGGTGGTGGCAGATATCTGCAGCCTCCTAGAAGAAGACTTGCTCTCTGCTGGGCCTGCTGGTCACGCATTGCCAGTGGCTGTGAAAGTGACCACCGACTTACATTCCTCCGGATCCTCCCAGGGTGCTACTGGAGAGATGTTCAGGGTCTCCCAGTCAGCTGCACATAAATGCATATGGCAGGTCACTGGTGGCTTGTTTGCCAAGGCCGGCAATTATGTCGATTTCGCCTGTGACGACACCTGTCAGAATGAGCAGGCGCTGGGGCCTGCATCTCTGGCTGGCTTCTCACAGGTGCAGGGCATCGTCGACTGCTCACATGTGGCAATCCGCGCACCCCCAGAACAACCAGGTGTATTCGTAACAGCAAGGGGTTCCATTCCATTAATGTTCAGCTGGTGTGCAACCACAAGAAAAGGATCATGCAGGTGTGTGCCGGATTCCCAAGGAGTTGCCATGATGCTTTCATCTTGCAGCAGTCCAAGCTCCCTGACCTCTTGGGACCTGCAAACAGACTTAAGGGGTGGCTGCTGGGAGACAAAGGATACCCCCTTCATATTTGGCTGATGACACCCGTGAGAAACCCAACCAGTGAAGCCCATGAGTGAGCTATATGACCACTAACTGTGTCATCGAGCAAACGATTGGCATGCTCAAGGTGTGGTACAGGTGCCTGGACAGATCTGGAAGAGCTCTTCAGTACTCACCAGCCAGGGTCTCCAGAATGGTCGTGGTGTGCTGTACTCTGCACAACATTGCATAACAGTGAGGATTGGAGCTGCAGGAGGAACAAGGAGCAGAGCACACATCGTCTGTGGAAGAAGGAAGAAGAGCAGGGGGAAGAAATCTCAACCAACTGCCTAGCTGGACCTACAGTAGTGCAAGTATCTGCGCTGGAGCATGGTAAGCATGAGTCCTGTTATGGTGCACCCTCAGAAGGAATCAGCTCCTCCGAGGATTCATCATCCGGGAGCTCCACTGACTGCTGCTGTACACATAAGGATGAGGGTATGTGGCAGTGGTGGATGGATAGATGGGGATGTGAGGAACTGTAAAGAAAGAGAACAATGGCTACACTTGCAAGGTAAGTGGGTGTGAGAAGTGATATAATGAATACGCTTGACAAGGCAGACTGGGGAAGGGGAGGTGAGGTGCACAACAGGATGTTGGTGAATGTGAACATAGGAATATAGGAACAGGAGTAGGCCATTGAGCCCCTCAAGCCTGTTCTGGCATTCAATGAGATCATGGCTGATCTGTGACCTAACTCCATATATCCAACTTTGGCCCATATTGCTTAATACCTTTGGTTAACAAAAAGGTATCAATCTCCGATTTAAAATTAACAATTGATCTAGCATCAATTGCCATTTGTGGAATAGAGTTCCAAATTTCTACCACCCTTTGTGTATAGAAGTGTTTCCTAATTTCGCTCCTGAAAGGTCTGGCTCTAATTTTTTAGGCTATGCCCCCTAGTCCTAGTATCCCCAACCAGTGGAAATAGTTTCTCTCTATCTACCCTATCTGTTCCCCTAAATATCTTGAAAACTTTGATCAGATCACCCCTTAACCTTGTAAATTCTAGGGAATACAACCCTAGTTTGTGTAATCTCTCCTCATAACTTAACTCTTCAAGTCTGGGTATCATTCTGGTAAACCTACGCTGCACTCCCTCCAAGGCCAATATATCCTTCCTAAGGTGTGGTGCCCAGAACTGCGCACAGTACTCCAGGTGTGGTTTAACCAGGGCTTTGTATAACTGCAGCATAACTTCTACCCTCTTGTATTCTAGCCCTCTAGATATAAAGGCCAGAATTCCATTAGACTTTTTGATTATTTTCTGTACCTGTTCATGACATTTTAATGATCTATGTACCTGGACCCTTAAGTCTCTTTGGACCTCCACTGTTTTTAGCTTTTCACCATTTAGAAAGTACCCTGTTCTATCCTTTTTAGGTCCAAAGTGGATGACCTCACATTTGCCTACATTGAAACCCATTTGCCACAGTTTTGCCCATTCACTTAATCTGTCGATATCCCTTTGTAATTTTATGCTTTCATCTACACTGTCTACAATGCTGCCTATCTTCGTGTCATCAGCAAATTTGGTAATACAGTATGACTTTCTATGCCATCATCTAAGTTGTTAATAAATATTATGAATAGTTGAGGCCCCATCACAGATCCCTGCCAATTTGAGTACCTACGCATTATTCCGACTGCCTGTCTCCTGCCGCTCAGCCAATTTCCTAAACAGGTCAAAAATTTGCCCTAAATTCCATGGGCTTCTACCTTAGTTGAGAGTCTCTTATGTGGGACTTTATCAAATGCCTTCTGGAAGTCCATATAAATAACATCCATAGACATGCCCCTGTCCACTATTTTAGTCACCTACTCAAAAAATCCAATCAGGTTTGTCAGGCATGACCTACGTTTCACAAATCAATGCTGGCTCTCTCTGATCAACTGAAAATTTGAGGTGTTCAGTCACCCTATCCTTAATTACAGACTCTAGCAATTTCCCGATAACAGATGTTAGGCTAACTGGTCTATAATTCCCTGGTTTCACTCTCTTGCCATTCTTAAATAGCGGAGTGAATTGTGCAATTTTCCAATCTAAAGGAACGGTTCCTGAATCAAGAGAACTTTGGAAAATTATAGTTAGGACATCTGCAATGTGCTCACCTACTTCCTTTAAAACCCTAAGATGGAAACCATCTGGTCCTGGGCAATTGTCACTCTTTAGTGCCATTATTTTACTTACGTTAATTTATTGAGCCCCTGATTCAATATTAGTTTCCTTGGGATTTCTGGCATGCTATCCTCTTCCTCTACTGTATTTCCTTATTATCATTGACAATATCACCGCTTTCAGTTTTTAAGGAGCCAACATTGCTCCTGACTACCCTCTTTTCCTAATATAATTGTAAAAATTCTTTGTGTTGATTTTGATATCCCTTGCAAGTTTCTTTTCATACTCCCTTTTTGTAGCTCTTATTGTCTGTTTTGTGACCCTTTGCTGTTCTTTGTATCATTCCCATTCACCAGGATCTGTGCTATTTTTTGCATTTTTGTATGCTTTTTCTTTTAGTTTTATGCTGTCCCTCATCCATGGCTATTTTTTTGCCAAATAGAACTCTTGCCACTCAGGGGTATAAACTGGTTCTGTATCACCTTGAATTCTTTCTTGAACACCTCCCACTGATCTTCTGTCATTTTACCCATTAACAGATTTGCCTAGTTTACTGTGGCTAGTCTCTGTCTCATCCTGTTGAAGTCGGCCTTACCCAAATCTAGAATCTTAGTAGTTGTTTTGCGTTTCTCTCTTTCAAATGCTACGTTAAACTCAATCATGTTATGATCGCTATTGGATAAATGTTCACGCAGTTAGGCTGTTAACTAAATCTGGCTCATTACTCATTACTAAATCTAATATGGCTTGCCCCCTTGTTGCCTCTAGGACATATTGTTGTAGAAAACTATTCCGGACCCACTCAAGAAATTCACTACCCATGCAACAGTACTCACCTTTCCTGACCTGGTTAGATCATTAAAACACTTCCTACACTGAATCCAGGACCGTGGCACAATACTCCTGCTGCTGAACTCCTTGGCCGCCAACAGCCACGCCTTCTTTGTTGCAACAGCAGGTTTCTTCCTCCTGATACTGGGGAAGAGTCCAACTCCTCACTGCCCCCAGCAGTGGTGCATCAAGCGATGCATCATTAAATCAAGGAACAGCCCTTGCATCCTGAATCCATGATGAAACATCTCCCTCTTTGACCAAACTAAAAATTCTGCCAAATTCCCTCTTTGGATTGGCCCTTTAAACACTCCAATTGTGATCGCATCATGCGGGTCCGCACCACACCTGCTGCCGCGCATTCGAGGCAAACCCGGAAGTAAAATTATAATTAGGTGGCTGTGCTAAAATACCACAAACTGACATGCTGAAAGTTCTTACAAGATTCCCACTTGATATCGCGCTCCCACCGTACACCCCCTACTCCCTCCGCGCACCCCCCCCCACTTCCAAATGCCCTCAGTTATTATCGGGGCCAAAGTGGTTTATCGTATTTATAGCTTTGAGAGCAGCCTGATGGAACATAATGGCCTTTGCAGAATGTATACAATTCCATGTTCCTATGAATGGTTGTGTACAGCAATAGTTAATATACCACATAAGTAATTATAATATATTCCAATAACTCATTGACTATTAAATACAGCATTTGGCTTTGCTCCTATTGCAAGTTGTGTTCTTGGGAGAGCAAGTAAACACTATTATATCAGTCTGTTGTTGGAAGTACGCAGAGAGTGAGTTAAATGTGTGTTTGTGCCAGGCAAAAGGCTGGCATGTTTCATTTATTATTTACTTACTTTAGTGTGAAATTTAATTAAGTATGCACTAATGAAACCTGTGTTATCAGTCATCTGAATTATGCAATCAGCTTTCTATCAAGGCCACTTGGTCTCTGTCGTGATATTTTTATTTTCTGTTGATGGTGGCACTGAGCCAAGGTACAAACACAAATGAATATGTTTATGCAGGCAGATGCAGTACTAGGATAATTAACTGGGCTGAATAATTATCTTGGTGAAATCCATTTTTTCTGACTTTCGATGTAGATAAGCTACTAGCAAACATGTTTATTTTCAAAATTATTTCTGTTTAAAATATTCTATTAATAGAAAACATACTATCATTATTCGACATATGTATTCCAGGAATGTTGAGGCCATACAACAACAGCCTGCATTTATATGACATCTTTACCGTACAAAATATCCCAAGGAACTTTACAGAGCGGTAGTAGTAGGAAAAACCAAACACCAAGCCAGTGGAGAGAATTTAGGAGGAATGATTAAAGGCTCCAGCAAAACAATGATTTTGAGTGGCTTTTAAAGGAGGAAAGAAAAGTCGAGTGGTTGAGAGGTTCAGGGAAGTAATTCCAGGCAGCAGGGCCTAGTCAGCTGAAAGCTCAGGCACCACAAGAAAACTGAATGTGCAAGAAGGAATGTAACTCTGGAGGAGGTTGAAGAGATAGGTTGGAGTGAAACCATATACAGTAGTGATTTGAAGATAAGGTTGAAAATTTTGAATTTAATGCACTGGGGGACAGAGAGCCAGTGTAGGTCTGTGAGGACGGGAGTGATGGGCAAGGAGGCGTTAGTGTAGGATCGGATATAGGCAGCTGCATTAAGAACAAGTTGGTATTTATGGAACATGGGCTAAAGAAGGTCAGCAAGAAGAGCATTGTAATAATCGAGATTGGAGGTGACTCAAAGGCATGGATAAGGTTTTCAATGGTAGAAGGGCGGAAGTAGAGGTGAAAATGGGAAATGCTACAGAGATGGAAATAAGAGGTGTTGGTGATTAAAAAGGACATAAGGCTGGATTTTGTCATTGGGGCGGGCTGGGATCGTGTCATCCGCTTTTCGTGTTATCCACCCGATTCCAAATAAATGTGGGAGATTGATGCGATTTTCACATAATTGGGCAATTGAGTTGCAGCATCTGGGAACCCATGGCCCAATAAGTTCTTTCAGTCTGAAACTCGCCTCCGATGACGTCATCATTGCTACTGCATTTAAGGTCTGCAAGAAGACTTGCTTCTTCTGCAGACTGCCACCTTTTGGGCTTTGCAGTGAGAGGGACCTGGAGGCAGAATGAGCAGCGGGAGACCTAAGTCTGCTCCCAGGTTTGATGACATAACATAAGAAGTAGGCGCAGGAGTAGGCCATACGGCCCCTCGGGCCTGCTCCGCCATTCAATAGGATCATGGCTGATCCGAATCTAGACTCACGTCCACTTCCCTGCCCTCTCCCCATAACCCCTAATTCCCTTATCTGCTAGGAAACTGTCTATCTCCATTTAAAATTTATTTAATGTTGCAGCTTCCACAGCTCTCTGGGGTAGCAAATTCCATAGATTTACTACCCTCTGAGTGAAGAAGTTTCTCCTCATCTCAGTTTTGAAAGGGCAGCCCCTTATTCTTAGATTATGCTCCCAGGTCTCACCCATCAGTGGAAACATCCTCCCCGCATCCACCCGATCAAGCCCCCTCACAATCTTATATGTTTCGATAAGATCGCCTCTCATTCTTCTGAACTCCAATGAGTAGAGTCCCAACCTACTCAACCTTTCCTCATACGTCAACCCCCTCATCTCCGGAATCAACCAAGTGAACCTTCTCTGAACCGCCTCGAGAGCAAGTATATCTTTTCTTAAATATGGAAACCAAAACTGCACGCAGTATTCCAGGTGTGGCCTCACCAATACCCTGTATAACTGCAGCAAGACTTCACTGTTTTTATACTCCATCCCCCTTGCAATAAAAGCCAAGATTCCATTGGCCTTCCTGATCACCTGCTGCACCTGCATACTAACTTTTTGTGTTTCATGCACCAGGACCCCCAGATCCCTTTGTACTGTAGCACTTTGCAGTTTCTGTCCATTTAGATAATAACTTGCTTTTTGATTTTTTCTGCCAAAGTGCATAACCTCACACTTTCCAACATTATATTGCATCTGCCAAATCTCTGCCCACTCACTTAGCCTGTCTATGTCCTTTTGCAGGTTTTTTATGTCATTCTCACTCATTGCTTTCCCTCCCATCTTTGTATCGTCAGCAAACTTGGATATGTTGCACTCGGTCCCTTCCTCCAAATCGTTAATATAGATTGTAAAGAGTTGGGGTCCCAGCACTGACCCCTGCGGAATACCACTAGTTACTGTAGTGTATGTACCTTTAAGAGCCCCTGTGTACTGTAATACCGGTAGTGACCACTCGGGTATATAAGCCTGTATAGTGTCTTGTATCTTTTAGTTCACCTCCAGACTTTGTTCAGTAAACACCTGTTAAACCAACTCCTGCATTCCGTGTCTCCATTAACACACGGATGCAACAGTGGTGATGAATTGGAAACGGACTTACCTGCAATTCGGCAGCACCTCAAGGAGATCGATTCCTCAGATGAAGGTCGAAGAAAAAAAACGAGAAAAAAAAACTGTGGTTTCAACAGCTAGCCGGGCTGGTGGCAGGTACTGCACTAATCCTTCCTGGTCGGCGGGCTGGGGCTCGATCGGGTGGCTCTGCAGCGGGGCCGAGCAGTGAGTCAGAAGGCGGAGCCAAACAGAGACAGAGGGTGGAGCACTCGGGAGACGGCCGGCGCTGCAAAGCAGGTCGGCGTTCGGACCAAGCAGAGGGAGGGAAAAGTCCCAGAGAGTCCGGCGGGAACGAGTCTCCAACTATTAAAAATATCTGTGTAAATAAAAACCGCGGAGAACAGCGGCAGCAGCGGGAAAGCGCGGGAGGCGCCATTTTTTTCTCGGCAGGGAAGAAAGGAAAGCGCGGGAGGCGCCATTTTTGATTTTCAGGATGCCTAAGACTGGCAATATTACTGCTTTCGATAGTGATATAGAGGATTGGACCACATATGTGGAAAGAGTGGAGGTATATTGCACAGCGAATGAAGTAGAGGATGATAAAAAGGCATCGGTACTTCTAAATCTGATGGGCGCAAGGACATACGGGCTGTTACGAAACTTAATCACTCTAGCCAAACCGATGGACAAGAATTTTAAGGAGATTGTTGATACCCTACAGGAGCACTTAAACCCAACACCGCTGCTGATAGCGGAACGATTCAAATTCTTCAGGAGGAATCAGCACAAGAATGAAAGTAACGCTGATTACCTCACCGAATTAAGAAAGCTGTCAAAGCTCTGCCAATTCGGGGCAGGACTGGCAGATTCTCTACGAGACAAATTCGTCTGCGGTCTCCTAAGTGAAGGAACACAGAAAAGGCTACTTTCTGAGAAAGATTTGACACTGGACAAGGCTTTCAGTGTGGCTGTATCATACGAAGCAGCAGCAAGAGGAGCTGCAGAGATACAGCAAAAGCCACAGGACTTCGGCACCCATGAAATGACACGGGGTTTCGAGAGATGTTATCGCTGCAGCAGATCCACCCATGACCAGAGGGACTGCTGGTTCAAGGACAAAGCATGCAGGCAATGCGGAAAGATGGGACACATTGCACGTGTATGCCGATCTGGAAACTAAAAATCCACTGACAGAAGAAAAATCAATAAGGAAAAGTACAGAAAGGTACAAATGATGACGGACAGTAGATCCGAAGACCAGAAGAGCGATAGCGACTCCGGAAACAAGAGACTAAGCTGTCTCAAATTACATAATGTAATTGCCAAAGAAGATTACCAGACCATTTGGGTTACCCTCACGATAGCGGGGTCCCCAGTTAAAATGGAGCTAGATACAGGATCAGCTCTGACCATCATAAGTCAACGGGATTACGAGCGGCTATTTCCGCATATACCTTTGAAAGACACATCCATTATCTTGAAGACATATACGGGGCAGAAAGTATACCCCAGAGGGAAAATAAGGGTGCCTGTTGTATACAACGGTAAGGAAATACAGAAGTTGTATTTATACGTTCTGCAAGATGGTGGTCCACCGCTGTTGGGACGTGAATGGATCAGGAAGATATGTTTAGACTGGCACTCCATTCAGGCACTGACGGTGACCAGTAAGAAAAAAAATGATGATGACGTCATACCTGAATGATTAAAAGACATCTTGGCCAACGCCAAAGACGTGTTTCAACAGGAACTAGGAACCTTGAAAGGCGTCACCGCCTCAATAAAAGTGGAAGATGCGGCAATTCCCATGTTTTTTAAGGCAAGGCCGGTGCCATACGCAATTCGTCCAGCAGTCGAGGCAGAGCTGGAGAATTTGGAAAAAGCAGGCGTGTTATCCAAGGTAGATTGGAGGGAGTGGGCAACACCCATTATCCCGGTCATGAAGAAAACGTTGAATAATGATAAATCTGAAGAACAGAGAAAAATTCGCATCTGTGGGGACTTCAAGGAGACTGTAAACCCGATCCTTCACACGGCACAGTATCCTCTTCCGAGGGTAGAAGATATTTTCGCCTCACTATCCGGAGGGAAACGTTTCACCAAAATTGACTTGGCACAGGCATATCTACAGATGGAGGTTGAGGAGGCCTCTAAGAAGTATCTCACGATAAACACACACAAAGGCCTGTACCAGTACAATCGACTGGTTTTCGGAGTAGCATCAGCTCCAGCTATCTGGCAAAGAGCTATGGAGCAAGTCCTGCAAGGGATTCCGGGGACTCAATGCTACCTAGACGACATCCTTGTAACAGGAGAAAACGACAACGAGCACCTTGCCAATTTGGAGCAGGTGCTCACTAGGCTGAGAGAATGGGGCCTACGAGCAAATCAGCCCAAGTGCGAATTTTTCCAGAAACAAATATCATATTGTGGCCATATAATTAACGAAGAAGGGTTGCATAAGTCACCTGAAAAAATTGAAGCGGTTATAAAAGCCCCAGCACCTGAAAATGTCTCACAACTAAGGTCGTTCCTGGGATTGATAAATTACTATCATAAATTTTTACCGAACTTGTCAACTGTTCTGCACCCTCTTAACGCACTGCTACAAACGGGAGTAATTTGGAAATGGAGCGAAGACTGTAAACGTGCCTTCCATAAATGCAAAGGCTTGATCACATCCAAGGAAGTGATGGCTCATTACAACCCATCACTGCCAATCAGACTGGCGTGCGATGCATCCCCTTACGGCATAGGAGCGGTATTATCGCATAGATTCCCTGATGGCTCGGAGCGGCCGATAGCTTTTGCGTCACGCTCATTGAACTCAGCTGAGCGTAACTATGCCCAGATCGACAGGGAAGCACTCAGCCTGGTGTGGGGAGTGAAGAAATTCAACCATTACCTACACGGACAAACATTTACCTTGTTGACTGACCATCAACCCCTCGTCTCCATATTCAACCCTAAAAAGGGCGTTCCCATTATGAGAGCGCAAAGGCTACAGAGGTGGTCCCTTTTCCTAGGGGCACACCAATATGAAATAGAATACAAAGGATCAAAACAGCATGGGAATGCTGACGGTTTATCACGCCTACCATTGCCAATGGTAGAAGAGGCACCTACAGTGGACCCAGTGGAGATGTTCCACTCAACCATAGTGGAATGTCTACCAGTAACAAATTCTACCATTGAAAAGGAAACGAGAAATGACCCGACTCTCTCATGAGTCTACGATTTAACGGTGAAGGGATGGCCAGCACATGGCGAACCACTGTTGCCAGCATTCTCGCAAAGAAGAGAACAGCTGTCAGTGTGCCGAGGAACCTTGATGTGTGGATCCAGAGTGGTGGTTCCACCCAAACTCCAGGATAAAGTGCTAAAGGAGCTTCACGAGGGGCATCTGGGTGGAGTGAAAATGAAGAACCTAGCCAGAGCGTTTGTGTGGCGGCCAGGTATCGATGGAGACATCGAAGAAATGACCAAGAGCTGTCTAGGATGCCAGAAGGTCCGAAACGCCCCACCACACGCCCCTCTACATCCATGGGAGTGGCCCTCATCTCCATGGCAAAGGGTACATATCGACTTTGCTGGTCCACTTATGGACTCAATGTTCTTAATCGCGGTTGATGCACACTCCAAGTGGCCGGAGGTAATAAAGATGTCCTCCACCACCACGGAAAAAACCATCACAGTATTGTTGTATCCGTGTGTTAATAGAGACACTGAAGACAGGAGTTGGTTTCACAGGTGTTTACTGAAGAAAGTCTTTAGGGGAACTAACTGATACAACATAATGTACAGGCTTATATAGCCCGAGTGGCCATTACCGGCATTACAGTACACAGGGGGCTCTTAAAGGCACATACACTACAATTCCTCCCCTTTTAGCCAACCAGTACATAGGGCTAGATTTTCAGTTGCTAGCGCCAGCAGTTAGCGCCTTAAGAGAAGTGATTTTCGGGCGCTATGCATGTAGCGCCCATGCGCAGCGCAGTTTGCGCCCCGCCCCAAATTAAGTTGCCCGTTAGCGCCGGCGCAAAGTTTAGCGCCCGGCCGGATGCGCGCGCAGAAAATGACGTCACATCCTTGTGCAACGCCCTTTGGCCGCCCCGATTCCAAACTTCAGTCAGACCGCCCCATTGTGCGGCTGGCGGCCGGAGCGTTTGGAAAAAGGAATGCAACACAACCAGCGCGGGCCCCGGGGGGCGCAAATTAAAGGGGACGTGCTCTCCAGTATAAAGGCCAGCCTTTTTTCAGAAAACACTCTTGTGCAACGCATTTCTGGAGACACAACAAGGAGGATAGCTAACTGGTTTCAAGCAGCAAGAGCCAGGTATTTTTGGACTCAGGCCAGAGCGCTGCAAGTGGCCTTTTGGAAATTAGAGTGTTTGCCAGGATTTGATGGGGGTTGCATGGGGTGCCAACGCGGAGCTGCAGCTCCATGTCCGTAGGGCTCGCAGACGCATTGTGAGAGGGGCAGCCCTGGCTAGAGGCAGAGGGGGCTACAGGCGTCGGCCACGTAGGCCTTACCCAGTCAGGCTATACTGCCAGCAGCGCTCCTACCTAAACATGAGTGCCGCGCGATGTGTTAAAAGGCTCCGATTCCGAAAGGAGGTGATTGCAGAGATCTGCCACCTGCTTCGCCGAGATCTGCGGCCAAAGCTCAGGTGCAGGACGTCTCTGTCGGTGGAAGTGAAGGTGACGGTGGCATTGAACTTCTATGCCACCGGCTCCTTCCAATACGCTGCTGGGGACATAGCAAACGTCTCCCAGTACGGCGCGCATCGCTGCATCCGCCAGGTGACCGAAGCACTGTTCAGAAGGAGAAGCCAATTCATCTCCTTCCCCATGGCCCTGGAGAGCCAGCATCAGCGCGCATTGGGATTTTCCAGACTCGGGGAATTCCCCTTGGTGCAGGGCGCCATTGACTGTACGCATGTGGCTTTGCGGGCCCCTCTGGAGCATGGCGAGCAGTATCGCAACAGGAAGGGCTACCATTCTCTGAATGTGCAGCTGGTGTGTGACCACAAGCAGCGCATCATGGCAGTCAATGCCAGCTTCCCAGGCAGCAGCCACGATGCCTTTATCCTGCGGCAGAGTACTGTGCATGACATGTTCCAGGCACAGCCTCCCCCAAGAGGATGGCTACTCGGGGACAAAGGCTATCCTTTGTGCACCTGGCTCATGACCCCGCTCTGCGTGCCCAGGACCGCTGCTGAAGAGGTCTACAACGAGAACCATCAAACCACCCGCAACATCATCGAGCAAACTATTGGGGTCCTCAAGCAGCGGTTCCGCTGCCTTGATCGCTCCGGAGGAGCTCTCCAGTATTCGCCGGACCGGGTCTCCCAATTTGTGGTGGTTTGCTGCATGCTACACAACCTGGCTATCCGCAGGACTCAGGCACTGCCACCTGACGTTGGACCAGCACCTCAGGAGGAGGAGCAGGAGGAGCATGAGGAGGAGGAGGAGGAGGAGCAGGAGTACGTTCCCAGGAGGGAGCAACCAGGGCCAAGGGCCGCACGACGCCACCTTATTACACGGTACTTCTAAGCCCCCTGTCAGGGAATGGCCAGGGGCCATGAGGGAAGATGAATGCAGCCGCTCCGCAAGCCCTCAGCCGACGAAGCCAACAAACACTAAGAAGAACAACCATGGAGACTGCATGAATAAAGATAATTATTTATTACACAAAAATGAAAAGCCCTTCCCACATGAATCCCCAAAAACAATAAACGGGCCCCACAAAAAGCCCAACAAACGACTCACTCCCACAAACTGGGGAGGAGTCACTCCACATTTCTTCAAACCGGGCCTCAACGTCGGCCTAACGCAAAAAATAAGCCCTCCAACAACACAACCATGGGCAAAATAAAGATGGCCACCGCCATATAAAAGGAAAGCTGGCCACACCCTCTACTGAGTGGCCCGCGAGGGCGAGACCTTGCCCAGCCTTTTGCCTCCCCTGCCCGGCCTGCTGCTCCTTCGCAAGCTCTGCCCAGTGGCTGCTGCGAGGCTGGGGGAAGGCGCCTGAGGCTCAGATGCCCTTCCGCCAGATGCCGCTGGGGGGCGGCCTACACGGCGTTTGGGCCTCGAGGGGCCGTCTGCTGAGTGGCGCACCTGAGCCTGGCCATCATCAGCTGCAGCCGCTTGCCCTTGATGCCCCAGTGGGGGAATGGCAGCGACGGATGGCGCAATGTGGGCCAGCTGGCGTCTGGGATGCGCTGGCTGGTGCTGTGGCGCGGTGGCACTCGGCCGGGCCCGCACTGCAGGATCCGCAACAATCAGCCGAGGGGCGGCTTGCTGGGATGGTCCAGCGCGGCGGCTGCCCTGGCGATGCCTGCCTGAGACAGCGCGTGTGGCAGCAGTGAGGGCCCCTGTTGTCCTGGCGTGCGCCCGCATCACATCCGCCAGGGTCTTGACGGCATCAGTCAGCATGCGGCCACTCGCGGCAGTTGCTGCCCCGAACTCGCGCACACTGGTCGCCAGCGACTCGATGGCCTCAGGCATGCGCCCCACCACGCTCATCATGAGCTCCGTGTGGCGCCGGTCCGAATCCTCGGCCATCTTATCCAGCTTCCGCACCTCCTCCGAGGTGAAGGTGTCCGGACTGGAGTCGCGACTCTCCCGCTGGGGAGGAGGGGGCCAAACTAGGGGACCCTTGCCACGTTGGTGGCGGCGAGTGTGCCGATCAGCAGCACTCCCCTCTGATCCTTCCCCCCTTTGGGGGGAAGGCCGCGGGCCATGCGCATGGCTCCTGGGTGGCTGGACGCCACTGGTCCCAGAAGCTGCATTGCCCTGCGACAGTTCCTCCAGGCACTCGTCCAGTGAGGAGGTGTCAAGCATTTCCTCCTCTCCTGCGGGACGTGACTGTTCCCCCGATGGTCCGGCTTGCTCCTCCTCCTCCTCCTACTCGGAGGTGCTGTCACTGGCAGCTTCAGGGTCCTGGTCGTCACCAGCTGAAAGCAGGAATGCACAAGAGTAGCTTCAGAGTGAGGAGACGGCGTCAGCGAGGGAGTTAGGACTGGTGGCATTCAGCGCATTGGTGGGACAGTGGCAAAGGAGGTAGCTCGGATGGGCCAGTGCGACGCGAGAGGGCCAAAAGGCGAGGTCCTTACCATTGCCGGGCAGTGGAGGGTCGGCTACTCCGGACGCTGTGGGGACGATCACACGGGCTCCCATGAGCACACACACGCGCTCCTCCAGCCGAGTGAGCTTCTGCAGCTTGGCGCGGCCACCCCTGGCACGGGCCTGGCGATTAAAGGCTACTTTAGCCTGCAAGAGAAAGGACGGGCTGTAAGTGCGCAGTGTAGCCCTGATGTAGTGTGCACTGCCTCCCATGGTGGAATGGCTTGGCCAGAGTGAAGCCCTGATGTAGTGTGCACTGCCTCCCATGGTGGAATAGCTTGGCCAGAGTGAAGCCCTGATGTAGTGTGCACTGCCTCCCATGGTGGAATAGCTTGGCCAGAGTGAAGCCCTGATGTAGTGTGCACTGCCTCCCATGGTGGAATAGCTTGGCCAGAGTGTAGAGTGCAGAATGGCCAATTGATGCTCATGACTGTCCCAATGCTGCTGGCTGAGGGCTGGCCAATAGGACTTTCAGCTCCCTTTGCCCATCATGTCAGGTGTACATGCAAGAATGAGGAGGAGACTGGAAAGGGTACTCACCCTGACAATCCTGGTCAGGTCGTTGTATTTTTTACGACATTGTTTGTGGGTCCTGGGGGCATCGCCGGTGAACGTCACCCTCTGGGCGATCTGCTTCCAGGCTTTGGTGTAGTCGTGGTGGGTTGGATTCCTCCCACTCTCTGGGAACAAGAACTTGCGCCTCACCTCCAGAGCTGTGACCATTATGTCCAGATCACCCTCTGAGAAGCGCAGGGCACGCTGACGGGCCTTCTCTGGCATTGCCATGACTCCCTGGGGCTGAGCAGCAGTGTTGAGGCCTCTTTGCAAGGCTGCAGTGTGCAGGGCGTGGCAGCAGACCAATTCGTCCCTTCCCCCTGTAAGAGCTGGTCGGCGCCACGGGGTCTGCTGTCAGTCCAAAAATGACCGCACCCGCGCTGCGCCCCGCCTGGGCGCTATCCCTCTGGACCGCCGGCTTAGCGCCTAAAGATAGTAGTGGAACGCCTCTTTTAGCGCCCCACCAACCTCTTAGGGCGAAGCCACTGAATTTCCGGCAACGGGGCGCTACTTTGGGGCGGGCGCTAACTTCGGGCGGGCGCTAAGGTTAGCGCCCCAAAACTGCCTATACTGAAAATCTAGCCCATAATATTTTAAGTAATCATTAATTACATGTTGCAAGAAAAATAATCTACACATTGCTGCAGTTAATTAATTATAAGTCAGTCTCTCTGGAGGCTTCCTGACTCAGTCCGAATAACGCCTCGGTGGTGTAGTAGTTTCTGGTGGTGTAGTAGGTTCTTTTGGCAAGGCTGATTCGGCTTGAATGCCAGTGTCGGGTTCATCGGATTCCAGTATCACAGGATAGGAGGTAGATATGGGTATCTCTACTTCATCATTAGGCGTATAGAGTTGTGGTGTAGGTTGTCCCTTTTCGGATGACTCTATGATTTGGTCAGCATGGCGCCTTATTATGCTTTTTCCGATGTCCACGGTATACATCAGCGGTCCTAGTCGTGTGCAGATAGTTCCAGGCTGCCATTTCTCGGTACGGTAGTCCCGGGCCAAAACTTGTTGACCTATCTGGAAGGTTCTAGTTGGCCTTTCATTCATGCCTTGAAATTGCCGGTTCTCCACGTCCCTTCTGATGTTTGGCTTGATCAAACCCAGCCGGCATTTTAGGCTTCTATTGAAGAACATCATGGTGGGAGTTTGGTTTGTAACCATATGTGTTGCATTCCTGTATGCAAACAAGAAGTTATCCACCTTGTGCTGAAGTTTTATGTCTTCATTACCCATGGCCTTTATGGCCTTCTTGAAGGTCTGGACAAACCTTTCAGCCAATCCATTGGTGGCGGGATGGTATGGGGCGGACGTGTAGTGCTTAACCCCGTTGTTTTTTAAGAACTTCCTGAATTCTTCGGACACAAATTGCGGTCCATTATCAGAACAGATCTGTTCAGGCAGCCCATTCCTGGCAAATATGGTCCTTAATACTGTGATGTTTTTTTCCGTGGTGGTGGAGGACATCTTTATTACCTCCGGCCACTTGGAGTGTGCATCAACCGCGACTAAGAACATTGAGTCCATAAATGGACCAGCAAAGTCGATGTGTACCCTTTGCCAGGGAGATGAGGGCCACTCCCATGGATGTAGAGGGGGTTGTGGTGGAGCGTTTTGGACCTTCTGGCATCCTAGGCAGCTCTTGGTCATTTCTTCGATGTCTCCATCGATACCTGGCCACCATACAAACGCCCTGGCTAGGTTCTTCATTTTCACTCCACCCAGATGCCCCTCATGAAGCTCCTTTATAACTTTATCCTGGAGTTTGGGTGGAATCACCACTCTGGATCCACACATCAAGGTTCCTCGGCACACTGACAGCTGTTCTCTTCTTTGCGAGAATGCTGGCAACAGTGGTTCGCCATGTGCTGGCCTTCCCTTCACTGTTAAATCATAGACTCGTGAGAGAGTCGGGTCATTTCTAGTTTCCCTTTCAATGGCAGAATTTGTTACTGGTAGACATTTGACTATGGTAGAGTGGAAAATCTCCACTGGGTCTACGGTAGGTGCTTCTGCTACCATTGGCAACGGTAGGCGCGATAAACCGTCAGCATTCCCATGCTGTTTTGATCCTTTGTATTCTATGTTATATTGGTGTGCCCCTAGAAAAAGGGACCACCTCTGTAGCCTTTGCGCTGTCATAATGGGAACACCCTTTTTAGGGTTGAATATGGAGATGAGGGGTTGATGGTCAGTCAACAAGGTAAATTTTTGTCCGTGTAGGTAATGGTTGAATTTCTTCACTCCCCATACCAGGCTGAGTGCTTCCCTGTCGATTTGGGCATAGTTACGCTCAGCTGAGTTCAATGAGCGTGACGCAAAAGCTATCGGCCGTTCCGAGCCATCAGGGAATTTATGCGATAATACTGCTCCTACGCCGTAAGGGGATGCATCGCACGCCAGTCTGATTGGCAGTGATGGGTTGTAATGAGCCAAAACTTCTTTGGACGTGATTAAGTCTTTGCATTTATGGAAGGCACGTTTACAGTCTTCGCTCCATTTCCAAATTACTCCTGTTGTAGCAGTTCATTAAGAGGGTGCAGAAGAGTTGATAAGTTCGGTAAAAATTTATGATAGTAATGTATTAATCCCAGGAACAACCTTAATTGTGAAACATTTTCAGGTGCTGAGGCTTTTATGACCGCTTCAATTTTTTCAGGTGACTTATGCAACCCTTCCTTATTAATTATGTGGCCACAATATGATATTTGATTCTGGAAAAATTCGCACTTGGGGCGATTTGCTCATAGGCCCCGTTCTCTCAGCCTAGTGAGCACCTGCTCCAAATTGGCAAGGTGCTCATTGTCATTTTCTCCTGTTACAAGGATGTCGTCTAGGTAGCATTGAGTCCCCGGAATCCCTTGGAGGACTTGCTCCATAGCTCTTTGCCAGATAGCTGGAGCAGATGCTACTCCGAAAACCAGTCGATTGTACTGGTACAGACCTTTGTGTGTATTTATCATGAGATACTTTTTAGAGGCCTCTTCAACCTCCATCTGTAGACATGCCTGTGCCAAGTCAATTTTGGTGAAACGTTTCCCTTCAGATAGCGAGGCAAAAATATCCTCTATCCTCGGAAGAGGATACTGTACCGTGTGAAGGATCGGGTTTACAGTCACCTTGAAGTCTCCACAGATGCGAATTTTTCTCTGTTCTTCAGATTTATCTTTATTCAACGCTTTCTTCATGACTGGGATGATGGGTGTTGCCCACTCGCTCCAATCTATTTTGGATAATACGCCTGCCTTTTCCAAATTCTCCAGCTCTGCCTCGACTGCTGGACGAATTGCGTATGGCACCGGTCTTGCCTTAAAAAACTTGGGAATTGCCACATCTTCCACTTTATTGAGGCGGTGATGCCTTTCAAGGTTCCTAGTTTCTCTTGAAACACTTCTTTGGCATTGGCCAAGATGTCTTTTAATCGTTCAGGTATGACGTCATCATCGTTTTTTTTCTTACTGGTCACCGTCAGTGCCTGAATGGAGTGCCAGTCTAAACATATTTTTCTGATCCATTCACGTTCCAACAGCGGTGGACCACCATCTTGTAGAACGTATAAAAACAACTTTTATATTTCCTTGCCGTTGTATACAACAGGCACCCTTATTTTTCCTTTGGGGTATACTTTCTGCCCCGTATATGTTTTCAAGATAATGGATGTGTCTTTTAAAGGTATATGCGGAAATAGCCACTCGTAATCCCGTCGATTTATGACGATCAGAGCTGATCCTGTATCTAGCTCCATTTTAACTGGGGACCCTGCTATCGTGAGGGTAACCCAAATGGTCTGGTAATCTTCTTTGGCAATTACATTATGTAATTTGAGACAGCTTAGTCTCTTGTTTTCGGAGTCGCTGTCGCTCTTCTCGTCTTCGGAGCTACTGTCCGTCATCATTTGTACCTTTCTGTACTTTTCTTTATTGATATTTTTTTTCCTGTCCGTGGATTTTTTTTGTCCAGATCGGCATACCCGTGCAATGTGTCCAATCTTTCCGCATTGCCTGCATGCTTTGTCCTTGAACCAGCAGTCACTCTGGTCATGGGTGGATCTGCCGCAGCGATAACATCTCTCGAAACCCCGTGTCATTTCCTGGGTGCCGAAGTCCTGTGTCTTTTGTTGTATCTCTGCAGCTCCTCTTGCGGCTGCTTTGTATGATACAGCCATACTGAAAGCCTTGTCCAGTGTTAAATCTTTTTCAGAAAGCAGCCTTTTCTGTGTTCCTTCACTTAGGAGACCGCAGACGAATTTGTCTCAAAGATAATCTGCTAGTCCTGCCCCGAATTGGCAGTGCTTTGATAGCTTTCTTAATTCGGTGAGGTAATCAGCGTTACTTTCATTCTTGTGTTGATTCCTTTTGAAGAATTTGAATCGTTCCGCTATCAGCAGCGGTGTTGGGTTTAAGTGCTCCTGTAGGGTATCAACAATTTCTTTAAAATTCTTGTCCTTTGGTTTGGCTGGAGTGATTAAGTTTCGTAACAGCCCGTATGTCTTTGCGCCCATTAGATTTAGAAGTACTGACGCTTTTTTTTCATTTTCTATTCCATTTGCGGTGCAATATACCTCCACTCTTTCCACATATGTGGTCCAATCCTCTATCTCATTATCAAAAGCATCAATATTGCCAGACTTAGGCATCCTGGAAAAAAAATGGCGCTTCCCGCACTTTTCTTTCTTTTCTGCAGAAAAGATATGGCGCTTCCCGCGCTTCCCCGCCGCTGCTGCCGATGACAACGCTGTTTTCCGCGGGTTTCCCTTCTTTTTATTTATTTATTTAGAGGTGGAGACTCGTTCCCGCCGGACTCTCTCTGCTAGGTCTGAACGCCGACCTGCTTGCAGCGCCAGCCGTCTCCCGAGTGCTCCCTCCCCGTCTGTTACTGCTTGCCTCCGCCTTCGCTGCTTGGCCTAGCTGCAGAGCCAGCCGCTGGAGCCCCAGCCCGACGCCCAGGAAGGATTATTGCAGTACCTGCCACCAGCTCGGCTAGCTGGTGAAACCACAGCTTATTCTTTTTCTTGCTTTTCTTCGACTTTGGACACCAGAGGAATCGATGTCCTTGAGGTGCTGCCGAATTGCAGGTAAGTCCGTTTCCAATTCGTCGCCACTGTTGTGTCCGTGTGTTAATAGAGACATTGAAGACAGGAGTTGGTTTCACAGGTGTTTACTAAACAAAGTCTGGAGGGGAACTAACTGATACAACACAATATACAGGCTTATATAGCCCGAGTGGCCATTACCGGCATTACAGTACACAGGGGGCTCTTAAAGGCACATACACTACAATTATTAAGGACCATATTTGCCAGGAATGGGCTGCCTGAACAGATCTGTTCTGATAATGGACCACATTAGTGTCCGAAAAATTCAGGAAGTTCTTAAAAAACAATGGGGTTAAGCAGTACACGTCCACCCCATACCATTCCGCCACCAATGGATTAGCTGAAAGGTTTGTCCAGACCTTCAAGAAGGCCATAAAGGCCATGGGTAATGAAGACATAAATCTACAACATAAGGTAGATAACTTCTTGTTTGCGTACAGGAATGCAACACATGTGGTTACAAACCAAACTCCTGCCATGATGTTTTTCAATAGAAGACTAAGATGCCAGCTGGATTTGATCAAGCCAAACATCAGAAGGGACGTAGAGAACCGGCAATTTCAAGGCATGAATGAAAGGCCAACTAGAACCTTCCAGATAGGTCAACAAGTTTTGGCCCGGGACTACCGTACCGAGAAATGGCAGCCTGGATCTATTTACACATGACTAGCACCGCTGATGTATACCGTGGACATTGGAGAAAGCATAATAAGGCACCATGCTGACCAGATCATAGAGTCATCCGAAAAGGGACAACCTACACCACAACTCTATACGCCTAATGATGAAGCAGAGATACCCATAGTATCTACCTCCGATCCGGTGACACTGGAACCAGATGAACCCAACACTGGCATTCAAGCCAAATCGACCTTGCCAAAACAACCTACTACACCACCGAAAACTACTACACCACCAAGGCATTATCCGGACTGAGTCAGAAAGCCTCCAGAGAGACTGACTTATAATTGATTAACTGCAGCAAATGTGTAGATTATTGTTCTTGTAAACATGTTAATTAATGATTACTTAAAATGTTATGTACTAATTATCTAAAAGGGGAGGAATTGTAGTGTATGTACCTTTAAGAGCCCCTGTGTACTGTAATACCGGTAGTGACCACTCAGGTATATAAGCCTGTATAGTGTTTTGTATCTTTTAGTTCACCTCCAGACTTTGTTCAGTAAACACCTGTTAAACCAACTCCTGCATTCCATGTCTCCATTAACACACGGATACAACAGTTACTGATTGCCAGCCCGAGAATGAACCATTTATCCCAACTCTTTGTTTTCTGTTAGATAGCCAATCTTCCACCCATGCCAGTATATTACCCCCAATCCCGTGATTTCTTATCTTGATCAGTAATCTTTTGTGTGGAACCTTGTCAAATGCCTTTTGGAAGTCCAAATAAAAAACATCCACTGGTTCCCCTTTATCCACCATGTATGTTACATCCTCAAAGAATTCGAGCAAATTTGTCAAACATGACTTCCCCTTCATAAAACCATGCTGACTCTGTCCTATTAAATTATGTTTATCCAAATGCTCTGTTACTGTTTCCTTAATAATGGACTCCAACATTGTGCCAACCACAGATGTTAGGCTAATTGGTCTATAGTTTCCAGCTTTTTGTCTACTTCCCTTCTTAAATAAGGGTGTTACATTCACAGTTTTCCAATCTGCCGGGACCTTTCCTGAGTCCAGGGAGTTCTGGAAAATAATCACCAATGCATCCACAATCCCTACCGCCACTTCTCTCAAGACCCTAGGATGTAGGCCATCAGGTCCGGGGGATTTATCCGCCTTAAGTCACATTATTTTACTGAGTACCATCTCCTTAGTGACTTTAATCGTCTTTAGCTCCTCCCCCCCCCCCCCCCATTGCCCCCTGTTTGTCCAGTGTTGGGATATTTTTAGTATCCTCTACTGTAAAGACTGATACAAAATATTTGTTCAGCATCTTTGCCATCTCCATGTTCCCCACCACTAATTTCCCGGTCCCATCCTCTAAGGGACCAACGTTCACTTTAGCCACCCTTTTTCTTTTTATATAGCTGTAGAAAATCTTGCTCTCTGTTTTTATATTTTTTGCTAGTTTACTTTCATAATCTATCTTCCCTTTCTTAATTAATCTTTTAGTTATTGTTTGTTGGCTTTTAAATGCTTCCCAATCTTCTATCCTCCCACTAGATTTGGCTACTTTATATGCCCTTGTTTTCAGTCGGATACTATCCTTTATTACTTTACTAAGCCACGAATGGCTGTCTTTTCTTTTACTCCCCTTTTTCCTCTGTGGAATATATTGATCTTGAAAGATGTGAAATATCTCCTTGAATGTAGACCACTGCTCTTGTACCGTCTTACACTTTAATCTGTTTTCCCAGTCCACTTTAGTCAATTCTACTCTCATACCTTCATAGTCTCCTTTATTTAAGCTCAGTATGCTGGTTTGAGATCCAACTCTCTCACCCTCAAACTGAATTTGGAATTCAACCATATTATGGTCACTCATTCCAAGGGGATCCTTTATTGGACATTTTTTATTAATCCTGTTTCATTACACAGGACCAGATCTAAGATTGCCTGTCCCCTGGTTGGTTCAGTTACATACTGCTCAAGGAACCCATCCCTAATACACTCTATGAACTCTTCCTCAAGGCTGCCATGCCCAATTTGATTAGTCCAGTCAATATGAAAGTTAAAATCCCCCATGATTATAGCTGTTCCCTTATTACAAGCCCCAACAATTTCCTGATTTATACTCCGACCAACAGAGTTGCAACTGTTAGGAGGCCTATAGACTACGCCCACTAGTGACTTTTTCCCCTTCTTATTCCTTATCTCCACCCAAACTATTTCACTATCCTGATCCTTTGACCCAATATCATTTCTGACTATTGCAGTGATTCCATCCTTGATTAACATAGCAACCCCACCTCCCTTTCCTTCCTGTCTGTCCTTCCTAATTGTCAAATACCCTTGTATGTTTAGTTCCCAGTCATGATTATCTTGCAGCCATGTTTCCGTAATGGCCACCAGATCATACCCATGTGTAGTTATTTGTACCGTCAACTCGTCAATTTTGTTACGAATGCTGCGTGCATTCAGATAAAGAACTTTCAAATATGTTTTCTGACAATTTATTCCTGCTTTTACCCCTTTTACTACTTTACCTTTATCATTATACATTCTGTCCCTTCCTGACATGCTCTGGTTTTTAATTCCCCCACTGCTACCTTGCTCTATTGCCTTCTCCGCTGTCATTTTTATTTTTCGCTCTCTTAAAACCTCCCCCCCACTAATTAGTTCAAAGCCCTCTCTACAGCCCTAGTTATTCGATTCGCCAGGACTCTAGTCCCAGCACTGGCCAAGTGAAGTCCGTCCCAACGGAACAGCTCTCTCCTGTTCCAGTACTGATGCCAGTGTCCCAGGAAGCAAAACCCATTTCTCCCACACCAGGCTTTGAGCCACGCATTTAACTCTCTAATTTTATTTACCCTAGCCAAATTTGCACGTGGCTCAGGTAGTAATCCAGAGATTATTACCCATGTGGTTATGCTTTTTAATTTGGCCCCTAGCTGCTCAAACTCCCTCAGCAGAACCTCCTTCCTTGTCCTATCTATGTCATTGGTACCAACATGGACCACGACAACTGGATTCTCCCCCTCCCACTCCAAGTTTCTCTCCAGCTCAGAGGAGATGTCCTTAACCCTGGCACCGGGCAGGCAACACAGCCTTCGGGACTCTCGCTCTCAGCTGCAAAGAACTCTATCTATCCCCCTAACGATACTATCCCCTACCACTGCAACATTTCTTTTATCTCCCCCCACTTGAATGGCCCCCCGCTCCACGGTGCTGTGGCCCGGTTGCTCATCCTCCCCGCAGTCCCCGTTCCCATCCTCACAGGGAGTAAGAGCCTCAAACCTGTTGGACAAGAGCAAGGGCTGCGGCTCCTCCAACACTACCTCCTGGATCCCCGTACCTGCCTCACTTCTAGTCACACCATCCTGACCCTGGCCACGGACTACATCTGAATTAATTAATCTAATTGGTGTGACTACCTCCTGATACACAGAGTCCAGGTAACTCTCCCCCTCCCTGATGTGTCTCAGTGTTTGAAGCTCGGACTCCAGCTCTTCAACACGGAGCCGGAATTCCTCGAGCAGCCAACACTTACTGCAAATGTGATCACTGTGAGCATCAATGGTGTCCACCAGCTCCCACATATTGCAGCAGCAACACATCACCTGATCTCCCATTCTATGTAATTAATTAAATTTATTAATATTATTCTTAAATACCCTCTGCCCCGATTCTAGATGATGAATATTGCACCTTAGAATCTATAAACCACAGAGTTTAAGCTTCAAAAGAGAGAAATACTCACCAACCAATCACTTACTCGCTTTCTAGCGACGTCACACTTGGATTACTTTTTACCTCTCTCCTTCCCTCTGAGGTCCAAGACTGGAGATTGGTACGCCTTACCTGGGTCTCTGGAGCCTATTTAAGCTTCCCGCTCGTGCCTCCTGCCGACACCTGCGGTCTGAGCCATGCAAGCTTTGGTGGAGGGAGCAAGAGCTAGTAAGGAGGTGCTCTTCCCTTCTTCAGGGAGGAAGAAGCCTCTCCAGCAAATGAAGGCTGTGTGGATCCAGGTGGCCCAGGAGGTGAACTCGTTTTCCCTCATCCACAGAACCTGGCTTCAGTGCAGGATGAGATTTCATGACATTCTGCACACTGGAAAAGTGAGTATGACTTTGCCATCACCCTCAATCTGATCCCCATTGCTTCTCCTCACCAGCACTCAGCTTTAGCAACCTCTTCCTCTGCATCCCACTTGACACTGACATTCATGCACCCTTACCCATTCCCCCTCTCTCTCTATGGTCACATTCACCTAACTATTCGACTATGCAGCCCTCACACTCCCTATCACTGTGATGCTATGAAAACAACTTACAAAACACAGGGAGGGCCCTTGGTCTTGCCAACTCACTCCATCTTTGTCTCCTTCTAAGCATCTATACTATGAATTCTCTACACTCACTCCTTCATTTTCACTCAAATTTCACTTGTCTCCCTCATTGCAGGAAAAGAGCGCTCACAATAAGAGGGAAAGAGCGAGGACAGGAGGAGGGCCACCCTCAGTAGCCCACCTTGCCCCTTGGGAGGAGGCGGTCCTAGAGATTGTGGGACTGGAGGACGATGCGCAAGTGAGGGACAGACAGACGGGTGCATCAGAGAAAGCTGGTGACAGAATAGTTTTTCATCTCTCTCATTGACATTGCATGAGTCGCTGATGACTCTGAAGCTCTAACAGATGGACTTATGATCATCTGCAATATGCAATGTGCATGTAACCTTGGCCTCACATCTCTGACTCTTTCCTTTACTCCCCCACAGGACCATCGCAAGCACCCGTCCCCACTATCGAGGAGGAACAGCCTGAGTCTTCAGACTCCTCAGAGGAAGCTGCAACCTCTGAGGGCACAGCGTCTGCAGAATTCAGCCAACCCAGCACCAGCACAGACACTCACACCTCAGTGGGTCCATCGCAAGATAGAGTAGTGTTGTCACCTGGTGTATCACAGCTCACAAGTTAGCATCAGCAAATGGTGGAGACAGGGACAGCAGTGGAGATTCCTAGTCGGAGCGCGCAGGACTCTGCCAGCTCAGCTCAGCTGCATGTCAACCCTCTGCCTCTGGGCCCATCCAGAAGAACAGCAGTGCTGGAACTCCAGGAACAGGTGCAGGAGTCTCTGGCAGGTTTTGTCTCCAGGGTCGCTGCGAGTGTCGAGCGAATGGAGGAGTCCATCGGCGCATGAACACAGCACCACGAAAAGGATGGCAACCTCCCTGGAAAGGCTGGCTATGGCCATGGAGGCAGTAAGTCGCTGGAGTGAGGAAAACATGGTGAGTGTTCAGAATAGACTGACATCTCTGGAGGAGCGATGGTCAGCTATTGAACAGAGAAACCAGAGTTTCATGGAAGTCCTTCTGAATAGGGCTGCCAGTGCAGATACGGGCCCCCATGGCCCCCCTGATGTGCAGCAAGGTGCTCTCAAGCCACTTGCAAGCGCTGAGGGGGACCTGACCCATGAGAGGGAAGTTGGTGACAGACATCAAGGAAGTGGGGGATTCTCTCCAAGCGCTTACACTTCCATGCCACTGCAGAGCCCTCGGTCAGAGCCCCACCAGAGTTCCCACCCAACTGAGATGGGTATCTCAACCCCTGCACAGCCGCAGGAGCAGCAGACTGTTGATGAGCCCTCACAGGTTTGCAACCCCAGAGGACGCCCGCCAAAGGTGTCGAGACAGGAGCAGCAAGAAAGTGAGCAAGGGGCCTCCACATCTGCTGAAGCCACAGGGGAAGCACCGTAAGATTTCACAAGAATTTCCAAAATTTCTACAGCCAAAGATTAAAGATAACCTGGGTAGAATATACCTTTAAAAATCCGGGGATCAAAATGGCCGTCAGACCTCGTGGCAGAAGACAAAAGACAGTCTCTCTGCAAAGCACGAGCTGACAAAAAGGACTTGAAAGGCAACCTGTGTGGGTGCTGTGAAAAGGATAATCAAAGATGGCTGTCCGACCTCATGGCAGAAGACACCACACAGCCTGTGTGCATATGAAAGGGAAAATCAAAGATGGCCAACAACGGATTTAGAAAAAAAAAACAGCCCCTGAAGCAGTGGAGTATTTAAACTGTCAACATAAGGCAGTTCGAGGAGTTTCACCACGGGACAATCGATGTTTGTTTACAGGAAGCCGACAATGTTGACACAAAGGCTTAACCACTTGAGACTGCCAATCAATTGCGGTTCCAGTGACCACAGGACAATGGCTTTGTTTACACTAACATCCAAGGGCTGTTTACTCAGCAATTAAGGAAATAGACATTTTTTTTCAAACCGAGACAGCTCTATTCAAACCCATCACGATGAATGGGGATACATTCAAAAACCCATCATAAGGGAAATGGGTAATTCATCCAAACCCCATCACAGTCAATGGGGACAGTTTGGATCCCTTTTGTTCAGCCCAGAAACATCCGGATTTAGGCGGGAAGATTTCGGCCCCAAATGGTGTATAAGATAGCTTCTCAGGAAGCCATCTCTCTCTCTCTCTGCAGCCTCACCTCCATGCCCTATCTACAACTCAGGAGCCCGCCCAAGGGAGTGGAATACCAGCAGTTACTTTTAAACACTGGGGTATCTCCATTTCAGGGTGGTGAAGAATCTAAGACTGCAGGGGCATGGAGCAGGCGTTTCATTGGTGAGCATAGTTTTTCTGACCCATCACAAGGCAACTTAGATAGGTATTTAGGGGTGGGAATTAAGGGGGATTTTGTTAAATTGTGATTTTAGTCAATTTTCCCTCGTGTGTCTGTTTTCTCCTTCCCTGTTAAGTAACAGTGTTGCACTAAGCAAAAGAGTGTTGTAGTGGACACTAACTACTGTGAGAAGTAAAGTGCTGCACTAGTTAAAAGTGCTGTATTTAAGGAAGAGTGTACTGTATTAAAAGTGCTGTATTTAAGTAATAGAGTGTTGCACTAAGCAAAAGAGTGCTGTAGTGGACATTAAGTGTACTGTGTTAAGGAAAAGTGCTGTATCGAGCACAGGTGCATTGTATTCATTATTTTAAGTTGTTTTCTTTTTGTTTCATAAATACTGATCTGTTTTGCACCCAACCACGAGTCTTGTTTCTGTCTACATCGCTACCGAATAAGTCCAGGGGTCAGAACCAGGAAAAGGGGAGCCCTTCGAAACCACACAGGGTTTTGGAGCAGCTCAGAGGCTTCTGACTGGCCGGAGACAATAACCCCAATCCTGCTAATAATTCCTACAAAATGGCGACCGCGGCAGGACCGTCGGCAATGGTGTGCGATGTAGCAGACGGTGGAAAGGTCTGGAGAGAGCAGTGAGGAAATCTACATGATATAAGGGGTTAATTTCAAGTGCTTGCTGGGTAAAAGTTTTCAGACTTGACACTGGGCAAGTGTCGATGTGTAACTAGAGCTATTGCACGTATTCGGATTACAGCCAAGAACAGATGTCTGCCCACCTAATGAGAATGTAGAAGTGAAACAATGGGTTCCTTTGAAGTAACCAGTGACCTAACAACTTGTGACCGTAAGCAAACCCAGCCTCCCAATACATGATTAAGATTAAAGAGGACCTCCGGTTACACGATTCATGCCCTGCTATAGATTAACGGTTGACTTATGTGTCCAGGATCCTTCTGTCAATATGTTATTTCTACCTGATGATTAATCTAAAATGTATCCTGATAGAGGAACAAAGGAATGTCAATCAAACTTGTTTGTTACACTGTATAAATATGGAACGCTTATGCTGTATCATTGGAATAGTAGCCTTACCCCTTGAGTAGAGGTGCTGATTCCCCTTGCAAGAAGTGAAATAAAAGGCCTGTCCGTCTGACGAATCCAAGTGTGTATTGAGTCATTACCCAGAGCTAAGAAGTAAGGCACTTCTACATCAGCAGTTATTGGTTTTCTTTTTATCCCACTGGTTTGTTTGTGGTTAGGTGCCCGCAGGCTTGGGGAAGTTACCCACAGGTTTAGGGAATCTAGAGCAGAGAGTTGGGATAGGGAAAGGGAGGTTGAAGAATACCAGGCCAAGATAGAGCGCCTGGTGGTCCAGTTTAGTGAGGGCAAAAGCCACACGAGGCATGAGTCAGAGTACCTGAAGTGCCTAGTGGCAGAGGCCAAGAGCAATGAGATGAGGGTGCGGGAGGTGAACGCCTGCCTCACACAAGAAATAAAAGAGCAGGAGGAAAAGGTTAGGGAGGTAAAGGCAGCATATAAGCTGGCCTGCGAGCAAGGGTTTGAGGAAGCAGATCATGGCCCCTGTAGGGAAGCAATAGAAAGCTTGAAAATGGCTTTAAAGAGGGCAAAGGGGATGATATGTCTGATCAGCCTGAAGGCAGGTCAGTCGGATTTTACAGGCAACCCAAGTAAAACCATCCCACAGGCAACACCCAGGGAAAGGTTGATCAGGGAATCAGAGGTCCCACGACCGCCACCCACGGCTCCGAGCTTTCAGGAGCTCTGGCAGCAAAGGGGGTGGAGGATGAGGTGGTAGAGGAAGCACAGCAGGCCCCGCTAGATAGGCCGGGACCAGGACCAGTGTACCCACTCCGACAACGGAGGTACGGTCCACCCGTTGATGAAGTTGACCCAGGGGCCATCCAGAATCAGTTTGTGGTGCCGTATGGCACCCACCAGCTCAGGGACATCGTTAGCCACATCCCCAAGCTCACTAAAAAGGGAGACCCCTCTCAGCACTTCAGGGAGATAGAGCAAGCAGCTTGTGTAAATGACTGCGATGATGCAGAGCAAGCAAAAATGCTGCTGTTTTCCCTGGCAGGTGATCTCCTCCAGGCCCTATCTGGTGAGTGCAAAAGGGGGCAGAGGGATTATGAGGGTCTCAAGAATGAGATATTGGAGGCCATGGGACTCAATGATGGTAGCCCGTTCGCCCGGGTAGAAAGAACGGTGCAGCTCCCAGGAGAGTCCCCGCAGGCATTCGCAGACAGGCTGTGACCAGTCTACCAGAGCGCGTGCCCGGGAATGCCAGGGCGGCCAGCACTGGACCCAGTCCAATTGACTCACTGGCTCCGTTGTCTCATGACAAACAGCCTACCCCCGATCCAAGCCCAGGTCATGGCTTGGTTTGACCCCTGAAACCCCCAGACCACTGAAGAAGCGGTGATCCGCCGGCTCACAGTAGCCTTTAGAAACCTAAGGTGTATCGAGACGCCCCAACCCAAGGAAAAGGTCCATGAGATTTTACCAGGGAGCCAGAGTAAGAAAGAGTGACACCAGGAGGGGAACCGTCCCTCCCAGGCTAGGTTAAATTGTTATGGGTGCGGGAAAGATGGTCACTGGAGAAAAGACTGTAAAAATCCTTGGAAGGACAAGGGAAAGAATCCCACAGCCCCAGTCCAAAGGGTAGAGACAGGAATTTCCCCCGCCTCAGTCGAGTCACTGTTGGAGGCAGTGCGGTCTCTTCTGACTGGCCAGGGGAGAGTAGCAGCCACCACCGGTGCTTTGACCCCATCTGCCCCACCTCTCTCCCAGCAATGACTAGAGCCAGCGCAGCCTGTGGACCTGTGTCCCCGCGATAATGCTGAGGGGAGCAGGCCCTATGTTGAGATGGGGGTGAAGATGGTGCAGGGGAGATATTCGGTGGACACTGGAGCCTCCAGCACGGTGGCCCACTCGGAACACCTGATCAATTCACTCCGGTCTGACAAGGTCCCATTTAGCTTAATGGGACCCACAGGGAAACAGGCAGCTGGGAGTGAACCTGAGGACAGAAACCCCCAGCCCGCAGTGGGTACAAGCTCACAGGCTGCACAGGCAGGCGCTGTGGCTTATGTTAGGGGAGGAGCCATTCAGGACCAGTGTAAGTTGTTTAAGCAGGGGGACAGGGAAGGAGAGTTCTGGGACCCCTGTAGAGCAGGTCCGGTAGCAGTAATCCAGGACAAGGGAGGCACACAGGGGATAGCTTTGGCCCCGGACCAAAAGCAGGTCCAATCCCAAGACTCCACCTTTAAGGCCGCCCTGGTAAGGGAAAAGGATTTAGAACAGAATTACTGGCAGGCTGCCAGTTATATTAAACAATGTGGGTTGTTTAAGCAGGGGGCAGGGGAACAGGTAGCTGGGATTGTCCCCGAAATTAGAAATCCCCAACCTGCAGCGCATATGCACACACAGACTGCACACACAGGCGCAGTCGCGTGTATGAGGGGAGAAGCTCCCCAGCACTTGGCCCGAGCGATTCCCCCTCTCTTGAGGGACTCCGGGGAGGAGCCTGAACCAGGTTTTAGACCTGAAGGGGAAGGCTCTCAGCCACCGGCAGCCAGTGGCAAGGGATTGTCTGTCCCCAGCCCAGGTTTGGGGAGGGAGGGACCCGCAGGAGGAGGTCCCCAGCCAGCAGGGAGTGTGACCCGAGCTAAGGGTCTGCTTGCCGGGGTAACCCCACCAGCGACATTCCCTAGGAGGTCTCTTCGGGTACCCCAGCCCAAGAGAGTATGGTCACCCACTTTCCAGTGGTGTAGGGCAGACTCCCGAGTCAGGGAGAAGCCAAAAGGCAGAAGTCCCCAACCAGCAGCCATAAGCTGCAAGGGACAAGAAGCTGGAATCAGTCCAGCCACGCCGCAGGGAGCAGCCTGTGGCAGCCCAAACAGGGATTAGGCTGGCAGCCTGGAGACGGGCGGCACTTGTATATAGTTGTTTCAAGTAATGTGCAATAAAGGGTTAAGGTAGTACGTGTTAATTTTAGATTTTATATTGCAATTCAGTAGTGGTATTATTAGTGTATAAGTTTTAAGTATGAAACCATTCCAGAATTGTATTGTGAATCGAGGTCACGGGACCTGATCAAACTCCCCCGAGCCAGGGGATCTGGCTAGATGTCTTTTTAGTCTTTTCCAGAGTTCCAGAAGGTACAGAGGACCATCATGTTTCGGGTGATTCGAGAAAGGAAGCACCCCTAGTCCACGAAGGAAGGGGTCTGCAGGAAGCAGATGCCCACAACATTTAAACTGTTATTGGAAATTCGATTAAGATTAAGAATTTACAATGCTTGTTACTTATTGTTTGGAGTTAAGGGAACAAATTGCATATGCCTATGAATTGTTATGTTTGCATGGTGAAAATTTAAAATTCATTTATGGCTGAAGAATAGTGCCATTTAATAAAGTGTCAGGCAATTGCAATTAAAAAAAAAGGGGAGCTTGTTTTCTTCCATTTGTATTTTTTAACAGATATGTTTTGGCTTAGTAGTAATCCCATTGAAGAGGTTGTATCATGTCAAAAAAAAAAACTATGCTGCAAGTGGTGCAGGGGCATTGGTCCCCTCCATGCTTGAATTATTGTGAATGCAAGTGGTGCAGGGGTATTGGACCCTCCATGCTTGAATTACTGTGAATGCAAGTGGTGCTGTGGCAGTGGACCCCCTCCGTGTATTGCTTATTTAACTAATCTTGTTTTTCTGTCGATAGATGCCTACTGTGTACTGTGATTCTCTTTGGGTAGGGGAGATGGAGGTGTCGGGGGATCAAAGATAGATCTAGCTAAGTATAAGGGAAGGTTGTTTGTGGGGGGTCAGAAATTATTGCTTACCTTTGGACAGGATACTACAAGCAAGTTTTAGTATCGGATGGGGGACTGTAAGATTTCGCAAGAATTTCTGAAATTTCTACAGCCAAAGATTAAAGATAACCTGGGTAGAATATACCTTTAAAAATCCAGGGATCAAAATGGCCGTCAGGCCTCATGGCAGAAGACAAAAGACAGTGGGGGAGAAATTGGGTGGAGCCGCAAACGGGGCGCCAAGCTCGCCTGGGCGCCAGATTTTGCGCTGCGATCGGAGCAGCAGCGATCGCCGGCAATTCAGCTTGAGCGCCCTAAGAGGGACACAGGGCGAGGCTCGAGGTGCTCCGCGTCCCTCTTAGGGCGCTGAAACTGAATATCGCAGCGCAACGTGCCGCAGCGCCACACGCTGCGGCACGGCACGCTGCGGTACTGCAGGCCTTCCTCCCATTCTTAAGGGGGAGGGGCCTGCACCAGCGCGATGAGTGATCGCGAGTGCCGGCAAAAGAGCCCGGCACCGAGGAGAAGTGCCGGGCTCTCAGAAAGCAGCCGGCAATGCCACGGGGGGAGAACAGGAGGCCGGGGACGGAGGTGCTGGCAGGCGGCCGCTGAAAAAAACGGCAGACCCGCACCTCCACCTTAATTTGCGCCACTGCCGCCACAGGTAGGCCCCATGAACCGGGCGCGATTAGCAAGCGGCGCTACAGAGGTGGTCGCTGCCAAATATCGCGATCGGGGTGGTAGCGGGGCGCTGTGCACACCGGTGACGTCATTGGTGGTGGCGCAGCGCAACAGGCTAACGCTGCCATTAGCGCCCCAGCTAAATATCGCGGAAGGCATGGCCAGTGGCGCTAAAGCCACTGAGTGCCCTCTTTATGCGCTAACTGGTGGCGCAGCCCACCGAATTTCTCCCCCAGTCTCTCTGCAAAGCATGGGCTGACAAAAAGGACTTGTAAGGCAACCTGTGTGGGTGCTGTGAAAAGGATAATCAAAGATGGCTGTCCGACCTCATGGCAGAAGACACCACACAGCCTGTGTGCATATGAAAGGGAAAATCAAAGATGGCCGACAAAGGATTTAGAAAAAAACCCAGCCCCTGAAGCAATGAGTATTTAAACTGTCACTATAAGGCAGTTCGAGGAGTTTCACCGCAGGACAATCGATGTTTGTTTACAGGAAGTCTACAATGTTGACACAAAGGCTTAACCACTTGAGACTGCCAATCAATTGCGGTTCCAGTGACCACAGGACAATGGCTTTGTTTACACTAACATCCAAGGGCTGTTTACTCAGCAATTAAGGAAAGAGACATATTTTTTTCAAACCGAGACAGCTCTATTCAAACCCATCACGATGAATGGGGATACATTCAAAAACCCATCATAAGGGAAATGGGTAATTCATCCAAACCCCATCACAGTCAAAGGGGACAGTTTGGATCCCTTTTGTTCAGCCCAGAAACATCCGGATTTGGGCGGGAAGATTTCGGCCCCAAATGGGGCATAAGATAGCTTCTCAGGAAGCCATCTCTCTCTCTCTCTGCAGCCTCGCCTCCGTGCCCTATCTACAACTCAGGAGCCCGCCCAAGGGAGTGGAATACCAGCAGTTACTTTTAAACACTGGGGTATCTCCATTTCTGGGTGGTGAAGAATCAAAGACCGCAGGGGCACGGAGCAGGCATTTCACTGGTGAGCATAGTTTTTCTGACCCATCACAAGGCAACTTCGATAGGTATTTAGGGGTGGGAATTAAGGGGGATTTTGTTAAATTGTGATTTTAGTCCATTTTCCCTCGTGTGTCCGTTTTCTCCTCCCCTGTTAAGTAACAGTGTTGCACTAAGCAAAAGAGTGCTGTAGTGGACACTAAGTACTGTGAGAAGTAAAGTGCTGCACTAGTTATAAGTGCTGTATTTAAGTAAGAGTGTACTGTATTAAAGGTGCTGTATTTACGTAATAGAGTGTTGCACTAAGCAAAAGAGTGCTGTAGTGGACATTAAGTGTACTGTGTTAAGTAAAAGTGCTGTATCGAGCACAGGTGCATTGTATTCATTATTTTAAGTTGTTTTCTTTTTGTTTCAATAAATACTGGTCTGTTTTGCACCCAACCACGAGCCTCGTTTCTGTCTACATCGCTACCAAATAAGTCCGGCGGTCAGAACCAGGAAAAGGGGAGCGCTTCGAAACCGCACGGGGCTCTGGAGTAGCTCAGAGGCTTCTTACTGGCCGGAGACAATAACCCCATCCCCGCTAATAATTCCTACAGCACCAAGTAGGAGCACGCGGAAGTGGAAGATACTGCACAAATAGTCACAAGGGTAGTCACTTGGCTGAAATGTTGTGTTTATTTTTAAAATGCCATCAGTTGGTTATTGTAAATTAAAATTCTGATGGCAACTGTTACAGTTATGGCGTGTGTCATTTCGCAAATGGGACTTCCACATTGAGGGCTTAGGATTACTTGCAATTGTCAGTATGGTGGTCAGAGTGCTAGGAATTCTCTTGTTCTTGGCCATTGTCAATGCTCTGGTAAGAAGCTGCAAGGCAAAAGTGCTTGATTGGCTAGGCTAAGCAAATCTGGCCAAGATGAGTGCGTTACTTGCATCCCGGGCAGCAATGTGGTCGCGCGCTGGTGCCTTCTGGCCTGTGCAGCTTCTGGTGGGTGAGCATCAGCTTGGTGCTCCTGTTGTTGCTGCTGCTGTTGGTGGTGCTGTTGTTCATGGTTCCGCTGCTGCCACGGCTGGTCTTCGTCTGAATCTGATGTCCAGGAGGAAAGGAAATACTGTATATGATTCCCATGCTTCTAGTATATGCCTCAGTTGAGGCAGCACTCAGTCAAGGTGGGGAGAGGGGTTTCCCAGGAGGTCACACTGGAGATGGGTGTCAGGCTCCAAACTTCCACAGCTATGGCTATGCCTGCTAAAAGTTCCCCCAGACCTGAGACAACTAAGTCCTGCCACCTGCAACTGATGACTGATCAAATCTCCTTCTTAATGGTGGAGCTGCAGCTGATAGTCAGCAATCCAATTGTGCTCCCGCCAGGTTTCACCATCGTGTTTCAGAGGAGATGTGAATCACATGGGAAACTTGTTAAAATTGGAAAGGCCTCTCAAAATGGGATTAGAGAGGCAATTTATTGGTTGGTAAGGGCCTTAAGTGCCTATCCCGCATCTTGGAGGCGGGACGGAGATGGGATCAGAAACCACGCATTTGGGAAAATTGCTTTGAGGCGGGATGGAGGCGGGGTCGGGTCGGGCCCACCCGCCACATTTTGCAATTTTAACCCCACCCGCCACATTTTGCAATTTTAACACCCCACACGCCTCCATTCCCGCCTCCTCGGGCCTGGCAAAATCCAGCCCATAGAGTTTGAAGCTCAGCTCAGGATGGTACAGAATGCCAAAGTTTTATACATAAGAACTTAAGAACATAAGAAATAGGAGCAGGAGTAGTCCATTTGACTCTTTGAGCCTGCTCCGCCGTTCAATAAGATCATGGCTGATCTTATACCTCAATTCCACCTTCCCGCACTATCCCCATATTCCTTGATTCCCTTAATTTCCAAAAATCTATTGATCTCTGCAATAAATATACTCAACAACTGAACATCCACAGCCCTCTGGGTAGAGAATTCCAAAGATTCACAACCCTTTGAGTGAAGAAATGTCTCCTCATCTCAGTCCTAATGGCCGACCCCTACATTCACTGGTTCCCCCTTATCTACCCTGCTAGTTGCAACCTCAAAAAACTCTATTTGTGTCAAATACAATTTCCCTTTCATAAATCCGTGTTGACTCTGCCCAATCATATTATGATTTTCTAAGTGCCCTGTTACCACGTCCCTAATAATAGATTCCAGCATTTTCCCTACTACTGGGGTCAGGCTAATTGGTCTGTAGTTCCCCGTTTTCTCTCTCCCTCCTTTCTTGAATAGCGGGGTTACATTTGTCCCTGCCAATCTGCTGGGACCATTCTGGAATCTAGGGAATTCTGGAAGGTCAAAACCAATGCATCCACTATCTCTGTAGCCACCTCTTTTAAAACCCTAGGATGTAGGCCAACAGGTCCAGGGGATTTTTTGGCTTTTAGTCAATTAATTTCTCTAGTACTATTTCTTTACTAATACTAATTTCTTTAAGTTACTCATTCTCACTAGGCCTTTGGCTCCCCATTATTTCCAGAATGTTTTTTGTGTCTTCTTCCGTGAAGACAGACACAGAGTATTTGTTTAATTTCTCTGCCATTTCCTATTCCCCATTATAATTTCTCCTGCCTCTGCCTGTAAGGGAACAACATTTACTTTTGCTAATCTCTTCCTTTTTGCATTCCTATAGAAGCTTTTACAATCTGTTTTTATGCCTCTTGCTAGTTTAGTCTCATTCTATTCTCTCTCTCTTTATCAATTTCTTGGTCATCCTTTGCTGAATTCTAAAATCCCCTCAATCTTCAGCCTTACTACTTTTTTTGGCTACATTCCTCTTCCTTTAATCTAATTATATCTTTAACTTCTCTTGTTAGCCACGATTGGACCATTTTTCCTGTGGGGCTTTTATTCCTTAAGGGAATGTATTTTTTTTGTGAATTATGAATTATTTCTTTAAATGTTTGCCATTGCTTATCTACCACAATATCTTTTAATCTAGTTGCCCAACCTACCTTAGCCAATTCAACTCTCATACCTACATAGTTAGCTTTGTTCAGATTTAAGACCCAAGTTTCAAACTTAACTAACTCACTCTCAAACTCAACATAAAATTCTATCATATTATGATCACAACTCTACTGAGGCTCCTTTATTGCAAAGTTACTAATTAACCCTGTCTTATTGCACAACATTAGATCACAGCCTGTTTCCTAGTCAGTTCCTCAACATCCTGACCTAGAAAACTATCTTGAATGCATTCCATGAACTCGCTCTCTGCACTATTACTGCAAATTTGGTTTGCCCAGTCTATATGAAAATTAAAGTCCCCCATGATTACTGTATTACCCTTGTTACATGCACCTCTAATTTCCTGAATTATACTGTGCCCGACACTACAACTACTGTTAGGGGGTCTGTACTATCTTTTTCAGCTGAAATGAGAAGTCAGATAGGCCTATAGAATCAAGGAGTGGAATTTGTGATGGGCACTGAGAACGAATGGCTTAGTCTTCATGATGTTCAGGAAGTTGTGACGCATCCATGACCCTGTCAGACAGGTAGTCTAAGAGCATGTAGGTGGTCAACACTGAAAGAAGTGGTATACAGGTAGACCTGTGTGTCATCAGCATGCTTGTGGAAACTGACCTGGTGTCACTGGATGATATCACTGACGGGCAACATGTAAATGAGGAAAAGGAGGGACCCAAGTATAGATCCTTGGGGAACTCCAAAGGTCATTGTGCAGGGAAATGAAGAGAAACCAATGCTACACATGCATTGGCTGTGTCCTAATATTGAATCAGAGACAGGGACTCAACAAAGTTAACATAAGCAAAATAACAGTAATGACAAAAATAATAATACTAAAGAGTGACAAATCCCTAGGACCAGATAGTTTCCATCCCAGGGATTTAAAGGAAGTAGGTGAGAACATTGTGATGCCCTAACTAAATTCTTCCAAAGTTCTCTGAATTCGGGAACCATTCCTTTAGATTAGAAAATTGCACACGTCACTCTGCTATTAAAGAAAGGCGAGAGAGGGAAACCAGGGAATTATAGACCAGTTAGCCTAACATCTGTTGTGGGGAAATTACTAGAGTCTAAGGGCTGGGTTTTCTCAATGGAGACAAGTTGGAGGCGGGACTGCTGCTTGTCGGGTCAATGTCCCGCCTCCATCAACTTCTGACCAACCAGAGGGATTTCCCCCTGATTGACCTTGTTAAGCCCGCCCTGCGGGCTCAGCAGGCCAATTAGGGGTGAAGTCACTGACAGAGCACATCAACGTCTGACGTGCTATCTGTCAAGACTTCTTAAAAGAAGAAATGTCAGCGTTTGACAGCTCCGTGAAGCTGTCAAACACTCACATTCTCTGTAGTTTGATGAGATCTTATGTTCAGGACTCATCAAACCTTTCAGCTTTGTCGATTTCAGATGGCTGTTGGGTCGGAGGGTCCAACAGCCAGTCTGTGAAATCGACAAGGAAGATGTCAGGTCTCCCGATCCAGGCCATTCGGATCAACTGGTTTATGCTCCACATGAGCCTCCTCCCACCCTACTTCATCTCACATCCTTCTATTCTTTCCTCCTTCATGTACGTATCTAGCTTCCCCTAAAATGCATCTATGTTATTTGCCTCAGCTACTCCATGTGGCAGCGAGTTCCACATTCTCACCACTCTCTGGGTTAAGATGTTTCTCCTGAATTCCTTGTAGGAGTGAGGCAAAAATTTGGCAGATGGCATATAATGTGGGAAAATATGAGGTTATCCACTTTGGTAGGAAGAATAGAAAAGCAAAATATTATTTAAATGGAGAGACTACAGCATGCTGCAGTACAGAAGGTTCTGGGTGTCCTCGTACATGAAACACAAAACGTTACCAAGTAATTAGGAAGGCAAATGGAATGTTGGCCTTTATAGCTAGGGGGATTGAATATAAAAGTAGGGAAGCCTTGCTACAAATGTACAGGGTGTTGACGAGACCACACCTAGAGTACTGCGTACAGTTTTTGTCTCCGTATTTAAGGAAGGATATACTTGCATTGGAGGTTGTTCAGAGAAGGTTCACTAGGCTGATTCCTGAGATGAAAGGGTTGTCTTATGAAGAAAGGTTGAGCAGGTTGGGCCTATACTCCTTGGAGTTTAGAAGAATGAGAGGTGATCTTATTGAAACATATAAGTGAGGGGGCTTGACAGGGTAGATGCTGAGAGGATGTTTCCCTGTGTGGGGGAATCTAGAACTAGGGGCATAGTTTCAGGATAAGGGGTCGTTCATTTAAGATGGAGATGAGGAAGAATTTCTTCTCTCAGAGGATCATGAATCTTTGGGATTCTCCACCCCAGAGAGCTGTGGAGGCTGGGTCGTTGAATATATTCAAGGCTGAGATAGACAGATATTTGAGCTACAGGGGAGTCAGGGGTTATGGGGAACAGGCAGGTAAGTGGAGTTGAGGCCAAGATCAGATCAGCCATGATCTTATTGAATGGCGGAGCAGGCTCGAGGGGTCAAATGGCCTACTCCTGCTCCTAATTCTTACTAGGGTGGATGAAGGCTATAGGCAGAAAACAAGGTAAGTGAACATTTTTTAACACTTAGCACTCACATTCCATACTTACCACTCCACACTTGCACCCATCACTCACCTCTACATATTACTTTTTAGGTGCCATCGACCCCCACAGACCTCCTTCATGTCTCCTCCAAACTGGCGGGGTTCTCCGAGGTCGGGAAGCCTTCACCTGAGAAGGTAAAATGGCACTAGTCCTTTTTTCTGCCTGTTAACTACCTGGAGACGGGATCCGAAGCAGCACATCTTCCCGCCTCCTGGCAAAAGGGCACGGAGGCGGGATGGGGACGGGTTGGGAGAATAGCCTACTCCTGCTCCTATCTTCTATGTTTCTATGTTTCTATGTTTGCCATCCACCCTGTTGTCCCAAATTCACTGTATCTATTGAGCTAGAAGTAAGTAGCCAGCTCAACAACAGCTCAACAATTATGGTTACATACATAGAAGATAGGAGCAGGAGTAGGCCATTTGGCCCCTCGAGCCTGCTCCGCCATTCAATGAGATCATGGCTGATCATTCAAATTCAGTTCTTAGTTCAGTGTGTCAAATGTCGGTCAGACTCAATACGTTGCATACATTTAGTACTTTATTGGTTAACAAGTTGTTTGAATAACTTACAAGGAAAAATGACACAGGGCTCACTTCCCTGTGTGCTAGCTTAAAACAATATTACCCATTGAAAGTTGATTAGCCTTCACGCTGGTGTCCCACAACAAGTCCCGGACTTGTGGCTCCTCCCTTATCGAGTGTGATTCCTAGGTTCTCACTGCTAAACTAGCTCTTGGCTCCCTTCTTTTACATTACCTATGTGCCGCCCCCCCACCCCCGATAAGACCATTTGCACAAGGTTGCTCTAAACAGTCATGAGACCTCTTGACAGTTAGCTCACAGCTTCTGTGATCATCCCAACAGAATGGTCAAGGCGTGCCATGTGCAAATTCAGCCATTTTGTCTGAGATGTGTCCATCCTTAGCCAATCGGTATCCTTGGTCGTCTAGGGAATTCCAGAGGTCCCTTATTATGTGATTTGTGACTGCTCAACCGTTAGGCTAGATGGTCACCCTTATCTTGAGTTAGTTATTGTTGTAGACGCGATCATCCTGCAAGCTTGTTAGCTTTGCAGGCCTGTTAACTATGTTATTTGAGCAGCTCTAGGCCGCTCCCCACCCCCCGCCCCCAGCTTCAAGGTTTTGTTTATTTGAGATCTCACTATGACTGCAGTTTTTGCAGTCCTCGGCCATTTTACACAATTCACCAGTTCACATTTCTACAGCCCCCACTTTCTGCTACTTTACCAGCAGTCCCGCCTCCATGCCCGCCTCCCCCTATAATTAAGGATTGGGTGACTGAACACCTTGAAAATTTTCAGTTGATCAGAGAGAGCCAGCATTGATTTGTGAAACGTAGGTCATGCCTGACGAACCTGATTGAATTATTTGAGGAGGTGGCTAAAGTAGTGGACAGAGGAATGTCTATGGATGTTATTTACATGGACTTCCAGAAAGCATTTGATAAAGTCCCACATAAGAAACTGTTAACTAAAGTTGAAGCCCATGGAATTGAAGGCAAATTATTGACATGGTTGGAAAATTGGCTGAGCGGCAGGAGACAGAGAGTAGGGATAATGGGCAGGTAATCTAATTGGCAGGATGTGACTAGTGGTGTCCTGCAAAGATCTGTGTTGGGGCCTCAACTATTCACAGTATTTATTAACGACTTAGATGATGGGAGAGAAAGCCACAAATCCAAATTTGCCGATGACACAAAGATAGGCAGCATTGTAAGTAGTGTATATGGAAGCATAAAATTACAAAGATATTGATTGATTAAGCGAATGGACAAAACGATGGCAAATGGATTTCAATGTAGGCAAATGTGAGGTCATCCACTTGGACCTAAAAAGGATAGAACAGGGTACTTCCTAAATGGTGAAAAGCTAAAAACAGTGGAGGTCCAAAGGGTCCAGGTACCAAGATCATTAAAATGTCATGAACAGGTACAGAAAATAATCAAAAAGGCCAATGGAACGCTGGCCTTTATATCTAGAGGACTAGAATACATGGGGGTAGAAGTTATGCTTCAGCTATACAAAGCCTGGTTATACCACACCTGGAGTACTGTAAAGAGTTCTGGGCACCACACTTTAGGAAGGATATATTGGCCTTGGAGGGAGTGCAGCATAAGTTTACCAGAATGATACCTGGACTCCAAGGATTAAATTACAAAGAGAGCTTACACACACTAGGGTGGTATTCCCTGGAATTTAGACGATTAAGGGGTGATTTGATTGAAGTTTTCAAGACATTATGGGGAATAGATAGGATAGATAGAGAGAAACTATTTCCGCTGGCTGGTGAGACTAGGACTGGGAGCCATAGTCTAAAAATTAGAGCCAAACCTCTCGGAAGTGAAATTAGGAAACACTTCTACACACAAAGGGTGGTAGACGTTTGGAACTCTCTTCCGCAAATGGAAATTGATGCTAGATCAATTGTTAATTTTGAAGCTGAGATTGATAGATTTTTGTCAACCAAAGGTATTAAGGGATATGGGACAAAGGCGGATATATGGAGTTAAGTTGCCATGATCTCATTGAATGGCGGAAGAGGCTTGATGGGCTTAATGGCCTAGTGCTGTTCCTATGTTGCTATATCTGAATAGGTAGGAGTGGAGCCATGCAAAGGTAGTCCCGCAGAGCTTAACAACAGAGGAGAGGCAGTGTGGGGTAGAAATCCGGTTGTTTGCGCCACCCGTTAGCGCCTAAAGAGGCCGACAAGTGGGGCGATAACCAACAAGCACCCGGGCGCTGCGATCCCTGTGCCTCTCCCCATATTGAGCGGGCATTTAGTGCTGGCGCTAAACCGTTGCGCCCACTCACCGGCGCAAGCAGATCATGACGTCATTTCAGTGTGCAACGCCTTTGGGGCGCCCCGGACCGGAAATTCAGTGGTGCCCCCCTCCGTTCCGCCTGGCACTAATAAGACAGCTTACTTGGAATGTTCCCCAGTCGCTGTCGGGCTGGGGGGGCGTTCTTTAAAGGGGACTGCTGTGGTATAAAAGCGGCAGCCATTTTTGGACCACAACTTCTTCGAGAGTTACAGAGAGTTGCTGAGCTGCACACTGAGAGCCATTTCACCACTCAGCCAGCACTGGCAGAAGAACTTCAGCCTTCTGACCATCACCTTGCTGTTGGTGAGCATTTCAAACAGGGAAAGTTTCTTTGCACACTTAATATGGGGGCTGCATTGGAGGGGAACGTGCTGCTGCTGAATCATCTTGAGAGGGCACAGAGACGCAGGGAGAGAGGGGCAGGCATGGCCAGACGGAGGAGGGCCAACAGACGTCGCCACACGAGACCTTACGCTGCCAGGGTTTTCCGACAGCAGTTTTCCTACATGAACATGTCGGAGGAGCAGGGTATCAGAAGGCTGCGCTTTAGAAAGGAGGTGGTGACTGAGCTGTGCCACCTGCTTCAGCCAGATCTGCAGCCTCAGATAAGGTGCAGGACATCTGTCGGTGGCTGTGAAGATGACTGTTGCCCTAAACTTCTATGCAAGCGGCTCCTTTCAGGCCGCAACTGGGGACATAGCCAACATCTCGCAGTTCGCGGTGCATTGCTGCATCCGTCAAGTGACTGATGCCCTGTTTAAAAGGAGGCAGCAGTACATCTCCTTCCCAATGACCCCGGACAAGCAGCGGGAGCGCGCAGAGGGCTTCGCAGCAATAGCGGACTTCCCCATGGTGCAGGGTGCCATTGACTGCACGCACGTGGCTTTGCGGGCGCCTGTATTGAATGCGGAGGAGTTCCGCAACCGCAAGGGGTTCCATTCCTTGAATGTCCAGCTGGTCTGTGACCACCGACAGCTGATCCTCGCAGTGAATGCCCAGTTCCCTGGCAGCAGCCACGACGCCTTCATCCTGCGCCAGACTTCTGTTGCAGACCTTTGAGGCCCCGGCTCACCCAGGAGGCTGGCTTCTCGGGGACAAGGGCTATCCTGAGCAGTTCCGCTGTCTGGACCATTCCGGAGGAGCCCTGCAGCACTCACCTGAGTGAGTCTCCCACTTCGTGGTTGTATGTTGCATGCTGCATAACCTCGCTATCCTACGTACCCAGCCAATGCCACCAGACATTGAAGCACCAGCAGAGGAGGAAGAGGAGGAGCAGGAGGAGGACCAAGACAGGAGGGAGGCACAAACTGGAAGGGCCGTCCGTCAGAGGCTGATCAGAAGCCGCTTCTAGGCCCCTCTCAGGGAATGCTTGCTGGCATTCGAAGAGCAGGAATGGAACCGTTCGGATACCCCAAAGCCTGTGAAGGGCAAAATGAATGTAAGTAGCAGACATGGCCATTGCAAATAAAGAAAGTTGTTTATTTTTCAAAATGTGCTTCCTTCCAGCATGACAAAGCAATGGCAACAGAAAGCAAAACTAACAGACTGCCACATAAGTGCCTCGCACACCCGGGAGACTGTCCAAAACATCACTAACATTCAGAACAGCATCCTCGGCCTTGATTTCTACAAATAACAGGTATCAGCAGCACCTTCTACTTTTTCCCCCTCGATGGTGATCTGCTTCGGTTGCGAGACTGGCCCCTTCCCTCCCTGCAGCTCCTCCGTAATGGGACCCCAGTGGCTGCAGCAAGGCTGGGGGAGGCCTGCTGACTGTCCGAAAGCACAGATGCCCCTGAGGGACGGCCTGGACGAGCTCTGGGCCTAGAGGGCCCGGCTGCTGACTGCTCCAAATCTGCATGGGTGGAAGCAGTCTGTCCTACCGGTGGTGGCAGCTGCAGTGGAGATGTGCCAGTGGTGGCATCAGGAATGCTGTGATCCTGTGTCAGGGTTGGGGAGCCACGGGGCCGTATAAATACGAGGCCGTGCTCTCCGGGCGAGGTAGGTTCTGGACCCAAGTGCAGAAACCAAACAAGAGACAAATATACAGTACTTTGTTTGAACTTTACTAGATTCACACATAACTAGATTAACACAGCAATATACATAAGAACTAGAGACAAGAGAACTCGAGACAGAAACATAAGAACTAGAGACAAGTTACAAGACAGCTAGTCAAGATAGGAGCTCAGGACAGCTTCCATGAGGAAGCCCACTTGTCTATACTGAGCTTGCGACAAGCTACCACAAGGGGCAAACGGCTTGCCGAGGCACAACTCCAGACAAGCTACCCCAAGGGTAATCGGCTTATCAATGCAAAGCTCAAGACAAGATCCCAACGGCTCCCACATAGCAACACGCTAGTCCAAACAGCACCTTACCAAGACAAGCAACTCAACAGAACAAGACTTAAATACATCTTAAATCCAGAGACAAGAACACAGACTTAAATACATAGCTCGAGAGAACTAGAACACAAACTTAGATACATAGCTCGAGAGAACTAGAACACAAACTTAGGTACATAGCTCGAGAGAACTAGAACACAGACTTAGATACATAGCTCGAGAGAACTATGGCAGCCAGCTAGTGAAGGCAAGCTGCCATAGAGAAAAGGCTAGTCACACAGAGCACCTAGTTAAGACAAGTGACATTGTCAAGACTAACTCCCTGGTTCACCCTAGTGAGGACTGAGCAAAGAGTGAAATAACAACAGAACTTATATACCAAGAAAACCAGGTGCCACCCATAAACAGCTAACAGGCTGTTTAAAAACTAACACAGGGTTAGGAACAATTAACACCAGAGACTAGGACAATTAACAAAGGAACAACACAAGTGAAGGCGCCCCACGCTCCTGATCTACGGTCACCCCGTGCGGAGGGGAGCGGGCAGGTTGGAGGACCTCCTCGTGGACCTGCTCCTGGGCCTGGCCAAGAAAGCCATTAATTGGTCCAGGCAGCGGGCGGTCGAGGGGGTCGTCCGACCGGATTGCCTCCCCCTCTTCCGTGGCCATGTTCGCGCCCGGGTGGCCCTAGAGATGGAGCACGCGGTGTCCGCCGGCGAGCTCGAGCTCTTTCGTGACCGGTGGGCGCCGCGGGGTCTGGAGTGCGTACTCGATTTAAGGGGCCAAATTTTAATTTGATTTATCGGGTTTATTTAAAGGGTTTATTTGTTTAAGGGTTTTTTTTTGGGGGTTTAAAACAAAAAGAGGACAAGTGAAGGCGCCCCACGCTCCTGATCTACGGTCACCCTGTGCGGAGGGGAGCGGGCAGGCTGGAGGACCTCCTCGTGGGCCTGCTCCTGGGCCTGGCCAAGAAAGCCATTAATTGGTCCAGGCAGCGGGCGGTCGAGGGGGTCGTCCGACCGGATGGCCTCCCCCTCTTCCGTGGCCATGTTTGCGCCCGGGTGGCCCTAGAGATGGAGCACGCGGTGTCTGCCGGCGCGCTCGAGCTTTTTCGTGACCGGTGGGCGCCGCGGGGACTGGAGTGCATAATTAATTTAGACAACCAAATTTTAATTTGATTGGTGAAGGGTTATTTAAAAGGGTTATTGGATTTTTGTTAGTTTATTTGTGAACTTGTTTTGGTTGGAAAAAAAGAGGAACCAGTGACCCTCACACAAGCTCATTTTGGACCTTGCAGTCAGAGGAGCAGGTTGTGTTGCTGAGCTGCTCCTGCTGCTGTGGGGAGAGAGTGTGTGGTTGCCTTGGCCTGGGAGTAAAGTGGAAGGAAGGAGTGACCCCAGGCCACCACCACTACAACCTTCCCACACCAACCCATCTACATCATCGACAGAGGTGCCTGGAGAGGAAGGAGTGGAGGACAGAGGAGGAGGCCAGCATTAGAACGGGAGAGGCCTTTTCCAGCACTGCCTCCCAATTCGGCCTCCAGCCCAAGAGAGGGAGAGAGGACAAGTGAAGGCGCCCCACGCTCCTGATCTACGGTCACCCCGTGCGGAGGGGAGCGGGCAGGTTGGAGGACCTCCTCGTGGGCCTGCTCCTGGGCCTGGCCAAGAAAGCCATTAATTGGTCCAGGCAGCGGGCGGTCGAGGGGGTCGTCCGACCGGATCGCCTCCCCCTCTTCCGTGGCCATGTTCGCACCCGGGTGGCCCTAGAGATGGAGCACGCGGTGTCCGCCGGCGCGCTCGAGCTTTTTCGTGACCGGTGGGCGCCGCGGGGACTGGAGTGCATAATTAGTTTAGACAACCAAATTTTAATTTGATTGGTGAAGGGTTATTTAAAGGGTTATTGGATTTTTGTTAGTTTATTTGTTAACTTGTTTTGGTTGTACAAAAAGAGGAGGAACAATTAACAAAAGAACACAAGTGAAGGCGCCATCTAGAGGTTACAAAAAGGAACTGACTGGCACCCTCACATCCTGAGAGCGGACAGCAGCTCCCTGGTTGGCCGACACACTGGCACTCTGACGGGGCAGCACCGCAGCATGCGCAGCAATCGGCTGGTCCACAGATTGCTGGCCTGCTGTGGTGCTGCAAGGGCCCTGGGTAATCCTGCCCGATCCAGTGAAGGTGGCAGCAGTCAGTGGTCGCGTGGCCTCAATCTGCGTCTGCATGAGACCAGCGAGTGACTGCGTGGCAGCACTCAGCACTTGCGTGGCAGGTGCCAGTGCTTCGGTGAAGCCCTGGACAATCCTTTCCAGCGCTGCTCTGAAGTCCTGTGCACTCCTTGCCAGTGCTGTCCCGAAGTCCTGCACACTCCTTGCCTGTGCTGCGCCGAAGTCTTGGACACTCCTTGCCAGTGTCTCGATGGATTCAGGCATCCTTGCCACTGCAGCCATGAGCTCAGTGTGCCTCAGCCCAGCCTGGGCACTCATTTCTGCAAGGGCATGCACCTCTTCTGCGCTCTGTGCAGCAGCACTCACGGCCAGACTCGCCCTCCGGCGAGACGGCCCCCGAGCTTCCCTACCCCCCTTGCGTTGCTGCAGGCCACTGGTTCCTGGAGCTGGTTCCTCCTCAGAGCATTCCCCCCCGCTCCCCTCCAGGGAAGTAGTCTCCCCAGTCTGCAGATGGGCTGGCTTGCCTGAGGGTGGTAGGGATGGTCTGGCTTCCTCCTGCTCATCGCCTCCGGAGTCAGTGGCAGTGGCAGCTTGAGGGCCCGGCTCCCGAGCTGGTGATGCAGCATCTGAAAGCAGGGAGTTTGAAGAGTGGCTTTAGCAAAAGGACAGGGTGGCAGCAAGGGATGCATGAGTGCTGCAATGCTCTGACTTGGGTCCAGAGTGAAAAAGCATGCTGGTGGGGGGAACAAGTGGAAGGAGAGAGTTCAAAAAGGTGATGACCTTACCATCGCTGTGCACAATGGAGTCGGCAGCTCCAGTGGTGACGGGACCACTCATCCGGCTTGCAACAATCTGGTGGACTCGATCCTCGAGGTCTGTGAGGGTCTGCAGGTGAGGTCGGTCTCCTCCGGTACAAAGCTGCTCCCTGCGGTTCCTGGCCAGCTTGGCCTGCAAGAGAAAGGACGGGAAGTGAAGAAACATGCTGCACTGAACTGACATCACATGCCCCCCATGGTAGAATAGCCCTTACATTATGCACTGAGCTGACATCACATGCCCCCCATGGTAGAATAGCCCTTACATTATGCACTGAGCTGAATGTGCGTGTGTGTTTCCAGAAAGGGCCATGGGTGCTGGATGACAGCTGGCCATTGGGGCTTCGCTAACCCTCTGGCCATAAAGTGAGGTGCAGATGGAGGGATGAAGATGAATGTGAAAAAGGCACTCACCCTAACGACCCAAGTGAGGTCGTTGAACTTCTTCCTGCATTGCATAGGAGTCCTGGGCACCATGCTGCTGGAGGTGACTCTTTGGGAAACCTCCCTCCAAGCTCTGCGGTATTCGGTTGGAAAAGGCCTCCTGCCATTCTCCGGGTACAGCACACCTCGCTGGCGCTCCACTGCGTCAACCAGAGCATTCAATGCCCCCTCGCTGAAGCGCTGCACTCTCTCCCTGACCCTCTCCATGTCTTGGAAGTTTTGGCCGCCACAGGCAGGTCACCGCCGAGTTTGAGGCCTACAAGGTGCAGGGTGTGGCTGCAGATGAGAATCGACCCGCCCCTTTAAGAGTTGGCCGGCGCCAGCGTGTCTGGGTCAATTCGATTATTGACAGCATCTGCGCTGCGCCCGCCCGCGGAGAAATTGAGTTGCGCCGCCGGGTTAGCACCTTAAGGCTACCGTGCAGCGCCTGATTTAGCGCCACGATCACCTTCAGGGGCGCTACAACCCAATATCACGCGAGGTGGCATGAATTTGCGCCTGGCGCAAAACTTTGCGCACCGCCAGTACTAGCACCCCAAACGGGGCGATACCCAATTTTTCCACCTGTGTCTCTCCCATGTCTCAGTTGTGGCTCAGTTGGCAGCACACTCACCTGAGTCAGAAGGTTGTGGGTTCAAGTGCCACTCCAGAGACTTGAGCACAAACCTAGGTAGACACACCAGTGCAGTACTGAGGGAGTGCTGCACTGTCGGAGGTGCCATCTTTCAGATAAGATGTCAAACCGATGCCCCATCTGCCCTCTTAGGTGGACGTAAAAGATCCCATGGCGCTATTCGAAGAACATAAGAACATAAGAACATAAGAAGTAGGAGCAGGAGTAGGCCATACGGCCCCTCGGGCCTGCTCCGCCATTCAATAGGATCATGGTTGATCCGAACCTAGATTCACGTCCACTTCCCTGCCCGCTCCCCATAACCCCTAATTCCCTTATCAGCTAGGAAACTGTCTAGCTCTGTTTTAAATTTATTTAATGTAAAGAGCAGGGTAGTTCTTCCTGATGTCCTGGCAAATGTTTGTCCCTCAACCAACATCACTAAATAAACAGATTACCTGGTCATTATCACATTGCTGTTTGTGGGATCTTGCTGTGCGCAAATTGGCTGCCACGTTTCCTACATTACAAGAGTGACTACACTTCAAAAGTACTTCATTGGCTATAAAGAACTTTGGGACATCCTGAGATCATGAAAGGCACTTTATAAATGCAAGACTTTCTTTCTTCAGTGAAGGAGGACTATGATTAACTGTGCCAAATACTGTGGAAAGATTGAGTATGGAGCAGGAGGAAGAATGCATCACAGAGGATATCATCCTTTAGTGATCTCAATTCTGTGATTTGGGGTGAAGCTGGACTGCAGGGATTCAAACAGATAATTTTGGAAGAGACTGGCATGGAGGTGAAAGGTGTCAACATTATCAAGGACCTTAAACAGGAAAGGAAGTTAAAGATGCTGTAAAGGTTAGCGAGGACAGATGGGTTGAAGGTGAGTATTTTGAGGTGGGGGGTGACGACAGTGGCTTTGAAAGGGAGAGGAATGGTGCCTGAGGAAAGGGTCAATTAACAGTCAGCCAGCTTGCAGGTACCTGAGTGGTTAGGTGTTGGATGGGAGAGCACCAACAGATTATGGAAGGGATGAGTTTGGAGAGAGCTTGCAGGGAGATAGGGGAGAAACTGTAAGCTGACAACGAATTAGGGTGGGAGACTGTGGAAGATCTAGGGCAAAGCGGGAGAGGAAGGGGAAGAAGCAGTGGAGGTTGTAACATGGATTGTCTCAATTTTTGAGACAAAGAAATACATCAGTTCCTTGAATTTAGTATTGGGGTGAGGGTGGTGGGAGCAGGAGAAGAGAGTTTAAGGAGATAACCTTGGAGAAGAGGAGCCATCCAAGATGTTTTTGGAATAGTAAGCAATTTGGCAGAAGAGACCTGAGGAGCGATAGAAGTGAGACCATGATCGAGTTGTTGGGAAAAGAGTTTGAAAAATGGAAGTAAGGGAATGGTTTTGCAAGTTGAGCGAGGCAAAGTATCATGGCAGGTGGAAGGCCAAAGATGAGGGAGTTTGAGAAAAAAAATTTGAGGGAGCTAGAAAAGGGTATTTTACACAGGCAAATAATGAGATAGTGGGATTGGGGAAGGTTGGGGAATGTGAGTGCTAAGAGAGATGAGGAATGTCAGTGACCCAAACCTCAGATGTAGAAATGGCAAAAAAGATAGGACAATAAAATGTTCTGTTATAGAAAGTATGTCCATAAGGAAGAATAAAGCTTAATCTACTCAACAAATTCAGGAACATAAAACAGAACTAAGAAATTATAAGCAAAATTGATAGATGAGCTCTCATGCCCTCATGGAATTCATTGCCATTTTAGTTGAAAGACAATGCCCACAGAATTACTTCATTATGCTGTGCTCTGAAGATATTTGCAGTGTTTAAAAAGAATTGCATAGAGGCGTCAGAAGTGCTTGAAACTTATAAAATTCTAACAGGACTAGACAGACTAGATGCAGGAAGGATGTTCCCGATGGCGGGGGAGTCCAGAACCAGGGGTCACAAGCTAAGGATAAGGGGTAAGCCATTTAGGACTGAGATGAGGAGGAATTTCTTCACCCAGAGAGTGGTGAACCTGTGGAATTATGTACCACAGAAGACAGTTCAGGCCAATTCATTAAATATATTCAAGAAAGAGTTAGATATATTTCTTAAGGCTAAAGGGATCAAGGGATATGGGGAGAAAGCAGGGACAGGGTACTGAGTTTAAATGATCAGCCATGATCTCATTAAATGGTGGAGCAGGCTCGCGGGACCGAATGGCCTACTCCTGCTCCTATCTTCTATGTTTCTATGTTTCTATAAAGTAAATCTTTGCTGCCAAGCTTTTTATGAAAGCATTCAAAGCAAAATTAGAAAAGGATTAGCGTTAAATTTACCTTTTTATTACAATTTCTCCATTTTCATCTCAACTATTTGTTATGCTGACTTCTGGAGGCATCAAACACTCTGTGACCGGGAACAATTTTACAACCAAAACAACCAAGCAGAAAACTACCCTTAATTCATGGTCAGGATAATCAGTAGTTGGCCATTTTTGGAGGAGTGTATTTGGACATGCCACTTTCCAAATGGAGACAGTTGTTAACTCTTTCTTGAGATGCTTTTAAATCAAAGAGGACCTCTGTACCAGTATTTTGATCACTCATTTGCTTCAGCTGTATCATAGGAAACAATTAGATTATGACAATTATATGTATTGGGGTCAGGGGCACTGCTGAAGAATGTCCATTATTGCAGTTACTGACAGTGTCCACAACTACAGTTCTGATGATCCATAAGTCTTTTGCAATGGAGAATACATCTGGCAATATTAGGTAAATTCAGCAATCCTGTACACATTTCAGCTGTGAACAATGCTTGAACAGGGTGCAGATGAGAGATACAACACTGTGGCCCACACTCCCTTCGAGGGAGGTTCAATGCTGGGAGCACAGGAGTTCTAGATTTGCCCTTATATGGCAATTAGCCTGAAAATGTTATTAAACCACAGCCTCTACTGCAACAATGTATTTTTAATTTCCCAGGTCGTGCCCTTCCAAGTGAATTTGCAATAATTATACCATACTCTGGGCAATTTTGTGCCCATAGCTCTTTAAGAGCTGGCAAAGAAACTTTCCAGAGGTTAAAGGAGAGTGCTCCAATTCACTGCACATCACAAGTTCTTTGATGACAAATGCTAAATTGATGAATGTGCAAATCAAACTAATTTCATCCTTAATGGCAGTTAATCACCTACACTCTATCTTGAAATCTAGTTTAATTGATTTGGTTGGGATACTTGAATGGTGACAAGAAAAATGATTTAACTTAATAAACTGAAAATATTCCTTCATTAAGTTTTATAATTATAGCAGGCTCTCTTGTGTATATTTAGTCCACTCACAAAATAAATTACTATTTGCTCCATTGTCCACGTTGTACCTGAAATGCACTGTGTGCTGTGTAAATGTTCTAGAGCATATTCATTTACTGTTATGTGAAAAGCAACCTATTGTACTAAATAATTACAAACTCAGCAAATTGTCTAATGAAATAAATTATAAATGATATGTTATGGTTTTATTTTCATTAGTTTAATAGTACCAATTTAAATACATTTAAATTAAAAATATATATTTTTGAGAAGAATATTATCCCATTTTCTACTCCCTCATCCCACTTGAGTTTCTAGCACTGATTCTATCTCCTTACATCATTCAGCTGAGACGTTAACTATATTCTGTCTACCCATTCCAATGGTTGTGGTGGCTATGCTCACTTTCAAATCATTGTATGTTCTTGCCCCATTTTATATGAGGAATTTTCTTCAGTTACATGTTATTTGACTCTAGTTTATAGAGAGCAGCCTCCCCCCCGCTGTGCCAACAACAGAGGTCAATCTTTCAATAACTGTGCCCCGTTCTCTGGAATTCTCTCTCTAAACCTTTTTGTCTTGCCACCTCTCTTTGTTCCTTTACAAAGACTCTTAAAAATATTTCTCCTTGACCATCCATTCAGCTCCCCTCACTTGCATTTCCTGCTTAGGATCTTCTTCTATAACTTTTAAATAAGTGGGTTCCCTTTGGGGTCCCGTGGTTCGTCATGACATGCTTGGTGATAGAAGTGCAGAACTGAGTCAAACCGCCATGACAACTTGAAACTCTGAGAACTGAGCCAGGAACGTACTGGTCATGAGCTGGTCAATCATCCACAATACTTCATGACACAGTTAAGGATTAACCAGTTCATGATTATTGGCTCATTAATAGGACTTGGAGGGTTGGCTAAGATTGATATTCTTTCCAATTAGCTGCATATAATCCTGAAAGTCGATGTTCTAACAGCCGGATAATCATAACTGGTCAGGCAGTGGGAAGTTTACCAGTGCTTTGTGCTGGTAATCTACACACTTTGAGTTGGTTAAATTCCAGCAGTATGTGCACACTTGGGAGTCTTAACCCTTGGCTACTGCCAATCTGTGCCGAAGCCTTAGATTTAGGTTAGTGGGTGTGCCCTACAGTGAGAGAGTGTGCATTCTATATTGGGCAAAGATCGATTTTTCAGTAGTTTGGTTTGGAAGCTGTTAAGCAGATACCAGACACCAAGAAAAATCCCCTTGGAAATCAATCTGAGATTTTCTTTTACATGAGAGACACTATGTAGTGGTTGTGGTTGTTGTTGTTACTATTACAACAATTATTATTCTTTTTCTCAAAAAGAAACAGGGACAAAAGGATATCTGCTGGGACAAAGGTGCCACAAACTTGGCATGGGGATTGGTTGAATGGCTAAAACTGATGTATTAATAAAAATGTTAAATACTTTTGCAATAGCGGTGAGCAGGTTAAAATGACCTATTTAAGACTTCAATCCAAATCTATGTCTGGAATAGTATAATGTGAATAATGCAGGTGTGTTATTTGTGATGATTTTCTTTGTTGTATTAGCTATTTTAGTTGACTTACTTTTACAAACTCCAAATATTACAAGATAAAATAAATAATTACAAAGTAGGTAGCATGAGCATGCTATTCACCTGTAACAGGAAACCTTTCCCATAGAATCATAGAAGTTTACTGCACAGAAAGAGGCCACTCAGCCCGTCATGTCTGTGCCGGCCGATAAAGAGCTATGCAGCCTAATCCCACTTTCCAGCTCTTGGTTTGTAGCCCTGTAGGGTACGGCACTTCAAGTGCCATCTCCCACCCTGATTTTAAAATCTATTTAAAATCTATTTTCATTTATAAGCTAATGAATCTCAGTGTTATAAGGTTGGACTCGCTCTGAGAAAAGTTATTAAAATATTACATTTTAGAGCATGAACTGAGCACACTAGAAGCCAATGGTTCTTTGAACTGAAATAAATTCCTAAATGTTGTTAATATAAATAAATAATTTTCATTTACATAATGCTTTTCATAATCTCAGGACATCCCAAAGTCAATGAATTACTTTTGAAGTGTAGTCACTATTTTTATTTAAGCAAACCTGGTGGCCAATTTGTACACAGCAAGATCCTACAAACAGCAAATGAGCTGATTGGTTAATCTATTTTTGGTAGTGTTGGTTGATAGATAAAGGTTGATTAGGGCATCAGGAGATGTTCTTCTTCAGATAGTACCATGGGATCATTTACATCCACTTGAACAGGTAAATGATTTCATTCTCATCCTAAAGATAGCATCTTCGACAAAGAGAGACAGAGCTAACCTAGGGAATTACAGACCAGTTAGTTTAACAGGTGTGATAGGGGAAATTTTGGAATCTTTAGTTAAAGATGAAATTAGTAAATGTCTAGATGAAGAGAACATAATTGCAAGCAGCCAACATGGATTTCAAAACTGAATGGAGTTGTTTGAGGCAGTGAAAGATATGGTAGATGAGAGAAATGCAGTGGATGTTGTGTGCATGTACTTTCAGAAAGCCTTTGACAAGGTACCACACAGAAGACTACTGGAGAAGATTAAGGGATATGGATTTAGGGAAGGATAGCAAATTGGATTTAATATTATTTAGAAGGGAGGAAATGGAGTTAAGGGCAATTTCTCAGCATGGCTGGACGTGGGTAGCAGTATCCCATAGGGTTCTGTTCTGGGACTGCTTATGCTCACTGTGTACGTTAATGATTTGGATAGTAGGGTTAGAAGGCATGGTGTCCAATTTTGAAGATGATACTTAAATAGGAGGCATAGTAACTAATTCTGAGGACCAAAGGAAGCTGCAAAAGGATATTGATAAGATGATGGCAGTGACAGGTGGAATTCAATATGATAAGCATATTGTGTCCACATCCACTTTTTAGGGTTCCTTCTACCATGTTAGCCAAATAGTAAAGATGTTATATTTACTTGATAATCATGTACTGATGAATATTTACTTGAAAAAATTAATGAGGGAACATTAAATTAATACTTTTACTATACTCAGTAAACTCACTTTGTCATAAATAAATCAATAAAATTGAGTAGGGCTTGATTTTCATAAAGGTGCATAATACTGGTAACAATTTCTGTTTTCCTGCAGCAGAAAACATGCTTATATGTATTGGTGCAGAAAGTGTCACTTTCTTAGATTTATTCTCAAATATTTTTTCCCAAAATGATTGACTTAACCTCAATGACTAGCCAAACAATCTCATCGTGATTCCATAACCACTCTGTTATGCTTAATTGGACTTTTGTTTTGGAGAACTGGTCCTGTTTAGTAGTATGCAAAATCTCGCAACTCTGATTTCCACAGAAGCATTACTCTTTTAGCCATTACTGTACTATTCCTTTAATGATGAGTGAATACAGTCAGCTATTTTTATTAAATATGAAGTGATCAGAAGAGCAGTCATGACTGTGCACAATTCCCTGAAGGTCCACAGGCTGTCAGGAGGTATTGCACTGATTTATATTTTCTAGTTGTTAGTCAGGCTGCAGAAAATGACTCCGCTGGGAGGTAATCAACGATGCTCAGGACATTTGTGAAAATCAATGCATTTCCCAGAACAATGGAGAGACTTTGGCTTAGATTCTATTTTTAATTCTCTTGGGAAAACCCCATGATATTTTCACATTTCTTTAAGAATCAGTCTCAAAACTAATGCAGCCTTATATAAACTAGCAAACCACCAGTCAACTGACATATCAGGTTAAGCTGCCCACCTTGAGCATGTCAGCTGCCATTTGCAGGGCCTCATTAAGAGGGTTCTAACCAGCTTCAGCACACATCAACGTCACTTCTTGGGGCAAATTCATTTAAACCTTCATTCATTTTCTCACGGATCTCATTAAAGCTTACAGCAACTTACAGTGATTTCAGTGGATTGATAGATTGGAGATAGCTTTCTCTCTGCATCATTTTCTCCACTTCTATTAACTGGCTTCACCTTTTTGAAGAAATACCATGTGTTTCTTTTATCCGTTTATGGGATGTGGGCATCGCTGGCAAGGCCAGCATTTATTGCCCATCCCTAATTGCCCTTGGTAGTGGTGAGCCGCCTTCTTGAACCGCTGCAATCCGTGTGGTGAAGGTACTCCCAGAATGTTGTTAGGTAGGGAGTTCCAGGATTTCCCCATGCATATGCTGCCCTTGCCCTTCTAGATGGAAGAGGTCGCAGGTTTGGGAGGTGCTGCCGAAGAAGCCTTGATGAGTTACTGCAGTGCATCTTGTAGATGGTACACACTGCAGCCACGGTACGCCGGTGGTGGAGGGAGTGAATGTTTAAGGTGGTGGATGGGGTGCCAATCAAACGGGCTGCTTTGTTCTGGATGGTGTCGAGCTTCTTGAGTGTTGTTGGAGCTGCACTCATCCAGGCAAGTGGAGAGTATTCCATCACACTCCTTACTTGTGCTTTGGAGATGGTGGAAAGGCTTTGGGGAGTCAGGGGGTGAGATACTTGCCATAGAATACCTAGCCTCTGACCTGCTCTTGTTGCCACAGTATTTATGTGGCTGGTCCAGTTAAATTACTGGTCAATTGTGACCCCCCAGGATGTTGATGGTGGGGGATTTGGCAATGGTAATGCCATTGAGTGTCAAGTGGCGGTGGTTAGACTCTCGTTTGTTGGAGATAGTCATTGCCTGGCACTTCTGTGGCGCAAATGTTACCTGCCACTTATCAGCCCAAGCCTGAACGTCATCCAGGTCTTGTTGCATGTGGGATGGACTGCTTCATTAGCTGAGGAGGCGCTGAACACTGTGCAGTCATCGGCGAAGGCTGTAATGAGGTCAGAAGCCGAATGGTCTTGGTGGAACCCTAACTGGGCATCAGTGAGCAGGCTATTGGTGAGTTAGTGCCGCTTGATAGCGCTATCGATGACACTTTCCATCACTGTCATGTACAGATGCATTTGCGACAGGTAGATTGGTGAGGACAAAGTCAAGTAGGTTATTCCCCTCGTGTTGGTTCTCTCACCACCTGTTGCAGGCCCAGACTGGCAATTATGTCCTTCAGGACTTGGTCAGCTCAGTCAGTAGAGGTGCTACCGAGCCACTCTTGGTGATGGACATTGAAGTCTCCCACCCAGAGTACATTCTGTGCCCTTGCTACTCTCAGTGCTTCTTCCAAGTGGTGTTCAACATGGAGGAGTACTGATTCATCAGCTGAGAGAGGTTTCCTTGCTCATGTTTGACCTGAAGCCATGAGACTTCATGGGGTCCAGAGTCAATGTTGAGCACTCCCAGGGCTACTCCTTCCCAACTGTATACCACTGTGCCGCCACCCCTGGTGGGTCTGTCTTGCCGGTGGGATAGTACATACCCAGGGATGGTGATGGAGGAGTTTGGGATATTGGCTGAAAGGTATGATTCTGTGAGTATGACTATGTCAGACTAGTCTGTGGGACAGCTTTTCCATGTGACCCTGGCAGACATACGGGGAGCAATTTTACTATGCAGCTTTCAGTGGGAAGGATATTCACACCATAGCCAGTGCTGGTGGTCCATCTGGTTTCATTCTTATTATTGGGCCAGAAATTCCAGAACGGGGCTTGCAGCGCGTGCAAGCCCCGTATTTGCACTTACCCCGCGCTCCTGCCGATCAGCTTCTGGGACGCCTGAACTTGGAGAAATTGAAAGCACATTCCCGGGCAGCGTATGACGTCACGCCGCCCAGGAGTGCAGCCAGCGCGGACCCAGGAGCGTGCAGTGTAAGTGAGACGCGCCCCTTGAGGTCTCAGTTTCACTGGACACGCCCCCAATGTTTCTGTCAAGCTGCTTTGCTTTTTTACATGCAAAGCAGCAGTTTAAATAGGTTTTTGGAAGTTTTTTGAAGATTTTGGTAACTTTTATAAACTTTTTAAAATGTTTACATTATTTTGAGTAATCTGAAGTAGTTTTAAAGAGAATTAAAGCAATTTAAAGACTTTTAAAAGCCCTAAAAGAATTTTTTAAATTCCATTTATTTATTTAGCAATGTCGTCGTCATACGTGTCTTCACACTGTTCCCTTTGGGGAACTGTATGAAGTGGTGGAAGGATTTATGGCCGTGATTAACGCTCATTCCGTGACCGTAACCATCTTTGAACCAGCCATTAGGGCGGTTAGTCCTATGGCGGGAGGGTTTTACGGGCTCCCACAAGCTATACAAGGAGGGGGGGCCACCCACACCCACGGACGCAAATATCCCACTGGACGTCAACCCAGAATTTAGAGCCGGAGCTCCGACTCCACTTGCCGGGACTGTCTGGAGCGGGGTTCGAAGCCCTACCCTGATCTGGCCCAGTGGCGGGGATCCTACCGCTATGACAAACGCCCAATCCGATTAGCTACGTGAAATGGCAGCATAGGGCTCCAGTCACGGGGAGGGAAAAGGCGCAGGAAACGTATGGGTGTCACCTTTTGTGCGGAGTGGGCCTTTTGCGTAGCAGTAAGCATCCCCGCCGTTGGGCCAGAAGGAGTAGGGTTTTGAACCCCACTCCAGACAGTCCCGGCAAGTGGAGTCGGAGCTCCAACTTTAAATTCTGGGTGGACATCCAGCGGGATACTTGCGTCCGTGGGTGTTGGTGGCCCCCCCCCCCCAGATGGGTTGTGGGAGCCCGTAAAACCCTCCCGCCATAGGACTAACCACCCTAATGGCTGGTTCAAAGATGGTTACGGTCACGGAATGAGCGTTAATCACGGCCATAAATCCTTCCACCACTTCATACAGTTCCCCAAAGGGAACAGTGTGAGGATACGTGCGATGATGACCTCTTGCGCAATGCACCTCCTTGGACCCTCAGTCGCAGATGCGAGGGGGCAAGTCGTGCAAGTGTTAAATTTTTTATTTTATTGACATGTAAAATGTTGGCCCAATAATTCCCTTCCAAATGCGCTAGTACGGTCGGGGTACTTACGCATCTGGCCGGATGAAATGCCGGTTTTCAGCATGCACAGTGCATGTGGGGAAAACCGGCATTTCCCGTCCTCTGAACGAAGGGGTTCAGAGGCAGAACGCGTGCGACTGCACAGGCAGCGCGTGCGCAGTATAATTCGCCGCTTTCATTAATGCTTTCAGTGAGGTCCAGTCATTACAACTTACACATGAAAAAAGCATGGGTACAGTTGCTACAGAGGCTGCGGAGGAAGATATTTCTTATCGTGGAGCTTCTGAAAGTATGTATGTCTGTATATATTCCTTTGCGTGTTATGTATATATTCCTTTACTTATGTGTATGAATGTATTATTTAATTATGACTTTCAGAGAAAGTAACTTATTGGAAAATCATAATTAAAAACATACATTCATAGTAAAGGAATATAAAACATACATACATATACGTAAAGGAATATATGTGGACATACATACATAACTCATTCTCACATTCCATTCACACAGCCACAATTGCTCCTTCTACTTACCGTTCTGAAAACCCTTTAAAAAAAAAAAAAATTTTAACTTTAAAACTTACTTAAAATTTCTTAAAATAACTTCCCTCCCTTTCCCAAACAAAAATATTGCATTTCAAAAGCTCCACGATAAAATATATCTTCCTCCGCAGCCAATGAACCACTTTACACTTGCTTTTTTTCAGTGTAACTTCTAAGGACTTAACCTCACGGATTTCATGAATGAAATCCACGAAGTTCACTGCGCAAGCGCTGCCTGTGCAGTCGCACGCGCTCGAGGTCTGGAAATGCCGGCGTTCCCCGCATGCGCTGTTCATGCTGAACGCCGGCATTTCCAACGGCCAGAAGCGTGAGTAAGCCGACCGCACTCACACTTCTGGCCTGGAATTTCTGGCCCATTGTGTTTTGTAGCAGTTTGTTACAACTGAGTGTCTTGCTAGGCCATTTCAGAGGGCAGTTAAGAGTCAACCACATTGCTGTGGGTCTGGAATCACATATAGGCCAGACCAGGTAAGGATGGCAGATTTCCTTCCCTAAAGGACATTCGTGAACCAGATGGGTTTTTACAACAATCCGATAGTTTCATGGTTACCATTACTGATACTATTAATTATTCCAGATGTATTTAATTAACTGCCCAGGTATGTATTTGAACTCATGTCTCTCGATCATTAATTCAGGCCTCTGGATTACTAGCCCAGTGACATTACCACTGCGCTACCATTCCCATGCCGCTTGATAGCACTGTTGATGACACCTTCCATCACTTTGCTGATGATTGAGAGTAGACTGATGGGGTGGTAAATGGCCGGATTGGATTTGTCCTGTTTTTTGTGGACAGGACATACCTGGGCAGTTTTCCACATTGTCGGATAGATGCCAGTGTTGTAGCTGTACTGGAACAGCTTGGCTAGAGGCGTGGATAGTTCTGGAGCACAAGTCTTCAGCTGATCACAGACCATGAATATTAACAACGTCAGAGAAGAACTAATCTTTTAGCCAAAGATTTTTGACCAGATTATTCTCACCATATTAATATTAATAGTTGTAATATGCTCGCCATGACAACAATATATATAGTGCAATATCAGTTGACTAAACTGATTCACTGCAATTTCATTCTCCTTGCATTTACATCATCATCATGAACAGCTTGCACTATTTTATTGTTACTGTGATCAGCACATTCCTAAATATACAACTAATCTACTGGTGTTTTTCTGCAGTAGTTTTGCATTCATTTGAGAGAATGCACAGTAATCACAAAAATATTTTACTTTTTGCACCCAGTAACAGTGTCAAACTTCCCTCAGTTAGGTATAATAGGTGTTAGATTTAATGTGAACAACAATGGTGGGTCAAATTGAATATTTTGATACCATGTTAAAAGGCCCACATTAAGTCCACTTCAGATCATTTTAAGGATCAGGTTTTCCTCTGTTGATATCTTTCTTTAAATCATGGCACCAGGAAAGCATAGAGAGTTAAAAAAGCAGATTTTCCTCTGATTAGCGGTTGTGGAACATCTATTCACTGAGTGGAAAGGTCAGGGTCAGGAGTGGACAGCCATTATGCTGGATTTCCAATGTCTTTAAGTTGCCCCAGTGATTTCCAGGGCTTCTCGCAGAGTGATACAGATTGCCTACACCTACAATAAGCACAGGCCATGGGCAGCTATGTTAGTGAGGTGGGATGGGATCCTCACTGGTGGGGCACCTATTTTATGAGGCACCCAGAAGAAGTGAACTTTAGTCCCTGGACCCCACTTGCTCTGATTGAATGGTTGCAGAGGAGCAGTCAGAACCACACAGAAGCCACACCAAAATTGGGAAAGGCATTGATGCTGGATAACTTCTGACTGGTCCTATTTCTTATGGGTTTATGTTCTTATGACATTGGACAGTACCAGAAGGCCTGAACCAAGGCAGCCATTGCCACTGCTGCAGGCCTCTCAAGACTTTGGGAGTGCTACCTAACACCTAGGCACAGAGCCCAGAGGAAAATTAAAATGTCTATCTGTATATTTGCTACCTACATATGTACATATTCTTTATTGTAACATAAGTTTACTGTTATTGGTAGCTAGTGCTTGTCATTTATAGCTAGAGCAACACACACCATATCTCATTTGTGGGGGTGGGGGTGGGGGGGCGGATAGGTCCATATTTCTTGAATACCTAATAAGGAAGGAGTTGTGTCAGCTTCTTGGTGCTCTAATACAAGTATGGGGTGAGGTACTTTAGTGTTCTTCACATTCTAGTGGTGGCATGCCCTCAGTGTCCGCTTTGGTTTTCATGAAACCTTGCTCTTTTTTTGGACCTTACAAAACTGAAGCCCAAATCAACCTCCATGTTCACCTCTACACTGAACTTACACACCTTGGGCTGGATTTTGCCAGCCCTGGGGAAGCGGGTTTGGAGGCGGGACTGCCGGGAGAATGGGAGAATTTGGGGGCGGGTGCCCAACCCGCCTCCATGCCATCTTGCCAGGAGGTGGGTAGCCGTCCCGCGCCGGGTCCCATCTCCTTGGAGGCGGGAAGGGATTACAGCCACTTAACTGCCTGTTAATAGGTAGTTAACAGACAGAAAATAGGATTATCCCCTTTTTGCCCTCACAAGTGCGGGCTTCCCGAAGGCTCCGAAACCCGCCAGGGTCACCGAGGCGAGTAGTGGGTCTGCGGGGATCGGAGGGGTCCAAAAGTGTGTTGTGGAGGTAAGTGATGGGTGCAAGTGTGGAAAGGTGAGTATCTGAGGTAAGTGCAAAGTGTTAGAAAAAGTGTGTTTACCTTTGTTTCTTCCTGCAGGCTTCAACCTTTGGGTATGCGGAGAATCTCGCACCTCCACGGCAGAGATGACAGATGGCCCTTGCATTCTCCAATGCAACAACCATCTCATTTCTGCAAAAGAAAATGGTTTGATGAGGTCTTGAATTCAAGACCTCATCAAACTACGGAGAATGTCACTGTTTGACAGCTTCACAGAGCTGTCAAACGATGACAATTCATCTGTCAAAAATGTTTGACATGCGTTGACGTTCTCTACAACTGGCTTTCCCTTAATTGACCTGCTAAGCCCGCTAGGTGAGCTTAACAAGGTCAATCAAGGGAAAACAGCATGGGTTGGCCAGAAGTTGATGGACTCGGGACTGAAACCCGACAAGTTGGAGTCCCGCCTCCAAAAGCTCCCCATTGGCAAAATCACCCCCCTTCACTCCGTACATCTTACTTCATACTGCCGGAAGTTCCATTCCCACACCAGGTATTATATCCTATCAGTGTTAGATTACTCTAACTCTATCACATCATTGCGAGCTTAATGCTGTAGATGTATGGCTGATTGGAAACGAAATGAAATTGATCAGATTCATTTCAAGTTGATACCCATCAGACCTTTAGCATGTCAGAACTCTGAGCAAATGCAGCCAAGCATACAATCGCTAATATCAGTTGTGTAGCTAGGAATGAAAATTTGAGTGGACCCCAACTTATGGTGAGCAGGACATGACCTAAATTGGTGCTTGTATTTTTTTAGCTGCAATGGGACTTCAGGCCTGAATTTAACTTGTGCTGTGTGAGCGCCGCGTAGTGGACGGGGCAAGTGGCAATGCCGTACCATGACGCTGTGTGAGGCATGTAGAAATTTTAACTCCTGAGTCTCATTTAAATGTTGGCCCAGAAATTCGTGTCGGGGGCTTCCCGCGGGTGCAAGCCCCCGACCTACACTTACCTAACGTGCCGGCAGTTGAGGCCTGGCCCTGCGTGGATTTCCTGTCTGTGGCCCGGTCCAGCTCCCGGCACGCTGTGCTTGCGTGATCCAGCGGCGTACTTAGTGCGATGTGTCTGCTGGGATCACGTGAGCCACGGGCAACCAATCGGAGCAGGGAAAAGCCCATTCATGAGATTGACAGAAAGAACTGTCAAGCTTATGAAAACTCCGGGCGCCCAAAACAGTACTTAACCTTAAAATAAATTTGAAAAAAACATCACACTATTTAAATAAACTATAAATAACATTAAATAACTATTTTAAACAATAATTTAAATTTTTGAAAAAAATAATTTTATAAAAAAAGGGGCTAAATATACACTTACCTTACTTTAAAGTATTTAAAAATAATAAACCTGTGGAAAAAATGTTCTAATTTTAATTAATTGACCACTTACCTTTTAAAATGAAGTCCTTACGCCTGGTTTTTAAATGTGTAAAATGTAGAGGCCTTCACGCACGGGCAAACCTGGAAAAAAAGGAAGTTCAACGCGCACGCACAGACTCCCGCGCGCACACGTTCGACCTCTGAACCCCTTCGTTCAGAGGATCGGAAATGCCGGTTTCCCGCGCATGCGTAGTGCATGCAAGAAACCGGCACTTCCATCCGGTCCACGCATGAGTACTCCGTCCGTACTCACGCGTTGGAACCCGATTTCTGGGCCATTGCCTGTGAGTCTCCCGCCCGAGCCTGGCAGGAATCACTACCTGGCCGATGGGCTGGAGCGGGATATCGGATGGCAAGGTGCCGCCATCACGGACCCGAATTAAAGGTCACTGGTAGAAGGTAGGAGATGCAGAAGGCGATCCAGAGTCAATTACAGTCAAGGTGGGGAGGGAAACCTGCGTTGGGGAATCCCAGGGTTTCGTTGTGGACTTGCTGCACTCCTGCTCCTCCAGGCCCACAAAGAAATCAAGAAAAATTTAATTTTATTGACTTTTCTGGGCCTCTTCTGTTCCTGCTCCTGCTTGCCAGCAGGTTTCACTGGAGATTCCAAGTTAAAATGGCGTTGGGGTCCAGTCTGCATTACCTCAACTTTTATAGTTATGAGGCCCTTGCCTGCCTGCAACGAGTGTCTCCAACATTTCCCAGAACCTGGGGGGTTAAAATGGAGGCAGCCGGGAGCGCGACATGACGCAGATGTAAGGACGCCCCGTTTTAACCCCCTGCCCACTCTGTTCTCATTGGACATGGGGAGGATGGATGTTAAAATTGGGGCTAAGCTAACTTCATGCAGCTAACTCCACAAACCAGTAAAAGCAATATTGTCTTTTTCCACGGTATACTGTACTATATTTGGAAGAGATTATCTCACAGAATTCTATGCACGGATATTTATTCATTGCCGGTATTACTGAACAAGCACCTAAACTTTGCTTCCTATTAAACAAGCAACTTTGTTTAATTCACACTGATTTTGCTTGAAAGCTGGATCCTCCAAAGTGGTTTTAAGTCATCTCAAGCATCCTGGTTCAGATTAGTCGTGTTGCTTTTACAGGATCCTCAGATCCTTTCTGCTGGATTGAAAATCTTTAGGTGCGATCTCAGCTGAATACTTGTGTGGAACAGTAGGCTGCACTATAGTGTTGTGGAGTATAGGTCGATAGCAATGGAACTCTCCAACGTATGAGACATTGCATTCAGCGCCTGCATAGATGCCCAGCTCATCAGACTTGGGTGGGCCTGGGTGCTAATTGGGTGGGCCTTGGCCCTTCGCAAGCCCACCTGTGGCTATGCTCCTGGGTAATATATTTCAGATTTGTTTTTCAGTGCTTAAATATGTAAAAAGTCTTGGGGGGAGAAATTCAGTATCGCCACGTTTGGGGCGTAATACTCGAGCGGGCGCGAAATTTAGCGCCCGGCGCAAATTATCGCCACCTACTGCTAAATTGACCTGCTTCGCCCCAGGAGGTGCTTGGAGCGCTAAAACAGGCGCTGCACGACTGTCTTAAGGTGCTAAGCTGGAGAAGCGAGGTGCTACCACCGAGGGCGGGTGCAGCGCAGGTGCGGCCAGTTAGCAATTGCACGCAGACACGCTGGCGCCGGTCAGCTCTTAAAGGGGAGGTTCGATCTTGGATTGCAGCCACACCCTGCGCATCGGAGCCCTGATTCTCGGCCTGGACAGACCTGCTGCCACATTCTAACACCTAGGACCATGGAGAGGGCCAGGGAGCAAGCGCAGAGGTTCAGTGACGGGACCTTGCAGGTTCTGGTTGGCACGGTGGAGTGCAGGCGATCTATCCTGTTCCCGGACAGTGGCAGGAGGCCGCTGCCCAACGACTAGCGCAAAGCTTGGAGGGAGGTGGCTCACAGAGTGACCTCCAGCAGCATGGTGCCTAGGACACCTGTGCAATGCAGGAAGAAGTTCAACGACCTCACTTGAGTCGTCAGGGTGAGTACCCTTTTCAGTATCCTCTTCATCCCTGCATGTCCACCTCACTTTATGGCCAAAGGGTCCTGAAAGCCCCAATGCCCAGCCTTCAACCAACACCTATGGGCCATTCATGAAACTCACACGCACATTCAGCACTTTACACACAGTAAGGGCTATTCCACCATGGGAGGCAGTGCAGCCAAGATCAGGGCTTCACACTGTAAGGGCTATTTGACCATGGGAAGCAGTGCAGCCAAGATCAGGGCTTCACACTATAAGGGCTATTCCACCATGGGAGGCAGTGCAGCCAAGAACAGGGCTTCACACTGTAAGGGCTATTCCACCATGGGAGGCAGTGCAGCCAAGATCAGGGCTTCACACTGTACCCAGAGCCCATCCTTTCTCTTGCAGGGCAAGCTGGCTCATAACAGGAGGCAGCAGCAACGGACCGGGGGAGGCCAGCCTCACGTTCAAGCCCTCACCGATCTGGAGCAGCGAGTCCAGTGGATTATGGCAGGCCGGATGATTGGCCCCGTCACCACTGGAGATGCCGACCCCGTTCTGGACAGCAATGGTAAGGTGATCACCTTTTTGACCTCTCTCCTTCCACTTGTGCCTCACACCAGCATCCTTTGCCACTATCGAACCAATACAGTGCATTGCAGCACTCATGCCTCCCTCGCTGCCACCCTGTCCTCACGCTAAAGCCACTCTTGTACCTCCCTGCTTTCAGATGCTGATTCACCAGGTAAGGAGGCGGGCCCTCAAGCTGCCACTGTGAGTGACTCTGAAGGCGATGACGAGGAGGAAGCCGGACCATCAGTGCCACCCTCAGCCGAGGCAGTCCATGGCCATAATGGGGACACGTCTTCCCTGGAGGGGAGCAGGGGGGAATGGTCTGAGGAGGGTGAAGCTCCGGGGCTGCGGGCTGCAGGAGCGCAGGGAGAGTAGGGAAGCTCAGCGGCCTTCTCCCCGGAGGGAGAGTCTGGCCTCGTGTCCTGCTACAGTGAGCGCAGAAGAGGTGCGGCTCCTTGCTGAAATGAGTGCCCAGGCGGAGCACAGGCACACTGAGCTCATGGCTGCAGTGGCAAGGATGCCCGAATCCATTGAGTCACTGGCAAGGAGTGTCCAGGACTTCGGCGCAGCACTGGCAAGGAGTCTGCAGGACTTCGGCGCAGCACAGGCAAGGAGTCTCCAGGACTTCGGCGCAGCACAGGCAAGGAGTCTCCAGGACTTCGGCACAGCACAGGCGGCTTCCATGCAAGTGCTTAGTGGTGTAATGCAGTCAGTGGCTGGTCTGATGCAGACACAGATTGAGGCCACACGAGCACTGACTGCTGCCACCCTCGCTGGATCGGGCATGAATCGCCGGGGCCCTCGCCACGCCGCAGCAGGCCAGCAGTCTGTGCTTCAGCAGATTGCTCCGCATGCTGCAGTGCTGCCCCGTGGGAGTGCCAGTGTGTCGTCTGACCAGGGAGTTGCTGTCCTCTGTCAGGATGGCAGCATTGTTCATTGTCTCCAGGTTGTGAGAGCCAGTTATGTGTCTGACTGCTTTTTTTGGGGTTTCTCTCTATTACTTTGTCATGTGCGAAGGGCACACAGGTTGTTAAATGAAGAAGTGTCTTTATTCAGAATGTGCATGTTTGCTCTTTGAACTATTTGTTGCCTTGACCAGCTTAGGGGTTGCGGAACGGTTCCATTCATGTTATTTCAATGGCAGAAGCCATTCCCTCAGAGGGGGCCTAGAACCAACTTGCAATAAGCCGCTGACGGATGGCCCTTGCACTTTGTGCCTCCCTCCCATCTTGGTGCTCCTCCTCCTCCTCCTCTGCTGGTGCTCCAATGTCTGGTGGCAGTGGCTGAGTCCTGAGGATTGCCAGGTTATGCAGCATGCAGCACACTACAACGAAATGGGAGACTCGCTCAGGTGAGTACTGAAGGGCTCCCCCGGAATGGTCCAGACAGCGGAACCATTGCTTGAGCACGCCGATTGTGTGCTCAATGATGTTCCTGGTCGCTTGATGGCTCTCAATGTATCGTTCTTCAGCAGGGGTGTTGGGCGCATGGAGCAGTGTCATCAGCCAGGTGCACAGAGGATAGCCCTTGTCCCCGAGAAGCCAGCCTCCTGGGTGAGCCTGGGCTTCGAAAAGGTCTGCCACAGAAGTCTGGCGCAGGATGAAGGCATCGTGGCTGCTGTCTGGAAAGCGGGCATTGACAGCGAGTATCAGCTGTCTGTGGTCACACACCAACTGGACATTCAACGAATGGAACCCCTTCCGGTTGCGGTAATCCTCGGCATTCTCTTGCGGCGCCCACAAAGCCACATGCGTGCAGTCAATGGCGCCCTGGACCATGGGGAAGCCCGCTATTCTTGCAAATCCCATTGCGCGCTCTTGCTGCTTGTCCAGGGTCATGGGGAAGGAAATGTACTGACGTCTCCTTTTAAAGAGGGCATTCGTGACTTGACGGATGCAGTAATGCACCGCGAACTGGGAGATATTGGCAATGTCCCCAGTAGCGGATTGGAAGGAGCCGGTGGCATAGAAGTTGAGAGCCACTGTCACCTTCACTGCCACCGACAGAGACGTCCTGCTCCTCAGTTGAGGCTGCAGATCTGGCTGAAGCAGGTGGCAGAGCTCAGTGACCACCTCCCTGCTGAATCGCAGCCTCTGAAAACACTGCTCCTCAGACATGTTGAGGTATGAGAACTGTTGGCGGAATACCCTGGGAGGGTAAGGTCTCGTGTGCCGACGCCTGTTGGCCCTCCTCCGTCTGGCCAAGATTGGCACTCTCTCTCTGCGTCTCTGTGCTCTCTCAATGTAATGGAGAAACTCAACTTTTCCACCCATTGCAGCCCCCATAGTATGTGGCCACTCAAGGTTATGCCAGTGAAAAAGCAAACCAACTACAAAGTTCTGGGCCCAAGCCCAAAGTACTTCTGCGAGCGCTGACTCAATGCAGAAAGCTCTCTCCCTTTGTCTCTCTGCAAATCTCTCTCTCTCTCACAGAAGGAGTGGTCCAAAAATGACTACCACAAAGAAGCCAGGAAGAGCCCCCTTTAAATAGCAGCCCCCCCAGCCGCACAGCGACTGGGAACCGTTCCAGTCAACCAGTCGCTGGGAGCGCCAGGCGGAAAGGAGGGGGGCGCCACTGAATTTCCAGTTTGGAGCGCCCCAAGGGCGTTGCACCATGAAATGTCATCAGGAGCTGCGCACGCAGCTGAGTGGGCGTTGCAGTTTTGCACCGCCGCTAAATGTCCGCTCAATTTCGCGAGAGGTGCAGGTCTCGCCGTGCCCGGGCACTAGCCGCATCGCGCCCCACTTATCACCCTCTTAAGGTGCTAACGGGTGGCGCAAACAACTGAATTTCTCCCCCTTTGAGAGCTTTTCACTGCATTGCAAATCATTTTGTCTACTCCAGTGTGTAAACATGTGTGGGGAGACTGATGCTCACCAAACAAATTCCAAAAATATCTGACCTCAAATAAGTCTGTAAGATAACAAACTGACTCATCTGTTTTCATCTTTTAACAAGCTGCACAAAGCTTGCCATTTGATGTGCCCTTTTTTTGCTTTGGTGTAGTGGAAAGAATTTTCATGACAGTGCCAAGAAAAGCTTAAGATTGCTTCTCTCCAGTCATTGGTCAAATTTACATCGAGTTACATCGAGTCTACAGCACAGAAACAGGTCATTCAGCACAACTGGTCTATGCTGGCCTTTTTGCTCCACACAAGCCATAGTTTAACGGTTTACAGAAGGTAGATATTGCACAAAAAGCTAATAAACACATGGGCCTAGAAATTCGATGGCACTGTGCCTGTTTTTCAGGTGCAAAATGGGCACCTATGCATCCAATGTGGTGGGCGGGGCACGCATGCTGATTATGCACAGGAAGTGTGCCGCCTGCCATATTGGTGAAGGCAGGACAAGAGGTGTCCAGGGCCCATGCCTGAAACAGCCATTAGACCTTTGCATATGCAAATGGGGGCCTCACACTTGTTTGAAGGCCCTCTTCACAAATTGGGCTGCCCTGAACACAGCTTGGCACTGGGTCGGTGGCATTCAGAAAAATGTAGTCTACATGCAGCCTTAAAGGGACCACTAGAGGCTGCAACCAAAAAGGTAAGATTTTTTAAAAATGTACCTGAAGTTGGAGAAGGAAGGTGCAGGAGTACTCCTCCTGGCTCCACAGCAGTGCCAAAGAACGTTACCACTCCTGTTTCCACTCAGTTGACTCCAGCCTGATTGGCCACCTTCCTCCTGTTCGCTTCCTCTTCTCCCAGTCACCTCCCCCAACTCCCCCACCCTACTCATCGCTTCCTCCTCTCCCAATCCCATCCCTCTTTCCCAGTCACTTCCCCCTCTCCCAGGGCCTACTTTGTGGCCCAAAATTGAAATCCTCTTGGCCGATGAGCTACCTGGGATGCCCAACAGAAGTCTACAGCGTGCTGGCCTCATGTCATTGAGGCCCAAGGCCTACTATCTAGTGCACCATGGGCCACACATTCCAGCACAGGGACTGTTCCCTGTGCACGGTTCACGTGGCAAGGTGTTCTCCCGATCGGCTGCTTTAGCTTCAGCAAAGATTGGGCAAAAATCTGTTTATACATCCACCTATTTCCTATTCCTAGTAAATGGTTTTAATGTTTGGAAGAAAGGAGCTATTGCAGTGTTTGGGTATTAGAGGAATAATTCAGATTTCTGGCAAAATGTGCCAATCAGACAATTAGTCCAGGTAGTGTTGGTATTACTGGTAGTGTCTCTGCTTCATTTGCAGTAACATATTCATTGTAGATTATCTCATTCATAGTGATTTATTTTGTACTCATCAAGGCGAGGGATATAATCATTGGAGCATGAAATGTTTTTCTCCCAGGTCAGGTACAGCACAGCCAGATGTTAAGTAAAGCTCTCTCTCTGCTCTGCCCTAACTGCACACAAAAAAACCAATACATTTGCAAGCCTCATGCATTAATAAGCAAGTAAAGAATAGAACAGTCAAAGTAAGAAGAAACAACACCATCAGCATAAGAAGAACAGATGCAGGATGCAGGGAACAGTACAAGAAGTCAAGAAGGTAAACAGCATTACCAGCTGGTCCACCAACCACAGGAAGAAAGAAGCTGTCTACCCCACCAGGCAACCCCAACATTTACTTTGTCTCTCACCAGTACTCACTAAAGCTCTAACTGGTACTGATAGCCTTGCAACCAATAGATTATTATTTCTTCTTGAGCTCCCGTGAAAGTTTGTATTGTCAGAGTTCCTTTTTCACATGCCCTTTTGTTCCATCTCCTTCTGTTCTACTGAAGCCTTAGAAACACTCCAATTATGAGCAACTTTCTGATGAATTAGCAAATAATATTTGGCTAATTTATGCTCCAAATAAAATTGATGCAGTATCAGGAGAAAATAAAAAATATTTTCATGCAAAAAAAACCAACAAGAAATTAATAGCAGACGCCAGTACTAAAAACACACATCAGGAATTTTCTCGGGTGTTCCCCCAGTCGGCTGCTGAATCTGTGGCAAAAGTCAGCCGAAAGTCTGTTTTACCCATCTATCCAGTTGCTTCCTAAGTTACAGCAGCTGATCGGAAGAATTCCTGAGGAAATTCCTGGTGACCATGTAAAACCGGAAAAAATGACTCAAAAGTCTCAGTTACTTTAAGAGTTTCCACAGAGTTAGCCAGGAGACTTTGTGCCAACTGTTAGGCCATCTTTATTGGGACATTTATAATATTGGGACAATAGGGGTCAATGATGCATTGCCAGCGCTGTGCCAATGGTGTTGGCCTTTTTGCCTGAACACAAGTGAGCTGACCTCCCTGGATAAATTGGAATGGTGTCCTCAACTTCAGTGCTTGTTCCATATGGGGCTGTGCAGTTGGACCACTTCTCGGCCATTTCAACGGAATTATGTAAGAAGTCACACAACACCAGGTTATAGTCCAACAGTTTTATTTGAAATCACAAGCTTTCGGAGCGCTGCTCCTTCGTCAGGTGAATTCAAATAAAACTGTTGGACTATAACCTGGTGTTGTGTGACTTCTTACATTTGTCCACCCCAGTCCAACACCGGTATCTCCACACCATAACTGAATTATGGAGCAGTTAACTCAATTGCATTGAAGTTAGGGCCTAATGAGCCTAGTGCACAGCTTGTACACAGACTCCTAAACCCCACGCACAGTTACGGCCAACACTGAGCAATGCTGATTGGCTTCTGGCCTTAGACCCACTGCCCAACTGTACCAGGATTGGGCATTCAAAGCACTTCAGCACATTAGCTGCCTGCCACTGTCCTATTTCTCCCGTGGCTTCTGGCGGGAACCCCCCGTTACTTACATTTTGTAGAGGAAAAATAGATGGAGAATGAATGGATAAGAAGAAGGTCAAGCTGTACAAGAGGCAGGGTGCACCCACTTGCCATTACTCTCCCACCAACATTTACAGAGAGGAACTGGCTACACAAGTTCTAGGTCAGCAGACATTTTTTTTTAATTCGTATATGGGATGTGGGCGTCGCTGGCAAGGCCAGCATTTATTGCCCATCCCCAGTTGCCCTTGAGAGTGTGCTGGTGAGCCGCCTTCTTGAACCGCTGCAGTCCGTGTGGTGAAGGCACTCCCACAGTGCTGTTAGGGAGGGAGTTCCAGGATTTTGACCCAGTGACGATGAAGGATCGGTGATATACTTCTAAGTCAGGATGGTATGTGACTTGGAGGGGCACGTGGAAGTGGTGGTGTTCCCATGTGCCTGCTGTCCTTGTCCTTCTAATTGGAAGAGGTCGTGGGTTTGGAAGGTGCTGCCGAAGAAGCCTTGGTGAGTTGCTGCAATGCATTTTGTAGACGGTACACACTACAGCCACGGTACACCAGTGGTGGAGGGAGTGAATGTTTAAGGTGGTAGATGGGGTGCCAATCAAGCGGGCTGCTTTGTCCTGGATGGAGTCAAGCTTCTTGAGTACTGTTGGAGCTGCATTCATCCAGGCAAGTGGAGAGTATTCCATCACACTCCTGACTTGTGCCTTGTAGATGGTGGAAAGCCTTTGGGGAGTCAGGAGGTGAGACACTCGCTGCAGAATACCTAGCCTCTGACCTGCTCTTGTTGCCACAGTATTTATGTGGCTGGTCCAGTTAAGTTTTTGGTCAATCGTGACCCCCAGGATGTTGATGGTGGGGGATTCGGCGATGGTAATACTGTTGAATGTCAAGGGGAGGTGGTTAGACTCTTGCTTATTGGAGATAGACATTGCCTGGCACTTCTGTGGCACGAATGTTACCTGCCACTTGTCAGCCCAAGCCTGAACATCATCCAGGTCTTGTTGCATGCAGGCAAGATTGCTTCATTATCTGAGGAGTAGTGAACGGCGCTGAACACTGTGCAGTCATCAGCGAACATCCCATTTCTGACCTTATCTTGGAGGGAAGGTCATTGATGAAGCAGCTGAAGATGGTTGGGCCTAGGACACTGCCCTGAGGAACTCCTGCAGCGATGTTCTGGGGCTGTGATGATTGTCCTTCAACCATCACAACCATCTTCCTTTGTGCTAGGTATGACTCCAGCCAGTGGAGCATTTTCCCCCCGATTCTCATTCACATTCAGTTTTACCAGGGCTCCTTGATGCCACACTCGGTCAAATGCTACCTTGATGTCAAGGGCAGTCACTCTCACCTCACCTGTGGAATTCAGCTCATTTGGCCATGTTTGGACCAAGGCTGTAATGAGGTTGGGAGCCGAGTGGTCTTCGCGGAACCCAAACTGGGCATCAGTGAGCAGATTATTGGTGAGTAAGTGTCGCTTGATAGCACTGTCAATGAAACCTTCCATCACTTTGCTGATGATTGAGAGTAGACTGATGGGGCGGTAACTGGCTGGGTTGGATTTGTCCTGCTTTTTCTGGACAGGACATACCTGGGCAGTTTTCCACATTGTCAGATAGATGCCAGTGTTGTAGCTGTACTGGAACAGCTTGGCTAGAGGGGCGGCTAGTTCTGGAGCACAAGTCTTCAGCACGACAGTTGGGATGTTGTCAAGGCCCATAGCCTTTGCTGTATCCAGTGCACTAACACGTTTCTTGATATCACATGGAGTGAATCGAATTAGCTGAAGACTAGCTTCTGTGATGATGGGGGCCTCAGGAGGAGGCCAATATGGATCATTCACTCGACACTTCTGGCTGAAGATGGTTGCCAACGCTTCAGCCTTGTCTTTTGCACTCACGTGCTGGGCTCCACCATCATTGAGGATGGGGATATTCATGGAGCCTCCTCCTCCCGTTAGTTGTTTAATGGTCCACCACCATTCACAGCCAGATACAGAGCTGTAAAATCTACTGCAAGGTCACTTGCAGCTAACATGCAATGTACAGCCGTTACTGCCAGTGGCAGCATGGTCAGCAGCCTCCTCAAGGCCTCTTGCTTCATACTGCTACAGAGGAGGAGCAGCAAAGAACCAGGATCCCCCATAGAGATGAAAAACTAAAGGCTGAATCACCCTTAATGGCTCTGACAAATCTCCTAGGTGTCAATTTTAACATAGCATTGGGGAAGCTATTTAGCCAGAAAAAAATCAAGAAAGGGAAGGAGAAAAAAAGGGGGAATCTCGTTCTCAAAAAAATATTGCTAAAAGACATTGTGACATCATTAATGTTCTTCTCAATGCAAAAATATCTGTTTAAAGTGCACTTCCTTGACAATCAAGAAAGAAACATCAGTCATAGCATGGCAATTAGATGAAATAGCTGAAATTAAATCCACCCACAATAAAATCTCTTGTTGCTACTTAGTAGAACATCTCCTTCCTGCTTACTTGTGACTTGCATTCAGTGTTGTGATAAAATTTCAAATGCATATTGATAGTCCAAATTATTTCTCTGACAACCAGTGGAACATGGGCCAATATCTGTCTTAAAGTAATTGTCGGGCAGATAGATATATATAAGAATGCAATGTACTCAATTCATGTCCCTTTGCTGCCAAGAATTCCACCCACCCCTTCACCACACGCATTAGAATTTTCAGCTTACCATATCAGGCAGAGACCCACGATATCTGGGTTAGGCCACATATTGCAACTTTCCCCACCCGCCACGACTATGCAATAATTTCGCCTGCCAGGCCAAAATTTCTAGCCTCTCATTTTTATTTTCCATTTTTACTTCAGCTTTCCAGCATTTGCAGTATTTATTTTTCTCTAAAAGGCAAATATTCTACTTCCAAATATTGGATTAATCGCGATAGTATTGATTCCTATGTGTTAATGATTCTAGTGGGAAAAATGGTTGATCAAGGAAATAGCCTGGAGTTGGTCATTCTGGAACTAATTGGGAAAAAATGCAGTATTGACTCAGTTTGGACTATTTCAGATTTTGATTTGCTTTGGACCAAAAAATTGGCAGTATAAACGTACAGAGGAACAAAATGTTCCAACAGACACTATGGGCTGGATTTTCATTGAGGAGTCGGGACTGCAACTTTCGGGGTTGTAGTCCCGCCTCCATCGAGTTCTAGCCAACCTACACGATTTAGACTTGATTGACCTTGTTGAGCCCGCCCAGCGGGCTCAGCAGGCCAATTAAGGGCCACCCAGCAACAGGTGACATCAAAGATTGAAATTTCATCTGTCAAGACTTTTTGACAGATGAAATATCAGTGTTTCACAGCTGTTTGAAGCTGTCAAACACTGACAATCTGTACTCCAAGTTAATTCCTTCCTCTCAAGATGATTTAGAGATCTCCCCGGAACAGAAAGCTGAATGCTGCAATTTTTGACAGCTCGCAGCCATTCTGCTTTCTGTGCTGGTGAGATGAGGGACTCCCGAGACCTGAAGGAAGGAAGGCTGTAAAAGTAAGTAAAGGTATGTAAAACTTCTTTAAACACTTTACACACACCAAACACACTTACCTTTGCACTCATGCACCCATCACTCACCTGAACACCGGACATCTCGACTCCTCCAAGCCCTTCATCCCGACGGTCCGCCTCCTCTAACTTGGCGTGGTTTGGAGCCATCGGGAATACCACACTTCAACATTAAAAATAGGGATTATGCTAAAACCTGCCTGTTAACTACCTGTTAACCTCAAGGAGGCGGGTCCCAGTGCGGGGCGGGTACCCACCTCCTTTGAAACTGGCATGGAGGCGGGTTGGGTGCGCGATGGTGTCGGGACCCCCAATTTCAGGATTTTAACCCCCGACACGCCTCCAATCCCACCTCCACGGCCCAATGAAAATTCTGTCTATGATGGTGGAAAACTAAACATGAGTTAAACAAAGCACCAGTCCACAGTGTGGCAAAATTGTGGTACTTGTAACCATATTCGGACATGTAGAGTAACAAACAAATGAGTTTTGATAACACAAAGATGGGAACATTCTATTCTTTATGCTTGTAGCTTCATTCCTGTCTGCTGCTAACTCCTTGCTCTCTGAAGGAGACAATCCCCTCTACTTTTGGCGCCCCTGAACTAGTCCAGTATATTAGCATATTGCTGCAACCTGGATAAGCCTACAAGCTGCCTTCTGTGTATAAGTGCATTCATTTTTGATGTCATATCATGCTATGTACACATGCAGAAGAAACACTAAGGAATCACTCTTTTGTTTACCTCATCTTTAATCTCTTGTCATTCAGGCAGATAAGAAAAATAGCTGCTGTCTGCAGCTGGATCTGCAGCACAATGTTCAGTGACTTTTATAAATCAGACTTATATTTTATTGGATATGTCTGATCTAATGAGTAGGGTGAACTCTGGTGGGCTAGCAGTGGGGTAAGCATTTATTTCCCATTGTGATCCAGTGAGACGGTTTCATGGGAGACTTGGTGGCTTCATAATTCTTGTGTAGAAAGAAAGAGTAGTGGGAATGGGCTATTGATAGTAGGTCCTTACTCCCCGGTGATACTATAGCCGCAATTTCCCCTATCTCAACGGGTCCATGGCGGGCGACGTCAGTGGTGGCTCCCGACATCGCTGCTGGCTCCAGCCCACTCTGCAGAATGATTTTACATTGATTGGGCTTGTAGGGGGTGGTGTGAGGGGTCAGCTTCACCTCTGATTATGAGCGGTTTGAATCGCTCCCACTCCCTTGGTTCTAAACCTTGGACTCATTTAGGGGTTGTGATAAAAGTGCAGCAGACTTTGATTTTTATTTGAGAAAGAAAATACAACACAATAATAACACTCTAATAAAATGGGGAAACACTTCGACATACACGAGGGAAAAATTACAGTAGACAGATCTCTCACCCCTCCCAATCCCACCTTACTAGCTAAGTTAGGCTCTGAAGGACCAGGGGTAATGCTCACCAAAATGACTCCTTGACAGTTGAGCTGGTTCGCGATTTCAGGGTTCACTAGATGTGTCAGTTGGGGCCTGCCATACCCCGGACGCAGTAGAGGATTTTACCTGCGGAGCTGGTCAATCTTCATGAGTCTGCTGATGGGGTAGGGTGCGTATTGGATCTATCAGGTGAGTACCCAATTTTCTTTGGCTAGAAATAGGGCCTAGATTATTTTTGGATAAAATCTTACCATGGGGTAAGTCAGAATAGATTGTAGCATGGAAAAACTTGCGGATCTTCGGTTTCTTCCAAGTTGGTTTTTCGTTGGTCGTGGTGGCCCAATATTACCTGGTTGGCTGTGGGTAATATTCGGTTGGTTGTTTCGTGGGGCCCTTGGTGCCGCGAGGTGTCCATTGGTGTGTTACTTCTTCTTCTTCGAGAGAGAGAGAGAGAGAGAGAACTGCTTCGAGATGCTTGCTCCTCGACCTTGATGTTACTCAGTGATGGCTCTTCTTGAACTTGGTTCCTACAAGATGTACCGTACTCTGTGTGATGTTCCTGTACTCTCGACTCCGCCTTGCTGAACTTGAACTGTTTAACTGTTAAAACAGGCCCCCAATTATACTAATCGAGGCCTGCTAATCTACGTGCCAAATCTGTTTAGGTGTATTGTTAGATTTTGGCAGGCTCGTTAATATTAAGTTGTGTAAATTGTTTAAGCTGTTTCGAGATGGCTTCCTGAGTTGTTGAAGTAGTTAAAAATGTGAGAAGTAGTTTTGGGATGGTTTTCCTGAGCTGTTGAGCTCTTATTTAATTGTATTGAATTGTCCTCAAGCTTTAAGTTTCCTGTGGGGCCTGAGATTCTTTGTAGGTTGGCTAAACGATTTGGTTTATGCATGATTTTGATGGGTTCTGTGAGGCTGTTCTTTCGTGGGTCGTATTGTTAGCATGTAAATCTCTTGATAGGGGCTGAGTGATGTTTACAGTTCCCCCAGACAGTTTGATTACCTCGAATACTCAAACTGGCTACTGCATAGGTAGATCCCAAATTTTTTGTTGCAGCCTTTTTCCCAAACATGCCTGAACATGTCCTTTTAAAATGCCAAGTCTGATTTCTGATCTTGAATCTCCTTTTTAGGCCCAACATGCCCTTTTATCACTCCTGAAGTTTTTAGCAAGGGTCCAAAATCATTTTAATATGGTTTTCTTTCATACTGGGGGATCTGTAAATTTTGAGAATCCTACAGGCTTGTTAAGCCCGCTCAGTGCATTTGCTGGCCAATTGAAGGAAGCTGGTCTGATGATGTCACTTGATGACGCGTCATCAGCCAGTTTCCTTAAAGCGGCCATGCGCAAATTGATTTTGGCATTTGTGCTGTCAGTGTTCTACAGCATTGAGGTGCTGCAAACACTGACAAGCACTGCACAGAGGTGGAGTGCTGCACCCAGGCTCTCTCATGACTCCCTCCATATGCTTATGGAGGGAGTCACAGCACGCAGGGAGGTTCTCTTCCCTTCCAATGGGTGAAAGAGACCTCCCCAGGAGACCAATACAGCCTGGTTGCACATTGCACAGGAGGGCACAAGCATGGATGTTGTCAGGAGGACCAGGCTGCAGTGGTGCAAACCTTTCAGTGATCTCAGTAGATCACAAAACATTACTGCAAAGCCACACTCAACCTGCTGTGCCACTCATCACATCCCCATCACACTGCCTTCCCTACCCTACTCCAGCACATCCTTACACCAATTTACGTTGCACCTCCACCCATCTGTAGGGGGTTTTGGCGTGTGCCCAGTCAGCTCTGCCCCTGACTGTCTCTGAGCGGTTCGAATCGCTCCCACACACCCTGGTTTCTAGACACCAGACTTAGGTACAGGCAGCGATACAGAAAAATGAGTAGACAAGTGGTTCGGTGCAAGAAAACCGTAATTTTTATTAAAGGCAAAACAAGATCACAATACTGAGAATTACTAAGATAATTACAGGCATATAAAAATAATGCACTTATTTGGGAATGGGGAACACACGGCACATCGAGGGAACAAACACATTAAAATCCCCTTATCCTTATCCCACCCCCTATACCTAACTAGATTAAGCTATGAGGGGCCAGGGATTTATGCTCACCAATTCGAAACCTGTTGACCTTTAACGGTTGTGAGTTTTGGGGTCCGCTCTTGCTGTCCTTTGGGGTACTTCATCACCACGTGGTCACAGGGCGTGGTGATGGAATTGTTTGTGCGAAGCACCCTCCTTTTCCTCAGTTAATGTCTTCGTCGAGTCGCGATGGGTCTTCTTCTTCTTCCTCGGGTGGTTTGGTCGCTGACGGGTTTTATAACGGTTGGGGCTCGGTTGGCGGTTTATATTATCAATATGCTTTTACTACCCATGCTTTGAACACCAACTTATTCTTCATGGACGCTGCTATCCATGCTTCACCGCCAACTTATTCATCAAACGCCAGCTTATAACTAGGCCGTTTGTCCCCCAATGCGTCTTTCCGCTGCCGTTCTCTGCCTTTACCGGTTTACCGTTTTCTTCGTCTCATCTCATCTCGTCTGCCCATTTGTGGCCCGTATGTCCTGTGTCTTTTCGAATCGGGTCTCGTTCTCCTCCCGCGTTCGGCCCTCAGTGTAGTAATGGGCGTCCTTGGTGTTGAGCGGTGCGGGGAGCGAGAAGAGAGCCCGCCACGAGGCCAGGGCACAAGAGTCGAGAAGCAAGCCGGAGAGGCAAGAGAGAGAGCTTGGCTACCGCTGGGCCTACAGTTATACCTGGTTCTTCATCCCTCATCTGCGCGCCAAATCAGGTCAGTCCTTTGTCTAACTTTTGGCGGGCTCGTCCAAAATGATTACAGCCATTTACTTTAATGGCTTTTGGGGTGGTTGTCTCCTGGTTTAATGGCTTTGATGTCCTGGCTGTTTGTTATTTATGAAATGTAATTGTCCTTATCCTGGCTTGATGGCTACTGTGAGCTGTTGCCGATTATGTATGCAGAAACTTAATGGCCTCGATTAGGCCCATTCTGACTTGATCTGTTCCAAGGTGAATGAATGCATATTCTGTGTTTATCTAGCTGTCTGGCTTCATAACGTCTTTCACAGATTCATGCATTTTAGGTTTCGTTTCAGGTTTTGAAAAGTGTCTGCCTTTTTGCAGGGCCTTGCTTTTAAAATCCTGTACTTTTGGTCACGTGGTTGCAGAAGCCATTTTGGGTACCCTTTTTAATAACTTGTCCATCCAGGGTCCCTTTATCAATAACTTTTGGGGAATGTGGGAATTTTGAGAACTTTACACTCCCCCCTGTTGATACTAAACTCGCTTTAAGTATCATCCTGACAAGGTGAGCAAAATTGCTGACCCTCTATAGTCAATCTTCCCCTGTAATTATCTATCTATGCTCCCACGACACATGCATTTCCCATTCTGTAAAAATGTTGTGTACACAAGCATACATAGACAGATTACAGGCGTTTACACACATCCAAGCATGGAGGGGTCCGACACCCTTGCACCACTTGGTACACATACATCTTTATTAACAATAAACCAATTGAAAAATCTTTATTAAAAATAACAAAAAAGAACACAAAAAAACAACAATTTTTATTCAGAAAATGCAAACTAAAAGATTGAAACAGGTGTATCTCCCTCCACCTTAACATAATGTTCTTTCCACGTCCTTTGGTTTCAGAATTCTAGTAATTGGCCTTTTCCCTTGCACTGAGTGCATACTAGGTACATTACTATTCCCAGCTGGCAAACCACGAGGATGTGGGAAGCCAGTCTAATCCACGAAGGGACCTCTATATTCTCAAAAATGTCCCACCAGGGTGGAACTACAATGTCCAGTATCTTGGCCCCTATCTCTAGTGTTTTCTGCTCCTGAGTGTAGAAATGTTTCTGGGAGACTATTACAGGTAGACTATCCTTTATCCGAAAACCTTGGGACCAGCTGTGTTTCGGTTTTCAGAATTTTTCGGATTTCAGAAGGTTTTCATCTCCGTATCTGACAACAAACACTGTTGCTTAGCAACAGCTTATAAACACTCGGGCCCTGCCTTGGAAGCGTCTCTGAAGCTGTTGCTAAGCTACAGAGACTCATTCCACAGCCTGACTGTTTAAAAAAATGCTTGGGGAAGAAAAAAATGTTAGGGGAAGAAAAAAGCCTAACAAAACGGCTGCTGATTTCTGCCGTTAGATCGAGGTTTCCGGCTCCTCCTGCTCCGTATCTGAATTCCTTGACTTAGCGGGGGTCTGGGGCTCGACTGCCGCCACCAGTTGTGGGAAAGCCGGATATCGGCTGACTCCTACACTAAGCTGGCCTGCAAATCAGGTCGGGGGGGGGAAGAAAAGACTATCGGACGGGCCGCTGTAGCTATCGGATGGGCCGCTGTATTGTTGGGTTCACTCTCCCGGTACCTCCTTCACACTGCCCGGCTCGGCCTGCAATCTCCTACCCAGGAGGGAACTCTGTGACCCTCTGCCCTGCTCACAGGGAAAGGCAGAGCTCCCTGACCACTCCTGTCATGTTTGGCGCCACTCGGGTCATGTCGTGCGCACGACTTACGCTCCACAAAAAAACTTTCAGTTTTTAGAGGTTTTCGGTTTTCGGAAGTGCGAATAAAGGATAGTCTACCTGTACTGCTTTGAGTATTTTGGTAAGATATTCTGGGAGAGGCGGGATTTTGTAGCTGAAATGCGCTACATACTTTTGTAGATTGGTGAAATTCTCCTTTACAGTGAGGTGAACAGTGGAGGGTTCAGGAATGGGGACAATTCATTCCTGGGCCACTTGAACTTCTGCCTTGGGTTTAAAGCAGAAACTGCTGTCACTTACCGGACACCAGCTATGCTGTCCATGCTGGTAGTGGGACGCTCCTGTGGTGACACAATATGTCCCACCTCCTATATATGCTACCTGTGGGGGGACATGGCCTTGTGCCATTGCCTCCATGGTACAATTTATAGGTTTTGCGCCAGCAGCTCTGAACCCACACTGTGGTTTTGAATAGGCGTTCAAGTGCTGGGGACACAGGATTATGTGTGCTCCCCGGCTCCGGCACCCCGAGAGGTCAGTACCTGTGATAGCGTGCTCCCACTTTATGACGTAAGGTGGGACCGCTGTGAAACGGATGTGTGCACCCCCTTGAATGACTCCAATGTTCTCTACCCTGTATACCAGCGCAGGTCGGGCTGTCCCACCCGTGACCGGCATCCTAACTACTATACCCATGATCGTATGGTTTGACCATCCACAATCTGCTGGGGCTGGGTAGGCCTTAGAAGCTAGCCGGAGTTGGCACGGGCTTAAGGCATTCTCAAACAGATGGAGGGCTGCGAGGTGCTTGTTGCTGATCCAGGAGGGGACTAAACCCTGTTTTAAATCCTCCAGATTATTGCGGCCCTCGCCCAGCAACCATGCCCCGTACAGCACGCACACCTCGTTCTGTGCAGCCTGATCCGAAGCATTTCTGTCCTCTCTTATAAGGGCATTTACAGTCTTTGCGTGCTTCTCCAGCTTGGCTATAATTTTCTTTAAATGGACCATCATGGCCTGGTCCTCCTGTAACTCTAAGCCTACTACCTTGTTTTCATCCATCAAGATTTTCTTCAACTGTGTTTTTAAACCGTTTATCTGGGTCTGCAATTCTATGTCATCTAAACTGTGGATGACGGAGGACCCTGTGTTAAACGCAGTAAAAATATCATACCATGCTCCCCTCCTTTGCCACCCCGTATTACCCAAAAACTCATGGTGTGTGGTGTACAGTTCTGTTTTGTCGACATTGGCAAAATCGAACTCGTAAAATTTCCTAAACATCTCCTATAACAGGGCCTGGTATAGCTGTTCTGTCTCTTTGGGGCACCACTCCGGTAAGTGTACCTCGGTGAGGTTTAAAATCACGGAGGCTACCGCGTAGTGTACCCCGTGGTAAAGCACCTGATCCATAGGCACTAGTACCAGCCCATTCCCTGGTCCCTTGCTGGTGGCGGGGCACCCCTCCCTGTGTGTCCTTGCTGCCTGGGTCGTCGGCAGGGCTTTCGGGGGCGGGTCACAAGCTCAGTGGCATTGACTGGGATCGGGGAGTATGGGACCACGCACGCCTTCAGGCTGGTATCCCACTTCATCCCCTCCCCGATGTCTTGCCACTGCCAGTGGAAAATGATGGATATGCCTGTGGGGCAGACCTTCTCTGACCCCCACATACAGACATAAATCCCTTGATCCGGTTCCCACCACTTGTCCCAGCACACACTAAATCCCCCGTGAGTCCCTGTAATCGTCCGGTGGGTATTGTTCCCCAACCGTTCCCACTCGACTGCGGGGTTTCCCATATCCTTGCTCAGTTTTCTGAGCCACCACCACCTATCCAAAGGAATCTGTCCCTTGCATGTTAAACATACACGTTTCCCTACGGTGACGCTGACCCTTGTGGTAACGACCTGTACCCTGGGGCACAGGAGGGAGGCCTCCCCATACGTGAACCCAGTCTGGCTGGAGTACTGAGACGAATTGGACCCCAGCCACCCTGGCCACCTTCCCTCGTGGAAGTAGACGGCGAGGTCCTCCACATCCCGTTCGCTACTTCCATCGGTCACTATCGGTGCTCTTTCTCCTGAGCACCCATATTTGTGGGATTCCTCCACTTCACCTCGCTTTCCAATGCTCAGTCCTATCAGGGTGAATAGGATTACGCCCCCCTCATGCTGAAATCCTTTCTGCAAAGAGATACAAGAACATATAGCCAGGTACAAGGAGATTCTCTGGCTTGGGTGAAGCATAGTCGGGTCTCACGACCTTGACTCAAATACACACACTCTTAACAGATTACTACTTATTTAAAACTACCCATCACCTTGTTTAAACTTACACTAAACACCCAAACTTAACAATACCAAAACTTAAATTACCTAAACTATATACATCCGACGCCTGTCTCCGGGCGGCCAGCCTAATTCCTGTTCGGGCTGCGGCAAACCAATCCCTTCGGTGTGACCGCACTGTCCTGTACTTTTGGCCCCTCCCAGCCTGTGGCTGCTGGCTGGGGACCTCTGTCCTCGGACCGATCCCTCACTCGAGAGGCGGCCCTTTTTAACTGGGGAGCCGGTGACCACGGTTTCCTTGGCTGGGGCGTTCGTGGGGACCTTCTAGGGACCTTGGCTGGTGGGGTTTTTCTGGCTGGTGGGCCTTTAACCTGAGCCACTGCCCCCTCCGGTGCGGTCTGTGGACTTACCACTACCGCTGGCTGGGGATCTTCTTCCTCAGGCTTTACCTCTCCTGAACCTGGGCTAGGGGCAGGTAACTCTTCGCAGCCTGTTGCTGCAGGCTGAGAGTCTCCGCCCCCAGGTCCCAAATCTGGGTCCGAGGCGGGGTCTTCGCCCTCGGGTCCCTCCTCCTCTAAACCTGGGTCAGGGGCGGGGTCTTCGCCCTCGGGTCCCTCCTCATCTGGATCCCAGAAGAGTGGGGGAGTGTCCCAAGCGGTGGGCGGGATGGCTCCTCCCCTTAAACAAGCCACAGCGCCTGCCTGTGCAGTCTGTGAACTTGTTCCCGCTGCAGGCTGAGGATCTCTATCCTCAGACCTTACCCCAACTGACTGCTCTCTCTTCTCGGGTTTAAACAGTTTACACCATTTGGTGCGCCGAGGCATCTTAATGGCGTATACCATGGGGCTAGCCTTGTCTACAATGCTGTAGGGCCCCATGTATAGCGGTTCTAGACTTCCTACCCGAGCATAATTCCTCACCATAACCTGATCTCCTACCTCCCACTCGGGGTGTTTTCGGGGTTCTAACAGCAATCGGTTACTCCGATGCTGCTTTCCCATGTTCCCAGCCGCCTGCCCGTGGACCTGCTTAAAGTGCTCAAAGAGGTTTCGGCGAACCTGTCCCAGTTTACCTCCCTGAGCTGACCCTCCGTGAGCACCGGGGCTAGTACATGGGTGGGGGTCCGCATAACCCTGCCAGTCATCAGCTCGTGCGGGGAGTACCCCGTGCTTTTCGACTGGCTGGCCCGGATCCCCATCAGGACCAACGGTACGACCTCGGCCCATTTTAGAGGCGAGTCCACCGTCTCCTTCCTTAACCTCTCCTTTAAGGTCCTATTCATCCTCTCCACAATCCCTGATGACTGTGGGTTGTGGGTAACGTGCCACTTCCCCTCGATGCCGAGCAGCATAAGGGTATTCTGCATTACCTGCCCGGTAAAGTGACTCCCTTGGTCGGACTTCACATATTGTGGTAGCCCCCATTGCGAGAACACTTCCCGGACCAGGATCCTGGCCGTACCCAGAGCTGTGGCTGTTCTACAGGGGAAGACTTCCACCCATTTCGTGAACACATCTACCAGGACTAGGCAGTACTTATAGCCTCCCTGGGCGGTGGGCAGGGGCCCGATGTAGTCGACCTGTATTGACTGCCATGGTCCCTCTACCTTCCTGATGTGTCCCATAGGTACCTTCCTTTTGTGGGGGTCAGGGTTATTAGCAGCGCACACTAAACAGCCGGTGCAGAACTCGCGGACATCTTCCCTGAGTCCTGGCCACCATCCCGCCTGTTCCACCCGCTGCCAGGTGGTCTCAGGCCCAGGATGCCCCGCTCCTGGACCCTCATGGGCCAGTTGAAGGAATTCCCTCCGGTGCTGCTGTGGCACAACCCACTGTTCCCCCCTGAACAGCATGCCTTCTTTTACGGAGAGGGCTGCTGTGCCGTAAGGGCCCTCTACCCTTTTTCCCTCAGTCACTGCGCTGAGGACGGTCTTGAGGGTGGGGTCTTGGGTTTGGACCGTCTTGAGGTCCGGGGCTAAAGCTGCCCCTGCACTCCCTTGTGTCCCATCCCTACCCCTGACTGCTGCTATGGGTCTGGATCCATATGGGTCCCAGAAAGTGCCTGTGCGGGCACCCTCCTTAGCCAATATGTCAGCCTGCTGGTTACCCTGACTACAGGGTTCTGTGGAGGAATGGGCTTTCACCTTGTGGATGAAAACCTCCCCTTCTTCCCCCACTGCTGCTAGGATTTTCTCCAGCAGGGGTTTTACTGTGAGGTGTCTCCCATCAGCAGAGGTGTATCCGCGGCGGGACCAGATGGCCAGGTACTCTGTACATGAATTGTACGTAAACATGCTGTCCGAGCAAATCATGTACGGGGTGGGGAAGATTTCGGGGTGTGTAACGACATACGTTACTCTTATGTTCATTAATAAATAGACATTCTTATTATGAACACTGCTAGCTTTTGCTAGTTACTTTATTGAGCACATGTGGACTAGGTACAGTATCTGTAGAGGCTTCCATCTTGACTGCTGCCTTGTGGGTAGCCTAGTGCCTCATGGGTAATGTAGTCTTAATATACATACAGCTGGGTAGTGTAGTCTTAATATACATACAGCTATATACAGCTCTACACAGCTCTATGACTCCACCTAGTGTCCACTATAGAATGACATGTTATTGATCATTACATCCCCCTTTCTTTGAGGTTTAACAAAATCAATATCAATCAACTTTCAAGAAAACAATAAAGATAATATCAGTAACACTTTTGTTAGTGCTCTATAAACATAAACATTTTCAAAACAGTCAACACATTTTCAAAGCTTTACATTGCACTCAAAGATTAAGTCTATCAGGCTTTTTTACTTCACGTGTGGATCTTCTCAACACGGGTAAGTCTGATGTGTCTTTATGAGATTGTACTGGTGGTGAACGACAAGATGCAGTTGCGGCATTGTCATCAATCTGCTCTTGAATAGTCTCTTGTGTTTTTAGGAGGGAACGGCGGTTCCTCCTGAGAATCTGTCCTTCCTCAGTTCTAACAGTGTATGACCTTGGTCCTACTTCCTCAAGAACTGTAGCTTTCCTGTTCCATGCATCTGGATCCTCAATCCTGACAACATCATCCCTTGTCAATGGTTTTAGAGTTTTGGATGACTTGTCATAGTATGATTTCTGTTTCAGCTTTAACAGTTGAAGTCTCTGTCTCAGTTCCTCACTTTGCTGTTCTTTTCCACAGCAGGGTAGCATGGTGCACAACTTGCGACCCATTAGTAGTTCAGCAGGTGAAGAACCACAGTCTAAAGGTAAGGCTCGGTAGCTCAGCAGGGCGAGATAAGGATCAGACTTGCTTTCTGTCGCTTTCTTCAGTAGCTGCTTGAGAACATGAACACCTTTCTCTGCCTTACCATTTCACTGAGCATACAAAGGACTGGATGTGATGTGCTGAAAGTCATAATGTGCTGCAAACTGTTGCCACTCCTTACAGTTGAAGCACGGACCATTGTCGCTAACGGCAATCCTGGGAATTCCATGTCTGGCGAAGATGGATTTCACATGCATTATGACGCTGCTTGCTGTGGTGCTTGAGAGCAGCGCCATCTCAGGATAGTTAGAATAGTAGTCAATCACTATTAGATAGTCGTTACCATTTAAATGAAAAAGGTCCATACCAACCTTTTGCCATGGTGCTGTTGGTATGTCAGCAACTATCATTGGTTCCTTTGCTTGTTTGTTTTGGTGTTTCTGTCATGTCTCACATTTGCCTATCATGTTCTCAATGTCCTTATTTATGCCAGGCCAATAAACAGTGTCTCTTGCTCTCCTTTTGCATTTTTCAATTCCGAGGTGTCCCTCATGAATCCTTTTGAGCATGTCTTGATGTAGAGCCTGTGGAATGACTATTCTGTTCTGTTTTAGTAATAGTCCACTTGCGACACTCAATTCTGACCTTATGTGAAAATATTTTGGACAGGAACCTTTTGGCCAACCATGATGAATGTTCTCTATTACTGTTTGTAATGCTATATCTTTTACTGTTTCTTCTGCTATTTGCTTTGATTTTGTGTCTGACACGGGCAGCGCAGCAGTGACCATACTCACATGAACATCCACGTCTTCTTCAGTAGAGCTCACATGACTCATTGTGGGTGCTCGGGATAGTGCATCTGCTAACACTATGTATTTGCCTGGTGTGTAGATCAGTTCAAAGTCATATCTTTGCAGCTTCATCATGAGTCGTTGAATCCTTGGAGACATCTCATTCGGGTTTTTTTTTATGATGGCAACCAGAGGGCTGTGGTCTGTCTCAACTGTGAAGGTGGGAAGTCCATATATGTAGCCATGAAACTTTTCTAGTCCAACTACCAAGCCTAGACATTCCTTTTCAATCTGGGTGTATCGACACTCAGTATCAGTCATAGACCTGGAGGCATAGGCAACAGGCTTCCAATCTTCACCCTCTGCTTGTAGCAAGACCGCACCTAGGCCATCTTTTGATGCATCCGTTGACACTTTGATTCTTTTTGTTGGGTCAAAGAAGGTGAGTACAGGTGTGGTTGTCAGCACTGTTTTGAGGTTTATCCACTCTTGTTCATGTCTTTCTGTCCATGCGAACTCATTTGTTTTATGTAGCAGGTCTCGCAGACAGGCTGTCTTGGCTGACAAGTTAGGAATGAACTTTCCAATGAAGTTTATCATCCCCATGATGCGTAGCACTCCTTTTTTGTCAGTGGGTCGGGGCATTTTGAGTATGGCGTTTACTTTTCCATATCTGGCTCTATTCCTTTACCAGATAGATTATCTCCTAGGAAAGTGACTTCCTGGACGCCAAACTGACACTTGGCTTTGTTGAGCTTCAGTCCATTCCGGCGTATGCTCTGTAGCACTTTAGTCAGTCTCTCATTGTGTTCTTTCAGTGTGGAGCCCCAGATGATGATGTCATCAACATAGACCCGAACTCCTTCCAGACCTTCAATTATGTGCTCCATCGCTCTATGAAAGATTTCAGATGCAGATATTATCCTGAAAGGCATTCTGAGGAAACAATACCTGCCAAATGGTGTGTTGAAGGTACAGTATTTGGTGCTCTCTTCATCCAGTTTTAGTTGCCAAAATCCTTGTGAGGCATCGAACTTTGTAAAGTATCTGGCACCTGACATTTCACTGGTGATTTCTTCTCGCTTGGAAATCTGGTAGTGTTCACGTTTTATGTTTGCATTTAAGTCCTTTGGATCCATGCATATTCTTAGATCATTGTTCTTTTTCTTTACACATACCATGGAGTTAACCCAGTCTGTTGGCTCTTCAACTTTCCTGTTGACTCCTAGTGTGGTCATTCTGTCCAGTTCGTTCTTGAGCCGGTCACGCAGGGGTGCTGGAACTCTTCGTGGAGCATGTACCACTGGCTGAGCATCCTCCTTTAGCTGGATCTTGTAAGTGAATGGTAGAACTCCAAATCCTTTGAACACATCCTGGAAATTATTCACTACAGAATCCACCGAGTCATCTGGTCTGCTTTTGGCACAGATTATACGGTAGACTCTCTTGACCAGTTCTAAGTCTTCACAAGCTTTGTCACCTAGTATCGAATCAAGTCTTTCAGCCACAACAGAAAACATGAGATGATGCACTTTGTCTTTGACTGTCACTTTAAGTCTGCATACACATAAGCTATCTATTTTCTGTCCATTATACTCCTTCAGTAGTACTGAGTTTTTCTGTATTTTGGGCTTTTCTTTCATATTGTTAATGTCACTCATACTGATTAAGTTTGCTTTTGCCCCAGTGTCCAGTTTCAATGTAACTAATGCTCCATTTATCTGCAGTGGGATCATCCATTTGTCCACTTTTACTGCATTGACTTTATGTTCAGCATTGTCCATTTCTGAGGGCTGCACATTTTCTGTATCTTTTTTGATATCGTCACATGACACCATTCCTACAAAAAATGTCTCACTTAAATCAGTGTCCTCAATCGCATTAACTTGTTGCCCTTTCATTCTTTTTACTTTTGAAAAGAATTGTTTGGCAAAATGGTTCTTTCCATTACACTTTGTGCACATTTTTTCAAACGCTGGGCATTGTCTTAACTGGTGTTTGTAACCACAGCGTTTACAATTAAAAATGTCATCCTCCGATTGCTTTTCATTTTTGTTCTGCCCACGTTTCTTCCCCTTGTAGGACACAGCACCGACAGTAGCATTATCACTCATTACAATCGCATCATTATTGATTTCACTGAAAGTCTTCGCGTGCTTTCAAGCTAGCTCGCTGGCTTGGCATATTTTCACTGCATTTTCCAAATTTAGTTTGGTTTCTCTCAACAGACGTTCCCTGACTTTTTTATCATGAATACCAAACACAATCTGGTCACGAATCATGGATGATTTCAGCTCAGAGAAATTACATGTCTGTGCTTTCAGTTTCAGATCAGTTATAAAGCTATCAAAAGTCTCATTTTGCTGCTGTGTCCTTGAACAGAACATGTATCTTTCATAGGTCTCATTCTTTTTGGGAGAGCAATGTGCATCAAATTTTTTTAGCACATCTTCTCATTTTTCTCTGTTCTCCTCTGGATTAAATACAAATGTATTAAATACCTCTATCACCTGTGGGCCTGCAACCGAAAGCAGCAATGCTATCTTCCTTGCGTCTGGCTTCGTACCGAATCTGATGGCTGCAATGTAGCATTCGAATTGTTGTTTAAGAGTCTGCCAATTGTAGTCAATGTTTCCTGTGAGTTTCAAACGCTCTGGTGGCTTCAAATTCTCCATTTTGCTTTTCACAATTTTCAGCAGATCTTCACCATCCTGGTACCATCTTATGTTCATTAATAAATAGACATTCTTATTATGAACACTGCTATCTTTTGCTAGTTACTTTATTGAGCACATGTGGACTAGGTACAGTATCTGTAGAGGCTTCCATCTTGACTGCTGCCTTGTGGGTAGCCTAGTGCCTCATGGGTAGTGTAGTCTTAATAAAGATACAGCTGGGTAGTGTAGTCTTATACATACAGCTATATACAGCTCTACACAGCTCTACGGCTCCACCTAGTGTCCACTATAGAATGACATGTTATTGATCATTACATTACCACGGACAGTTCAGCCTGCTGGGCACTCATGGTGCTGGGGAGCTTAATTGCCAGGGCAATGTTTGCTGCTGGGTCATAAACTCCGCACCCCGTGAGTCGCTCACCAGCAGGTACCGTGCTGGAGCCGTCCACATAATCTCATGGCCCGTGGGATGTATCCCGGCCCATAAACCTATGTTCACTTCCCAAACCCCTTCTGGGCTGTTCCAGAATATACCAGGTTGGCTGCGAGCTTTGGCTCACAGAGACCCTTCACCTTAAGGTCCATCTGTGAGAGGAGCAGGGTCCAGCGAGCAATGCGGGCACTGCTCACCGTCCCATCCTTGATCCTCCCATCCAGGAGCATCTGGGTGGGTGTGTGATGGGAGAGGAGGGTGATGGGAGAGGTGCCTGTGAAGATCAGTGATCTTTTCACAGCCCAATGTGTGGCCAAGAGGTGCCGCTTACAGTTGGAGTAGCTCCTCTCCACATCCGGGAGTATCCTGGAGGAGTAGACCACCGGCCTCAGCCGGCCATGCCGCTCTTGGAGCAGCACAGCACTCGGGCTATCCCTGCTGGCTGCTGCCTCCAGGAAGATCTCTTTCCACCCATCTATGGCCCCTAGAGCTGGTGCGGTCTGCAGATCCTCCTTGAGCCTGACAAATGCTGCTTGGCAAACCTCATCCCAAGCCCACTCCACTCCCTTGTGTAGGAGTCGCAGCAGAGGGGCTGCTGTGGCTGCATAGTCTTCAATGAAGTCTCTGCAGTACCCGGTTAGCCCTAAAAATGACCTCACACCTGTGACTGTGTTGGGGACGGGTAACTCCTGTGCCGCCTCCCTCCTAGCCTTATCTATGGCTCTTTCCCCAGCGCGTATGGTCAGGCCCAGGAATTTCACCTCCTGCTGGCCGATCTGCGCTTTCTTTGGGTTTACTTTAAAACCCTCCTGCCTGAGCAGTTCCAGCAGTTCGGCCAGTAGCGGGCCATGCTCCTCTCTCGAATCGGTGAAGAGGAGTAGGTCATCCACGTACTGCATCAACTGTCTGGGCTGGCTGAAACCCTTTAAAATGTTTGCCATGCACTGGTGGAAAATGCTGGTACTGTTGCCCTTTAAACGTAAAGGCAATCTTGTACTGATCCTCCCTCCTTAAAGGGATGGACCAAAACCCGTTGGAAATATCCAGCACCGTGAACGTGGTAGCGGATGCTGGGATACTTCCTATCAGGTCGGCAACTGCTGCTACCGTGGGTGCACAGGCTGGAATGTTGCTGTTGAGCACCTGATAGTCCACCGTGGCCCTTCAGGAATTGTCCGGCTTTCTAACCGGCCACAGTGGAAAGTTTACGTGGGTGGCTATCGGTCTCAGGACCCCCTGCTGCACTAAGGAGGACATGGCTGCTTCTATGTCTGGCTCCGCTTCCCTGGGGAAGTTATACTGTTTCTGTGGTCGGGCCATGGGGTCCCTGTCTACGCTGACCTCAAACCTGTTGACCCTCCCGCAGTCTTGTTTGTGCGTGGCAAATGTGGCTAGGTGGGCCTGCACAAATGCCTGGAACTCCTTTGGGGTATTGCCGACCATGAGCTCGAGGTTATAACCCTCTTTGGGCTTCATGGTGCACAGGGTCCCCTTCCCTTCTTTCCCTGGGATGACTACTACCTCGCCGTCCTTTCCTGTACTTGCCCCCCATAGGCAATGGTTTCTTAAATCCACCAGGATCCCATGGCCCACAATAAAGTCGGCTCCCAGGATCCCCTTTCCACCCTCCTGTTCCCACTTCATTAGGATACAGGTCCACTTAGAGCGGCGTGTACCCAAACGAATGGAGAGCGGGATGGAAAACGAGCCGGCCTGTTCTCTGCCTGTGAATCCCGACAGGCTGTATGGGACCCCGCTAGATCGAGGCGAGGTGGTGGGGTTAGCTGAATGGACCACGGTGCATGATGCCCCCGTATCCAACAGATAGGTCCCCTTCACCTTTTCTACCTCCATCTCCACGAGGGGTCTTTTCCATACATCGTACCGCAGGGAACACAGGTAAACAGGCTGCGCTGGCTCTAGTCAAGGCTGTGGGTTGGATGGGGCTGACAGGGTCAGAGCACTGGTAGCGGCGGCTACTCTCCCCTGGCCAGTCAATAAGGACCTCATGGTGTCCAAAAATGACTCGACCGCGGCGGGAGGAATCCCTGCCTCTACCTTTTGAGCTGGGGCTGTGGAGTTCTTTCCCTTGCTATCTTTCCAAGGGTTTTTGCACTCCTTCCTCCAGTGGCCATCCTTCCCGCACCCGTAACAATTGAGCTCATTGCTAGAAGGGTTATTCCCTTCCTGATGCCGCTTCTTCCTACCCTGTCCGGGTTTTACCTCATGCACCTTCCCCTGAGGTGAGTGTGCATCAGTTCCCCTACCATTCTTACAGGGTTAACTGTCTGATCACCGTAAGTTCGGTGGTCAGGGGATTCTTGGGGTCGAACCAAGCTTCCGCCTTGGCCCGGACCTGTGGCAAGCTGTTTGCCACCAGGCAACGGAGCCAGTGGGCCAGCTGATCCCCGTTCAGGAATGCCCGGTTAGGTGTCCCCGGACAGGCCCTCCGGTACACCGGCCATAACCTGTCCGCGAAAGCTTGCGGGGTTTCCCCTTCGAGCTGCACCGTCTTCTTCACACGGGGGAAAGGACTTCCCTCATTCATCCCCATGGCCTCCAGAACGTCATCCCTGAGCGCCTCATACCCGCCCTGTCCCTTTTACACTCGTCAGAGAGGGATTGGAGGAGCTTACTCTCCAAAGAGAATGGCAGCATTTTAGCCTGCTCAGCACCATCGCATTCGTTGATGCTGGCTGCCTGCTCCACTTCCCTGAAGTGGACCGAGGGGTCTCCTTTCTCGGTGAGCCTTGGGATATGGCTCACCATAGCCCTAAGCTGTTGGGTGCTATAGGGTAATACGAACTGGTTTTGGAGGGGTCCCTCTTCCTCGCCATCTACGGGTGAACCGAACCTCCGATGCCGGGCTGGGCACATCGGTCCTGGTTCTAGCCTCTCCCGCGGGGGTTGGTCCACCTCCGCTTCGACCCCTGACTGTACCCCCCCTTGCTGCCAGACCTCACTAAAACCTGGCGCTACGGGTGGTGGTCGCAGGACCTCCTGTTCCTCAAACGGGTCGCCCCTTTGCACTACCTGTGGTGTTTGAACCGTTCTCCCCTCATTCCCTGTGAAATCCGCCTGGCCTGCCTTCGGGCTTATGAGGCACACCATGCCCTTTGCCTTCCTTAGGGCCAGGCTCAGACTTTCTATCTGTTCCTTGCAGGGGCCATGATCTGCGTCTTCAAACCCCTGTTCGCTCGCTAATTTATAAGCTGCTTTTACTTCCTTTACCTTCTCCTCCTGCTCCCTTACTTGTCTCGCTAGGCGGGTGTTCTTTTCCCGTAACCTCATCTCGTTACCCTTGGCTTCGGTGACTTGGCACTGTAGGTATTCCAACCTGGCCTTATGTTCTCCCATTAACTGAACCCTTTCCTGATTCAGGGCCTGCAATGCTACCAGTAACTTCTCCCCTGCTAGAGCCTTGTCCTAGATCTCCAGGGCTGACACCTTTATCTCGGCTGCTTGTGCTGCAACGAGCCTGTCCAGAAGCTGGACCTGCTTTTTGAAGCACATCAGCCAGACTGCCTTCTCTAGGGATTTCTTGTGCTCCTTCCCTTCTGTCCACTTGGCTGCGGCTTCTACTGGACGCCCAGCCTTTAACAGAGTGGTGATCCACTTTTTTGTGATATTCACCTTGCTAAACACATAATCAGAAATCCTTTCCTCCATTATGGTTTGCTCTTCCAAACCATTGTCTACTGTATCGCACCCCTGTTGCCGGTGTCCTGCCGCGGTCGCCATTTCTGTAGAGGGTTTTGGCGTGTGCCCAGTCAGCTCTGCCCCTGACTGTCTCTGAGCAGTTCAAATCGCTCCCACACCCCCTGGGTTCTAGACACCGGACTTAGGTACAGGCGGCGATACAGAAAAACAAGTAGACAAGTGGTTCGGTGCAAGAAAACCGTAATTTTATTAAAGTCAAAACAAGATCACAATACTGAGAATTACTAAGATAATTGCAGGCATATAAAAATAATGCACTTATTTGGGAATGGGGAACACACAGCACATCGAGGGAACAAACACATTAAAATCCCCTTATCCTTATCCCACCCCCTATACCTAACTAGATTAAGCTATGAGGGGTCAGGGATTTATGCTCACCAATTTGAAACCTGTTGACCTTTAACGGTTGTGAGTTTTGGGGTCCGCTCTTGCTGTCCTTTGGGGTACTTCGTCGTCACGTGGTCACAGGGCGCGATGATGGAGTTGTTTATGCAAAGCACCCTCCTTTTCCTCAGTTAACGTCTTCGTCGAGTCACGATGGGTCTTCTTCTTCTTCCTCGGGTGGTTTGGTCGCTGACGGGTTTTATAATGGTTGGGGCTCGGTTGGCGGTTTATATTGTCAATATGCTTTTACTACCCATACTTTGAACACCAACTTATTCTTCATGGACGCTGCTATCCATGCTTCAAACGCCAACTTATTCATCAAACGCCAGCTTATAACTAGGCCATTTGTCCCCCAACGTGTCTTTCCGCTGCCCTTCTCTGCCTTTACCGGTTTACCGTTTTCTTCGTCTCGTCTCGTCTCGTCTGCCCGTTTGTGGCCCGTATGTCCTGTGTCTTTTCGAATCGGGTCTCGTTCTCCTCCCGCGTTCGGCCCTCGGTGTAGTAATGGGCATCCTTGGTGTTGAGCGGCGCGGGGAGCGAGAAGAGAGCCCGCCACGAGGCCAGGGCATGAGAGTCGAGAAGCAAGCTGGAGAGGCAAGAGAGAGAGCTTGGCTACTGCTGGGCCTACAATTATACCCGGTTCTTCATCCCTTATCTGCATGCCAAATCAGGTCAGTGCTTTGTCTAACTTTTGGCGGGCTCATCCAAAATGATTACAGCCATTTACTTAAACGGCTTTTGGGGTGGTTGTCTCCTGGTTTAATGGCTTCGATATCCTGGCTGTTAATTATTTATGAAATGTAATTGTCCTTATCCTGGCTTGATGGCTACTGTGAGCTGTTACCAATTATTTATGCAGAAACTTAATGGCCTCGATTAGGCCCATTCTGACTTGATCTGTTCCAAGATGAAGAATGCATATTCTGTGTTTACCTAGCTGTCTGGCTTCACAAAGTCTTTCACAGATTCATGCATTTTAGGTTTCATTTCAGGTTTTGAAAAGTGCCTGCCTTTTTGCAGGGCCTTGCTTTTAAAATCCTGTACTTTTGGTCACGAGGTTGCAGAAGCCATTTTGGGTACCCTTTTTAATAACTTGTCCATCCAGGGTCCCTTTATCCATAACTTTTGGGGAATGTGGGAATTTTGAGAACCCTACACTTCCCTCGCTATCTACATTATCACGTCCCCATCTCACTAGCCACCCCTCACGCTTACCCTCATCCTAGTCCAATCATACCAACTAACAAACAAGAGTAGGCACTTGGGTCTTTTATGCAATGTTCATGTAAAGTTTCTGTTAATGTGGTGTCAAACATTGAAACTTTTATTTTCAACACTTTGCGTTCTTGGACAAATTTGTGTGCACCTCTGGAAGTGGCTTAGTGAGTTGCAGTGAATGGTGAGATATAACGGTACTCCCCGCAATGGTCACGAGTGTGAAAGGAATGGCTTGGGTGTTGTAGGGATGCTTTATGGTGTTGGTGAGGGGTGGTGTCAACCTGGCACACTATGTGGTAGCCAGGGTGTACAGTGTCAAGTGAAGTAACTCTGGCCATGCCTCCCGGGCAGCAATGTGATCGGGTGCTGATGCTCTCTGTTCTGTGCAGCGTCCATTGATTGTGGAGAAGGTTGGTGTTGTTGTTGGTGCTGCTGGTGTGCCTGGTGCTGCTGGTGTTGGGCCTGATCGTGGTGGGATTCTTAGGACCAAGGTGAGATAGTTTCAAGGGCACCAATGCTGATTTGATAGATGGCAGGTGAACTTGAAATGACAGAAGCGATCTGTCAATGGTGAGAGAGGTTGTTCCAATGAGGTGACACTGGATAGAGAGTTTGCTTCAAACACTTGCAACCTACATTAAGCTCAATCTGTCTTCCAAATACAGTAAGCAACAGCTTCTGAGCTTGGAAAGTGAACAGTTATGAGATGGGAGCTTTAATAGCACATTTGCAGCTGTCAAGTAATGAGATGATCCCATGGTCATACAACTTCCGACCTCCTTACCTGGCGTGATCCCTGAGCAGCGTGGGCCCCTGTAGGTGACCTCGTAAAATGGTAAGGTGAACTCAAAATACATTTTAATGGGCTGTTAACAAGGTCAAAGTGACCTGAATTGCCTCCCCCTCCGCTGCGTGCCGGGTCTGTTAAGCCCTGAAAGACCCGACATCTGGGAAAGTTGCCTGGCGGCGGGTTCACAGCAGGGTCCCGAACCGCTGTCAAAAAAAAAATTCCCACCCAACCCACCACCAAATGCACCCGCTGACCCCCCGAAAAATTCCCCCCTATATGTGTGAGAGCGAGAGTCTGCCCATATTTTGTGATGGTCCTCTCAGCAGCAACTTACCTTTAAGTGACCACATTCCTTCCATTGCCCAGTAGCCAGGTAATTGGCTCAAGCACGGGGCACAATCACTGCTTGGGCCAATGTGTGTGGGGATCTTGTTCAACTTATTTAAAGCTCACACAAGGTCAGATCTGTTGTGTCTGTGTATAATAACACACAGACTGCAGGAGAACGGTACAACAGGTGTTTACTCAACGTGGCTCACACTGGAACTGATCTGTACAGATTACTACTCAGTACTATATACAGGTGTGGTCACTGCCGGTACTGCAGTATACACGAGCTGTAAAAGATGGTTCCCCTCTTAAAGGTATATACATTACAATTCCTCCCCTTTTAGATTAACAGTACCATAACACTCATTTAACAATTAAATATCAAACTAATTACAATTAACACTTTTAACATGCAACATTAGCTGAAAATAGTCTATTTATATATTCAGTCTTTGGGGAGGCTTCCTGATCCTTTCTGGATAGCGCCTTTCCCGAGTGTCTTGCTCTTGGTGCGGAGGCGATTCTGGCCCCCTGTCGTCGGTTGGTTCATCAGGTCCGATGCTACTGTTTCTGGGGTAGATGCGACCTGTACGTCGGGTTCATCACCAGGTACGTATGGGCGAGGCATGGGGTTGACTTGTTCCTGTGACTCTAGGATCTGGTCAGCATGGCGTCTCACGATGCTCTCCCCAACGTCCACTGTGTACATTAGTGGGCCCTGCCATGTGCATATCGTTCCTGGCTGCCATTTTTCTGTTCGGTAGTCGCGGGCCAAGACTGGTTGCCCTACATTGAAGCTCCTTGTTGGCTTCTCATGGATGTGCTGGAATTGCTTACTCTCAACATCTCTTCGTACGTTTGGTCTGAGCAAATCCAGGCGAGATCTTAACCTTCGGTTAAAGAACATCATGGCTGGGGCCTGGTTGGTGACTGCATGTGTCGCATTCCGGTAGGCGAACAGGAAATTGTCCACCTTGTGCTGCAGCGGAATGTTGTCATTGTACATAGCCTTTATTGCCTTCTTAAAGGTTTGTACGAACCTCTCAGCCAATTCATTTGTGGCTGGATGATACGGGGCGGATGTGTAAAGCCTTACCCCATTCTTTTTCAAGAACCTCCGGAACTCTTCGGACACAAACTGTGGTCCGTTGTCGGAGCAAATCTGTTCTGGCAAGCCATTCCTGGCAAAAATGGTCCGTACAACTGCAATAGTTTTCTCCGTGGTGGTGGAGGACATTTTGATGACCTCAGGCCATTTCGAGTGCGCATCCACGGCTATTAAAAACATTGAGTCCATGAATGGACCAGCAAAATCAATATGCACCCGTTGCCATGGAGATGAGGGCCACTCCCATGGGTGTAGAGGGGCCTGTGCTGGTGCATTTTGGACTTTCTGGCATCCTGAGCAGCTCTTGGTCAGGTCCTCGATTTGTTTATCGATTCCCGGCCACCACACATAAGCTCTGGCTAGGCTTCTCATTTTTACCCCTCCAAGATGACCCTCATGAAGCTCATTGAGCACTCTATCCCTTAACTTGGGTGGAATTACCACTCGGGATCCACACATCAAGGTCCCCCGGCACACTGACAGCTGTTCTCTCCTTGTCGAGAATGCTGGCAAGAGTGAGTCGCCATATGCTGGCCATCCCTTCACCGTCAAATCATATACCTGAGACAGTGTCGGGTCATTTCGGGTTTCCTTTTCGATACAAGCGTTAGTTACCGGTAGGTATTCAACTATAGTCGAATGGAATATTTCGACAGGATCCACTGCTGGTGCTTCCTCCGCAGTAGGCAGTGGCAGGCGTGATAGCCCATCAGCATTTCCATGCTGTTTCGTGCCCTTATATTCAATCTCATAGTGGTGCACCCCTAGAAACAGTGACCATCTTTGTAGTCGTTGCGCAGTCATCACCGGAACGCCCTTCTTCGGATTAAAAATGGAGACAAGAGGCTGGTGATCAGTCAGCAAGGTGAATTTCTGCCCGTGCAGATAGTGATTGAACTTTTTCACTCCCCACACTAGGCTGAGGGCCTTCCTGTCAATCTGGGCGCAGTTACGCTCGGCTGAGGTTAGTGATCGTGACGCAAAGGCTATTGGCCTCTCTGAGCCGTCCGAGAATTTGTGCGACTGCACCGCTCCAATGCCGTAGGGTGACGCATCACATGCCAACCGAATTGGTAATGCCAGGTTGTAATGGGCCAATACCTCTTTCGATGTGATTAGTGTTTTGCTCTTCTGGAAAGCTCGTCTACATTCGTCACTCCACTTCCATGGCACCCCAGTTTGCAGTAGGGTGTGCAGTGGGTGTAGTATTGTAGATAAATTTGGCAAGAACTTATGGTAGTAGTTTACCAGCCCGAGGAACGACCTCAGTTGTGACACATTTTCCGGTGCTGGAGCCTTGACTACTGCCTCAATCTTCTCTGGGGACTTATGTAACCCCTCTTTATCGATAACGTGGCCACAATACAAGATCTGTTTTCTAAAAAACTCGCATTTGGGGCGGTTAGCTCGGAGCCCATATTCCTGCAATCTAGTGAGCACCTGCTCCAGGTTGGCAAGGTGATCACTGTCATTTTCGCCCGTGACCAGGATGTCGTCCAAATAACACTGGGTCCCTGGGATCCATTGCAGGACTTGTTCCATTGCCCTCTGCCAAATAGCCGGAGCTGATGCTACCCCGAATACCAGCCGATTGTATTGGTAGAGACCTTTATGGGTGTTGATTGTGAGGTATTTTTTTGATGCTTCTTCTACCTCCATTTGCAGATACGCCTGGGCAGATCAATCTCAGTGAAGCGTTTCCCTCCAGATAGCGAGGCGAAAATTTCTTCAATCCGCGGAAGTGGATATTGTACAGTGTGAAGGACCGGGTTCACTGTTACCTTAAAGTCCCCACAGATGCGAACCTTCCTTGGTTCCCCAGGGGTGCTGCTCAACGACTTTTTCATCACAGGGACGATGGGTGTAGCCCACTCGCTCCAGTCTACCTTGGACAGTACACCTGAACGTTCCAGACTCTCCAGCTCTGCTTCAACGGCTGGGCGGATCGCATAAGGTACCAGTCTGGCCTTAAAAAATTTTGGGCTTGCGTTTTCTTCAATTTTAATCGTCGCTGTCATGCCTTTTAGTGTCCCGAGTCCTTGCTGGAACACTTCTTTCGCGTCAGTTAGGATCTTTGACAGTCGCCCAGGCATGACGTCGTCATCCTTTTTGTCAACCACAGTCAGTGCCTGTATGGAATGCCAATCCAGTTGTATTTTCCGGATCCATTCACATCCCAGTAATGGTGGTCCTCCATCTTGCAATACATACAGGTCTAGTTTTAGTGTTTCCTTACCGTTATATATAACGGTCACCCTTATTTTTCCTTTGGGGTAGACTTTTTGCCCCGTGTACGTCTTCAAAATAATTTTTGTGTCTCTCAAGTGTATGTGTGAGAATAGCCGCTCATAGTCCTGTCGGTTTATGACTGTTAGGGCTGATCCTGTGTCCAATTCCATCTTTTCCTGGAGTCCTGCTATCTTGAGAGTGACCCAAATGATTCAGTGATCCTCCGTTGTGATCACATTATGTAGTTTCAGACAACTCAGTTCCCTGCTTTCGGAGTCGTTATCACCCTTTTGTTCGTCTGAACTATTCTCCGTCATCTTATGTACCTTCTTGTACTTTTCTTTGGTAGGTTTCTTATTGCTGGTTTTCTTTCCTGACCTGCAGACTCGTGCTATGTGTCCTACTTTTCCACACTGTCTACATACTTTGTCTTTGAACCAGCAATCATTCTGGTCGTGTGTTGTTCTGCCGCAGCGATAGCACTTCTCTGTTTTTTATGACATTTCGTTTGTGCCATATTCTTGCGGTCTCTGTTGTATCTCTGCAGCGCTCCGTGCTGCTGCTTCATATGATACCGCAATGCTGAAAGCCTTTTCCAGCGTAAGGTCCTTTTCAGATAAAAGCCGTTTCTGGGTTCCTTCACTTTGAAGCCCACACACAAACTTGTCCCTTAAGGTATCTGCCAGTCCCGCTCCAAACTGGCAGTGTTTCGATAGTTTGCGCAGTTCTGTTAAATAATCAGCATTGCTTTCATCCTTATGCTGGTTCCGTTTGTGAAACTTGAATCTTTCTGCTATCAGCAGCGGTGTGGGGTTTAAATGTTCCTGTAGTATCATTACGATGTCTTCAAAACTCTTTTCCATTGGCTTCGTTGGGGTTACTAGATTTCGTAATAAACCATACGTCTTTGCACCCATTAAATTCAACAATACCGACGCTTTCTTGCCATCTGCTACCTCATTTGCCTTGCAGTATACCTCTATTCGTTCGACATATGTAGTCCAATCTTCAACTTCATTGTCAAATGCGGTGATACTGCCACTCTTCGGCATTTTGGGTGTGGTTTAAAATGGCGTCTCCCAATGGCTTAAAATGGCATCTCCCACGCTTTCCTTCCTCCCCCGCTGCTGCCAACACCGCTCCCGGCGGTTCTCGTGGCAATGACAGCGCCCTGTTGGTTTCACGCGCTTCTCCTGCGCTGCTGCCAACGCCGCTCTCGGCGGTCCTCGTGGCAATGGCGGCGCCTCGCGGGTTTCTGTGCACCTCTCTCTCCCTCTCTTCGACGCTACTCGGCCCCTGAACACCGGCTGCGCCCTGTGTGCTCTGCCCTCTCTCTCTCTCCCCCATCAATGCTGCTCGGCCGTTTGCTGTGCCGCTCGGTCGGGCTCTAGCCCGCCGCTGACCGGGAAGGGTCTGCGCACTACTTGTTGCCAGCCCGTTTCGCTGGACCACCTCAACTGGAAAGCCAAGCCTGGCTCTCGACAGCCTCCCTCGCAATTCTTGAGTCTCTGCTGGATGACTGGGCGGTTGCCCGTGGTCGACGCCCGAGTCTCTGGCCTTGACCTCCAATCCACTGATCTCCAGGAACGAATCCTCGGGAGGTGATGCAGAGTTGCAGGTAGGTTCGAACTTGCCTTGTCGCCAATGTTGTGTCTGTGTATAATAAGACACAGACTGCAGGAGAACTGTACAACAGGTGTTTACTCAACATGGCTCACACTGGAACTGATCTGTACAGATTACTACTCAGTACTATATACAGGTGTGGTCACTGCCGGTACTGCAGTATACATGAGCTGTAAAAGACAGTTCCCCCCCTAAAGGTATATACATTACAAGATCTCTACGCTACTCACATGTCATATGTGTGATGAGTTACGGTCTCATTGCCACTGCATAATCAACTCTGCTGTTTCAAAAAGGTGACAGTAATTTCCTACATATAGCAATAAAAAAAGTTTTGCAATGGTCATCCATAAGTAATCGGATAAGGCACTAGGCCCTGGTGAGTTTCCAGTTTAATGATGCAACAGATTTTTCCTCAACCTCACTCCTCTGCAAATAGATTTGTTTAAACATCTCTCACTTTTTTTCACAATATAGACGTCTTCTTTCAATTCAAAGTAGTGGTTTTGTTTGATGGCTGGCTAGAGATAGCTAGAAAATAGGAGATCCCATACATGATCCCACCAAAATGTAACATACCCATTTGTGACAAGGGTTTAGGATGGACAAAGGAAGGTTTGTTTCAGTATTGTACCCCATTATTACTGATCATCAATCTTGAACCTTCCAACGGTGACAACTGTAACGTTACAGATGTAGTTATTGGCAGTGCATTGAGTCGAGTAGTTGTTGGTAGCTGAAAAGCAACAGGGAATGCTGGAAACAGTCAGCAGGCCAGGCAGCATCCATGGAGAGAGAAACAGAGGTAACATTGCAGGTCTGTGACCCTTTGTTAACTCTGTTTCTCTCTCCACGGATGCTGCCTGGCCTGCTGAGTGTTTCCAGCATTTTCTGTTGTTATTTCAGATTTCCAGCATCTGTAGTATTTTGCGATTATAGTTGTTGGTAGCTGTTTTGTGTACATCCTTGAGGTCTTCTAAAGGTGGTAAAAGTTAATAGTAAATCTTTTCAGTACTCACAAGGAGAGGACATATAAATTAGCCAGAAAAAGCAGTAAACCTGAGGATTGGGAGCAGTTTAGGATTCAACAAAGGAGGACAAAGGGATTAATTAAGAAAGGAAAAATAGAATATGAGAGTAAGCTTCCAGGAAACATAAAAACTGACTGCAAAAGCTTTTATAGATATCTGAAAAGAAAAAGATTGGTGAAGTCAAGCGTAGGTCCCTTGCAGTCAGAATCAGGTGAATTTATAATGGGGAACAAAGAAATGGCAGACCAATTAAATACATATTTTGGTTCTGCCTTCACAAAGGAGGACACATATAACCTCCCAGAGATGTCGGGGAACATAGGGTCTGATGAAAGGGAGGAACTGAAAGAAATCAGTATTTGTAGGGAAATGGTGTTGGGGAAATTGATGGGATTGAAGGCCGATAAATCCCCAGGGCCTGATAATCTACATCCGAGGGTCCTTAAGGAAGTGGCCCTAGAAATAGTAGATGCATTGCTGATCATCTTCCAACATTCGATAGAATCTGGAACAGTACCCATGGATTGGAGTGTAGCTATTGTTACCCCACTATTCAAAAAAGGTGGTAGAGAGAAAACGGGGAATTACAGACCGGTAAGCCTGACATCGGTAGTGGGGAAAATGCTAGAGTCCATTATAAAAGATGTAACAGCAGAGCACTTGGAAAACAGTGACAGGATCGGACAAAGTCAACATGGATTTACAAAAGGTAAATCATACTTGACGAATCTACTGGAATTTTTTGAGGATGTAACTAGTAAAATAGGTAAGGGAGAACCAGTGGATGTGGTGTATTTGGACTTTCAGAAGGCATTCGATTCGGTCCCGCATAAGAGATTAGCTTGTAAAGTTAAGGCACATGGGATTGGGGGCAAGGTATTGACTTGGATAGAGAACTGGTTGGCAGACAGAAAGCAAAGAGTTGGAATAAACGGGTCTTTTTCCGAATGGCAGGCAGTGACTAGTGGGGTACCGCAGGGATCGGTCCTTGGACCCCAGCTATTCACAATATATATTAATGATCTAGACAAGGGAACTAGATGTAATATCTCCAAATTTGCAGATGACACAAAGCTGGGTGGGTGTGTGTGCTGTGAGGAGGATGCCGAGAAACTACAGTATGATTTGGACAGGTTGGGTGATTGGGCAGAAGCATGGCAGATGCAATATAATGTGGATAAATGTAAGGTTATCCACTTTGGTGGCAAAAACAGGAAGGCAGATTATTATCTGAATGGCAATAGATTGGGAAAAGGGGAAGTGCAACGAGACCTGGGTGTCCTTGTGCACCAGTCGCTGAAGGTAAGCATGCAGGTGCAGCAGGTGGTTAAGAAGGCAAATGGTATGTTGGCCTTCGTAACGAGAGGGTTTGAGTACAGGAACAAGGATGTCTTGCTGCAGTTGTACAGGGCCTTGGTGAGACCACATCTTGAGTATTGTGTGCAGTTTTGGTCGCCTTATCTGAGGAAGGATGTTCTTGCCATGGAAGGAGTTCAGCGAAGATTCACCAGGCTGATACCTGGGATGGCAGGAATGACGTATGAGGAGAGATTGGGATGATTGGGCTTGTACTTGCTGGAGTTTAGAAGAATGAGAGGGGATCTCATTGAAACTTATAAAATTCTGACAGGACTGGACAGACTAGATGCAGGAAGGATGTTCCTGATGGTCAGGGAGTCCAGAACCAGGGGTCACAGTCTAAGGATAAGGGGTAGGCCATTTAGGACAGAAATAAGGAGGAATTTCTTCACAAAGAGAGTGGTGAACCTGTGGAATTTTCTACCACAGAAGGCAGTAGAGGCCAATACATTAAATATATTCAAGAAGGAGTTGGATATATTTCTTAAGGCTAAAGTGATCAAGGGGTATGGGGAGAAAGCAGGGACCGGGTACTGAATTTGGATGATCAGCCATGATCGCATTGAATGGCGGAGCAGTCTCAAGGGGCCAAATGGCCTACTCATGCTCCTATCTTCTATGTTTCTGTGTTTCTATTAGCCACTGGGCGTGACAGATCCTTTAAGTAAGTTTGTTTATATAGGAAGACTCACAATCCAAATTACATTACACATAGAGCCCTAGATGTAAATGGTGAATCCCAATCCAAGTCTTCCTACTGGAGCTTTAATTCAATTCTGCCTACACTTATGGAAGGTGCAGTTGGAAAACAATCTGACACAGAACAGGGTATTAAGCTGAAGATTCTCTCACTGTGCCTCTTATTCCAATAACAAAAGAAGGGCAATACAACATGCACAATATGTATCACTGTAATGTTTCTTTTCAGCTTTAACTGCTGGAAGGCTTGTGGTTACCATGATACCATATTTCACATTTTCTGAGAGAATTGTAATATTTATTCATTTTTGGCAACAATTTTTATAGGAAATGTTAAAATGTGAAGCAGCAGATACAGCACAATAAATCCTAGTCTGTGGATAACTCCCTCAGTAGTCACACATCTAAACATTTTAATCATTAACTGGTAGCAGCCCACTAATGTGTTTAGTTGCTCACATTAACTTCTTCAGCCTTTCCATGCTTTCTTATGCTCATTGGTGTCAAAAATTGACTTAAGATACTGTCAAAACAAAGAGGGCTTTCTATATTCTTAACTGGAGTTCCTATCTCAGATACTGTACATGTTATTCCTCCCTTACATGCTACTAAAAAGCACAAGACAATAAGACTGAATTTCCTCTTGGTAACCCTCAATTTTTGGGTGCAAAGTGGACATTGATAATTGGACAATGGGTGAAAATCATGGTGCTGATTTTCTGCCCACTCCATGCAGCATACATAATTCTGGTGGGTAAATTGATTGGTGCAGGAAAGTTTGACGCAGTAAACACCTACCTGAAACAGTTGGAAGCTTCATCTGAATGATGTAATGATGTTCCCATGACATAATTTAGATGACCATGTAATTTCCTGTCTTTCATGTTTAACAGTAAGTCATCTAAAATGGGCATCCGGAGGTACATATGGAAGTTCATTTAAAACACCCTGTTAGAACATTCTTTGTATAATTTCCATTGAAGTCAATGGAAAGGAAAATTGGTTGGGATGTATAACAGGCAACCAATCTGGTGCTGCCCATTTTGCGCTCCCACCGCTGTGGAATTTCACCCCGTAATTATTATTATAGCCTCACTGTTTTGGCACATTTTTATTCCAATATAAACAATTTAAAATTGTGAATACAAAACTAAAATGAAAGGCAAGTGGCATTGTCTCTATATACAGTTACTCAGCTGAAAATCTCTGATAACTCACTTTAACTTATGTTACAATGCATTTGCTTGTTTGTAGGCTAAATTTCATATTATACGAATAATCACCAATAATTTCTTGAAGCCTTAGGCCTAGAAATTCAGTTGTTTGCGCCAGCCGCTAGCGCCTTAGGAGGAGGAGATGTGGGGCGCTAGGCGGCTAGCGGCCGGGCGCAGCGCGATCTGCGCCTCTCCCCAACTTCAGTAAAGATTTAGCGGCGGCGCAAAGCCTTTGCGCGCGCTCAGCTGCGCGCGCAGATCCTGATGTCATTTCATCGTGCAACGCCCTTTGTGCGCCCCGAACCGGAAATTCAGTGGCACCGCCCTTCTTTGCGCCTGGCGCCCCCAGCGACTGGTAGAGGGGAACGGTTCCCAGTCGCTGCGGGGCGCGGGGGGCGCTATTTAAAGGGGACTCCTCCTGCAGTATAAGTGGCAGCTATTTTGTGCCAATCCCTCTGTGTGAGAGATGGATATTTGGAGAGAGACAAAGGCAGAGAGCTTTCTGCTTTGACTCAGCGCTTGCACAGGTACTTGTGGCTTCAGGCCAGTGCTTTGCACTTGGATTTCACTTTCAGTGCCATAGCCTTGAGTCGCCACTTATAATGGGGGCTGCAATGGGTGGAAACGTTGGCTTTCTGCATTGCATTCAAAGGGATCAGAGACGCCGTGAGAGAGTGCCAGTCATGGCCAGACGGAGATTGGCCAACAGGCGTCGGCACAGGAGGCCTTACCCACCCAGGGTATACCGCCAGCAGTTCTCATATCTGAACATGTCTGAGGAGCAGTGTGTTCGGAGGATGCGATTCAGAAGGGAGGTGGTCACTGAGATCTGCCACCTGCTTCGCAGAGATCTGCAGCCACAGCTGAGGAGCAGGACGTCTCTGTCAGTGGCAGTGAAGGTGACGGTGGCTCTCAACTTCGATGCCACTGGCTCCTTCCAATCCGCTACTGGGGACATTGCCAACATCTCCCAGTTCGCGGTACATTGCTGCATCCGCCAGGTGAACAATGCCCTTTTCAGAAGGAGACGTCAGTACATCTCCTTCCCCATGACCCTGGACAAGCAGCAAGAGCGTGCAATCAGATTTGGAAGAATAGCGGGCTTCCCCATGGTTGAGGGCGTAGAACTGATGAACCAGCAATGGTCAGGCCTTGCTTCAGGGCTGCAGTGTGCAGGGCATGGCAGCCAAACAAGTCGACCCTTCCCCTTTAAGAGCTGACCGGCGCCAGCGTGTCTGCCTTCATTGAGCAACTCGCTGCACCTGCGCTGCGCCCGTCCTCGGTGTTAGCACCCCGGATCGCCGGCTTAGCGCCTAATGATAGTCGTGCATCGCCTGCTTTAGCGCAGCAGCAGCCTCTTGGGGCGATGCCACTGAATATCGGTGAAGGTGGCGCGAAGTTGCGCCGGGCGCAAACTTTAGCGGCCGCCCGGCTGTAGCGTCCCAAACGTGGCTATACTGAATTTCTAGGCCTTAGAGTCTTGTGTTATATTACAAATGTGGTTGTAGCTTGGCAGAACTAACTTGTGGTCTCATATAGCCTGTAAAAATTTTGAGGTGTACAACCAAATGTATGTAACCATAACTTACCGCTTTCCTCTGTCAGAATAGAGTTTAACAAATGCATAATTATTTAAATACTGCAAATTAATGGAATTCTATTCCTAAAGGTATTAAGTGATAGGGCAATATCACTGCATTCTGGAAAGCTTTTCACAAACAATAAGCAATTACTTAAGAATATAGCCACCAGCTAATTCTGTTTTAATTAGACTCTTCCAAATCCAAATTTTATCATTTTAATTTTGAAGTTTTAAATTGTTTTAAATGTAATTTTTAATTGAAATGATTTTAATTTTGGTGAGTCCCTAATGCACCCAGAGGTAAGTTAAACCTTGTGCCAAGTAACACTTTTGCTGGTATCATCTACTTGTTATTTTGTAACTAAGGTGGAGTTCACTTTCTATACTAATTGTAACTGCATAAATAAAATGAATTACCCATTTACTTAATTATTATCAAGAAAGTAGGATTAGTTGGAACTATGACAAAACAGTGGTTTTATAATGGAGCTGGGGGTAACTAGTTCAATGGTATTAAGCTAATTATGATGCCTGACATGAACAATTACAAATCATCTGCAGGTTATGAATTATAGTTTAATTAAAAACAAATGGGCCTGGTGATGGGGTGCATTCCGGCGTAACTGTTGAGATACACCAGCCAGGAACATCTGCCGTTGACCTGATGGACTTACTAGGGTCAGGATAGGGGTTCCCTGCATAGCTGGCAATGGCAGGTGCCTGCACCACAATGGGAGCATCTGGGGTGCCCGGCGTAGAAAATGTCTGGCAGGGGTGGAGGGGAGTGGTGCACGGGGTGACCAGCGACTAGTCTCCCAAATGTGGTTAAAAGTGCCAATGTTGCCCTCTCTGTAAGGGGACAGTTGTACCACCAAAGTTATGGTGGGTGTATGCCAGAAGGGCCACATATTTTTGGGACCATTGTGTTTAGAATTCTAATTCTAATCTTCTATTATTTTCTTCTTGACCTAGAAATGCTATCACACTCCGTCAAATGTAATTATGCTAATAGCAATTAATAGATCTCAAGGAAAACCAAAGTTACAAAAGCAAGCACTAAAGTGTCACTCACCATACAGCAGATATTTATCTCACTATTTGACTATGTCATTAAAGGATGACATTTTCTAAGGCCATTTTATTACACCTGTTCTCACTAGTGTACAGTGCAACAAAAAGTATCAAAAATAAATGTTGAGTTATCTCTGGCTCTCTCTGTACTATCAGAATATTAAAATATAATTAGAACACCAACGCCAGCACAGCTAACTGATCATGACTTGTAAATACCATTTATATAGCGCCTTTCACAAACTGAGGACATCCCAAAGCGCTTTACAGCCAATGAAGTACTTTTGAAGTGTAGTCACTATTGTAATGTAGGAAATGTGGCAGACAATTTGCGCACAGCAAGCTCCCACAAACAGCAATGTGATAATGACCAGATCATCTGTTTTTTTAGTGACGTGGATTGAGGGATAACTATTAGCCAGGACACCTTCTCGTTGACTGAAGGCAGATGTGATGAGCTTTATGATAAAGTGCTTTTATTTGAATGTTTGTGTATTATTTTTGTTATGCATTGTACACCACCCCTTCCTCACAACTGTTGTTTCTTGTAGCAGGTTTCCATCTTCAACAGGGAAGATAGGATGATCTGGACTTTTCCACAGCCAATTCTCTGACAGGACAACTATTGTGGGAAAGCAGAAGTTTTTCTGTAAGCTCTCACAACTCTCCCGTTAAGTCAATACTCTCTGGCAGTCCAATATTCCATCTAGTAGACTGTCTGAAAATTGCTTACTTGAGGATAGGCATTTAAGTGACAGGTGAAAATGTGATTCAGACTTTCAGATTTTCACAGGGAGTCCAGAGGCCTACCATTATGATTGGCCAGGCAACCCAACTCCTAAACAAATGTCTAGTGATTATCTCAGTTCTTTTCTAAGTACTCTGTTCCAACATAATACATTGGAGCAGGAGTTAATTAGACATGCCGATCAATTAAATGTAATCTAAGCCGATCTCAACTAAGCCTATGAAATCCAGAACTAGCCCAGTTTGTTAAAGTACCATTGCCTTGTTTATTTTAATGGCTACAGGAAAGCATGGCTCATTCGCAGTTTAAGTTTCTATCCATAATAAAAACAGAAAATGCTGGAAATACTCAGCAGGTCAGGCAGCATCTGTGGAGAGAGAAACAGAGTTAACATTTCAGGTCGATGACCTTTCATCAGAAATGGAAAAAATTAGAGATGTAACAGATTTTAAGCAAGTGCAGGGGCAGGGAAAGGGGGAGGGAAGGAAAGAACAAAAGGGAAGGTCTGTGATAGGGTGGAAGGTAGGAGAGATTAAATGAACAAAGGGATGATGTTGCAAGGCAAAAGGGGATGGTAATGGGACAAGTAAAGAAAGAAAAGATGAGCCTAGAGGAGGTGTAAATGGCAATAACAGAATCATAACCAACAGATGCTGTCCGAAAAAATGGGAGCGGGGGTTATGATCTGAAATTGTTGAGTCCAGAAGAATGTAAAGTGCCTAATCAAAAGATGAGGAGCTGTTCCTTGAGCTTCCGTTGAGTTTCATTAGAACAGTGCAGGAGGTCAATGTAGTGTATGTAACGTTCCACCTTTAAGAGAACTATTTTAAGGGTTGCACTACTTTATCTTGGCTACTGTATACTGTAATACCGGTGGTGACCACACCGGTATATAAGTGCTGTGTAAGGATTTATTGGGCAGATTCGCCCTGACCTTCGAATAGTAAAGTCCTGTTAAAGTTACTCTTGTAGTCTGTGTATTAATTCGCCATATAACACACAGACTTTACAGTGGCGACGAGTTCGAGCTTACCCTGCGGCAGCGATACATCCAAAGCAGTTAACGAGCGTCGAGAAGAGGCATCCGCCCTCGTCGTTCTGCTGAGAGAAGACTCGAGTCTGCAGAGCAAGGAAGAAGGAAGAATTCAGACACGAAGCCTTCCATCAGCAACAGGCAGTGATCGTCCCTTCTGTCACGGTGGTGAGTGAGCCGATCAGCCACGAGAAGCAAGTCGGCCACGTTGACTGTGAGTAGGGGGGAAATAGAAAGAAACGGAGGATAAGGGCGGTGAACTCGACCACGGTCGGGGGAGAGGAGCCGGACAGAAGTCGGGGCCAGAGACGCTGAGACTGGGGCAGCGTAGGGCACGGAAGCCGCGGTACAAGCGGGAATGCAGCCGGTGTGAGAGACCGGGCTACAAGCGGGAACGCAGCCGGTGTGAGAGACCGGGCTACAAGCGGGCTGGGAGACGCAACAGCGTCGGGAGACAGCTCGACTGCGACCGGCGAAAAAGGCCGGGCAGCTACTGAGGCCGCGAGGCGCTGCGACCGGGATCGTAAGGCGCGGGAAGAAATAAATAAATAAAACCACGGAGAACTCAGCCGCAGCCGGGGGAGGAAAGAACCGGACTGCGAGAGGGCTGGGGAGGCGCGATTGAAAGCTACTGAGGGAGAGACAGAGCCGAGCGAGCGGGAGAGCTTCAGAATAAACTGAAGCCGGCGCGCAGGCTGCGAAACCCGAAAGCCAGCGGTCGTCGCCCGAGGGCAAAGCTTACCCCCCGCCAGAGGAAGACAAGCGCGGGAAACCACCATCCTCGGAGGCGGGGAAGAAGATAAGCGCGGGAAACCGCCATTTTTGAAAAAAAAAGTTAAAAAGTAAAGAAAAATTTCATTGTTGTTCTCAGAAAGATTGTGAAGATGCCTAAGCGTGGTAACATCAACGATTTCGATTCCGATGTGGAAGATTGGGCCACGTATGTAGAATGCATCGAGATATATTGTAAGGTCAATAAGATAGCAAATTATGATAAAGCTCTAACCTTACTAAACTCAATGGGTGCGAAGACATACGGGCTATTGAAGCATCTTCTATCACCAGCTAAACCGGCGGATCAGTCTTTCGCTAATATTGTTGCTGTCCTGAAGGATCATTTGAACCCCACACCGCTGATGTTAGCGGAACGATCTAAATTTTACGTGAGAACGCAACTAAAAGAGGAAAGCAGCGCGGAGTACTTGCTTGAACTGCGTAGGCTAGCAAAATACTGTCAGTTTGGGGAAAATCTGACAGAGGCACTGAGAGACAAGTTCGTGTGTGGGATGTCGAAGGAAGAAACACAAAAGCGACTGCTCGAAGAGAACGATCTTACACTTGATAAGGCTGTCCTTATTGCAGCATCGTACGAAGCCGCAGCGAGAGGCACGGCGGAAATGCAGCTGAAGACAGCGGTACTCAGCATGGATCAAATGACTTCGGGTACAACGAAATGTTATCATTGTGGGAAGACAACACACGACCAGAACCAATGCTGGTTTAAAAACCAGGAATGTAGAAAATGTGGCAAGCTTGGTCACATAGCTAAAGTATGCCGGTCAGGAAAGAAGACCAGCAACAATAAGTCACCGCAGAAGAAGTACAGAAAGGTACATAAGGTGACTGTGAAGAGTTCAGATGAACAGAATTTGGATTCAGACTCCAACAGCAAGGAACTGGGTAGTCTGAGGATTCACAATATGAGTAAGGAAACTGACCGACAAACTATCTGGGTCACACTACAGATTGCAAAAGTCCAAGTGAAGATGGAAGTGGACACCGGATCGGCGTTGACGGTCATGAATAAGCAAGATTACAAAAAGTTATTCAAACATATTACCCTACGGGATACGGAGATAGTATTGCAGACATACACGGGGCATAAAGTATACCCCATCGGAAAGATAAAAGTCAAGGTGAGACACAAGGGCAAAGAACACCAAGGAATGGACATATATGTACTACCCGAGGGAGGTCCACCACTTCTGGGGCGGGAGTGGATCAGGAAAATAAAGATAGACTGGCACTCCCTAAACACAATGACGGTAGATTCCGGAAAGAAAGATGTCAAACCTGAACGATTGTCCAGAATATTGGACGAGGCTAAAGAGGTATTCCAGCAGGGACTGGGAATACTGAGAGGAATTAAGGCAAAAATCAAGATTGCAGAACATGCAAGCCCAAAATTTTTCAAAGCCAGATCGGTACCTTACACAATACGACCTGCTGTGGAGGCAGAACTGGAAGAGCTTGAACGTTCAGGGGTACTGTCTAAGGTGGACTGGAGTGAGTGGGCCATGCCCATTGTTCCCGTCATGAAGCCTTCGTCGAGTAACAAGCCAGGGGGACCGGGAAAGGTCCGCATCTGCGGAGACTTCAAGATCACAGTTAATCCGGTGCTTCACACGGTACAATACCCGCTTCCGTGGATTGAGGATATCTTTGCTTCATTGTCTGGCGGGAAACACTTCACCAAGATAGACCTGGCGCAAGCATACTTACAGATGGAAGTCGAGGAAGAATCGCGCCAGTATCTCACAATCAACACGCACAGAGGCTTGTATTGATATAATAGACTGGTTTTTGGAGTGGCTTCGGCTCCAGCAATTTGGCAGAGGGCCATGGAGCAGGTCTTACAGGGTATTCCAAGCACTCAGTGTTACTTGGACGATATCCTGATTACGGGAGAGGACGAGGAGGAACACCTCACAAATTTGAAACTGGTGCTCACCAGGTTGAAGGAATATGGCCTTCGAGCTAACCGCCAGAAATGTGAGTTCTTCCAGAAACGGATCTCGTACTGTGGTCATGTCATTGACCAAGAGGGCCTGCACAAGTCACCTGAAAAGATCGAAGCTGTCGTGAAGGCCCCCGCTCCGGAAAATGTATCACAGTTGAGGTCGTTTCTGGGGTTGATTAACTATTACCATAAGTTTCTGCCAAATCTACCCACGGTGCTGCACCCGCTGAATGCTCTGTTGCGGAAAGAAGTACCATGGAAGTGGAGCGAGGACTGTAAGAAGGCCTTTTGCAAAAGCAAGGCATTGATCACCTCTGAGGAAGTGTTGGCTCACTTCAATCCAACGCTACCTCTTCGTCTAGCTTGTGATGCTTCCCCTTATGGTATTGGAGCAGCACTCTCACACAAGTTGCCAAATGGCTCGGAAAGGCCAGTCGCATTTGCATCCCGATCATTGACCTCCGCTGAGCGCAATTATGCTCAGATAGATAGGGAGGCTCTCAGCCTTGTGTGGGGAGTAAATAAATTCAATCATTACCTGCAGGGCAAGAAGTTTACATTGCTGACAGACCACCAGCCGTTGGTATCCATATTCAACCCTAACAAGGCCGTTTCCACTATGACAGCGCAAAGGCTACAGAGGTGGTCCGTGTTACTAGGGGCACACCAATATGACATCGAATACAAAAGGTCCAAACAGCATGGAAATGCTGATGGGTTATCGCGCCTACCGTTGCCAGTGGTAGAAGAGGCGACTACAGTGGACCCAGTGGAGATGTTCCACTCAACCATAGTGGAATGTCTACCAGTAACAAATTCTATGACCGAAAAGGAAACAAGAAATGACCCGACTCTCTCACGAGTCTACGATTTAACGGTGGAGGGATGGCCAGCACATGGCGAACCAATGTTGCCAGCATTTTCGCAAAGAAGAGAACAGCTGTCAGTGTGCCGAGGAACCTTGATGTGTGGATCTAGAGTGGTGATTCCACCCAAACTCCAGCATAAAGTGCTAAAGGAGCTTCATGAGGGGCATCTGGGTGGAGTGAAAATGAAGAACCTAGCCAGAGCGTTTGTGTGGTGGCCAGGTATTGATGGAGACATCGAAGAAATAACCAAGAGCTGTCTAGGATGCCAGAAGGTCCAAAACGCCCCACCACAAGCTCCTCTGCATCCATGGGAGTGGCCCTCATCTCCATGGCAAAGGGTACATATCGACTTTGCTGGTCCATTTATGGACTCAATGTTTTTAATCGCGGTGGATGCACACTCCAAGTGGCCGGAGGTAATAAAGATGTCCTCCACCACCACGGAAAAAACCATCACAGTATTAAGGACCATATTTGCCAGGAATGGGCTGCCGGAACAGATCTGTTCTGATAATGGACCGCAATTTGTGTCCGAAGAATTCAGGAAGTTCTTAAAAAGCAATGGGGTTAAGCACTACACGTCCGCCCCATACCATCCCGCCACCAATGGATTAGCTGAAAGGTTTGTCCAGACCTTCAAGAAGGCCATAAAGGCCATGGGTAATGAAGACATAAATCTACAACATAAGGTAGATAACTTCTTGTTGGCGTACAGGAATGCAACACATGCGGTCACAAACCAAACTCCCGCCATGATGTTTTTCAATAGAAGACTAAGATGCCTGCTGGATTTGATTAAGCCAAACGTCAGAAGGGACGTAGAGAACCGGCAATTTCAAGGCATGAATGAAAGGCCAACTAGAACCTTCCAGATAGGTCAACAAGTTTTGGCCCGGGACTACCGTACCGAGAAATGGCAGCCTGGAACTATTGGAAAAAGGCTAGGACCGCTGATGTATACCGTGGACATTGGTGAAAGCATAATAAGGCGCCATGTTGACCAGATCATAGAGTCATCCACAAAGGGCCAACCTACTCCACAACTCTATACGCCTAATGTTGAAGCAGAGATACCCAGAGCATCTACCTCCGATCCGGTAATACTGGAATCAGATGAATCTGACACTGTCCTTCAAGCAGAATCGACCTTGCCAGAAGAACCTACTACACCACCGAAAACTACTACACCACCAAGGCGTTATCTGGACAGAGTCAGGAAGCCTCCAGAGAGACTGAATCTGTGAACTGTTTTACATAAAGTTGTATATATGTTATGATGTTATATTAATGGGAATATATATATACTGTTAACCTAAAAAGGGAGGATTGTAGTGTATGTAACGTTCCACCTTTAAGAGAACTATTTTAAGGGTTGCACTACTTTATCTTGGCTACTGTATACTGTAATACCGGCGGTGACCACACCGGTATATAAGTGCTGTGTAAGGATTTATTGGGCAGATTCGCCCTGACCTTCGAATAGTAAAGTCCTGTTAAAGTTACTCTTGTAGTCTGTGTATTAATTCGCCATATAACACACAGACTTTACAGTCAAGGACAGAGAGGTCAAAGGGGGAGTGGGGTGGAGAATTAAAATGACAGGCAACCGGAAGCTCAGGGTCATGCTTGAGGACTGAACGGAGGTGTTCTGCAAAGCAATCACCCAATCTCCATTTGGACTCCCCAATGTAGAGGGGACCGCATTGTGAGCGGCAAATACAGTATACTAAATTGAAAGAAGTACAAGTAAATCGCTGTTTCACCTGGAATGAGTGTTTGGGGCCCTAGATGGATAGTTTATATCCATATAGCCATGAAGAAGGATAGACAAAGAGAAGGAGTTCTAAATCAGTCTAAGTCTGAATCAACAAACTGCAATATTTGCTCAATGGCACAAAGAACATTTTTGAGAGTTTATATTTCAGTTCAAATCATTTTCATCTTGGAGTTGACCCCTGCCTACCTGATCACAGTTCAATAAGATTACCCTGGTTCCCGGATTATACAACTAAGCAAAAAGAAACCCATATGACTATCAGCAGTTGGGTTAATCAAATAAACTGGGTCTCATTTTAAGTTGTACTTTGATCATGATCGAGTTCAAACAAGTAAGTAATTGGTTAGAAAAATGTTGAAGAAAATCAATGTAAATGTTGGAGCTGCCGACAACCCCTTCAGGCTATTATGCAATTTGCTGAGTGTAGTTGTTCAGACTGCAAGACAGTTGTGCATGTTTCTCCTAAAGCATTAAACAGAATTTAGGGTGCAATGTAAAAACAATTTTGAAATGTCGCTTCTTAAAAACCATGTCCAAACAAAATGTTATGAAATATTTCTGCACAATGTATATACATGTAAGTGCTGTATGAAAAACCTTGGGTCCTACATGGAATATTATTTAATTTCTTTTTGTTTAACTTCAGCAAAAACAGAATTGGTATCCAAAAGTCCAAAATAACAAAATCCTTTATAATTGGAAGAATAAAAACCCTAGTAGAGAGAGTGCAGTAAGTGAATAGAAGTAAGCAGGGAAGATGAGTGTTAAAATTATTAAGAGTCTCCCGAATATATCAGAAAATTTATATTCCTCTCAAGTACAGCTGCAATACTGCAGCACTTTAACAACATGCTTACTCAGCTTGGCCAATTTACTGCTCAAAAATATTTTTAAATAAAACTTTCAGTGGAATATGTTAGAGCTAGTAAAATGGATGTTACCTAGTGATATGCAGTATGCAGGTACAGTTTATAAAGCTCCACCAACTACTAAATGATCACAATGTGTGTAATTTTAGGCTCTTGAATCGCTTTCTAAAACAAATTGATACCAAAATTAAATTTAAAAAACATATCCGTCATGATTTCATACATAGTACATCTTTTAGCTTTTACAGGCTAGGTATACCACACAGTCTGTGTTCAATGGATCACATAGAAACCTTTTAAAATTAATGTTTAATGATTTTACAAATAGCAGACAGCTCTCTCTGAACATTCAAATTGAACAGGCATTTGGAAGCTGGTGACCATGCACAGAGGTCCGTTGTCCATGGGCAGAAAGCGACATGAGACCCAGAGTGCAACTCTAGTCTGCTAGCTTTTGACATTCCAAACAGATGCCTGTAGTACAACAATATCCGTAGATTCTATATGAGATCAGGAATATGAGTGGATATTTTAATGTTAGCATCATTGAAGGGGAGAAAACCTGGTTATGTAATACTGTAGCCCCAATTTTAACTCGGGGTGGGAACCAGGTGGGTGGGGATGAGACGAGCGAAAAGCCGTCTCCCACCAGCTGCACCTCTACCCTCACACACTGCTCAATGCACCACACCCCCATCACTCACCTACCAACAGTCTCTATCCATCCTGACCTCGGCAGTTTCAGGCCATTTTTTCTGTGCACTTTACGGAGGGCTGGCCAAAGCCTCCAGTACTACAACCCTCTGAGATCTCTGCGCTCCTCCAATTCTGGACTCTTGCGCATCAGCTATTTTAATCACTCCACCATTGGCAGCCATGATTTTAGCTGCCTAGTCCCTAAACTCTGGAATTCCCTTCCTTAACCTTTCAGCCTCTCTACGGGCAAAACATTTGATTAGGCCCGAAAACAGGCGTGGGGATTGCGATGCACAATCGGCCTGCGCCCGTTGAAAGTAGTGCAGGCAGCATGCAATATTCATGCTGCCTGCTAATTAATATTATTGATGCATGCAACCCAGCGCTGAGAGTGCTGCTGAGTGGCTGAGCACTTGGCAGGGGGCCAAAGTTCGTGCGAGCCTAGCTCTATTTAAAGCTAGCCTCCACTTTTAAACACAGTCTGCACCTCTTAAAGGGGAGGTGCATTCTGCATTCAGCAGCTCAGTGAACTGGTTGTCAAGGCAACTGTCAGTCAGTTATGGCTCAACAGGGCAGAGAAAGGGCACTGAGGCTCTCTGATACAGCATTGGCAGCCTTAGTGCAAGGGGTAGAAAGGAGGAGACAGGACCTCTATCTGAAGGGGGCCAGGAGGCCTCTAGACTCAGAGTCAGAAGGCATTGGGAGTAGATAGCTAGCAGTCTTGTCCCGAGGACCTGGATCCAGTGCTGAAAGAAGTTGAATGACCTCACACAAGCGGTCAAGGTTAGTGAATGCATCTTCAAAAGCCATCTCCCACCAACTGCACCACTAGCCTCAGCCACTGCTCAATGCACCACACTCTATCACTCACCCACCAACAATCTCTATCAACCATGACTCATACCTCATATTCATAGCTTCACCTCACCCTCACACACCTACCACTGCTGTGTGCCTCACACCCACATCTCACACTTTGCACACACTCCCAACTATTCAACCAAGACAGACACATCACTCAAACACATTGCACCACACTCACTAACACACTTCCCTTTTTCTTGCAGGCCAAGGTAGTTCACAACCGCAGGCAGCAGCAGCAGCTAAACAGTGGGGGATGGGCAAGACTCCATATCCTGATCCAGCTGGAGAAGACTGTGCTTGACATTATTGGAGGGGCCATCACTGAGGCTGTGGCGATCGGCGGCGCTGAAACCATTGAAGATGATGGAATGCACATACCTAATCCTTCTTCTCACATCCCACTTCCCCTTCATCCCAATCTCTTCTCACTTACAAGCTGTTGATGTTGTATGCATGCACATCTTGCTTTCTACCCCACCTCCCCCCACCACAACCCTACCCTTGTGCCTTTCTCTTTTCAGATACCCAAGAACTCCCACCTTCCCAGCTAGTACAGGAAGAGCAAGAGGAGAGTGATGGAAAAGAACAGACACTGTCACTCGATCTCACACTCGCAGGCACCAGCTCAGAAACTGGCACTGCACGTACTTTAGAGAGTAGTATAGAGGCGGGATCTGCACGTGGTGAGTCACCGGGCACGAGTGGCCTACAGCCAGGCAGGAGGAAAGAGTAATGCAGATGCAGGTGCCAGCGAGGTCACACACGAGTTCTACTGCAGAGGAGTCAGATGAGGATTTCGATGGGGTGTTCTACAGAAGAAGGGTGATGGGCATACACACAGAAATGTTTGGTGCATTGGCAGGCCTGCCAGAGAGCCTGTTGTCACTCTCATGAAGCATGGAGGAGTCTGACTCCAAACTTGCAAAGGGCTATACAGAGAGCTTGGAGCCCATGATTTCCAGGATGGAAGTGATGGGCAACTCCAATAGAACACTTGTGGACCCAACCATGATGCAGGGTCTGATGGGCAATGTCTCAACTACCATTGCAGCACAAGCTGAAGCGACCCAATGTCTGAGTGCTGCAGTGAAAGCTCAGGCATCTGTCATGCTTGCTGCCACGCAAGCTTAGACTGCTGCCATCGTGGCTGCATTTACCAGTGTTGAAAGGGGCTTGCGGGGTGTCACAGCAGTCCAACAATCAGTGCTCCAACAGATTACTAGGATTGCTGAGGCGCTGCCCTGAGGGAGTGGCAGTGACTCCATGGAGCACGAACTTGCTGTCCTCTCTCAGGAAGACAAGGTTTGTCCTCCCAACACTGCCACTCCGCCAGTGCCCTTGCTGTTGCCTGTGATCCAGCCAGCCCAGACTGCTGCTGCCCATGCCGAGGTGGTGCAGTCTACAGCTGGGCCTTCTAGGCCCAGAGCTGCTCAAGATCATCCTGCAAGGTCATCTGCAGTCTTGCCCACTGAAAGTCAGCAGCCTTCCACCAGCCATGCTGCAGCCACTGTGGGGTAGCACTTCGTAGGAGCACTAGAGTAGGAAAAGGCACACGAAAAACAGGCACTAAGCAAATGTACAAGGGTGATTAGTTGACTTTCTATGTAGTATTGGATTGAATGATTTATAAATATGCTTTGGAATATTTGTTTTGGTATGGCTTTCATTTCAACATTGTGGCCAAGAGGACGCTGTGATGGTCCATGACAGAGGAATGGTAAGGTGGGGAGTTGTTAAGCAACAGGGATCTGGGGTTTCATTCAGGGGAACCGGAGTCTGATGATGCGCTCACGGACAGCCCATCCACAACGTGGATGTGCAGGCTGCCTCCTCCCTTCCTCCTCCTTCTCTTCATCTTCCTCTGCCTCCTCCTCCTCAGGTGGTCATGGAACCTATGGTAACAAGGGCTGCGCCCTCATGATGGCCAAGTTGTGGAGGATGCAGCAGACCACTACGCATTGGGCAACCCACTCCGGCGAGTACTGGAGGGCACCTCCTGAGCGGTCAAGGCAGTGGATCCATTGTTTCAGCACCCCGATGGTCTGCTCGATAATGTACCTCCTGGCAGTATGGCTCTCATTATATGAGTGCTGGCCACGAGTGGTGGGATTGTGGAGGGGTGTCATCAACCAAGTGCAGAGTGGATAGCCCTTGTCACCAAGCAGCCACCCTCGGGTTCGACGTGATGGCTGGAAGATTTCTAGCACAGCGAACTGGCGCAGCATGAAGACATCATGACTGCTGCAGGGTAATGGGCATTCACCATCATGTTGCGCTGGCCATGGCCACACACCAACTGCACATTAAGTGAGTGGCATCCTTTGCAGTTATGGAAAATCTCACCATTGAGATGTGGCACCTGCAAAGCCACATGTATGCAGTCGATGGCACCCTGCACCATGGGGAAGCCCGATATCCTAGCAAAGCCGTGTGCATGCTCCTCCTCCTTCTCTCTGTTTAGAGAGAAGACAATGAAGCCCCTTCTCCTGGCATACAGAGCTTCTGTAATCTCCTGGATGTAGTGATAGCCAGCAAACTGCGAGGTGTTTGCTGTGTCACCTGTTCCAGCCTGGAAGGATCTGCTGGCAAAAATATTCAGGGTCACGGTCACCTTGAGGGCCACTGGCAGAGCTGTCATCGCCCTGCTCTCAGGCTGCAGGTCTGGTTCCAAGAGATGGCAGAGTTCTCTGACCACCTCCTTGATGAAGCAGAGCCACCGAACACACTGATCTTGGCTTAGGTGCAGGTCGGGGAAGTGCTCCCTGAAGACCCTTGGTGGATAAGGCCTCCTGCTGAGAGCCCCTCTCCCCCTCCCTCTGTGAGCAGCTTGTCTTTGCTGCCTCTGCTCCATCTCCCTGTCATGCTGCAGCATGATGGGGGGTTGCAACTAGAGCCCCCATGACTGGGAGCAAGTGGTGTACTCAGAGGCCTCGCAGTACCAGCCAACGCATTCCCAGCGTCCAGCAGGACTCCTGCATACCTTAACAACTTTTTTAATGTCTTCCAGCAACCCAGTACTCCTATAACCTCTGCAAAAGCCAGTACAAAAGAAATAATCAACTTACTTGCAAGTTGGATGTATCCCTTTAAGTAGCGCTGGTGGGGGGCTCCCTCGTGCAGCTGAACGCATGTTCAGCTGTGTGTGTTTAGGAGGAGCGGCGACGTTGAAAATTGCAGGTCGTACATCAAATTAGCATTGCACGCTGACTGATGCCATGATCTGCCTACTCTGTATACTGCCGGTGCACGCACGTACCGCCCGCACTGTCGCCCTCACCAAGATGACGAACAGCACGGGCTGCACTGGAATTGAGGACGCCATGTACTTTACAAAAAAACGATAAAACTACCGGTGCTAAGGAACCGAATTTTGCGGCCTACCTCTCTCTCTTCCTTTAAGATGCTCCTTAAAACCTACGGGGGAAAAATTCGGTATTGCCCCATATGGGGAGCCATTATTGGCGGTGCGCAAAGTTTAGCGCCTGCCGCTAATTATCACCTCCGACAGCAAACTTGGCTTTTATCGCCCCTGGAGGTGATTGGAGCACTAAATCAGGCGCTACACACCTCTCTTAAGGCGCTAAGGCCGAGGAACGAGGCGCTACCTCAGAGGGCGGGCGCAGCGCAGGTGCTGTCAGTTAGCGACTGAACACAGACATACTGGCGCCGGTCAGTTCTTAAAGGGAAGGGTCGATCTTGCTCTGCAGCCACACCCTGCTCATTGGAGCCTTGAATCTCGGCCTGGGCAGACCTGTGGCTAAATCCTGCAGCCAAGGACTATGGAGTGGGCCAGGGAGCGAGCCCAGCGCTTCTGCGAGCGGGCCTTGGAGGCTCAGGTTGGCGCGGTGGAGCGCAGAAGATCAATTCTGTACCCAGAGAGTGGCAGGAGGCCTTTGCCATGCGAGTACAGAAGAGTGTGGAGGGAGATGGCTCAGAGAGTCTCCTCAAGCAGCATGGTGCCTAGGACCCATCTTCAATGTAGGAAAAAGTTCAACGACCTCACTCGGGTCGTCAGGGTGAGTGCCTTTTTTTCAAAACCTCTCCATCCCTCCATCATCTCAACCTCACTTTATGGCCAGAGGGTCTTAAAAGCCCCAATGCCCAACACTCATCCAACACCTATGGTCCTTTCATCAAACACACACGCGCATTCCACACTTTGCATACAGTAAGGGCTATTCAACTATGGCAGGCATTTCAGGCAAGACCATGGCTGCATACAGTAAGGGCTATTCAACTATGGCAGGTGTTATAAATCTCATCATTCATCAAGAAACTACTCATGAAATAACGCTGGACGGCCAGCTGGTGGCACTGTCCAAGGAGTATAAATACTCGGGCGTTGGCCCCAGCTTGCCAGAGACATTTTGTGAGACAAGGAACAGGTGAAGTACAACTAGACCTCCATGTTCTGAAACAAGTTGATTAAAGCCTTGCTTTATGCTCAAACCAAATGCATAGTGAGTTTTATTACGTCAATTTAATCAACTTGATATCGACTCCACGCTTTGGGTGATTCGGGAACAGCCAACTACGACTCAAACTGTAGAAGGGAACTCAGACAAGTAATCGATCCATCATGGAGAAACTACTCAGACCCGCCTGTCTCGACCTGGACCCAAATTCACAGCCGCTAAGGTATGGAAACACTGGTATCGTACCTTTAGCAACTTCCTTGAGGAGTGTGGTGAGAATGTTCCCACAAGTTACGAATGCTTGCTAATTATGTATCCCCTCTTGTGTTTGATTATATCGAAGACTGTGTAGACTATGACGCCGCTATCCAAGTACTACAGCAGCTATATGTGGAGTCCCCAAATGAAATTTATGCTCGGCGTCTATTGGCCACAACTCGACAACAACCCGGGGAATCACTTGACGAATTCCTTCAGAAACTTCGCAGGCTCAGCAAGGATTGTAATCTTAAAGCTGTTACAGCTGAGCAGTACCAGGAGGAGTTAATTCGTGATTCCGTTATTAATGGGATTGCGTCTCCCTTCATACGTCAGCGTCTGTTGGAAAATAAAACCCTCAAGTTACAGGCTGCCTATGACCAGGCATGTTCTCTGGACTTAGCAAAGAGGAATGCAGATACCTATCTTTCACCACGTGCATGGGCTGCTGCTATCACTTTTAGTGACTCCTTCAATAGGCCTCGGGCGGAAGCCCTCACGGATGACGACTCCAACCTGGCTGATGACAACCCTACCCTAGAAACCTACACTGATGACGACCCCACCCTAGCGGCATCTTGGCAATCTGGTAGGAAGTGTTTCTTCTGTGGAGGCGCGTTCCATTATAGGAAATTTTGTCCTGCTCGTAACGCGACCTGCAATCATTGCAGCAAGAAAGGTCACTTTTCTAAGGTATGCCAGCCAAGAGCTGCTGTTAGTAAGAAAGGCCACTTTTCTAAGGTATACCGGTCGAGAGCTCCTGTTAGTTTTGCAGCTACTATCTATAAAACTGCTCGTCCCCCAAGAGCCACTACTAAGGTTACAGCTGCAATCTATAAAACTGCTCCTCCCCCAAGAACCACTATTAAGGTTACAGCTGTCAAGGGTAAAACTGCCCTCCTCCCATCACAACTGTTTTTCCCCAAAGTCTGTCCCATGCAGCCATGAAGGTTTCAGTAAATAGACAAATTTTGAGTGCACTAATTGAATCATGCAGCTCTGACAGCTTCATTAGTGAGCGGACTGTCAGTAAGTTAAAACTGCGTATTTACCCTTCGGACCGGGAAATTGCAATGGCTCTGACGACACTGACCACCAATTCTTCCGGCTTTTCTCTTGTCGACCTTATTCTCAATGGCCGCACTTATTTCTCCACCCAGCTCGGGGTGCTCAAGAACCTATGCAGTGATGTGCTCCTGGGACAGGATTTCCAGAAACAACACAAAAGACTCACTTTCGAATTTGGAGGGTCAAAGCCGGAGCTTACTATTTCCAAAGTACCTTTTTCTGTGCTTTCGGCGGCTTCACTCGCCGAGCCCTCCTTGTTTGCCAATCTTTCCCCCCGATGTAAGCCCATAGTCACTAAATCACGATGTTTCAGCCAAGATGATCGATCCTTTATTGAGACAGAACTCTCTCGCCTTCTAGCTGATGGTATCATTGAGCCATGTTCATCTTCCTGGCGGGCTCAAGTCGTCGTTGTTAAAAATCCTCTGAAGCAACACAAGAAATGTCTTTGCATCGATTACTCACAAACTATTAACCAGTATACCGACCTGGATGCCTACCCACTACCACGCATCGATGACATGGTCAATAACCTGGTCAAACAGGAGAATTAACGGACACTTTTCCATATCTGGATAATATCACCATTGCTGGTCATGACCAGAAGGAACTTAATGCCAACCTCCAGAAATTTTTTGACGTTCTCCATCGTCGCAACTTAACCTTAAATGAGTCCAAATCTGTGAAATCAGTACCATCAGTCAACATCCTTGGCTATTGGGCGGGCAACGGTGTCATCAAACCGGATCCGGAGCGACTTCGTCCACTTCAGGAGCTCCCTCCCCCTATGAATCTCGGCTCTCTTCGTCTATTATGTTCGCCTATTATGCGAAATGGATACCCCACTTCTCCGACAAGATCCAGCCCCTGCTTCACGCAAAGTCATTTCCATTAGAGGCATTGGCTATTTCAGCTTTCAACCTCCTCAAGCGACAACTGGAAAAAGCCACGCTTCGTTCCATTGATGAAAATCTTCCTTTCGTGGTCGAGTGCGATGCATCGGATGTGGCGATCTTTGCTACCTTGAATCAAGGTGGTCGACCCTTTGCATTTCTGTCCAGAACTTTGCAGGGTAGCGAGCTCCATTATCCTCCTGTCAAGAAGGAGGCTACGACCATCATCGAAGCGGTACGTAAATGGAGTCATTTTCTCGCTCGTCGCCATTTCACACTTATAACCGATCAGCACTCCGTGGCCTTTATGCTGGATAACCGGAAACGCACTAAGATCAAGAATAATAAAATACAACTCTGGAGGATGGAATTGGCCACCTTTGGATACACCATACATTATCGACCCGGCAAAGAGAATGTGGCCCCGGATACCCTCACGCGGGCATCCTGCTCTTCTATGTCAACTTCGACTCTGGTGGATCTTCATACTGACTTATGCCATCCTGGCGTTACACGTTACACTTTGTGCAATCTAAAAATCTCCCATTTTCTACGGAAGATGTGAAAAGAACGTGCTCTCCCTGTAGAATTTGTGCGGAATTAAAACCGCAATTCTTCCATCCATCGGATGGCTCGCTCATACACGCTATGCAGCCTATGCAGCGACTCAGCATTGATTTAAAGGGCCATTGCCTTCCTCAACGCGAAACACCTACTTACTGACTATGGTGGACGAATATTCACACTTTCCCTTTGCTTTCCCCTGTCCCAATATGCTTACTTCCACAGTGATCAAGTGCCTTGATCAAGTCTTTTCCCTTTGTGGTACGGCCAATTTCATCCACTCTGATCGGGGTCCCTCCTTCATGTCAAGCGAACTCAAAAGTTATCTCTCCCAACGGGGAATCGCCACAAGTAAAATGACACCATACCATCCCATCGGTAACGGACAGGATGAGAGATACAACGCTATCATCTGGAACGCTGTTCGTCTTGTGCTGAGGTCACGCAACCTACCAGACCAGCAGTGGGAAACTATGCTCCCTGACGTGTTGCATTCCATCAGGTCTCTTCTTTCTACATCTACCAATGTCACACCTCACGAGCGATTCTTCAGTTTCCAGTGTCACTCCACCCATAGGACGTCTCTACCATCATGGTTGGCAGCTCCTGGCCCCATGCTGCTCCGAAGATTCGTCCGATCATCTACAACCGATCCTCTCATCGACGAGGTAGAACTCACGGACGTCAACCCCATGTACACGCACGTGCGGTAACCTGATGGCCGGGAGTCCACCGTTTCGCTCCGGGACCTGGCTCCCTGTCCAGCTGGTTCCAGGGGCTCAACCGATAGAGGGACCCACGGGGATGATGCCGACACTCTGTGCTCCCCCGAAGATGACGCCCTACCTGGGGCATCAAGAGACCTGCCAGCTGCCCCACTGGATCCACTCGGGGAGCTGGCAGGTTGAAACAAGTTGATTAAAGCCTTGCTTTATGCTCAAACCAAGTGCATAGTGAGTTTTATTATGTCAGTAGGCATTTCAGGCAAGACCATGGCTGTATATTTACTCAGACGCCGTCCTTTTTCTTGCAGGCCAAGCTCTCTCATAATAGGAGACAGCAGCAACGGACCGGTGGAGGGCAGCCTCAGCTGCAACCCCTCAGCGATCTTGAGGTGTGCGTCCAGAGGATTGTGGCAAGCCAGGTGATTGGTCCCATCGCCACTGGGGACGCCGACCCCATTCTGGACAGCAATGGTAAGGTCATCACCTTTTTGTCCTCTCACCTTCCACTTGTTCCTCACAACACCAGCCTTTGACACTTTCAATCCAAATCACTAAATCGCTGCACTCATGCCTCCCTTGCTGCCACCCTGTCCTCACGCTAAAGCCACTCTTGTACCTCCCTGCTTTCAGATGGTGATTCACCAGGTGAGGAGACGGGCCCTCAAGCTGCCAGTGAGAGTGAAGCTGAAGGCGAGGAGGAAGAGGAAGCCGGAGCATCAGTGCCACCCTCTCCTGAGGAAGCCCATGCCCACACTGGGAACACGCCTTCCCTGGAGGGGAGTAGGGGGGAATGGTCTGATGAGGGTGAAGCTCCAGGACCCAGCGGGCTGCAGCAACGCGATGGGGGTAGGGAAGCTCGGGGCCTTCTCCCCGGAGGGAGAGTATGCCATCGAGTCCTGCTGCACTGGACGCAGAGAGGAGCGGGTCCTCGCTGAAATAAGCGCCCAGGCAGAGCACAGGCACACTGAGCCCATGGCTGCAATGGCAAGGGTGCCCGAATCCATTGAATCACTGACAAGGAGTGTGGAGCACTTCACTGTAGCACAGGCGGCTGCCACGCAAATGCTTAGTGCTGCAATGCAGTCACTGGCTGATCTCATGCAGATGCAGATTGCGGCCACGTGAGCATTGACTGCTGCCACCCTCGCTGGATCGGGCACATTTCCCCGGGGCTCTCACAATCTGTGCTCCATCAGATTGCTCCGGATGCTGAAGTGCTGCCCCGTGGGAGTGCCAGTGTGTCGGTCGAGCAAGGAGTTGCTGTCCTCTCTCAAGATGACAGCATTCCTGCTGCCACCACTGTCACTTCTCCACTGCAGTTGCCACCGCCTGTAGGACAGACTGCTGCCGCCCATGCAGAGTTGGTGCTGTCTGCAGCCGGGCCCTCCAGGCCCAGAGCTGGTCCAGGCCGTCCTTCAAGGGCATCTGCAGTCTCAGGTTGTGACAATCAGCAGCCTTCCACCAGCCTTGCTCCAGCCACTGGGGTCCCATTACAGAGGAGCTGCAGGGTGGGAAGGGGGGAATTTCGCAAGGGAAGGAGATCACCCTCGAAGGGCAAAAATTAGGAGGTGTGACAAAATGTTTTTCATTGTTTTATTAAAGGCCGAGGTTCGTGGTCAAATTTTTGTAACTGTTTTGGACATTGTCTCCAGGTTGTGAGAGCCAGTTATGTTAATGACTTTTTTTTTGTGTTTCTTTCTATTAGTTTGTCATGTGGAAATGAGACACACAGAGTTTGTCAAATAAAGAAGCTTCTGTATTCAAAATGTACATGTTTGGTCTCTGCAGTCATTGTTGCCTTGACCGGCTTAGGGGTTGCAGGATGGTTTCATTCAGGTTGTTTGAATGGCAGAAGCCATTTCCTCAGAGGGGCCTAGAAGTGACTTGCTATAAGCCTTTGACGGACGGCCCTTCCACTTTGTACATTGTGTGCCTCCCGCCTTGGTGCTGCTGATGATCATCCTCCTCATCTTCCTCCTCCTCTTCCTCCTCCTCCTCTGCTGGTGCTCCAATGTCTGGTGGCATTGGCTGGGTCCTGAGGATTGCAAGGTTATGCAGCATGCAGCACACAACAACGAAGTGGGAGACTCGCTCAGGCGAGTACTGAAGGGCTCCTCCAGAATGGTCCAGACAGTGGAACCGTTGCTTGAGCACGCCGATTGTGTGCGCAACGATGTTCCTGGTAGCTTGATGGCTCTCGTTGTATTGCAGCTCAGCAGGGGTGTTGGGCGTACGGAGCAGTGTCATCAGCCAGGTGCACAGAGGATATCCCTTTTCCCCGAGAAGCCAACCTCCTGGGTGATGCGGTGCTGGAAAAGGTCTGCCACAGAAGACTGGCGTAGGATGAACGCATCGTGGCTGCTGCCAGGAAAGTGGGCATTGACAGCGAGTATCAGCTGTCTATGGTCACAGACCAACTGAACGTTTAAGGAATGGAAGCCCTTTCGGTTGCGGAAATCCTCGGCATTCTCTTGCGGCGCACGCAAAGCCACATGCATGCAGTCAATGGCGCCCTGCACCATGGGGAAGCCTGCTATCATCGCAAAGCCCGTTGTGTGTTCTTGCTGCTTGTCCGGTGTCATGGGGAAAGAGATGTACTCTCGTCTCCTTTTAAAGAGGGAATTTGTGACCTGACGGATGCAGCAATGCACCGCGAACTGGGAGATATTGGTGATGTCCCCAGTAGCTGATTAAAATGAGCCGGTGGCATAAAAGTTGAGAGCCACTGTTATCTTCACTGCCACCGACAGAGACGTCCTGCTTCTCAGTTGAGGCTGCAGATCTGGCTGAAGCAGGTGGCAGAGCTCAGTGACCACCTCCTTGCTGAAGCGCAGCCTTCACAAACACTGCTCCTCAGACATATTAATGTAGGAGAACTGTTGGCGAAAAACCCTGGGAGAGTAAGGTCTCCTGTACAGAGGCCTGTTGGCCCTCCTCCGTCTGGCCATGATTGCCACTCTCTGCATCTCTGTGCCCTCCGAATGTGATGGAGAAGGACGACGTTCCCATCCACTGCAGCCCCCATAGTATCTTGGCAATCAAAGTTATGAATGTCAAAAACCAAAGTGCCTGCAAAGTTATGGTCAGAAGCCAAAACTACCTCCGACAACGTTGACTCAATGCAGAAGTCTCTCTTTCTCTCTTTGTCTCTCTCAAAACCTCTCTCTCTCTCTCAGGACGAGTGGTGCAAAAATGGCTACCACACAGAAGCCAGGAAGAGGCCCCCTTTAAATAGTGTCCCCCCAGCCCCACAGCGACTGGGAAGCGTTCCAGTCACCCTGTCGTTGGGTGCGCAAGGCGGTAAGGAGGAGTGCGCCACTCAATTTCCATTCTGGGGCGTCACAAGGGCGTTGCACTCTCGAATGACGTCAAGATCTGCGTGCGCAGGAGATCGAGCGGTATTGTTTAGTGCCGCTGCAAAATGTCCGGTCAATTTCGCGAGAGGCGCAGATATCGCTGCGCCCGGGCACTAGTTGCTATGCGCCCCACTTGGCACTCTATTAAGGCGCTAACGGGAGGCGCAACCAACTGAATTTTTCCCCCTACCTCTTTTCCCAGGCTTTTGGTCATTTGTTTTAATATTATCTATGTTACTCAGTGTCAAATTTTGTTTGATAATGCTCCTGTGAAACGCCTCGAGACATTAAAGGCACTATATAAATACAAGTTGTTGTTGTGTTAACGTGAGAATACACCTCTTAAAGCGAGGTTGTGTTCCTTGTTTTCAGAATCCTCCCAAAGCAAGTGTTTTGCCATTGGCACACATCACAGAAATGAAATGACGCAGAATAACCCTTTTGAGTGTTGAATGTCTTTTGGAACTTGCACGTTCATTAACTGCTAAAAATGAATTTTCTACAAGGAGATTTGCTACAAGGAGGAGAATCTCAGAAATGAGTCCAAGGGCCACCAAAGATTTTCAAATGCCTCCCTGGAGGTTCTGGTGGAGGAGGTCAGGGCAAGGAGAGAGGTACTATTCCCCAGAAACATCAGGAGCATACCCAGAGCAACTAATCAGCAGGTCTGGACAGAGGTAGCTGAGAGGGTCTGTAGCAGCAGCATCACCTCTAGGACCTGGATCAATGTAGAAAGGTGTTCAATAACCTCAAGAGCAACAAGGGTGAGTACAGCTCTTCATCTCTCTGAACAACATCTGATAACACTCCTTTTACCCCCTCCCACAATACTCTCAACAATCCCCCCACCCTCCATCACATCCTTTAGCATACAATCCAAGGGCACACTAATATCTCTCTTTCTCATTCCAAGCACATTCACCTCTTCCTTTGCTGTCTTCATACCGGACACTAACAACATTCTCTTATGGCATCCTAACACTCACACAACCATCAACTCCTCCCAGCACTCCTTCCTCACTTCATATTCTACACACTTAACTTTACATTCATCCCCTCCCAATCCAGATTTCATCTTGCTTCTTCTCCAGCTTTCAGCAGATGCAGTATATTCATAATTCCCACATATCTCTAATATATTTTACATCAGCTACTCACTAACTCTCACCCCTTCTTTCTGCAAGACAAAACAACACAGAATGCAAGGGAAGGAGCAAGATCAGGAGGAGGAGTACTTGACATCATAGGCATCACCCAAACAGAGCACAAAGCCCAGGGGATTAATGGCGCCGATAAAGCCATGAAAATCAGGGAACGCGAGGCTGATGGCTTATTTGAGCAGGGTGTCCACATATTACTTGTAACCTTTCATGCGCCTCAGCAAATATTCAACAAGCTTGACAACTTCGAGTTACATTCTGAAGACTGTCACCTACTAATGCCAAGCCTCTCATTACCATCTAACTTGTTCTTTTTCTCTTTCCATTAGCTCTTTCTCAGCAGCACGAGTTTCCTGAAGAGGACAGCTCGAAGGAGGTCGAAGCTCCTGAGGAGGTACCATCATGCGCTCCATCCTTCCCAAGCACCACCACAATCATTGGCACTCTACGTGGGTGAGACAGTGAGCTGGTGGGATCTGCATGTGGTGCAACACTCAGCACAGGAGAGCAGAAGCAGGCACTGGTGGCAGGGCAGCCCAGGAGGCAGTTTGCAAGAAGATGGGAATCTCTCTCTGCTTGCTGATCAGGACAGAGATGAGGACTTCAGGGGTCTAGCTATGAAAGGAAAACTCTTTGCCTCTCACAAGCAGTTGTGCCAGGTATTGGAAGGCCTACCCAGGAGTTTCTGCACCATGACTGAAAGTATGGAGGAGTCCACTTTCAACTTGTATGGTGTTATCTTGAATGTCACCAGCACTCTTCAGTCCATCTTGGAGAGTGTGGCTACCTCCAGGTGTGATGCATCCAGGCCCTCACAAATAGAGTTAATGTTACCTGCATTTGCATCTTTGGTGGAAGCTCAAAAGGCTGCCATGAAGGCTTTGGGCTCCACCTTGGACAGATTGGTGGACCAAATAGATAGGGGTTTTCAAGCAATCACACATCTTCTATAGTCTACTCTCCTACAGATCATTGGAAGTGATGAGCCCCTGCCCCACAAGAATGGCAGTAGTACTATGGGAGGATTACATGTTGCCGTCTCTCAGGATGTCAGCATGTCTGCTCCTTAACCACCCCCTCAACCAATTGCAACCAAGGTGCCAAAAAGCTAGCTGAGCCAGACTGCCCTGGCAGTAGCCTAGGTGCCGCAGCCTGCAGCCAGACCCTCACAGGCTCAGGCTCAAGCTCCCAGAACTCACCAGTCGCAAGCATCTCAAGGGTCCCAACATGAGCAACAGCAGCCTTCCAGCTTTGCTGAGGCCAGTAGGGGTGCACGTCATAGAAGTAGCAGAGTTAGTAAACTTTCTTATATTGGTGGACACTTGGGTGAGAAATTAATGCAAGGCAATTATTGTGTTTGGCATTAAACTCATCACCTTAATCACAATTGGCACTTTGGTTGGCAGTGTGGTTTTATAACAGTGTCTGAGTATGTAATTTTATGTTATATTTGGTAATTATGATGTGAATATTTATTATGTGCCTTCCTGACTTGTATTTTCTCCAAAGTCTCTAATGCAATTAGTATTCTGAATCTTCAAGTTAGGATGTGCTGGTCATGTTTATATTGTAAAGCAACCCATTTGCCTCGTGGCAGGTTACATAGTTAGTCCATTACCTGGTTTGTTTAATTTTATACTTGCGCAGTTTCATGCTCCACTGTAAAACAAAAACAGAAAATGCTGGAACTGCACAACTTGATTAGCATGTGGAGAGAAAGATAGGTTAATGTTTCTGATGAATGGTCATGCTCAAAATGTTAACCTATTTTTCTTGTTCCAGATGGTGCTTGATCTACGGTGTATTTCCATTTTGTTTGCTAATTTCCAGCATTCATGATTTTACCTCTTATTTCGTAATCCATTTTATTGTGCTTGCATCCTGATTTGACTACAAAAGGTTAATGCTCCGAAAGTAAATTGAATACCCCTCTTCCCAGGGCAAGTTGTCCCCTACTAAATCTAGCCCAATTTATTTACTCACTCTAGCAACTGAAACAAAAGCAAGCTGGTGAAAACTGGAAACTAAGAGGGTTGAAATATAATTATACCACCATAAGAACATGCATTAGCCCAGCTGTTGTGAACTTCTTTGTACAACTTGAGGGCTGGATTAAGTATGCTGCCTGTACAACCTCGAACGTGGCTCTGATTAACAATGTTTCAAGCCAGCTTCTGAGAACAGGAATATATAGGCAATAAAAACATATGCAGACTTGGGGAACGATTTATGGAAGGGGAAATCAATTTTGATTTGTTCTCAGTACAATCAATAGCATAAGTAATTTTAAAGACTACTAACAATAAACATTTGATAGCTGCCTGGTCTTTATTAATGCTTTTCAATATATTTTTAATTTAGCATTGGGTGAAGCCTCTAATATAAATTTTAAAAGATGGCTTTTGCAGTGTTTTGTCTTCACCTAAACTGAATGCTTCTATAATGTCAAAGTATAAGATAAAATACTTAACAAACTGTTAGTGCGGGAGAAACCGTCCGCTGGAAAGGTTATAGTGGATCATTATGATCCTATCAAATTAAATTACATTTATCCAGGTAATAAAAGTCATATTTGAGAAACTAGTAATAACTGAACAAATATATTTTAGATATGAATGCATGCTCTGATTATTATTGGCAAGCAGTGGGCCAAAAAAAAACACTGGGACCTGATGGTTTCACATCCAACAATCTCGAGGGAAGCTAGGGAAGAAATAAAGGAGGATCTGACTATAATTTTCCAAAATTCTGCGGAAAGGGAAATACTTAGGATTATAACATAGTATGAAATGAATTAAGCACTTCAAGAAATTTGAGTTATTCAGAGCCAGTCAGCATGGATTTCTAAAAGATAAGATCTGCTTAAACAACCTTACAGAATTATTTGAAGAAATAACAGATCAGATAACTGAAACACAGTGGATGTGATTTATATGGGTTTTCTAAAAAGTACTGTATAAGAACTATGATAACGATAATGACACGTAAAAATAAGGACAGTGAAGCCACATGGAAAGAGAGATAACAGAAAGGAAGGGTTAAAAGAACATTTTTCTGGATGGAAAGATATGGTGAATGGTGTTTTTTAGGGCTGCTCTTTTTTTAAAATAAACATAAATGGATTTATGAATTGAGGGAATAATATTGAAATTTATTGATGACACCAAATTGGAGGTATGACAAATTGTGAGAGAAATTCAATAATTGTGGGGGACTTTAATCATCATATAGACTTGTCAACTCAAATTGGCAAAGGTAGTCTAGAGGACAAGTTCATGGAACGCATCCAAGACAGTTTTCTAGAACAATACATTGTGGAACCAAGCAGCAAACAGGCTATTTTAGATTTTGTATTGTGTAATGAGACAGGGTTAATTAGTAATCTCATAGTAAAGGATCCTCTGGGGAAGAGTGATCATAATATGAGATTGTGTTTGAGAGTGAAATACTTAAATCTGAAACTAGAGTCTTAAACTTAAATAAAACCATGTCATAGGAATGAGGGGTGAGTTGGCTAAGGTAGATTGAGTGATTAGATTAAAAGGTATGGCAGTAGATAAGCAGTGGCAAACATTTAAAGAAATATTCCAAAATTCTCAACGAATATACATTCCATTGAGAAATAAAAATGCCACAGGAATCGTGATCCATCCGTGGCTAACTAAAGAAGTTAAGGATAGTATCAGATTAAAAGAAGAGGCTTATAATGTTGCAAAGAATAGTAGTAAGCCTAAGGATTGGGACAGCTTTAGAAACCAGCAAATGGTGAACAAAATATTGATCAAAAGGGAGAGAATAGAATATGAGAGTAAACTAGCAAGAACTATAAAAACAAATTGTAAGAGCTTCTACAAGTATGTAAAAAGGAAGAGAGTAGCAAAAATAAGCATTGGTCCCCTAGAGGCTGAGACAGGAGAAATTATAATAGGGAATAAGGAAATGGCAGATACTTTAAACAAAATATTTTATATCTGTCTTCACAGTAGAAGACACAGAAAGCAGACCAAAAATAGTGGGGAACCAAGGGGCTGAGAGTGAGAAACTTAAAGTAATTCAGATCAGTAGAGAAAAAGTACTGAGAAACTAATGGAACTAAAATCCCCTGGACCTGATGGTCTACGTCCTAGGGTTCTAAAAGATGTGGCTGCAGAGATAGTGGATGCATTGGTTGTGATCTTCCAAAATTCCCTAGACTCTAGAATGGTCCCAGCTGATTGGAAGGTAGCAAATGTAACCCTGCTGTTCAAGAAAGGAAAGAGAAAACTGGAAAATACAAGCCAGTTAGCTTTACATCAGTTGTCTGGAAATGCTGGAATCCATTATTAATGAAGTGGTAACAGGGCACTTAGAAAATCATAATATGACTAGGCAGAGTCAACATAGTTTTATGAAAGAGTTTTCTGAGGATGTAAATAGCAGGGATGATAAAGGGGAACCAGTGGATGTAGTATATTTGGATTTCCAAAAAAGGTTGTTATGCAAGATAAGGGCTTATGGGGTTGGGGGTAATATATTAACATGGATAAATGATTGGTTATTGGCCAGAAAACAAAGAGTATGGATAAACAAGTCATTTTCAGGTTAGCAGACTGTAACTAGTGGGTGCCGCAATGATCAGTGTAAAGCCTCAGCTATTTACAATTTATATTAATGACTTTAATGAAGGGACCGAATGTAATGTATCCAAGTTTGCTGAGGAAACAAAGCAGAAAAGCAGAATATTTTTTAAATGGTGAGAAACTATTAAATGTAGGTGTTCAGAGAGATTTAGGTGCCATCGTACAAGAAACACAGAGGGGGAGAAATTCATTATAGCCCAGGAATGGGCGCTTACTTTGGAAAAGTTTGAGATTTAGTGCCAGGCGCTAATGAATCTCGCTGCATGCAAAATTCAGTGCCATCACTCAAAGAAAGGATGGGACCACTAAATCATGCACTAACAGCCTAGCTCAGTGGCGTTACCCTCAAAGCGCTAACCAATATTAGGTGCAGCCTAATCACAAGTCATCATTGCCACAGGCTCTTTCCAGTTCTTAAAGGGAAGGTTCATTCATGCTGCAGAACCTCGTTCTCAGCATTGCTGGCTGTGAACTTGTGTCAGCAAGCAGCAGCAGGCCAAGCCCAAGGAGCCGGATGACTCAACCAGCTGCACTCATGGCAGAACCACGCCCCAGGGAGAGAGCCCGCAAATTTTCGGACCAAGCATTGGAAGAGTTGGTGTTCACTGTGGAGAGACGGAGGGCGGTGCGCTACCTGGCAAGTGGCAGGAGGCCATCACCGCAAGCCTTCCACACCATGTGGAGGGAGGTAACCCAGCAGGTCTTGGGTAGCAGTGTGGTCCCCAGGAAGAAATTTAACAAACTCACTCAGGTGGTCAGGGTGAGTCAATGCTTCAACAAATGCTACATGCCACCATCTGAACCACAGTCTGCGCACACTGCCCAAAGCACCACACCTCCAGCGCTCACCCACCAACAATCTCGACCTCCCAACACTCACACCCACATCTCGCACCTTGCACACAATGACAGCTATTCAACTATGGCAGGCACATCACCTAGACACATTGCTCCACACTCACTCACAATCTCTTGCAGGCCAAGGTGACTCAAAACAGGAGGGAGCAGGAGCGCACAGGTGAGGGACAAGCTGACACCCAACCACTATCTGAGCTGGAGGAAAATGTGCTGCAGATTATTGGGTGCCAGGTGGTGGGCGCCATGGCCAGCGGCAATGTTAACCCCCTTGGGGACAACAACGGTATGATAATCCCTACTCCTTCTTCTCACATCCCACTTCCCCCTCACCCCACAAGCGTTTCGCACTTTCCAGCTAATCATGCATTTCTCCATTCCTGTCCCCCTCCCCTCACCTTAACCCGACTTTTGTGCTTTTATGCTTTCAGATAATGAGCAAGCACCTGAGCAGCCTGTCCCTGAGGGCACTGTTGAGAGCGAGATGGAAGAAGAGGAGGAGGAAGAACACAACGTGTCACTGCATGTCTCACCCTCAGGCACCAGCTCAGATACTGGCACTACGCGTTCTTTAGAGGCTAGTATAGCAGCAAGGCCAGGGGGAAAGGATAGCTCGGGAGTCAGCTCCCTGGAGGGCGAGTTCTGCTGCACAGGACTCTGATAAGGACGTCGATGGGGAGGCCTTTAGAAGAAGGATGATGGGCATGCACACGCAGATGATAGGTACAATGGTAAGGGTGTCCGAGAGCCTCTCAGCAATGGTAAGGAGCATGGAGGGGTCCGCCTCCAATACTGCACAGAGCTCTGTGCACACCATGGAGCCCATCATTTGCAGTCTGCAAAGGATGGTAGACTCCCAGAGAGACCATGGCGACCCAGACCTGATGTCATGTGTGATGGGTGATCTGGCAGCTTCCATAGCAGCACAGGCAGAAGCGACGCAACGTCTTAGTGCTGTAATGCAACCTATGCTTGGTGGCATCCAATCTCAGACTGCTCACATGCAGTCTCTGCTTGATGCCATGCAAGCTCTGACTGCTGCCATCGTGGCTGGGTCTAGCACCGTCAACTGGGGCTTTCACGGTGTTGCAGCAGGCCAGCAATCTGTGCTCCAACAGATTGCTAGGGATGCTGAGGTGCTGCCCCGGGGGATTGGCAGTGGGTTAGTGGAGCAGGAAGTTGCTGTCCTCGCTCAGGATGACAGCATTCCTGCTCTCACCACTGTCACTCCGCCATTGCCCTTGTCGCTGCCTGTCATCCAACCAGTCCAGACTGCTGCCACCCTTGCTGAGTTAGTGCAGTCTGCAGCCGGGCCTTCCAGGCCTAGACCTGGTCGAGGGCATCCTGCAAGGCCATCTGAAGTCTCCCGCATGGACACTCAGCAGCCTTCCACCAGCCGTGCTGCAGCTAGTGGGCAACACTCGTAGGAGCACTAGAGTAGGCAAAGGCACAGTAATGAGAGGCACTAAGTGATCGCACAAGGGCGATTAGGTAATACTGTTGTAAATATGTGTTCACTGGTGATTGATAAATTTATTATTGATTAATTGATTATTTTGTGGTATCTCTCATTTCAGCTTTGTGCTGTGATATGGCCTGTGACAGGGATGGAATGATGGGGATGTGGTGAGCAACGGGGATCTGGGGTTTAATTTATTGGAACCGCAGTCTGATGAGGTGACCACGGACCGCCCTTCCGGAAGGTCGATTGAGTGGCTGCCTCCTCCCTCGCTCCTGTTCCTCCTTCTTCTCTTCCTCCTCTTCCTCTTCCTGAGGTGGTCCCACAATCCCTGGTGGCAAGGGCTGGACCCTCATGATGGCCAAGTTGTGGAGCATGCAGCAGACCACCACGAAATGGGACACCTGCTCCGCTGAGTATTGGAGGGCTCCTCCCGAGTAGTCAACGCAGTGGAACCATTGTTTGAGCACCCCGATGGTCTGCTCAATGATGTTCCTGGTGGCAGCATGGCTCTCATTATATGAATGTTCGGCAGGAGTGTTGAGGTTGCGGAGGGGAGTCATGAGGCAGGTGGAGAGTGGATCGCCCTTGTCTCCAACCAGCCAGCTGTGAGCTTGATGTGGCGGCTGGAAGAATGCTGGCACACCAGTTTGGCGCAGGATGAAGGCATCATGGCTGCTGCCAGGATAGCGGGCATTCACATTGAGGACTTGCTGTCTGTTGTCGCACACCAACTGGACATTAAGTGAGTGGTAGCTTTTGCGGTTATGGAAGACCTCAGGATAGTTATGTGTTGCCCGCAAAGCCACGTGGGTGCAATCAATGGTGCCCTGCACCATGGGGAAGCCCGCTATCCTGGCAAAGCCACATGCACATTCGTCCTGATTCTCTCTGGTGATGGGAGTGGAAATGTAGTCCCTTCTACTGTAGAGAGCCTCTGTGACCTGGATGCAGCGATGGACAGCAAACTGCGAGATGTTCATTATATCTCCTGTTGCAGACTGGAAGGAACCACTGCCAAAGAAATTGAAGGCGACGATGACCTTGACTGCCACTGAGAGAGTCATGGTCACCCTGACCTGAGGCTGGAGGCCTGTTTGCAGGACGTGGCAGAGTTCTGTGATCACCTCCTTGCTGAAGCGGAGCCTTCTAAGACACTGCTCCTCACTTAATTGTAGGTAGGAGAAGTGCTCTCGGAATACCCACTGAGGATAAAGCCTCCTGTTGAGAGCCCTGATGGTCCTCCTCCTCGCTCTGCGCACATGTTCCAATCTTTCTCGCTGCCTCCGCTCCCTCCACCGCAGATGCTGGAGCTCAAGGTCGACTGTCAGTACAGCCCCCATTAATGTAACCAAGTGAAACACTTTGATTTGTTGTCAGAATAAATGTAACTAATTTTTAGTAGCCTTAACAGTCCTGAAATTAAAGAACCTTTAAATGACTGAATTAAACTGTTGTAGAATCTCAAACTGACAAGGAAGCAGTGAAATACTACTAACCTGACAGCTGCAGCTCATTACTCATGATCCATTTAAGTAGTGCCCCTGGAGCCGTCATCCCCCTGCTTCACGCCTCCTCTTGTGTCGTTGTCGGAGTGAGGCGCTAAGGCAGGGGGGCGATAATGAATTTTGCAAATGGGATGCCCAAAGTGCACGGTCACTGACATCACGATCTGCCTGGTGCTAAAGTCCCCAGCAGTAAATGTTAGCAGCGGCGCTAAGGGGGGGCCGGATTTGGCGTACGGCGCTGGATTCCCCTCGCTGCGGTGCTACTGCCTCAGCGCCCCATTAGCGCACCTGCCAGACGCCAACTGGCGACACTAAGGTACTGAATTTCTCCCCCAGAGAGTTAGCATGCTGGTACAGCAAACAATTAGGAAGGCAAATGGCACGTTGGCCTTTATTGCAAGGGGGTTGGAGTACAAGAGTAAGGAAGTCTTATTACAATTGTACAGGGCTTTGGTGAGACCACACCTGGAGTACTGTGCACAGTTCTGGTCTCCTTATCTGAGCAAGGATATAATTACCTTAAAGACGGTGCAATGAAGGTTCACTAGAATGATTCCTGGGATGAGAGGGCTGTCCTATGATGAGAGATTGAGTAGATTGGGCCTATACTCTCTGGAGTTTAGAAGAATGAGAGGTGATCTCATTGAAACATAGAAGATTCTGAGGGGGATTGACAGGGTAGATGCTGAGAGGTTGTTTCCCCTGGCTGGAGTGTCTAGAACTAGGGGGCATAGTCTCAGGATAAGGGGTAGGCCATTTAAGACTGAGATAAAGAGAAATGTCTTCACTCAGAGGGTTGTGAATCTTTGGAATTCTCTACCCCAAAGGGCTGTGAATGCTGAATCATTGAGTATATTCAAGGCTGAGATCGATAGATTTCTGGACTCATGGGACATCAAGGGACATGGGGATTGGGCGGGAAAGTGGAGTTGAGGTCGAAGGTCAGCCATGATCTTATTGAATGGCGGAGCAGGCTCGAGGGGCCGTATGGCCTACTAATGCTTCTAATTCTTATGTTCTTATGTGGAAAGCTACAGGAGAATATAGATAAGCGATTGGGATGGGAAGATAGATAGCAGGCGCAGTTCAATGTAGACAGACAGGAAGTAATACATTTTGGAAGTAAGATCTCACTCATTCATTTTATGCTGCTCTTTATGCCACTCAAGAGCAGTACCTCGTACCTGCTATTTGCCTAGTGAGTGCTCAAACCTGGGCTCGTCAGTTGTCCAATGAACAACTAGTGGCCATCCCCCTTAGTGGTGGTGATGCTGGGTTGTGGGTAAGTTAGATGACACATCCGATGATGGAAGATTTGAACTGAGTCAAATCCTGGATCAGGTTTCTTGATCTTTTACCTGAGTCAGGCAGGTTTGCAGTACTCCAGAGCACTGTCAATGATTGATCAGCAGCGTGGCTTATTAATAACACCTGCAGCAGTCGATCTCCCACTGTTTGCTGAGATTCTTTACACTCAGCTCCTGATAATTCTGTGAACAAACTCGTTAATGACTAAGGTGGTCCTGGCAGAATAAGTAGTAAGAAGCTTATCAGTGCAGTTAAATTTTAACTCGTTACACTCCTGCATTTCACTTGGGGGTCTCCAAGTCTCGGCTCTTACCAATCAGCTCACTAGATTTAGGTAAATAGGGTGTGTGTATCATTGCTTGCGTCATTACTGGTGTGCAGAATAGAAGGAAGATTTTGGAAGCAATGCTAAAATGAAAAATTGTCAGATCCCTGGTAGATAAAGAACCCGTACTTGAAAAGTAAAAGCTCTTGAAACATTTGGGCATTGTGACACTCAGGAAAGCATGGATGGCTAACTTTGAGTACATAGACACAACGGCCTAGAAATTCAGTATAGCCACGTTCGGGGCGCTACAGTCGGGCGGTCGCTAAAGTTTGCGCCCGGCGCAAGTTCGCGCCACCTTCGCCGATATTCAGTCGCATCGCCCCAAGAGGTTGCTGCTGCGCTAAAACAGGCGATGCACGACTATCATTAGGCGCTAAGCCGGCGGTCCGGGGCGATACCCCCGAGGGCGGGCACAGTGCAGGTGCGGCGAGTTGCTGATTGACGGCAGACACTCTGGTGCCGGTCGGCTCTTAAAGGGGGAGGTTGGAATTGTTTGCCTGCCACGCCCTGCACACTGCAGCCCTGAAGCTAGGCCTGCCCACTTCTGCTTCATCTGTGCAATGCCCAGGGCTATGGAGAAGGCCAGGGAGAGAGTGCAGCGCTTCAGCGAGGGCGACCTGAGGGTGCTGGTTGGCAGAGTGGAGCACAGGCGCCATGTTCTGTTCCCTGAAGGTGGCAGGAGGCCGCTGCCTAGCGCCTACCGGAAAGCCTGGAGGGAGGTGTCAAACAGGGTGACCTCCAACAGTGTGGTTGCCAGGACTCCTGTGCAATGCCGGAAAAAGTTCAACGACCTCACTCGGGTTGTCAGGGTGAGTACCCTTTCCAGTGTCCTCCTCATCCCTGCATGTGCACCTCAGTTTATGGGCAAAGGGACCTGAAAGCCTTAATGGCCAGCCCTCATCCAGCAGCTATGGGACTGTCATGAAAATCACTTGCACATTCAGCACTTTACACACTGTACAAGCTATTCGACCATGGGAGGCAGTACAGCCAAGATCAGGGCTTCACACTGTCAGGGCTAGTCCACCATGGGAGGCAGTGCAGACAAGATCAGGGCTTCACACTGTACTTAGAGGCCGTCCTTTCTCTTGCAGGCCAAGGTGGCGCACAACCGGAGGAAGCAGCGTGAGACCGGGGGAGGCCGTCCTGACCTCAAAGAGCTCTCCGACCTCGACCAGCATGTGGAGCGCATTATGGCAGGCCGGCTGATTGGCCCCGTCGCCAGTGGAGATGCCGACCCTGTTCTGGGCCCCAATGGTAAGGGCATCACCTTTTTGACCTCTCTCTTTCCACTTGCGCCTCAGAACAGCATCCTTTGCCACTGTCCGACCAATGCAGTGCATGGCAGCACTCATGCCTCCCTCGCTGCCGCCCTGTCCTCACTCTAAAGCAACTCTTGTGCCTCCCTGCTTTCAGATGGTGAATCGCCAAGTGAGGAGGCGGGCCCTCAAGCTGCCACTGTCAGTGATTCAGAATTTGAGGAGGAGGAAGAGGAAGCCGGCCCATCAGTGCCACCCTCAGCCGAGGCAGCCCATGGCGATGAAGGGGACACGTCTTCCCTGGAGGGGAGCCGGGGGGAAGGGTCGGAGGAGAGTGAAGCTCCGGGGCCCAGCGGCCTGCAGCAACGCGCGAGGGGTGGGCAAGCTCGGCGGACTTCTCCCCAGAGGGTGAGTGCGGCCTCCAGTCCTGCGACGGTGAGCACAGAGGAGGTGCGGCTCCTAGAGGAAATGGCCGTCCAGGCGGAGCGCAGGCACACTGAGCTCATGGCTGCAGTGGCAAGGATGCCTGACTCCATAGAGTCTCTGTCAAGGAGTGTGCAGGAATTCGGAGCAGCACAGGCCAGGAGTCTGCATCAATTCAGTGCAGCACAGGCCAGGAGTCTGCAGGACTTCGCGGCAGCACAGGCGGCTTCTAGCCAAGTGCTCAGTCGTGCCGTCCATTCACTGGCTGGTGTCATGCGGACACAAACCAAGGCCACACGGGCACTAACTGCTGCCACCCTCGCTGGATCGGCCAGGCATCGCCAGGGCACTCGCCGCGCAGCAGCAGCCCAGCAGTCTGTTCTTCAGCAGTTTGCTGCGCATGCTGCAGTGCTGGCCCGTGCGAGTGCCAATGTCTCAGGCGACCAGGGAGTACCTGCGATCTGTCAGGTTGGCACCATTCCTGCAGCCGACACTGCCACTCCGCCATTGCAGCTGCCACCAGCCGCTGGACAGACTGCTGCCGCCCAAGCAGAGTTGGAGCAGTCAGCAGCCGGCCCCTCCAGGGCCAGAGCTGGTGCAGGCCGACCCCCAAGGGCATCTGCCGTCTCGCCATCTGACCCTCAGCAGCCTTCCCCCAGCCTTGCTGCAGCCACTGGGGTCCCATTGAGGAGGAGCTGCAGGGCGGGTAGGGGCCAGCCACGGATGCGAAAGGCATCACCCTCGCAGGGCAAAAAGTAAAAGGTCTGGCCAAATGCTTTGTGTTTGTTGAAAGGCCGAGACTGGTGTAGTTGTGCTTTTGTAAGGCCGAGACTGGTGTCTTTCTTTTTTTTGTAAGGCCGAGACTGGTGTCTTTCTTTTTTTTGTAAGGCCGAGACTGTTCGTTTTGTGTTTTTGGAGGGGGCTTCTCTCCATTAGTTTGTAATGTGGGAAGGGCAGAGGTTTCCAAGTAATAAATGTTCTTAAATCGCACTGCCCATGCTTTATTTTGCAAGTCCTGGTTGCCCTGCTCGGCTGAGGGCTTGTGGAGCGGCTACATTCATCTGGTGACATTGGCACAAGCCATTCCCTGAGAGGGGGCCTAGAACCGACGTTCAATAAGCCGCCGACGGGCGGCCCTTGCACTTTCTGCCTCCCTCCTGTGCTGGCCCTCCTCCTCCTCCTCCTCCTCCTCCTCCTCAGGTGGTCCTCCAATCTCTGGTGGCAGTGGCTGAGTCCTGCGGATAGTCAGGTTGTGCAGCATGCAGCACACGACAACGAAATGGGAGACTCGCTCCGGCGAATATTGTAGGGCTCCACCGGAACGATCCAGACAGCGGAACCGTTGCTTCAGGACGCCGATTGTTTGCTCAATGATGTTCCTGGTTGCTTGATGGCTGTCATTGTATCCCTCTTCAGCAGGGGTGCTGGGCGCACGGAGCGGGCTCATCAGCCAGGTACACAAAGGATAGCCTTTGTCCCCGAGAAGCCATCCTCATGGTTGAGGCTGGGCCTGGAACATGTCTGCCACAGAAGTCTGGCGCAGGATGAAGGCATCGTGGCTGCTGCCTGGAAAGCGGGCATTGACAGCTAGGATGAGCTGTCTGTGGTCACACACCAGCTGAACGTTGAGCGAATGGTAGCCCTTCCAGTTGCGGTAATCCTCGGCATTCTCCAGAGGTGCCCGCAAAGCCACACGCGTGCAGTCAATGGCGCCCTGCACCATGGGGAAGCCCGCTAATGCTGCAAAGCCCATTGCACACTGTTGCTGCTTGACAAGGGCCATGGAGAAGGAGATGAACTGACGTCTCCTTCTGAAAAGGGCATTGGTCACCTGGCGGATGCAGCAATGCACGGCGAACTGGGAGATGTTGGCAATGTCCCCAGTAGCGGATTAGAAGGAGCCGGTGGCATAGAAGTTGAGAGCCACCGTCACCTTCACTGCCACCGACAGAGACATCCTGCTCCTCAGATGTGGCTGCAGATCACCGCCAAGCAGGTGGCAGATCTCAGTGACCACCGCCCTTCGGAATCGCAGCCTCTGAACACACTGCTCGTCAGACATGTTCAGATAGGAGAACTGCTGGCGGTATACCCTGGGTGGGTAAGGCCTCCTTTGCCGACGCCTGTTGCCCCCTCTCCGTCTGGCCATGACTGCCACTCTCTCATGGCGTCTGTGAGCCCTTTGAATGCAATGGAGAAGGCCAACGTTTGCACCCATTGCAGCCCCCATTATATGTTTGCAAACAATGATATGACACTGAAGGTAAAGACAAGTGGAAAGCTGTGGCCTGAAGCCACAAATACCTGTCCGAGTGTTGAGCCAAAGCAGAAAGCTCTCTACCTTTGTCTCTCTGCAAAGATCCGTCAGTGCTGCAAAATGGCTGCCTTTTCTACTGCAGGAGGAGTGCCCTTTAATTTGCGCCCCCCCGCGCCCCGCATCGACTGAGAACCGTTCCCCTCTACCAGTCGCTAGGGGCGCCAGGCGCACAATAGGGCATCGCCACTGAATTTCCGGTTTGGGGCGCACAAAGGGCGTTGCACGAGGAAATGACGTCAGGGATCTGCGCGCGCAGCTGAGCGCGCGCAAAGACTTTGCGCCGCCGCTAAATCTTTAGTGAAGTTGGGGAGAGGCGCAGATCACGCTGCGCCCGGCCGCTAGCCGCCTAGCGCCCAACATCTCCTCCTCCTAAGGCGCTACCGGCTGGCGCAAACAACTGAATTTCTAGGCCAACCAGTTTACTTGCCCTTTTTCAAGTATGAGCTGGCCCTGGATCTTGACTAAGACTGAGAAATTACTGAAAAGATACCAAAGTACAACTTGAATCTCTTTTTTATTTTACAAAAAATGTCCATATAATTAGGCCTAAGTTTTCCTGTTGTATTACCATTAGGGAAGTTGCTAGACTTAGGAGAAAACAATGTCATCTTCATGGGAAGGCAGAAAATCTGCATTGTGATGGCTTTGCTGGTTCCAGTACAAATTTACAAAGTCTGACTAATTATCTCCATTCTCTTAAAACCTTTGATGAATTTAAAACTAATGAGCCGGCACAGCTGTCACTAGGAAACATGCTTGCATGCATGCACACATCAGAGCCAAAAGAGGTCATAAATACTAGCTTGTATATATATGCTCAATTCTTGCTTTCCTTATTCACCCATTGAGTTCATGTCCTGATGTAAATGTGGCTTGTGCAGGAAGAAATATAATACCTAAAAGTTAAATTTTAACTTTAGTTACTAGAACTGTTCAGTATTGAACAGTAAGATGCACATTTTCATTGGTATATCCCTCAGAACTATTTTTAGCTGAATCTACTACAGACTTCTAGTATGAACCTAATCTGAAATAAAAAAAACTTACGGGAGTGTGGAAAAGGGGCTGGAAATTAGGCTGGAATCTGGATATATGTAGTCCTGGCTAACCTTGCCAATTTCCATGGGGGCAGCACGGTGGCATAGTGGTTAGCACTGTTGCCTCACAGCGCCAGAGACCCGGGTTCGAATCCGGCCTGGGGCGACTGTCTGTGTGGAGTTTGCACATTCTCCCCGTGTTTGCGTGGGTTTTCTCCGGGTGCTCCGGTTTCCTCCCACAGTCCAAAGATGTGCGGGTTAGGTTGATTGGCTATGATAAATTGACCCTTAGTGTTAGGGGGAATAAATACGTGGGGTTACAGGGATAGGGTGGGATATGTGTTGGTGTAGGGGTTACGGGGAATCGGGTGGGATATGTGTCGGTGCAGGCTCGATGGGCCGAAATGGCCTCTATCTGCACTGTGGGGTTTCTGTGATTCTGTGATTCTGTGACTTGTTTGGGGTGGATTCGTTGCCAAACCCAGACAAGGACATCGGCGTCAGGAGGAGCATAGCTGGGTGAAGGAGATTCACAGGCCAGTAGTTTCCTTGTCCCCAGCCTGGAAGAACGTCTTCAGGCTAGCGCACTTCTGTAATTGTTCCGGGGGATCCCAGAGCAGTGACACTCCATCATGCTTTGTGGCCTCCTCCCTCTAGTGAGTGTTGAGGTGCACCTCCAGTGGCACGGGCACCACACACGACATACTTAAATGAGGCGACCTCCCCATGACCTCACACACTTTGGTAGGATAAGCGCTGGAAGTCACCAGAGGGTTCATTCTGCCAATTATACCTGGATGGGTGGCCCATGGATTTTCAGTCCCGTAATAATACCAGCATGAACCTGATCCAAGTTTCAACTCCCAAATGACGTTTGCTGTTGTGACAACCATAGCAACATGATACTAACCAATAATAATAACAGGAAACCATAATACAACACAATGATGAGCTGAAATCACACCATTAACCGCCTTTCCCAATCCTTTCACCACAAAACACAATTAAAAATGGATTTCAAAATAAATGATAGCAGTTTCCTGCAGGAACATCATGCTGATATAAATATTGCACCTTAAGCAATAGCACAACATTGAATCATCAAGCACACTGCACTCAGAAGCAAGTATAAAATCGGTGCAAAAATAGATATATCTCAGGAGCACAGCAATTAACAAAATGAAATCTATTAGTCAAGTATTACCCTCATGGACAAAGAGGAAGCATACTAGACTGGCTAGAGCCTTCAACACAACAATTTCCTGAAGAAAAATGTGCAAATAAACAGAGCACAAATAAGCAATTAAGTTTTCAAATAATAGCAGATAAATGAATTTAAAAACCCACTTAAAAAACAAATAAAATACTAGACAAAATATAATATTTCTTGGCCCCATAAAGTATTCTAATTAATCATCAGAATTAACCATTTTTCCTCGACAAGTGCACTGTTAAAAATTCAATTGTAAACAAGGTTTTCCAAGCACTATGATATGATTGTGAGTTCAGTGCATGAGTTTCATCTCTCCCAATATCACAATGAGTCGATAAAAGGATATCAATTTTTTTTTGCTTCCTTTGGTCAGTTTAGATGTTACAATTGATTCCTCCCAGTTTTGTAGCCCCTAGTTTAAATTAATGTTAGACAAATAAGGCAAATCAAAATTATTTCATTTATAACAGAAATGTAACTTTCGTATTATGGGCATAATGGACAAACAGCTGAGAACATTATTTTATGTGCAGCTGCTGGAGTTTAAGAGGTCACCATGTACCTTAGGTAAGTGCACGATTAGATTGAACTAGTTGTAAGGATACAATGCTGATTTGCGTGTTGTCATCAAGCAGAAGTAAAAAAGTAATTGAGTAGAAACTAATGACTGTTATTAATAAGGGTTCTCAATCCAAGAGGTTTGTATTTTTTTCTATTTAAATGGTCGAGGTTTTATTATGGTATGCAGAAATCATTCCCAGAGGGCCAATGACCAAATTGAATTTTCTCTTCTGATAATTTGAATACTTTCTACTGCAATTTCACGCAGGCATGGCATCGCTCTTGTACACTAGAGTGAGGTGTATCCAAATGTCCAGTCCATGATCCAAATGCAGCCTGTTTCCTAACATCAAATAGTCTAAGGATCAGCTCCTGTGCTCATAAACTCACTGACAGAAATTTAAATACAGTGGCTGGGTTTGCGCATATGCTCGATAAGGAGAGAAGCACGTTGTTCCTTTGAAAATTGGCTAAGCTGTTTGACAGCAGCAAGGCTCCCTGTTTTGAGGCAGACAACTATCAAAATCTTGCTACAGGAGGTGAATCTCACAAGAGAAATCCTATTTCCCCAACGTAGCTGTAGGATCGCTAAAACCATTGGGTGAATAGGACAGCAGGAGGTAGTGGACAACATTAATGCCAGCGGCACTGTCCATAGGATGTGGCTGCAGTGCTGGAAAAAGTATCAGTGACTTTACCAGGAGGGGCAAGGGAGTTGCCACAGCATCAGTTCATATTTTTGCACTGTACCAAATATCATGAGAACCTCCTTCTTACCCATACATTGCTTCATTTTCTCGCCACCTTCCCATGGGTGCCCATCTTGCTGCATTGTGAACTTCCCAGCAGTCCCCTTGTCCAGGACCATCTCCTTTAGTAGAAGGCTGCACAGAGCAACCCATTGCCAAGTCCTACACCTTCCTGTCCTTCCAATATTACAAAAAGCATCCTGATACATGGGTGTAGGTAGAATCCATGCTGCCACTAGCAGCTAAGCAATGTTTGCTTCAACTTTCTAGGAGGACAAAGTACATTGAAAGAATGGGATAACGCCTACAGGAGGTGGCCTGGCCACCTTGCATCCTTAGGCCCTTTTGAGGAGCAGGATCACCAAGTATGGAATTTGGATGAAATAGCAGGAGTTGGAGAAGCAAAATGCATGGCCCAAGCTCCAGTTTTGTTCAACAAATATCCATCCTTCATTTCCCATCCTATTCAGTAACACAACCACTGACACCAAAGTTTTCATAGACCTGCAGATCCATGCTAACTTTCTGGTGAAGCCGGCTTGGCAACAAACTATCCCTTCATGTCCTTCTCGACCTGTCTGCAGCCTTTGACATGGTTGACCACTCCATCCTCCTCCGACGCCGCTCCACCGTCGTCCTGCTGGGTGGGACTGCACTCGCCTGGTTCCATTCTTATCTATCTAATTATAGCCAGAGAATTACCTGCAATGGCTTCTCTCTGCTCCATTACCTCTGGTGTCCCCCAAGGATTTATCCTTGGCCCCCTCCTATTTCTCATCTACTTGCTGCCCCTCGGTGACATCATCCAAAAACACAGCATCAGTTTCCACATGAAGACACCCACCTCTACCTCACCAACACCCTCCTTGACCCCACCACTGTCTGTAAATTGTTAGACTGCTTGTCCGACATACAGTACTGGATGAGCAGAAATTTCCTCCAACTAAATATTGGGAAGACCGATGCCATTGTCTTCAGTCCCGCCACAAACTCTGTTCCTTAGCCATTGACTCCATCCCTCTCCCTGGCAACTGCCTGAGGCTGAACCAGACTGTTCCCAACCTTGGTGTCATATTTGGCCCTGAAATGAGCTTCCGACCACATACGCATGCCATCATTAAAACCATCTATTTCCACCTCCGGAACATCGCCCGACTCCGTCCCTGCCTCAGCTCATCTGCTGCTGAAACCCTCACCCATGCCTTTGTTACCTCCAGACTTGACTACTCCAATGCACGCCTGGCTGGCCTCCCACGTTCTACCCTCTATAAACATAAGGCCATCCGAAACTCTGCTGCCCGTGTCCTAAATCGCATCAAGTCCCGTTCACCCATCACCCCTGTGCTTGCTGACCTACATTTGCTCTCGGTTAAGCAACGCCTCGATTTTAAAATTCTCATCCTTGTTTTCAAATCCTTCCATGGCCTCGCCCCTCCCTATCTCTGTAATCTCCTCCAGCCTCATAACTCGCCAAAATATCTGCACTCCTCTAAATCTCTTGAGCATGCCCGACTTTAATCGCTTCACCATTGGCGGCCGTGCCTTCAGCTGCCAAGGCCCTAATCTCTGGCGTACCCTCCCTGAACCTCTCTGCCTCTCTACCTCTCTTTCTTCCTTTAAGACGCTCCTTAAAACCTACCTCTTTAACTAAACTTTTAGTCATCTGTTCTAATATCTCCTTATGTGGCTCGGTGTCAAATTTTTATTTGTAACGCTTCTGTGATGCGCCTTGGGACGGTTTACTATGTTAAAGACTCTATGTAAATGCAAGTTGTTGTTGTTCAGTTAAAATTAATTCAAGAGTTTCTTGGATTGGTTTATCAATTATCACCATATCATCCTCTTGCATAAATTAGTCCAAACACTCATGCAGGTTTGAGGAGGTTTTCAAATAAAGCTAATTTCAGTTCAGATTGACTGCAGTTTGGCTGCACCACATTGATGTTACTACGTGTAGCGCTTTGCTCATCACAAAAAGTTTTCTATTATAATTATAAAATATTTTGCAAATGAAGCCATTATTAGCACAGCAATTTTTTGTGGAGCAGGTCTGGTTTGCTTGTGGGAATAATTTCTGTATGCATCACTATGTATTCTGTTTATCCCATGGGTCCTGAGACCATACTGTGGTATAATGATTTGATATCAATCTACTTCAGAGCCTCACAGTCTCAACTCTCTCACATAGCAGGAGGTTAAACGACTGCAAAGATTAACTATTTATTTTTCAGTGATAACTGCAGAATCTTGGTTTAAAATTGCCTTTAGACTTTGATTGCAGCATTTTCCTTACAACAGCTGCCTCATAATGAATTCCTTAAACTCCTTACATTTTGGTTATATGGTTTAAAATAAATAGTAGAAGTTATTGACCTAGAAATTGGTTTAGGCCCAAAAACGGGCGGTGTCAATGGTCAGCGCTATTTGCCTGCGTCCGTTGAAAGTGGTCCAGGCAGCACGCAAAATTCGTGCTGCCTGTTCATTATAATGGTTGGAGCGCTGATCTCAGCGATAAACGTGCTGCTGATTGTCTTAGCACTCAACGGGGATGCAATATCGGGTGCAGTCTAATGGCCAGTAATGTTTGGCCTAGGCTCTCTGCACTACTTAAAGGGGAGGTGCTTTGTTGCAGCAGCATCTCATTGTCAGTCTGGCGGAAGACATGGCTCAGCAGCCAAGGGAGCGAGCACAAAGATTCTCGGATGCTGCACTGGAGGCCTTGGTCGTGTCCGTTCAAAGAAGGCGGGCTGTACTGTTCCCGCAGGGTGTCCGGAGGCCATCCAAGGCCACTTGCAGAAGGCTCTGGGAGGAGATAGGAGGGAGCAGTGACAGACGGCCTGGAGGAGACTGTGCTTGACATCATTGGAGCGGCAGTGACCGAGGCCTTGGCAACGGGTGAGGTTGAAGCCGCTGTTGATAATGACGGTCTGGTCATTCCTATTCCTTCTTCGCACATCCCACTTCCCCCTCATCCCACAATCTCTTCTCACTTACAAGCTGCTGATGGTGTATGTATGGATAGCTTACTCCCCCACCCTCACCACAACCCGACCCTTGTGCCTTTCTGCTTTTAGATACCCAAGAACTGCCACCAGCACAGCCTGTCCCTGAAGTTGTGGAGGAGACTGATGGAGGAGAAGAAGAAGACACATCTTCACTGCATCTGACTCTCACAGACACCAGCTCAGAAAATGACACTGTGCCGAATTTATAGGATTGTATAGAGGTGAGATCGGGACATACGGTGAGGCACCGGGTACGAGTGGGCTGCAGCAAGGCCAGGGGGGAAGGATAGCTCAGGGGCCAGCTCTCCAGTGGGTGAGTTCGCACAAGAGTTTTGCTGCACAGGACTCAGATAATGACCTCGATGGGGTGGCCTTCAGAAGAAGGGTGATGGGCACGCACACCGCATTGCCAGGTGCAATGGCAAGCCTGCCAGAGGGCCTCTTGTTAATGTCAAGGGGTATGGAGGAGTCTGGCTCCAACATTGGACGGGGCTTTGTGCAGACCTTGGAGCTCATGATTTCCAGGATGGAAATGATGGACAACTCCAGGAGAGACCGTATCGACCCAGACACATGCTGCGAGTGATGGGCAATGTCGTGGCTTCCATTGCAGCACAGGCGGAAGTGACCTAATGTCTCAGTGCTACAGTGGAAGTGCAGAATGCTCTCATGCAGTCTCAGCTTGCTGCCAAGCAATCTCAGACTGCTGCCATCATCGCTGGGTTTACGAGTATGGAAAGGGGCTTGCTGGGTCTCACAGCAGGCCAGCAATCTGTCCTCCAACAGATTGCTAGGAATGCTAGGCGCCACCCTGGGGCAGTGCCTGTAGGTCTGTGGAGCAAGAACCTATTGTCCTCTCTCAGGATGACAGCATTCCTACTCCCACGACTACCACTCCGGCATTGCTATTGCCACTGCCTATCAGCCAGCCAGCCCAGACTGCTGCCACCATGCCAAGGTGGTGCTGTCTACAGCTGGGCCTTCTAGGTCCAGAGCTGCTCGAGTTCATCCTGAAAACTCATCTGTCCTCTCCCCACTGAAAGTCAGCAGCTTTCCCCCAGCCATGCTGCAGCCACTGGGGGAGCACTGCATAGGCGCACTAGAGTAGGTAAAGACACACAAATGACAGGCACTAAGGGAAACCACAAGGGTAATTAGTTCATATTGTAATGTTGATTTGATTGTGATAAATTTAGGGTTTTGTTTGGAAAGTGTGTTTTGTAGTGGCTCTCATTTCAGTTTTGTGCCCAGGAGGACACTGTGATGTTCCTTGACAGGGATGGTGTGATGGGGAAGTGGTGAGCAACGCGGATCTGGGGTTTCATTCACTGGAATCGGAGTCTGGTGAGGTGTCCATGGACAGCCCGTCCGGAATGGGGATTTCCTGCCTGCCTCTTCCCTCCTCTTCCTCATCCTCATCCTCATCCTCTTCTTCTTCCTCCTCTCCCTTCTGAGGTGGTCCCACAGTCCCTGGTAGCAAGAGCTGTGCCCTCATGATGGCCAAGTTGTGAAGCATGCAGCAGACCACCATGAAATGGGACACCTACTCCAGCGAGTACTGGAGGGCTTCTCCCGAGCGGTCAAGACAGCAGAACCATTGCTTGAGCACCCCGATGGTCCACTCGATGATGTTCCTCGTGGCAGCCTGGCTGTCATTATATGAGTGCTGGGCAGGAGTGGTGGGGTTGCGGTGGGGAGTCATGAGCCAGCTGCAGAGCAGATAGCCCTTGTCCCCAAGCAGCCACCTTCGGGTTTGACGTGGTGGCCGGAAGATTGTTGGCACACCGGATTGACGCAGGAGAAGGCATCGTGACTGCTGCCAGGATAGCAGGCATTGACCCTCATGATGCACTAAGTAAACAACAGCACATTAGGTGAGTGGTAGCCTTTGCGGTTATGGAATATCTCAGGATTGGTATACAGTGCCCGCAAAGTCACATGTGTGCATTCGATAGCGCCCTGCACGAAGGGGAAGACCGCTATCCGGCCAAAGCCACATGCGCGCTCATACGGCTTCTCTCTACTCAGAGAGAATATAATGTAGTCCCTTCTCCTGGAGTAGAGAGCCTCTGTGACCTCCGGATGCAGCGATGGTCGGCAAACTGGGAAATGTTAGCAATGTCTCCTGCTGCAGATTGGAAGGATCCGCTGGCAAAGAAATTGAGGGCCATGGTGACCTTGAGGGCCACTGGGAGAGCCGTGGTCACCATGCTCTGAGGCTGCAGGTCTGATTGCAGGAGGTGGCAGAGTTCTGTGACCACCTCCTTGGTGAAGCGGAGCCTTCTAATACACTGCTCCTCGCTTAAGTGGAAGTAAGAGAAGTGCTTTCCGAAGACCCTAGGTGAGTAAGGCCTCCTGTTGAGAGCCCTCCTGGCCCTCCCCCTCCTCTCTCTGCGTGCATCTTCTCTTTGCTGCCTCTGCTACCTCTCCCAAAGATATTGAGCATGAGGGGGACTCCCAGTAGAGCCCCTATGTAGGGGGTTTTGTGTGGCGTGTGCCCAGTCAGCTCTGCCCCTGACTATCTCTGAGCGGTTCGAATCGCTCCCACACCCCTGGGTTCTAGACATCGGACTTAGGTACAGGCGGCGATACAGAAAAATGAGTAGACAAGTGGTTTGGTGCAAGAAAACCGTAATTTTTATTAAAGACAGAATAAAACACAATACTGAGAATTACCAAGATAATTACAGGCATATAAAAATAATACACTTATATGGGAAGGGGGAACACACGGCACATCGAGGGAAACAAATACATTAAAAATCCCGTTATCCTATCCCACCCCCTATACCTAACTAGATTAAGCTATGAGTGGCCAGGGATTTATGCTCACCAATTCGAAACCTGTTGACTTTTAACAGTTGTGAGTTTTGGGGTCCGTTCTTGCAGTCCTTTGGGGTATCTCGTCGCCACGTGGTCACAGGGCGCGGCGGTGGAGTTGTTTATGCGAATCACTCTCCTTTTCCTCAGCTAATATCGTCGTCGAGTCGCGTCTTCGTCTTCTTCTTCTTCCTCGGGCGGTTTTAGTCGCTGACGAGTTTTTTAAAACGGTTGGGGCTCGGTTGGCGGTTTATATTGTTAAACTGATTTTACTACCCATGCTTCGAACACCAGTTTATTCAACAAACGCCAGCTTATAACTGGGCCGTTTGTCTTGATTTCACTGTCCATGCATCAAACGCCAGCTTATAACTAAGCGTTTGGCCTCCAACGCGTCTTTCCGCTGCCCTTCTCTGCCTTTATCGGTTTACCGTATTCTTCATCTCATCTCGTCTCATCTGCCCGTTTGTGGCCTGTGTGTCCTGTGTGTTTTCAAAATCGGGTCTCGTTCTCCTCCCGCGTTCGGCCCTCGGTGTAGTAATGGGCGTCCTTGGTGTTGAGCGGCGCGGGGAGCGAGAAGAGAGCCCGCCACGAGGCCAGGGCAGGAGAACGAGAGGCAGGAGGCCAAAAGCCAAGCGATAAGAGGCAAGAGCAAGAGAGAGATCACTACCAGTGGGCCTACAATTATACCCGGTTCTTCATTCCTTTTCTGCGCGCCAAATCAGGTCAGTCCTTTGTCTAACTTTTGGCGGGCTCGTTTAAAATGATTACAGCCATTTACTTTAACGACTTCTGGAGTGGTTGTCTCCGTGCATAATGGCTTCAATGTCCTGGCTGTTTGTCATTTATGAAACTTAATTGTCCTCATCCTGGCTTGAAGGCTACTGTGAGTTGTTACCGATTAAATATGCAGAAGCCTAATGGCCTCGATTTAGGCCCATTCTACCCTGACCTGTTCCAAGGTGAATGAATGCATATTCTGTGTTTGCTTAGCTGTCTGGCTCCACAAAGTCTCTTCACAGATTCATGCATTTTAGGTTTCGTTTCAGGTTTTGAAAAGTGCCTGCCTTTTCTGCAGGGCCTTGCTTTTAAAATCCTGTGCTTTTGGTCACGAGGTTGCAGAAGCCACAGAGCCTGGACCTGGACCTGGGAGAGAGCAGCATCGGCGGCAGAGCTTAAAAGCAGCGGCAGTGAACGAGGCCCGACCACAGAGCCTGGACCTAGACCTGGGAGAGAGCAGCATCGGCGGCAGAGCTTAAAAGCGGCGGCAGTGAACGAGGCCCGACCACAGAGCCTGGACCTGGACCTGGAAGAGAGCAGCATCGGCAGCAGAGCTTAAAACCGGCGGCAGTGAACGAGGCCCGACCACAGAGCCTGGACCTGGGAGAGAGCAGCATCGGCGGCAGAGTTTAAAACCGGCGGCAGTGAACGAGGCCCGACCACAGAGCCTGGACCTGGAAGAGAGCAGCATTGGCAGCAGAGCTTAAAACCGGCGGCAGTGAACGAGGCCCGACCAATTCAGCAGCAGGGGAGAGAGGTAAAAAGTAATCAAAGTGTGACATCAGCAGGAAGCAGGTAAGTGATTGGTTGGTGAGTATTTATCTCTTTTTTAAACTTTAACTCTGGTTTATAGTTTCTAAGGTCTCTCTGGTGTAGCGGGGACTGTTGGTAAAACTATTTAACTGTAGTGTAATTAGTGGGATTGATTGATTTAATTTAAACTCAATTAATTAAAGGGTAAATCATAGCAGGACAGCCCGGCCCCGTGATCTGCTCCTCCTGCGATATGTGGGAACTCAGGGTCACTTCCTGTGTCCCTGACAACTACGTGTGCAGGAAGTGCACCCAGCTGCAGCTACTGACAGGCCGCATTGCGGCGCTGGAGCTGTGATTGGATGCATACTGGAGCATTCATGATGCTCGGGACATCGTGAATAGCATGTTTAGGGAGTTGGACACACCACAGGTAGAGGTTGGACAGGAAGAAAGGGAACGGGTGACCAACAGGCAGAGTACTAGGTGCAGGCAGGTAGTGCAGGGGTCCCCTGTGGCCATCCCTCTCTCCAACAGATACACCACTTTGAGTACTGTTCGGGGGGATGGCTTATCAGAGAAAGGCAGCAGCCAACTTCCTGGCACCAGGGGTGGCTCTGCTGCACAGAATGGGAGGAAAAAGAATGGTAGAGCTATAGTAATAGGGGATTCAATTGTAAGGGGAATAGATAGGCGTTACTGCGGCCGCAAACGAGACTCCAGGATGGTGTGTTGCCTCCCTGGTGCAAGGGTCAAGGATGTCTCTGAGCGGCTGCAGAACATCTTGGAAGGGAAGGGTCAACAGCCAGTTGTCGTGGTGCATATAGGCACCAACGATGTAGGTAAAAAGCGGGATGAGGTCCTAAAAGCGGAATATAGGGAGTTAGGAGGTAAATTACAAAACAGGACCTCAAAGGTAGTAATCTCAGGATTGCTACCAGTGCCACGTGCAAGTCAGAGTAGAAATAGAAGGATACTTCAGATGAATACATGGCTAGAGGAATGGTGCCAGGGAGAGGGATTCAAGTTCCTGGGACATTGGAACCGATTCTGGGGGAGGTGGGACCAGTTCAAACCGGACGGTCTGCACCTGGGCAGGGCTGGAACCGATGTCCTAGGGGGTTTGTTTGCTAGTGCTGTGGGGGAGGGTTTAAACTAAAATGGAAGGGGGTTGGGAACCTGAGCAGGGAGACAGAGGAAAGGGAAACAAGGATAAAAGCAAAAGATAGGAAGGAGAAAAACAAAAGTGGCAGTCAGAGAAATCAACGGTTTAAATCAAACATGGCCACAGTAAATAATAATTCTAATAGGTCTAAGAGCGTTAAAAAAACAAGCCTGAAGGCTTTGTGTCTTAATGCGAGGAGCATTTGTAATAAGGTGGATGAATTGGCTGCGCAAATAGAGATAAACGAATATGATTTGGTTGGGATTACGGAAAAGTGGCTCAAGGATGGCCAAGACTGGGAACTCAACATCCAGGGGTATTCGATATTCAGGAAAGATAGGCAAAAAGGAAAGGGAGGTGGGGTAGCATTACTGGTTAAAGAAGGGATTAACACAATTGTAATGAAGGATATTAGCTCTGATGATGTGGAATCTGTATGGGTAGAATTGAGAAATACTAAGGGGAAAAAAACATTAGTGGACTGGTATATAGACCTCGAAACAGTAAGGCGGAGGTTGGGGATAACATTAAAAGGGAAATTAAAGAAGCGTGCAATAAGGGCACAGCAGTAGTCATCATGGGTGACTTTAATCTACATATAGATTGGGCTAACCAAATTGGTAACAATACTGTGGAGGAGGAATTTCTGGAGTGTTTACGGGATGGTTTCCTGGACCAATATGTCAAGGAACCAACCAGAGATCAGGCCATCTTAGACTGGGTATTATGTAACAAGAAAGGATTAATTAGCAATCTTGTTGTACGAGGCTCCTTGGGTCGGAGCGATCATAATATGATCAAATTCTTCATTAAGATGGAGAATGAAGTAGTTGACTCAGAAACAAGGGTCCTCAATTTAAATAAAGGAAACTACGATGGTCTGAGGAGCGAGCTGGGTAGGATTGATTGGGGAATAGCACTCAAAGGGATGACGGTGGATAGGCAATGGCAAACATTCAAAGACCGAATGGATGAACTACAGAAGTTGTTCATCCCAGTTTGGCACAAAAATAAAACAAAAAAGGTGACTCAACTGTGGGTGACAAGGGAAATTAGGGATAGCATAAGATCCAAGGAGAGGACATACAAATTGGCCAGAAAAAGCAATAATCCTGAGGATTGGGAACAGTTCAGGATTCAACAAAGGAGGACAAAGGGATTAATTAAGAAAGGGAAAATAGAATATGAGAGTAAGCTTGCCGGGAACATAAAAACTGACTGTAAAAGCTTTTATAGATATGTGAAGAGAAAAAGATTGGTGAAGTCAAGCGTAGGTCCCTTGCAGTCAGAACCGGGGGAATTTATAATGGGGAACAAAGAAATGGCAGACCAACTTGGGCAGCACGGTGGCATAGTGGATAGCACTGTTGCCTCACAGCGCCAGGGACCCGGGTTCGAATCCGGCCTCGGGCGACTGTCTGTGTGGAGTTTGCACATTCTCCCCGGGTTTGCGTGGGTTTCCTCCGGGTGCTCCGGTTTCCTCCCACAGCCCAAAGATGTGCAGGTTAGGTTGATTGGCTATGATAAATTGACCCTTAGTGTTAGGGGGATTAAATATATGGGGATAGGGTGGGATATGTGTTGGTTTAGGGGTTACGGGGATCGGGTGGGATATGTGTCGGTGCAGGCTCGATGGGCCGAAATGGCCTCTATCTGCACTGTGTGATTTCTGTGAACTAAATACATATTTTGGTTCTGTCTTCACAAAGGAGGACACAAATAACCTCCCAGAAATACCGGGGAACATAGGGTCTGATGAAAGGGAGGAACTGAAAGAAATCAGTATTTGTAGGGAAATGGTGTTAGGAAAATTGATGGGACTGAAGGCCGATAAATCCCTAGGGCCTGATAATCTACATCCCAGGGTATTTAAGGAAGTGGCCCTAAAAATAGTAGATGCATTGCTGGTCATCTTCCAGAACTCGATAGACTCTGGAACAGTACCCATGGATTGGAGGGTAGCTAATGTTACCCCACTATTCAAAAAAGGTGGCAGAGAAAAAGCGGGGAATTATAGACCGGTAAGCCTGACATCGGTAGTGGGGAAAATGCTAGAGTCCATTATAAAAGATGTAATAGCAGAGCACTTGGAAAGCAGTGACAGGATCGGACAAAGTCAACATGGATTTACAAAAGTTAATCATGCTTGACTAATCTACTGGAATTTTTTGAGGATGTAACTGGTAAAATAGATAAGGGAGAACCAGTGGATGTGGTGTATTTGGACTTTCAGAAGGCTTTCGATAAGGTCCCGCATAAGAGATTAGCGTGCAAAATTAAGGCACATGGGATTGGGGCAAGGTATTGACTTGGATAGAGAACTGGTTGGCGGACAGAAAGCAAAGAGTTGGAATAAACGGGTCATTTTCCGAGTGGCAGGCAGTGACTAGTGGGGTACCGCAAGGATCGGTCCTAGGACCCCAGCTGTTCACAATATATATTAATGATCTGGACGAGGGAATTGGATGTAATATCTCCAAATTTGCGACGACACAAAGCTGGGTGGGAGGGTATGCTGCGAGGAGGATGTCATGAAACTCCAGTACGATTTGGACAGGTTAGGTGATTGGGCAGAAACATGGCAAATGCACTATAATGTGGATAAATGTGAGGTTATCCACTTTGGTGGCAAAAACAGGAAGGCAGATTATTATTTGAATGGCAATAGATTGGGAGAAGGGGAAGTGCAAAGAGACCTGGGTGTTCTTGTGCACCAGTCGCTGAAGGTAAACATGCAGGTGCAGCAGACGGTTAAGAAGGCAAATGGTATGTTGGTCTTTGTAGCAAGAGGGTTCGAGTACAGGAACAAGGATGTTTTGCTACAGTTGTACAGGGCCTTGGTGAAACCGCACCTTGAGTATTGTGTGCAGTTTTGGTCGCCTTATCTGAGGAAGGACGTTCTTGCCATGGAAGGAGTGCAGCGAAGATTCACCAGGCTGATACCTGGGATGGCAGTAATGACGTATGAGGAGAGATTGTGTCGATTGAGCTTATACTCACTGGAGTTTAGAAGTTTGAGAAGGGATCTCATCGAAACCTGTAAAATTCTGTCAGGCCTGGACAGACTAGATGCTGGAAGGATGTTCCCGATGGTCGGGGAGTCCAGAACCAGGGGTCATCATCTAAGGATAAGGGGTAGGACATTTAGGACTGAAATGAGGAGGAATTTCTTCACCCAGAGAGTGGTGAACCTGTGGAATTCTCTGCCTCAGAGGGCGGTGGAGGCCAGTTCATTAAATATATTCAAGAAAGAGTTGGATATATTTCTTAAGGCTAAAGGGATCAAGGGATATGCGGAGAAGGCAGGGACAGGGTACTGAATTTCAATGATCAGCCATGATCTCATTGAATGGCGGAGCAGGCTCGAAGGGCCGAATGGCCTACTCCTGCTCCTATCTTCTATGTTTCTATGTTTCTATGTACCCTTTTTAACAACTTGTCCATACCGGGTCCCTTTATCCATAACTTTTGGGGAATTTGGGAATTTTGAGAACCCTACACTCCCCTCCGTTGATACTAAACTTGCTTTAAGTATTATCCTGACAAGGTGAGCAAAATTCCCGACACTCCATAGTCAATCTTCCCCTGTAATTACCTATCTATGATCCCATGACACATGCATTTCCCATTCTGTAAAAAATGTAGTGTACATAAGCATACATAGACAGATTACAGGCGTTTACACACATCCAAGCGTGGAGGGGTCCAACACCCCTGCACCACTTGGTACACATCATCTTTATTAACATAACACTTTTAAAATTTTTGTTGAAAATAACAAAAAGAACACAAAAAAACAACAATCTGTATTCAATAATACAAACAAAAAAAAAATTCAAACAAGAGTATCTCCCTCTACCTTAACATAATGTTCTTTCCACGTCCTTTGGTTTCGGAATTCTAGTATTTGGCCTTTTCCCTTGCACTGAGTGCATACTAGGTACATTACTATTCCCAGCTGGCAAACCATGAGAATGTGGGAAGCCAGTCTAATCCACGAAGGGACTGCTATATTCTCAAAAATGTCCCACCAGGGTGGAACTACAATGTCCAATATCTTGGCCCCTATCTCTACTGTTTTCTGCTCCAGTGTGTAAAAATGTTTCTGTGAGACTATTACGGATTTGAGTATTGTGGTAAGCTGTTCTGGGAGAGGGGGAATGTCGTAGCTGAAATGCGTCACATACTTTTGTAGATTGGTGAAATTCTCCTTTACACTGAGGTGAACAGTGGAGGGTTCAGGAATGGGGACAATTCGTTCCTGGGCCACTTGAACTTCTGCCTCAGGTTTAAAGCAGAAACTGCTGTCACTTACCGGACACCAGCTATGCTGTCCATGCTGGTAGTGGGGCGCTCCTGTGGTGACACAATATGTCCCACCTCCTATATATGCTACCTGTGGGGGAACATGGCCTTGTGCCATTGCCTCCATGGTACAATGTATAGATTTTGCGCCAGCAGCTCTGAACCCGCACTATGGTTTTGAATAGGCGTTCAAGTGCTGGGGACACAGGATTATGTGTGCTCCCCCGGCTCCGGCACCCCGAGAGGTCAGTACCTGTCATAGCGTGCTCCCACTTTATGACATAAGGTGGAACCGCTGTGAAACGGATGTGTGCACCCCCTTGAATGACTCCAATGTTCTCTACCCTGTATACCGGTGCGGGTTGGGCTGTCCTACTCATGACCGGCATCCTAACTACTATACCCATGATCGTATGGTTTGAATGTCCACAATCTACTGGGACTGGGTAGGCCTCAGAAGCTAGCCAGAGTTGGCACGGGCTTAATGCATTCTCAAATGGATGGAGGGCTACGAGGTGCTTGTTGCTGATCCAGGAGGGGACTAAACCCTGTTTTATATCCTCCAGGTTACTGCGGCCCTCGCCCAGCAACCACGCCCCGTACAGCACGCACACCTCATTATGCGCAGCCTGATGCGAAGCATTTCTGTCCTCTCTGATGAGGGCGTTTACGGTCTTTGCATGCTCCTCCAGCTTGGCTATAATTTCTTTTAAATGGACCATCATGGCCTGGTACTCGTGTAACTCTGAGCCCACTACCTTGTTTTCATCCATCAAGATTTTCTTTAACTGTGTTTTTAAACCATTTATCTGGGTCTGCAATTCTATGTCATCTAAGCTGTTGATGACAGAGGACCCTGTGTTAAAAGCAGTAAAAACATCATTCAATGCTCCCCTTCTTTGCCTCCCCGTATTACCCAAAAACTCATGTTGTGTGGTGTACAGTTCGGTTTTGTCGACATTGGCAAAATCGAATTCGTAAAATTTTCTAAACATCTCCTTTAATAGGGCCTGGTATAACTGTTCTGTCTCTTTGGGGCACCACTCCGGTAAGTATACCTCGGTGAGGTTTAAAATCACGGAAGCTACCGCGTAGTGTACCCCCTGGTACAGCACCTGATCCGTAGGCACTAGTACCAGCCCATTCCCTGGTCCCTTGGTGATGGCGGGGCACCCCTCCCTGCATGTCCTTGCTGCCTGGGTTGTGGGCAGGGGTTTTCGGGGGTGGGTCACAAGCTCAGTGGCATTCACTGGGATCGGGGAGTATGGGACCGTGCATGCCTTCAGGCTGGTATCCCACTTCATCCCCTCCCCGGCGTCTTGCCACTGCCGGTGGAAAATGATGGATATGCCTGTGGGGCAGACCACCTCTGACCTCCACATACAGACATAAATCTCTTGATCCGGTCCCCACCACTTGTTCCAGCACACACTTAATCCCCCGTGAGTCCCCGTAATCGTCCGATGGGTATTGTTCCCCAACCGTTCCCACTCGACTGCGGGGTTCCACATATCCTTGCTCAGCTTTCTGAGCCACCACCACCTATCCAAAGGAATCTGTCCCTTGCATATTAAACATACACGTTTCCCTACGGTGACGCTGACCCTTGTGGTAACGACCTGTACCCTGGGGCACAGGAGGGAGGCCTCCCCATATGTGAACCCGGTCTGGCTGGAGTACTGAGACGAATTGGACCCCAGCCACCCTGGCCGCCTTCCCTCGTGGACGTAGATGGCGATCTCCTCCACATCTCGTTCGCCACTTCCATCGGTTACTATAGGTGCTCTTTCTCCTGAGCACCCATAGATGTGGGATTCCTCCATGTCACCTCGCTTTCCAATGCTCAGTCCTATCAGGGCGAGTAGGATTACGCCCCCCTTCATCCTGAAAATCTTTCTGCAAAAAGATACAAGAACATATAGCCAGGTCCCGAGGAGATTCTCTGGCTTGGGTGAAGCATAGTCAGGTCTCGCGACCTCGACTCAAATACATACACTCTTAACAGATCACTACTTATTTAAAACTACCCATCACCTTGTTTAAACATACACTAAACACCCAAACTTAAAAATACCTAAACTTAAATCATCTAAACTATATACATCCGCTGCCCATCTCCGGGCGGCCAGCCTAATTCCTATTTGGGCTGCGGCACACCGCTCCCTTCGGTGTGGCCGCACTGTCCTGCACTTTCGGTCCCTCCCAGCCTGTGACTGCTGGCTGGGGGCCTCTGACTCAGACCGATCCCTCACTCGAGGGGCGTCCCTTTTTAACGGGGGAGACGGTGACCACGGTTTCCTCAGCTGGGGCGTCCGTGGGGACCTTCTGTGAATTTTGGCAGGTGGGGGTTTTCTGACTGGTGGGCCTTTAACCCGAGCCACTGCCCCCTCCGGTGCGGTCTGTGGACTTACCACTACCGCTGGCTGGGGATCTTCTTCCTCAGGCTTTACCTCTCCTGAACCTGGGCTAGGGGCAGGTAACTCTTCGCAGCCTGTTGCTGCAGGCTGAGAGACTCCGCCCCCAGTGTAAAGTCCGCGCCTCAATAATACACGGACTTCGGGAGAACAGTTTAACAGGTACTTTACTGAACAGGAGGGCAATGTCAGACTGAAAATACAGAAGCCTGCTAGGGCCTTTTATACAGGGGTGGTCACCGCCGGTACTGCAGTCTAAAACCAGTTCTTCCCTTAAAGGTACATACACAACAATTCCTCCCCTTTTAGATAAACAGTACATAACATTCATTTAACAACTAAATAATAACTAATTACAACTTTCTGGATATTATATACATCAACTGAAATAATCATTTATAAGTTCAGTCTTTGAGGAGACTTCCTGATCCTGACTGGATAGCGCCTTTCTCGAGTATCCTGTTCTTGCGGCGAAGCTGATTCTGGTTCATGGTCACTGGTTGGTTCGTCAGCTTCCAATACCACTGCTTCTGAGGTAGACGCAATCTGTACTTCAGGTTGATTACCAGGTGCACCTTCTCGTGGCACGGGTTTGGCTTGTTCCTGTGACTCTAGAATCTGGTCAGCATGGCGCCTCACAATGCTCTCTCCAACGTCCACTGTGTACATTAGTGGTCCCTGCTGTGTGCATATCGTTCCTGGCTGCCATTTTTCTGTTCGGTAGTCACGGGCCAAGACTGGTTGCCCTACCTTGAAGCTCCGGGTTGGCTTCTCATTTATGTGCTGGAATTGCTTATCCTCAACATCTCGTCTTATGTTTGGTTTGAGCAAATCCAGGCGACATCTTAGCCTTCGGTTGAAGAACAGTACGGCTGGAGCTTGGTTGGTTACTGCATGTGTCGCATTCCGGTAAGCAAACAAGAAACTATCCACCTTGTGTTGTGGTATGTCGTCATTATACATTGCCTTTATGGCATTTTTAAAGGTCTGAACAAACCTCTCAGCCAATCCATTTGTGGCTGGATGATATGGGGCAGATGTGTAATGTTTCACCCCATTATTCTTCAGGAACCTCCGGAAATCCTCAGACACAAACTGTGGCCCATTGTCGGAGCAAATCTGTTCTGGCAACCCATTCCTGGCAAAGATGGTCCGTAGGACTGCAATAGTTTTCTCCGTGGTGGTGGAGGACATTTTAATGACCTCTGGCCATTTCGAATGGGCGTCCACAGCGATTAGAAATATTGAGTCCATAAATGGACCAGCAAAATCAATGTGTACCCGTTGCCATGGAGATGAGGGCCACTCCCATGGATGTAGCGGGGCCTGTGGTGGAGCGTTTTGGACCTTCTGGCATCCTGTGCATCTCTTGGTCATATCCTCGATTTCTTTATCGATTCCCGGCCACCACACAAACGCCCTGGCTAGGCTCTTCATTTTTACCCCTCCCAGAGAACCTCATGAAGCTCAATGAGCACTCTATCTCTCAACTTGGGTGGAATTACCACTCGGGATCCACACATCAAGGTTCCCCGGCACACTGACAGCTGTTCTCTCCTTGGCGAGAATGCTGGCAACAGTGAGTCGCCATATGCTGGCCATCCCTTCACCGTCAAATCGTAGACCCGAGAGAGTGTCGGGTCATTTCGGGTTTCCTTCTCAATACTCGAGTTTGTAACAGGCAAACATTCGACTATGGTCGCATGGAATATCTCAACAGGGTCCACTGCAGGTGTTTCTTCTACCGTAGGCAACGGTAGGCGCGACAGCCCATCAGCGTTTCCATGCTGTTTCGTACCCTTGTACTCTATGTCGTACTGATGTGCCCCTAGAAAAAGTGACCATCTTTGCAGCCGTTGCGCCGTCATCACCGGAACGCCCTTCTTTGGGTTAAAAATGGAGACCAGGGGCTGATGATCAGTCAGTAGGGTGAATTTCTGCCCGTGCAGATAGTGATTGAACTTCTTCACCCCCCACACCAGGCTAAGGGCCTCCCTGTCAATCTGGGCGTAGTTATGCTCGGCTGAGGTTAGCGAGCACGACGCAAAGGCTATTGGCCTCTCTGAACCGTCACGGAATTTGTGTGACAGTACCGCTCCAATGCCGTAGGGTGACGCATCACATGCCAACCGAATCGGTAGTGTTGGGTTGTAGTGGGCCAATACTTCTTTTGAAGTGATTAGGCATTTACATTCCTGAAAGGCATGCTTACACTCATCACTCCATTTCCATGTCACTCCAGTTTGCAGCAGGGCGTTCAGTGGGTGCAGAATTGTAGATAAATTCGGCAAGAACTTATGGTAGTAGTTCACCAACCCGAGGAACGACCTCAGTTGCGACACATTTTCCGGTGCTGGAGCCTTGACTACAGCCTCAATCTTGTCCGGCGACTTATGCAACCCTTCCTCATCAATCATGTGGCCACAATACGAGATTTGTCTCCTGAAGAACTTGCATTTGGGGCGGTTGGCTCGTAGCCCATATTCCTGTAATCTCGTGAGCACCTGCTCCAGGTTGGCAAGGTGTTCATTGTCATTTTCGCCCGTAACCAGGATGTCGTCCAAATAACACTGGGTCCCCGGGATCCCTTGCAGGACTTGTTCCATTGCCCTCTGCCAAATAGCCGGGGCCGATGCTACCCCGAATACCAGTCGATTGTACTGGTAAAGGCCTTTGTGAGTGTTTATCGTGAGGTATTTTCTTGATGCTTCTTCCACCTCCATTTGTAGATACGCTTGGGCCAGATCAATCTTTGTAAAACGTTTCCCTCCAGATAGTGAGGCGAAAATATCTTCTATCCGCAGAAGTGGATACTGTACTGTGAGCAGGACTGGGTTCACAGTCACCTTGAAGTCCCCACAGATGCGAACCTTCCTTGGCTCCCCAGGCGTGCTGCTCAATGCTTTCTTCATTACAGGAACGATGGGTGTGGCCCACTCGCTCCAGTCCACCTTGGACAGCACACCCGAATGCTCCAGACTCTCCAGTTCAGCTTCAACGGCTGGGCGGATCGCGTATGGCACCGGTCTGGCCTTGAAAAATTTTGGGTTTGCGTTATCTTCGATTTTTATCGTTGCCTTTACTCCTTTTAGAGTCCCAAGTCCTTGTTAGAACACCTCTTCTGCGTCAGATAGAATTTGTGACAGACGTCCAGGTGCGACGTCATCATCCTTTTTGTCAGTCACAGTTAGCGCCAGAATGGAATGCCAATCCAATTGTATTTTTCGGATCCATTCACATCCCAATAATGGTGGTCCTCCATCTCATAGTATATACATATATAGTTTCTGTGTTTCCTTGCCGTTATATTTAACTGGCACCCTTATTTTTCCGCTGGGGTAGACCTTTTTGCCCCGTGTATGTCTTCAATACAATGGACGTGTCCTTTAAGGGTATGTGTGAGAATAGCCGCTCATAGTCTCGTCGATTCATGACAGTTAGGGCTGATCCTGTGTCCAATTCCATCTTTACTGGGGACCCTGCTATCATGAGGGTGACCCAAATGGTTCGGTGATCTTCCTTTGCGATCACGTTGTGTAACTTTAGACAACTTAGTCTCCTGCTCCCGGAGTCCTTATCACTCTCCTGATCTTCCGAACTACTGCCTGTCAGTTTCTTTACTTTCCTGTACTGTTCCTTAGTTGTTCTTGTCGTGTTGGTTTTCTTTCCCGACCTGCAGACTCTTGCTATATGTCCCATTTTTCCGCATTGCCCGCATACTTTGTCCTTAAACCAGCAGTCCTTCTGCTCATGGGTTGTTCTGCCGCAGCGATAGCACTTTTCTGCTCCATACGCCATTTCGTTAGCGCTGTATTCTTGTGGTTTCTGTTGTATTTCCGCAGCTCCCCGTGCTGTTGCTTCATAGGATACTGCCACGCTGAAAGCATGTTCTAGCGTCAGGTCCTTTTTCGAAAGTAGTCGTTTCTGGGTTCCTTCACTCTGGAGCCCGCAGACAAACTTATCCCGTAAGGTGTCTGCCAGTCCTGCTCCGAACTGGCAGTGCTTCGATAACTTGCATAGTTCCGTAAGATAGTCAGCATTGCTCTCATCTTTGTGCTGGTTTCTTTTATGGAACTTGAATCTTTCTGCTATCAGCAGCGGTGTAGGGTTTAGGCGTTCCTGTAAGGTATTAACAATCTCCTCAAAACTTTTCTCCATTGGTTTAGCTGGGGTAATTAAATTCCGCAATAGGCCGTACGTACTCGCGCCCATCAAATTCAATAATACCGATGCCCTCTTTCCATCGGCCACCTCATTTGCCTTGCTGTACATTTCAATTCTTTCCACATACGTGGTCCAGTCTTCTACCTCGTTGTCGAAAGCAGTGATACTGCCACTTGTCGGCATCTTGGGTGATTTCAAATGGCGCCTCCAGCGCTTTTTCTTCTTCCCCAATGGAATAAAATGGCGCCTCCCGCGCTTTTCCTTCTTCCCCAACAGGATAAAATGGCGCCTCCCGCGCTTTTCCTTCTTCCCCTTGCTGCCGTGCTGCTCCTAGCGTTCTACGGGGTAATGGCGGTGACCCGCGGCTTCAGCGCGTCTCGCTTTCCTTCCCCCCTGTTTATTTTCTCTCCGCTGCCCGGTTCTTGAGCACCGACCACGCCCTGTGCGCTCCACCCTCTCTTTCTCTTGTTTTCTTTTCCCGGCGACGCTGCGCGGCCCATTTTGTAGAGCCGCTCGATCGAGCTTGAGCCCGCCGCAGTCCGGAAGGGTCAGCGCACTACCTGCTACCAGCACGATTTGCTGGAACACCTTAACTGGGGAGCCAAGCACAGCTCTCCACAGTCTCTCCCGCAATTCTCCGAACACCGATGAATTCTTTGGGCGGTTGCCCGCGGTCGACGCCCGTTGCTCAGACTATGACCTCCAAGAAACCTCCTCTCAGGGCGAGATCCCCGTGAGATGATGCCACACTGCAGGTGAGTTCGAACTTACTCGTCGCCACTGTAAGGTCCGCGCCTCAATAATACACGGACTTCGGGAGAACAGTTTAACAGGTACTTTACTGAACAGGAGGGCAACATCAGACTGAAAATACAGAAGCCTGCTAGGGCCTTTTATACAGGGGTGGTCACCGCCGGTACTGCAGTCCAAAACCAGTTCTTCCCTTAAAGGTACATACACAACACCCAGGTCCCAAATCTGGGTCAGGGGCGGTGTCTTCGCCCTCGGGTCCCTCCTCCTCTAAACCTGGGTCAGGGGCAGGGTCTTCGCCCTCGGGTCCCTCCTCATCTGGATCCCAGAAGAGTGGGTGAGTGTCCCAATTGGGGGGCGGGATGGCCCCTCCCCAGCGCCTGCCTGTGCAGTCTGTGAACTTGTTCCCGCTGCAGGCTGAGGATCTCTATCCTCAGACTTTACCCCAACTGACTGCTTTCTCTTCTCGAGTTTAAACAGTTTACACTGATTAATATGGAACCATTTGGTACGCCAAGGCATCTTAATGGCATATACCATGGGGCTGGCCTTGTCTACAATGCTGTAGGGCCCCATGTATAGCGATACTAGAGTCCTACCCGAGCATAGTTCCTCATCATGAATGGATCTCCTACTTCCCACTCGTGGTGTTTTTGGGGTTCTAACAGCAATCGGTTACTCTGATGCTGCTTTCCCATGTTCCCAGCCGTCTGCCCGTGGACCTGCTTAAGGTACTCAAAGAGGTTTCAGGTGAACCTGTCCCGGTTTACCTCCCTGAGCTGACCTTCAGTGAGCACCGGGGCTAGTACATGGGTGGGGGTCCGCATAACCCTGCCAGTCATCAGCTCATTCGGGGAGTACCCCGTGCTTTTCGACTGGCTGGCCCGGATCCCCATTAGGACCAACGGTAGGACCTATGCCTATTTTCGGGGCGAGTCCACCCTCTCCTTCCACAACCTCTCCTTTAAGGTCCTATTCATCCTCTCAACAATCCCTGATGATTGTGTGCTGTGAACAATGTGCCACTTCCCCTCGATGCCTAGCAGCATAAGGGTATTCTGCATTACCTGCCCGGTAAAGTGACTCCCTTGGTCGGACTCCACATACTGTGGTAGCCCCCATCATGAGAACACTTCCCGGACCAGGATACTGGCCATACCCAGAGCTGTGGTGTAAGTGCAGGGTTCTCAAAATTCCCGCACTCCCCAAATTATGGATCATGGGGCACTGTTTGGACAAGTTATTAAAACCAGGTTACCCAAAATGGCTTCTGCAGCCTCGTGACCAAACCGACAGGATTTTTAAAGCAAGGTTCTGCAAACAAGCAGGCCCGGAGACGAAACTTAAAATGCAGAAATCTGTTAAAAAAAAGGACTCTCTGGAGCCAGCCAGACAAAGTAAACACAGAATACGCATTCATTCGACTTGAAACAAATCAAGCTAGAATGGGCCTAGAATTGAGGCCATTAGGTTTCTACATATTTAATCAGTAACAGCTCACAGTAGCCATCAAGCCAGGATGGGGACAATTAAGTCTTATCCATGACAAACAACCAGGACATTGGGGCCATTAGACCCGGAGACAACCACTCCAAAAGTCGTTAAAGTAAATGGTTGTAATCATTTAAACAAGCCCGCCAAAAGTAAGACAATGGACTGACCTGATTTGGCGCGCAGATAAGGAGTTGAAGAACGGGTATAATTGTAGGCCCATCAGTGGTAATCGCGGCTTCGCTTAGCTCTCTGATCTCTTGCTTGTGGCCTTGGCCTGCTGCCGCTCGTACTCACGCCCTGGCCTCGTGGCGAGCTCTCTTCTCGCTCCCCGCACCGCTCAACAACCAAGGATGCCCATTCATAGAGTCATAGAGTAATACAGCACGGATAGAGGCCCTTCGGCCCATCGTGTCCGCGCCGGCCATCAAGCCCTGTCTAATCTAATCCCATATTCCAGCATTTGGTCCGTAGCCTTGTATGCTATGGCATTTCAAGTGCTCATCCAAATGCTTCTTAAATGTTGTGAGGGTTCCTGCCTCCACAACCCTTTCAGGCAGTGAGTTCCAGACTCCAACCACCCTCTGGGTGAAAAAGTTCTTTCTCAAATCCCCTCTAAACCTCCCGCCCTTTACCTTGAATCTATGCCTCCTAGTTATTGACCCCTCTACTAAGGGAAAAAGCTCCTCAGCATCCATCCTATCTATGCCCCTCATAATTTTGTACACTTCAATCATGTCCCCCCTCAGCCTCCTCTGCTCCAAGGAAAACAAACCCAATCTGCCCAGTCTCTCTTCATAGCTGAAGCGCTCCAGCCCTGGTAACATCCTGGTGAACCTCCTCTGCACCCTCTCTAACACGATCACATCCTTCCTGTAGTGTGGCGACCAGAACTGCACACAGTATTCCAGCTGTGGCCTAACCAGTGTTTTATACAGCTCCATCATAACCTCCTTGCTCTTATATTCAATGCCTCGGCTAATGAAGGCAAGTATCCCATATGCCTTTTTTACCACCTTATCCACCTGTTCCGCCGCCTTCAGGGATCTGTGTACTTGCACACCCAGATCCCTCTGACCCTCCGTCTTGCCTAGGGTCTTTCCATTCATTGTGTATTCCCTTGCCTTGTTAGTCCCCCCAAAGTGCATCACCTCGCACTTTTCCGGGTTAAATTCCATTTGCCACTGTTCCGCCCATCTGACCAACCCATCTATATCGTCCTGCAGACTGAGGCTACCCTCCTCGCTATTTACCACCCTACCAATTTTTGTATCATCTGCAAACTTACTGATCATACCTTTTACATTCATATCCAAGTCATTAATGTAGACCACAAACAGCAAGGGACCCAGCACCGATCCCTGTGGTACCCCACTGGCCACAGGCTTCCAGTCACAAAAACAACCTTCGACCATCACCCTCTGCCTTCTGCCACTAAGCCAGTTTTGTATCCAATGTGCCAAGGCACCCTGGATTCCATGGGCTCTTACCTTCTTGACCAGTCTCCTGTGTGGGACTTTATCGAAGGCCTTATTGAAATCCATGTATACCACATCCACTGCGTTACCCTCATCCACACACCTAGTCACCCCCTCAAAAAATTCAATCAAATTAGTCAGACATGATCTTCCCTTGACAAAGCCATGTTGACTATCCCTGATTAATCCTTGCCTCTCCAAGTGGAGACAAATTTTGTCCCTCAGAATTTTTCCAATAATTTTCCTACCACTGATGTTAGGCTCACTGGCCTGTAGTTCCCCGGTTTTTCCCTACTACCCTTCTTGAATAATGGTACTACATTAGCGGTTCTCCAGTCCTCTGGCACATCCCCTGTGGCCAGAGAGGTCCTGAATATATGTGTTAGAGCCCCCGCAATCTCTTCCTTTGCCTCACACAGCAGCCTGGGATACATTTCATCCATTACACCGGGGCCAAACGCGGGAGGAGAACGAGGCCCGAGTTCAAAACCACACAGGACACACAGGCCACAAACGGGCAGACGAGACGAGATGCGACGAAGAAGAAGGTAAGCCGATAAAAGCAGAGAAGGGCAGCGAAAGACACATTGGGAAAAACCAAACGCCTAGTTATAAGCTGGCGTTTGGTGAATAAGTTGGAGTTGCATGCATGAACAGTGTGAATAAGCAGGCGTTCGAAGCGTGGGTGGCAGCACCCGTGACGAATAGACTAGCGTTCGAAGCATGGGTAGTAAAATCTTTTAGACGATAAAGACCGCCAATCGACCCCGACCGTAACATTACCGCCGACGACCGCCCGAGGGAGAAGAAGAAGAAAACCCATCGTGACGAGACGACGATGGTAGCTGAGGAAAAGGGAGGGTGCTTCGCATCAACAACTTCAGCACCGCGCCCTGAGACCACGTGGTGACGGGATACCCCAAAGGACAGCGGGAGCGGACCTCAAAACTCATAACCGTTTAAGCAACAGGTTTTGGATCGGTGAGCATGAATTCCTGGCCCCTCATAGCTTAACCTAGTTAGGTATAGGGGGTGGGATAAGGATAAGGGGATTGTTTAATGTAGTTGTTTTTCCCTCGATGTGCCGTGTGTTCCCCATTCCCATATAAGTGTAATTGTTTATGCCTGTAATTTTCATACCAGTAATTTTCATAAGATTGTTTTATTCTGCTTTTAATAACATTTTTGGTTTTCTTGCACCAAACCACTTGTCTACTCAGTTTTCTGTATCGCCGCCTGTACCTAAGTCCAGTGTCTAGAGGGTGTGGGAGTGATTCGAACCACTCAAAGGGGACAGTTAGAGGCGAAGCTGGCTGGGCACGACACACCACCACCTACAGAAATGACGACCACGGCAGGACTCCGGCAACAGGGTTGCGATACTGTAGACAATGGTTCGGATGAGCAAACCATGATGGAGGAAAGGATTTCTGATTATGTGTTTAGCAAGGTGAATATCACAAAGAAGTGGATCACCACTCTGTTAAGGGCTGGGCCTCCGGTAGATGTAGCAGCTAAGTGGACAGAGGGGAGGGAACACAAGAAGTCCTTAGAGAAGGCAGTCTGGCTGATGTGTTTCAAAAAGCAGGTCCAGCTTTTGGACAGGCTCGTTGTAGCACAGGCAGCCGAGTTAAAGGAGTCAGCCCTGGAGATCCAGGATAAGGCTCTAGCAGGGGAAAAGTTACTGGTAGCATTGCAGGCCCTGAATCAGGAGAGGTTGTATTTAATGGGTGAACATAAGGCCCAGTTGGAATACCTACAGTGCCAAGTCACCGAAGCCAAGGGTAATGAGTTAAGGTTGCGGGAAAAGAACGCCCTCCTAGCAATGCAAGTTAGAGAGCAGGAGGAGAAAGTAAAAGAGGTAACGGCAGCTTACAAGCTAGCAAGTGAACAGGGGTTTGAAGATGCCGATCATGGCCCCTGCAAGGAGCAGATAGAAAATCTGAGCCTGGCCCTGAGGGAGGCAAAAGGCATGGTGTGCCTCATAAGCCTGAAGGCAGGCCAGGCAGATTTTATGGGAAACGAGGGGAGAACAGTTCAAACATCACTGGTAGTGCCCAGGGATGACCCGGTTGAGGAACAGGGGGTCTCACGAACACCACCCATAGCGCCAGGTTTCAGCGAGATCTGGCAGCAAGGGGACGTGGAGCCAGAGGTGGGAACGGAGGTGGAACAACCCCCGCCAGAGAGGTCAGAGCCGGCACCGATGTGCCCAGCCCGGCATCGGAGGTTCGGCCCACTCGTCAATGGCGACAATGAGGGACCCCTCCAAAACCAGTTCGTATTACCCTATAGCACCCAACAGCTTAGGGCTATATGAGCCATATCCCAAAGCTCTCCAAAAAAGGGGACCCCTCGATCCACTTCAGGGAAGTAGAGCAGGCAGCCAGCGTCAACGACTGCGATGGCGCTGAGCAGGCCAAAATGCTGCTATTCTCCCTGGAGAGTAGGCTGCTCCAATCCCTCTCTGACGAGTGTAAGAAGGGGCAGAGCGGGATGAGGCGCTCAGGAATGAAGCTCTGGAGGCCATGGGGATGAATGAGGGAAGTCCTTTCTCCCGTGTGGAGAAGACGGTCCAGCTCAAAGGGGAAACCCCGCAGCCCTTCGCAGACAGGTTATGGCTGGTGTACCGGAGTGCCTGTCCAGGGACACCTAACCGGGCATTCCTAAACGGGGATCCACTGGCTCATTGGCTCCGTTGCCTGGTGGCAAACAGCATTCCACAGGTCCGGGCCAAGGCGGAAGTCTGGTTCGACCCCAAGAATCCCCAGACCACCGAACTTACGGTGATCAGACAGTTGACCCTCGCCTATAAGAACGGTAGGGGAACCGATGCACACCCACCCAAGGGGAAGGTGCATGAGGTAAAACCCGGACCGGGTAGGAAAGAATGGCATCAGGAAGGGAATAATCCCCTAACACAACGACGAATTGTTACGGGTGTGGGAAGGATGGTCATTGGCGGAAGGAGTGCAAAAACCCTTGGAAAGACAACAAGGGAAAGAATTCCACAGTCCCAGCCCAAAAGGCGGAGGCGGGAATCCCTCCCGCAGCGGTCGAGTCATTCTTGGACACCATGAGGTCCTTATTGACTGGCCATGGGAGAGTAGCAGCCGCTACCGGTGCTCTAACCCCATCAGCCCCATCCAACCCACAGCCGTGACTAGAGCCAGCGCAGCCTGTTTACCTGTGTTCCCTTCGATACGATGAATGGAAAAGACCCCTCATGGAGATGGAGGTGGAAAAGGTGAAGGGGGTCTATCTGTTGGACACAGGGGCATCATGCACCGTGGTCCATTCAGCTAACCCCACCACCTCACCTCTATCTAACGGGGTCCCATACAGTCTGTCGGGGTTCACAGGCAAAGAACAGGCCGGCTCGTTTTCCATCCCGCTCACCGTTTGTTTAGGACCGCTCCGCTCCAAGTGGACCTGTGTCCTGATGAAATGGGAAGTGGAAGACGGAAGAGGGGTCCTGGGAGCCGACTTTATTGTAGGCCATGGGATCCTAGTAGATTTAAGGAATCATTGCCTATAGGGGGCAAGTACAGGAAAGGACGGCAAGGTAGTAATAATCCCAGGGAAAGAAGGGAAGGGGACCCTATGCACCATGAAGCCCAAAGAGGGTTATAACCTCGAGCTTATGGTTAGTAACACCCCACAGGAGTTCCAGGCATTTGTGCAGGCCCACCTAGCCACATTTGCCGCACATAAACACGACTGCGGGAGGGTCAACGGGTTTGAGGTCAGCGTAGACGGAGACCCCATGGCCCGACCACAGAAACAGTATAACTTCCCCAGGGAAGCGGAGCCAGACATGGAAGCATCCATGTCCTCCTTAGTACAGCAGGGGGTTCTGAGACTGATAGTGTTGAGTCTGTGCTTTCCAAATGTGGTTATGCTGAATAACTGGACACAGACAACAGAATACTTAAACAGGTCTTTAGTAACTGAGGGTCAGGGCTGAACTGAAATACAATTTGCTCCACAGGGTTTATATACCGGTGTGGTCACCACCGGTACTACAATATACAGGAGCCATCAGAAAGTAGTCCATCACCTTAAGGTAGTCTCTTAAGGTGGTACAGGTTACATGCACTACAATTCCTCCCCTTTTAGCTTAACAGTGTACACCCCAATTTAAACATAACATAGATAACATATATACAACTTTCATACAAAACTGTTCAAAGATTCAGTCTCTGAGGAGGCCTCCTGATCCGGGCCGGATAACGCCTTTCAGGGGTCTCTGGTTCTCGTTGCTGGGGTGACTCATCCATTTGATCTCTTATGGATTGAACATCATCATGTACGTTCGAGTCTGAGGTAGATGCTACAGGCTCAATAACTTCTTCAACTGGTGTCTCTGCCGTAGACATGGGGTCGACCCTTGTTCTCGATTCCACAAGTTGGTCAGCATGACGTCGTATTACGTTCTCACCAACGTCTACCGTGTACATCAAGGGTCCTTGTCGGGCACAAATTGTTCCGGATTGCCATTTATCATTCCTATAGTCCCTGGCCAACACTGGTTGTCCTATTTCGAAACTCCGAGTGGCCTTGTTATTTACGTGCTGGAATTGTTTGTTTTCGACTTCCCTACGCACATTGGGTTTTAACAAATCCAACCGGGACCGCAACCTCCTGTTATAGAACATTATGGCAGGGCTTTGATTTGTCACTGCATGCGTGGCGTTTCGATATGCCATCAGGAAATTGTCCACCTTGTGTTGTAGTGGAATATGGTCTTCGCTCATGGCCTTTATCGCCTTTTTGAACGTTTGTACAAATCTCTCGGCCAACCCATTGGTAGCCGGATGATATGGGGCAGATGTATAGTGTTTCACCCCATTCTTCTTCATGAATTTCTGGAATTCTTCTGACACGAACTGTGGTCCGTTGTCTGAACATATTTGTTCCGGCAACCCATTCCTTGCAAATATGGTTCTTAGAACTGCGATCGTCTTTTCAGAGGTAGTGGTCGACATCTTAATCACTTCTGGCCATTTAGAATGTGCGTCTACCGCTATCAAAAACATGGAATCCATGAATGGACCTGCAAAGTCGATATGCACACGTTGCCATGGGGTTGAAGGCCATTCCCACAGATGCAGCGGTGCAATTGGAGGTGCGTTTTGAACTTTTTGGCACCCTGAGCAGCTTTTAGTCAGATCCTCTATTTGTTTGTCGATACCTGGTCACTACACATAAGCCCTAGCAAGGCCTTTCATCTTGACTCCCCCCAGATGACCTTCATGCAGTTCCTTCAGAACTCTCTCCCTTAATTTAGGAGGAATAATCCCCCTTGTTCCATACATCAATGTTCCTTGACAGACGGACAGCTGTTCTCGTCTGGCTGAGAATGCAGGTAACAGTGGTTCGCCATGTGCTGGCCATCCCTTCACTGTCAAATCGTAGACCCGAGACAGTGTCGGGTCATTTCTGGTCTCTCTCTCAATACTCGCATGGGTGACTGGTAAGCATTCGATGATGGTCGAGTGAAATATCTCGACAGGGTCAACTGCCGGTGCCTCTTCCGCTGTAGGTAGTGGCAGGCACGACAGCCCATCAGCATTACCATGTTGCTTTGTACCTTTGAATTCGATATCATATTGATGTGCCCCTAGGAAAAGGGACCATCTCTGAAGCCTCTGCGCCGTCATAACCGGAACACCCTTCTTAGGGTTAAAAATGGAAACCAACGGCTGGTGATCTGTCAGCAGCGTAAACCTTTGGCCTTGCAGGTAATGGTTAAATTTCTTAACTCCCCACACGAGGCTGAGAGCCTCCCTATCTATCTGAGCATAGTTGCGCTCAGCGGAGGTCAATGATCTGGATGCGAACGCGACTGGCCTTTCCAAGCCATTTGGCAACTTATGTGAGAGCACTGCCCCGATACCATATGGAGAAGCATCACAAGCTAAACGAATAGGCAGCGTTGGGTTAAAGTGAGCCAACACTTCCTTAGAGGTGATCAGTGCCTTGCTATTTTGAAAAGCCCGCTTACAGTCCTCGCTCCACTTCCATGGTACTCCCATTTGCAAAAGAGTGTTCAGCGGGTGTAACACCGTGGATAAATTTGGAAGAAACTTGTGGTAATAGTTAATCAACCCAAGGAACGACCTCAACTGGGATACATTTTCCGGAGCGGGAGCTTTCACAACAGCTTCGATCTTGTCAGGTGACTTATGAAGCCCCTCCTGGTCAATGACGTGACCGCAGTACGAGATTGGCTTCTGAAAGAACTCACATTTCTGGCGATTAACTCTGAGTCCATATTCTTTCAATCTGGTGAGCACCTGCTCCAAATTCGCGAGGTGTTCCTTATCATCATCTCCTGTAATCAGAATGTCGTCCAGGTAGCATTGTGTGCCTGGAATTCCCTGTAATACCTGCTCCATGGCCCTTTGCCAAATCGCTGGAGCCGATGCCACTCCAAAAACCAGTCTATTATACCGATATAAGCCCTTATGTGTGTTGATCGTGAGGTACTGGCGTGACGCTTCATCAACTTCCATCTGTAGGTACGCCTGCGCCAGGTCTATCTTGGTGAAGTGTTTCCCGCCAGACAGCGAAGCGAAGATATCCTCAATCCGCGGAAGCGGATATTGCACCGTGTGAAGAACCGGATTAACAGTGATCTTGAAATCGCCACAGATGCGAACCTTCCCAGGTTCCCCCGGCTTGTTGCTCAACGAACGCTTCATGACGGGAACAATGGGTGTGGCCCATTCGCTCCAGTCCACCTTTGACAGTACTCCTGAACATTCTAGCCCTTCCAGCTCTGCTTCCACAGCAGGTCGTATCGCATAAGGTACCGGTCTGGCTTTGAAAAATTTTGGGTTTGCATGTTCTTCAACCTTGATGTTTGCCGTAATTCCTTTCAGTGTTCCCAGTCCCTGTTGGAACACCTCCTTAGCATCGTCCAATATTTTGGACAGTCGTTTAGGTTTGACATCGTCCTCTTTACAGGAATCTACAGTTAGTGCTTGTAAGGAATGCCAGTCCATATTTATTCTCCGGATCCATTCCCGTCCCAGTAGTGGCGGACTTCCCTCAGGTAACACATCCAAGTCCATTCCCTGACTTTCTTTACCATTGTAGACCACCGTTACCTTTATCTTCCCGATGGGGTATACTCTTTGCCCCGTGTATGTTTTCAATACAATCTCCGTATCCGTCAGGGGAATGTGTGAGAATAACCTTTTGTAATCTTGTTTATTCATGACCGTCAATGCCGATCCAGTGTCCAATTCCATCTTCACTTGGACTCCTGCTATCCGAAGCATGACCCAGATAGTTTGGTGGTCTGCTGTGTTACCCACATTATGTATTTTTAGACAACCCAGTTCCTTACTGCTGGAGTCTGAATCCGTCTTCTGTTCATCCGAACTGTTCTCTGTCACCCACGGTAGCAGCAGTCGCCGACCTGATAAGAAGTATCCCAGCATCCACGACCACTTTCACGGTGCTGGATATTTCCAACGGGTTTTGGTCCATCCCTTTAAGGAGGGAGGATCAGTACAAGTTTGCCTTTACGTTCAAAGGGCAACAGTACATGTGGAACTGCTTGCCTCAGGGCTTCCATAACAGCCCCAGCATTTTCCATCAGTGCATGGCAAACAGTTTCAAGGGTTTCAGTCAACCCAGTCAGTTAGTGCAATATGTGGATGACCTGCTTCTCTTCACCGATTCGAGAGAGGAGTACTTTTTTGTACGTCTCCTGCAGCGACTTTTTGTTGCTGGCCTTCTTTCCTGACCGGCATACTCTCGCTATGTGACCAAGTTTGCCACATTGCCTGCATTCTTTATCTTTGAACCAGCACTGGTTCTGATCATGCGTTGTCCTTCCGCAACGATAGCACTTTACTGTGCCCAATGCCATTTCATTGGTGCTGAATTCCGATGGCCTTTGCTGCATTTCTGCAGTGCCTCGTGCTGCTGCCTCGTGCGATGCTGAAATGCTGAAAGCTTTGTCCAGCGTAAGATCCTTTTCCTCTAGCAGTCGCTTCTGGGTTCCTTCCTTTAGTAGCCCACACACGAACTTATCTCTCAGAGCGTCTGCTAGTCCTGTACTGAACTGACAGTACTTTGATAACTTGCGCAGTTCGATTAAGAATTCAGCGTTGCTTTCCTCTTTAAGCTGAATTCTTTTGTAAAATTTAAATCGTTCCGCGATCAGCAGCGGCGTGGGGTTTAAATGCTCTTGCAGGATAGTAACAATATCCGTGAAACTCTTTCCTACCGGTTTACCTGGTGTTACAAGGTGCCTTAATAACCCGTACGTCTTCGCACCCATCGAGTTTAATAGGGTTAGTGCTTTCTTATCCGCCGGTACCTCATTCGCTGTACAGTAAACTTCAACGCATTCCACATAAGTGGCCCAATCTTCTACATCGCTATCAAAAGCAGTGATGTTACCCGTTTTTGGCATCCTTGTTGAGTTTCCTTTATTTTATTTTATTTTTCAAATTGGCGGCTTCCCGCGCTTGGCGGCTTTTCCCGCGCTTGTCTTCTTCCCCCGCCGACTAAAATGGCGATTACCGCGCTGTTGCCGTTCTCGCCTCCCAGCGGTCCTTTATTTCCCCTGACGCTGCTGCTCTTGTTCCCGCCGAACTGCTGGAGCTGCTCGGGCAAAAGGGTTTTAAGGTAAACCCCAAGAAAGCGCAGATCGGCCAGCAGGAGGTGAAATTCCTAGGCCTGACCGTACACGCTGGAGAAAGGGCCATAGATAAGGCTAGGAGGGAAGCGGTACAAGAGTTACCGGTCCCCAACACAGTCACGGGTGTGAGGTCATTTTTAGGGCTAACCGGGTACTGCAGAGACTTCATTGAAGACTATGCAGCCACCGCAGCCCTCTGCTCCGACTCCTGCACAAGGGAGTGGAGTGGGTTTGGGATGAGGGTTGGCAGGCAGCATTTGTCAGGCTCAAGAAGGGTTTGCAGACCGCACCAGCTCTAGGGGCCATAGATGGGCAGAAAGAGTTCTTCCTGGAGGTAGCAGCCAGCGGGGATACCCTGAGTGCTGTGCTGCTCCAAGAGCGGCACGGCAGGCTGAGGCCGGTAGTCTACTCCTCCAAGATACTCACGGATGTGGAGAGGAGCTACTCCAACTGTGAGCGGCACCTCTTGGCCACACATTGGGCTGTGAAGAGATCACTTATCTTCACAGGTGTAGTGTATGTAACCGTTCTACCTTTAAGAGAACTATTGTATGTAACCGTCCACCTTTAAGAGAACTATTTTAGGTGTTGCACTACTTTATCTTGGCTGCGGTATACTGTAATACCGGTGGTGACCACACCGGTATATAAGTGCTGTGTAATGAGTGATTGGGCAGATTCGCCCTGACCTTCGAATAGTAAAGTCCTGTTAAAGTTTACTCTTGTAGTCTGTGTAATAATTTGCAATATAACCCACAGACTTTACAGTGGCGACGAGTTCGATCTTACCCTGTGGCAGCGATACATCCGAAGCAGTTAACGAGCGTCGAGAAGAGGCATCCGCCCTCGTCGTTCTGCTGAGAGAAGACTCGAGTCTGCAGAGCAAGGAAGAAGGAAGAATTCAGACACGAAGCCTTCCATCAGCAACAGGCAGTGATCGTCCCTTCTGTCACGGTGGTGAGTGAGCCGATCAGCCACGAGAAGCAAGTCGGCCACGTTGACTGTGAGTAGGGGGGAAATAAAAAGAAACGGAGAATAAGGGCGGTGAACTCGACCACGGTCGGGGGAAAGGAGCCGGACAGAAGTCGGGGCCAGAGACGCTGAGACTGGGGCAGCGTAGGGCACGGAAGCCGCGGTACAAGCGGGAACGCAGCCGGTGTGCGAGACCGGGCTACAAGCGGGAACGCAGCCGGTGTGAGAGACCGGGCTACAAGCGGGCTGGGAGACGCAACAGCGTCGTGAGACAGCTCGACCGCGACCGGCGAAAAAGGCCGGGCAGCTACCGAGGCCGCGAGGCGCTGCGACCGGGATCGTAAGGCGCGGGAAGAAATTTAAAAAAATAAATAAATAAATAAAACCGCGGAGAACTCAGCCGCAGCCGGGGGAGAAAAGGACCGGACTGCGAGAGGGCTGGGAGGCACGATTGGAAGCCGCTGAGGGAGAGACAGAGCCCGAGCGAGCGGGAGAGACAGAGCCCGAGCGAGGGGGAATGGGACCGAGCGAGGGAGACCGAGCGAGATTCCGCCCAGCGGCTGGAACTGTTCGCCGCCAACGGGTTGTCCCCAGTGCCGGTTGCCCTGCTGAGAAAAGGGAACAAGGAACGCACTGAAGCCGGCGCGCAGGCTGCGAACCCCGAAAGCCAGCGGTCGTCGCCCGAGGGAAAAGCTTACCCCTCCCGCCAGGGGAAGAAACGCGGGAAGCCGCCAGTAGGCGGGGAAGAAGACAGGCGCAGGAAACCGCCATTTTGAAAGTGGGCGGGGAAGAAGACAAGCGCGGGAAACCGCCATTTTTGGAAAAAAAACAGTAACGAACAAATTCGTTGTTGTTTCTCAGAAAGATAGTGAAGATGCCTAAGCATGGTAACATCAACGACTTCGATTCCGAGGTGGAAGATTGGGCCACGTATGTAGAATGCATCGAGATATATTGTGAGGCCAATAAAATAGCAGATGAGGATAAAGCTCTAACCTTACTAAACTCAATGGGGGCGAAGACATACGGGCTATTGAAGCATCTTCTATCACCAGCTAAACCGGCGGATCAGACTTTCGCTAATATTGTTGCTGTCCTGAAGGATCATTTGAACCCCACACCGCTGATGTTGGCGGAACGATTCAAATTTTATGTGAGAACGCAACGGAAAGAGGAAAGCAACGCGGAATACTTGGTTGAACTGCGTAGACTAGCGAAATACTGTCAGTTTGGGGAAAATCTGACAGAGGCATTGAGAGACAAGTTCGTGTGCGGGTTGTCGAAGGAAGGAACACAAAAGCGACTGCTCGAAGAGAACGATCTTACACTTGATAAGGCTGTCCTTATTGCAGCATCGCACGAAGCCGCAACGAGAGGCACTGCAGAAATGCAGCTGAAGGCAGCGGTACTCAGCGTGGATCAAATGACTTCAGGTACAATGAAATGTTATCGTTGTGGGAAGACAACACACGACCAGAACCAATGCTGGTTTAAAAACCAGGAATGTAGAAAATGTGGCAAGCTTGGTCACATAGCTAAAGTATGCCGGTCAGGAAAGAAGACCAGCAACAAAAAAAAGTCACCGCAGGAAAAGTACAACAAGGTACACAAGGTGGCTGAGAAGAGTTCGGATGAACAGAATTCGGATTCAGACCCAAACGGCCAGGAACTGGGTAGTCTGAGAATTCACAATGTGAGTAAGGAAGCTGACCTACAAACTATCTGGGTCATGCTAAAAATAGCCGGAGTCCAAGTGAAAATGGAATTGGACACAGGATCAGCCCTATCAGTCATAAATCGAAGGGATTACAACCGGCTATTCTCACATATACCCTTGAGAGATACCAAGATCGTATTGCAGACATACACGGGGCATAAAGTATACCCCATCGGAAAGATAAAAGTCAAGGTGAGAGACAAGGGCAAAGAACACCAAGGAATGGACTTATATGTACTACCTGAGGGAGGTCCACCACTTCTGGGACGGGAGTGGATCAGGGAAATAAACATGGAATGGCACTACCTAAAAGCAATAACGAGTGAGAACTCGGTGAAGACAATCAGCTCAGACTCTGAAACTGACGACGATAAGACCAGCCCAGGTGCGAAAGACAAGTCTAAAATGGACTTGCTGATTAAGGTTGGAAAAACAAAGGAGTGCATAAATGCTTATGCTTCAGAGGAGAACAAAGTTTCAGAACAGAATTCCACTGAACAACAACAACATAGTTTGACAGAGAATTCTGAGTCTGTCCAGTTTACAGACATACACAATTCTGAGGAACACCGGGCTCGAACTCATCTCCATTTCAAATTACAACAGCAATTAGAACAATTGAGTTGCCGTCTTGAGCAAGAGATGAAAGCAATGAAAAAGTTCTTTGACACAGAGTGGGAGAATCTGGAAAGACAACAGAAGCAGCTGATGGAGAAAAGGGAGCAGGAGCACACAAACCGTCTGCGCGAGGAGGCCAAACGAATCAAAGCTGATTCAGTTTCTGAAGGTGCGTGCTCTAATCTGGTGGAGCAAGATGTTCAGCAACTGAAGGCGCTTGTTAGCAGGTTGCAGGCAGAAAAGGCTGATTTGGTCGCCATGAATTCCGAGCTCCTACTGAAGTTGGGTGCAGCATCACCGGACGATTCATTTGTGGAAATTCGAATGGTGGAGGCTGCGGATGATGGCGAAGTAGAAACAGCAAAGGAGCCCCAGGGCAAGGTTATAAACATCCCTGCAGCTACTGGGAAACGGATGATGTCAGAAGAGTTAATGGTCAGCCAACTCCTTCATATGCTGAGGGACAAGACTCTGAAATGGGAACAATTTGAACATGAGCTTAAATCTTCAAAGGAGAGGGGTTTGGAGCTCTCAAAAGTTATTGAAATAGCTGAGGTTGCAACACAGACTGAGAAGATGGCAGCAGAGCAACCCTTGGATGCCAAAAGTACGCTGACTCATGTCAATGTTGAACAACAGAATGCTAAAACAGCTGCTCCAGTAGAGGGATTGAATAATACGATCAAGCAATCTCCGAATGAAGTTGAAGTATTGAAATCACGAATGAGGTCATTAATAAAAGACTTGCAGGAAGCCCAGAAAAAGCTGGAGGAAGCTGAACACATGAAGAAGTCTCTTCAGGAGAGATGTCTGGATTTGGAACAAAAGCTGACTAACGTCCAGCTGGGCATGGAGGAAATAAAAGACCCTCTCGCTGGCCTAGCTCAGGACGACACCGATTATTACCATGTCCTGTTGAACGACACCGAATATAACGATGACCTGTTCTGCCCAGCTTGTGGGGAAATCTTCCGAAGTGCAAAAACCCTGAAGAATCACAAAAAGTCTAAGAAACACCGGGAGATGGTGGCGCTGCTAAGGCAACAGGAGAAAGAGGAGGAGGAACTGTGCATGCAGCTGGCAGCGGAGCACAGAGAGTCTCCAAGAAGCAGGAAAGGAAAAGACGAAACAGAAGAAGATGACCCATCTGAACCATTATCACCCCTACCAGATCACGCACGTGGTCCCTCCGAACGGAGCCAAATCAGTTTGGAAGTAGAAAAACTTCCCAAGGTACTCAAGCTTTTAGAAGTCAGCAATGCTGGTTCAGAAGTGACGGAAGTTCAAGCTGTTAAGTCCAGTGAAGGACTATTGGATGAGTCACCCCAGCAACGTGAACCGACTACACCACAGGGAACTGCTACACCACCGAGGCGTTGTCCAGACCGAGTCAAGAAGCACAGGAGGCGCCTCCACAGAGACTGAATCTGTGAACTGTTTTCCGCAGAGACTGAATCTGTGAACTGTTTTCCGCAGAGACTGAATCTGTGAACTGTTTTCCGCAGAGACTACATCTGTGAACTGTTTTTACATGAAGTTGGATATATGTTATGATGTTATGTTTAATGGGGAATAAGTATGTTGTAAGCTAAAAAGGGAGGATTGTAGTGTATGTAACCATTCTACCTTTAAGAGAACTATTGTATGTAACCGTCCACCTTCAAGAGAACTATTTTAGGTGTTGCACTACTTTACCTTGGCTGCGGTATACTGTAATACCGGTGGTGACCACACCGGTATATAAGTGCTGTGTAATGAGTGATTGGGCAGATTCGCCCTGACCTTCGAATAGTAAAGTCCTGTTAAAGTTTACTCTTGTAGTTTGTGTAATAATTTGCAATATAACCCACAGACTTTACAACAGGCACCTCTCCCATCACCCTCCTCACCCACCACACACACACCCAGATGCTTCTGGATAAGAGGATCAAGGATGGAACAGTGAGCAGTGCCCACATTGCCCGCTGGACCCTGCTCCTCTCACAGATGGATCTTAAGGTGAAGGGTCTCTGCGAGCCAAAGCTCGCAGCCAACCTGGTATATCCTGGAACAGCCCACCAGTGCTCCATAGAAGGGGTTTGGGAAGTGAACATAGGTTTACGGGCCGGGATACATCCAACGGGCCGCGAGATCTATGTAGACGGTTCCAGCACGGTATCTGCTGGCGAGCGACTCACGGGGTGTGGAGTTTATGACCCAGCGGCAAACATTGCCCTGGCAATTAAGCTCCCCAGCGCCATGAGCGCCCAGCAGGCTGAACTGTCCGCGGTAGTGTACGTCGTTACACACCCCGAAATCTTCCCTACCCCATACACGATTTGCTCGGACAGCATGTTTACGTGCAATTCGTGTATGGAGTACCTGGCCATTTGGTCCCACCGCGGATACACCTCCGCCGACGGGAGACCCCTCACAGTAAAACCCCTGCTGGAGAAAATCCTGGCAGCAGTGGGGGAGGAAGGGGAGGTCTTCATTCACAAGGTGAAGGCCCATTCCTCCACAGAACCCCGCAGTCAAGACAAGCAGCAGGCTGACATGCTCGCCAAGGAGGGTGCCCGCGCAGGCACTTTCTGGGACACATATGGGTCCAGACCCATGGCACGAGTCAGAGGTAGGGACGGGACCCAAGGGGGTGTAGGGGTAGCTTTAGCCCCGGAACTTAAGACGGTCCAAGCCCAAGACCCCGTCCTCAAAGCAGTCCTCAGTGCAGTGACTGAGGGAAAAAGGGTAGAGGGCCCTTACGGCACAGCAACCCTCTCCGTCAAAGAGGGCATGCTGTTCCGGGGGGAGCAGTGGGTTGTGCCGCAGCAACACCAGAGGGAATTCCTTCAACTGGCCTGTGAGGGTCCAGGAGCGGGGCATCCCAGGCCTGAGACCACCTGGCAGCGGGTGGAACAGGTGGGATGGTGGCCGGGACTCAGAGAAGATGTCCGCGAGTTCTGCGCCGGCTGTCCTTTGTCCGTAAATGGGCCGAGGTCCTACCGTTGGTTCTGATGGGGATCCGGGCCAGCCAGTCAAAAAGCACGGGGTACTCCCCGTACGAGCTGATGACTGGCAGGGTTATGCGGACCCCCACCCATGTACTAGCCCCGGTGCTCACAGAAGGTCAGCTCAGAGAGGTAAACCAGGGCAGTTTCGCCCGAAACCTCTTCGAGCACCTTAAGCAGGTCCACGAGCAGACGGCTGGGAACATGGAAAAGCAGCATCGGAGCAAACGATTGCTGCTTGAACCCCGCAAACACCACGAGTGGGAGGTAGGAGATCAGGTCATGGTAAGGAACTATGCCCGAGTAGGGAGTCTGGAACCATTATACATGGGGCCCTACAGCATTGTAGACAAAGCCAGCCACATGGTATATGCCGTTAAGATGCTTCGGCATACCAAATGGTTTCACATTAACCAGTGTAAACTGTTTAGACCTGAAAAGAGAGAGCAGTCAGTTGGGGTAGGGTCTGAGGATAGAAATCCTCAGCCTGCAGCGGGAGCAAGTTCACAGGCTGCACAGGCAGGCGCTGTGGCTTGCTTAAGGGGAGGGGCCATCCCGCCCACGGATTGGGACACTCCCCCACTCTTCTGGGCTCCAGATGAGGAGGGACCCGAGGGCGAAGACCCCGCCCCGGATCCAGGTTTGGGACCTGGGGGCGGAGACTCTCAGCCTGCAGCAACAGGCTGCGAAGAGTTACCTGCCCCTAGCCCAGGTTCGGGAGAGGTAAAGCCCGAGGAAGAAGATCCCCGACCAGCATCAATTGTAAGCCCACAGACCACACCGGAGGGGACGACGGTTTGGGTTAAAGGCCCACCAGCGACGAAAGCCCCACCCATCAAAGTCCCTAGAAGGTCCCCACGGACGCCCCAGCCAAGGAAACCCTGGTCACTGGCTCCCCATTTTAAAGGGACAGCCTCCCGAGTCGGGGGGAATTCCAAAGACAGAGGTCCCCAGCCAGCAGCCGCAGGCTGCGAGGGACCGGAAGTGCAGGACAGTGCGGCCACACCGAAGGGAGTGGTGTGCCGCAGCCCTAACAGGGATTAGGCTGGCCGCCCGGAGACGAACGGCAGACGTATATAGTTTAGGTAATTTAAGCTTAGGTATTTTTAAGTTTGGGTGTTTAGCTTATGTTAAATAAGGTGATGGGTAGTTTTAATTAAGTTGTAATCTGCTAAGAGTGTGTGTATTTGAGTCAAGGTCGCGAGACCCGACTATGCCTCACCCAAGCCAGTGAATCTCCTCGGGACCTGGCTGTATGTTTTTGTATCTTTTGCAGAAGGACTTTCAGGATGAAGGGGGGGCATGATCCTACTCGCCCTGATAGGACTGAGCATTGGAAAGAGAGGTGATGTGGAGGAATCCCACATCTATGGGTGCTCAGGAGAGAGAGCACCTATAGTGACCGACGGAAGCGGCGAACGGGACGTGGAGGAGATCGCCATCAATGTCCACGAGGGAAGGTGGCCAGGGTGGCTGGGGTCCAATTTGTCTCAGTACTCCAGCCAGACCGGGTTCACGTACGGGGAGGCTTCCCTCCTGTACCCCAGGGTACAGGTCGTTACCACAAGGGTTAGCGTCACCGTAGGGAAATGTGTATGTTTAACGTGCAAGGGACACATTCCTTTGGATAGGTGGTGGTGGCTCAGAAAGCTGAGCAAAGATATGAGAGACCTCGCAGTCAAGTGGGAACGGTTGGGGAACAATACCCACCGGACGATTACAGGGACTCACGGGGGATTAAGTGTGTGTTGGGACAAGTAACGGGAACCGGATCAAGGGATTTATATCTGTATGTGGGGGTCAGAGAGGGTCTGCCCCGCAGGCATATCCATCATTTTCCACCGGCAGTGGTGAGATGCCGGGAAGGGGATGAAGTGGGATACCAGCCGGAAGGTGTATGTGGTCCCATACTCCCCGATCCTAGTCAATGCCACTGAGCTTGTGACCCGCCCCCGTAAGCCCCTGCCCACGACCCAGGCAGCGAGGACACACAGGGAAGGGTGCCCCGCCACCACCAAGGGACCAGAGAATGGGCTGGTACTGGTGCCTACGGATCAGGTACTCTCCCAGGGGGTACACTACACGGTAGCCTCCGTGATTTTAAATCTCACGAGGTGCATTTACCGGAGTGGTGCCCCAAAGTAACAGAGCAGCTATACCAGGCCCTATTAAAGGAGATGTTCAGGAAATTTTATGAGTTCAATTTCACCAATGTCGACAAAACCGAACTGTACACCACACCCCATGAGTTTTTGGGTAATGCAGGGAGACAAAGAAGGGGAGTGTGGAATTATGTTTTTACTGCGTTTAACACTGGGTCCTCTGTCATCAACAGTTTGGATGACATAGAATTACAGATCCAGATAAATGGTTTAAAAACACAGTTAAAGAAAATCCTAATGGATGAGAACAAAGTAGTGGGCTTGGAGTTACATGAGGACCAGGCCATGACGGTCCATTTAAAGGAGATCATAGCGGAGTTGGAGAAGCACGCAAAGACTGTAAATGCCCTCATAAGGGATTACAGAAATGCTTCTGACCAGGCTGCGCAGAACGAGGTGTGCGTGCTGTACGGGGTGTGGTTGCTGGGTGAGGGCCGCAGTAACCTGGAGGATTTAAAACAGGGTTTAGTCCCCTCCTGGATCAGCAACAAGCACCTCACAGCCCTCCACCCATTTGAGAATACATTAAGCCCATGCCAACTCCGGCTAGCTTCGGAAGCCTACCCAGTTCCAGTGGATTGTGGACAGTCCAACCACACCATTATGGGTATAGTAGTTAGGATGCCGGTCAAGGGTAGGACAGCCCGACCCGCGCCGGTGTACAGGGTTGAGAACATTGGAGTCATTCAGTGGGGCGCGTACATTCGTTTCACAGCAGTCCCACCTTACGTCATAAAGTGGGAGCACGCTATGACAGGTACTGACCTCTCGGGGTGCCGGAGCTGGGGAGCACACATAATCCTGTGTCCCCAGCACTTGAATGCCTATTCAAAACCGTAGTGTGGGTTCAGAGCTTCTGGCGTAAAACCTATAAATTGTACCATGGAGGCAATGGCACAAGGCCATGTTCCCCCGCAGGTAGCATATATAGGAAGTGGGACATATTGTGTCACCACAGGAGTGCCCCACTACCAGCACGGACAGCATAGCTGGTGTCTGGTAAGTGACAGCAGTTTCTGCTTTAAACCCGAGGCAGAAGTTCAAGTGGCCCAGGAATGAATTGTCCCCATTCCTGAACCCTCCACTGTTCACCTCACTGTAAAAGAGAATTTTACCAACCTGCAGAAGTATGTAGCGCATTTCGGCTATGAAATTCACCCTCTCCCAGAGCACCTTACCAAAATACTCATTGCACTTATAGTTTCACAGAAACATTTTTACACTCTGGAGCAGAAAACAGTAGAGATAGGGGCTAAGATATTGGACATTGTGATTCCACCCTGGTGGGACATTTTCAATAATATAGAGATCCCTTTGTGGATCAGACTGGCTTCCCACATTCTCGTGGTTTGCCAGTTGGGGATAGTATTGTACCTAGTATGCACGCAGTGCAAGGGCAAGGGTCAGATACTAGAATTCTGAAACCAAATGGCCTGGAAGGAACATTATGTTAAGGTGGAGGGAGATACACCTGTTTGAATTTGCTGTTTGTATTGTTGATTAAAGATTGTGGTTTTTTTTTATGTTCTTTTATTGTTTTTAATAAAGATTCTCAAATGTGTTATTAATAAGGATGATGTGTACCAAGTGGTGCAGGGGTGTCGGACCCCCTCTGTGATTGGATGTGTGTAAACGACTGCAATATTATTCTATATATGCTTATGTACACTACATTTTTACAGAATGGGAAATGCATATGCCATGGGTATATTAGATAGGTAATTACAGAGGAAGGTTGACTATGGAGGGTCGGAAATTTTACTCACCTCATCAGGACGATACTGAAAGCAAGTTTATTATCAACAGGGGGGAATGTAAGTGCAGGGTTCTCAAAATTCCCGCATTCCCCAAACTATGGATCAAGGGGCCCTGTTTGGACAAGTTATTAAAACCAGGGTACCCAAAATGGCTTCTGCAGCCTTGTGACCAAACCGACAGGATTTTTAAAGCAAGGTTCTGCAGGCAAACAGGCCCGGAGACGAAACTTAAAATGCAGGAATCTGTGAAAAAAAAAGGACTCTCTGGAGCCAGCCAGACAAAGTAAACACAGAATACGCATTCATTCGACTTGAAATAAATCAAGCTAGAATGGGCCTAGAATTGAGGCCATTAGGTTTCTGCATATTTAATCGGTAACAGCTCACAGTAGCCATCAAGCCAGGATGGGGACAATTAAGTCTTATCCATGGCAAACAACCAGGAAATCGGGGCCATTAGACCCGGAGACAACCACTCCAAAAGTCGTTAAAGTAAATGGTTGTAATCATTTAAACAAGCCCGCCAAAAGTAAGGCAATGGACTGACCTGATTTAGCGCGCAGATAAGGAGTTAAAGAACGGGTATAATTGTAGGCCCATCAGTGGTAATCGTGGCTTCGCTTAGCTCTCTGATCGCTTGCTTGTGGCCTCGGCCTGCTGCCGCTGGCCTCGTGGCGAGCTCTCTTCTCGCTCCCCGCGCCGCTCAACAACCAAGGACGCCCATTACACCAAACGCGGGAGGAGAACGAGACCCGAGTTCAAAACCACACAGGACACATAGGCCACAAACGGGCAGACGAGACGAGACGAGACGAAGAAGAAGGTAAACCGATAAAAGCAGAGAAGGGCAGCGAAAGACGCATTGGGAAAAACCAAACGCCTAGTTATAAGCTGGCGTTTGGTGAATAAGTTGGCGTTGCATGCATGAACAGTGCGAATAAGCAGGCGTTCGAAGCATGGGTGGCAGCGCCCGTGACGAATAAACTAGCGTTCGAAGATTGGGTATTAAAATCTTTTAGATGATAAAGACCGCCAATCGACCCCGACCATAACATTACCGCCGACGACCGCCCGAGGGAGAAGGAGGAGAAGACCCATCGTGACGAGACGACGATGGTAGCTGAGGAAAAGGGAGGGTGCTTCGCATCAACAACTTCAGCACCGCGCCCTGAGACCACGTGGCGATGGGGTACCCCAAAGGACAGTGGGAGTGGACCTCAAAACTCATAACCGTTTAAGCAACAGGTTTTGGATCGGTGAGCATGAATTCCTGGCCCCTCATAGCTTAATCTAGTAAGGTATAGGGGGTGGGATAAGGATAAGGGGATTGTTTAATGTAGTTGTTTTTTCCCTTGATGTGCCATGTGTTCCCCATTCCCGTATAAGTGTCATTGTTTATGCTTGCAATTTTCATACCAGTAATTTTCATAAGATTGTTTTATTCTGCTTTTAATAAAATTTTGGTTTTCTTGCACCAAACCACTTGTCAACTCGATTTTATGTATCGCCGCCTGTACCTAAGTCCGGTGTCTAGAAGCCAGGGGTGTGGGAGCGATTCGAACCACTCAAAGGGGACAGTCAGAGGCGAAGCTGGCTGGGCATGACACACCACCCCCTACAGTTGCTGTTCTGCAGGGGAAGGCTTCTAACCATTTGATGAACACATCCACCAGGACTAGGCAGTACTTATAGCCTCCCTGGACGGTGGGTAGGGGCCCGATGTAGTCGACCAGTATCAACTACCATGGTCCCTCTACCCTCCTGATGTGTCCCATAGGTACCTCCGTTTTATGGGGGTCAGGGTTATTGGCAGCGCACACCAGACAGCCGGAGCAGAACTCGCGGACATCTTCCCTGAGTCCTGGCCACCATCCCGCCTGTTCCACCCGCTGCCAGGTGGTCTCAGGCCCGGGATGCCCCGCTCCTGGACCTTCATGGGCCAGTTGAAGGAATTCCCTCCGGTGCTGTTGCGGCACAACCCACTGTTCCCCCCCTGAACAGCATGCCTTCTTTTACAGAGAGGGCTGCTGTGCCGTAAGGGCCCTCTACCCTTTTTCCCTCAGTCACTGCGCTGAGGACGGCCTTGAGGACGGGGTCTTGGGTTTGGACCGTCTTGAGGTCCGGGGCTAAAGCTACCCCTGCACTCCCTTGTGTCCCATCCCTACCCCTGACTGCTGCTATGGGTCTGGATCCATATGGGTCCCAGAAAGCGCCTGTGCGGGTACCCTCCTTAGCCAGCATGTCAGCCTGCTGGTTACCCTGACTACGGGGTTCTGTGGAGGAATGAGCCTTCTCCTTGTGAATGAAAACCTCCCCTTCCTCCCCCACTGCCGCTAGGATTTTCTCCAGCAGGGGTTTTACTGTGAGGGGTCTCCCATCAGCGGAGGTGTATCCGCGGCGGGACCAGATGGCCAGGTACTCCGTACACGAATTACACATAAACATACTGTCCAAGCAAATCGTGTATGGGGTGGGGAAGATTTCGGGGTGTGTAACGACGTACACTACCACGGACAGTTCAGCCTGCTGGGCGATCATGGTGCTGGGGAGCTTAATTGCCTGGGCAGTGTTTGCCGCTGGGTCATAAACTCCACACCCCGTGAGTCACTCTCCAACAGATACTGTGCTGGAGCTGTCTACATAGATCTCGCGGCCCGTGGGATGTATCCCGGCCCGTAAATCTATGTTAAATTCCCAAACCCCTTCTATGGAACACCGGTGGGCTGTTCCAGGATATACTAGGTTGGCTGCGAGCTTTGGTTCGCAGAGACCCTTCACCTTAAGGTCCTTCTGTGAGAGGAGCAGGGTCCAGCGAGCAATGCGGGCACTGCTCACCGTTCCATCCTTGATCCTCCCATCCAGGAGCATCTGGGTGGGTGTGTGATGGGTGAGGAGGGTGATGGGAGAGGTGCCTGTGAAGATCAGCGATCTTTTCACAGCCTAATGTGTGGCCAAGTGGTGCCGCTCACAGTTGGAGAAGCGCCTCTCCACATCCGTGAGTATCTTGGAGGAGTAGACCACCGGCCCTAGCCTGCCGTGCCGCTCTTGGAGCAGCACAGCACTCAGGCTATCCCCGCTGGCTGCTACCTCCAAGAAGAACTCTTTCCGCCCATCTATGGCCCCTAGAGCTAGTGCAGTCTGCAGATCCTCCTTGAGCTTGACAAATGCTGCTTGGCAACCCTCATCCCAAGCCCACTCCACTCCCTTGTGTAGGAGTCAGAGCAGAGGGGCTGCTGTGGCTGCATAGTCTTCAATGAAGTCTCTGCAGTACCCGGTTAGCCCTAAAAATGACCTCACACCCGTAACTCTGTTGTGGAAGCCCTGAGGCAAACAGTTCCACGTGTACTGTTGCCCTTTAAACGTAAAGGCAAACTTGCACTGATCCTCCCTCCTTAAAGGGATGGACCAAAACCCGTTGGAAATATCCAGCACCGTGAACGTGGTCGCAGATGCTGGGATACTTCCTATCAGGTCGGCAACTGCTGCTACCGTGGGTGCACAGGCTGGGATGTTACTGTTGAGCAACCGATAGTCCACCGTGGCCCTCCAGGAATTGTCCGGCTTTCTAACCGGCCACAGTGGAGAGTTTACGTGGGTGGCTATCAGTCTCAGGACTCCCTGCTGTACTAAGGAGGACATGGCTGCTTCCATGTCTGGCTCCGCTTCCCTGGGGAAGTTATACTGTTTCTGTGGTCGGGCCATGGGGTCCCCATCTACGCTGACCTCAAACCCGTGGACCCTCCCGCAGTCGTGTTTCTGCATGGCAAATGTGGCTAGGTGGGGTATTGCTGACCATAAGCTCGAGGTTATAACCCTCTTTGGGCTTCATGGTGCACAGGGTCCCCTTCCCTTCTTTCCCTGGGATGACTACTACCTCGCCATTCTTCCCTGTACTTGCCCCCCAGATGCAATGATTTCTTAAATCCACCAGGATCCTGTGGCCTACAATAAAGGCAGCTCCCAGGATCCCCTTTCCACCCTCCTGTTCCCACTTCATTAGGATACAGGTCCACTTAGAGCGGAGTGTACCCAAACGAATGGAGAGCAGGATGGAAAACGAGCCGGCCTCTTCTCTGCCTGTGAATCCCGACAGGCTGTATGGGACCCCGCTAGAGAGAGGCGAGGTGATGTTGTTAGCTGAATGGACCATGGTGTATGATGCCCCCGTATCCAACAGATAGGTCCCCTTCACCTTTTCTACCTCCATCTCCACGAGGGGTCTTTTCCTTACATCGTACCACAGGGAACACAGGTAAACAGGCTGCGCTGGCTCTAGTCAGGGCTGTGGGTTGGATGGGGCTGACGGGGTCAGAGCACCGATAGCGGCAGCTACTCTCCCCTGGCCAGTCAAGAAGGACCTCATGGTGTCCAAAAATGACTCGACCACGGCGGGAGGGATCCCTGCCTCTACCTTTTGGGCTGGGGCTGCGGAGTTCTTTCCCTTGCTGTCTTTCCAAGGATTTTTACACTCCTTCCTCCAATGGGCATCCTTCCCGCACCCGTAACAATTGAGCTTTGTGTTGGGGGGGATATTTCCTTCCTGATGCCACTCCTTCCTACCCTGTCCGGGTTTTACCTCATGCACCTTCCCCTTAGGTGGGTGTGCATTGGATCCCCTACCGTTCTTATAGGCAAGGGTCAACTGTCTGATCACCGTAAGTTCGGTGGTCTGGGGATTCTTGGGGTCGAACCAGGCTTCCGCCTTGGCCCGGACCTGTGGCAAGCTGTTTGCCACCAGGCAACGGAGCCAGTGGGCCAGTGGATCCCCGTTCAGGAACGCCCGGTTAGGTGTCCCCAGACAGGCACTCCGGTACACCGGCCATAACCTGTCCGCGAAAGCTTGCGGGGTTTCCCCTGCGAGCTGCACCGTCTTCTCCACGTGGAAGAAAGGCCTTCCCTCATTCATCCCCATGGCCTCCAGAACATCATCCTTGAGCACCTCATACCTGCCATGCCCCCTCTTACACTCATCAGAGAGGGATTGGAGGAGCTTACTCTCCAACAGCAGCATTTTTGCCCGCTCAGCATCATCGCAATCGTTGATGCTGGCTGCCTGTTCCACTTCCCTGAAGTGGACCGAGGGGTCTCCTTTCTCGGTGAGCCTTGAGATGTGGCTCACCATAGCCCTAAGTTGTTGGGTGCTATAGGGTAATACGAACTGGTTTTGGAGGTGTCCCTCTTCCTCATCATTAGCGGGTGGGCCGAACGTCCGATGTCGGGCTGGGCACATCGGTCCTGGTTCTAGCCTCTCCCACGGGGGTTGTTCCACCTCCGCTTCGACCCCTGACTGTGCCCCCCCTTGCTGCCAGACCTCGCTAAAACCTGGCACTATGGGTGGTGGTCGCAGGACCTCCTGTTCCTCAAACGGGTCGCCCCTTTGCACTACCTGTGGTGTTTGAACCGTTCTCCCCTCGTTCCCTGTGAAATCCACCTGGCCTGCCTTCGGGGTTATGAGGCACATCATGCCCTTTGCCTTCCTTAGGGCCAGGCTCAGACTTTCTATCTGTTCCTTGCAGGGGCCATGATCTGCGTCTTCAAACCCCTGTTCGCTCGCTAACTTAGAAGCTGCTTTTACTTCCTTTACTTTCTCCTCCTGCTCTCTTACTTGTCTTGCTAGGAGGACGTTCTTTTCCCGTAACCTCAACTCGTTACCCTTGGCTTCGGTGACTTGGCACTGTAGGTATTCCAACCTGGCCTTATGTTCTCCCATTAACTGAACCCTTTCCTGATGCAGGGCCTGCAATGCTACCAGTAACTTCTCCCCTGCTAGAGCCTTGTCCTGAATTTCCAGGGCTGACTCCTTTATCTCGGCTGCCTGTGCTGTAACGAGCCTGTCCAAAAGCTGGACCTGATTCTTGAAGCACATCAGCCAGACTGCCTTCTCTAGGGATTTCTTGTGCTCCTTCCCTTCTGTCCACTTGCTGTGGCATCTACCGGATGCCCAGCATTTAACAGAGTGGTGATCCACTTCTTTGTGATATTTACCTTACTAAACACATAATCAGAAATCCTTTCCTCCATCATGGTTTGCTCCTCCGTACCATTGTCTACTGTATCGCAATCCTGTTGCCAGAGTCCTGCCGCGGTCACCATTTCGGTAGGGGGTTTTGTGTGGCATGTGCCCAGTCAGCTCTGCCCCTGACTGTCTCTGAGCAGTTCGAATCGCTCCACACCCCCTGGGTTCTAGACACCGGACTTAGGTATAGGCGGCGATACAGAAAAATTAGTAGACAAGTGGTTTGGTGCAAGAAAACCGTAATTTTTATTAAAGATAGAAAAAAACACAATACTGAGAATTACCAAGATAATTACAGGCATATAAAAATAATACACTTATATGGGAATGGGGAACACATGGCACATCAAGGGAAACAAACACATTAAAAATCCCCTTATCCTTATCCCACCCCCTATACCTAATTAGATTAAGCTATGAGTGGCCAGGGATTTATGCTCACCAATTCGAAACCTGTTGACTTTTAACAGTTGTGAGTTTTGGGGTCCGTTCTTGCTGTCCTTTGGGGTATCTCGTCACCACGTGGTCACAGGGCGCGACGGTGGAGTTGTTTATGCGAATCACCCTCCTTTTCCTCAGCTAATGTTATCGTCGAATCACGTCTTTGTCTTCTTCTTCTTCCCCGGGCGGTTTTAGTCGCTGACGAGTTTTTTAAAACAGTTGGGGCTCAGTTGGCGGTTTATATTGTTAAACTGATTTTACTACCCATGCTTCGAACACCAGTTTATTCAACAAATGCCAGCTTATAACTAGGCCGTTTGTCTTGATTTCACTGTCCATGCATCAAACGCCAGCTTATAACTAGGCGTTTGGCCCCCAACGCGTCTTTCCACTGCCCTTCTCTGCCTTTATCGGTTTACCGTATTCTTCATCTCATCTCGTCTCGTCTGCCCGTTTGTGGCCTGTGTGTCCTGTGTGTTTTCAAAATCGGGTCTTGTTCTCTTCCCGTGTTCAGCCCTCAGTGTAGTAATGGGCGTCCTTGGTGTTGAGCGGCGCGGGGAGCGAGAAGAGAGCCCGCCACGAGGCCAGGGCATGAGAACGAGAGGCAGGAGGCCAAAAGCCAAGCGATAAGAGGCAAGAGCAAGAGAGAGATCACTACCGATGGGCTTACAATTATACCCGGTTCTTCATTCCTTTTCTGCACGCCAAATCAGGTCAGTCATTTGTCTAACTTTCGGCAGGCTCGTTTAAAATGGTTACAGCCATTTACTTTAATGACTTCTGGAGTGGTTGTCTCCGTGCTTAATGGCTTCGATGTCGTGGCTGTTTGTCATTTATGAAACTTAATTGTCCTCATCCTGGCTTGATGGCTACTGTGAGCTGTTACCAATTAAATATGCAGAAACCTAATGGCCTCGATTTAGGCCCATTCTAACCTGATCTGTTCCAAGGTGAATGAATGCATATTCTGTGTTTGCTTAGCTGTCTGGCTCCACAAAGTCTCTTCACAGATTCATGCATTTTAGGTTTCGTTTCAGGTTTTGAAAAGTGCCTGCCTTTTCTGCAGGGCCTTGCTTTTAAAATCCTGTACTTTTGGTCACGAGGTTGCAAAAGCCATTTTGGGTACCCTTTTTAACAACTTGTCCATACCGGGTCCCTTTATCCATCTTTTGGGGAATGTGGGAATTTTGAGAACCCTACACCTATTAATGTGAGCAAGTGGTGTGAGCAGGAGCCTTTAACTGAGAGTGGAGGCCTTCTCCACTTGCACCAACACGCCCTGTTACCTCAGGAACTTCAAATAAATTTAGAAAGCTGCAAGAGTTGTTGACAGTTACACAGAGCCAGTCAAACTGAGAAACCATGTCAGCTGCGAGTTGTTGCTGATGATTCCTTTAAATATCGCTTCTGGAGGCTCCTTCCTTCTGCTGAACGCCTGGTCAGCTGGTCGTGATTAAGAGAAGGCGGTAAGTGGAGCGGCAATGGCAAAAATGGGAGATTGTGCATCAAGTGAGTATTGCACACTCATTGACGTCACGATCTGCCTCATTTCCATTTCAGCAGCAAGCGCAGGAAATGGCAGCGTTGCTGAACTGCCCAAAATGGTGGCCACCGCGGGACTTGCTGGAAGTAGACAGAAACAAGGTGGCTGCCATTTTTTCTTCAAAATGGGCCTTAAAGGCCAGTGCTAAACCCTTGAATTTCTAGGCCCTAATTTCCAATTCATAACAATTGGCTCATTATTACCGCAAACCGCGATGGGATGCATCCTAGGACGTTGAGGGAAGTGAAGGAAGAAATTGCGGAGGTACTGGTCAGAACCTTCCAACCTCCTTAGAAACGGGGGTGGTGCCAGAGGACTGGAGAATTGCAAATATGACACCCTTGTTCAAAAAAAGGAGTAAAGTTAAACCCAGCAACAACAGGCCAGTCAGTTTAACCGCGGTAGTGGGGAAGCTTTTAGAAACAATAATCAGGACAAAATTAACAGCCACTTGGACAAGTGTGGATTAATTAAGGAAAGCCAGCACAGATTTGTTAAAGGCAAATCGTGCTTAACCAACTTGATCGAGTTTTTTGATGAGGTAACAGAAAGGGTTGATCAGGGCAATGCGGTTGACGTAATGTACATGGATTTCCAAAAGGCATTCAACAATGTCACCTGGTGGACTACTGATGTATATAATAATATATCCATGTGGAGTAAAGTTCTTACCGGAAGCCATGTTGTGCTGTTGTATATATATGCTGCGTCTCAAGATATTTCAGAATGGGCGATGAGGATGCAATTGCGGATTCCCTAGCTGAAATTTTTGTTGGAGGATAATCCTGCCAACTGACGGAAGGGCTGTTACATGCTCTTCATTTTGGAGAAAAACATAAAAATCCGAGATAAATTTATGCACACGTGGCTGAAGTGTCGACCTTGCCAGAGTCCAGATGGCTGCGCCTATGGGAATAATAGGCCGCTTGGTTGAGTTCCATCGTGACCAAGAGACTTTCGGAGTGTATGTGGAGTGGCTAGAAATGTTTTTCAGCACAAATAATACTGTCGATGTCCCTGATGATGTAAACTGTAAGCGGGCGGTATTAGAAATGAAACAGGCTTTTATTTTTACTGAAGCAGGCCCCGAGGTGTATGAAACCCTGAAAAATGTGCTTGTTCCCGCAAAGCCGAAAGGCACGCCACTGAAGGAGATCCTAACCAACTTAGAACAGCATTACAGTCCTGAGCCCCTGGAAATTGCTGAAAGTTATCATTTTGGAAAACATGATCAATGAGTTGACGAGGGTCTCAATTAGTACATTGCAGCTTTAAAAAAGCTATCCAGTCACTGTCATTTTGGAAAATTTCAGGACAGAGCTTTGCGGGACCGCTTTGTTTGTGGGATGAAAAATGAACATATCAGAAGTAAACTGTTGACAACCCCTAACTTGACTTTTGACTTAGCTTGTCAGACAGCTATGTCGATGGATATGGCCGACCGATACTCCCGAGAGATCCACCCCATTTCCAGTCGTCAGACAAATGAGGTGAATCGGCTGCAGATTAAAAGTAAAAGGCAGTTGGGCCCCAAGACCTCAGCAACTGGCCAAGGTAACAGTGCATTGAAGTCATGTTATCGGTGCCTGGGACAAAACATCGCTCAAAGTTGTCCATATGTGAAGGCAGAGTGTTTCTACTGTAAGAAAACTAGGCACCTTGCGAAGGCATGCCGACAGAAGAGTAAACCGACTGGCAATGCTAGAAGTAGAAATCGGCAGGCACTACATACCATTGAAGAGAAGCAGCAGGATGAGGAGTTTCTGGAGATTCACATCATCAGGAGCACAAAGATATCTAACAGCGATTCACAAGGTATCGTTATCCAAGTAGATGTTGCAGGAACCAGGATACCCATGGAAATCGACACTGGTGAGCGCTCATCCGTGAGCGTAATACCGGAATCACCATATCACGACAAGTTGCATGATTATCGACTAGAGAAATCAAAGGTAGAGCTGCAAGGCTACTCAGGAGAGCAAATCCCTGTAGTAAGAAGTGTCACCATACAAGTGAAATTCCAGGATCAGTGTCAGAGCTTGCCTCTCATAGTAGTGGCAGGAGACAAGCCTGCCTTGATAGGTAGAAATTGGTTGGGATCACTGAAGCTGGATTGGAATGAGATTTTTCATGTGGAAGCGAAATTTACATTGAAAGAACATAAGAACATAAGAAATAGGAGCAGGAGTAGGCCATTTGGCCCCTCAAGTCTGCTCCGCCATTCAATAAGATCATGGCTGATCTGGTCTTGGCCTCAACTCCACTTTCCTGCCCGCTCCCCATAACCCTTGACTCCCTTAATGTTCAAAAATCTGTCTATCTCCACCTTTAAATATATTCAATGACCCAGCCTTCACAGCTCGCTGGGGTAGAGAATTCCAAAGATTTATGACCCTCTGAGAGAAGAAATTCCTCCTCATCTCCGTTTGAAATGGGCGACCCCTTATTCTGAAACTATGCCCCCTAGTTCTAGGTTCCCCCACGAGGGGAAACATCCTCTCTGCATCTACCCTGTCAAGCCCCTCAGAATCTTAAACATTTCAATTTGATCACCTCTCACCCGTGAGCATAGTACATGAATCAACATATCGCGACAATTTGCGTTATTATCGACGAGAGAAATCAAAGGTAGAGCTGTGAGGCTACTCAGGAGAGCAAATCGCTGTGGTAGGAAGTGCCACCATCCCAGTGAAATACAAGGATCAGTGTCAGAGCCATAGTAGTGGCAGGATACAAGTCTGCCTTGATAGATAGAAATTGGTTGGGATCACTGAAGCTGGATTGGAATGAGATTTTTCATGTGGAAGCGAAATTTGCATCGAAAGATGATGTCATCAAGCAAAATCCGAAGGTGTTCAGCAAAACGGGCAGTCTGATCCAAGGCTTCGAGGCGAGTGTTAGAGTGCAGAAGGATGCAAGACCAGTTTACTGCAAGGCACGTCCTGTACCATACGCACTCAAGGAGAAAGTTGAGCAAGAACTCAAAAAACTAGAAACTGAGAACATTAGGGGAAAAATTGGGTCACGCCAAGGACATAGTGTCTGGCGGTAGGTCAGGGTATGCGAGTGAAGTTTGCAGCCGGGGTGCAAGCGGGACGCTGCACACGGCAATGACATCATCACTGGAGACGCAGCACCGCGGGGCTCTACCAGCTACCGTCGCTGCTGAATTTCGCGGGAGGTGTTAGTGGTGCTGAGCCCGGGTGCTAGGAGTCGCGACGCAACCCAATTTTTCCCCTATTATCTCTAAGGTAGATCTGAGTAATTGGGCTACACCCATTGTTGTTGTACCTAAGTCAGATGGTAAGGTAAGGTTGTGTGGTGATTATAAGGTAACCGTAAACCAGCTTCTAGAGTGTAATCTACCCAATACATTGCCAAAAGGTTTGTTCACAAGGCTGACAGGTGGCCAGGTCTTTTTGAAGTTAGATCTAAAAAACGCCTACCTACAACCTGAGTTAGATGAAGAGTCCAAGTCATGCTTGACTATAAATACTCACCAAGGCCTATATCAGTTCAATAGGCTACCAGTTGTCTTCTGCCCCCGACATATTCCAGGGGATGATGAACCAAATTTTGCAAGGGATTGAAGGGGTAGTGTGTTATTTGGATGACATACTCATTTCAGCAACAAAAAGGCAAATCCATGATGAGGTGTTGAATGAAGCGTTCAAACGACTAGAGAAACACAGAGTATGAGTGAGAGCTCATAAGTGTGAGTTGTTTCAAAATTCAGTGGAGTACTTAGGGCACAGAATAGACAAAGATGGTTTACATCCAACCTGCATGGAAGTTGGATGCAATCAGAAATGCACCCACTCCCAAGAATGTCTCTGAACTTCGATCATTTTTGGGTCTTTTGAATTACTACGGAATGTTCCTCCCAAACTTGGCTACATTGTTACATCCACTGAATGAGCTGTTGAGAAAACAGGTCCCTTGGAAGTGGTCAAAAGAATGCGACGCAGCAATCAAATAAAAGCCAGTTAGTATACAGTACCATGTTAGTTCACTATGATGTATCTAAGGAGATCAAGTTAGCTTGTGACGCCTCTCCGTACAGAATTGGGGCAGTGATCTCTCATGTACTAGATAGTGGGGAGGAGAGACCAATTGCTTTTGCTTCACGCACTCTCAGCACCAGTGAGCGGAATTATGCGCAGATCGAAAGGAAAGCTTTGTCATTGATTTTTGGGGTCAAGAAGTTTCACAAATACTTGTTTGGTCGTAAGTTTACCATAGTTAATGACCATAAGCCCGTGACAACAATCCTCCATCCAAAGTCCAACCTTAGCTGCAGCCCGAATGCAGAGATGGGCTTTAATTTTGTCAGCGTATACGTATGACATTGAGTATAGACGATCAGTTGATCACAGTAATGCTGATGCTATGTCCAGGTTGCTATTCCCATCACAAGTTACATCCAATAGGGAAGAAATGTTCTATTTCTCATACATTGATGAGCTGCCAGTCACAGCTGAAGAGATTGAAGGGCAACCAAACGTGACCCAATTATGTCAAAGGTGTATGATTACATAGCAAATGGATGGCCAAACCAGGTATCAGAGGAAGATATCCATCCATACTTCATTCGTAGGAATGAATTATCAGTGGATAAAGATTGTATCATGTGGGGAGCAAGAGTGGTTATCCCAAATAGGTTCAGGTCTAAATTGTTAGGAGATCTTCATGACCAGCAGCTGGGAATGTGCTTGACCAAGAGCTTTGCACGCAGTTACTTATGGTGGCCAGGTTTAGATAGTCAGTCAGTGTGCAACATGTCAAGTGGTGAGCAAGAAACCACCATCAGTACCATTACAGCCATGGAAATGGCCTCCCAGAGTGTGGCAAAGGTTAAATTTAGATTTTGCTGAGGTAGAAAGACAGCAATTGTTCATAGTGATAGATAGTCACTCAAAGTGGGTAGAGGTGTTTCCGATGCGGATAATAACAACAAGCAAAACACTAGACAATTTGCGAAGATTGTTTTCTTCATACGGCCTCTCAGAAGAAATTGTGGCCTAGAAATTGAGTTTGCCTCCGCCAGGGCTGTAGCGCCCGAAATTTAGCGCCAGCGTTAATTGCCGCTGCGCCCGCCAAAAATTCAGCTGCGCCGCGCCCAGACGGCTGCGGGTGCTAATGGAGGGTGTCAGCGCCTCGCAATGGGCGCTGAATGCAGGATTGCGGCGCTAATCCCCTGCTGCGGCACCCGATGCGGTGCGGCAGGCTGGGGTACTGCAGGCCTCCTCCTTCTGTTAAGGAGGAGCTGCCTGCAGCCGACCGCTGGCCGGTGGAATCGCACGAAAAATGAGCCCGGCACCTCGGAGAAGTGCCGGGCTCGAGGCCCACACACATCTGTGCCGCGGGGGGGTGGTGGAGGAGTCCGGGGAGGGAGGTGCGGGCAGGCGGCCGCCGGGAAAGCGGCCGGCCGCCGCGACACCTTAATGCGCTGGCGCTAAGTCCAGCAAGGAACTTTTGAAAAATCGTTGGTTGCGGCTGCCACGGGCGAGGCAGCCGCAACTGAATTTCGGCGTCCGGCTGCGTTACCACGGCAACCGGGACGCTGCGCACACTGATAACGTCATCGGTGCCGGCGCAGCGCTACCGGCTAACGCCGATGGTAGGGCCCAAATCAATTTCCGAAGCGGCTATAATTCCGGCGCAAGGCCCTCTAGCGCCTCTAATTGGGCGCTAACCCCACTCAATTTCTAGGCCTGTGTCTGATAATGGGCCACAATTTTGTTCAAAAGAGTTCACACAGTTCATGAGCAGAAACGGTGTGAAACATACCAAAGTTCCACCGTACCACCCTGCTTCAAATGGTGCATGTAATGTATGTACCTTTAAGGGGGGAACTACTTTCTACAGCTCATGTATACTGTAGTACCGGCAGTGACCACACCTGTATATAACGTTGAGTAGTAATCTGTTGTTTCAGTTGCAGTTTGAACCACGTTGAGTAAACACCTGTTGTACCGTTCTCTGCAGTCCTTTTCTTATTATTACACGGACGTAACAGTGGCGACGAGCAAGTTCGAACCTACCTGCAACTCTGCATCACCTCCCAGGGATTCGCTCCTGGAGAACAGTGGAAGGAGGTCGAGTCCAGAAGCACGGGCGTCGACCACGGGCAACCGCCCAGTCATCCGTCGGAGATTTGAGCATCGCAGGGAAGGCTGTCGAGAGCCAGGCTTGGCTTTCCAGTCACGGTGGTCCAGCGAAACGGGCTGGCAGCAGATACTGCGCAGACCCTTCCCGGACAGCGACGGGCTAGAGCCCGACCGAGCGGCACAGAAAAAGGCCGAGCAGCGTCGACGGGGGAGAGAGAGAGGGCAGACCGCACAGGGCGCAGCCGGTGTTCAGGACCCAGCGGCGTCAACGGGGGAGAGAGACGAGAGCAGAGCGCAGCCAGTGTTCAAGGGCCGAGCAGCATCAACGGGGGAGAGAGGCACGCAGGAAAACGCAAGGTGCTGCCATTGCCACGAGGACCGCAGAGAGCGGCATTGGCAGCAGTGCAGGAGCAGCGCATGAAACCCACAGGGCGTCGCCATTTGCCACGAGGACCGCAGAGAGCGGCGTTGGCAGCAGTGCGGGAGACGCCATTTCAAGCCGCAGCAGGGAAGAAAGGAAAGCGCGGGAGACGCCATTTTAAGCTGCAGCGGGGAAGAAAGGAAAGCGCGGGAGACGCCATTTTAAGCCAGTCTAACCACACCCAAAAATGCCGAAGAGTGGCAGTATCACAGCGTTCGACAATGAAGTCGAAGATTGGACGACATATGTCGAACGCATACAAGTATACTGCAAGGCGAATGAAGTGCCAGATGACAAGAAAGCGCTGGTATTGTTGAATTCAATGGGTGCAAAAATGTATGGCTTACTACGAAACCTAGTAACCCCAGAGAAGCCAGTAGAAAAGGATTTTGAAAACATAGTGTCAATCCTACAGGACAACTTAAACCCCACGCCGCTGCTGATAGCAGAAAGATTTAAGTTTCACAAAAGGAACCAGCATAAAGATGAAAGTAATGCTGAGTATTTAACGCAACTGCGCAAGCTATCGAAACACTGCCAGTTTGGAACGGGACTAGCAGATACCTTAAGGGACAAGTTTGTGTGTGGGCTTCAAAGAGAAGGAACACAGAAACGGCTTTTATCTGAAAAGGACCTTACGCTGGAAAAGGCTTTCAGCATTGCGGTATCATATGAAGCAGCAGCACGGGGCGCTGCAGAGATACAACAGAGACCGCAAGAATATGGCACAAACGAAACGTCATAAGGAACAGAGAAGTGCTATCGCTGCGGCAGAACAACACACGACCAGAATGATTGCTGGTTCAAAGACAAAGTGTGCAGACAGTGTGGAAAAGTAGGACACATAGCAAAGAAAACCAGCAATAAGAAACCGACCAAAGGGAAGTACAAGAAGGTACATAAGGTAACGGGGAATAGTTCAGACGAACAAAAGAGTGATAACGACTCCGAAAGCAGGGAACTGAGTTGTCTGAAACTACATAATGTGATCACAACGGAGGATCACCGAACCATTTGGGTCACTCTCAAGATAGCAGGAGTCCAGGTAAAGATGGAATTGGGTACAGGATCAGCTCTAACAGTCATAAACTGACGGGACTACGAGCGGCTATTCTCACACATACACTTGAGAGACACAAAAATTATTTTGAAGACGTACACAGGGCAAAAAGTCTACCCCAAAGGAAAAATAAGGGTGACCGTTATATATAACAGTAAGGAAACACCAAAACTAGACCTGTATGTAATGCAAGATGGAGGACCACCATTACTGGGACGTGAATGGATCCGGAAAATACAACTGGATTGGCATTCCATACAGGCACTGACTGTGGCTGACAAAAAGGATGACGACGTCACACCTGGGCGACTGTCAAAGATCCTAACTGAAGCGAAAGTAGTGTTACAGCAAGGACTCGGAACACTAAAAGGCATGACAACGACGATTAAAATTGAAGAAAACGCAAGCCCAAAATTTTTAAGGCCTCACCGGTACCTTATGCGATCCGCCCAGCCGTCGAAGCAAGGTAGACTGGAGCGAGTGGGCTACACCCATCATCCCTGTGATGAAAAAGTCGTTGAGCAGCACGCCTGGGGAACCAAGGAAGGTTCGCATCTGTGGGGACTTTAAGGTAACAGTGAACCCGCTCCTTCACACCGTATAATATCCACTTCCGCGGATTGAAGATATTTTCGCCTCGCTATCTGGAGGGAAACGCTTCACTAAGATTGATCTGGCCCAGGCATATCTGCAAATGCAGGTAGAAGAAGCATCAAAAAAATACCTCACAATCAACACCCATAAAGGTCTCTACCAATACAACCGGCTGGTTTCCGGGGTAGCATCCGCTCCGGCTATTTGGCAGAGGGCAATGGAACAAGTCCTGCAAGGGATCCCAGGGACCCAGTGTTATTTGGATGACATCCTGGTCACGGGCGAAAATGATAGTGATCACCTTGCCAACCTGGAGCAGGTGCTCACTAGATTGCAAGAATATGGGCTCCGAGCTAACCGCCCAAAATGCGAGTTTTTTAGAAAACAGATCTCGTATTGTGGCCACGTTATTGATAAAGAGGGGTTACATAAGTCCCCAGAGAAGATTGAGGCAGTAGTCAAGGCTCCAGCACCGGAAAATGTGTCACAACTGAGGTCGTTCCTCGGGCTGGTAAACTACTACCATAAGATCTTGCCAAATTTGTCTGCTATACTGCACCCACTGAACACCCTACTGCAAACTGGGGTGCCATGGAAGTGGAATGACGAATGTAGATGAGCTTTCCAGAAGAGCAAAACACTAATCACATCGAAAGAGGTATTGGCCCATTACAACCCAGCGTTACCAATTCGGTTGGCTTGTGATGCGTCACCCTACGGCATTGGAGCGGTGCTGTCGCACAAATTCTCGGACGGCTCAGAGAGGCCAATAGCCTTTGTGTCACGATCACTAACCTCAGCCGAGCGTAACTATGCCCAGATTGACAGGGAGGCACTCAGCCTAGTGTGGGGAGTGAAAAAGTTCAATCACCATCTGTACGGGCAGAAATTCACCTTGCTGACTGATCACCAGCCTCTTGTCTCCATTTTTAATCCGAAGAAGGGCGTTCCGGTGATGACTGCGCAACGACTACAAAGATGGTCACTTTTGCTAGGGGCGCACCACTATGAGATTGAATATAAGGGCACGAAACAGCATGGAAATGCTGATGGGCTATCACGCCTGCCACTGCCTGCTGCGGAGGAAGCACCAGCAGTGGATCTTGTCAAAATATTCCATTCGACTATAGTTGAATACCTACTGGTAACTAACGCTTGTATCGAAAAGGAAACCCGAAATGACCCAACACTGTCTCGGGTATATGATTTGACGGTGAAGGGATGGCCAGCATATGGCGACTCACTGTTGCCAGCATTCTCGACAAGGAGAGAACAGCTGTCAGTGTGCTGGGGGACCTTGATGTGTGGATCCCGAGTGGTAATTCCACCCAAGTTAAGGGAGAGAGTGCTCAATGAGTTTCATGAGGGTCATCTGGGAGGGGTAAAAATGAAAAGCCTAGCCAGGGCTTATGTGTGGTGGCCGGGAATCGATAAACACATCAAGGACCTGACCAAGAGCTGCTCAGAATGCCAGAAAGTCCAAAATGCACCACCACAGGCCCCTCTACACCCATGGGAGTGGCCCTCATCTCCATGGCAACGGGTGCATATTGATTTTGCTGGTCCATTCATGGACTCAATGTTTTTAATAGCCGTGGATGCGCACTCGAAATGGCCTGAGGTCATCAAAATGTCCTCCACCACCATGGAGAAAACTATTGCAGTCCTACGGACCATTTTTGCCAGGAATGGCTTGCCAGAACAGATTTGCTCCAACAACGGACCACAGTTTGTGTCCGAAGAGTTCCGGAGGTTCTTGAAAAAGAATGGGGTAAGGTAATACACATCCGCCCCGTATCATCCAGCCACAAATGCATTGGCTGAGAGGTTCGTACAAACCTTTAAGAAGGCAATAAAGGCTATGTACAATGACAACATTCCGCTGCAGCACAAGGTGGACAATTTCCTGTTCGCCTACCGGAATGCGACACATGCAGTCACCAACCAGGCCCCAGCCATGATGTTCTTTAACCGAAGGTTAAGATCTCGCCTGGATTTGTTCAGGCCAAACGTACGAAGAGATGTTGAGAGTAAGCAATTCCAGCACATCCATGAGAAGCCAACAAGGAGCTTCAATGTAGGGCAACCAGTCTTGGCCCGCGACTACCGAACAGAAAAATGGCAGCCAGGAACGATATGCACACGGCAGGGCCCACTAATGTACACAGTGGACATTGGGGAGAGCATCGTGAGACGCCATGCTGACCAGATCCTAGAGTCACAGGAACAAGTCAACCCCATGCCTCGCCCATACGTACCTGGTGATGAACCCGATGTACAGGTAGCATCTACCCCAGAAACAGTAGCATCGGAAGCTGATGAACCAACCGACGACAGGGGGCCAGAATCGCCTCCGCACCAAGAGGAAGACACTCGGGAAAGGCACTATCCAGAAAGGATCAGGAAGCCTCCCCAAAGACTGAATTTATAAATAGACTATTTTCAGCTAATGTTGCATGTTAAAAGTGTTAATTGTAATTAGTTTGATATTTAATTGTTAAATGAGTGTTATGGTACTGTTAATCTGAAAGGGGAGGAATTGTAATGTATGTACCTTTAAGGGGGGAACTACTTTCTACAGCTCATGTATACTGTAGTACCGGCAGTGACCACACCTGTATATAACGCTGAGTAGTAATCTGTTGTTTCAGTTGCAGTTTGAACCACATTGAGTAAACACCTGTTGTACCGTTCTCTGCAGTCCTTTTCTTATTATTACACGGACGTAACAGTGCAGCAGAGTGCAAAGTACAAATTGTCAAACGTGCCCTCATCAAGCAAATGATGGATCCATCAACAACGACAACTTGTATTTGTATAGCACCTTTAATGTAGTAAAACATCCCAAGGCGCTTCACAGGACTGTTATCGGACAAAAAAATTGACACCAAACCACATAAGGAGAAATTAGGGCAGAGGCCAAAGTGGTAGTTCTTAAGGAGCATCTTAAAGGAGGAAAGAGAGGTGGAGCGGTTTAGGCAGGGAATTCCAGAGCTTAGGGCCTAGGCAGCTGAAGGCACAGCCACCAATGGTTGAGCAATTAAAATCAGGGATGTTCAAGATGGCAGAATTAGAGGAGCGCAGATATCTCGGGGTTTTGGGTGGGTCTGAAGGAGATTACAGAGATAGGGAGGGGCGAGACCATGGAGGGATTTGAAAACAAGGATGAGCCTTTTAAAATCGAGGCGTTGCTTAACCGGGAGCCAATGTAGGTCAGCAAGCACAGGGGTGATGGGTGAATGGGACTTGGTGTGAGGTCGGACACAGGCAGCCGAGTTTTGGATCACCTCAAGTTTACATAGGATAGAATGGGGGAGGCCAGCCAGGAGTGTGTTGGAATAGTCAAGTCTAGAGGTAACAAGAGCATGGATGAGGGTTTCAGCAGCAGATGAACAGAGGCAGGGGCGGAGAGGGGCGACGTTATGGAGGTGGAAATAGGCGGTCTTAGTTATGGCATGGATATGTGGTCAGAAGCTCATTTCAAGGTCAAATATGACACCAAGGTTGCGAAAAGTCTACTTTAGCCTTAGACAGATGCCAGGGAGATGAATGGAATCAGTGGCTAGGGAACAAAGTTTGTGACAGGGACCAAAAACAATGGCTTCGGTTTTCCCAATGTTTAGTTGGAGGAAATTTCTGCTCATCCAGTGCTGGATGTCGGACAAGCAGTCTGACAATTTAGAAACAGTGGAGGGGTCGAAGGAAGTGGTGGGGCAGTAGAGGTGGGTGTTGTCAGTATATATGTGGAAAATACGGCTGTGTTTTCGAATGATGTTGCCAAGGGGCATAGAAACATAGAAACATAGAAGATAGGAGCAGGAGTAGGCCATTCAGCCCCTCGAGCCTGCTCCGCCATTCAATGAGATCATGGCTGATCATCCAAATTCAGTACCCCGTTCCTGCCTTCTCTCCATATCCCTTGATCCCTTTAGCTTTAAGAAATATATCCAACTCATTCTTGAATATATTTAATGAATTGGCCTCTACTGCCTTCTGTGGTAGAGAATTCCACAGGTTCACCACTCTCTGGGTGAAGAAATTACTCCTCATCTCTGTCTAAAATGGCTTACCCCTTATCCTTAGACTGTGACCCCTGGTTCTGGACTCCCCGACCATCGGGAACATCCTTCCTACATCTAGTCTGTCTAGTCCTGTTAGAATTTCATAAGTTTCAATGAGACCCCCTCTCATTCTTCTAAACTCCAGCGAGTATAAGCCCAATCGACCCAATCTCTCCTCATACATTCCTACCATCCCAGGTATCAGCCTGGTGAATCTTTGCTGCACTCCCTCCATGGCAAGAACATCCTTCCTCAGATAAGGCGACCAAAACTGCACACAATACTCCAGATGTGGTCTCACCAAGGCCCTGTGCAACTGCAGCAAGACATCCTTGTTCCTGTACTCGAACCCTCTCGCTACGAAGGCCAACATACCATTTGCCTTCTTAACCGTCTGCTGCACCTGCATGCTTACCTTCAGCGACTGGTGCACAAGGACACCCAGGTGTCGTTGCACTTCCCCTTCTCCCAATCTATTGCCATTCAGATAATAATCTGCCTTCCTGTTTTTGCCACCAAAGTGGATAACCTCGCATGTATCCACATTATATTGCATCTGCCGTGCTTCTGCCCAATCACCCAACCTGTCCAAATCATACTGGAGTTTCTCGGCATCCTCCTCACAGCACACACGCCCACCCAGCTTTGTGTCATCTGCAAACTTGGAGATATTACATCTAGTTCCCTCGTCTAGATCATTAATATATATTGTGAATAGCTGGGGTCCAAGGACCGATCCCTGCGGCACCCCACTAGTCACTGCCTGCCACTCGGAAAAAGACCCGTTTCTTACAACTCTTTGCTTTCTGTCTGCCAACCAGTTCTCTATCCAAGTCAATACCTTGCCCCCAATCCCATGTGCCTTAACTTTACACGCTGATCTCTTATGCGGGACATTATCGAAAGCCTTCTGAAAGTCCAAATACACCACATCCACCGGTTCTCCCTTATCTATTTTACCAGTTACATCCTCAAAAAGTTCCAGTAGATTAGTCAAGCACGATTTACCTTTTCTAAATCCATGTTGACTTTGTCCGATCCTGTCACTGTTTTCCAAGTGCTCTGCCATTACATCTTTTATAATGGACTCTAGCATTTTCCCACTACCGATGTCAGGCTTACCGGTCTGTAATTCCCCGTTTTCTCTCTACCACCTTTTTTGAATAGTGGGGTAACATTACCTACCCTCCAATCCATGGGAACTGTTCCACAGTCTATAGAATTTTGGAGGATGACCAGCAATGCATCTACTATTTCTAAGGCCACTTCCTTAAGCACCCTAGGATGTAGATTATCAGGCCCTGGGGATTTATCAGCCTTCAATCCCACCAATTTCCCTAACACCATTTCCCTACAAATACTGATTTCTTTCAGTTCCTCCCTTTCATCAGACCCTATGTTCCCCGACATCTCTGGGAAGTTATTTGTGTCCTCCTTTGTGAAGACAGAACCAAAATATGTATTTAATTGGTCTGCCATTTTTTGTGCCCCATTATAAATTCCCCTGATTCTGACTGCAAGGGACCTATGCTTGACTTCATCAATCTTTTTCTCTTCACATATCTATAAAAGCTTTTACAGTCAGTTTTTATGTTCCCTGAAAGCTTACTCTCATACTCTATTTTCCCCCTCTTAATTAATCCCTTTGTCCTCCTTTGTTGCATCCTAAACTGCTCCCAATCCTCAGGTTTACTGCTTTTTCTGGCCAATTTATATGTCCTCTCCTTGGATCTTATGCTATCCCTAATTTCCCTTGTTAGCCACGGTTGAGGCACCTTTTTTGTTTTATTTTTATGCCAAACTGGGATGAAAAAATTCTGTAGTTCATCCATGCAGTCTTTGAATGTTTGCCATTGCCTATCCACTGTCAACCCTTTGAGTGACATTCCCCAATCAATCCTACCCAACTCGCACCTCATACCATCGTAGTTTCCTTTATTTAAATCAGGACCCTAGTCCCTGAGTCAACTACTTCACTCTCCATTTTAATGAAGAATTCTATCATATTATGATCACTCCGACCCAAGGGGCCTCGTACAACAAGATTGCTAATTAATCCTTTCTCATTACATAATACCCAGTCTAAGATGGCCTGATCTCTAGTTGGTTCCTGGACATATTGGTTCAGGAAACCATCTCGTATACACTCCAGGAATTCCTCCTCCACACAATTGTTACTAATTTGGTTAGCCCAGTCTATATGTAGATTAAAGTCACCCATGATAACTGCTGTGCCCTTATTGCACACTTCTCTAATTTCTCTTTTAATGCCATCCCCAACCTCCGCATTACTGTTTGGAGGTCTATATACCACTCCCACTAACGTTTTCTGCCCCTTGGTATTTCTCAGTTCTACCCATACAGATTCCACATCATCAGAGCTAATATCGTTCCTTACAATTGTGTTAATCCCCTCTCTAACCAACAATGCTACCCCACCTCCTTTTCCTTTTTGCCTATCTTTCCTGAATATTGAATACCCCTGGATGTTGAGTTCCCAGCCTTGGCCACCCTGGAGCCATGTTTCCGTAATCCCAATCATATCATATTCGTTTACCTCTATTTGCGCAGCTAATTCATCCACCTTATTACGAATGCTCCTCGCATTAAGACACAAAGCCTTCAGGCTTGTTTTTTTAACGCTCTTAGACCTTTTAGAATTATTATTTACTGTGGCCATGTTTGATTTAAACTGTTGATTTCTCTGACTGCCACTTTTGTTTTTCTCCTTCCTGTCTTTTGCTTTTATCCTTGTTTCCCTTTCCTCTGTCTCCAAGCTCAGGCTCCCAACCCCCTGCCATTTTAGCTTAAACCCTCCCCCAGAGCACTAGCAAACACTTCCCCTAGGGCATTGGTCCTGGCCCTGCTCAGGTGCAAACCGTCCGGTTTGTACTGGTCCCACCTCCCCCAGAACCGGTTCCATTGTCTCAGGAATTTGAATCCCTCCCCCTTGCACCACTCCTCTAGCCACGTATTCATCTGAAATATCCTTCTATTTCTACTCTGATGAGCATGTGGCACTGGTAGCAATCCTGAGATTACTACCTTTGAGGTCTTATTTTTTAATTTACCTCCTAACTCCCTATATTCAGCTTTTAGGACCTCGTCCCATTTTTTACCTATATCGTTGGTACCTATATGCACCACGACAACTGGCTGTTCACCCTCCCCTTCCAAAATGTTCTGCAGCCGCTCTGAGACATCCTTGACCCTTGCACCAGAGAGGCAACACACCATCCTGGAGTCTCATTTGCGGCTGCAGAAATGCCTATCTATTCCCCTTACAATAGAATCCCTTATTACTATAGCTCTACCTCTCTTTTTCCTCCCGTCCTGTGCAGCAGAACCACACCTGGTGCCAGGAAGTTGGCTGCTGCTGCTTTCCCCTGATAAGCCATCCCCCTCAACAGTATTCAAAGTGATATATATGCTTGAGAGGGGGATGACCACAGCGGACTCCTGCACTACCTGCCTGTGCCTACTACTCTGCCTGGTGGTCACCCATTCCCTTTCTGCCTGTACAACCTTTTCCTGCGGTGTGACCAACTGATTAAACGTGATATCCACGACATCCTCAGCATCGCGAATGGTCCAGTATGTATCCAATCGCAGCTCCAGCGCCGCAATGCAGTCTGCCAGTAGCTGCAGCTGGATACACTTCCTGCACACATGGTCGTCAGGGACACAGGAAGTGTCCCTGAGTTCCCACATAGCGCAGGAGGAGCATACCATGGGGCCGAGCTCTCCTGCCATGACTTACCCTTTAATTAATTCAAATTAAATTAAATCAAATCAATCCCACCAATTACATTACAGTTAAATGATATACTTAAGGGCCCTGGTTTACCAACAGTCCCCGCTACACCACAGAGAGCTTAGAAACTTTAAACCACAGAGTTTAAGATTGGAAAAAGAGAGAAATACTCACCAACCAACCACTTACCTGCTTTCTGGTGACGTTACACTTCGATTACTTTTTACTTCTCTCTCTCCCTCCCTCTGAGCTTGGAGATTGGTAAGCCTCTCGAGCCTTGCTGCCTCGCTCCAGTCAGGTCCGCCGCCGCCGCCGCCGCCGCTGTGGGGCCTCTCGAGCCTCTCCCGCTCTTTAAACTCACCACCGCTGCCTCACTCCAGTCAGGTCCACCGCTGCTGCCGCTGTGTAGATCAGAAATAGAAGGGGGCCAAGAATAGATCCTGGGGGTACACCAGAGGTACCGATGCGGGAGCAGGAAGAGAAGCCACTACAGGTGATTCTCTGGCTACGATTAGATAGATAAGAATGGAACCAGGTGAGTGCAGTCCCACCCAGCTGGACAACGGTGGAGAGGCGTTGGAGGAGGATGGAGTGGTCAACTGTGTCAAAGGCTGCAGACAGATCGAGAAGGATGAGGAGGGATAGTTTGCCTTTGTTACAGTCACATAGGATGTCATTTGTGACTTTGATGAGAGCTGTTTCAATACTGTGGCAGGGTTGGAAACCTGATTGGAGAGATTCAAACATGGAGTTCCGGGAAAGATGGCCACAGATTTGGGAGGCGACAACATGCTCAAGGACTTTGGAGAGGAAAGAGAGGTTGGAGATGGGGCAGTAGCGTGCAAGGATGGAGGGGTCAAAGGTTGTTTTTTTGAGGACAGGGGTGATGGCAGCAGAGTTGAAGGAGAGGGGAACAGTACCTGAGGAAAGAGAACCATTCACAGTGTCAGCTAACATGGGACCGTAAGTGGGCCTCGAACTTCCGGTCGCCTGTCATTTTAATTCTTCGCTCCACTTCCACTCAGACCTTACCGTCCTCGGCCTCTTGCATTGTTCCACTGAAGCTCAACGTAAGCTCGAGGAACAGCACCTCATCTTTCGATTAGGCACTTTACAGCCTTCTGGACTCAACATAGAGTTCAACAATTTCAGATCATAACCTCGGCCCCTATCCTATATATATTTTTTATCCACATCTTTTGCTTGTGTCTTTTCTTCTCTCCCACATGGCAGCTGTCTTTCATTCTGCCAGCGCAATTCACACTTCATCTAGAGCCATCCTTTGTTTCTTAACCTGTCCCATTACCGTCTCCTTTTGCCTTGAATATCTCTTAATGTCTCTTAACCTCTCCTGCCTTCCATCCTATCATAGACCTTCCCCTTTGTTCTTTCATCCACTCCCCCCTTTCCCTGCCCCTACACTTGCTTAAAAATCTGTTCCATCTCCTGCTTTTTTCCAGTTCTGACGAAAGGTCATCGACCTGAAACGTTGGCCTAGAAATTGGGTTTTGGCGCAGCGACGGCTTTAGCGCCGGAAGTTAGTGCCGGAGCTAAGTCACACTGGGCGGGCCAAAAATTCACTAGTTCTGCGCCCAAATGGCTGCCGGCGCTGCTGAAAGCTGTTTGCGCCTGAAAACTGGCGCTACGCGCTGAATTGCGGCGCTATTCCGGCGCTGCGGCGCCCGCTGCGGTGCGGCAGGTTCGGGAAGTGCAGGCCTCCTCCTTCCCTTAAGGAGGAGCTGCCTGCACCCGGCCGCGGCCCGCGAAAATCATTGTAAAAATGAGCCCGGCACCTCGGACAAGTGCCGGGCTTGCATCTGTCCCGGGGGGGGGGGGGGAGAAGTCCGGGGAGGGAGCTGCAACCAGGCGGCCGGCGGGAAAGCGGCCGGCCGCCGCGGGGCCTTTAATGCGCCGGCGCAAAGTCCAGTAAGGCACCTCTGCCAGAACGTTGCTTGCGGCTGCCACGGGCGAGGCGGCCGCAAGTCAATTTCGGAGTTCGGGCGGGTTACCATGGCAACCGGGACGCTGCGCACACCGATGACGTCATCGGTGCCGGCGCAGCGCTAACGGCCTAACGCCGATTTAGGGACCCACTCAATTTCCAAACTGGCCATAACTCCGGCGCTAGGCCCTCTAGCGCCTCAAAAGCGGCGCTAAGCCTACCGAATTTCTAGGCCGTTAACTCTGTTTCTCTCTTCACAGATGCTGCCTGACCTGCTGAGTATCTCCAGCATTTTCTGTTTTTATTTCAGATTTCCAGCATCTGCAGTATTTTCTTTTTATTGTAGCCAGAAAAGGAAGTTGGGTGGTCAGCAATTTGGTGGGAATAGGGTCGAGGGAGCAGGAAGTGGGTCTCATGGACAAGATGAGCGTGGAGAGGTCATGAGGGGAGATCGGAGAGAAACTGGACAAAGATGTGAGTTCAGGGCCAGGGCAAAGGGAAGCTTCGAGGAAGTTTGGCCCAGTGGGCTAAGGGAAGGAAGGGAAGTGGCAGAGGCAACTGATCGGATGGTCTCAATCTTAGAGTCCAAGAAGTCCATGAGCTCCTCGCACTTGTGGTTGGAGGTGACTGCGGAGGAGACAGGGGAGAGGGGATTAAAAAGATGGTTTGCAGTCGAGAATATAAGCCAGGGGTTATCTTTGCATTCCAGAATGATGCTGGTATGGTGAGCAGCTTTGGCAGACGAGAGCAGGACCTGATAATGCTTTATGTGCTCTAGTCAGATCTGGTGGTAAATGGCCAGACCAGTTGTCCGTCATATTCTTTCAAGTCTGCGTCTCTTGGACTTAAGTGAGTGAAGATGAGTCGTACCAGGGGGAATGGCCAGAGTGAGAGAGAGAATTGGTTTTAATAAGGACTAGGGTATCAAAGGTGGTGGTGAGGGTATGGTTGAGCAGATCGGTAGCTGCCGAAATGTCGCAGTGACTGGAGGGCCAAAGGCTGGACAGTTGGGATTTTGTAAGGGCAGTTGTAAGAGAGATGGGAGAGTTTTTTCCGGGGCAGACACAGAAGGAAGCCGGGTTTGGGGGTGGGGGGGGTGGCGGGTGGTGAAGGGGTGATGTGGGTGCAAAGCTATACAAGGGGCGCAAAATTCGGTTACGCTCCATTTGGGGATGGTGACCAAGTTAAGGCCAGACATTTAGTGCCTGGCGCGGGAGTACAGCCCCAGCCGCTAAATTCGGCTTGCCACCCCACACAGGAAGTGGATTGCAATCTCGGGAACTCCACTTCCCTGTGGGGCGGTAACCAAAGCGATGTCAGGGCGCAATCGGCAGCATTCTGCGGCGGCTCTGCGGGGTGCTTGCGTGTTTCAATGCCTCTCCCCTTCAGTTAAAGGAGAAGGCCGCTGCGCACTCTGCAGGGCCTCTGATGACCCACACTAGGCCACCAGGGCAGCATGGTGCCATGGCAGCAGCCTGCCGCCGAGAAGCTGTGCCGGGCTGCGTGATGGCGGCCAGGAACACGCCACGGCACACCACGGAGGACCAACCTGGAGGTCGTCCAAAGAAAGAAAATGGTGGCGCGGGTCACGGCCACACCTCCCCTTTAAATACTGCCCCGTGAGTAGAGGTCAGCCAGTTTCGTGACCCGCGAGGCTGACAATAACACTGTCCGCCGCAGCCTCGCGGGGCGCTGCCAAATTTCTGCCGCAGGGCGGTAAGGGGCCACGGCGAGGTGATGATGTCATCGCCGGCAGTGCAGTGGCCTGGGGCGACACCGGCGGGGCCATGGTGCTTTTGCGTAGCGCCTCAGCACCGCCCCACCAAATTTCTCAGGAGGCACTTTTTCCACCCCCGGGTGATAAGCACTTTGCGCCCTGTTAGCGCCCCCTGGAGGCGCTAATGGCAGATACAAAAGGGCTGAATTTCTAACCCACAATGTGGTCAGAGATGGCCTTATCTGCAATTGACACGATGGGAGGAGTGACGGTACAGCCATTAAAATCATCCAGATCTCATATTTCCACGGGTAGGTTGGAAATGAACACATCAGCGCAGTTTTCCACCGCAAAATGTTGGCTATGATGTCTGCTTCAATCACTAACCCTGGTAATGCATTTCACAGCCTCACAATCCTCTGTGTAAAAATGTTTCTCATGCTCTCCATCCTAAATCTCTTACATTTAATCTTATATCTATGTCTCCTCATTCTTAACCACTCAAGCAATGGAAACAGTCTGTTTCTATCTACTCTGTTCCATTCCTTCCTAACTTTAAAAAAACCGCTATCAAATCACCCACAATCTCCTCTGTTCTAATGACAACAGCCCCAATTTTTCAAGTGTTTCTTCATATTTGTGTTTCCTAATACCAGGCTGAATCCTAGCAGTTCTCCGTTGTGCACTATCTATTGTCTCTTCCAATAGTATGGAGCCCAAACTGTACGGAGTACTCCAACTGTGGTCTTACTAAGGTTTTAGATAGATTCACCATTACATCGCAACTTATATATTCTATACTTTTTGTATTAAAACCTAATATTCCATTAGTTTTTTCTAAGGCTTTATACACTTGAGATGCTGCTTTTAATGTCTTGTGAACCTAAACCCCCAAATCCCTCTGCCCTTCCACATCACCCCATTCAAGGTGTAATTATTTATTTTTTTTAGCAATAGGTACCATCTCACACTTACTGACAGTGAATTTCATCTGCCACTTTTTTGGCCCATTCCACCATTTTATCAATATTCCCGTGCAGCTTCCTCAGAATTATTTACTATGTCTCCTATTTTAGTATCACCTGCAAATTTGGACACCACTCCCTCTAGCCATATATTCAAATCAATGATGTACACAGTGAACAAAGGCAGTTCCAGAACAGAACCCTGTGGGAAACCGTTACCAAATTTCAACCACTCTGAGAAATAGTTTCCTCCCTTCTACCTAGTTTTTAATCTAATTTGCTACCTTCCCCCAATACTCTTTAGTAATCTCCCATATGGTACCTTATCAAAGGCTTCCTGAAAGTCGATACACACCACATCCATTGCATTTCCCACATCCGCCATATTTGTTGCCACTTCAAAGAACTCTATCAGGTTTATCATGCATGATCTTCCGCTGTTCTTATGCAATTACAAGGAGGAAGATGAAGACATGGAAGAGGCTATACAGGAAGCTCACAGAAGCCTGCATGCACATAACCACTCACCAGGGTCTTACTTAGACTCTTTGGCCTAGAAATTCAGTTGTTTGCGCCAGCCGCTAGCGCCTTAGGAGGAGGAGATGTTGGGCGCTAGGCGGCTAGCGGCCGGGCGCAGCGCGATCTGCGCCTCTCCCCAACTTCACTAAAGATTTAGCGGTGGCGCAAAGCCGTTGCGCGCACTCAGCTGCGCGCACAGATCCTGACGTCATTTCATCGTGCAACGCCCTTTGCTCACCCCAAACCGGAAATTCAGTGGCGCCGCCCTATTGTGCACCTGGCGCCCCTAGCGACTGGTAGAGGGGAACGGTTCTCAGTCGATGCGGGGCGCGGGGGGTGCAAATTAAAGGGCACTCCTCCTGCAGTAGAAAAGGCAGCCATTTTGCAGCACTCCTTCTTTTTGAGAGACGGATCTTTGGAGAGAGACAAAGGTAGAGAGCTTTCTGCTTTGGCTCAACACTCGCACAGGTACCTGTGGCTTCAGGCCACAGCTTTCCACTTGTCTTTACCTTCAGTGTCATATCATTGATTGCAAACATATAATGGGGGCTGCAATGGGTGCAAACGTTGGCCTTCTCCATTGCATTCAAAGGGCTCACAGACGCCGTGAGAGAGTGGCAGACATGGCCAGACGGAGAGGGGGCAACAGGCGTCGGCAAAGGAGGCCTTACCCACCCAGGGTATACCGCCAGCAGTTCTCCTATCTGAACATGTCTGGCGAGCAGTGTGTTCGGAGGCTGCGATTCCGAAGGGCGGTGGTCACTGAGATCTGCCACCTGCTTGGCGGTGATCTGCAGCCACATCTGAGGAGCAGGACGTCTCTTTTGGTGACAGTGAAGGTGACGGTGGCTCTCAACTTCTATGCCACCGGCTCCTTCCAATCTGCTACTGGGGACATTTCCAACATCTCCCAGTTCGCCGTGCATTGCTGCATCCGCCAGGTGACCAATGCCCTTTTCAGAAGGAGATGTCAGTTCATCTCCTTCTCCATGGCCCTTGTCAGGCAGCAACAGCGTGCAATGGGCTTTGCAGCATTAGCGGGCTTCCCCATGGTGCAGGGCGCCATTGACTGCACGCATGTGGCTTTGCGGGCACCTCTGGAGAATGCCGAGGATTACCTCAACCGGAAGGGCTACCATTCGCTCAACGTTCAGCTGGTGTGTGACCACAGGCAGCTCATCCTAGCTGTCAATGCCCGCTTTCCAGGCAGCAGCCACGATGCCTTTATCCTGCACCAGACTTCTGTGGCAGACATGTTCCAGGCCCAGCCTCACCCACGAGGATGGCTTCTCGGGGACAAAGGCTATCCTTTGTGCACCTGGCTGATGACCCCGCTCCGTGCGCCCAGCACCCCTGCTGAAAAGGGATACAATGACAGCCATCAAGCAACCAGAAACATCATTGAGCAAACAATCGGCGTCCTGAAGCAACGGTTCCGCTATCTGGATCGTTCCGGAGGAGCCCTACAATATTCGCCGGAGCGAGTCTCCCATTTCGTGGTCGTGTGCTGCATGCTGCACAACCTGGCTATCCGCAGGACTCAGCCACTGCCACCAGAGATTGGAGGACCACCTGAGGAGGAGGAGGAGGAGGAGCAGGAGGAGGACCAGCACAGGAGGGAGGCAGAAAGTGCAAGGGCCGCCCGTCGGCGGCTTATTGAACGTCGGTTCTAGGCCCCCTCTCAGGGAATGGCTTGTGCCAATGTCACCAGATGAATGTAGCCGCTCCACAAGCCCTCAGCCGAGCAGGGCAACCAGGACTTGCAAAATAAAGCATGGGCAATGCGATTTAAGAACATTTATTACTTGGAAACCTCTGCCCTTCCCACATTACAAACTAATGGAGAGAAGCCCCCTCCAAAAACACAAAACGAACAGTCTCGGCCTTTCAAAAAAAAGAAATACACCAGCCCCCTTTAAGAGCTCACCGGCGCCAGAGTGTCTGCCGTCAATCAGCAACTCGCCGCACCTGCGCTGCGCCCGCCCTCGGGGGTATCGCCCCGGACCGCCGGCTTAGCGCCTAATGATAGTCGTGCATCGCCTGTTTTAGCGCAGCAGCAACCTCTTGGGGCGATGCCACTGAATATCGGCGAAGGTGGCGCGAACTTGCGCCGGGCGCAAACTTTAGCGGCCGCCCGACTGTAGCGCCCCGAACGTGGCTATACTGAATTTCTAGGCCTTTGACTGTAATACCTCTGAAGGCTGTGCTTTCCTCCTGTCGCCTTGCACCACCCCCCGCCCCCCACCCGCCCTGTGCGCGGTGGCTACTGGGAGATATATCAACTGTTGGATGAAAACCTGTAGCCCATTTCCACCAGGAGAACAGCACAGTCTATACCAGTCAAGGTCACCACAGCCCTGAATTTCTTTGTGACTGGATCCTTCCAGGCAGCATCTGGTGGCCTTTGCAACATAGGCAGGCAACTGCTCATCAGTGCACCAAGTTCACTGGTGCTCTATTCGAGAGGGCTGCAAAATCCACATAAAATGAGAGAGAGAGAGAGCTATCCAGTTCTACACACTGGTGGGGTTCCCACAGGTGAAAGGAGCAACTGAGAGAAATCATGTGGCTCTCAAAGCCCCAAATGACAATCCTCTCAATTTTATGAACAGGAAAGGCTTTCATTCTATTAATTTCCAGCTAGTGTGCAATGTCAGTCAGCTTATCTTTCATGTTAGTGCCAAATAGCCAGGGAGCTGCCATCATGTTTGTCACCATACTTGTCCCTCAGCAACAACTTGCATTTATATAGCGCCTTTAACATCGTAAAATGTCCCAAGGCACTTCATAGGAGCATTATCAAACTAACTTTGACACTGAGCCACATAAGGAGATATTAGGACAGGTGACCAAAAGTTTGGTCAAAAAGGTTTTAAGGTTCATCTTAAAGGAGGAAAGAGGTAGATAGGTGGAGAGATTTTAGACAGGGAATTCCAAAGCTTAGGACTTAGGCAGCTGAAGGCACAGCCGCCAATGGTGGAGCAATTAAAATCAGGGATGCTCAAGGTGCCAGAATTGCCGGAGCGCAGAGATCTCGGGGGATTGTAGGGCTGGAGGAGATTACAGAGATAAGGAGGGGTAAGGCCATGGAGGGATTTAAAAACAAGGATGGGAATTTTAAAATCAAGGCATTGCTTAACCGGAAGCCAATGTAGGCCAGCGAGCATAGGGGAGATGGGGGAGCGGGACTTGGTGCAAGTTCGGACACAGGCAGCAGAGTTTTGGATGACCTCAAGTTAATGGAAGGTAGAACTAGGAAGGCCAGCCAGGAGTGCATTGGAGTAGTCAAGTCTAGAGGCAACAAAGGCATGGATGAGGGTTTCACCAGCAGATGAGCTGAGGCAAGGGTGGAGACGGGCGATGTTACGGAGGTGGAAATAGGATTGGAACCATATATCTGATAGTTGACTGGTGATCAGCACTATCTCCTGCAGTCATGCCTAATGAATCCAGTAAGGCTTCCATAGATTGGTGGAGAGGGATGGGGTGTGTGGAGAGGAGACAATAATGAGTCATGAGCCAGTACAAGTGTAATAGTGTAAAGTGACTATAGGAATTGTCAGGTTCCATTTTAGATGCCTGGATAAATCTGGTGGAGCTCTGCAATACAGCCCAGCAATTGTCTCCAGAATCATTGTAGCATGCCACACCACACAAGAAATTGGACTGCAAGAGATATTAGTGTTTACGTTTCCTTAACAAGGCACTGCTGCAGTGTATGCCTGGTTATACAGTGATAGTGGCTGAGGTATAATGGGGGTTTACCACAGATTGTGTTGGTGTGAAAATCAGGGAGAATCTGATGCAGTAATGTTTCTGCAGGGCAGTGACCTTTTACATGAAATGAGTATAGATTACTTTTTGTCTAAAGTCTTGAGCAGATTTGATGGGAAGCCCACATGCTGTGCTTCTCATTCTGGTTCATCTGTGGTCCCTTCCTTTGCCGTTGGTCAATTTCTTCCTCCATCTCAAGAAAAGGTAGCAGAATCTGTAAAGGAATGGTCACGGTATCGGCCAAATTGCCTTTGCCAAGCAAGGTGATTGGCATTTTGGGGGTGGAGAAATCAAGTTCCCAATCAAATGTATACAAGTGGCTCCTCCACTCCACAGTGAATAGAAATAAACCAACGTTTGCAAGACTCTCAAAAGTAAAAACAAGCAACAACAATAAACTTAAAACAAGCAATAAGCTCAGCAAGTCAAGTACAAAGGCAATGATTACACCTTTTAGAGCTCCAGTGATGATTGGGGAGGACTGGCCTCTACGTCAGCTTTGTCACCAGAATGACATTGCACATGGCACAAATGAGAATAATTCCTTCCCCGTTTCCCAGACATGTTCCTGGAATGCCCTACATGCATGTAACAATGAAGACTGCATTGCAAGTTTCTTCAGTGCAGACGCTGCACAAAACAAGGCACTAGTGTAGAGTTGGCACAGGGATCAAAATCCATCATTCCTCTGCACTGTGCTTGCACCTGCACCACTGAATCAAGGGAGTGCAACACTGGATCAGGTCCTACGTTCCTATTCCAGTCAGCTCAGAGTTAGAGTTGGGAATTGTATTTGGGCTGTGTGTAGAAAATGCTAGGAAAGGTTATAAATATTATTTCAAGATCATGTATGAGCAGTATGGGGGGTTCATAAAGTCCCAGGTGGTACAAATGCCTATAGGCCCATTTTTGGGCCAGAAATGGGTGCCATATGTGGAAAGCACACCCTGATCGCAATGCCTGAGGGCAGCCTCAGGCCTCAGGCTTCATTATCATGCCCATCATGCCTATACCAATGGACCAATTTTGGGCTGCTTGCCTCACCGACACCTCGTCCTCAGGTAGCTCGAGGGGTGGGAAAGGACAACTGGCTCCACAACAAACTTAAACAAAACTTACCATTTTGGTGGCAGTCACTTGTTAGGTCCTATCCAAACCTGAGTGGAACAGGCCCAGCGTCTGCTCCGCTCGTGGCTGCCAATTTCCCAGGGATAGGCCCCTCATTAGCATATACAAGGGGCCAACTGTTTTAAGCGGCCACCCTGGATGGCTGAAAAATAGCACAACCCAATCTTGTGTCGATTGTCTTTCAGGCATCCTTGGGGCACAGGATATTGGTCACTGAAATTGACCCTCTTTGTGTCAATTTCACACTCAAAACAACGGAGGTCCAATTTCTATCTCCAGGAGTAAGTCATGCACTTATTCTGCACCGAGATTGCGCGGCCCGTTTTTTTGCAGATGGTCTGCACTGAGTTTGTTGGAAGCTTGTACTGCAGGTGTGTGAAAGTCTCAAGTATTCAAAAATTATGCAAATTAAGTCTGTATTTATCTACACACCATTTTATCTGGAGTGCTTCAGAAATGTGGCATTGGCATATAAAACTGAGTTTGCAAAAATACTTGGTGGCCTTTTAACGTGTGTTTAGCCAATTTATGAGTGTGTGCGAGATAACCTTTTTGGTTCTTTTTGTTTCCATTTAGTTTGGTGCATTTGGTTTTATTGTATTTTTTTATTACTTATCTTGTTTCTTCACATGCCAGCACTGAAGTTATTGGCCTAGATAATTGGACACGTAATGCCCATTTCTCGGGCACTAAACAGCACACGCTCATTATGAGCAGAAAGTGCACCAAGACATCGACGACCAGAGCCTGTGCCTGCAACAGGGGCCTAATGCCTTTTTGAGGCCCCCACTGCAAGATTGGTTTGACCCTGAGGCAGTTGGCACTGCCATTCAGAAAAACTACGCCTACATGTGGCCTAATTAATAGGCGATCATTAAAGGGACCTCTTGTTAGGCCGCAACCAACAAGCTACGTTTTTAAAATATATACTTGCCTGAATGTGGTGCTGGGAGGAGCAGGAATGGTCGTCCCAACTCCACATTCAAAGAATGCAGCCCGCTATCGGCCACCCCCCCACTGATTGCCGCCGCTTAAAGGATAAGATGTAGTCGCCTTTAGAGACCTAGCTACAAGCTGGGCATGATACATTATCTGTAATTGTTCTTGTGCCCAACAGCCAGGTTAATAGTCATAAAAGGAACAGATTTGTAAAAAAAATTCTATAAAAGGAAACTTTGCATAACTAACTGGCTTCTGAACCCATTTCCACTAAAAACCTTTACAGTTGTGGCTTGTTCTAACATTGTAGATTTATTTTATGAAGCATTCAGAGGCTTTTGACATGTGTTGCCTTGGTTTCTATTGTATTGCACGAAATCTGTATTTAAATGAATTCCTTCTGGTTTTATAACATAAAAAACATAAAACTAGGTATTAATTTCTCAGTTAAAATTTTTTTAAAAGCAAAGTGCCGTGACTGGTTAAGGGCCTGGGAAGTTTGAGGTCAGAGAGAAATGTGATCTAATGTTCCCCTGGCCCTTTTGGGGGACATCAGATGCATCCTGCCTTCCCCCAAATGGCACTGTCATTCTCCTCCCAGCCATTTTTAGACAGTCAATAAACACCTCACATGAGACCATTAACCCCGTAAACAGTGACAGACCCATCCCCTAATTCTACCAAACTTTAGTGCCGCCGATATTCCATCATCCCAAAACCCCTAAAAGAACTTCCCAAATTCTGCAACACTCCCTCTCATTAAGCAAAGACCCCTTGCACTTCTACCACATCCTAGTATACGATTGCTAGTGCTCCTAAACATCATGGCCTAGAAATTCAGTGCCCTTAGCACCGATTTTGCGGCGCTAGAGGGCCTAGCGCTGCAAGTGGCGCCGGTTCCTAAATTGCCTGGGGCCCTTCCGCAGCGGTAGACCGGTAGCGCTGCGCCGGCACCGATGACGTCATCGGTGTGCGCAGCGTCCCGGTTGCCGTGGTAACCCGGCCCCAAGCCGAAATTCAGTTGCGGCCGCCTCGCCAGTGGCAGCCGCAACTAAGACTCCGGCAAACGAGTGTTGCCGGAGTCTGCGCCGGCGCTTTAAGGAGGCGCGGCGGCCGGCCGCTTTCCCGCCGGCCGCCTGCCCACAGCTCCCTCCCCGGACTTCTCCCCCCACCCCCCGGAACAGATGCAAGCCCGGCACTTGTCCGAGGTGCCGGGCTCATTTTTGAAGAGATTTGCGCGGGCCGCGGCCGGGTGCAGGCAGCTCCTCCTTAACGGAAGGAGGAGGCCTGCACTTCCCGAGCCTGCCGCACCGCAGCGGGCGCCGCAGCGCCGGAATAGCGCCGCAATGCGGCGCGTTGCGCCAGTTTTCAGGCGCTAAAACCCTTCAGTAGCGCCGGCAGCTGTTTGGGCGCGGCGCTACTGAATTTTTGGCGCGCGCAAAGGGACTTAGCGCCGGTGCTAACTTCCGCCGCTAAAGCCCTGGCGCAGCGCAAACTCAATTTCTAGGCCCATGAGTCTCCGCAAGTACTCCCAGATCACACAACTTCCCTTCTGGTTCGCTCACACCCCTACATCTCTAATATTCTCACATCCATAACCAGTGCTTCCTGTAATGTATGTACCTTTAAGGGGGGAACTACTTTTTACAGCTCATGTATACGGTAGTACCGGCAGTGACCACACCTGTATATAATGCTGAGTAGTAATCTGTACAGATCAGTTGCAGTCTGAGCCATGTTGAGTAAACACCTATTGTACCATTCTCCGCAGTCTGTGTCTTCTTATACACGGACGTAACATTGGCGACGAGGCAGGTTCGAACCTATCTACAACTCTGCATCACCTCCCGGGGATTCGTTCCTGGAGATCAGTGGATTGGAGGTCAAGGCCAGAGACTCGGGCGTCGACCACGGGCAACCGCCCAGTCATCCAGCAGAGACTCGAGAATTGCGGGGGAGGCTGTCGAGAGCCAGGCTTGGCTTTCCAGTCGAGGTGGTCCAGCGAAACGGGCTGGCAACAGGTAGTGCGCAGACCTTCCCGGACAGCGGCGGGCTAGAGCACGACCGAGCGGCACAGCAAAGGGCCGAGCAGCGTCGACGGGGAAGAGAGAGAGAGGGCAGAGCACACAGGGCGCAGCCGGTGTTCAGGGGCCGAGCAGCATCGGAGCGAGGGGGAGAGAGATGCGCAGAAACCCGCGAGGCGCCGCCATTGCCACGAGGACCGCTGAGAGCGGCATTGGCAAAAGCGCAGGAGAATCGCGCAAAACCTACAGGGCGCCGCCATTGCCACGAAAACCGCCGGGAGCGGCGTCAGCAGCAGCGGGGGAGGAAGGGAAGTGCGGGAGACACCATTTTAAGCCATTGGAAGACGCCATTTTAAACCACACCCAAAATGTTGAAGAGTGGCAGTATCACCGCATTTGACAATGAAGTCGAAGATTGGACTACATATATCGAACGAATAGAGGTGTACTGCAAGGCAAATGAGGTGTCAGATGACAAGAAAGCGTCGGTATTGTTAAATTTAATGGGTGCAAAGACGTATGGTTTATTACGAAATCTAGTAACCCCAACGAAGCCAATGGAAAAGAGTTTTGAAGACATAGTAACGATACTAAAGGAACATTTAAACCCCACACCGCTACTGAAAGCAGAAAGATTCAAGTTTCACAAACGGAACCAGCATAAGGATGAAAGCAATGCTGATTATTTAACAGAACTGCGCTAACTATCGAAACACTGCCAGTTTGGAGCGGGACTGGCAGATACCTTAAGGGACAAGTTTGTGTGTGGGCTTCAAAGTGAAGGAACCCAGAAACGGCTTTTATCTGAAAAGGACCTTACGCTGGAAAAGGCTTTCAGCATTGTGGTATCATATGAAGCAGCAGCACGGGGCGCTGCAGAGATACAACAGAGACCGCAAGAATATGGCACAAAAGAAATGTCATATGGAACAGAGAAGTGCTATCGCTGCGGCAGAACAACACACGACCAGAATGATTGCTGGTTCAAAGACAAAGTGTGCAGACAGTGTGGAAAAGTAGGACACATAGCACGAGTCTGCAAGTCGGGAAAGAAAACCAGCAATAAGAAACCTACCAAAGGAAAGTACCAGAAGGTACATAAGATGACGGAGAATAGTTCAGATGAACAAAAGAGTGATAACAACTCCGAAAGCAGGGAACTGAGTTGTCTGAAACTACATAATGTGATCACAATGGAGGATCACCGAACCATTTGGGTCACTCTCAAGATAGCAGGAGTCCAGGTAAAGATGGAATTGGACACAGGATCAGCCCTAACAGTCATAAACCGACGGGACTATGAGCGGCTATTCTCACACATACCCTTGAGAGACACAAAAATTATTTTGAAGATGTACACGGGGCAAGAAGTCTACCCCAAAGGAAAAATAAGGGTGACCGTTATATATAACGGTAAGGAAACACCAAAACTAGACCTGTATGTATTGCAAGATGGAGGACCACCATTACTGGGACGTGAATGGATCCGGAAAATACAACTGGATTGGCATTCCATACAGGCACTGACTGTGGCTGACAAAAAGGATGACGACGTCACACCTGGGCGACTGTCAAAGATCCTAACTGACGCGAAAGAAGAGTTCCAGCAAGGACTCGGAACACTAAAAGGCATGACAGTGATGATTAAAATTGAAGAAAACGCTAGCCCAAAATTTTTTAAGGCCAGACCAGTACCTTATGCGATCCGCCCAGCCATCGAAGCAGAGCTGGAGGGTCTGGAACGTTCAGGTGTACTGTCCAAGGTAGACTGGAGCGAGTAGGCTACACCCATCGTCCCTGTGATGAAAAAGTCATTGAGCATCACGCCTGGGGAACCAAAGAAGGTTCGCATCTGTGGGGACTTTAAGGTAACAGTGAACCCGATCCTTCACACCGTACAGTATCCACTTCCGCGGATTGAAGATATTTTCGCCTCGCTATCTGGAGGGAAATGCTTCACTAAGATTGATCTGGCCCAGGCGTATCTGCAAATGGAGGTAGAAGAAGCATCAAAAAAATACCTTACAATCAACACTCATAAAGGTCTCTACCAATACAACCGGCTGGTATTCGGGGTAGCATCAGCTCCGGCTATTTGGCAGAGGGCAATGGAACAAGTCCTGCAAGGGATCCCAGGGACCCAGTGTTATTTGGACGACATCCTGGTCACGGGCGAAAATGACAGTGATCACCTTGCCAACCTGGAGCAGGTGCTCACTAGATTGCAGGAATATGGGCTCCGAGCTAACTGCCCCAAATGCGAGTTTTTTAGAGAACAGATCTCGTATTGTGGCCACGTTATCGATAAAGAGGGGTTACATAAGTCCCCAGAGAAGATTGAGGCAGTAGTCAAGGCTCCAGCACCGGAAAATGTGTCACAACTGAGGTCGTTCCTCAGGCTGGTAAACTACTACCATAAGTTCTTGCCAAATTTGTCTACAATACTACACCCACTGAACACCCTACTGCAAACTGGGGTGCCATGGAAGTGGAGTGATGAATGTAGACGAGCTTTCCAGAAGAGCAAAACACTAATCACATCGAAAGAGGTATTGGCCCATTAAAACCCAGCATTACCAATTCAGTTGGCATGTGATGCGTCACCCTACGGCATTGGAGCGGTGCTGTCGTACAAATTCTCGGATGGCTCAGAGAGGCTAACAGCCTTTGTGTCATGATCACTAACCTCAGCCGAGCGTAACTACACCCAGATTGACAGGGAGGCCCTCAGCCTAGTGTGGGGAGTGAAAAAGTTCAATCACTATCTGCACGGGCAGAAATTCACCTTGCTGACTGATCACCAGCCTCTTGTCTCCATTTTTAATCCGAAGAAGGGCGTTCCGGTGATGACTGCGCAACGACTACAAAGATGGTCATTTTTTCTAGGGGCGCACCACTATGAGATTGAATATAAGGGCACGAAACAGCATGGAAATGCTGATGGGCCATCACGCCTGCCACTGCCTACTGCGGAGGAAGCGCCAGCAGTGGATCCTCTCGAAATATTCCATTCGACTATAGTTGAATACCTACCGGTAACTAACGCTTGTATTGAAAAGGAAACCCGAAATGACCCGACACTGTCTCGGGTGTATGATTTGACGGTGAAGGGATTGCCAGCACATGGCGACTCACTGTTGCCAGCTTTCTCGACAAGGAGAGAACAGCTGTCAGTGTGCTGGGGGACCTTGATGTGTGGATCCCGAGTGGTAATTCCACCCAAGTTAAGGGATAGAGTGCTCAATGAGCTTCATGAGGGTCATCTGGGAGGGGTAAAAATGAAAAGCCTAGCCAGGGCTTATGTGTGGTGGCTGGGAATTGATAAACAAATCGAGGACCTGACCAAGAGCTGCTCAGGATGCCAGAAAGTCCAAAATGCACCACCACAGGCCCCTCTACACCCATGGGAGTGGCCCTCATCTCCATGGCAATGGGTGCATATTGATTTTGCTGGTCCATTCATGGACTCAATGTTTTTAATAGCCGTGGATGCGCACTCGAAATGGCCTGAGGTCATCAAAATGTCCTCCACCACCACGGAGAAAACTATTGCAGTCCTACGGACCATTTTTGCCAGGAATGGCTTGCCAGAACAGATTTGCTCCGACGACGGACCATAGTTTGTGTCCAAAGAGTTCCGGAGGTGCTTGAAAAAGAATGGGGTAAGGCATTACACATCCGCCCTGCATCATCCAGTCACAAATGGATTGGCTGAGAGGTTCGTACAAACCTTTAAGAAGGCAATAAAGGCTATGTACAATGACAACATTCTGCTGCAACACAAGGGGGACAATTTCCTGTTCGCCTACCGGAATGCGACACATGCAGTCACCAACCAGGCCCCAGCCATGATGTTCTTTAACCGAAGGTTAAGATCTCACCTGGATTTGCTCAGACCAAACGTACGAAGAGATGTTGAGAGTAAGCAATTCCAGCACATCCATGAGAAGCCAACAAGGAGCTTCAATGTAGGGCAACCAGTCTTGGCCCGCGACTACCAAACAGAAAAATGGCAGCCAGGAACGATATGCACATGGCAGGGCCCACTAATGTACACAGTGGACGTTGGGGAGAGCATTGTGAGATGCCATGCTGACCAGATCCTAGAGTCACAGGAACAAGTCAACCCCATGCCTCGCCCATACGTACCTGGTGATGAACCCGACGTACAGGTAGCATCTACCCCAGAAAAAGTAGCATCGGAAGCTGATGAACCAACCAACAACAGGGGGCCAGAATCGCCTCTGCACCAAGAGCAAGACACTCGGGAAAGGCGCTATCCAGAAAGGACCAGGAAGCCTCCCCAAAGACTGAATTTATAAATAGACTATTTTCAGCTAATGTTGCATGTTAAAAGTGTTAATTGTAATTAGTTTGATATTTAATTGTTAAATGAGTGTTATGGCACTGTTAATCTAAAAGGGGAGGAATTGTAATGTATGTACCTTTAAGGGGGGAACTACTTTTTACAGCTCATGTATGCTTTAGTACCGGCAGTGACCACACCTGTATATAACACTGAGTAGTAATCTGTACAGATCAGTTGCAGTCTGAGCCACGTTGAGTAAACACCTATTGTACCGTTCTCTGCAGTCTGTGTCTTCTTATACACGGACGTAACACTTCCAGACTGTGGTCTTCCCACTCCCCACTAATACCATACCCATCAATCCTCCTGCGCAACTCTTCCAGTCTCTAACACTCACTTCCCTATGCTTCCATACCACAGAACCACTCTCCCAACATTACCAAATCACCAAGCCACACCCCCTCCCCAATACTGATGCATACAGTACCTGCAACCTACCTCTTACCTATTTTCAATCTGAAAGATCTTCTTTACCATCTTCTTCTGTATCCTGTAGTTCAACAAAAAGGTCAAAGATAAAATTAACATACAGTAATAAAAAGGCCACTGACTTATAGTTTCCACGCAAACATTATTGTGGACTATGAAGGTGAAAATTCCACTATCGCTCCTACAATACTGCATACTAAAAATACAATTTCACTTATTCAATCACCTTCAATCTGATAATATATTATACGTTACATACAATTAAATATTTGGGGTGCCCCATTCATGCTGAAAATTGGGGCAGTTGACAGGTGAAAATTTCGCACCCATTGATTGCCCGTGGCCCGCCAAACTCGTTTCCAAGTGGGCCTCAAAAGGGGCGGCCAGCACTCCCGCAGGAGCCTTATTTCAATTCTTAAATCGGGGATTATGCTTGTTATAGGACCCCGGTGCCATTTTTGTGTACCAATGGGCAGAACATGTAACGTGCATGCTTTACCCAGTGGTACTGAGTGCTGGGTGGCCTAATCAGTGGTCCTTAAAGGGACCGTTGATTGCTGTTCCTAAAACAGGTAGTAATTTTTTTTTATAGATATGTAGGGCCAGAAGGAGAAAAATAAGTCCTGCTATTGTCTTCCTACCTGCCTGTCCGCGCTCCCATCCCACATTTGTGTCCCCGCACCGCGCCCATCCCGACCCCCGCGTAACTTATTACTTCCGGCTCGGCTCACTTGAGGAGCTGTCAGACTTTCACACATTCCTGGTTGGCGAGCAACCTGTCTTCAGTGCTCACAGCTCATCAGCATTATACAGATGAGGCCATGCCATGAAAATGGCTTGGGCCTCCTGCTAGTCCCGCATATGGATAATGTTATAATTACAAATTAGCACATTATTTATGTTGTTTATAATGTGAGCTATTTGTTAACTGCCTGGTTTTGCCTTCCCACATGCAGAATGAAAATATCACACAAGTGCAGTTGTAAGTGGAGCGAGCCTTGGCTCAGTGGTAGCATTCCCGCCCCTGAGTCAGAAGGTTATGGGTTTGAGACCCACTCCAGATAGCCCCAGTGAGCAGAGATTCTGAACACAGGGTTGATGGCCAGCAGGGTGCTCGCGTCCGATGGGAGCAGAATGGCCTCCTCATCCCCCCATCGCAGCCCAGTGAGAACAATATTCCAGATAAGTAGTTTTGAATATGTACTACCAATAGGTGGGACTCCCTACTAGCAGCTGAAATCAGAAAATTACCCCCACTGTTTGTAATAATTATTGCCGATTTTTCTCAAAACTAGTTGCTTTTCACAAGCAGTGATTTTGCAGAGAATTTATACTGTAAGGCATAAGGTTAAATCTATATTATGTTGCTTTGTTTGATTTGCTAAGAAAAATCTTGCCTCAGTAGAGTTAATGCTGGGCCAGATTGCTCATGGCTGTGGAAGAAATAGGCTACATAACAACAATCACAGCATTACAAAAATAATTCATTTCGTGAAACATTTTCCATCATTTCAATGTGATTTGGTGTTATATAAATGCAAGTTTTTTCTTATATTAATGGTCCTTTCTTCTTGCATGGTTTATAGCAACCTTATTAACTAACAAAAGATATTCCATGACAACATTCATCTCATCTGGAGATACAGGGCTGAGTTTTTCTCAGGAGCACTTACACCTCTGGAGGCTCAGGGTGGGACTTCTGCCCACTACCCCAACCCCGCTGTACCCTTCTGGGTAGGGGCTCATTAAATATGGAGGGCAGGCACAAAGAGGAAGGAAAACTCAGTTTTATATGCCAAGGCCACATTTCTGAGGCACTCCACATAAAATGTGTAGGTAAATAGACTTAATTTACATAATTTTTGAATAGTTGATGAGGAAAGACACTGCAAAGGGACACCCGCTAAAACAGCTGAAGGAGGAGCAGGAAGTCTTAAAATGGAGCAAAGCAACATAAGAACATAAGAAATGAGAGCAGGAGTAGGTCATACGGCTCCTCGAGCCTGCTCCGCCATTCAATAAGATCATGGCTGATCATCGACCTCAACTTCACTTTCCCGCCTGATCTCCATATCCCTTGATTCCCCTAGAGTCCAAAAATCTATAGATCTCAGCCTTGAATATAGTCAAAGACTCCGCATTCACAGCCCTCTGGGGCAGAGAATTCCAAAGATTCACAACCCTCTGAGTGAAGAAATTCCTCCTCAGTCTTAAATGGCCTACCCCTTATCCTGAGACTATGCCCTCTAGTTCTAGACACTCCAGCCAGGGGAAACAACATCTCAGCATCTACCTTGTCAATCCCCTTCAGAATCTTGTATGTTTCAATGAGATCACCTCTCATTCTTCCAAACTCCAGAGAGTATAGGCCCATTCTGCACAATCTCTCATCATAGGACAGCCCTCTCATCCCAGAAATCAATCTAGTGAACCTTCATTGCACCGCCTCCAAGGCAAGTATTTCCTTCTTTAGATAAGGAGACCAAAACTGTGCACAGTACTCCAGGTGAGGTCTCACCAAGACCCTGTACAATTAGAGTCATAGAGTCATAGAGTAATACAGCACGGATAGAGGCCCTTCGGCCCATCGTGTCCGCGCTGGCCATCAAGCCCTGTCTAATCTAATCCCATATTCCAGCATTTGGCCCGTAGCCTTGTATGCTATGGCATTTCAAGTGCACATCCAAATGCTTCTTAAATGTTGTGAGGGTTTCTGCCTCCACAACCCTTTCAGGCAGTGAGTTCCAGACTCCAACCACCCTCTGGGTGAAAAAGTTCTTTCTCAAATCCCCTCTAAACCTCCCGCCCTTTACCTTGAATCTATGCCCCCTAGTTATTGACCCCTCTACTAAGGGAAAAAGCTCCTCAGCATCCATCCTATCTATGCCCCTCATAATTTTGTACACCTCAATCATGTCCCCCCTCAGCCTCCTCAGCTCCAAGGAAAACAAACCCAACCTGCCCAGTCTCTCTTCATAGCTGAAGCGCTCCAGCCCTGGTAACATCCTGGTGAACCTCCTCTGCACCCTCTCTAACGCGATCACATCCTTCCTGTAGTGTGGCGACCAGAACTGCACACAATATTCCAGCTGTGGCCTAACCAGTGTTTTATACAGCTCCATCATAACCTCCTTGCTCTTATATTCAATGCCTCGGCTAATGAAGGCAAGTATCCCATATGCCTTTTTTACCACCTTATCCACCTGTTCCGCCGCCTTCAGGGATCTGTGTACTTGCACACCCAGATCCCTCTGACCCTCCGTCTTGCCTAGGGTCTTTCCATTCATTGTGTATTCCTTTGCCTTGTTAGTCCCCCCAAAGTGCATCACCTCGCACTTTTCCGGGTTAAATTCCATTTGCCACTGTTCCGCCCATCTGACCAACCCATCTATATCGTCCTGCAGACTGAGGCTACCCTCCTCGCTATTTACCACCCTACCAATTTTTGTATCATCCGCGAACTTACTGATCATACCCTTTACATTCATATCCAAGTCATTAATGTAGACCACAAACAGCAAGGGACCCAGCACCGATCCCTGTGGTACCCCACTGGCCACAGGCTTCCAGTCACAAAAACAACCTTCGACCATCACCCTCTGCCTTCTGCCACTAAGCCAGTTTTGTATCCAATGTGCCAAGGCACCCTGGATTCCATGGGTTCTTACCTTCTTGACCAGTCTCCTGTGCGGGACTTTATCGAAGGCCTTACTGAAATCCATGTATACCACATCCACTGCGTTACCCTCATCCACACACCTAGTCACCCCCTCAAAAAATTCAATCAAATTAGTCAGACATGATCTTCCCTTGACAAAGCCATGTTGACTATCCCTGATTAATCCTTGCCTCTCCAAGTGGAGACAAATTTTGTCCCTCAGGATTTTTTCCAATAATTTTCCTACCACTGATGTTAGGCTCACTGGCCTGTAGTTCCCCGGTTTTTCCCTACTACCCTTCTTGAATAATGGTACTACATTAGCAGTTCTCCAGTCCTCTGGCACATCCCCTGTGGCCAGAGAGGTCCTGAATATATGTGTTAGAGCCCCCGCAATCTCCTCCTTTGCCTCACACAGCAGCCTGGGATACATTTCATCCGGGCCTGGGGATTTATCCATTTTTAGGCCAGCTAAAACCGCCAATACCTCCTCCCGCTCGATGTTAATATGTTCGAGCATATCACAGTCCCCCCGCCCTATTTCTATGTCTACATCGTCCTTCTCCATAGTGAAAACAGATGCAAAAAATTCATTTAGAACCCCTCCTACATCTTCCGGCTCCACACACAGATTGCCACTTTTGTCCCTAATGGGCCCTATTTTTTCCCTAGTTATCCTCTTACCCTTAATATACTTATAAAACATCTTCGGATTTTCCTTTATTTTGCTTGCCAGTGTTATTTCATGGCCCCTCCTTGATCTCCTAATTTCTTTTTTAAGTATCCCCCTGCACTTTTTGTACTCCTCTAGGGCTTCCTCCGTCTTTAGCCTTTTGTATCTACCAAAAGCCCTCCTTTTTTTCCTAATCCATTCTCGTATATCCCCTGTCATCCAAGGTTCCCTGTGGTTTTTGGAACCACCCTTGACCTTTACGGGAACATGTTGCCATTGTATGATCTCAATCTCCCTTCTGAAAGCCTCCCATTGCTCCGATGCGGATTTTCCTACAAGTAGCTGATCCCAGTCCATTTTGGCCAGATCCTGCCTTATCCTATTAAAATCGGCCTTCCCCCAATTTAGAACCTTTATTTCCGGCCCATCCCTGTCCTTTTCCATGGCCACCTTAAATCTTACCATATTATGGTCACTATCACCAAAGTGCTCACCTACTAGCACTTTTTCCACTTGGCCGGCCACATTCCCTAGAATTAGGTCCAGTACCGCCCCCTCTCTTGTAGGACTTTCTACATGCTGGCTCAAAAAGCTCTCCTGGATGCACTTTAAGAATTCTACACCCTCTGAGCCTTTCACACTCTGACTATCCCAGTTAATATTGGGGAAGTTGAAATCCCCCATTATTATTACCCTATTACTTGCACATTTCTCTGAGATTTGCCTACATATCTGTTCCTCTATCTCCCCCTGACTGTTTGGAGGCCTATAGTACACTCCCAGCAAAGTGCTTGCCCCCTTTTTGTTTTTAAGCTCCACCCATATGGCCTCATTAGAGGACCCTGCTAATATATCATCCCTCCTTACTGCAGTAATTGACTCCTTAATTAATATTGCGACACCCCCTCCTCTTATACCTCCCCCTCTGTCTCGCCTGAAGATTCTGTACCCCGGAATATTGAGCTGCCAGTCTTGCCCTTCCCTCAACCATGTCTCCGTGATAGCAACAATATCATACTCCCATGTGTTTATCAACACCTTCAGTTCATCCACCTTATTCGCAAGACTCCTTGCATTAAAATAGATGCCATCCAGCCTTGCCCTTATATATTTGCCCTGTCTACCAAGCTGACTTGTTTTTTTCTCTATAATTGGCAGCACATCCCCCCCTATTTCAGCTCCCCTCTGTATCCCATCCCCCTGCCAAGTTAGTTTAAACCCCCCCCAACAGTGCTAGCAAACCTCCCCGCAAGGATATTTGTCCCGCTCTGGTTCAGGTGCAACCCGTCCGACTTGTACAAGTCCCACCTTTCCCAGAAGCAGGCCCAGTGATCCAGGAAAGTAAAACCCTCCCCCCTACACCAACTCTTTAGCCACGCATTCATCTGCTCTATCCTCCCATTCCTATACTTACTAGCACGTGGCACTGGGAGTAATCCAGAGATTACAACCTTTGAGGTCCTGCTCTTTAATCTGTTACCTAGCTCCCTAAATTCTTGATGCAGGACCTCATCCCTCTTTTTACCTATGTCGTTGGTACCAATGTGGACCACGACCATTGGCTGTTCACCCTCCCCCTCCAGAATGCCCTGCAGCCGCTCAGTGACATCCTTGACCCTGGCACCAGGGAGGCAACAAACCATCCTGGATTCACGTCTACGGCCACAGAAACACCTATCTGTTCCCCTTACTATAGAATCCCCTACCACTATTGCTCTCCCACTCTTTTTCCCCCCTTCCTGGGCAGCAGGAGCACCCCCAGTGCCAGGAAGTTGGCTGCTGCTGCCTTCCCCTGGTGAGTCATCCCCCTCAACAGTATCCAAAGCGGTATACTTGTTTGAAAGGGGGATGCCCGCAGGGGTTCCCTGCACTACCTGCCTGCCTTTGTTGCTCCGCCTGATGGTCACCCCCTGTGCTGCCCTGCCCTGAGGCGTGAACAACTCGCTAAACGTGCTATCCACGAGCCTCTCAGCATCGCGCATGCTCCAAAATTCATCCACCTGCAGCTCGAGCGCCGCAATGCGGTCTGCAAGTAGCTGCAGCTGGATGCATTTCCCGCACACATGGTCGTCAGGGACACTGGCAGCTTCCCTGATTTCCCACATGGAGCAAGAGGAGCAGAACACGGGTCTGAGCTCTCCTCCCATGACTTACTCCTTTAATTAATTAAAAAATGTATTCAATACCCCAGTTACAGGTATACTCTAGGGCGCTTTATTTACCAACTGTCCCCACTACACCACAGAAATGTAACACCACAGAATTCAAGCTTGTATTGAAAAGAGAGAAATACTCACCAACCAATCATTTACCTGCTCCCTGGTGACGTCACACTTGGATTACTTTTTACCTCTCTCCTCTGCTGTTGATTTGGTCAATTGTAGCAAGACTTCCTGACTTCCTGACTCTTATACTCCAACCCCCTTGTAATAAAGGCCAACATGTCATTTGCCTTCCTTACTGCTTGCTGCACCTGCATGCTAGCTTTCTGTGTTTCTTGCACGAGGACACCCAAATCTCTCTGAACATCAACATTTGAAAGTTTCTCACCATTTAAAAAATATTCTGTTTTTCTATTCTTCCTACCAAAGTGAATAACCTCACATTTCCCTACATTATACTCCATTTGCCACCTTACTGCCCACTCACTTAGTCTATCTATATCCCTTTGCAGACTCTTTGTGTTCTCCTCACAGCTTACTGTCCCATCTAGCTTTATATCATCAGCAAACTTGGATATATTACACTTGGTCCCTTCATCTAGGTCATTAATATAGATTGTAAATAACTGAGGCCCCAACACTGATCCTTGTGGCACCCCACTAGTTACAGCCTGCCAACCTGAAAAAGATCCGTTTATCCCTACTCTCTGTTTTCTGTCCGTTAACCAATCCTCTATCCATGCTATTATATTACCCCCAACCCCATGAGCCCTAATCTTGTGTAATAATCTTTTATGTGGCACCTTATCGAATGCCTTTTGGAAATCCAAATATACTACAGGAAACTTTGGTTTATCCGGAGGTTAACTGTCCGGAATGCTCGAGCCACTGGCAAAAATCAGGAGCCGTTTCGTTAGTTTTTTTTCTTTTCATTGTTTTTTTTTCACCAGTCAGGCTCTGCAAGGTCTCGCTGAAGCTGTTGCTAAGCTACAGAGATGCTTGCAAGGTACGGCCGACTGTTTAGAAGCTAAGCAACAGGGTTTGTTGCCAGATACGGAGCTCAAAATCTCCGTATGTTTCAACATTAGCGCTGGTTTGTCCGGCAGTTTTGATGGGACGGCAACAGCTCGGTCCAGTCGGTGCCGGATAGCACAAAGTTTCCTGTACATCCACTGGTTCCCCTTTATCTACCCTGCTAGTTACATCCTTAAAAAACTCTAATAAATTTGTCAAACAGGATTTCCCTTTCATAAAACCATGTTGACTCTGCCTAATCATGTTATGATTTTCTAAGTGCCCTGAGACCACTTCCTTAACAATGGATTCCAGCATTTTCCAGACAACTGATGTCAGGCTAACTGGCCTGTAGTTCCCTGTTTTTTCTCTCCCTCCTTTCTTGAATAGCGGTGTTACATTTGCGACCTTCCAATCCACTGGGAGCATTCTAGAATCTAGGGAATTTTGGAAGATCAAAACCAATGCATCCACTATCTCTTCAGCCAGCTCTTTCAGAACCCTAGGATGCAGGCCGTCAGATCCTGGGGATTTGTCGGCTTTTAGTCCCATTAGTTTCTCTAGTACTTTTTCTCTACTCATAATAATTACGTTAAGTTCCTCACCCTCATTAGACCCTTGGTTCTCTACCATTTTTGGTATGCTTTTTGTGTCTTCTACTGTGAAGACAGATACAAAATATTTGTTTAATGTTTCTGCCATTTCCTTATGCCCCATAATAATTTCTCCTGTCTCAGTCTCTAAGAGACCAACATTTACTTTTGCTACTCTCTTCCTTTTTACATACTCACTGCGAGCAGCCGAGGAGGAGCGGACCTAGCCAGGAACCGGAGCAGAGGCCAGTAAATAAAGAGCAGGTTCAGAGAGGGGCCTGAACTCACTGCAAGCAGCCGAGGAGGAGCGGACCTAGCCGGGAACCGGAGCAGAGAGGAAAAAATCCAGGAGTCCAAAAAACAAGGAGTGATGTCACAAGAAAGCAGGGAAGTGTTTGGTTGGTCAGTATTTCTCTCTTTATCCTGGGCATTGGTTTAAATTAAGAGCCGGGATTAAAAACTAAACGTTCAAAAAGAGGGAGCTGATTGGTGAGTATCTGGTAAGTGGTTTTACTTGGCTTTCTTAAAGTTTTTTAAGTTTATTCCAGCTAGGTTTGTAAATAGCCTGTTAATTAGAGGTATGGCAGGGCAGCTCACACCCATGGAATTCACATCCTGTGCCATGTGGGAAGCCCTGGACACCTCCCGTGGTCTGGACGACCACATGTGCGGGAAGTGTCGCCAGCTACAGCAGCTCGAGCACCGGGTTATGGAGCTTGAGTGGCGGCTGCAGTCACTGCTGTGCATCCGCGAGGCTGAGAGCTACGTGGATAGCACGTTTCAGGAGGTGGTCACCGCACAGTGTAAGAGTGTGCAGGCAGAGAGGGAATGGGTAACCGTCAGACAGAAGAGGGGGACCAGGCAGGTAGAGCAGGAGTCCCCTGAGCCCATCTTGCTCACCAACTGGTATTCGGTGCTGAGTGCTGGTGAGGGCATTGGTTCCTCTAGGAAGTGCACCCAGAGCCAAGTCCACAGCACCATGGAAGGCTCAGCTGCACAGGTGGGGGGGAAGAGGAGAGGGAGAGCAATAGTGATAGGGGATTCAATAGCTAGGGGAACAGACAGGCATTTCTGCGGCCGCAGACGTGACTCCAGGATGATATGTTGCCTCCCTGGTTCCAGGGTCAAGGATGTCACTGAACGGCTGCAGGGCATTCTGAGGGGGGAAGGTGAACGGCCAGAGTTCATGGTACATATCAGTACCAATGACATAGGTAGGAAGAGGGATGAGGTCCTGCAGGCAGAGTTTAGGGAGCTAGGAAAGAGGTTAAAAAACAGGACCTCAAAAGTAGTAATCTCTGGATTACTACCAGTGCCACGTGCTAGTGAGTACAGAAATAGGAAGATAGGGCAGATGAATGCGTGGCTGGAGAGATGGTGTAGGAGGGGGGGCTTTAGATTCCTGAGGAATTGGAACCATTTCTGGGGTAGGTGGGACCTCTACAAGCCAGACGGGTTGCACCTCAACGGGAATGGGACCAATATCCTTGTGGGAGTGTTTGCTAGTGCTGTTGGGGAAGGTTTAAACTAGCTTGGTAGGGAGATGGGAACCTAAGTATTGAGTCAATAGGGAGGGAAGAAAAACTGGAATTGGAAAACAAAAATGTAGAAAGTAAATTGGAAGGACAGAGGAATCAAGGATAGTAGTCAACAAGGAGGTTTACCTGTACTAATTGGTATATACTTCAATGCAAGGAGTATGACGAACAAGGCAGAGGAGCTGAGGGCACAGGTAGATACTTGGGACTATGGGATTATGATATTATAGCTATTACAGAGACGTGGCTGAAAGAGGGGCAGGTATGGCAGCTCAACATTCCTGGTTACAGGATTTTCAGACGGGATAGAGAGGGAGGTAAAAAGGGAGGGGGGGTCGTGGTATTGATTAAATAAACTATTACAGCTGTGAGGAGGGATGATATGTTGGAGGGATCATCAAACGAGGCCATATGGGTCGAATTGAAAAAGAAAAAAGGGGTGATCACACTGCTGGGAGTATGCTACAGACCCCCAAACAGTGAGAGGGAGATAGAAGAACAAATATGTAGACAAATTTCTGAGAAGTGCAAAAACTATAGGGCAGTAATAGTAGGGGATTTCAACCACCCCAATATTAACTGGGATACAATTAGTGTGAAGGGTATAGAGGGTGCAGAATTCCTAAAATGCATCCAGGAGAACTTTTTTAGCCAGTATGTAGCAAGCCCAACAAGGGAGGGGCAGTTCTGGGCTTAGTTTTAGGGAATGAAGCTGGGCAGGTAGAAGGTGTATCAGTAGGGGAGCATTTTGGTGCTAGTGACCATAATTCTGTTAGATTTAAAGTAGTTATGGAAAAGGACAAGGATAGACCAGGAATAAAAATTCTAAATTGGGGAAAAGCAAATTTTGCTAAGCTCGGAGGGGATTTAGACATAGTGGACTGGAAACAGCTACTTGAAGGTAAATCAGTGTCAGAGTAGTGGGAGGCATTCAAGGACGAGATCCGGACAGTTCAGACCAAATATGTGCCCTTAAAGAAAAAAGGTGGGCCTAACAAATCTAAAGCCCCCTGGATGTCTAGGGACATACAGGGTAGGATAATTTTAAAAAGGGAGGCGTATGACAGGTACCGAGGGCTAAATACTCCAGAATCTTTAGAGTAGAGAAAGTGCTGGGGTGCAATTAAAAAGGATATTAGTAAAGCAAAGAGAGAGCATGAAAAATTCTTGGCAAGTAAAATCAAGGAAAATGCAAAGACGTTTTATAAATATATTAAGAGTAAGAGGATAACTAAAGAAAGGGTAGGGCCTATTAGAGATCATGAGGGTAATCTGTGTGTGGAGGTTGGCGACGGCGGTAGGGTTCTTAATGAATACTTTGTGTCTGTTTTCACAAAGGAGAGGGGCGAAGCAGACATTGCTATCAGGGGGGAGGAGTGTGAAATATTTGATGAAATAGTGAGAGAGGAAGTATTAAGGGGTTTAGCAGCTTTAAAAGTGGATAAATCCCCAGGCCCGGATGTAATGTATCCCAGACTGTTAAATGAAGCAAAAGAGGAAGTAGCAGAGGCCTTGACCATCATTTTTCAATCCTCTCTGGCTTCAGGTGTGGTGCCGGAGAACTGGAGGACTGCTAATGTGGTACCCTTGTTTAAAAAGGGAGAAAAGGATAGACCGAGTAATTACAGGCCAGTCAACCTAACCTCGGTGGTGGGAAAATTATTGGAAAGAATTCTGAAGGACAGGATAAATCTTCATTTAGAAAGACACGGATTAATCAAGGATAATCAGCATGGATTTGTTAAGGGAAGGTCGTGTCTGACAAACTTGATTGAATTTTTTGAGGAGGTAACAAGGAGGGTAGATGAGGGTAGTGTGTTTGATGTAGTTTATATGGACTTTAGCAAGTCTTTTGATAAGGTTCCACATGGCAGACTGGTCACAAAGTTAAAAACCCATGGGATCCAGGGCAAAGTGTCAAGTTGGATTCAAAACTGGCTCGGAGACAAGAAGCAGAGGGTAATGGTTGGTGGGTGTTTTTGTGACTGGAAGGCTGTTTCCAGTGGGGTTCTGCAGGGCTCAGTACTAGGCCCCTTGCTTTTTGTGGTATATATCAATGATCTAGACTTGAAGATAGGGGGTATGATTAAGAAGTTTGCAGATGATACTAAAATCGGCTGTGTGGTTGATACTGATGAAGGAAGCTGTAGACTGCTGGAAGATATCAATAAATTGGTCAGGTGGGCAGAACAGTGGCAAATGGAATTCAATCCGGAGAAGTGTGAGGTAATGCATTTGGGGAGGGCTAACAAAGAAAGGGAATACACATTAAATGGTAGGACACTGAGTAGTGCAGAGGAACAAAGGGACCTTGGAGTGCATGTCCACAGATCCCTGAAGGTAGCAGGCCAGGTAGATAAGGTGGTTAAGAAGGCATACAGAATGCTTGCCTTTATTAGCTGTGGCATAGAATACAAACACTAGTTAGGCCTCAGCTAGAGTACTGCGTGCAGTTCTGGTCACAACATTACAGGAAAGATGTGAGAGGGTACAGAGGAGATTTACAAGGATGTTGCCGAGAGTAGAGAATCTTAACTGTGAGGAAAGACTGGATAGGCTGGGTCTGTTTTCCTTGGAACAGAGGAGGCTGAGGGGAGACCTTATTGAGGTGTATAAAATTATGAGGGGCAGAGATAAAGTGGATAGAAAGGACCTGTTTCCCTTAGCAGAGGGGTCAAAAATCAGGGGGCACAGACTTAAAGTAATTGGTGGAAAGTTTAGAGGGGATTTGAGCGGAAATTTCTTCACCCAGAGGGTAGTGGGGGTCTGGAACTCACTGCCTGAAAGGCTGGTAGAGGCAGGAACCCTAACCACATTTAAAAAGCACTTGGATGTGCACTTGGGATGCTGTAACCTGCAGGGCTACAAACCAGGAGCTGGGAAGTGGGATTAGGCTGGATAGCTCTTTGTTGGCCAGCGCGGATATGATGGGCTGAAATGGCCTTCTTCCGTGCTGTAACTTTCTATGATTCTATGATTCTATGACTTGTAGAAGCTCTTACAATCTGCTTTTATATTGCTTGCTAGTTTTCTCTCATTCTATTTTTTTTTTTTTTTTATCAATTTTTTGGTCAACCTTTGCTGGTTTCTGAAACTCTCCCAATCCTCAGGCTTACTATTATTCTTTGCAACATTATAAGCTTCTTCTTTCAATCTAATGCTATCCTTAACTTCTTTAGTTAGCCACGGTTGGATCACTTTTCCCGTGGAGTTTTTGTTTCTCAATGGAATGCATTTTTGTTGAGAATTATGAAATATTTCTTTAATATTTCCACTGCTTATCTACCGCCATACCTTTTAATCTATTTTTCCAATCTACGTTAGCCAACTCACCCCTCATACCTATGTAATTGGCTTTATTTAAGTTTAAGACTCTAGTTTCGGACTTAGGCAAGTCACTCTCAAAATTAATGTCAAATTCTATCATATTAAGATCACTCTGCCCCAGAGGATCCTTTACTATGAGATTGCTAATTAACCCTGTCTCATTACACAGTACAAGATCTAAAATAGCCTGTTCCCTGGTTGGTTCCATGACATCTTGTCATCTTGTTCTAGGAAACTGTCCCGAATGCGTTCCATGAACTCAACCTCCAGACTATCTTTGCCAATTTGATTTGTCCAGTCTATATGAAGATTAAAGTCACCCAAGATTATTGCATTACATTTGTTGCAAGTTCCAACTATTTCTTGGTTAATATTCTGTACAAAGTTACAGCTACTGTTAGGGGGCCTATATACTACTCCTACCAGTGTTTTCTGACCCTTGTTATTCCTTATCTCCACCCATACTGATTCTACTTCCTGATCTTTCAAGCCGAGATCCTTTCTCGCTACTGTCCTTTTGTCATCCTTTATTATCAGGGCTACTCCCCCTCCTTTTCCATTCTGCCTGCCTTTTCGAAACCCTGGAACATTTAGTTCCCAACCTTGGCCAACTTGCAACCATGTCTCTGTAATGGCTATTAGATCAAACCCATTTATCTCCATTTGTGCCATGAGTTCATTTATCATGTTACAAAGTTACAAATGCTTCGTGCATTCAGATAACGTGCCTTTAATTTAAATGTTTTACCATTATTCTCTGCTTTGACCTTATTCTCTGCTGCACTGCTACCATTAAACTTTCTGTCCCTTCCTGTCACACTCTGCTTATTTTTACCCAAATCGCTATATTGCTCCATTGCCTTGGCCTTTCTCTTTAGTTTTCTAAATTTCCCCTCATTTGACCCCTCCCTGAAGATAGTTTTTAAAATAAAGGAGCTACAAAGCCATAAGCTGTTCAGCCACGCTTTATGGGCCTAAAGAGAGGGAAGATTCCCAACTACTGGGCCCTATCCCACCAACGATGACAATTGCAGAAATTCCACCATTACCCTCTACCATTATTCTCTCTTGACAATGCATGGAATAATTGAGCTATGAGGCAGGATTCCCTGGCCCCACCCTATGCTGGAGGGTGAAATGCTGGCAGGGGAGGAAGCCTAGGGATAGATCTCCCTGCCCTATTTTCCTTCACCCGGCACTATACCATTTGCTTCTAGGTAGTATAGCAGAGAAAAGTTCACCCCATAAATGGAAGTAAGTAGACAATATGATGAACTTAGGGCGGCATTAGGAGCGGCAACCTATGCAATTGGACCGAGCCCCCAGCAATAAGTTTGTATCGTAAAATGTAGAGGCCCCAAACTGAATCTTTGCACAGGATCCCCACAAGGCAAACACCGCCCCTGCTTTGAGGGGAGCTAATATTGATACTGCAATAGGGGGCACTTCCCTGTTAATTACTTGATCTGCTAAGTTAATTGGCCAATCACACAAATTGACCACATAAGCGCTCACAGTACACATTCTAATAGAAAATTTGAAATAGCTGGGAAACAGGCAATAACATAGCAGTCTACTGCACTCCTGACATTGGTGGCTGTTTGCTGTGGGCATGAAGCTTAGCACTAAAGAAAGAAAGAATTTACTTTTATATAGCGCCTTTCATGACCTCAGGATGATGCAAAGCGCTTTATAGCTAATGAAGTACTTTTGAAGTGCAGTCACTGTTGTTATGTTGGAACACTGACACTATTACCAAGGCTTCTATATCAGAGCTGTCAATATTGCTTTGTAAAAATTAATCAATATCTTTATCCTATAGTGTTGTAATTTATTCAGCACATGGGAGTCGTTTATTGTGTTATAACTCACTTACTATAAAATATATAGGAATATTTTTTAATCAAATCATACAATGACCTTGACTTCAATCATTCATAGAGACAAAGGGTGGAATCTTACCTGGGAGGCCGAGTTTGATGCGGGACTGCTGGTTTCCAGGTTCCAGTCCCGCCCCCAGTGATGTCTGATGAGCTGATGCTATTTTCCTCTGATTGGCCTTGTTAAGCCTGCCCTGCAGGCTTTCCGGCCAATTAAGGGAAAGCCAGTGTCAGATGACGTCAGTTGATGATGTTTCATCTGCATTGAGGTGCTGTCAAACACTGACAATCACTGTCCAAAGGTGAGCCCTTGCACTGAAGCTCTCCAATTACTCTCTCTATAGGATAAAACAGATGGCAGCTGCAGCTGAGATTGCAGAAGCCATCTGTCACTTCTCCCGATAAGATGAGCCTACAACACAAACACTTCACAGCTTGTCACCTGCAGATACATCTAAACACATTAAACATTACTTTCATAACTTTTCCTTACCTCTGATGATCAAAAGTGTCCCATTGAATCCTTTAAACCACTTCTGCAGCTGTCATATATACAGAAAAATTATAGTAGACCCACATCACACCTCACTTTCTCTGGTGGGGTTCCCCAACATCGGGAAGCCTGCAGCAGCAGTGGAAAAATGGGAAAAAGCCTCTTAACTGCCTGTTAACTACCTGTTAACAGGCAGTTAAGTGGCTGTAATCCTCTTCCCGCCTCTAGTAGTCGGGACCCTGTGCAAATCTGAGACCCGATTCCCGGGAAGATTGCTTGGAGGTGAGTTGGGAGCGAGTTTGGGACTCGCTCCCATTTTTGGGGATTTTCCCAGCAGACCCTGTGTGACTTCAAAGTACAGAGAATTCTGTAGATTATCTCATTCAAAATAAGGATTTAAATAATATGTGTGTACAAGAATCTGCAGACTTCACACTGTTCTATAGCATAGATATTTGCTTTTTAGGGGTGTGTAAGGGGAATGTTAAAAATCTAAGGGCTAAAAATTCGACTGCGACACGAATGCTGCTGGTGCCAGTGCAGCCGTGGGTTAACGACCACCGAAAATAGTGACACTGGTAGGACTGAAAAGTTGGCACTGGGGACTAATGATTATTAGCCCAGCACTAAACTCACCGTGCAGCGCTCTCCTGATGGCATTTGTCCCGGCATCAGGCCCCAATGTGGCGTCCGCAAGCAGTGTTGCAACTTCAAACGGACCCTGAAAGTGAGGCTGTGATTTCGCAAAGCATTGTGGAATCTTAAAAGGGCAATGCATGGTTGTTTTCTTAAAAGCCTTCTGAAATGATAAAAAGGAAAATGATGTAAAAATATGCAATTTTCAGCCCTTACTGCTCAACTGCCTTCTGAAAAAAAAGTTAACATTAAAAAGAATTCCCAAATGGCAGTCTTCAGCTCTTAAAGCTAAATTCCCTTCCGCACCTATAAAAATGGGAAAAGTGCTTCAGCACTAACACAAGCCAAGGAAGGGACACCCAGGGTCTCGCACGCAGCACTCCAGCTTTGTGCATGGGGTCAACACTGCAAAAGAGGCCCTCTACCCACAGGGGTCAGGAGGCCCTACAGAAAGAACAATGTGGGACCAGATCACCGAGGCCGTCACTGACAGCAGTGTTGCCTCCACCACCTGGCTCCAGTGCCCAAAGAAGTGTCATGACCTCAGACCATTGGTCAAGGGCAGTGAATGCATCTTCAAAAGCCATCTCCTACCAACTGCACCACGAGCCTCACACACTTCTCAATGCATGACTCCCCCCTTCCCCAATCACTCACCTACCAAATCTGTACCAAACATGAGGCACACCTCCCGTTCCTAGCTTCATCTCACACCCTTGGAGGTGACAGTGCTGGCCATTTTTGTGGGGCATGGCTGAGCCCTTGGCCAGTGGTGGGGCTGAAAGGATACAAGATGCTTATATTCTCATACATTATCCTCCTTCATGCATGCACCTCTTGCTTTCCTGCCCTCCACTCACCACAACTCCACCCTTGTGTCTTCCCCATTTCACATACCCAAGAAATTCAGCCTGGCCAGCCAGTGGAAGAGGAAGTGGAAGTGGAGTAATAATAATAATAATTTGCAGTGTCCCCCACTGAAAGTCAGCAGCCTTCCACCAGCTATGCTGCAGCCACTGGGGTAGTGCTGCGTGACATCAGTAGGATAGGCAAAGGCACTAAAAGAGTGCATGAGGGTGATGAGTTGATTTCTTGATGTCATATTGGAAGGATAGATGTATAAAGTTGGATTGGAAAGTTTGCTTTGTGTTGGCTTTTATTTGAGCATCATGGCCAAGAGGATGCTGTGATGGTCAGTAACAGAGCGAAGGTAAGCTAGGAACAAATGTTGAAAGGGGAATTGGGGTTGTGGTCACTGTTACCGCAGGTGGATGATTCCATCCCGGATATCCCAGCCAGAATGGGGCTCTCTGGGTTGCATCCTCCCTTCTGCTTCATCCTCTTCTGCCTCCTCCTCTCGGTGTTGGGGTTAATATATTAGCATGGATAGAGGATTGGATAACTAACAGAGTCAGGATAAATGGGTCATTTTTGGGTTGGCAAACTGTAATAGTGGGGTGCCACAGGGATCAGTGCTGGTGCCTCAACTATTTACAATCTATATTAATGACTTAGATGAAGGGACCGAGTGTACCGTAGTCAAATTTGCTGCTGATACAAAGATAGGTGGGAAAGCAAGTTGTGAGGAGGACATAAAGGCCGCAATTTGGCTGGTGCTCAGAGGGCGGGTTTGGAGGCGGGTCAGGAGTGAAAATCTAAATGATTGATGATGGGTTGCGAACCTGCTGCCATCCCGCCTCTACGCAACTTTACAAAGTGTCGGGTCTGCAAGTCCCGATCCAACCCGACACCAAGCGGTGGGAGAGGCACTTAAGACAGTTAACAGCTTGTTAACTGCCTAGAAAATCTCATTTTAACAGGCTCTTCCCATTTTACTACATTTTCAGTGTGTTGCACGTCGTGCGACATGCACACCAGCTGATTGTGCTGAGTTCAGCAATTAGCTGATTACTTGGCAGCTGCACCTGCAGCTTAAAAGCGGATCTGTAACATGAGCTCACATTCAGATGCCAGAACTTTGTGTTTTGAGGCTTTGGAACGCATTTTGCAGGTCTATTGAGCTTGTAAGTGTTTAAGCTGAGATCCATATGCACTGTGACCTCCTTGGGAAACCCTCTCCCCACATTGACTGAGCGCTTATAACATCAGTTCCTAAACTGAGATATATACGAGCGGAATGGGAACCATTACCCTGTCATTCTGGTCCTCAGAATCGTAGGAAGAGCAGCCGCGGCTGCAGCAGAACCGGGCACAACAGCAGCAGCAACAACAGGAGCACCAACCTTCTCCTCAGCCACCTGATGCTGCACAGGGCAGAGGGCATCAGCACAGGGCTGCACCGCGCCTCAGGAGATACTCCCAACATAGGGTTTACAGGCTGAGGATGAGCTCCCTCAACATGAGTGAGCAGCAGTGCCAAAGGCTAAGCTGAGACTTATGCGAGAGGTGGTCACTGACATCTGCAAAATGCTGCACCAACACCTGGAGCCCAGAGGAGTGGGTGGACACTCCTTACCAGTGGCTGTCAAAGTCACCACTACACTCAACTTCTTTGCTTCAGGGTCCTTCCGGGGATCAGCAGCAGACATCAGCGGCATCTCCCAGTCGGCCGCACACACTTGCATCACGCAGGTTACCGATGCCCTCTTTGCAAAGTCGCACAATTACATCCACTTCTCCACGGATGGAGCAAGTGTAACCTTGCGTGCAATTGGCTTTGCAAATATTGCAGGCTTGCCAAGGGTGCAGGGCATCGTAGACTGCACACACGTGGCTATTAGGGCACCCCATCACCCCATCACAACCCAGCTGTATTTGTCAACCGCAAGGGCTTCCACTCCCTTAATGTCCAGCTGGTGTGTAACCACAGGAAGAACATTATGCATGTGTGCCCCAAGTTCTCTGGCAGTTGCCATGACTCGTTCATCCTACGGCAGTCTACTGTGCCTCAGCTATTCTATCCGCCAACCCAACTTTCCGGATGGCTCCTTGGAGGCAAGGGCTATCCCCTGAAGACGTGGCTAATGACAGCGATGAGGAAGTCATCAAACGAAGCTGAAGAGCGCTACAATGCCAGCCACATTTCCACCAAAGCCATCATCGAGCAAACCATCGGCTTGCTCAAAATGCGATTCAGGTGCCTCGACAGATCCGGTGGAGCCCTACAGTACTCACCAGCCAGGGTCTCCAGAATCATTGTGGTCTGCTGCGCACTGCATAACATCGCACAGCATCATGGCTTAACGCTGCCTGAGCAACAAGTGGCTCAGCGCACAGCCTCCTCCTCCTCAGAGGAGGAGGAAGTTCTTGTGGACGCAGATGTGCCAGTTCCACCAGCACACGAGCACATTGCTGGACGTGAGGCAAGTGATGCACTAATCCATGCCAGATTCGTGTAAGTTTACGCATAAACACATGTGGCTGACACATGGAAATGAGTGTCTGGCCGACCTTCTTAACACACCATACAGCATCTGTACAATAAACTGTGGTTTCCTATCACTCTCACCACCATCATTACAGATGAAAGGCGTCCTGACCCCTCACTGTGCAACTTCCATTTTTCAGAACACATAGGCCAACTCTTTGAATCTTTGCCATCGCATTTCTTTATTACAATTGAAATAACGATGTATTAGATCAAAACACCCAAGTGACTGCCCTTGTGACTATTTGTGTGTTAATGTTCTCTTACGTATGCTTCTACGTGGTGCTTCCCCTGTGGCTTCAGCAGATGTTGAGGCACCTTGTTCACTTCCATGCTGCACCTGCTTCGACACCTTTGGCAGGTGTCCTCTGTGTTTGGGAGACTGGGAGGGCTCGGCAACAATCTGCTCCTCCTGCGGCTGTGCAAAGGCTGAGACGGCCATCTCAGTTGGGTGAGGAATCTGGGGCTCTGACCGAGGGCTCCGCGGTGGCATGGGAGTGTGAGCGCTTGGCGAGGAGCCCACACTTCCTTGTTGTTGACCACCAACATCCCTCTTATGGGTCACCCGCACTTCACTGCTAGCAAGTAGCTGGCGAGCACCTTGCTGCACATCAGTGGGGCCATGAGGACCCGTCTCTGTACTGACAGTCCTCATAACGGGGATGTCCATGTGCCTCTGGTTCCTCTTCTCAATAGGTGTACATCCAACCTCCATAGCAGACCATCTATTTAGAAGAGTCACCATGTTCATTTGCGTTTGGCAATTTATGTCCTCCATGGAGGTTGCCATCCTTTCCATGGTGGCACCTACATTCGCCATTGAGTGCACCATGGCATTGCTCATGTTTGATATGGACTCCTCCATTCTCTGCACACTCACAGTTACCGTGGTTGCAAACCCTGTCAGAGACTCCTGCACTTATTCCTGAAGCTCCAGCTCTTTCTGGATGGCCCCAGAGGCAGAGCGTCCACATACAGCTGAGCAGAGCTAGGAGCGTCCAGCACCCTCCGACGAGGAGGCTCCACTGCTGCCCCTGTCTCCACCATCTGCTGATGCTCACTTGTGAGCTGTGATACACCAGGTGACAACATTACTCTATCTCGCAAACGACCCACCAAGGTGCATGTCTCTGCGCTGGTGCTGGGTGCGCTCAATTCTGCTGACACTGCACCCTCAGAGGTTGCAGCTTCCTCTGAGGAGGCTTCCGGCTCTTCCTCCTGGACAGTGGGGAGGTGGGCTCTCGATGGTCCTGTGGGGGAGTAAAGGCATGAGTTAGACATATGATATTAACATAGCAGACACATCCCATTGTGCAGATGATCAGAACTCAATCTGTATGAAGATCAGAAGCCATATCAGTCACTCATGCAATCCAAATGAGAGGGTTGCAAATCTATTCTGTCACCAGCTTGCTCTACTGCGCCCGTCTCTCTGTCCCCCACTTACAGCTCCTCAGCACCTTCTTTGAATCTTTGGAATTCTTTACCTCAGAGAGCTGTGGAGGCGGAGTCATTGAATATATTCAAGGCTGAGATAGACAGATATTTGAGCTACAGGGGAGCCAAGGGTTATGGGGAACAGGCAGGAAAAAGGAGTTGAGGCCAAGATCAGATCAGCCATGATTGCACTAAGAGAAGCAGTGACTACACTCCAAAACTACTTAATTGGCCTTAAAGCGCTTTGAGACGTCAGGTGGTCGTGAAATGCGCTATATAAATGCAAGTCTTTCTTTCTTTATTGAATGGCGGAGCAGGCTCGAGGGGCCGAATGGCCTTCTCCTGCTCCTATTTCTTATGTTCTTATATTCTTCTGCTTCTTCCTCTTCTGCTTCTTCCACACCTGGAGTACTGCGTACAGTTTTGGTCTCCTTATTAAAGCAAAAGATGCTGGAAATACTCAGCAGATCAGGCAGCATCGTGACCTGAGCCGTGAACTCTGCTTCGCTTTCCACGGATGTTGCCTGACCTGCTGAGTATTTGCAGCATTTTCTGTCTTCTCAGAGGCCTTCCTTTACCATCCAAGCCTTGCAAACCTCCTGCACACTTAAAAAAACTTTTAACATGTATTATAGCAAGCCACTACTTCAATAAATGTTTTAAAAATCCAGTCCAAAAGCTTAAATGCAAACTTACCTGAAAGATGTGTGTGTCCCTTTAAGAAGTGCTGACAGAGCCTCTGTGAGTCTGCTGAATGTTGGGTTTTCATGGCAAGCTTTGGACCCGGTGCTAAACTCAGTGCCTAGGTTCAAGTTCACCGAGGTGCCGTTAAGTCAGCATTGCACACTGACTGATGCCACCCTCTCCCCATTTACATTACCAGGGCCAGCGCCTTCAGCAGCAGTGCTGTCGGCCCTTGCAAAATGGCAGACACCGCGGGACCTGCCACCAGCTGGCAGAAGAGCGGCGGCTGCCATTTATTCGCCATATTATGGTGGTAATGGGTGGAGTTAAACACTTGAATTTTTAGCTCTTGGAGTTCACATTATTATATTTATAATTTAATATATAACATCCTTCCACCCTCACAGAATGTAGCACATTTTCTCATTAACTCACCCATAATTGTGACCTATTTCAAATAAAATATTTGCTATATAGAGAGGAGTGTTACTTGAGAGTTATTGCATAGTGATAATCTTAACAAATGGTTCAGGTGATGGCATAAAGCATGGGATTAAAGTTTGAGTAACAACGCTCGTAATGATTTTCCATCCAAAGTGAGGTGAGCAGCCAGAAGCATCCACCCAAACATTAGCAGCCATATGTACATTCTATTTAAATGCTGGCATGACATCACCATCACATTTCTCAACATTTCTGTTTGTAGCCCGCCCATTGCTACGAACACCTATTTAATAGTCATTCATTGCCAGTGTCTATGAAGGGTACCACCACTTTGAATTTCTATGCCTCAGGGTCATTTCAGGCTCTCTTTTCTTAAATTTGTTCCGGGATGTGGGCATCGCTGGCTAGGCCAGCATTTATTGCTCATCCCTAATTGACCTTGAGAAGGTGGTGGTGAGCCGCCTTCTTGAACCGCTGCAGTCCATGTGGTGAAGGTACTCCCACAGTGCTGTTAGGGAGGAAGTTCCAGGACTTTGACCCAGCAACAATGAAGGATCGGCGATATACTTCTAAGTCAGGATGGTGTGTGACTTGGAGGGGAACTTGGAGGTGATGGTGTTCCCATGCATCTGCTGCCCTTGTCCTTCTAGGTGGAAGAGGTTGCGGGTTTGAAAGGTGCTGCCGAAGAAGCCTTGGTTGCTGCAGTGCATCTTTTAGATGGTACACACTGCAGCCATGGTACACCGGTGGTGGAGGGAATAAATGTTTAAACTGGTGGATGGTTTGCCAATCGAGCGGGCTACTTTGTCTTGGATGGTGTCACGCTTCTTGAGTGTTGTTGGAGCTGCACTCATCCAGGCAAGTGGAGAGTTTTCCATCACATTCCTTACTAGTGCCTTGTAGATGGTGAAAAGGTTTTGGGGAGTCAGGAGGTGAGACACTCGCTGCAGAATACCTAGCCTCTGACCTGCTCTTGTTGCCACAGTATTTATGTGGCTGGTTCAGTTAAGTTTCTAGTCAATGGATGTTGATGGTGGGGGATACGGCGAATGTCAAGGGGCAGTGGTTAAATTCTCGCTTGTTGGAGATGGTCATTGCCTGGCACTTCTGTGGAGTGAATGTTACCTGCCACTTATCAGCCCAAGCCTGAACGTCATCCAGGTCTTGTTGCATGCGGGCATGGACTGCTTCATTATCTGAGGAGTTGTCAATGGCACAGAACACTGTGCAGTCATCAGCGAACATCCCCATTTCTGACCTTATGTTGGAGGGAAGGTCATCGATGAAGCAGCTGAAGATATTTGGGCCTAGGACACTGCCCTGAGGAACTCCTGCAGCAATGTCTTGGGGCTGTAATGATTGACCTTCAACCACCACAACCATCTTCCTTTGTGCTAGGTATGACTACAGCCAGCGGACCTGTGATGAAATATATTCCATTCATCACTGCCTGTTTTCTGTGTCTTGTAACTGCCTGCTTTCTGTGTCTTTTCCCTTCCCCCAGTCCTCATGTATTATATATTGGAATGTGCTGGAATTGGTTGTGTGCAGGGCTCTGCCCATACCTGGCTCCTTTGTAATCTAAGTCAATCGGGCATCAGCCTCCTGAAGGAAGACATCTCTCTAGTTTACGTGTTATGTTCTAAGTTAATAAAAGCCTTACTTTTGTTCTGCTAACTTCGAGTCTCGGAATAATTGAGGCACATCAGAACCGTTTTCCCCCTGATTCCCATTGGCTTCAGTTTTACTAGGGCTCCTTGATACCACACTCTGTCAAGTGCTGCCTTGATGTCATGGGCAGTCACTCTCACCTCACCTCTGGAATTCAGCTCCTTTGGCCATGTTTCTACCAAGGCTGTAATGAGGTCGGGAGCTGAGTGGTCTTGGCGGAGCCCAAACTGGGTAGGTTATTGGTGAGTAAGTGGCGTTTGATAGCACTGTCGATGACACCTTCCATCACTTTGTTGATGATTGAGAGTAGACTGATGGGGCGGTAATTGGCTGGATTGGATTTGTCCTACATTTTGTGGACAGGACATACCTGAGCAGTTTTCCACATTGTCTGATGGATGCCAGTGTTGTAGCTGTACTGGAACAGTTTGGCTAGAGGCGCGCATAGTTCTGGAGCAAAAGACTTCAGCACGATAGTTGGGATGTTGTCGGGGCCCATAGCTTTTGTTGTATCCAGTGCATTCCGCTGTTTCTTGATATCACAGGCAGTGAATTGAATTGGCTGAAGACTGGCTTCTGTGATGGTGGGGACCTCAGGAGTAGGCTGATATGGATAATCCACTCTGCACTTCTGGCTGAAGATGGTTGCAAATGTTTCAGCCTTGTCTTTTGCACTCACGTGCTGGGCTCCATGATCATTGAGGATGGGGATATTCATGGAGCCTCCTCCACCCGTTAGTTGTTTAATGGTCCACCACCATTCGCAACTGGATGTGGCAGGACTGCAGAGCTTTGATCTGATCCGTTGATTGTGGGATCGCTTAGCCCTGTCTATAGCATGCTGCTTCCACTTTTTAGCATGCATGTAGTTCTGTGTTGCAGCTTCCCCAGGTTGGCACCTCATTTTTAAGTACGCCTGGTGCTGCTCCTGGCATGCTCTTCCACACTCCTTATTGAACCAGGGTTGGTCCCCTGGCTTGATGGTAATGGTAGAGTGAGGGATATGCCGGGCCATGAGGTTACAGATTGTGGTGGAATACAATTCTGCCACTGCTGATGGCCCACAGCGCCTCATGGATGCCCCGTTTTGAGCTATTAGATCTGTTCTGAATCTATCCCATTTAGCATGGTGGTGGTGCCCCACAACACAATGGAGGCTGTCCTCAGTGTGAAGATGGGACTTCATCTCCACAATGACTGTGCGGTGGTCACTGCTACCAATACTGTCATGGGGAGATGCATCTGCAACAGATAGATTGGTGAGGATGAGATCAAGTAGGCTTTTCCTTTGGGTTGGTTCTCTCACCACCTGTCACAGGCCCAGACTGGCAACTATGTCCTTCTGGACTCGGCCACCTCAGTCAGTAGTGGTGCTACTGAGCCACTCTTGGTGATGGACATTGAAGTCCTCCACTAAGAGTACATTCTGTGCCCTTACTACCCTCAGTGCTTCTTCCAAGTGGTGTTCAACATTGAGGAGTACTGATTCATTAGCTGAGGGAAGGCGGTAGATGTTAATCACCAGGAGGTTTCCTTGCCCATCCTTGACCTGAAGCCATGAGACTTCATGGGGTCCAGAGTCAATGTTGAGGACTTCAAGGGCCACTCCATCCTGACTATATACCACTGCGCCGCCACCCCTGGTGGGTCTGTCCTGCCGTTGGGACAGGACATACATAGAGATGGTGATGGAGGAGTTTGGGACATTGGCTGTCTCTGGGAACACTTGTGGCATTAGCCAATCTACTATACACAAATGCATAAAACAAGTTACTGATACAATGTTTGCTAGAGCCAACAGGAAAGGACTCCAGCTGGCTAGTGATCACAAACTTCAAATATTGCATGTAAATGCTCACGATTTAGGAAACTGCCATAATTGTTTCATATTGAGGCAGTCTACCATCCCAACACTGTTTGCAGTTGAAAGCCTTGGCGATCTGGACTACCTTCTGCACCAATGGTTGCTGACCCTTGTTAATTTTCCCAGGACCTTCAGTGATCATCAATATAGTCTGGATATTCATTGAGTGAAGTCCTTTCCTGTTGGCCACTAGAATCACTCTAGAGCAGGCAATTGGTGTTTTAAAGGCCTGTTTCAATTACCTTGATCAATCTGGGGAAGCTCTGCAGTACAGTCATGCCAGGTGTTTGTGGATCATGGTGGTGTGCTGCATTGCATAACTTTGGTCATCATAGAGGAATTCTGATGTATGCCATGGAGGAGGGAGAGCAAGGAACACCAGACCAGCAGCGTGAGCAGACAGCCAAGAATATATTGCAAGAAGAGGCCCAAAGAGGTAAGTATTTACATTTTTTTTGTTACTTTCCTTGTAAGAATCTGTATGGGTAGAACTGAGAAATACCAAGGGGCAGAAAATGTTAGTGGGAGTTGTATACAGACCCCCAAACAGTAATGCTGAGGTTGGGGATGGCATTAAATGGGAAATTAGAGATGCATGCAATAAGGGCACAGCAATTATCATGGGTGACTTTAATCTACATATAGATTGGGCTAACCAAATTAGTAACAATGCCGTGGAGGAGGAATTCCTAGAGTGTATATGGGATGGGTCCTGGACCAATATGTCAAGGAACCAACTAGAGATCAGGCCATCTTAGACTGGGTATTATGTAATGAGAAAGTATTAATCAGCAATCTTGTTGTACGAGGCCCCTTGAGCAAGGAGCGATCATAATATGATAGAATTCTTCATTAAAATGGAGAGTGAAGTAGATGACTCAGAGACTAGGGTCCTGAATTTAAATAAAGGAAACTACGATGGTATGAAGCGCGAGTTGGCTAGGATGGATTGGGGAATGTTACTTAAAGGGTTGATGGTGGATAGGCAATGGCAAACATTTAAAGATTGCATGGATGAACTACAGAATTTCTTCATCACTGTTTGGCATAAAAATAAAACAAAAATGGTGACTCAACTGTGGCTAACAAGGGAAATTAGGGATAGCATAAGATGAAAGGAGAGGACATATAAATTGGCCAGAAAAAGCAGCAAACCTGAGGATTGGGAGCAATTTAGGATTCAGCAAAGGAGGACAAAGGGATTAATTAAGAGGGGGGAAATAGAGTATGAAAGTAAGCTTGCAGGGAACATAAAAACTGACTGTAAAAGCTTCTATAGATATGTGAAGAGAAAAAGATTGGTAAAGTCAAGCGTAGGTCCCTTGCAGTCAGAATCAGGGGAATTTATAATGGGGAACAAAGAAATGGCAGACCAATTAAATACATACTTTGGTTCTGTCTTCACAAAGGAGGACACAAATAACCTCCCAGAGATGTCAGGGAACATAGGGTCTAATGAGAGGGAGGAACTGAATGAAATCAGTATTTGTAGGGAAATGGTGTTAGGGAAATTGACGGGATTGAAGGCCGATAAATCCCCAAGGCCTGATAATCTACATCCAAGAGTACTTAAGGAAGTGGCCCTAGAAATAGTAGATGTATTGCTGGTCATCTTCCAAAATTCTATAGACTCTGGAACAGTTCCCATGGATTGGAGGGTAGCTAATGTAACCCCACTATTCAAAAAAGGTGGTAGAGAGAAAACAGGGAATTATAGACCGGTAAGCCTGACATTGGTAGTGGGGAAAATGCTAGAGTCCATTATAAAAGGTGTAATAGCAGAGCACTTGGAAAACAGCAACAGGATCGGACAAAGTCAACATGGATTTACAAAAGGTAAATCATGCTTGACTAATCTACTGGAATTTTTTGAGGATGTGACTGGTAGAATAGATAAGGGAGAACCAGTGGATGTGGTGTATTTGAACTTTCAGAAGGCTTTCGATAAGGTCCCACATAAGAGATTAGCGTGCAAAGTTAAAGCACATGGGATTGGGGTAAGGTACTAACTTGGATAGAGAACTGGTTGGCAGACAGGAAGCAAAGAGTTAGAATAAACGGGTATTTTTCTGAGTGGCAGGCAGTGACTAGTGGGGTACCGCAGGGATCGGTGCTGGGACCCCAGCTATTCACAATATATATTAATGATTTAGACGAGGGAACTAGATGTAATAGCGCCAAGTTTGCAGATGACACAAAGCTGGGTGGGCGTGTGTGCTGTGAGGAGGATGCAGAGAAATTCCAGTATGATTTGGACAGGTTGGGTGATTGGGCAGATGCATGGCAGATGCAGTATAATGTGGATAAATGCGAGGTTATCCACTTTGGTGGCAGAAACAGGAAGGCAGATTATTATATGAACCGCAATAGATTGGGAAAAGGGGAAGTGCAACGAGACCTGGGTGTCCTTGTGCACCAGTCGCTGAAGGTAAGCATGCAGGTGCAGCAGGCGGTTAAGAAGGCAAATGGTATGTTGGCCTTTATAGCGAGAGGATTCGAGTACAGGAGCAAGGTTGTCTTGCTGCAGTTGTACAGGGCTTTGGTGAGACCACACCTTGAGTTTTGGTCACCTTACCTGAGGAAGGATGTTCTTGCCATGGAGGGAGTGCAGCGAAGATTCACCAGACTGATACCTGGGATGGCAGGAATGATGTATAATGAGCGATTGGGTCGATTAGGCTTATATTCGCTAGAGTTTAGAAGAATGAGAGGGGATCTCTTTGAAACTTATAAAATTCCAGCAGGACTAGACAGACTAGATGCAGGAAGGATGTTCCCGATGGCCGGGGAGTCCAGAACCAGGGGTCACAGACTAAGGATAAGGGGTAGGCCATTTAGGACAGAGATGAGGAGGAATTTCTTCACCCAGAGAGTGGTGAACCTGTGGAATTCTCTATCACAGAAGGCAGTTGAGGCCAATTCATTAAATATATTCAAGAGAGAGTAAGATATATTTCTTAAGGCTAAAGGGATGAAGGGATATGGGCAGAAAGCAGCGACAGGGTACTGAATTTGGATAATCAGCCATGATCTCATTAAATAGCGGAGCAGGCTCGAGGGGCCGAATGGCCTACTCCTGCGCCTATCTTCTATGTTTCTATGTAAGACCCGGAGTGCTCCTACAGGTCCAACAAGAAAGTTTAGGTCTTTCCAGAGAGCGTTCCTCCTGCCACCTGACATTTTGCTCCCACCCACTGGCTAGCTGCCACTCCCACCAGTTTTGGGCGGACAGTTGACCGGGGTCATGTAGGTGAAGTCCGGCTGCTAAAATCGCCTGACCTCATGCTGCCAAGGTCAGGGGGTTTAGCACTCGCCTTGGTACCTGCTCTGGGTTAAAATTAGCCCATTCGTTTTTTTTTGTTAACTTTTATGCCTTGGCATTTCTTAAATTTCTACAATTTGTCGTGCAACCCCATATGCAGCATAATGAACACAAAATGATTACATCAAAAGTGCAGTGTTAATCAGTTTGTGGATCAATTCTGAGCTCAATCAAAGTACAGTGATTTTATTAGACTATATTTTCAATCCTCTTTAGGAATAGAAATTTGGAAAAAATAAATATCAAATATTATAGTATAATATTATCCAGCTAGCCTTTATCTATACCATGCATTACCAGGGCTATATTGACCTTTTATACTCCCTTTTAATGTTTGACAACACAAGTAAACCTAAGACAATTTTAATAGTGTCTCTGGGCTTCAAAACCTGACAATCCTGAATCTTTCAGATAATAATGCATTGAACAAATATTATTAATCATAATTTTTATAGCAATTGTTTTACATAATTTATACTTGTATTTCTACTAGCTGGGAATTGCACACATTGAACACATACATTCTGTTACCATTTTAGCAATATTGCTTTCTAATTTTACAAAGAAACTTCACTGTTAAAAATTCTGTTCATTTCTGTCTCTTATAACACATTTCAAATAGAAACTGAACTTGTAAGAAATACAAATGGCTAGTAAAGTACATATTGTAGGGAAAGAGCTTCTGCAGCATTGAGTAAAAGCAAGTAACCCCAAGCTGGAGTCAGCATTTATTACTCTTTCATAATGTAAAGTCAGGTGACACCAGGAAAACGTTAGAAAAATATTGTTTTTGTCAATGCTGTTCTGTGATGATAAATTGTGCAATTGCTCTAACGAATATACAAGACTATTCTATTTATGTAGTTTGTCTGTTGCTTGTGCAATAATTGTTAATAATGCTGTTTTAATGCGTTACCTGAAAAATTCAGGATTGCCAGGCTTTGACATGCCCAGAGACACTACTAAAATTATTTTAGACTTGCTTGTGTTGTCAAACCGTAAAAGGGACTATAAATATTTTCAAATGTATCTGGTTTAAAATGTTAAGCACAAAGATTATAATCTGCACCTGACATATTATTTTCTTGTATATAAAAAATGTAGGACTATTATTGTGACACCAAATGGTTTCTATGGTATAAATGTTGACAGATACTGACATTCAGCTAGAGTGGCATGGTTGCCTCAGGCAAGCTCAAGCTCCCAGGTGTCCGTGACTTTTCCCTCTGATATAGCGTACTAAGGAGTTGGATAATTAGCTTGATAGAGTCTCGAGATATTTACCTGTCCATTGCTTTGTCACTTCTTGGGATTTAGAAAACAACTATCACAAAGGATGTCATGCTGAGAGACTGCTGGATGTACAAGAGGCATTGCATGCTGAACATGACCAGTGCAATTAGATTTTCTTACTGAGATAACTGAAGCTGTTACTGCCAATTGCACCATTAACAAAGAAATCTTAGCTGGGACTTTGATGACAAAATCTAACAAAAGTTGCTTCACTTCCACTGATTGTAATACCTTTTATTTATTTAAAAGATTTCACAAAGCCAGGAAATGCCTTTTAATCTTTAGAAAGAAATTGTTATGTACATGCTTAAAATGTTAATTATTCCAGCATGATAAGACCAAGGGAACAAAATCCCAATTAAGAAAAATGTGACAATATATGCTTTTCTCTGTAATTAATGGCCTGCTAATAAAATCATGAAAGTGTTCAGCTTTGCAATATGTGGTTTCTGAGAATACTATTTTGGTAGTGGGTCACTAATTACAAAAGATAGAGGCATTCTCCTATTTTTTGTTAAAATTGGAATTTGACCCCCAAGTCTCTTGATAGTGGTTATGCTTACAAATATTTTACAGATCTAAAGGAAAATGAAACAAGACTCGTCAAGTTGAATGGCCATCAGCACAGTACGTCTGCAAATAATTGAGGACCATATTCTGTACAAATTGACTTTCTGCACAATATTGAAGTAATTGGGCTAAAAGTTGAGCTTCGCCGGGGCACTACTTTTAGCACCCCAGAAAAATTAGCGCCCCCACACCAGAAATTGAGTGGTTGTGCCCCAAGAGGGAAGCAGGGCGCTACTGGAAGCGCCCCGCATCTCTCTTGGGGCGCTGTGAGCCAATGTCGCAGTGCTACGTGCCGCAGCCCCGGGGATCGGGAGTGCCAGCAAAAGAAACCGGCACTCAAGAGAAGTGCCGGGCTCTTGGAGCGCAGCCTGCACTCCGCGGGGAGGGGGGGGCGTTCAGGAGGCCTGGCACGGGAGCGCAGGTAGGTGCTGGCAGATGCCCAGCAACAAAAATGGCCGCCCCGCACCTCGCCTTTAAATAGCGCCTCCCCAGCCGCAGATAGGCCTCCCTGACCCCGTCGGACATAGCATCCGGCGGTAAGTCAGGGGGGGGTTCCTGAAGATCGCGGCTGGGGCGCAAGCGGGGCGCTGCGCACGGCAATAACGTCATCGTCGGGGGCGCTACCGTTAATGCTGCCGTTAACCTCCCGCTGAATTTTGCGGGAGGCATAGATGGCACCGCGCCCCGGCGTTAGTTGCTTTGCGCCCCGTTAGCGTCCTCTTAGGGCTCTAACGGGCAGCACAAAGCAACCCAATTTTTCCCCCATTGGCTTTAAATAATGAAAACATCTTTTTACGGTAAACCAAAGTAATTGACTAACTAATATTTGGGAAATAACAACAGAAAATGCTGGAGAAACTCAGCAGGCCAGGCAACATCCGTGGAGAGAAATTAGAGTCAACGTTTCGGTTCAAAACCCTTTATCAAGACTAAAGAGGCACAGGGAATGAAATAGATTAAGAGGCCGGGCTGGGAGAGAACAAAAGAGAAGAGACATTAAGAGGTATTCAAAACGAGACGAGATGGTGATAGGACTAGTGGAGACAAAAGACAGCTCTAGATTAGGTGTGAAATGCGCTGGCAGAATGGGAGACAACTGCCATGTGGGAGAGAGAAAAAAAAAGGAAAGGCGGGGGGGGAAACCAAAACAAAGGTGTGGATAAAAAAATAAGTAAACATGTAATAGGGGCCGAGGTTATGATCTGAAATTGTTGAACTCGATAATGAGTCCGGAAGGCTGTAAAGTGCCTAATCGGAAGATGCGGTGCTGTTCCTCGAGTTTACGTTGAGCATCCGTGGAACAATGCACGAGGCCAAGGACGGTGAGGTCCGAGTGGGAATGGGGCGGTGAATTAAAATGACAGGCGACTGGAAGCTCGGGGTCACCCTTACGGACTGAACTCTCCAACTCTCCGACACCTCCTCCTACCTGCACCTGGACCATGACCCCACTACCAAACATCAAACCACCGTTTCCAATTCTGTCACTGACCTCATCTCCTCTGGAGATCTTCCCCCCGCGGCCACCAACCTCATAGTTCCCCAACCCCGCATAGCCCGCTTCTACCTCCTTCCCAAGATCCACAAACAGGACTGCCCTGGTAGACCCAGTGTCTGCTCGTGCGTACTTGTGAGGTGTGAATCACCAGGTTAAAAACCCAACTAACCCTCTATCAGGACCCACCAAAGCACAAGTATCTGCCCTGTTGCATGGCTGTAGGTCCTGTGATGGTGCACTCTCAGAAGGAATGAGGTCCTTGTGGATGTCGTGCGACACTTGCTGTACGTGTGAAGGCCTTGGAAAACAAAAAAAAGGTGATATGATTTAGCTGCGGCAAAGTCACAATCTTGACAATCACCATACTCAGTCTTCTCATAGTTTACTTACTGATGAAATGAAGACAGCATATGTGTGTCAAAGGTATTTGTAATTCTGTCACCAGCTATCTGTGAGCTCCCTGTCTCACCATCTCTGACTGAGAGCGACGCAGATGTGCCACTTATCTCCAGGGCATCCTCCTCTGCATTTGTGGGCTATACTATTTGTGGTGGCTGTTTTGCAGTCTCTTCTCCTGCAAGGGGCCAAAAAACAGATCAGAGATTGAGTGAAGATGAGGTATTCAACCAATGGATGCAGTGTATTTGGTAAGGGTGACTATGACACATGCATCACATTGCATAAGGATTGGGGTGAGTATCAACAGTGGATAGATAAATGGGGAGGTGATAATGTATAGAAAATGAAGGATGGGTGCTGCTGAAAGTTGAGTGGGTGTGAGGAGTGAAGTGATGGAGAACACTTTGCAAGACAGACTGAAGGGAGGGGTTTGTGCTTAAAGCACAGAATGTAACTGAATCAACAACAACTCAGTTTGCATAAGAGAGGTAACTGAGGCTCTCTATTCAAAGAGAGCTGATTACATCTCATTCTCTCTTGCCAGAGAGAAGCAGGTGGAGCAAGCACATGGCTTCGCTAGGTTTGCAGGATTCCACATGGTGCAGGGTGCCATTTACTGCATGCAAGTCAATGGCCGTGATCCTGGCAGCAGTCATGGTGCCTTCATTCTGCGGCAGTCCACTGTGCCAGCTGCATTTCAGGCACCACGCCAAACCAAAGGGTGGCTACTAGGTGACAAGGGTTATCCGCTGACAACATGGATTATGAACCTGGTGCGCAACTCATGCACACATGGGCAGCACGCATACAATGAAAGCTATGCTGCCACATGAAATGTGATAGAGAATGCCGTTGGCGTGTTAAACAATGCTTCTGCTGCCTGGAGCACTCTGAAGGAGCCCTGCAGTACTTGGCAGAGCAGGTGTCAAGATTTGTGGTGGTCTGCTGCATGCTGCACAACCTCATCATCATGTGGGGTCAGCCCTTGCAACCAGCTACATGACAAGCAGCTGAAGAGCAGGAGGAGGAGGAAGAGAAAGAGGAGGAAGAGGAAGGGAGGAGGCAACGTAGACGGCACCTTTCTGACTGGACTGTCGGTGTAGAGCTCATTCCACTGCTATACCAGTAAACACAACCCCAATTCACCATTCACCAACAGCACCACACCTTCCCTTCCCTCTGTCATTGGCCATTACAGAGCCTGCTTGGCCACATTGCAAAAATAATAGCCAACAGAAAATAGACATTCCAAACCAAATTTATAAATCAAATCATGCCATTTTGCATACAAAAGTAAACTAATCACCCTTGCGCATTCCCATGTCTGTCCTAGTGCTCCTACATGGTGCTACCCCAGTGGCTGCAGCATAGCTGGTGGAAGGCTGCTGACTTTCAGTGGGGGAGATGGCAGATGGCCTTGGAGGACGACCTCGAGTAGCTCTGGGCATAAAAGGCCCGGCTTCAGACTGCACCATCTCAGCATGGGCAGCAACAGTCTGGGCTGGCTGGCTGACAGGCACCAGCAAGGGCACTAGCGGAGTGGTAGTGGTGGGAGGACGAATGTTGTCTTCCTGACATGTCCTCAGATGAGTCCTCTCTAGCGGAACCCGTGTGTGACCTCGCCCTCCAGCGAGTTGGCACCTGCATTATCCTTGCCCCCTGCCCTGGCTGCAGGTCACTAGTGCCCGATATCTCACCATGTGCAGATCTCTCCTCTATGCTATTCTCTAAATTACGCGCTTTGTCAGTATCTGAGCTGATGGCTGTGAGTGTGAAGTCGAATGATGGTGAGTCTTCATCATCACTGTCTTCTTGCTGTTCCTCCACTGCCTGGCTAGGTTTCACTTCTTGGGTATCTGAAAGGAGAAGACACAAGGGTAAAGTTGTGGTGAGGGGAGGGGGAAAAGTAAGAGGTGCATGCTTGTAAGTCAGAAGAGATTGTGGGATGAGGAGGAAGTAGGATGTGAGAAGGAGGATTAGGTATGAGGGTACCGTCATCTTCAATTGATTCAGCCCTGCCGTTGGCCATGGGCTCAGAAATTGCCATTCCAATAATGGTCAGCACCGTCTCCTCCATGGGATTATGACATGCAGGCATGTCTGTCCCCCTACAGGTAGACCCTGCTGCCTCCAGTTGTGCGCCCCCTCCTCCTGCAAGAGAGAGGGAAGAGTGTCAGTGAGCGTGGTGCAATCTGTTTGGGTGATGTGACTGTCATGGTTGACTAGCTGGCAGTGTGTGCAAGCTGTGAGATGTGGGTGTGAGGCTTGCAGCAGTGCTACGTGTGTGAGGGTGAGGTGAAGCTATGAATGTTAGGAATGAGTCCTGATTGATAGAGATTGTTGGTAGGTGAGTGATGGGGGTGTGGTGAATTGAGCAGTGGCTGAGGCTAATGGTACAGTTGGTATAATGTGGCATTTGTTGATGCATTCACTGACCTTGACCACTCATGTGAGGTCATTGAACTTCTTGCGGCACTGCATCCTGGTCCTTGGAGCTAGACTCCTGGCATTGACCGCCATGGTTATCTGCTCCCACTGCCTTTTGAGTGTGTGTCCTGAGGGCCTCCTGGTCCCCTGCAGATACAGGACACCTGTCCTACTTTCCACTTCCTCCATCAAGGCCTCCAATGCAGCATCTGAAAACCTTGGAGCCCACTCTCTCTCCGATGTTGTGCCATTCCTCGCTGTTTCCCAGGTCGGATTCATGCCTGCATGACTCCCAGCACCTGCTCCAGCCACAATGCACCTCCCGTTTAGGAGGTGCAGGCTAGCTTTAAGCAGTGCAGGCTAGCTTTAACAGGTGCTAGCAATTTATGATATTTGCCTCCTACTGATGCCGCCAGCTAATGAACAGCATGGTCAGTGCTGGCTGGATGCTGAAATCACTCAAATGAGCAGGCAGCACAAAGTTGGCTTAGCCCCCTCGAAGTGTGTTACTTAAATATACTGGAGGTTTCCCTGATATTAAGGGAAGTAAGATTTGAGCTAGCTGGTCCAGAGTGTAAGGAGGATGTACCCAGGACAGAGGATCTAGGAGGGACCAGGTATCACATCTATGGACAGGGATTCATGATTATCCCAGGAGATTAACACCATCAGCCCAGAAGAAAGCAAGGCAAACATGTCCACTACACCGACTCAGAAAGATGCGGTTGTAAAAGTTCCTGGAATCTTTGTTAAAACAGCGAACATATCAGTAATAAGCTGAACTAATTAGACTTTAATATATCCAATAGATTTACTATCTAATGTTGTTAACTTGTCAGCTATATAAGGAGTCTAATCACAAATTAATCTCAGCAACTTATATCAATCTCGGACTCTGAGATGGACCATCAGTTTATAATCAGTGTAGGATTCGCAAACTTGAACTTTATATTATAAAGGGTCGAATGGCAGAAGAGGCCATGATTTTAAAGACTGTTTTAAAAGAAGCCTAGGAAAAAGGGGCATTCAAAATGGCCGCCAGACCCCGTGACCAACTTATTGGGACACTTTAAAATGGTTCCTGCAGTCCTCAGACAGCTTTGTGGATTCAGCCCACAGTAAGTTCTGGAAGCCGTTTCTGAGAGAACGAAACCAGACACCCACATATACATATAGATTGGATGTAGATCCAGTCAGATCAGCCTGTAGATAAAGGCCATCTAAATGATTACCCAGACAAAAGGGAACAGTTTCATATTCATGAGAAGAGCATCAAGGACCCGTTAAGGACATCACCAGGACATTAAAAACAATGAAGGTCATTCCAGACCAGAGATGGCCCGTTACCGGCCATCCAAGAACAGTTTAAAATATAATAACTACCCCGTTGTGCTCCCAGCCTGCCAAAATTAAAACAAAAGACTAACCTGATTTGGCGCGAGATAAGGGCTTCTGATGAGAAGTATATCTGGGAACCCAGGGGTAGGAAGAAAAAGAAGCCATCGTGGTGCTACCATCGTATCGGTGGCATCATCGCTAGAAGAAGGAGAAGAAGACGGTTTGAGCCGGCGTCCCGCCTCGGGGTAAAACATCGGGAGATCATCGACCAACCCCGGGCTGTTGACGAAACGGGAGGCCATCGACCCACTCCGGCTCGGGAGAAGAGACAATAAAAAACTACAGAAGAAATGATGGGGGCCAGCCCGAGGCTCCTCTGACCGGGGTCGAGCAGACGATCCCCGACCCCGCCGACATCCAGACCAGCCGGTGTCCAGCCGTCCCCGACCCCCACCTCAGGAGAGAGGTGTGGCGCAGCTCGCTGGGGCTCCACCAACCACGTGGAGACGGGACGCCTGAAAGGATCAAACGCAGACCTGTTTCAAAACCTTACACTTCCTAGCTGGATTGGTGAGCATGTTTCTGGCCCTTAATAATCAGATCTAGATAGGTTTAAGCAGGTGGACATTTAAGGGTATAATTAACATGAGTTGTTGCCCCTCAATGTTCCGTGTGTTTCCCCATTTCATGATGATTTTTGTAGAGTATAATATGCCTGTATTTGCCTTAGTTAGTATTGTGTCGTTATGATTTGTTTGTGTTTTCCCCTCCCATGTACCCTCTTATTTGCTTGCATTTGATTTGTTTTACATTATGCAATAAAATTCCATTTCGTTTCATCAAACTTGGTCTATAAGAGTTTTCTCCACATTGTAGTTCCTGCCTGTGATGAAATATTTCCATTCATCACTGCCTGTGACTGAGATCGGTTTCAGTGTCATTTCCCTTCCCCCAGACCTCATTGTATTGTGTACTGGAATGTGCTGTATTGTATACTGGAATGTGCTGGAATGTGCTGTGTGTAGGGCTCCGCCCATACCTGGCCCCGTTTGTAAGCTCGCTTCAGTCTAGCCCCAATCTCCAGAAGGACGACATCTCTCTCGCTTACGTGTTTCGTTCTAAGTTAATAAAAGCCTTGTTTTGTTCTGCTACCTTCGAGTCTCGGAATTATTGAGGCACATCAATTTTATTAACTTATTTTTTCAACACTATGGATCAACTCCTGAAACCCGAACGTTTGGATTTGGATCAACATGCTCCGGACGCATCAGCACGCTTCGGACACTGGTTTGAGTGTATGGAATTCTTCCTGGACAATTCCGCAGCCGTCAAAGACGCTACGGACGCTGCAAGGATGAGACTCGGAATTCTGCGGAATTGGGTAAGCCACCGGGTTTACCCCCTCATCCAAGACGCCGAGACGTACCTGGCCGCCTGCGACATCTTAAAGGCGCATTACCAGCAGCCTACGAATGAGGTGTATGCTAGGCACCTGCTCGCCACCCGCGCACAGCGACCTGGGGAATCGGTGGAGGAGTTCCTAAGCACCCTGAAAATGCTTGGCAAAGACTGCAAGTGCCGAGATGTAAAAGCCGCGGTGTACACTGACGAGCTTGTTCGCGATGCCTTCATCACAGGCCTCCGCTCCACTTACATCCGGCAAAGACTGCTGGAAAAAACGGGGTTGGACCTGAAACAGGCTGCGGACACCGCGCGATCCCTGGATGTGGCCCAGAGAAACTCGGACGCCTACTCTTCAGCCCGCGCCGTCCACGCCACCACGTGTGCACCGAGGGCGCCGCCATCTTGGAAGGCATCTTCCCCGCCCGACAGCCCGACACCGGCTGGGCCCCGCTCTCCCCCCAGAAGCCCTACGACAGCCGCGACGCGTCAGGGACCCAACTGCTACTTCTGCGGGCAGCCAAAGCACACCAGAAACCTGTGCCCGGCGAAAGGCACCACCTGCTTTAAGTGCGGTAAGAAGGGGCACTTCGGGAAGGTGTGCAGAGGGAACCCCGCCGGAAAACCCGCCACCGCCGCGTGTGCGCCGCGGGAGCGGCCATCTTGGACGCCATCTTGCCTGACCTCGTGGGGTCCGCCATCTTGTGAGCACACAGCGTGGACGCCATCTTGTATCGATCAGGGCCCTACAGTGGCATCGGTCACAGTGGACCAGACCAGGCCGCACCCGCTATCCAGATCAATGGTGGACATCGAGGTAAACGGGTGCCGGGTTAAATGCTTAATTGACAGTGGAAGCACGGAGAGCTTTATCCACCCAGAACTGGCACAACAACTCTCCCTAAAGGTGGTCCCTACTCAGGGTACCATCTCTATGGCTGACAAAACCCAGACATCGACCATTCTGGGTTACTGCACGGTACAATTGTGCGTTAACGGAACGGTATATGATAATTTTAAAGTATTAATCATGAAGAACCTATGTGCGAGCGTGATCTTGGGCCTGGATTTCCAGTGCAACCACCAAAGCATCACGCTCAAGTACGGTGGGTCCCAGCCGCCCCTCACAGTGTGCGGTCTGGCTACCCTGAAGGTAAAGCCGCCTTCGCTATTCGCGAACCTTACCCCTAACTGCCGGCCAATAGCGACCAAAAGCAGGAGGTACAGCTGGGAGGACAGGCGGTTTATCACGACCGAGGTAGACAGGCTCCTGAAAGAGCGCATTATTGAACGCAGCAACAGCCCGTGGCGCGCCCAAGTGGTAGTGGTAAGGGGTAGCGAGAAGAAACGGATGGTGATCGACTATAGTCAAACGATCAACAGGTACACCCTACTAGACGCCTACCCGCTACCCCGCATATCAGAAATGGTGAACCAAATCGCCCAATACCGGGTGTTCTCCACCATCGACCTCAAGCCAGCATACCACCAGCTCCCCATCAGACCAGAGGACCGCCCGTACACCGCCTTCGAGGCGAACGGACGCCTCTACCAATTCCTCAGAGTCCCCTTTGGGGTGACGAATGGGGCCTCGGTCTTCCAGAGGGAGATGGACCGCATGGTCGATGACCACCACTTGCAGGCAACCTTCCCCTACCTCGACAACGTCACCATCTGCGGTCACAACCAGCAGGATCACGACTCGAACCTCGAGAGGTTCCTGAAAACCGCACAAAAACTCAACCTCACCTACAACGAGGACAAGTGCGTTTACAACACCACGCACCTCTGCATACCAGGCAGCGTGGTGGAGAATGGGGAAATCGGACCAGACCCCGACCGATTGCGCCCCCTACGGGAGCTGCCCCTGCCCAACACTCCCAAAGCCCTGAAAAGATGCCTGGGGTTATTTTCTTATTATTCCCAATGGGTCCCCAACTACTCCGACAAAGCCCGGCCCCTCTTGAAAGCATCCTCTTTCCCGCTCTCTGCTGAGGCCCACGCCGCCTTCAAAAGCATTAAGCAGGATATTGAGCGGGCCACGCTACAGGCAGTGGACGAGAACACTCCATTTCAAGTGGAAAGTGATGCGTCTGACTTCGCCTTGGCGGCCACCCTCAACCAGGCGGGGCGGCCCGTAGCTTTCTTCTCGAGGACCCTCCAAGGGCCCGAGATCAGACACTCCTCCGTGGAAAAGGAGGCCCAAGCCATCGTGGAGGCAGTGCGCCACTGGCGCCACTACCTAGCCGGCAAACGCTTCACCCTACTTACCGACCAGCGGTCGGTAGCGTTTATGTTCAATAATGAACAGAGGGGGAAGATTAAAAATGATAAGATTCTTAGGTGGCGGATCGAGCTCTCCACCTTCGAGTACGACATCATTTACCGGCCAGGGGCCCTTAACAAATCCCCTGACGCCCTCTCACGAGGGATGTGTGCCAGCGCCACCGGGGATCGGCTACAGACCCTCCACAACGACCTCTGCCACCCAGGGGTCACGCGGCTGTTCCACTTCATAAAGTCCCGTAACTTACCCTACTCGATTGAGGAAGTTCGGTCCCTGACCAGGAACTGCCGCACTTGCGCTGAGTGCAAGCCTCGGTTCTACCGCCCAGATAGAGCCCACTTAATCAAAGCTACACGGCCCTTTGAGCGGCTCAGCTTAGATTTCAAGGGCCCCCTCCCGTCCGTCGACCGCAATGTTTACTTCCTGAACATTGTGGACGAATACTCCCGGTTCCCATTCGCCTTCCCCTGCCCAGACATGACCAGCGCCATGGTCATTAAATGCCTCAACAGCCTGTTGTGCCTGTTCGGTATGCCGAGCTACATCCATACGGATAGGGGGGCGTCCTTCATGAGTGAAGAGCTACGCCAGTACATGCTGTCCAGGGGGATCGCCACGAGCCGTACCACCAGCTACAACCCCCGGGGTAACGGCCAAGTGGAGCGGGAGAACGGGACAGTATGGAAAGCAGTCACTCTAGCTCTAAGGACCAAGGGCCTCCCTATCTCCCGCTGGCAGGAAGTCCTCTCGGATGTGCTCCATTCGATACGGTTGCTATTGTGTACGGCCACTAATACCACGCCTCATGAACGAATGTTTGTCTTTCCCCGGAAATCCACCTCAGGCGTATCCATGCCGTCATGGCTCTCCACCCCAGGTCCGGTACTCGTGCGAAGGCATGTGAGGGGCCACAAGACGGACCCTCTCGTGGAGCCAGTACACCTACTCCACGCCAACCCCCAATACGCATATGTCCGGCACGCCGATGGAAGGGAGGACACCGTGTCCATAAAAGACGTCGCCCCAGCCGGCATCGACAACAACCACGGCAATAGCGGCAACGACGATCACAGCAACTCTTACCCACCCACTACTCTTTCATCACCCCCGGAAGAACACCGACCAACGGCACCCCCACCAACTACCCCTTCAACAACCCTGGCGGCACCCCCGGCAGAGACCCAGGAGGCTACCGGGGACACCCAGCCGACACCCGCGGCACCGCAACAGCCACGTCGGTCGCAGAGGACTATCAAACCCCTGAACAGACTAAATCTATAGAAGGGGTGAATGTGATGAAATATTTCCATTCATCACTGCCTGTGACTGAGATCGGTTTCAGTGTCATTTCCCTTCCCCCAGACCTCATTGTATTGTGTACTGGAATGTGCTGTATTGTATACTGGAATGTGCTGGAATGTGCTGTGTGTAGGGTTCTGCCCATACCTGGCCCCGTTTGTAAGCTCGCTTCAGTCTAGCCCCAATCTCCAGAAGGACGACATCTCTCTCGCTTACGTGTTTCGTTCTAAGTTAATAAAAGCCTTGTTTTGTTCTGCTACCTTCGAGTCTCGGAATTATTGAGGCACATCACTGCCCCAAAGTCCAGAGTACAGAATCTAAGGGGCAAGTGGGTCAAACCACTCACGGTTTTACTGTGCAAGAGAGAGAGGCCTCTAGAGAGAGAAACCTCTGTGATCTAAAACCCCTTACATCAGCAAACCTGAATTACTGTGAGATAGCTGAATGACTTTGGAACTTCAATTAGCCATTCCAGCAGTTAACCATACCTATTAAATAATTTGCATAATTAATATTAAATTATGTTAATTGTGATCATAAGATATTCATTAAGAAATGTTAGTTCATGACTTCCTGGTCTGACTTCCTTTTTGATGATTTGGAAAGAAAGAGTAAACTCATTCACTGAGCCCGGTATAAAAACCGGAGAGAGCACCGAGGCCCGACCAGTTCCAGGGAGCAGCGACGCGAGGAGGAGCCCGGTATAAAAACCGGAGAGAGCACCGAGGCCCGACCAGTTCCAGGGAGCAACGAGGCGAGGAGGAGCCCGGTATAAAAACCGGAGAGAGCACCGAGGCCCGACCAGTTCCAGGGAGCAGCGAGGCGAGGAGGAGCCCGGTATAAAAACCGGAGAGAGCACCGAGGCCCGACCAGTTCCAGGGAGCAACGAGGCGAGGAGGAGCCCGGTATAAAAACCAGAGAGAGCACCGAGGCCCGACCAGTTCCAGGGAGCAGCGAGGCGAGGAGGAGCCCGGTATAAAAACCGGAGAGAGCACCGAGGCCCGACCAGTTCCAGGGAGCAGCGAGGCGAGGAGGAGCCCGGTATAAAAACCAGAGAGAGCACCGAGGCCCGACCAGTTCCAGGGAGCAGCGAGGCGAGGAGGAGCCCGGTATAAAAACCAGAGAGAGCACCGAGGCCCGACCAGTTCCAGGGAGCAGCGAGGCGAGGAGGAGCCCGGTATAAAAACCAGAGAAAGCACCGAGGCTTACCAACTCAGCAGCGGGGAGAGAGGTAAAAAGTAATCAGAGTGTGATGTCACCAGGGAGCAGGTAAGTGATTGGTTGGTGAGTATTTCTCTTTTTTAAACTTTAACTCTGTAGTTTATAGTTACTAGGGTCTTTTCTGGTGTAGCAGGGACTGTTGGTAGACCATACAAGTGCCTTAGAGATATCTTTAATTGGCGATAGTGAATTAATTTAAATTAATTAAAGGATAAGTTACGCCAGGAGAGCCCAGCCCCGTGTTATGCTCCTCTTGCTCTATGTGGGAATTCAGGGACACTGCCGGTGCCCCTGATGACCACGTGTGCCGGAAATGCATCCAGCTGCAGCTACTAGCAGACCGCATTGAGGCGCTGGAGCTGCGGGTGGATGGGTTGTTGAGCATTCACGATGCTGAGAGGGTCGTGGATAACACGTTTAGTGAGTTGGTCACACCGCAGGGTAGGGCTGCACAGGAAGAAAGGAAATGGGTGACCACCAGGCGGAGCAATAGAAGCAGGCAGGTAGTGCAGGAGACCCCTGTGACCATTCCCCTCTCAAACAGGTATACCGATTTGGATACTGTTGAGGGGGATGACTCACCAGGGGAAGGCAGCAGCAGCCAACTTCCTGGCACTGGGGGTGCTCCTGCTGCCCAGGAAGGGAGGAAAAAGAGTGGGAGAGCAATAGTGGTAGGGGATTCTATAGTAAGGGGAACAGATACGCGTTTCTGTGGCCGTAGGCGTGAATCCAGGATGGTTTGTTGCCTCCCTGGTGCCAGGGTCAAGGATGTCACTGAGCGGCTGCAGGGCATTCTGGAGGGGGAGGGTGAACAGCCAGAGGTCGTGGTCCACATTGGTACCAACGACATAGGTAAAAAGAGGGATGAGGTCCTGCAGCAAGAATTTAGGGAGCTAGGTGGAAGATTAAAGAGCAGGACCTCAAAGGTTGTAATCTCTGGATTACTCCCGGTGCCACGTGCTAGTGAGTATAGGAATAGGAAGATAGAACAGATGAATGCGTGGCTAAAGGGATGGTGCAGGAGGGAGGGCTTTAGTTTCTTGGATCACTGGGTCTGCTTCTGGGAAAGGTGGGACTTGTACAAGTCGGACGGTTTACACCTGAACCAGAGGGGGACCAATATCCTTGCGGGGAGGTTTGCTAGCACTGCTGGGGGGGGTTTAAACTAACTTGGCAGGGGGATGGGATACAGAGTGGAACTATAGTAGGGGGTGATTTACAGCCAAATACAGAGGAAAAAACAAGTCAGCTGGGAAGGCAGAGCAAATATGTGAAGGCAAAAGGGAATATGGCAAGGCTGAAAGGCAGTTATTTTAATGCAAGGAGTCTTGCAAATAAGGTGGATGAACTGAAGTTGTTGTTGAACACATGGGAGTATGATATTGTTGCTATCACGGAGACATGGTTGAGGGAGGGTCAGGACTGGCAGCTCAATATTCCGGGGTATAGAATCTTCAGGCGAGACAGAGGGGGGTGTAAAAGGGGAGGGGGTGTTGCAATATTAATTAAGGAATCAATTACTGCTGTAAGGAGGGATGATATATTAGCGGGTTCCTCTAATGAGGCCATATGGGTAGAACTTAAAAACAAAAAGGGGGCAAGCACTTTGCTGGGAGTGTACTATAGACCCCCCAAACAGTCAGGGGGAGATAGAGGAACAGATATGTAGGCAAATCTCAGAGAAGTGCGAAAATAATAGGGTAATAATAGTGGGGGATTTCAACTTCCCCAATATTAATTGGGATAGTCAGAGTGTGAAAGGCGTAGAGGGTGCAGAATTCTTAAAGTGCATCCAGGAGAGCTTTTTGAGCCAACATGTAGAAAGTCCTACAAGAGAGGGGGCAGTACTGGACCTAATTCTAGGGAATGTAGCCGGGCAAGTGGTGGAAGTGTCAATAGGAGAGCATTTTGGCGACAGTGACCATAATTCGGTGAGATTTAAGGTGGTCATGGAAAAAGACAAAGACGGCCCGGTAATAAGGGTTCTAAATTGGGGAAAGGCCGATTTTAATATGATAAGGCAGGATCTGGCCAAAGTGGACTGGGAGCAGCTACTTATAGGAAAATCCACATCAAAGCAGTGGGAGACTTTCAGAAGGGAAATAGAGAGAGTACAACACCAACATGTTCCTGTAAAGGTCAAGGGTGGGACCAACAAGCAAAGGGAACCTTGGATGACAAGGGATATACAAAAATGCATTAGGAAAAAAAGGGAGGCTTTTGGCAGTTACAAAAGACTAAAGACGAAGGAAGCCCTAGAGGAGTATAAAAAGTGCAGGGGCATACGTAAAAAAGAAATTAGGAGGGCGAGGAGGGGCCATGAAATAACACTGGCGAGCAAAACAAAGGAAAATCCTAAGATGTTTTATAAGTATATTAAGGGCAAGAGGATAACCAGGGAAAGGGTAGGGCCCATTAGGGACCAAAATGGCAATCTGTGTGTAGAGCCAGATGATGTAGGCGGGGTTTTAAATGAACTTTTTGCATCTGTGTTCACTATGGAGAAAGACGATGTAGACATAGAAATCGGGCAAGGGGACTGTGACATACTTAAACATATTAGCATCGAAAGGGAGGAGGTACTAGCGGTTTTAGCAGGCCAAAAAGTGGATAAATCCCCAGGCCCGGACGAGATGTATCCCAGGCTGTTGTGTGAGGCAAAGGAGGAGATTGCAGGGGCTCTGACACAAATTTTCAGAACCTCTCTGGCCACAGGGGATGTACCAGAGGACTGGAGAACAGCTAACGCAGTACCATTATTCAAGAAGGGTAGCAGGGATAAACCAGGGAATTACAGGCCAGTGAGCCTAACATCTGTGGTAGGGAAATTATTGGAAAAAATTCTGAGGGACAAAATTAGTCTCCACTTGGAGAGGCAAGGATTAATCGGGGATAGTCAGCATGGCTTTGTCAAGGGTAAATCATGTCTGACCAATCTGATTGAATTTTTCGAGGGGGTGACTAGGTGTGTGGATGAGGGAAATGCTGTGGATGTGGTTTACATGGATTTCAGTAAAGCTTTTGACAAAGTCCCGCATAGGAGACTGGTCAAGAAGGTAAGAGCCCATGGGATCCAGGGTGCCTTGGCGCGTTGGATCCTAAACTGGCTGAGTGGCAGGAGGCAGAGGGTGATGGTCGAAGGTTGGTTTTGTGACTGGAAGCCTGTGTCCAGTGGGGTACCTCAGGGATCGGTGCTGGGACCCTTGCTGTTTGTGATCTACATAAATGATTTGGCTGAGAATGTAAAAGGTATGATCAGTAAGTTCGCAGATGACACGAAAATTGGTGGGGTGGTAAATTGCGAGGAGGAAAGCCTCAGGCTACAGGACGATATAAATGGGTTGGTCAGATGGGCGGAACAGTGGCAAATGGAATTTAACCCTGAAAAGTGCGAGGTGATGCATTTTGGACGGACAAATAAGGCAAGGGAATACACAATGAGTGGTAGGACCCTAGGAAGTACAGAGGGTCAGAGGGACCTTGGTGTACATGTACATAGATCCCTGAAGGCAGCGGAACAGGTAGATAAGGTGGTTAAAAAGGCTTATGGGATACTTGCCTTCATTAGCAGAGGCATAGAATATAAGAGCAGGGAGGTTATGATGGAGCTGTACAAAACGCTGGTGAGGCCACAGCTGGAGTACTGTGTGCAGTTCTGGTCGCCTCACTATAGGAAGGATGTGATTGCTTTGGAGAGGGTGCAGAGAAGATTCACCAGGATGTTACCTGGGATGGAGCGCCTCAGCTATGAAGAAAGACTAAACAGGCTGTGTAGTGTATGTACCCGTCTACCTTTAAGGGAACGATTGAGTGTAACCGTTCACCTTTAAGAGAACTACTTTAGGTGTGGCACTATTTGATTGGCTTCTGTATACGGTAATACCGACAGTGGCCACACCAGTATATAAGTGATGTTACAGGATAACTAGGGCAGATTCGCCCTGACCTCTGAATAGTAAAGACCTGTTTGTTTGTACTTCAAAAGTCTGTGTATTTATTTACTGCACAACCCACAGACTTTACAGTGGCGACGAGTCCGATCGTACCCTGCGGCAAGAATAGCAAAGTAACAAAGAGCGTCGAAGAGAGGCAACCGCCCTCGTCGTGCTACCAAAAGAAAACACGAGGCTACAACAACAGAAAGTGTGGTACTTTACAGAAGCTGGAAGACTAGCAACAAAAGCTTCATCAGCAACAGGCACTGATTACCCTGCTACCACGGTGTGGAGTGAGCCGACCAGCAAGAAACAAGGCGGCCGAAGAGACTGTGAGTAGGGGAAGGGGTAGAAGTATCCGGAGGAGAAGGGCAGAGCACTCGACCTCGGTCGAGGGGGAGCTGTACCGGCCAAAAGTCGGGTCCAACGGCGTCGGGTGACAGCCGGACCGCGATCGGCGGGAAAAATCCGGGCAGCGACCGCAGCCACGAAGCGCTGAACCTGCGAGTAGGCGCGGGAGGAGAAACCCAGCCGCAGCCGGGGAGGGAAACACCGGTCTGCTAGAGGGCTGGGGAGGCGAACGGGAACCGTGCGGGTGAGAGCCGGGTGCGGAGTGAGAGACTGCGAGGAGCCAGTCCAGTGGCTGAACTGTCCTCTGTTAACGGGGTGTACCCAGCGCCGGTAGAGCCGTGCGGGCGGGAGGAAAAGACAGAGCCGAGTAAGGGGAGCTGTGCGAGAGCCAGCCCAGCGGCTGAACCTGTCCGCTGTGGGGAAAGCGTACCCCTTACACCAGGGAGAAACGCGGAAAGCCGCCATTAGGCGGAGAAGACGACAGAGGCGGGAAACAGCCATTGAAGTGGGCGGGGAGAGAAAGGAAGAGCGGGAAACCGCCATTTTCACGGGAAAAGAACCGCCATCTTAACTGCCATTGAAGTGGGCAGAGAGAGAGAGAGAGAGAGAGAAGGGAAGAGCGGGAAACCGCCATTTTCGCAGGAAAACCGCCATTTTAGAAAAAAAAAAGATAATAAATAATACGTAAAGAAATACTGTGCTGCTTCAAAGAAAGAAAGATGCCTAAGCGAGGGAATATTAACGACTTTAATTCTGAAATAGAAGACTGGGCCACGTGCGTGGAACGCATCGACATCTATTGTGAAGCCAACAAAATAGAGGAAGACGACAAGGCGATAACATTGTTAAACTCGATGGGCGCAAAGACATACGGGCTCTTGAAGGATTTACTAGCACCAGCTAAACCGGCGGATCAGTCTTTCGAAGAGATTGTGGTTGTTCTGAAGGACCACTTGAACCCCACACCGTTGATGTTGGCTGAACGATTCAAATTCTATGCAAGAACGCAACGGAAAGACGAAAACAACGCAGAATACTTGGTCGAACTGCGTAGGCTAGCGAAATACTGCCAGTTCGGAGGGAATCTGACAGAGGCACTGCGAGACAAGTTCGTAGGCGGATTGTCCAAGGAAGGGACGCAAAAGCGCCTACTAGAAGAGAACGACCTTACACTTGACAGGGCTGTCCTTATAGCCGCATCACACGAAGCCGCAGCGAAAGGAACGGCGGAAATGCAACTAAAGGCGGCGGCGCTCGGGGTGGACCAAATTACCTCGAGTACAACAAAATGCTATCGTTGTGGGAAGACAACACACGACCAGAATCAATGCTGGTTTAAGAACCAAGAATGTAGGAAATGTGGCAAACTGGGTCACATCGCTAAGGTATGCCGGTCAGGGAAGAAGACCAACAACCAAAGGAAGCCATCACAAGAAAAGTACAACAAGGTATACAAGGGGGCTGAGAAGAGTTCAGACGAACAGAATCCAGACTCAGATCCAAACGGCCAGGAGCTGGGTAGTCTGAGTATCCACCATGTGAGTAAGGAAGCTGACCTACAAACTATCTGGGTCATGCTAAAAATAGCTGGAGTCCAAGTGAAAATGGAGTTGGACACTGGATCAGCTGTATCAGTCATAAATCGAGGGGATTACCACCGGCTATTCTCACACATACCCTTAAGAGATACCAAGTTCGTATTGCAGACATACACGGGGCATAAAGTATACCCCATGGGAAAAATAAGAGTCAAGGTGAGAGATAGGGGTAAAGAACACCCAAGAATGAACTTGTATGTACTACATGAGGGAGGACCACCACTTCTAGGACGGGAGTAGATCAAGAAAATAGACATGGAATGGCACTACCAACAAGCAATGACGAGTGAGGACTCGGTGCAGACAAGCAGCTCAGACTCTGAGCCGGAAGACGATAAGTCCAGCCCACGTATGAAAAACAAGGTTAACATGAACTCACTGACTAAGGTTGGAAAAACGATGGCGTGCATAAAGACAGAGAATTCTGAGTCTGTTCAAGTCACAGACATATGCATTACGGAGGAACACCGAGCTCGAACTCAACGTTATTTCAAAGTACGACAACAATTCGAACAATTAAGTTACCGTCTCGTACAGGAGATGAAAACAATGAAAAAGTTCTATGACACCGAATGGGAGAGTCTGAAAAGACAACAGAACCTGCTGGCTCAAGCAGAGAGCGACCATAGAGCCATCGTGACCAATTACCGATCACACCTCCCTTATGATGTTCAGGAGTTAGAATATTTGCATGATCTAGAGATACAGCATAAAGGCAAACCACGCTACACTGAGGATTTTGTTCTGCAATTGGAGACGGAGCTAGTGCAGGCAAGGTTAAGAGAAGCTGAATCGCAGTGTGCACTTAAAGAGATGCAGAAAAAAATCTTGGACATGGAAAAGAGAAACGCTTCTTTACTTGATGTGAATAATGTGGCCATGTTGCAAGAGGAGCTTATCACTCAGTTAAATGAAAATAAAGGGAAAATGACTGAGATAGACTGCAAGAATAAAGAAGATTTGATGGCAGTGAGACTTCAAGAGGCAGATAGCATAGCAGCCTTGGCTGAACTCCAACAGGAAATTGCGAAAGAAGCAAATGAAGAGGAATCTTCAGGAAGCCGGGATTTTATTCCAGTTCTTCTCTACGACTCCTTACAAGCAGAGTGTGAGAAGTGGAAAGAACAGTATGAACAGGCCCAGGCTACAATTCTGGAGGGGATTAACTCGGCAACCTCCGAAAAGCTAGTTTCAGTAGAAGCATATGAACAACTAAAGTTTGAACATGAGCGAGAATTACAAAGGCTGCAAGAAATGTTTGACGAGCTCCAGGCCAAGACAGACTCATCGGTAGAGATTCCATCTGTAGATGGAAAATTAGAGGTGGAAGACATAGCAGAACGTGAAATTCAAGATGTCCAAGAACTCGTTAAATTATTGAAGGAAACCCAAGACAAATATGAGGCGGCAATGGCAGAGGTCCAACAACTTGAAGAACATATTCAACTAGGAATCCGGGCAGTGGAGGGAAAGGCCAATGGAAGGAACACAGAGACTGTAGGAATGGCCCTGATCAGGAGTTAGAGAACACCAAGGCGCAATTTCTTCGAGCGCTTAAAACCAAAGGACCGGAAGAAAGGAAGGTGAAAACATTGGAGGGAAAGGTGGATGAAATGGAGAAGGCGCTAATCCACAGTGTCCCCGTAGAAGAGTTAACGGCCAGCCAACTCTTATACACGCTGAGGGACAAGACTCCAAAATGGGAACACGAGTTTCAGGTTTCAAAGGGACAGAATTCGGAGCTTCCAAAAGTCACGGAGAGAGCTGAGGGGGCAACACAGCTTGCACATGGATGTCAAAAGTCTGCTGAATTACGTCAAGGGGAACAGAAGAATGCGGAAACAGCTACTTCAGTAGAAGGATTAAATAGCCTGATAACGGAATCCCCGATGGAAGGGAAGGTATTGAACTCACAAATGAGGCCAGGCGTGAAGGAATGGCAGACATCCCAGGAAGAGCGGGATGAATATGAATGCTTGAAGAAGTCTTTTCAAGAAAGATGGTCAGAGAAGGAACCACCGTCGGCTAACGTCCAGTTGGATAAGAAGGAAGTAGAAGGGCCCCTCACTGGCCTAACTCAGGATGACCCCGAATACTATCATGACCTATTGAGTGACACTGAATATTACGAGGATCTGGTCTGCCCAGTTTGTGATGAAAACTCCCAAAGTACAGAAATCCGCATGAAGCACTTAAGGTCTAATGAACATAGAGAGTTGGTGGCGCTACAGATGGCCACAGAGAAAGGAGCTCCGAGAGTTTCAAAAAGGCAGAAAAGAAAAAGAAGAAGCAGGAGATAATAACTGTCTAAAATACTATCATCTCAGGCGGGACACCATGAAAGGAGCTAAATTAGTTGAAAACCCGAAAATTATCAAGACAGCCAGTTGGTTGTAAAAGTCCGCACTGCTGGTTCAACAGGACGGAAGGTCAAGCTGTTACGTTAAGAAAAAGGCTATGGAGGAGTCACGCTAGCCATGTGAACCGGCTACACCAAAGAGATGCTGTTCGGAATGAGTCAAGATCAGAGACTGAATCTATGAACTGTTTCCGCAGAGACTGAACCTGTGAACTGTTCCCACCGAAAGTATATCTGTAAACTGTTTTATATGACGTTGACTCCACCGGAATTATCTCTGTAAATTGTTTGTTCTCCACCGAGAGTATATCTGTAAATTGTTATGTGAAGTTGAAGATATGTATGTTTAACGGGGACCCTGTAAGTAATAAGCTAAAAAGGGAGGATTGTAGTGTATGTACCCGTCTACCTTTAAGGGAACGATTGAGTGTAACCGTTCACCTTTAAGAGAACTACTTTAGGTGTGGCACTATTTGATTGGCTTCTGTATACGGTAATACCGACAGTGACCACACCAGTATATAAGTGATGTTACAGGATAACTAGGGCAGATTCGCCCTGACCTCTGAATAGTAAAGACCTGTTTGTTTGTACTTCAAAAGTCTGTGTATTTATTTACTGCACAACCCACAGACTTTACAGGCTGGGGTTGTTTTCCTTGGAGCAAAGAAGGCTGAGGGGGGACCTGATTGAGGTGTACAAAATGATGAGGGGCATAGATAGGGTAGATAAAGAGGAACTTTTCCCCTTAGTAGGGGGGTCAATAACAAGGGGGCATAGATTCAAGGTAAGGGGCAGGAGGTTTAGAGGGGATTTGAGGAGGAACTTTTTCACCCAGAGGGTGGTTGGAATCTGGAACTCACTGCCTGAAAGGGTGGTAGAGGCAGGAACCCTCATAACATTCAAGAAGCATTTGGATGAGCACTTGAAATGCCATTGCATACAAGGCTATGGACCAAATGCTGGAAAATGGGATTAGACTGGACAGGGATTGATGGTCGGCACAGACACGATGGGCCGAAGGGCCTCTTTCTGTGCTGTATAACTCTATGACTCTATGAGATCTTATGCATATCCTGATAGGGAGATTGGGAATGTAAATGTTAAGGTAATATGAATTGGTTGATGTAAGACAGATCAATAAACCACACTGAGGCATCTAACACCTCTCCGGCAGGAACGTGATTTTACAAATGACTCTTTGATGAGGAGTTGAGGTGAAGAAGTTATGTCTCAGTCTGGCCCCTTTCTAAATATTCCTTTGAATGTTTATTAGGGTGCCGCTCCTAGTGTTCTTATAGTATGGAATAATAATTTTTTCTTTTTTTCTTTATTATGCATACCAAATTCTAAAATGAATTTTTTGTGTTCGGTTATCTGGGAGATGTTGCTGTTTGAGAGTAGAACCTCTCCATTTCAGGCACCCAGTATCAGCATCCAGCACTCCCTAATCACAAATAAAACAGCCATAAGAACATAAGAACATAAGAAATAAGAGCAGGAGTAGGCCATACGGCCCCTCGAGCCTGCTCCGCCATTCAATAAGATCATGGCTGATCATCCACCTCAGCTCCACTTTCCCGCCCAATCTCTATATCCCTTGATTCCCCTAGCGTCCAAAAATCGATCTATCTCAGCCTTGAATATGCTCAAAGACTCAGCATTCACAGCCCTCTGGGGTAGAGAATTCCAAAGATTCACAACCCTCTGATGGCCTACAACTTAAACTGAGACTATGCCCCCTAGTTCTAGACACTCCAGCCAGGGGAAACAACATCTCAGCATCTACCCTGTCAATCCCCTTCAGAATCTTGTATGTTTCAATGAGATCACCTCTCATTCTTCCAAATTCCAGAGAGTATAGGCCCATTCTACACAATCTCTCATCATAGGACAGCCCTCTCATCCCAGGAATCAATCTAGTGAACCTTTGTTGCACCACCTCCAAGGCAAGTATATCCTTCTTTAGATAAGGAGACCAAAACTGTGCACAGTACTCCAGGTGTGGTCTCACCAAGGCCCTGTACAATTGTAGCAAGACTTCCTTACTCTTATTCTCCAACCCTCTTGCAATAAAGCAAACATGCCATTTGCCTTCCTTATTGCTTGCTGTACCTGCATGCTAGCTTTCTGTGTTTCTTGCACAAGGACACCCAAATCTCTCTGAACACCAACATTTAAAAATTTCTCACCATTTAAAAAATATTCTGTTTTTCTATTCTTCCTACCAAAGTGAATAACCTCACATTTCCCTACATTATACTCCATTTGCCACCTTACTGCCCACTCACTTAGTCTATCTATATCCCTGTGCAGACTCTTTGGCCTAGAAATTCAGTATAGCCACTTTTGGGGCGGTAAAGTCGGGCGGGCGCTAAAGTTAGCGCCCGCCGGAAAGTGGAGGCCACTTCGCCGAAATTCAGTAGCTTTGGCAAAGGAGTTTGGGCGAGCGCTGAAGCTGGCGTTGCACTCCTATCTTTAGGCGCTAAGCCGGCGGTGCGGACTGATAACGCCGAGGCCGGGCGCAGCGCAGGTGCAGTGATGTTTTGCTTGACAGCAGACACCCTGACGCCGGCCAGCTCTTAAAGGGGGAAGGGTCGACTTTGTCTGCAGCCACGCCCTGGATAGTGGAGCCCTGCAGCTAGGCCTGAACACTGCTGGTGGACCCAAATAGCGCCTGAAGCCATGCAGAAGGCCCGTGAACGAGCGCAGCGCTTCTCAGAGCATGCTTTGAGGGTGCTGCTTAGGGTGTTGGAAAAGAACAGAGAGATCTTGTGCCCGGACAGTGGCAAGAAGGCTCCCAGGAGGCAGTACAGGAGAGCCTGGAGGGAAATCGCCCAGAGGGTGTCAGCCAACAGCGATGTCCCCAGGACTGGTGACCAATGCCGCAAGAAGTACAACGACCTCAGTCGGTTGGTCAGGGTGAGTACCCTTTCCAGTGTCCTCCTCATCCTTGCATGTGCACCTCACATTATGGGCAAAGGGACCTCAAAGGCCTAATGGCCAGCCCTCCTCCCGCAGCTATGGCACTGGCATGATCATCAATAGCACTCTCTGCACTTAACACACTGGCCAAGCTATTCGACCATGGGAGGCAGTGCACACAACAACAGGGCACCACACTGTACTTAGAGGCCGTCCTTTCTCTTGCAGGCCAAGCTGGCGCAGAATTTGAAGAGCCAGACTGTCACCGGGGGAGGCCGTGCCCAGTTCCAGGAGCTCAGTCAGCTGGAGGAGAGCGTGGCTCGACTCATGCGTGGCCGGGTGACTGGCCCCGTTGCTATTGGAGATGCCGACCCTGTGCTGGGACCCAATGGTAAGGACATGACCATTTGGACCTCTCTGGTTCCCCTTGCGCTTCAGATCTACATCCTTTGCCACTGTCCCACCAATGCGCATAATGGCACCACTCATGCCTCCCTCGCTGACGCCCTGTCCTCACTCTAAAGCTACTCTTGTGCCTTCCTGCTTTCAGCTGGTGAGGAGGAGGTCCCTGAAACTGAGAGTGCCAGTCCCTCGGAAGAGGAGGACGACGAGGACCAAGAGGAAGGCGGCACATCGGGGGAACCCTCATGCGCGCCAGGGGATGGCAATGGAGGGGACACGTCTTGCCTGGAGGAGAGCCAGGGGGAAGTGTTGCAGGGGGGTGTAGCTCCTGGGCCCAGTGGCATCCAGGCACGCGGGAAGGGTCGGGCAGCATGGCTGCCTTCTCCCCAGAGGGAGGAAGTGTTGCAGGGGAGGGCAGTTCCTGGGCCCAGTGGCGTCCAGGCACGCGGGAAGGGTCGGGCAGCTCGGCGGCCTTCTCCCCAGAGGGAGAGTCCACCCTCCAGTCCGGAGACGGTCCTCGCCCAGGAGGTGTGCCTCCTTGATGAAATGTCCGTGGCCTCGGAGCGGCGCCACAACGAGTTCATGGGGGTTGTGGGACAGTTGCCTCAAGCCATTGAGTCCCTGGCTCATAGTGTGGCCAATTTCGGGGACTCACAGGCCAGGGGTGTCGAGCAACTCGTGGCAGCACAGGTCAGGGGTGTCGACCAACTCGCGGCAGCACAGGACGCGAGTCGCGAGTTCATGAGTGGTGCCGTCCAGACACTGGCTGATCTGATGCGGGCACAGACCAGGGCAGTTCGCGCACTCACTTCTGCCACACTCGCTGTGTCACGGAAGCATCGCCAGGGCACCCGCCGCCCTGCTGCAGCACAGCGGTCTGGCCTTCACCAGATTGCTGCGCTTGCTGCAGTGCCAGCCCGGCCGAGTGCCAGTGTCTCTGGCGACCAGCGAGCGCCTGGCATCAGCCAGCTTGCCCCCATTGCTGCAGCCGCCACTGCCACTCCCCCAGCCAAGGTGCGACGAGCTGCTGGAGAGACTGATGCTGGCCAGCCACAGCTGCAGCAGTCAGCAGCCGGCCCCTCCAGGGCCGGACCTCGTCTAGGCCAACCCCCAAGGGCATCTGCCGTCACGCATTGTGCCCCTCAGGAGCCTTCCCCCAGCCTTGCAACACCCACAGGGCCCAGGTTGAGGCGGAGCAACAGGTCGGGCAGGGGCTGGAGAAGCCTGCACAAGGTCTCGCCCTCTCGGCACACCAAGTAGAGTGTGTTGCCAACTGTTTTTTTTATATGGGGGTGTTTGTGTTCTGGAGTGGGGGGGCTTATTTTGGTAAGGCCGAGGATGAAGGCCAATTGGATGGACGATTTTTGTTATTCCTCCCCAGGTTGTGGGAGTGAGATATGTTTTTGACTGTCTTTTGGGGGTCTTGTCTTTTTCTGTTTCATGTGGGAAGGGCCCTGAGTTTGTTAAATAAAGCTTTTTATTTATTCAGCTTGTCCAGGTGTCATGTTTCAAGTGGTTGTTGCGTTAACCGGCTGAGGGCTTGCGGAGCGGCTGCATTCAGGTGCGTTCATTGCCACAAGCCATTCCCTGACAGGGGGCCTAGAAGTGTCGTTCAATAAGCCGCCGGCGGACGGCCCTTGGACCTTGTGGCTCCCTCCTGGGCTGGTACTCCTCCTCCTCCTCCTCCTCCTCATGGTCCTCCTGCTCGTCCTCCTGAGGTGGTGGTCCAACGCGAGGTGGCAGTGCCTGAGTCCTGCGGATAGCCAGGTTGTGCAGCATGCAGCAAATGACGACGAACTGGGAGACTCTATCCGGCGAATACTGTAGAGATCCGCCGGAATGATCCAGGCAGCGGAACCGTTGCTTGAGGACGCCAATCGTTTGCTCTATGATGTTCCTTGTGGCTTGATGGCTTTCGTTGTATGCCTCCTCCGCAGGGGTCCTGGGCGCGCGGAGCGGGGTCATGAGCCATGTACACAAAGGGTAGCCCTTGTCCCCAATAAGCCATCCCCTTGGTGGAGGCTGTGCCTCGAACATGTCAGCCACAGTAGTCTGGCGCAGGATAAATGCATCGTGGCTGCTTCCTGGAAAGCGGGCATTGACAGCTAGGATGCGCTGCCTGTGGTCACACACCAGCTGTACATTGAGGGAATGGTAGCCCTTCCGGTTGCGGTAATCCTCGGCATTGTCGATAGGTGCCCGCATAGCCACATGCGTGCAGTCAATGGCGCCCTGCACCATGGTGAAGTCGGCGATCCTGGCAAATCCGACTGCACGCTGCTCCTGCCTCTCTAGGGTCATGGGGAAGGAGATGAATTGGTGTCTCCTTGCGAAAAGGGCATCGGTGACCTGCCGGATGCAGCGATGCACGGCGAACTGGGAGATGTTCGCTATGTCCCCAGCAGCGGCTTGGAAGGAGCCGCTTGCATAAAAGTTCAGAGCCACCGTGACCTTCACTTCCACCGACAGAGACGTCCTGCACATCAGCTGTGGACGCAGATCTCTGTGAAGCAGCTGGCAGATCTCTGCAACCACCTCCCTTCTGAAGCGCAGCCTCTTAACACAATGCGCGGCAGTCATGGTGAGATAGGACACCTGCTGCCGGTATTCCCTGAGTGGGTAAGGCCTACGTTGCCGACGCCTGATGGCCCCTCTGCGTCTAGGCATGGCTGGCCCTCTCACACAGCGTCTGCGAGCCCTTCGCACATAACGCTGGAACTGAGGGTTGGAACCCCATGCAGCCCCCATAATAAACTTGCAAACAGTGAAATCACAATGAGTCAAATTTCAAAGCTCTGGCCAGAAGCCAAAAATACCTCTCCTATGTTGTCCCAAATCAGTAAGGTCTGTTCCTTGGTCTCTGTCCAGAAATCCAAAGCACTAAAGTCATTGCAGCAAAATGGCTGGCCTTTATAGTTCAGTGTAAGTGCCCTTTAATTAGCGCTCCCCGAGGCCCGCAGGGCCTCTGCTGCGTTCCACTTCACAGTTCTTAACAGCGCCACGCCCACATTGGGCAGGCGCCACTGAATTTCCGGTTTGGGGCGCACAAACAGCGTTGCACGACGAAATGACGTCATAAGCTGCGCGCGCAGCTGAGCGGGCGCAAACACTTTGCGCCGGCGCTAAATGTCAACTGAAGTTGGGCGTAGGCGCAGATCGGCCTGCGCCCGGGCGCTAAGTGCCTAGCGCTGGAAATCTACCCCTCTTATGGCGTTAACGGCTGGCGAACGCAACTGAATTTCTAGGCCTTTGTGTTCTCCTCATAGCTTACTGCCCCACCTAGCTTTGTATTGTCAGCAAACTTGGATACATTACACTTGGTCCCTTCATCTAGGTCATTACTGTAATATAGATTGTAAATAGCTGAGGCCCCAACACTGATCCTTGCAGCACCCCACTAGTTACAGCCTGCCAACCTGAAAAAGATCTGCTTATCCCTACTCTCTGTTTTCTGTCTGTTAACCAATCCTCTATCCATGCTACTATATTACCCCCAACCCCATGAGCCCTTATATTGTGTAATAACCTTTTATGTGGCACCTTATCGAATGCCTTTTGGAAATTCAAATATACTACATCCACTGGTTCCCCTTTATCTGCCCTGCTAGTTACATCCAAACACGATTTCCCTTTCATAAAACCATGTTCACTCTGCCTAATCATGTTATGATTTTCTAAGTGCCCTGATACCACTTCCTTAACAATGGATTCCAGCATTTTCCCGATGACTGATGTCAGGCTAACTGGCCCTGCAGTTCTGTTTTCTCTCTCCCTCCTTTCTCTCTCCCTCCTTCTAATCTGCTGGGACCGTTCTAGAATTTGGAAGGTCAAAACCAATGCATCCACTATCTCTTCAGCCACTTCTTTTGGAACCCTAGGATGTAGGCCGTCAGATTCAGGAGAGTTGTTGGCTTCCAGTCCCGTTAGTTTCTCCAGTACTTTTTCTCTACTTATATTAATTATGTTAAGTTCCTCACCCTCATTAGACCCTTGTTCAGAATAAAGCTCCTTCCAATCTAAGCCAACCACCAAAGAGTACTCCCTATTTTTTTATTTATTAATTCATGGGATGTGCGCGTCGCTGGCAAGGCCAGCATTTATTGCCCATCCCTAGTTGCCCTTGAGAAGGTGGTGGTGAGCCGCCTTCTTGAACCGCTGCCGTCAGTGTGGTGAAGGTACTCCCACAGTGCTGTTAGGTAGGGAGTTCCAGGATTTTGACCCAGCGACGATGAAGGAATGGCGTTATACTTCCAAGTCAGGATGGTGTGTGGCTTGGAGGGGAACTTGCAGGTGGCGGTGTCATACTTTAGCAATTTGACATTTTTTCCATTTTCTACACCAATCTGAGGGGGAGAAATTCGGTTGGTAGCGCCACCGATAAGTGGGGCGCTAGCCAATTTCCGGGCGGGCGCAGGGTGCCTAGCGCCTCGCCCCATATTGACCATGCATTTAGTGCCGGCGCAAACTCGTAGCGCCTGCTCATGGGCGCAGGCAGATTATGATGTCATTTCAGTGTGCAACGCCTTTTGGGCGCCCCGGACCAGAAATTCAGTGGCGTCCCCCTCCGTAGCGCCTGGCGCTATTAGTGACAGCTTACAGGGAACCTTACCCAATCGCTCTCAGCCTGGGGGGGGCGTTATTTAAAGGGGACTGGTGTGGTTTAAAAACGGCAACCTTTTCTGGAGCACAACTTCCTCGAGAGCTACAAAGAGTTGCTGAGCTGCACACTGAGAGCCATTTGACCACTGAACCAGCGCAGGCAGATGATCTTCAGCCTTCTGACCATCACCTTGCTGTTGGTGAGCCTTAACAACGGGGAACCTTCCTGTGAGCACTTATTATGGGGGCTGCATTGGAGGGGAACATCCTGCTGCTGAATCATCTGGAAAGGGCACTGAGACGCTGGGAGAGGGGGCGGGCATGGCCAGACGGAGGAGGGCCAACAGACGTCACCACAGCAGACCTTACGCTGGCAGGGTTTTCTGACAGCAGTTTTCCTACATGAACATGTTGGAGGAGCAGTGTGTCAGAAGGCTGCGATTTAGAAAGGAGGTGGTGACTGAGCTGTGCCAGCTGCTTCAGCCAGATCTGCAGCCTCAGATAAGGTGCAGGACATCTCTGTTGGTGGCTGAGAAGATGCCTGCTGGCCTGAACTTCTACGCAAGCGGCTCTTCTCAGGCTGCGCGTCAGAGGCTGATCAGAAGTAGCTTCTAGGCCCCTCTCACGGAGTGCTTGCTGCCATTCCAAGAACAGGAATGGAACCGGTCTGATACCCCCAAGCCTGTGAAGGGCAAGATGCATGTAAATAGCAGGCATGGCCATTGTAAATGAAGAAAGTGTTTCATTACACAAAATGTGATTCCTTCAAACATGAGAAAGCTATGGCAACAGAAAGCAAAACTAATACACTGACACATAACTGGCTCTCACACCCGGGAGACTGTCCAAAACTTAAATCACATTCCGACCATCTTCCTTGGCCTTGATTCCACTGCGCCAACCAAAGCATCCAATGCCCCCATCAGTGAGGCATTCCACCCTCTGCCTCACCCTTTCCATGTCTTGCTAGGCTGGTGCGCCACAGGTAGGCTCCCACCACTTTGAAGGCCTACAAGGCAGTGAGTGTGTCTGGTGATGCCAATTGACCTGCCCCTTTAAGAGCTGGCCGGCACCACTGTGTCTCAGGGAAAGTGATTATTGACAGCACCTGCGCTGCGCCCCGCCGCCGCTAAATTGGGTTGCGCCGCTGGGTTAGCGCCTTAAGAGCCTCGTGCAGCGCCTGATTTAGCACCGCAATCACCTTCAGGGGCGCAACGACCTAATATCGCGCCAGGTGGCGCTAAATCGCGACTGGCGCTAGGCTTTGCGCTTCGCCAGAACTAGCGCCCCAAACGGGGCTATACCCAATTTCTCCCCCTGAGATTGCTAATTAGTGCCAAGTCAACAGATAGTTTTGTACTCTAGACCCACACCCAGCAGGAAATGTACCACCCAAATTCAGTTTACTTAGGACCCCTGCAGCCAACAGATAAAGAAAACTTTGATTCCATCAATCTGGACTGGATTTGAATAAAGTGCTGGGCCCTGAAATTCCGATCTGCAGCCAGGGCAAAAGATCCAACAGAGGCCGGAATCTAATTTTGCCAGGATTCCTCCCCGTGTAAAATACACAGTAAGTTTCAATAAGGCTGGGAAAGAGTGAGTCCTCTGCTCGTCCCCTCTGCCCGCTTCAATGAGGTATGTCTGAGGGAATTCAGGGGCTATCTTGGGAATTTTGCATATGATGTCCTTATAAGGCCTCTATGAAACTCTTGCCAGCTGACAGTTTGCATGACTACTATTGAGGCCCTTTAAAAGGCCAAAGATCTTCTCCTCAATAAGATAATCAATTTTGGAGGCGATCAATTATCTTTTTTAAAATGCAAAATGACTCCATTCAGAGTTGAAGAAATGTTTGCTTTTTTTGTTGGCCCAAGAACAGCCTCAAGATTCCCCTAGGCTTTGGGCTACTTTACCTTTCACAAGTGGATCAATTTGGACGCCTCCAATATACCCCTACAAGTATGGGCGGCCTGCCATGACCATGTTAATGACCCTATCCCTGAGATTTGGGACCGGGTTTCCGTTCTTCTCTGTTGGCAGACTTAGGTCTCGCTTCGCTGCACTTGTTGGCAGAGCAGGATCGTTGGAATTTTGGCTTCCTCGTGCCTAACCCAGAATGCTTCCCAGTTCCAGCAAATTATATAGTCTGGGAACAGTCATTTTCCAGGGGTTCCCCCAATTTCCTGCTGAAGTTATGGCAGAAGATTGATACACTCCCTGTGGAATTCCAGGGTGTAAGGTAGCCATAACGGCATCTTTCTTAAGCCTCACAACATTTTGTTACTCAGAAGCAGGAAAGAAATATGCATAATCAATGATTTTCTTTATTAAACTGAATTGCAGACTATTCTCCATTCCTTTTCAGTGCCATGAAATGATAATATTTTTCATTGTGTTATATATTATTGTCTTGTGCTCCTTGCTAAAGTACTTTTATCTCAAAGAGTCAAATTACATGCTAAGAATATAACGTCAGTTTTATTGAAAATTAATTTTACTTTGTTTTTCATAACAAATGCAGTACAGTTTTTCCATTTTATATTTAAAAGTAAACTAGGAAATGAAATCAGAATCATATTTCTATTTTTCTGAACATTTATCATTCTACATGTTAACAATAAATAATTTTTGGTTATAGTTTGTCAGCACTTTATTCTGTTTTCCATCAAGTGGCGCATCAAAATCAAGGAATGCTGACGCATTATTTTCACAGATGAAACCTAGGACTGACCATAGACCAGCTTGAAGAAAAAAGTGACAAAGGTGATATCGGCTCAGATTTACCTGTCAAAATAGCGCTGAGGCCATTATTTATAGTACAGCAACTTCAGGTGAGGGGCAGATGCACAGTTAAGCTCAAATATCCAAAAGCTGGTGTCCGGGTTGCACCGCTCCAGCATTAGCGTCACTCAAACAGCATCTCACTGTCTGCCATTGAAGTGCATTGAATGGCGTGAAGTTGCTCGGTAGATTTGCTCGGTAGATACGAACTTAACTTGCCACAAAAAGTTACCTCTTATCCATTCAAGTATAAGTATCCTTCTAACAATCTGATAAGTGTTAATTACAGCTGAACAACCTCTCTGGCACTGAAAATTAACTATTTCAAGTGTGGCATCTCATTCCTTCAGGTATTAATTGTTGTTGGAGATGATTAAAAACATTTTTTTTTAACTTTTCATTTCTGTCTCTTTCTCTCTCTCTCTCTTAATCAATTTTCTCTTTCCCTCTCTTTATTTCACTTTCTGTACCTGAATTGGGGGTACAGGGCACAATTTTGATGACACGAAACTTGGAACAGTGAGGAAGATAGTAACAGACTTCAAGAAGACATAGACAGGCTGGTGGAATGGGTGGACACATGGCAGGTGAAATTTAAAGCAGAGAAGTGTGAGGTGATACATTTTGGAGGAGAGAAGAAGGAGGGGAGACACTAAATGGTACAATTTTAAAGGGGGTGCAAGAACAGAGAGACCTGGGGGTGCTTGTGCACAAATCTTTGAAGATGGCAGGATAGGTTAACAAAGCAGTTAATAAAGCATATGGGGTCCTGTGCTTTATAATAGAGGCATGGGGGAGAAATTATTTATAGCCCCATTTGGGGTGTTAAACTTTAAAGTTTGGAAAATTAGCGGCAGGTACTAATGTTTCCAAACTTTAAAAAAAATTCAGTTTTGTGCTCCAAGAAGGAAGTGGAACACTAAATCAAGTGCTCCACTTCCTTCTTGGACCGCAATCGGCAGCAAGCAGGGCGGAGACTTCAGCAGCGCTGCACACTGGGCCATGCAGCACCGCCGCGTTCACAGGCTCCTTCCCGCTCTTAAAGGGAAGGGCCATCACTGCAGGCTCTGCAATATAAAAGGTACCTACCTGGACCACCAAGGCAGCCGCTATCCAGCACGATGAGCCCAGCACTTAAGCAGAGTGCCGGGCTGATCGATCGCGGGCAGAGACCCACGAAGAAAAGCGGAACAAGAAAGGTAATTTTTTTTTTATTTATCTCGGCCACATTGCCTTTAATCAACGCCCCCGAAGCAGCCGGCCGACTAATGTTTGCCTCCTACAGCTGTCGGTGTATTCGCCCGACGCTGCTGCAGGGGGCGGAACTCAATTTCAGGTCCGGCGCGCTACCGGGGCGATGTACATGCCAATGACGTCACGATCTCCGGGTGAAGAAAATCGGGGCACAACGTCGTAGCGCTGCCGCAAAATTCCTGCTGAATATGGCGAGAGTCGATGTCAGCAAAGCCAGGGGCGCTAACGGGAGGCACAAAGGCACTCAATTTCGCCCCCATTAGAGTACAAAGCCAGGAAATATGTTAAACCTATATAAAACACTAGTTCGGCCCCAGCTGGAGTATTGTGTCCAACTCTGGGCACCACACCTTAGGAAGGACATGAAAGCTTTGGAGAAGGTAGAGAAAAGATTTACTAGCATGGTTCCAGGATAAGGAAATACAGTTACGTGGATAGACTGGAGAGACTGGGGTTGTTCTCCTTCGAGCAGAGAAGACTAAGAGGAGATTTGATAGAGGTGTTCAAAATCATGAAGGATTTAGATAGAGTAAATAAAGAGAAACTGTTTCCAATGGCTGAAGGCTCAATAATGAGAGGGCACAGATTTAATGTGATTGGCAAAGGAACTAAAGGCAACATGAGGAAAAACTTTTACGGAACAAGTGGTTAGGATTTGGAATGCACTGCCTGATAGGGTGGTGGATACAGATTCAATAGTAGCTTGGATAAATACTTGGAGGAGAAAAAATTGCAGGGATATGAGGAAAGAGCGGGGTAGTGGGACTGATTGGATTGCTTTTCGAAAGAGCCAGTGCAGACTCGATGGGCCGAATGGCCTCCTTCTGTGCTGTATTAGTCTACAATTCTATGATTTGACACTTATTCACCTATTGTAATTTATACTTTCTTCTCTGTCCTTGTGCTGTTAATTTCATAATCCTTCAATCTGATTGATTAACAAAATACACAGTTGCTTGCCCTGTTCACTCAGGTCCCAGATGCCCTGCTTCCCTCGCTGCACCATTATCAGCTCACACTTTCAGCACTCAAAAATTTTAAAACCTGACTGTACAAAGGCAAGCCTAATTAATGGCAGATGCTGTTCAATGCCCTGCTACAGCAAAGTCTGACCCATTATCTTGTTCTAGCAAGCATTTCTGATCCTTAATTGAGATATAAGCAGAATGCAGAAAGGAACTCTAATGTGGTATAGGGTTTTTTGGATCACTTTCTTGATGTTCGCAAATCAGACCTTATTTCTCAAAACCACAAAGACTCCCAAGAATTGCAATGAGAAAGATTTATGTTTGCTAATGAATCTTTAATTTTAAATCTGAGATTAATAGCTTTTTGTTAACCAAACATATTAAGGGATATGGGCCAAAGGTGGGTATATGGAGTTAGATCACAGATCATCCATGATCATCTGGCATAAAAGGAAATCTAAAAAGGTGACTCAACCGTGGATAACAGGGGAAATTAGAGACAGCATAAAATCCAAAGATAGGGCGTATAAAATAGCCAAAAAAAGCGCCAGAGCGGAAGATTGGGAACAGTTTAAGATAGAGCAAAGGAGGGCAAAGGGCATAATCAAGAGGGGCAAAATAGCTTACGAAAACAAGCTGGCGGAAAATATAAAAACTAACTCCAAAAGCTTTTATAAGTATATCAAAAGGAAAAGACTGGTGAAAACCAAAGTTGGTCCATTGCAGTCAGATACGGGGGAATATATAATGGGAAATAAGGAAATGGCAGATCAACTAAATGCATACTTTGGGTCAGTCTTTACGAAGGAAGACACAAAAAACCTCCCTGGGATATCGGGAAAAATAGGGACATTGGCAAAGGAGGAACTGACGCAAATCAATATCTCTAAGGATATGGTGTTAAGGAAGCTAAAGGGATTGAAGGTGGACAAATCCCCAGGGCCTGATAACATGCATCCTAGGGTACTGAAGGAGGTGGCCCTAGAGATAGCGGATGCACTAAGGATGATTTTTCAGAATTCATTAGACTCGGGAACAGTGCCGATGGATTGGAGGGTAGCTAACGTTACCCCACTATTCAAAAAGGGGGGTAGGGAAAAAGCAGGTAATTACAGACCTGTAAGCCTTACATCAGTTGTGGGCAAAATGCTGGAGTCCATCATTAAGGATGAAATAGCGGAGCACTTAGCAAATGGGGACAGGATAGGACAGAGTCAACATGGATTTACAAAGGGTAAATCGTGCTTGACTAATCTATTGGAATTTTTTGAGGGAGTAACTGGTAGAATAGATGGGGGAGAGCCAGTAGATGTGGTGTACCTGGACTTCCAAAAGGCCTTCGATAAGGTCCCACATAAAAGATTAGCATGGAAAATTGAGGCTCATGGGATAAAGGGGAAAGTTTTGGCGTGGATAGGGAACTGGCTGTCAGATAGAAAACAGAGAGTTGGAATAAACGGCTCATTTTCTGAATGGCAGGCAGTAACAAGTGGGGTACCACAGGGATCTGTCCTGGGCCCCCAGCTGTTCACAATTTACATTAATGACCTGGATCAGGGAGTCGGATGCAGCATTTCCAAATTTGCAGACGACACTAAACTAGGAGGGGGGGTGGGCTCAGAGGAAGAGACCAGGAAGCTCCAGAGCGATTTGGACCGACTGGGCGATTGGGCGGATAAATGGCAGATGCACTATAATGTGGACAAGTGCGAAGTTATCCACCTTGGGTGCAGGAACGGGAGGGCAAATTATTATTTAAATGGCAATAGATTGGGAGAGGGGGAAGTACAGAGAGACCTGGGTGTTCTTGTACACCAGTCACTGAAGGCGAGCATGCAGGTGCAACAGGCGGTCAAGAAGGCAAACGGTATGCTGGCCTTCATAGCAAAAGGGTTAGAATACAGGAACAGGGATACCTTGCTGCAGCTGTACAGGGCACTGGTGAGACCACACCTCGAGTACTGTGTACAGTTTTGGTCGCCTCATCTGAGGAAGGATGTTCTTGCCATGGAGGGGGTGCAGCGGCGATTCACCAGGCTGATACCAGGAATGGCGGGAATGACCTATGAGGAGAGACTATGTAGTTTAGGGATGTACACACTGGAGTTTAGAAGATTGAGAGGGGACCTCATAGAAGTGTATAAAATTCTGACAGGTCTAGACAGACTGGATGCAGAAGGAATGTTTCCCTTGGCGGGTGAGAACAGAACTAGAGGACATAATTTAAGGATAAGGGCTAAACCATTTAGGACAGAGATGAGGGGGAATTTCTTCACTCAGAGAGTGGTGAACCTGTGGAACTCATTGCCACAGAGGGCAGTGTACGCCAGCTCATTAAATATATTTAAGAGGGAATTAGATATATTTCTACGGGCAAAAGGGGTTAAGGGTTACGGAGAGAAGGCGGGGACGGGATACTGAATTAAAGGATCAGCCATGATCTCATCGAATGGCGGAGCAGGCACGAAGGGCCGAATGGCCTACTCCTGCTCCTATCTTCTATGTATCTATGTATCTATGTATCTCATTGAATGGCGGAATAGGCTCGAGGGACTCAATGGCCTACTCACATTCCTATAAAATAAAAAGGAATTAACACACAAGGAGAACTTTGGACTTCACTGTAAGAAGGATATTTACATAAATAGACACTTCTTAAAGGCAGTCTGCACCTCTCAAAGGGGAGGTGCATTCTGGCTGCAGCAGGTGATTCAACTGGCTGGGGAACAGGGTGTGAGCAGGAAGAAGTAGTACTGATGGCACAACAGGGGGGAAAGCGTGCTCCAAGGTTCTCAGTTATAGCACTGAAGGACTGTTTCAGGAGGTGGACAGGAGGAGAGAGGTCCTATTTCCAGAGGTCCAGGAGGTCCTCCAGGCAAATTCAGAAAAGGCACTGGAAGCAGATGGCCATCATGGTCATTGCCAGCAGTGTAGCCCCAAGGATCTGGATGCAGTGCAGGAAGAAGTTTAATGACCTCACACAAGTGGTCAAGGTCCATGAATTCATCTTCATATGCCATATCCCACCATCTGCACCACTAGCCTCACTCACTGCTCAATGCACTACACTCCCATCACTCACCCACCAATAATCTCTACCAAACACAACTCATACCTCACATTCATAGCTTCACCTCACACTCACATACTTACCACTGCTCCAAGCCTCACATCCACATCTCACAGCTTGCACACACTGTCAGCTATTCAACCATGACAGGCACATCATACAAACACATTGCACCACACTCACTGACACACTTCTTTTTCTCTTACAGAACAAGGTGGCTCACAACCAGAGGCAGCAGGACCTAAATGGTGGGGAACAGGTGCCCCTGCATAACCTTATCCCGATGGAGGAGATGGTGCTAACTATTATTGGAAGTGCCATTGCTGAGACCGTGGCCAGCGGGGCTGAAACAATACAAGATGACAGTATCCTCATAAGTAATCCTCCTTCTCACATCCCACTTCCCCCTCATCCCACAATCTCTTCTGATTTACAAGATGCACATGGTGTAAGCATGCACCTTTTGTTTCCCGTCCCCCTCCCTTCCCTCATCAGAAGCTTAACCTTGTGCCTTTCTCCTTTCAGAAAGCCAAGAACTGCAACCTGGGCAGGCACTGGTGGGGGAGCAGGAAATGGAAGCGAAAAAAGACAGTGATACAGAAGACACAGCACCGTCACTTGATTTCACACTCCCAGCCACCAGCTCAGATACTGACACTCAGTGTAGAGGATAGCTTAGACATGGGATCTGCACATGGTGAGACACCAGGCATGAGTGGCCTGCAGCCAGGGTAGGGGGAAAGGGTAGTGCAGGTGCCAGCTCCCAGAGGGCAAGGTCACACATGAGTTCTACTGCAGAGTACTCAGATGAGGACTTCGATGGGGCAGCCTACAGAAGAAGGCTGATGGGTATGCACAATGAAATGCTTGGTGCATTGGCAGGCCTGCCAGAAAGCTTGAATGCAATGTCAAGGAGCATGGAGGGGCTTGATACCAACCTTGCACAGGGCTTTGCGCAGAGCTTGGAGCCCATGATTTCCAGCATGGAAGTGATGGGCAACTCCATTAGCGCACTTGTGGACCCAACCATGATGCAGTGTCTGATGGCCGATGTCTCAGCTTCCATTCCAGCACAAGCAGAAGCCATCCAACATCTGAGTGCTGCACTGGAAGCTCAGACTTCTGTCATGCAAGCTCAGACTGATCTCATGCAGGCTCAGCTTGCTGCCACGCAAACTTATACTGCTGCCATTATGGCTGGTTTTATGAGTGTGGAAAGGGGCTTTCAGGGTGTCACAGCAGTCCAGCAATCTGTCCTCCAACAGATTACTAAGATGGCTGGGGCGCCATCCCAGGCAAATGGCAGTGGCTCCATGGAGCACGAACCTGCTGTCCTCGCTCAGGATGAAAGCATTCGTCCTTTCACCACTGCCACTCCACCAGTGCCTTTGCTGCCACTCAAGTCAAGGTGGTGTAGTCTACAGCCAGGCCTTCTAGACCTAGAGATGAGTTCAAGGTTGTCCTGCAAGGCTATCTGCAGTCTCCCCCACTGAAAGTCAGCAGCCTTCCACCAGCCATGCTGCAGCCACTGGGGTAGCACTTTGTAGGAACACTGTGATAGGCAAAGGCACATGGAAGACAGGCACTAAGGGAATGCACTATGGTGATTAATTGACTTTCTAATGTAATATTGGATGGATTGATATATAAAGTTGGTTTATAATGTTTCTTTTCTGGTGGCTTTTATTTCAGCCTTTTGGCCAAGGGGACGCTGTGATGGTCCGGAACAGAGGGGTGGTAAGGTGTGTGACTGTTGTACATTGGGGATTTGGGGTTGTGTTCAGTGGAACCATTGTCGAATGAGGGGATCATGGAAAGCCCAGCCGGAGACAGAACGTGCTGGTTGCCTCCTCCTCTTCTTCCTGCTCCTCTTCTTCCTCCTCCTCCCTCTGGCGAGGAGCTTGTCCTCTTCTTTGCTGCCTCTGCTCCATCTCCCTGTCATGCTGCAGGCCAAGGGGGATGACAACTAGAGCCCCCATGACTGGGAGCAAGTGGTCTGACCAGAATCCCTGAAGTCAGAACAAAGGCCTTCTCCACTTGCAGCACCACTCCCTGCCACCTCACCAACTTTAAACAACTCTGGAAAGCACCAAACACTTCTACAAACTTACACAGAGCTAGTAGAAATTAATCAGCAACTAACCTGAGAGTGGTTGATGATCCCTTTAAATAGCGCTGGTGGTGGGTCCTTGCTGCTGCTGAATGCATGTTCAGCTGTGCAAGGTTATGTCAGGGCATCAGCTCCAGCATTGAGGATGAAAATGGCAGCGCTGGCATCAAATCAGCATTCCTCCATCAACTTCATGTGGCTCTGAAAATTAATTTGGCCGTAAATGATGATTTGGTATGGCGCAATATCTCATATCGTGTATAGCAGCAGTGAAATGTATTGGGCCGACTGGAACTTGAGCCTACAGCACAACAGCTCTGTGTGTTGGTACGGTAACGAGATGTTGGTTTCGATTCTTCTACTGCTTCCTTGGTATGATTGTAGCTGATGTTTTAATCCACCAGATCCCAAGATGGTATTTTCACAGACACAGAATAAAGGTCAAAAAATGAACTTAGTTCACAATGTATTAGCTTACTGTATTTGGGTTCGGTGAAATTTTGCGCCTTGAATCCATTTTCGAAGTGTTGAATGGGAAGTAATAAGTTTTCATTTCTGACTTGAGAAAGCAAACACTTCTAAGTGTTCTAGTACTGTGGTACACACCTCGAAGGTCACAGATCACATGCTTACTGATCTGCCTGACACATGCGTGAAAACCTATGTGTTTGCAATATCCTACCCAATTAGAAAATGCCAGATAGCATTGAAGTGTGGTCAATCAGCTTCACATTGACAAATTAAAGGACAAATATCATTTTGAATATTGTTAAATCAAATGTCCTCTTGGTCAGTTATCCGGGCTAGAAGTTTACAGCAGTGTAAATAAGAATTCAACAAAGAAGGTCCAAGAAATAAGAAAACTATATAAATAGTAAATGTTAGAAATGTACACTTTATTCACAGAATATTTTATAGCATAATCATGGGATTGGACACAAAGATATATATTTTAAACTGAATGAAGCAACACCTGAAAGAAAACATTTTTGTGCAATATCATCTATGAAATTCTTTAATAATTAAACATTTTGCAAGAATTATATTTTTAATTCAATTGCAGTAATACACAAAGGTGTTGCATTTAAAAATTTACATTACAAAAATTATGAACTTAAATATTTTAAATTTTTTTCCTATCAATTGCTGTTGATTTTTCAATATTTTTGTTTGAACAGTCTGTTTCATTGATATAACTGGGGTACTGGCCTGGGATGTGTTACTAAACCCAACAGTTTGAGTGAGCTGAATGAAAATAGTACAAATACAGTGTAATCTGCTTAGAAGAGACTGATCTGTGCAAGCCTGATGTGTCTGGTTAATATGATGTCAGTTAAAAGCAGACAAGGAAGGACAGCCTTTTTCCTCTCATCTTTTAATAGTTGATGTTTTCTAGGAGATGCAACTGGAGATGCTCGAAGCCCAAAAGGCTTGTAGCTGGAGAATGCAAGGCAGGGAACCAGGACCTAGAGCCAGAGAGACCGGGCAGGAGGCAAAATCCAAATCTGGAGAGTGTTGGTGGGAGACCAAAGTCAGAGTTGGAAAACATGGGGCAGAAGGCCTAGACTTGAGTCAAGAGATAGGAAGCATTGGACCAGGATTGAGAACTGGATGAGGGCCAGGCAACGAACCAGGACCCAGAATTGCAGACAACAGAACAAGAGACTAGAAACTGGAATTGGAGAGAGCACTGAAGCAAAGGCCCTGAAATTTTGCAGGTATAAACCCAGGGGAGCCCCAAAGAAATGGTGTAAATATTTTAAATGGCCTTTTACGCTGTTTAATGGAGTTTCCACTGGTGTTTCAGCACGAGACCAGTAGAACAACTGCAGAAATTCTGGGATAAGGTATATAAAAAAATGTAAGAAGAGTCAAAGTTGTATGAGAGCAAGAGATTGTACCCATTGTATGCTCAGACAAACTGCTCATCATGCCTGGACAAACTATATTCATGTTGCCATATTTTGTTCAGGCAGATTTGGGTTGTTCAGTTTACCAGATTGTCCAGACAGACAGCATTCACTATAAATACAGAACAACGTACAGTGACTAACTAGCTTCAAATGTGATGTTAATTCAATTCCTTTCCATTATTGCACTCAATAACTAATCCAAATGAGTTCTGTCAATGACTTTTAAAGATGCCAGTATTTTAACTAAACACAAATGTAGAAAAACCAGAGTCCCCTATCTCGCTCAGTGAATAAAGGCTGATCAATACAAATCAGGGTAATCCTAAGATTTGTGTTAGATGATTTTAGCCAAGGCAGCATTGGGAATGGAAAACTAACCAAGGTCACTATACCTATCCAATGACCTCTCCTAGAAAGTGCACATGTGTACATCGGGTAAGGATAAGGTTGGATTTGGCTGCAATGATTCACAGGTGGATATCCTGCCAACACTCACCATCCAGGCTCACACACAAAGAATGGTAATTTTGGCATGTTCATTATGCCAGCATGAATCACTGTCTTCAGAAGGGAAGAAACTTTTAGGGGGGAAAAAGCAACAGAAAAGTTAAACTGAATCATAATTCTTTGTACTGAACCTGTGATTGTTTTTTAATAAGAGGTGCTAATGGTGAGTCAAACTTTAAGGGAACAAAAAATATTACAGAACTGCATCTGAAATACTAAGTAATACCATTAAATGGTCATGATAAATGAACATGATGGTGAACAAAAAGCCATTGCTTTAGTCCTACAACTGACAACCAATGTTTTATGAGTTCATTTTTCCTTGGAGGCTAAAGATTTAGCTCAGAATTTGACAGGCAGGACACTCAAAACTCAAAACACAAAATTCTTTTTTCATCCCCTACTGAATATTTCAGACATCCGTGAAGAGATTAACCTCTTACTTAATTTATTAGTTTCTCTAAAGTATCTGCTCTTCCTGTTTGTACTCCAAGCCTGCTCCTGGACAGATAAAGTATATTTCTATTTTTGCAGCAACTACCTTATTTTTTTTGTTGTAAAACATGGAATCTAATAGAACAAATTAAGCAGTGATTCTTAGTGCAACTTCTAGCATTCGTTACAGTAGTATATATTTACCTATGAGCACATCATTGTATAAATTCCCATTGAGAAACATTCCCTGTAAAATGTACCTTGCCCTAGGTAGATTGACTTTTGTGTGCACATTTTCACTCGCATGGTTTTCAGTGAGCTGATTCAATCTCTTAACCCATAAGAGGGGTCTCACCTAAACCAAATTCCTTGAAATTCACAAATCACTTACCTCACTACAAGAGTTTATCAGAAGGCATCATAAAATGTTATCATTGTCATTCTGGGGACCTCAGTTTGATCATGGCAGGCACTCTTTATGTTTAGGCCTCATGTCATTAATCCACCCTAAATCTAAAATTACGATCTCAGTAAATAATCTATTATTATTGTGCAGCTGTAATGGATTACAACAATTTTAGTTAACTAGAAAGTAAATAGGGTTACAATGTGAACAGTTAATGTTGGAGGAGGGAAAAATAGATACAGGTGATTAAAAAAAAAGTCTTCCCTGTTCTGGATAAAAGACAGTTCATCCTTGATGGAAGCAAAAGAATAAGAGTACTTGGATAAAAACATTCATATACATTAGTATTGTTGAAACTAGTTTCGCTATTTTGCATAGTAGCTAAAAACTTTAAAATATATTTTAACAAAAGTCTGATGCAAAAGCTATCATACATTATTGACAAAGGACACTGTAGTCTGTAAAAATGAAACAGCATAAACAGTTGAAAAGTTTAATATAGTTTCAGCTAAAAACTGAGGCTGCAGTAGGAATAAATACAAGTATTCCATATTCCCTTAGTAATCCAAATAAACTTATGTTTATACACATAAAGTCTGCATGCCTGAAGATGCTCCTAGTTTGGTAACATGTTTGACTTTATACAGTTCATAATATGACGCAGGCTGAAGTAAAATAGTGTTAGTTGAGATGATTAAACACAGACCTGCTGTGCAGTCTTGTTACCATAATTCATCTTTTCCATTTCCCTCATCCTTACTGCTGCCAGCACCACCACCTTCATTGTCTACATACACTCCAAAAAAGCAATATTTCAAAACAAAGCAAAAAAAAATGTGAGGCCAATAAAACACAAAACAGGAAGATACCAGATTATTTAAGGCTAAAACTTTCTGTCAAGAGCTCGGGACGCTCTGTATTGCCGGTAGCCTTCTCTAATTTTGTAAGCAAAACATGCATTCAAAAGGACTAGTTTAAAGAGAACATATTACAATTTGATATACATAAGTATTTAAGATAATAATCATCTTCATTTTAATTTAAAGCATGAAATCAATCCTCAAAAGATATCCACTCTCTGTTAGGAATACACCCTGCTGGACTTCAATATCCTATTCTGTAGTACATTTTATGAGGCATAGCAAAGCCTCTTTTTTATATGTTTTTTGCTACTACTGAATAAATATAAATTTAATATGAGTCATGCCATAAAACTATATGCAAAAGTTGCACATCATTATTGCATGCTATTTGTGATACTACATGCTGGTCGATGCTAATATTACAATGAGTTTAAAATGGCTGAGGTCTTGTATCAAAGCGATTAACATTACATTTCACTACAGCTGGTAAATAAACATCTCAGAATGCACGTAGTGCTAATGAAACTTTGCCCTATTTTGTAAATAATAAATGTAGTATATTTGTCCCATTAAACTTTGAAAATTACAGTAGAATTGTCTTTGATCAAAAATTAGATTTTAGTGTCCATCAAAAAGTTCCTGAAGTTACGTAAAACGATCAGAATTCATTTTCCTCAGTTTGGGAGGAAGTTTTCCCTCAATCCTTGAACCACCTGCTAATCTCTGTAGCTTTGGTGGCAGGTCAGCCACAGACTGGCTCATTGGGTCACAGGTCATCTTACTGGTCTTTGGCACCAGTTTTTCCTCAGAATTCCCAGGAACTGAGCTGATTCGCTGGAGCTTCATCGGCAGATCTCCCATACTGTATGCTTTTTCTGAGGTGGTAGAACTCATTCTTAGCAATTTTTTTGGTAGGTCTTCCCTCCCTGTGATCTTCTGCAGTTTCAGTGGTATCCTGGTACTTAGGTCATCCAGACTATCGAAGCAGTCCACAGAATCATTTCTATCTGGTATAGTGCCCCTGCTGTTGTTAACAGTTGGGGCCATCAAAGGAGAGGACATAAACAGCATTTCCTCTTGTTCTTTTACACTGTATGGTGGTGTTGGAATTTCAAATGTTGCATGAAATTGTGAGTAGTCTACTTTGAAGAATCCTTCTTCCAGAGACATAACTGGGAAAAAACGATTACCCCAAAGAACTTCATCTTCTGTGTATGATGTCCTAGCTTGGCATGTCATGCCTAGAGGGAAAATACAAATGTATATAAATAATTCTATCAGAATTTTAGCTAGACCTGAAATATATATAATATATATACAATATATAGCTGCAGCATTAATCAGACCACTTGATTCTTAAAATTCTTAAAAGTCAAAAACCAGACATCTAATTACTATTCCATCATCAACATTATGTCAATCAATTGGAAACAGAACCTTGCAATGTTGCATGCTAGTAAACAAACCTCACCACCACCCCCCCACAAATTTTCTTGATCACAAAAATCAATCGCTGTTAAACACATCACTAGTGTTCAAACCCATTCCATTCAGACAAAAATAACTGATACATTGCTTGTGTCGACAGAAAGCAGTAAGTGATCTATAATTAAAATGCCTCTGTTTCAAGTAGAAAAAAATAGAAAAGTCACCCGGTCCAGATGGGATGCATCCTAGGTTACTGGGGGAAGTAAGAGTGGAAATTGTGGAGGCTCTGGCTACAATCTTCCAATCCACCTTAGATATGGGGGTGGTGCTAGAGGACTGGAGGATTGCAAATGTTACACCACTGTTTAAAAAGGGAGAGGAATAAACCTGGCAACTATAGGCTAGTCAGCCTGACGTCGGTGGTGGGGAAACTTTTAGAGACAATAATCCGAGACAAAGTTAATTGGCATTTGGAAAAGTATGGCTAATAAATAAAAGTCAGCACAGATTGGTTAAAGGCAAATCGTGTTTAACTAACTTGATTGAGTTTTTTTATGAAGTAATGGAGAGGGTTGATGAGAGTAGTGCGGTTGGTGTTGTGTATATGGACTTTCATATTGGCTTTATTAACAGAGGCATAGGGCTCGATTTTATCAATGGGGAGCTTTTGGAGGCGGGGCTCCCACGTTTTGGGTTGTAGTCCTGCCTCCATCGACTTGTGGCCAACCCACGCTATTTTCTCTTGATTGACCTTGTTAAGCCCGCCCAGCAGGCCAATTAAGGGACACCTGGTTACTGGTGACGTCAGCGATTAACATTTCATCTGTCAAGAGCTTTTGACAGATGAAAAATCAGCTGTCAAACATTGACAATCTGTCTTCTAACTTGAGTCCCTCTACTCAGACTCAGTTAGAGAGCTCTCCAGACCAGAAAGCAGAGGCTGCAGCTTTTGACAGTTCAGCGGCCATTCTGCTTTTTGTGCCGGTGAGCTGAGGGACTCCCGAGAACTGAAGGGAGGAAGCCTGCAGGAGAAAGTAAAGATAAGTAAAACTTATTAAAACACTTTACACTTACCTCACACACTTACCTCTGCACACATGCACCCATCACTAACCTGCACAACGGACATCTCGACCCCTCCAACCCCTGCAGACCGACGGCCCACCTTGCTAACTTGGCGTGGTTCGGAGCCGTCGGACAGCCTACACTTCAGGGCTAAAAATAGGGATTAGGCAAAAAATTGCCTGTTAACTACCTGTTAACAGGCAGTTAATTGGCACTAATCCCCTTCCCGCCTCAGGGAGGCGGCTCCCAGCACAGGTCGGGTACCCGCCTCCTGGGACATTGGCACGGAGGCGGGATGGGTTCCTGCCCCCCAATTCTGCAATTTTCCCACCAGTCTCGCCACCAAACCCGACTCCTCGGGGCTTGGAAAATCGAGCCCATAGCGTACAAAAGCAAGAAAGTTATGCTAAACCCTTAGAAAACACTGGTTAGGCCCCAGCTGGAGTATTGTGTTCAATTCTGGGCATCACACTTTAGGAAGGATGTCAAGGCTTTGGAGAGGGTGCAGAAAAGATTTACTAGAATGTTACCAGGGATGAGGGACTTTAGTTATGTGGAAAGACTAGAGAAGTTGGGGTTGTTCTCCTTAGAGCAGAGAAGGTTAAGGGGTGTTCAAAATCATGAATGGTTCTGATAGAGTAAATAAGGAGAAACTGTTTCCAGTAGCAGAAGGGTCAGTAGCCAGAGGACACTTTTTAAGGTGATTGGCAAAAGAACCGGAGGCGACGTGCGGAAACAGTTTTTTACACAGCGAGCTGTTGTGATCTGGAATGCACTGCCTGAAAGGGTGGTGGAAGCAGATTCCATAGTAACTTTCAAAAAGGAATTGGATAAATACTTGAAGGGGAAACAATTACAGAATTATGGGGAAAGAGCAGCAGAGTGGGATTAATTGGATAGCTCTACCAAAGAGTCGGCACAGGCACGATGGGCCAAATGGCCTCCTTCTGTGCTGTATCATTCTATGATTCTATGATAAGTAACTTTCTGCAGTCTTCTTCATGGTTGGATTTATCCTTTTATTTTACTCTGGAGGGACATTAATCTAGAAATTAAATAGTATGACATTGCAAGGCCATGTCAATATGTAATTTAAGATCACAGTAAATATCCAACTTATTTATTACTTTGTATAACAACCATGCTGAGTACAATGCACAATTTATCTATATTAAAAATCTTACATCTGTGTACACTTGCTGTCTGCACAACTTGACTTCCTGTTGTCATGCTTTTGTCACACTTTTGTGTCATCTTTTTCCTGTAGAAATTCTTATGTCTACAGTTGTAATGGATTTTGCCTATGTAAACTCATCACTGTGATTGCACAATTTGGAAACTGGGTCACCACACATTAATCAAAATGTTTTCTGACATTTTTTTTCAACTCCCATTACAGCCTTAGTAACTAAAACAGCTATTGCCCAAAATAAGGGTTTAACAAAAACAAAATCCAAAAATTACATATTTCACAATTACATGATTTACACTGTCAATTTAATTGCCTTTGTGCCTTTTTATGCCTTCAATAAATGCTTTTTCCTTGAAAGTGTCAGCCTGTCTCAAAAGCCTGTACTTGGACTTACTGGGAGTAATTTTAACCCTCCCAGGATGGTTAAAAATTAAAAAATCACAAACACGACACAAATCCGCCACCAATGTGACCACTTCCAGGCAGGTTGGACTTTGGGCAACTAACCTGCTCTCCGGAGGCTGGTCTACCTTAAAATATTTTAAAGAGGCTGCTTGCCTCAAATGTAACCTCTGTTTCGCATTTAACTCCTGGAGGCTAGGTTTTCCAGACCTTAGGAAATCCGGCAGCTGAAGGGAGGTGGGAATGGCTGGATCCTTTCCGGCACTGCTTGTAGGCCAGGAAGACAAGTGTGCCCAGATCCAGACCCATCAAGCTATCCTGTAAACGCCCCCACGATCCGACCACCTAGATCGGCAAAATCCCCTGCGACCGGACCCCCGATGTCCAACACCCCCAATGCCTGATGTCCGACTCACCTCCTAATCTCCGATGTCTAACAACACCCCTACCTCCGATATCCAATCCCCCATCCCAGATGTCTGATGTCCAAACACCCCCTCCCCCGACACATGTCCTACTCACTGCCACTCCGCGCCTCGTTGTGACTTTGTGAGCTGAATTTAGATTGTGCAGTCTGAGCATGTGCAATGTATCAAAAAAAGTTGCATTTTGAAGCCCTAATCATCTCGCCTGTGTTTTGTGGACATTTAGGAAAGATTAATGCTATAACTGTGAGACAAAGATTACGGGGGGAATTTTAACCTAAAAAAAACAGGTGGGTTGGGGGCGTTGGGGTAGCTAAAGTGTTCAAAATCGGAATCCCGACCTGAACCCGCCTCCAACCCGCCTACTTCCGGTTTCAACGGAGGCAGGATGGGGGTGGGCAGCCAATCCGTGGCTAGGAGGCAGGTCATCTATTTAAATATTATAATGAGGATGGAAGCCTCTGCTTTAACCTCCAATTTGTATTTAACTTTAGACGGTCAGGTTTTGCAAACTTCATGAAATCCGCCAGCTAAAGCAGGGGGAGGACTGCTGGGTCTAGGTGGTAAGTGGCTTTACACTTACCTCCTGAATCCAGCGTTCCTACCCAACCCACCCCCCATGATCGGAGACTCCCCACGAGGCCTACAATCACCCCCCACCCCCTTCAGGCCACTCCTTCCCCAGGCCTCCAATCCTGCCACGAGGCCTCCCCACCCCCACTGCTCCTCTGGTCTCCCCGTGATGCTCTCGATCTCTTCAGACTCCCCCTCCTGTGCTGCTCTTCTGGCTGCCGATCCTCTTCAGACCCCCACCTCCATCCTCCTCCGGCCGCCCCCCCTCGGCCAATTTTCTTCCCACCTCCACCTCCACCCACCACCCCCCCGATCTTCTGCTCGGACTCCGATCTTTCCCCCCCGAATCTTCTTCCTGGCCCCCTGTCTTCTTCCTGCCCCCCCAATCTTTCTCCCGAAACCACCCCGATCTTCTACCTGGCCCCTCTGATCTTCTTCCCAGTCATCGATCTGCTTGCTGACCCGGCCCCCGAGCTTCTTCCCAGACCCCCCGAACTTCTACCCAGCCCCCGATCTTCTTCCCGGCCCCCCCAATCTTCTACCTGGACCCCTGTCTTCTTCCTGCCCCCCAATCTTTCTCCAGAACCCACCCCGGATCTTCTACCCGGCCCCCGATCATCTTCCCGGCCCCTGATCTTCTTCCTGGCCCCCCGAACTTCTACCCAGCCCCCGATCTTCTTGCCGACCCCTCTCCCCTGTAATTCTACCCGTCAAGTGCCAGCCAGCCGCTCAATCTGGCTGAATGCAGGTGGGAAACAGGCTTCCCTTCAAATCAGGCCCTGCCATTAAATTCAGCAGGGGCCTGTGGAAAACCCGTTCTCCCAGGTTTCTCAACCGCCTTGCAGTCCCTGACCACCCCAGCCCCAATCTGCCTTCTCATTAAAATTCAGCCCCATATTTCTAATGTCTATGAGATAATGTGGGAGAGAGACAAACAGACAGAGAGGAAGACAAAAAAGAGAGAAAAGCAATCAGACACTTCTTTCCTCATTCTAATTTGACTTTTAAAAACAAACAAGTTGAGACAAAAGCAGCTTGTCTTTGCTGCCACTGCCCCATCTCCCTGTCGTGCTACAGCGCGAGTGGGACTGCAACTAGAGCCCCCATGACTGGGAGCAAGTGGTGTAGTCAGAGGCCTTCTAGTTGCAGCCAGCACCTTCCCAACGTCCAGCAGCATGCCCTAAGCACTGTAGCAACGTTATAAATGTCTTCCAGCAAGCCAGTATTAATATAAACTCTGCAAGAGCCTCCACAAGAGAAATAATCAACCTACCTACAAGTTAGATGTATCCCTTTAAAAGCGGTGGGGATGGGGGTGGGTGGGGGTCTCTCGTGCAGCGGAACACATGTTCAGCTGTGCGTGTTTAGGAGAGGGCGTTGATTTGAATGGCGGCATTGAAAATGGCAGGTCGTGCGTCAAATTAGCGTTACAAGCTGACTGACGTCATGAACTGCCTACTCTGCATACTGCTGGCGCAAGCAGGTCCCGCCTGTGCTATTGCCCTCACCAAGATGGCGACCAGCCCAGGCTGCGCTGGAAGTGGGCGGAAGCAAAGCGACTGCCATTTTCTTCTCGAAATCAACCTTAACTGCCGGTGCTAAGCTGCCAAATTTTGCGGCCATAGTGTTAGGAGTAAAAGGTGGTAGAAAGAGAAATGGGTACTGGGAAGGTGAAGGTGTAGGGGGTGCGATGGGAGTGATTGGGGAGGGAATAGGATGGAAGCCACTGAGGACCACATTTTCCCCATAATGTCCATCCAAAATGCAGCCTGAAGCCATTGGCTACCACTTAATACTACCAAACAACATGCCCTCCCTGCATCCCCCACCCCAACCCCTCACCAGTATTGTGAGATGCAATGCTTGAAAGTTGTCTGCTACCTATCTTCAACCTGGAACATCTTCCCTACCATCTTTATAGTTGCTGCATTTTCAACAAAGGTCAGAGATGTCTTCCCACCCCCTGCAACCTCTCCCTGACTCCCTCCCTCCCTCCTCTCCACTCCCCGGCTGCAGCCTTCCAGCGCAAGCCTTCCCACCCAATAGCCAGCCAGCTTTTCAATCTGTCCAGTTGCCAGCTGGGAAATGGAGAAAAAAATTCAAATGTGTTCCTGCCATTAAATTCGACTAGACCTCTGCGTTACCCACATTTCTGGGTTTCCCGGCAACTATGACCCTACCTCCACCTCCCCCCCCCGCCCGCCCAACCCCTGAATGGGTCAACCTTGTGGCTCTTCTCTGCACTGTCACCAGCACATGAATGCTTCCCTTCAGTCTCGTGGACCAGAACTGGGCACAGTACTCAAGGTAAGGCCTGAGTTTCCCTGATTCATGTTTTTACTGATTAGGTTATCTAGTTTAACATTCTATTTGCTTTGTTGATTGTGGCTCTGCAGTGGTTGGACATGCCAAGCATTGAATTTACTAAGACGCCTAGATCTCTTTCAACTTCATCCCCATTTATTTAGACAGGGAGTACATGGAGTTGCTCATTTTTCCTTCCTATGTTTAGTACTTCACACTTGTCCGCATTAAATTTTATCTACCATTGCTCCGTCCACTTGCAAATTTTGTCTAAATCAATCTGTCTTTTATGTGCTGCCTCTGTGATTCCACTGCTCCTCTTAGATTAGTATCATCTGCAAATTTAGTCAATTTGCACTGAGTTTCTGGATCCAAGTCATTGATGTAAATTGGAAGTGGTAGTTGTCCCAATACCGATCTCTGGGACATCTCATTTAGTGCTTTCCCCCATTCCATCACAACTCTTCTAACAAATACCTGTTGTTTTCTACCCTTCTGCCAATTTCCTATTCATTCCCCAAGATTTACCCTGCATTCCCACAGCATTGAGCTTAACTAATGGCCTTTTATGTAGAACTTTGTCAAATTCCTTCTGGATGTCTAGGTACAAAACAATAACAACTTGCATTTCATTGTACACAATGAGTAGGGCTTTCCACAGTCCACTTAGGTTGTCAATTCCTCAAAGAAGTCACGGAGATTAGTCATCCAGGATATTTGCCTTCTGAATCTACCTTGACTTCTGTTTACTAGGTTATTTTATTGTATACATAATTATCGAGTTTACTCCTGATAATCAAACTCATCATTTTTACATGGAACTGAAGATTAATAGATTTGTAGTTGCCTTTGTCCGTTTTGTCACTCATATCAGCCCATTTCAAATCTAATGGCAGCATCCTCTTCTCTAGTGAAGACAGATGCAAAGTATTCACTTAGTACATCAGCTATGCCCTCTACCTCCACAATAATATCTCCTTTTAGGTCCCTAATTAGCCCCAGGTTTCCTTTGACTGCCCTTTTACTATTTAAGTGTTTATAAAAGACTTTTGGGTTCCCTTCTATGTTAGCTGCTAATCTAATCTCATAATCTCTCTTTCCCCCTCTTATTCTCTTTTTGATTTCCTCTCTAATTTCTTTATTCAGCTTGGTTCTCTACTGTATTATGAACCTTATAATTGTCATAAGCTTCCCTGTTCTGTCTCATTTTAACCTCTGTATCTTCAGTAATCCAGGGAGCTCTAGCTTTGGATTCCCTTCCTTTCCCCTTCATGGAAATGTGTCTACTCTGTAGCTGAACCATCTCCTCTTTGAAGGCCTCCAATTGTTCAATTACTGGTTTGTCTACCAATTTTTGATTCAAATGCACCTGGGCCAGATCCCTTTTCAACTCACTGAAGTTAGCTCTCCTCCAGTTAAGTATTTTTATGCTTGATTGTTCCTTGCCCTTTTCCATAACGATTCTAAACCTGATGATATTATGATCACTATTCCCCAAATGCTCTTCCACTGAAACATGCTCCATTTGCCCCACTTCATTCCCCAGAACTAGATCCAGCACCGCTTCCTTGTTCGGCAGGAAATACACTGATCAAGAATGTTCTCTTGCACACATTTCAGGAATTCCTCCCCCTCTTTGACCATTACACTGTTACTATTCCAAAACAGTAAGTGTGTTGGATAGTACTAGAGAAGAAAGCAGTACTAGAGGCGGAAGTAGTACCATATTAGAAAGGAGCAGGCTAAGAAAAACTAGGAAAAATTCAAAAATGTGTTTAGAATGCATGTATGCAAACGCACAAAGTATGGTGAATAAGGTTGGTGAGCTACAAGCAAAATTAGCCGTGTGGTAATATGATGTTGTGGCAATAACAGAAACGTAGCTTAAAAACGGTGAGAACTGGGCACTTAATATTCAAGGGTACAAGGTGTTCAGAAAAGATAGGGAAGGAAAAAAGGGAGGTGGGGTGGCAGTGCTGATTAAGGAAGACGTTGTAGTGTTGGAAAGGAAGAATGTTCTTGAGGGGACAAGAACATAATCCATTTGGTTAGAGTTGAGGAGCAAAAACGCTATTGGGGGTGTTCTATAGGCCTCCAAATAGTAAGAGGGAGGTAGAGGAGCAAATCTGCAGGGAAATCACAGAGATATGCAAGAGCTACAGAGTAATTAGCGATTAGCGTGCAAAATTAAGGCACATGGGATTGGGGGCAAGGTATTGACTTGGATAGAGAACTGGTTGGTGGACAGAAAGCAAAGAGTTGGAATAAACGGGTCATTTTCCGAGTGGCAGGCAGTGACTAGTGGGGTACCGCAAGGATCGGTCCTAGGACCCCAGCTGTTCACAATATATAGTAATGATCCAGACGAGGGAATTGGATGTAATATCTCCAAATTTGCAGACGACACAAAGCTGGGTGGGAGGATATGCTGTGAGGAGGATGTCGTGAAACTCCAGCACGATTTGGACAGGTTGGGTGATTGGGCAGAAACATGGCAAATGCACTATAATGTGGATAAATGTGAGGTTATCCACTTTGGTGGCAAAAACAGGAAGGCAGATTATTATTTGAGTGGCAATAGATTGGGAGAAGGGGAAGTGCAAAGAGACCTGGGTGTTCTTGTACACCAGTCGCTGAAGGTAAGCATGCAGTTGCAGCAGGCGGTTAAGAAGGCAAATGGTATGTTGGCCTTCGTAGCAAGAGGGTTCGAGTACGAGAACAAGGATGTCTTGCTGCAGTTGTACAGGGCCTTGGTGAGACCACACCTTGAGTATTGTGCGCAGTTTTGGTCGCCTTACCTGAGGAAGGACGTTCTTGCCATGGAAGGAGTGCAGCGAAGATTCACCAGGCTGATACCTGGGATGGCAGGAATGACGTATGAGGAGAGATTGTGTCGATTGGGCTTATACTCACTGGAGTTTAGAAGATTGAGAGGGGATCTCATCGAAACCTATAAAATTCTGTCAGGCCTGGACAGACTAGATGCAGGAAGGATGTTTCTGATGGCCGGGGAGTCCAGAACCAGGGGTCATAGTCTAAGGATAAGGGGTAAGCCATTTAGGACTGAAATGAGGAGGAATTTCTTCACCCAGAGAGTGGTGAACCTGTGGAATTCTCTGCCACAGAGGGCGGTGGAGGCCAGTTCATTAAGTATATTCAAGAAAGAGTTGGATATATTTCTTAAGGCTAAAGGGATCAAGGGATATGGGGAGAAGGCAGGGACAGGGTACTGAATTTGGATGATCAGCCATGATCTCATTGAATGGCGGAGCAGGCTCGAAGGGCCGAATGGCCTACTCCTGCTCCTATCTTCTATGTTTCTATGGTGATATTGGGGGACTTTAATTACCTAAATATCGATTGGGATAATGCTAGGGTAAAAGGAAAGGAGGGGGAGGAATTTCTGAAATGTGTTCAGGAGAATTTCCTCAACCAGTATGTTCTTGGCCCAACTAGGATCTGGTGCTGAGAAATGAGGTGGGCCAGGTCGACCAAGTGGGAGAACAGTTGGGTACGAGTGATCATCATATCATAAGATTTAGATTAGCAATGGAGAGGAGCAAGGAACAATCTGGAGTAGAACTTTTAAACTGGAATAGGGCTAACTTCAATGGGATGCGAAAGGATCTAGCCAGAGTAAAATGGAACCAAAGACTGACAGGAACAACTGTAATGGAACAATGGGTGATATTTAAGGTGAAGATGTTCCAAGCACAGACTAGGTACATTCCAACAAAAGGGAAGGGGAAGGGAACCAAAGCATGGGCTCCTTGGATGACGAGGGAGATAGGGAAGATGATGACACAAAAAAAGAGGGTGTATGATAAATGTCAGGTGAATTCTTCAAGGGAGAACCAGACCAAATACGATAAGTTGAGAGGGGAAGTGAAGATGAAAATAAGATTGGCAAAGAGAGAATGTGAGAGTAGAATGGTGGTTAACATAAAAGGGAACCTAAAAATCTTCTACCAGCATGTAAACAGTAAGCAGGTAGTAAGAGGCGGGGTGGAGCCTATTATGGACAAAGAAGGAGATAGATGCTTAGAGGCACAGGGCAAGACTAGAATGCTCAATGAGTACTCTGTATCGGTGTTTACTAAGGAGGTGGATGCTGACAAAATATCAGTAGAAGTGGAAAAGGTAGAAGCAATGGAAGGGCTGAAAATTGATAGGCAGGATGTACTAGAAAGGCTGGGTATGCTTAGAGTGGATAAGTCGCCTGGTCCAGATGGCTTGCATCCCAGGTTGCTAAGGGAATTGGGAGATGAGATAGCAGAAGGGCTTGCCATAATTTTCCAATCTTCCCTAGAAGCGGGGGAGGTGCCTGAGGATTGGAAAGTGGCAAATGTGACAGAATTGTTCAAGAAAGTTTATAAGGACAATCCTAGTATCTATAGTTTAACATCAGTGGTGGGTAAAATTTTAGAAACAATAATCAAGGAAAAAATTTATGGGCACTTGGAGAGGTTTAAGTTAATTAAGGAGAGCCAACACGGATTTGTAAAAGGCAGATCGTATTTGACTAATCTAATTGAATTTTTTGATGAGGTAACAGAAAGGATTGATGAAGGGAATGCAATGGATGTTGTCTACATGGATTTTTGGAAGGCGTTTGACCAAGTACCACATAGAAGGCTAGTTAACAAAATTGAAGCTCACAGATTAGGTGGGCCAGTGGCAGCTAGGATAAGGAATTGGCTTAAGGACAGAAAACAGCGAGTTGTGGTAAATAGCTGTTTTTCAGACTGGAGGATGGTAGACAGTGGTGTTCCCCAAGGGTCAGAGCTGGGGCCACTGCTTTTTTTGATATATAGAAATGACCTGGATATTGGAATACAGAGTAGAATGGAACAGGACACAGAAAGGCTGGCAGAATGGGCAGACAAGTGGCAGATGGAATTTAATACAGAGAAGTGTGAGGTGATGCATTTTGACAGAAGGAACAGGGAGAGGCAATATACACTTAATGGCACAGTTTTAAAGAGTATGCAGGGATAGAGGGACCTGGGAGTTAATGTGCATAGGTCCCTGAAGGTGGCGGGACATATTGAGAGAGTGGTTAGCAAAGCATATGGGATCTTGGGCTTCATAAATAGAGGTATTGAGTACAAAAGTAGAGCAGTTATGCTGAACCTTTATAAAGCGCTGGTTAGGCAACAACTGGAGTATTGCTTCCAGATCTGGTCACCACACTTTAGGAAGGATGTGAAGGCTCTTGAGAGGGTGCAGAGGAGATTTACCAGAATGGTTCCGGGGATGGGAGATCTTAGCTGCAAGGACAGGTTGGAGAAGCTGGATTTGTTTTCATTAGAGTAAAGGAGGTTGTGGGGTGATTTGACAGAGATGTACAAGATTATGACGGATTTTGATAGGCTAGACGGGGAAAGGCTCTTCACACTAGTTGATGGTACAAGGACTGGGGGACACAGATTTAAGGTTTGGGCAAGAGATACAGGGGGGATGTGAGGAAAAACATTTTTACACATGAGTGGTGAGGACCTGGAACTCGCTGCTGACGGAAGTGGTGGAAGTGGACACACTCAATGATTTCAAGGGGAGACTGGATAGGCACTTGAAGGAAATAAATTTGCAGGGCTACGGGGATAGAGCGGCAGAATGTGACTGACTGGATTGCTCTACAGAGAGCTGGCACGGACTCAATGGGCCGAATGGCCTCCTGTGCCGTTATGACTCTATGACTGTATGACTCTATGACTGTATAAGATAATTGAAGTCCCCCATTATCACTACTCTGTAGTTCTTGCATCTTTCTGTAATTTGACTGCAAATTTGCTCCTCTATCTCCTTTGCACTATTTGGTGGCCTATAGTATACGCCCAGTAGCAAAACAGCTCTTTTATTGTTCCTTAATTTTATCCAAGTAGGCTCTGGCCTAGAAATTCAGTTTGGGCCCGCCAGCTCGCTTGCGCCCAGAAGTTACCGCTGCGCGCGGAGCCACTTGCGCCCGCCGGAAATTCAGTTTCAGCGCCCCAAGTCGAAGCCGGCCGCTATTCAAGGGTGTGGCCGCCCCCGCTTGGGGCGCTGAAACTGAATTTCGGCGCGCTAGGTGCCGCAGCGCCACCCGCTGCGGAGCGGCAGGCTGCGGTACTGCAGGCCTTCCTCCCTCTCTTAAGGGGGAGGTGCCTGCAACAGCGAGATCGCCGCTCGCTAGTGCCGGCAAATGAGCCCGTGCCGGGCTCCCGGAAAACAGCCGGCAATGCCGCGGGGGGGGGGGGGTGGAGGAGGCCGGGGAAGGAGGTGCGGGCAGGCGGCCGCCGAAAAAGCGGCCGGCCGCACCTCCGCCTTAACTCGCCCCACTAAGGCTGCAGGACGGCCCCGTTTTCAGATCGCTGTTTGCGGCCGCTGCGGAAGAGGCGGCCGCAACTAAATATCGCGGTCGGGCCGGTAGCGGGGCGGTAGCGGGGCACTGCGCACACCGATGACGTCATCGGTGGCAGCGCAGCGCTACTGGCTAACGCCGCCATTACCACAGCGCTGAATATCGGCGCAATCTCAGCAAGTGGCGCAAAAGCCCTCTTTGGGCGAAAACTGGGCACAAAGCCTACTGAATTTCTAGCCCTCTGTCTTTAACCACTCAACTACATCATCCCTCTCCAGTGCTATAATCGTTTCTTTGATCAATTCTGCCACCCCCTTTTTTCCTTCCCTATATTTCCTGAATACCTTGTAGCCAGGAATATTGGCCCAGAAATTCGGGTCTCCACGGGTGAGTACGCACGGGGTACTCACCCGTAGGCCCAATGGAAGTGCCGATTTCCTGCATGCACTGCGCATGCGCGGGAAACCGGCACTTCCGTTCCCCTGAAAGCAGGGGTTCAGAGGTCGTATGCGTGCACAGGGGAGGCTGCGCGTGCGCATCGAACTTCGTTTTTTTTTTACAGTTTTTCCCGGGAAGGTAAGCCTGCAGAATTTAGAAATGTAAAAAGCAGGCGTAAGGCCTGCTTTTTACAAGGTAAGTGGTGAATTAATTAAAATGAAAACATTTTTTCCACAGGTTTATTATTTTTAAATACTTTAAAGCAAGGTAAGTTTATTTTTAGCCCCGTTAGAAAATAAAATTAATTTTTTCAAAAATTTAAATTGTTTAAAATAGTTATTTCATTTAATTTATAGTTTATTTAAAAAATGTGATGTTTTTTAAAAATGTATTTGAAGATTTAGTGATGTTTTGTAAGAAGAAAGGGCCCATAGTATTTCTAAGTTTGACAGCACTTCCTGTCAGACTTATGAATGGAGCATTCCCTGCTCCGATTGGCTCCCCATGGCCCACGTGATCCCAGGGGACGCTTCGAACTAACTGCGCCCCAGGGATACGCAAGCACTGCACGCCGGCAGCTGGACCAGGCCCCGGATCGGAATTCCATGGGGGCCCACAGCTCAACGGCCGGTGCGCTAGGTAAGTGCAGATCGGGGGCTTGCACCCACAGGAAGCCCCCGTCCCGAATTTCTGGGCCATTAAGTTCCCAATCCTCCCCTTCTTTGAGCCAGGTCTCTGTTATTAATTTTGCCTAGATGATCGTTGATTCCGGATGACATGTTTCTCATACCTTCCCTTGTGAATATTTGGAGTAAATAGTCATTTTGAATATTCATTATATTGTGCTCATCCTCTAGTAATCCATGTCTTTAAAAGTGTTCCACTTGTCCTTCACTGAAGAGTTGGTGAACAACCTACCCTATTCAATTTTCTTAAGTTGTTCTCTTAATTCTTTGAATTTAGCACTTTTATATCTAGCTTCAGGTCTTTGGTATTTCTGAATCTCAGATCATGTTAAACTTCACCATTCTGTGGTCACCATCCCACAGGGTGCCACGATTTCCAGTTGCTGTACATGTTCTGTGTCACTTATGAATATCGGGTCAAGTTGAATACTGGCTTCCCTGATGCACTGGGTCATGAAACAGTTACGCATTACATTTATCAAATCTGACTCTAAAACTACTTGGGTCGACTGAATTCACCCGTGAAAATAACCTTCTTGTTCTCATCTTAGAGTAAATTCATTTGTCTCTGGGTTTTCCACGCATAGAGCTATGTCTACTCTTTTTCTTTCCACTCTATACCCCCAGAATGTTATATTCATTACCATCCTCTTGATTTAGTCATGTTTCTCATATTCCACCACACCATCGTTTCCTACGACCACAACAGCCTCGTCTGTCATCATATTTTTGATCCTTTGAGCATTGATGTTATTATGGTTTTCCTCCTTTCATGGCCCCAAGTATTTGCATTTCCTGGTCTCAGATTCAGTTAAGTCTCTGGTCCTGTAATTCCTTGGGATTTACGGTTAACAGAGGAAAGTTATTGTGGTGGGTGGAGCAGAAATTAGGTGGGACCTCTTAATGTCGGCTCACCGTTCTGGTGTTTTTTTTGAGGGTGGGGGGGGAGGTGGGTGGGGGTTGTGTTCTTTCATATATTCCTTTTTCAGCTGGCACCAGAGAAGGAGGCAGAACTGGGTGAGATGATGCAAATGGTAGACTTCTTGCCAGTTCCGCCTCTGGTGCCCCCAGTATATTGCACACCTGCATGAAGTAGGTGTACAATTGTACCAGGTGATGGAAATGGGGTCCACCAAATGTGAAAAGGCCGATTTCCTTATGGCAGTTGGTTGCAAAGAATTTGGCCAGCCTGAGGCCTTTCTGTTAAAGGGTCAAACTTGTTTAAAAAAAAACTTTTCTCATCTGGACCTGTTGGCACTCTTCCTCTGTGGATTGCCTCCACCACCTATTTCCTACCTCCCCCACCCAAAATAATGCACGCCAGCTACATTGCTACCTGTGCAGTTGTCTACCAATTTTATGGACCCTGGGGATTTAGATGGCGACAGGAGTTCCTGGGGCCAATGGATGCACGCCCTGGCCTGTCATGCCAATGGCGGCGGAGCAGCATTGCAGATTCATGGGGCCTCTATATCCATATTCACCTGTTAACTACCTTGTACCCTGCGATCAGTCTCATCTGGGATCAGATTTCCTTCCTGCCCGTCCCCCCACCTGTCGAGTATAAATGATTATTGATTCCTGTCTGAATGTTCCTTACACGTTTCTTTGTTCCTTCTTGGTTTACGTGCAGCCTGTCTGTCATTTGACAGATCTTTTACTCTGATAGTGTATCCAGTTATTTATGAAAGTAGAATTTTTGTTTTCTCACCAGATTGCCTATCAATCAATCATTTATATCCTCAATTTTCTTGGTAAAAGCCCTTCCTTTCCTTTGAATAAATGCTATTTGCATGATTATTATCTAATTTCCAAAGGGTATTACGTGCATCAAACCTTCAAATCTATATCTAGTATAATAAGCTTTTCCAATTATATTTTAATATATCACATTTTAAAGTAATTTTTAGTATGATGCTGAAGATTATGTGTCATTTGTAGGAAAAAATGACATTATTTCTAAAGACGAGCGTACAGAATGGATTATGCAGTGTAACTTAGACTTTGCATAATATTTCAATTGGAGAGGAATGATTTTCTCTTTTGTGTGGTTGACTGCTGATATCTGTCCATAGGTATTTACTTTTAAAGTGTTGCAACTGCATAATAGTGACTTATTTGAAAAAGTCAATCAGACTACACTACAACTGTAAGAAAAGATTTCTTTAAAGGATGAAACATCAACATATATTCAGTCCCTAAACACTTTACACTAGTAAATCCATAAAAAAAAACATAAACAGGCATTGACAAGTGTTTTCAGCATTTGGAAACCTGGAAGGGTGGGGCAGGGGGTGGCTCAGGTGGAGGAAGAGGTAACACATATATTGAAATACTTATTTACAAAATAAGATATGTGTCTATGCTCATGTGTTCAGTTCAGATCATAGCTATCAATTCAAAATGAACTACCCTGCAATCTTAATATATTCTTACTGGTGTAGAAATTCTGATAAAAGAACACTAATGAAATATAATTCAGAACATGATCAGAAATGTAGTAAGGAATAATGGCCTAGAAATTCCCTACCTTACTGCCACGAGTTACCGCTGGTTTCCTGAAAAAAATGGTGGCCACCACTCTAACGCCCTTCTCTGGCACGGAACTTGGTGGCTGCCATTTTGGTGAGGGCCTTCATGCTGCCAATAGCAGCACTGGTCCTGGACATACAAATATGGAGAGCGTGACGTCACGCCGACTTAATGTCATGCTCTGCAAACTTGGACCTTTGCACTGAGTTTAGCGCTGGGTTCCAAGCTTGCTCTGAAAAGCGAGCGTGCAGCAGACTGACAGAGACGCAGTCAGCAATTCTTAAAGGGACAAACACATCTTTTAGGTAAGGTTGCATTTTTGGACTGGATTTTTTATATTTTATTGAAGTAGTGGCTTGGTGCAATACATGTTAAAAGTTTTTTAAGTGTATATGGAGTGCAGGGAGTATGCTGCATGCTTGCAAGGCCTCTAATGGTAAAGGAAGGCCTCTGAGAAGACAGAAAATGCTGGAAATACTCAGCAGGTCAGGCAGCATCCGTGAAGAGAGAAACAGAGTTCACGTCTCAGGTCGAGATGCTGCCTGATCTGCTGAGTATTTCCAGCATTTTCTGCTGTCATTTCAGATTTCCAGCATCCGCTCACTTCCATCTCTTCTGCTACCTCCTCTTATGCTTCCTCCTCTTCCCTCTGCGAGCAGATGCGTAAATCTGAAATGACAGCAGAAAATGCTGGAAATACTCAGCAGGTCGGGCAGCATCTTGACCTGAGACGTGAACTCTGTTTCTCTCTTCAAGGATGCTGTCTGACCTGCTGAGTACTTGCAGCATTTTCTGTCTTCTCAGAGGCCTTCCTTATCATACGAGGCCTTGCAAGCATCCAGCGCACTCCCTACACACTTAAAAACTTCTAATGTCTATTGCAGCAAGCCACTACTTCAGAAAAATTTTAAAAAATCCAAAAGCTTAAATGCAAACTTACCTGAAAGATGTGTGTGTCCGTTTAAGAGGTGCTGACAGCACCTCTGTGAGTCTGCTTGCACGCTGGGTTTACCTGGCATGCTTAGGACCCAGCGCTGAACTCAGCGCTCGGGTCGAAGTTCGCCGTGGTGACGTTAAGTCAGCATTGCATGCCGACTGACGTCACCGCTCCGCCATTTTTCTTTGCAGGGCGATACCTCTTAATGGCAGCGCTTCCAGGCCTACAAAAATGGAGGACACCACGGGACCTGCCACCAGCTGGTGGAAGAGTGGCGGTCACCACTTGCTCGACATTATGCCGTGCTAATGGGTGGCGCAAATCACCCAAATTTCTAGGTCAAAGTGTTTATTACAGACAAATGACTGTATATTACTATGAACCCTGTCAATGTTTTGCTGTATTTTAGTAGCCTGAGGCCTTTCACCTCACTTACTAAATGCCTACCACAAGCTTAGAATGAGGTTAAGATTTTCCCCTGCATGCTCAGCACAATTGTACTTTGTTCCATTTTCCAAGCTTAGCAGAAGCTTTGCTGAGGCCTGCAGCTATCCCAAGGTTTTACCCTTTGTTTTGTAGACTCAGTACAATGCGTGAATAAGCCACTCAACAGAAGCTGAAATTTTTCATTTTTTATCACTAATGATACAACAGCATGGCATAGCCTTGTTTTCAGTTGTCTTCACCTTCAATACAAATCAAATGTAGTTTTATATATTGACAGGAGGCTTTTGAAGAAAACACTAATTACATAACCGTGGCCTTCAAACAGTCCAAACTGAAAAGTAAATCAATAGTAGTCCTATTATACTAATTGTTATCATGACTTATAAGCATTTTGATTATGAAGAAGTTAGACAGTAACATCAAATTAATCAAATTAATCTCTTGAGGAGAGAGGTTGAGGTGAAAGAACCGAAGGGGGAAATTCTAGATGACTAAAAATATGTTTGTAATTTATCTGTATTTTTTGTAACAGCTAAAATTATGCTGTTTAATTCAAACAAAAAACTACAAACACTGGAAGTCTTAAAACATGAAATGCTAGAAACACTCAGCAGGTCAGTCACCATCTGTGGATAAGTCAGATCAGAAATAGAGAGAAATTAAAGGTATTAATGCATGAATAGCTGAAGGAGTAGGGGTAAGACAGATCTGAAATGGGAGGTCTAAGACACTGGCCTAGAAACTTGATGGCGCTGTGCCCATTAAACGGACGCCTAAGTCTCCAATATGGGGGCAGGAACAGCGCACTAAATATGAGCTGGAAGTGCACCACCCGCCATATTGGTATATGCAAAAAAAAGGTGTCTAGGGCCCATGCCGGAAACTGGCATTAGGTTCTTTGCATATGCAAATAAGGGATCTAATGTCTATTTGAGGTCCCCTGTGCAAAACTGGGTTATCATGTGGCCTAACCAGCGGCCCAGGACCGCTGTAGGCCACCACCGAATAGGTAAGTTTGTTAAAAATACTGAGTGCTCCTCCCGACCCCACATTAAAATTGCAGGCCATTGCCGACTTCACTGCAATGGAAATCATTCACCACTGTCCTGCCAATACAGAAATGCGAAGTGTTGTCACTGCCAGAAGCAAGGCTATATTTCAACAGCTTGCAGAGCTAGATCGAAAGCAGGAAGTAAGAACCATTCTAGTGGCAATGCAAAATAGCGACAGCAAAAGGGAGGAATTCACAATATTGAAGTGAACACACCTGATGTTGAAGAACTAGGCATCTACAGTGTCTATGCTACTAGCAGCAACACCAGCAGTCGTGAGAAAGACTTCATATAAAACTTTGATCAACGACCAATGTATTGATATGTGTATCGACACGGCAGCAGACTGCTCTATCATGAGTAAGGACACATATGAGAGTAAGTTTAATCAAATGCTACTTACAAAGAGTACCATAACGTTAAAAACATACTCCGGAGAAATCCTTGCGACATGTGGACAAATGGAATGTACAGTTCAGCACAATGGCCAGTCAGTAAAGCTGCCTATTACTGTAGTGAGCTGCAACAACAGGCCAACCCTCATAGGCAAAGACTGGTTGAGAAAGTTGAAACTAGATTGGAAAAACATCTTCAGTGCAGATGCTTCAAAGGAGCAACTCGACACAATGCTGAACAAGTATAAAGGCATGTTCTCAGACAGTTATGAGGGCATCACTGGGTATGACATGCATATCCGCATCAAGTCCAATGTGAAGCCTGTCTATTGTAAGGCAAGGCTGGTCCCTTATGTGTTGAAAAGTCAGGTGGAGGAAAAACTAGTGAAGCTGAGAGAGAACGGAGCGCTAGTGAAAACTGATAAAAGTGAATGGGCTACCTCGATCGTGGTAGTGCCCGAAGCAAACAAAACTGTACACTTGTGTGGTGATTACAAAGTTACTATCAACCAAGTGGTTGACGATGAACAGTACCCGTTACCTACATCACAAGGTTTGTATGCAGCACTCTCTGGGTCAAAGGTTTTCTCCAAGCTCAACCTGTCACACACTAAATGTTGACAGAGAGTCAACAGTATCTCACTATCAACACACGCAAGCGACTGTACTCATACATTAAGCTGCTGCATGGTATAAAACCCTCCCCCAAAATCATCCAGGCTATGATGGATAAGATTTTGTAAGGAATTCCAAATTGCTAATGCAATCAAGATGATGTGCTGATCGCAACAAGCAGCGAGGAAGAAAATCTAGAAGTGTTAGAATTAGTGCTTTAAAGGTTGAATTCCCACAATGTCAAATTGAAAAGGAGCAAATGTGCTTTTATGCAGCCCGAGGTTGTGTAGCTTGGTCTGAAAGTTGATGCAAATGGCTTGCAACCAGTGAAGGAAAAGGTTGATGCTGTCATCAATGTTCCAAAGCCACAGAACGTGTCTGAGTTAAGATCTTTCCTTGGAATGGTCCAGTACTATGCACGTTTCTTACCTGAGTTAGCGACCATGTTAGCGCCATTGCACGAGCTCCTCAAGAAGGATGTCCAATGGAAATGGATGAAAACGCAACAGGAAGCTTACGACGCTTGTAAGAGAAGTCTCTCTAGTGATACTTTACTTGTGCACTACGACACAGAGCGTGAACTTAAGTTAGCATGTGATGCTTCTAGCTATGGTGTGGGAGCTGTCTGTGGGAGATGACAGCCAAGAGAAACCAATCGTGTTCGCATTGCAAACCCTCACAAAGAGGGAAAGAAACTACGTGCAAATTGAAAAGGAAGCACTCACCATAATGTTTGGAATTAAGAAATTCCAACAGTTCCTGATCGTCAGAACGTTTACCCTGATAACCGATCGCAAACTGCTCCTAGCAATATTGGGGCCCAAATCTGCCATCCCTGCAATGGCCGCAGCAAGAATGCAACGTTGGGCAGTGTTGTTGTCACAATATGACTACACGATTGAATATTGCACTTCAAAGCAAAAAGCAATCGCAGATGCCTTGTCCAGGTTCCCACGTGAAGACTTGTGTTGGGAGTGAAGATGAGATTTTCACGCTAGCTGCAATTGACAAAGACTTTCCCGTGAATGCAACTGAGATTGCAAATGAGACTCAAAAGGACTCAGTACTGAAAAGAATGTATGAAAACACCTTGAATGGATGGACTGATCAGTGTTTGGACACAGAATTGAAACCATTCCATAACCGTCATACTGAATTGTCTTGTAAGCAAGGTTGTATCAAGTGGGGAAACAGAGTGGTGGGACCTACTTCTTTGAGTTCGGAACCAAAATAAAACAGCCCAAAAATTGGTTCAACACCAGAACCTTTTGGAAGGAGATCAGGAAGGCTCTGCAAACCTGTTATTAAACTGGATTTGTAGTTCATTTGTAGTATTTGTAGTTCACTTAAAAGAAAAAAAGCCTGGAGTTTTTGTTATGTGGTACATGTAATGCTGGGAAAGGTGGGCCATAGTTCTGTTGTATTTGAGGGGGGAACGCATACATTATTTTTAAGGAGAAAGCAGTGTAATGTATTATCACATAGTTTGTCACATGGTTTAGCTCAGTTTGCTCTGGCCTAGTAAAGCAAGCACATGGACTAGCAACTCACCGTGTCTCTGTCCTTTATTTGTTCTACCCACATATATCATAGTTCTGAAGTCTCGATCGACCCACTCAGGATTGCTCCCCTCCTAATCTGCCCCCCGTCCCGATATCCCGATCACTCTTGGTTCTGAAGTCTCAATTGAATCTCTCCCAATTGCCCCTTTCGCAATTGTGCCACTTCCCCTTTAATGACCTACCTAAGAGCCCGTGAATTCAAAACCTTCTTCACCAGTGAGCTACCTGGAGATGCCCAGAAGGTGTTTGTAGCTCGCTGATCTTATTTAAATGAGGTTTGAGACCCAATATCAGAAGTGCCTCAGGACTACCTGTTCAGGCGCAGGAATCATTCCATACACTCAGGCCACGATTTTCTGCTTCGAGGTGGCTTGGGAGTGGGTCAGCTGCCTTCCGGGTTCCAGTCCCGCCCCCAACTACATCCAGCCCACAGATGTAATTTTACGTCAATTGGTCTCGTTAAGCCTGCCCTGTGGGCTTGCCGGCCAATTCAGAGGAAGCCGGTATCAGATTATGTCATTTGATGACGCGTCATCTGCCGGTTTTCTTAAAGGGACCATGCACAACATTTTTTGAGTTGATTTTTCAGTGTTTGACAGCATTGAGGTGCTGCAAACACTAACAATCGCTGTACAAAGGTGTGCTCTTGCACCCAGACTCTCCAGTGACTCCCTCCTTAGGCTAGAACAGATGACAGCTGCAGGTGAGGTTACAGAAGCGATCTGTCACTGGTGAGAGAGGTTCTCCCAATAAAGTGGGACTACACATACAATTGAAAATTTGTTACCTACAAAAAAGACTAAATGCATTCAAAATGAATTTTTCAACATTTTCTTACCTCTGAAACTCACCAGTGCATCATTGGATCCTTCACACCGTGGTGTCCGGACATCGGGAAGCCCGCAGTAGAAGTGTCAAAATTGGAAAAAGCCTATTTACTGCCTGTTAACAAGCAGTTAAGTGGCTATAATCCTCTTCCCGCCGCTAGATATTGGGTCCATGCGCAAATTGGGAACCCGACACTTCAGAAGATTGATTGGAGGTGGGTTGATAGCGGGTTTCCGACCTGCTGTCAATCTTTGGAATTTGCCAGATGTCCTGCCTCCAAATCCGCCCCCTGAGTGCTGGCAAAATTCTGGCCTCAGTTTGCAAATGAATTTATAGGCCAGTGTCTCTCTTTCTTTTCTATTATTATGCTGCTTCTTATTGTCTCATGTTAATATCATTTCATCCATTTAACCATCTCCTGTCTACCATTTAAGGACTTTATAGGATATTCTACTTCCTCTCTCGTGTGTGTGTGTGTGCTTTCCCTCACTCTTCCTTTTGTTCTGTTCCCTTTAAAATTGTGTTTTTCATGTATTTATGAATATTGATGAAGGTTCTACATCTGAAACTTTTAACTTTTCACACTGCTTGTCTGCCATTCAGCCTTACATGGGTTGCAACTTCCTCCAGCTAAACATTGGGAAGACCAAAGCCATCATCTTTAGTCCCCGTCACAAACTCTGTATCCTTGACACCAATTCCATCCCCCTCTCCACTCACTGTCTCAAGTTGAAACAGACAGTTCGTAACCTCGGCATCTCAGCTCAACGTTGAATAAGATGCCATCACAAAGATCAACGATCATCTAATTCCACCTCCATTTGTACCTCAGCCCATCTGCCGCCAAAACCCTTATCCATGTTTTTATCACCTCCAGTCTTGGCTATTCCAATAGGATTCCATGGGATATACAGCACAGAAACAGGCCACTTGGCCCAACCAATCCATGCCAGCGTTCATGCTCCACTCGAGCCTCCTCCCGTTTTTCCTCATCTAAATCTATCAGCGTGACCCTCTATTCCCTTCTCCCTCATATGCTTGTCCAGCCTCCCCTTAAATGCATCTATACTATTCACTTCAACCACTCCCTGTGGTAGCGAGTTCCACATTCTCACCCTCTCTGGGTAAAGAAGTTTCTTCTGAATTCCCTATTGGATTTCTTGGTGACTATCTTATATTGATGGCCTCTAGTTATACTCTTCCCCACAAGTGGAAACACTCTCTCAGTATCCACTCTATCAAAACCTTTCATAATTTTAAAGACCTCTATTAGGTCACCCCTCAGCCTTCTTTTTTCAGCAGAAAAGAGACCCAGCCTGTTCATCCTTTCCTGATATGTATACCCTCGCATTTCTGGTATCATCCTTGTAAATCTTCTCTGCACCCTCTCCAGTCCCTCTATATCCTTTTTATAATATGGCGACCAGAACTGCACGCAGTACTCTAAGTGTGGTCTAACCATGGTTCGATACAGGTTTAGCATAACTTCCCTACTTTTCAATTCTATCCCTCTAGAAATAAACCCTAGTGCTTGGTTTGCTTTTTCTATGGCCTTGCTAACCTGTGGCGTAACCAAAATACACCACCTCACACTTATCTATATTGAATTTTATTTGTCAATGACACGCCCATTCTCCAAGTTTATTACTGTCTTCCTGTATTTTGTCGCAGTCCTCCTCTGTATTAACTACACCCACCAATTTGTTGAATTCAGCAAATTTTGAAATTGTGCTTTCAATTCCCAAGTCCAAATCGTTTATTTAAATATAGTGAACAACAGTGGTCCCAGCATCGATCCTTGTGGAACATCGCTTCCCACATTTTGCCAATCTGAGTAACTACCTTTTAACCCCTACTCTCTGTTTTCCATTTTTTAGCCTGTTCACTATCCAGATTGGAGCAAGAATAGAAAGGGAAAGAAACACAATCAATTTATTCAATAAGCTGGAAAAACTCAGCAGGCCAGGGCAGCATCCGTGGAGAGAGAAACGGAATTAACGTTTCAGGTCGAAGACCCTTCGTCAGAACTGACCTGAAACGTTAACTCCATTTCTCTCTCCACGGATGCTGCCCTGGCCTGCCGAGTTTTCCCAGCATTTTCTGTTGTTATTTCGGATTTCCAGCATCCGCAGTATTTTGCTATCGTATTCAATAAGCTGCTGGATTACCTCAAAAAAACTAATGGCAACCCTCTGGGTTACTATACCATACAACCACAAGAGAAAACAAACACGAGAAGTCAACTGATACGGATAATTAAGTTGGCCTCATGCCCCAGGCAAGAAAATGTTTCAAATGCGCTAATAGATAAAGCTGATTAGAAAGTGCTGCCAGGAGGTACTGGGATATGTAAATTATCTTGTCTCATTATGGTTTGCAATTCTTCTACCTGATTGAAATGAGCTGTAGCTTTCTATCATGAAAAAGATACACGTTTTCATGTCATAAAAAGTTTTAATTGGAAACCTACAAAGAGGGCAACTTCGAAAATCTTTTTGTTATGACAGGCAATTCAGGTAAAGGTTGTTTTGGCACTTTAAGTAACAACATAAGCAGGAAGCTTGGCATTTTAGACTTCTGTTCTGGTGTAATGAACCACATGGGAATTACAGTTTCAGTTCCTGTCAAACGCAAAGCTAGGTAAGGTTAGACTACACAATTCAGGGTTTGAGTAATAATTATTGAATGACTGGTAGTTGGTGGGCTAATCATTTGTGGACTGTCTATTTGAACAAATGTACGTTTTATGGAATGGGCCACTGCCTTTATAGGATGGGTAGCCAAAGAAAGTAGCTCAACCATACCTTGATAAGTTTCTGTCCTTGGGTCATCCAGGTACAGATGGCTCTCAGAAGCTATTTGGATGTTTTTCCAGTATATCTATGTTTATGGCTCCCATATCATCAGAAAAGGTTGCATTTTTTCCATTAATGACCTAATGGGAGAAATATTAGTGTCAATGAGAGTTAATGGGAGGGGAGTAAATCTCTATTTGTTTATCCTCTCTGCTGTTTCTCTTGGTCCACACAGAGTATTAGTAATAAAGCCAGGCCTCAGGCTTTGTCTTAGCTACGAGAATGTATCCAATGTGTTCGAGTACATGTAGCTTTATGAAGCAATTCATTTCTTAGAGAATAAGAAAAGAAAATGATTTGTTTGCTATGCGTTTATATTAGTAAAAACTGTATTTGGTTCCTAATACAAATCTGTCCAAACCAAGGAAGGGGGAGGAAGGGTTAAGTGTTATGGTGAACATGAAAAACATAAGATGTAAAACTTTTTTTATTCGTTCCTGGGATGTGGGCGTCGCTGGCAAGACCAGCATTTATTGCCCATCCCTAATTGCCCTTGAACTGCAGCAGTCCGTGTGGTGAATGTACTCCCACGGTGCTGTTAGGGAGGGAGTTCCAGGATTTTGACCCAGCGACGATGAAGGAACGGCAATATAATTCCAAGTCAGGGTGGTGTGTGACTTGGAAGGGAACTTGGAGGTGGTGGTGTTCCCATGCGCCTGCTGCCCTTGTCCTTCTAGGTGGTAGAGGTCGCGGGTTTGGGAGGTGCTGTCGAAGAAGTCTTGGCGAGTTGATGCAGTGCATCTTGTAGATGGTACACACTTAAGAAACTCTATTATAACTTGTTAAATAGCCAGGTAGGATGCAAAAAAGGAAAAGCCAGGAACTAAAGTGAGAAGAAACTGGGACTTAAAGTTGACAGGAAACGAAACTTTTAGTAGACTGATCAGAGGCATAATTATTGGTGTAGCTAAAGTTTCTTTGACTGAATCAATATGTGGCTAGTTACGTTAAAATCATAGAATTTACAGCTCAGAAGGTAGCCAGTCATGTGTCAGTGCTAGTTCTTCAACTGCAGCTGCCTAATCAAATCACATTTGCTTGCCCTTTTTCTATGTTCTTGTGAAACAGTTATTCAATTCCATTTAATTCCCTTTTAAATGATGTTACACTCCTTGCTTCATTCGTCACTTGTGGTAAAGCATTCCATGTTCTAATAATCCTCTGTATGAAAAAAAATCTCCATTGTTCTTCAAGTGATAATCCTGAGTCCATGCCCCTTTATCAATTTGCCAATCAGTGGAAGCAATCTTTTACTATTTACCCTCGCCAGGGGCACTAATTTTAGCACCCCGAAAAAGATAACGCTCCTACCCCGTAAATCAGTACTAGCACCCCAAGAAGGAGGTGGAACGTACTGGAAACGCTCCACCTCCTTCTTGGGGCGCTACTACTCAATGTCGCGGCACTACATAGCGCCACATCATTGCAGGCCTCCTCCTCTGATTAAAGGGGTGGGGCCTAGCGCTGTGTGCACCATGGACCTGCTGGACCACCGGGGAGCAAGGTGCCATGGAAACAGCCCGGCACTCAAGAGGAGTGCCGGGCTGAACGATCGCGGCCGGCACCTCGCATACAAATGTGAAATGGGACAGGTGCTGGCAGTCGGCCAAAATAAAAATGGCTGCCCGACACCTGCCTTTTAAATTGCGCTGCCGCCCACTACCGCCACTGCAAAACTGCTCCCTGATCCTGTCACACATCGATAGGTCAGGGGCGCAAGGGAAGTTTGCGGGTGGGACGCAAACAGGGCGCTGCGCACAGCGATGACATCATCACCACCAGCGCAGCGGAGCGGGGCGCTACCGGCTACCGCTAACCTCCTACTGAATTTCGCAGGAGGCGTTACTGGCAACGCGCCCGGGCGCTAGGGCATTAGCGCCCCCCAGGGGCGCTAACGAGAGGCGCAAAGCAACCCAATTTCCAGCCCTAGATTCCTCCATGAACATTTACTGCTCCATGAAAAAGGTCCCTATTTTTAAAGCCATTTTCATAACAATAATCCATAATTTCTCACAACATTCTAGTGAATCTTCACTGTATCATTTCCATTGCTCTAAGATCTTTTCTATAATCGAGAGTCAAATGCATGTAAATCCAACTGTGGCCTAACCAATGAATTGTACAAAATCAACATTATTTTATTGTCTTTGTATTCAATGCCCATGGATCAAATGCAGAATGTCAATCAGCTTTATTTTTACAGATTCAAAGATGCACCCTTAGATATTCTCCTCTGTTAAAAGCCTTTGAAGTCAATGGAAATAAAAATCAGGAGAGATGTAAAATGGGCTGCCAACTTGCTATTAGCTATTTTCTTCTTCTTAGGCAGTTCCCTCGGAACCAAGGATGACTTGCTTCCACATTAAAAATGAGTTCTCAGGTAACTGATGAGTCTAACGTGGGACCTACAGTCTCTGTCACAGGTGGGGCAGACGGTGGTTGAAGGGGCGGGTGGGTGGGGTGCTTGGGTTGATGTGCGTGCCTTCCGCTGTTTGCGCTTGGCTTCCGCTTGCTCCCAGCGAAGAGACTCGAGGTGTTCGGCGCCTTCCCAGATGCTTCTCCGCCACTTTGTGCGGTCTTGGGCCAGGGATTCCCAGGTGTCGGTGGGGATGTTGCACTTTTTCAAGGAGGCTTTGAGGGTGTCCTTGAAGCGTTTCCTCTGCCCACCTGGGGCTCTTGCCGTGTTGGAGCTGCGAGTAGAGTGCTTGTTTTGGGAGTCTCGTATCTGGCATGCGGACGATGTGACCCGTCCATCGGAGCTGATCGAGCATGGTCAAAGCTTCGATGCTGGGGATGTTGGCCTGAGCGAGAACACTGACATTGGTGTGCCTATCCTGCCAATGGATTTGCAGGATCTTGCGGAGGCAGCGTTAGTGGTACCTCTCCAGTACTTTGAGGTGCCTGCTGTACATGGTCCATGTCTCTGAGGCATACAGGAGGGCGGGTATTACTACTGCTCTGTAGACCAGTAGCTTGGTGCCGGGTTTGAGATCCTGGTCTTCAAACACTCTATTCCTCGGGCGACCGAAGGCTGCACTGGCACACTGATGGTGGTGTTGGACTTCATCATCAACGTCTGCCCTTGTTGACAGTAAGCTCCCGAGGTATGGAAAGTGGGCCACGTTGTCCAAGGCCTTGTCGTGGATTTTGATAATCGGGGAAGGCTCCGCCATAAAAAATTAATTAGTTGGGCGTCTCAGAGACTCCCCTAGTGGAATAAACGAGCGCCTCATGATTCTACGGCTCAGCCTAGCCCGGAACCAGTGCGCTACGGTCATCAGTGCGTACGCCCCAACACTGGAAGCCACAGACGAGTCCAAAGAGGAATTCTACTCCAGCCTCAAACAATCCCTGGCCCAAGTCCCAATGGGTGACAAGCTGATCCTCCTTGGTGACTTTAACGCCAGAGTTGGAAAGGACACAGACCTCTGGGGAGGTGTGGTCGGCAGAGAGGGGGTAGGGAAAGCCAACTCCAACGGTACCCTCCTCCTGACGAAATGCTTAGAACATGGGCTTGTCATAACCAACACCTTGTTCCATCAGAGAGACAAGTACAAGGCTTCATGGCAGCACCCTCGCTCCAAGCACTGGCATCTGCTGGACTACGGACCTGTTTTACACTATCGCACAGAGCCATGATCTACTGCACTGTGTGCAATCAATGGGAAATCGACTAGGAATATATTACAGGTGTTGCATATAGCGCAGACATTCTGTAAGCATCACACTTATTTCCTGTGACACTTTCACTGATGCAATTTCCCCAATGTAGTTGTTGATAATACCCCTATTATTATAAAACAGCATATCCTCTGACTCACAGTGAACAACAACATTGGAGAACTGCTATTATATTAGAAAAAAGGTACATCCTGCCATCACACGTTGGACATCACACTTTCTCAACCAAAATTCCAGAAAATGTCTTCCAGGTGATTGGCTGATATGCAAATTTATTAATTACAAATTGATCTCCCAAATGGGGATTTAAGATAAAATGTAATCTCAAGGTGATGGGGGTGATGGAGAGGCAATGAGGTGAAGCACAGTGAATAAGGGCAATTGTATGTAAGATGAAAAAGAGACAATAACGGAATTTTTTTTTAAATCACCCACATGAATATACAAAGAGTTTATAATAAATATATCACCCCCAAATCTAGCTAGAAAAATATATAAAGAGTCTATAATTTAAAAAATAAATGTATTACCCTCTACACTAAGATATAGGAGTTCAAGTCCCACTTCAGGACAGCAGCACATAATCTAAGCTAACATTTTAGTGTCGTACTGCAGGATTGTGACATTGACAGATGTATTGGGCTAGAAATTGCTACATTGGCAAATCTTCCAGCAAACAACGTTAATTGTACTTTTATGGTCACCATTGACATTGCACTATATTTGCTCTGCAGATTGCAGGAATGTCGACAGGATGTCAATGTCGCACCTGAGCTCTCAGGACCATCGTGCCCAACGGTCTATTTCTTGAACCAATGAAAGGAAAGGATAGAGAATGAAACAGAGCGAACGACAGAGAAAGAAACAGATTGAATTAGAGACAGAAAGAGAGTAAAGAGAGGGAATGAAAGAGAATAGATTAAGAAATACAGAAAGGAAAAGTAAGAAATTTTTTAAAAGAACAAGCATAACAAGAGGACACTGAAACCCAGTTGTGTTTGGGAATTGTTTTATTGGTCCTTGAGAGGTTAATGAGTGAATGATAGGGTAGCTGTGTGACATCTTGACCCACAAGGTATAGAACAAGTGTTTCATGATTAAGAGCAGTGGAACACCATTGCACTGCTTTCATAGGAACATAGAAAGAAAGAAAGACTTACATTTATGTAATGTATACAACACTGAAGGGACTACTTTGTTTTGCGGATGTACATCCTTAGTTGCGAGCGTATATAACAGACGCGTATCGATTTGTATAGTCAGTGCCGAAGTTCCAGTTACCCAGTGAAGATCACTTGAAGTTACTCTCAGTCTCTGCTACTTTATTTATTTTATGTAGTTGTGTATAACGGTACAAACACAACAAATTGGCGACGAGAATTATGAACCTACGTCTTCCTATTCTGGCATTGCATCCAGAGGACACCGAAACTTGGAAGAAAGGAGCGAGAAGGTAGAGAAAACGGAGCACGCTTGCTAAGCTAGACAGGGGATATGTAAGTCAAGTGAAAAGTGCACAGGACTTGCATGACGCTAGCTAACTAGTAAAGAAAGAAAAACGGGTTTGGAAAAAAAATGGCGATGATTGGCACGATTGCAGCATTTGATAGCAGCATTGAAGACTGGGCAACTTACATTGAAAGAGTGGAATTGTACTGTGAGGCTAACGGAGTGGAGGTAGAAAAGAAAGCCACTGTTTTGCTGAGTGCTATGGGTGCAAAGACATATGGGCTGCTACGTAGTTTATTAACCCCTGAAAAGCCAGCAAACAAATCATTCAAACAAATAGTGGACACACTCCAAGACCATTTAAGCCCTAAACCACTGCTCATAGCCGAAAGATTTAAATTCCATAAACGGAACCAGAGCAAAAATGAAAGCATTTCTGAATATTTGGCAAAGTTGCGCAAATTATCAGAACATTGCCAATTTGGAGTGGGCTTATCAGACGCATTGAGGGACAGATTTGTGTGTGGCATGCAAAATGAAAGCACACAAAAGAAGCTCCTGTCTGAAAAAGACCTCACATTGGAGAAAGCTCTAAGTATTGCAATATCAATGGAAGCAGCAGCACGTGGCGCTTTAGAAATTCAACAAAAATCCCTGGAATATTCAACTAATAAAATGTCACTGAAGCAAGAAAAGAAGTGCTATCGCTGTGGCAAAATGTCACATGACCACAATGACTGTTGGCTTAAAGATAAAGACTGCAGACAATGTGGCAGACGAGGGCACATTGAAAGAGTCTGCAAAGCAAATAAGAAGCTGAAAACTGTTCCAATACAGAGTAACAAAAAGGTACATCAAGTGACTGAAAACAAGAAACCTTTCAAAGATAGATACAAGAAGGTACACCACGTGACTGGAGACAGTTCAGATAAAGAAAAAAGTGACACAGACTCAGAGGAAGAGGATTTGGCTTGTCTAAAACTACACAGTGTGAAAGAGACAGGGGATCACAGAATAATATGGGTTACTCCAGAAGTGGCAGGAGTTAGGCTGAAAATGGAGTTGGACACAGGCTCAGCTTTAACAGTGATCTCTGTACATGACTACAAACAACTGTTTTCACACATACCGCTAAGGCCAACTAAAGTACTGTTAAAGACATACACAGGACAAAGAGTGTGCCCCAAAGGTAAAATAAAAGTGACAGTGACATACAAAGAAAAAAAAATACCGCAATTGAACCTCTATGTAGTGGAAAATGGAGGACCACCATTGCTGGGGCGCGAATGGCTCAGGAAAATACAGTTGGATTGGCACACCATCCAAGCACTGTTTGTGTCAGCAAAGGAGGACAGCAACGCCACTCCTGAGAGACTGTCACAAATACTCTCTGACTCTCAGGAAGTGTTCAAGAAGGGAATAGGAACACTTAAGGGCATGAAAGCAAAAGTTAAGATTGAGGAGAACGCAAATCCAAAGTTCCATAAGGCCAGACCAGTGCCTTATGCAATTCGCCCTTCAGTAGAAGCAGAGCTGGAGAATTTGGAGCAGTTAGGGGTCCTGTCCAAGGTGGATTGGAGTGAATGGGCCACACCTATAGTTCCAGTGATGAAGAAAACCTCCAGCACAAAACCAGGAAAGCCAAGAAAAGTGCGCATTTGCGGAGACTTTAAAGTGACTGTTAACCCAGTCCTCCACAGTACAGTACCCATTGCCTCGCATTGAGGACATCTTTGCTTCCCTGTCAAGAGGGGAACGCTTCACAAAGATTGACTTGGCCCAGGCCTATCTCCAAATGGAAACTGATGATGCATCAAAGAAGTACCTGACAATAAATATGCACAAAGGCCTTTACCAGTACAATCGGCTGGTATTCGGAATAGCATCAGCTCCTGCAATCTGGCAAAGGGCAATGGACCAAGTCCTGCAGGGGATCCCAGGTACTCAGTGTTATCTTGATGACATCATCATTACTGGCAAGAATGACAACGACCACCTTTCCAACCTTGAACAGGTGCTCATCAGGTTACGGGAGTATGGGCTCCGAGCGAACCGAGACAAGTGTGAGTTTTTCAAAAAGGAAATCTCATACTGTGGACATGTGATTGACAAGGACGGTTTACACAAGTCTCCAGACAAGATTGAAGCTGTGATTAATGCACCAACACCTGAAAATGTGTCTCAGTTGAGATCATATCTTGGACTGGTGAACTACTATCACAAGTTCTTCCCAACCTATCCACAGTGTTACATCCACTAAATGTACTGCTACAGACAGGGTCACAATGGAAGTGGAGTGACAGCTGTGAACAAGCTTTTCAAGAGAGTAAAAGACTCAATGGCCCAGTAATTCGGGTCCCAACGCGTGAGTACGGACGGGGTACTCACGCGTGGGCCCGATGGAATTGCCGGTTTTCAGCATGCACAGCGCATGCGCGGAAAACCGGCATTTCCTTTCCTCTGAACCAAGGGGTTCAGAGGTCGAACGCGTGCGTGCAGGAGTCTGCGCGTGCGCGCTGAAATTCCTTCTTTTTTTAAGCTTTGCCCGTGCGTGAAGGCCTCCGGTTTTTAAGCGTGAAAAAAGCAGACGTAAGGACTTAGTTTTAAAAGGTAAGTGGTCTATTAATTAAAGTTAGAATTTTTTTTCCACAGGTTCATTATTTTTAAAGAATTTACAGTAAGGTAAGTGTATTTTTAGACCCGATTTGTTAAAAAATTATTTTTTTCAAAAATTTGAATAATTGTTTAAAATAGTTTTTTACAGTTATTAATAGTTCATTTAATTAGTGGGATTTAAAAAAAAACTTTTATTTGAAGTTTAAGTACTGTTTTGGGCGCTCGGAGTTTTCATGAGTTTGACAGTTCTTACTATCAAACTCATGAATGAACTTTTACAACCTCCGATTGGTTGCCCAGTGCTCACGTGATCCCAGCCGGCTCATCGAACTAACTACGCCGCTGGATCACGCAAGCACAGCGCGCCGGGAGCTGAACCGGGCCACCGACAGGAAATCCACGCAGGGCCAGGCTTCAACTGTCGGCGCGCTATGTAAGTGTAGGTCGGGGCCTTGCACCCGCGGGAAGCCCCCGACACCAATTTCTGGGCCATTACTTCAGAAGAGGTGCTAGCTCACTTTGACCCATCCTTACCTATTCGACTGGCATGTGATGCTTCGCCCCATGGCATTGGCGCCGTGTTGTCACATAAGTTCCCAGACGGCTCAGAAAGACCAATAGCCTTTGCTTCAAGATCATTGACTACAGCTGAACGCAATTATGCACAGATTGACCGAGAGAAATTCAACCACTACTTGTATGGTCAACAGTTTACACTGTTAACTGACCACCAGCCTCTCGTTTCAATCTTCAACCCAAGGAAGAGCGTTCCAGTGATGACGGCACAACGGCTGCAACGATGGTCACTCTTCCTAGGGGCTCACCTGTATGACATTGAATACAAGGGGACCAAGCAACATGGCAACGCCGATGGTTTGTCACGTTTACCACTGCCGACCTCAGAGGAAACTACAACAGTTGACTCAGCAGAGGTATTTCACACAACAATAGTTGAGCAGCTACCAGTGACAAACTCCCTCATTGAAAGAGAAACATGCAATGACCCTACATTGTCAAAAGTTTATGACATCACTGTGAAGGGATGGCCAGCGCATGGTGACTCATTGTTTCCAGCATTCTCAGCTAGGAGGGAGCAGTTATCAGTGTGTCGGGGAACACTGATGTGCGGCTCACGAGTTGTGATTCCTCCCAAGCTTCGTAACTGAGTGCTAGATGAACTGCATGAAGGCCACTTAGGTACGGTAAAGATGAAAAGCCTTGGCCGTGGATACGTGTGGTGGCCGGGAATTGATAAACAGATCGAGGACCTGACAAAGAGCTGCTCAGGATGTCAAAAGCTCCAGAACGCACCACCACAAGCCCCTCTCCATCCATGGGAATGGCCCGCATCACCATGGCAACGTGTGCACATCGACTTTGCTGGACCGTTCATGGACTCCATGTTCTTGATTGCAGTCGATGCACATTTCAAATGGCCCGAGGTCATTAAAATGAAATTAACCACATCTGAAAAGACCATTTCAGTTCTGAGGACCATGTTCGCTAGAAATGGCCTACCAGAACAAATCTGCACAGACAATGGACGACAATTTGTCTCTGACGAATTCCAAGGTTTCATGAGGAAAAATGGAATCAAGCACTACACATCTGCCCCGTACCATCCAGCTACAAATGGCTTGGCAGAAAGATTCGTACAGACTTTCAAGAAGGCTATCAAAGCAATGTACAGCGAGAGTCTACCACTGCAACACAAGATGGACAATTTCCTCTTTGCTTATCGGAATGCAGTACACACAGCCACTAATCAGACTCCAGCAATGATGTTTCTGAACAGGAACCTGAGATCTCGCATGGACCTTCTTAAACCGAATGTACGTCGTGACGTAGAGAACAAACAGTTCAAACATTTGAATGCTAAGCCAACAAGAAGCTTCAGTGTGGGACAGTCAGTTCTTGCTTGTGATTTCCGGATGGAAAAGTGACAACCAGGGACAATATCCACAAGAGAGGGACCACTGATGTATACTGTGGATGTGGGAGAGAACGTTTTGAGACGTCATGTGGACCAAATTCTGGATGTTCAGGTGGAAAACACCCCTATACCTCACCCAGACTCACCTGACATGGAAACCGACACTCCTGATTCATCAGCATCAGCACCAGCCTCATCCACAGCTGAGAGCTCTACCTGTGCTGATAGCTCACCTGATGCAACTGTACCTGTACAGTCTCATTCCCCAAAGCAAAAGAGTCTGGAGAGACGTTACCCAGAGAGGCAGAGGAGGCCTCCCCAGAGACTTGACTTGTAAAAGGGCTGTTGACAAAATAAATGTTATGTTGGAATTTGAATTTTGTTACTTTTAAGAAAACAAAAAGGTTACTGTAAAGACAGGCACTGTATGTTAATTATAGAAATATTAAACTAAAGGGGGAGGAAGTGTAATGTATACAACATTGAAGGGACTACTTTGTTTTGCGGATGTACATTCTTAGTTGCGAGCGTATATAAAAGACGCGTATCGATTTGTATAGTCAGTGCCGAAGTTCCAGTTACCCAGTAAAGATCACTTGAAGTTACTCTCAGTCTCTGCTACTTTATTTATTTTATGTAGTTGTGTATAGCGGTACAAACACAACAATTTATATAACACCTTTCACGACCACAGGACACCTCAATGCGTTTTACAACCAATGAAATACTGTTTGGAGTGTAGTCACTGTTGTAATGTGTGAAAGGTGGCAGCCGATTTGCGCTCAGCAAGCTCCCACAAACAGCAATGTGATAATGGTCAGATAAACTGTTTTTCTTATGTAAATATTGGCCAGGACACCAGGGATAACTCCCCAGCTCTCTTTGAAATAGTGCCATGGGATCTTTTACGTCCACCTGAGAGAGCAGATGGGCCTCGGTTTAACATCTCATCTGAAAGACAGCACCTCCGACGTGCAGCACTGGAGTGTCAGCCTAGATTTATGTGCTCAAGTACATGGAGTGGGACTTGAACCCACAACCTTATGACTCAGAGGCAAGTGTGCTACCAACTTTTTGAACATTAGGAACATTTACAACATCGTGATCATTTCATTGCATCATACAAATCAATTCCGCCGCTCTGCACAGCCATTCCGCCACCACATTTTAACATCAAAACCTGAAGTTTAATTTGTCTCCTGTAACATATATTAATCGATTGTACTTTAAAAATTGATTGTAAAATACTATCTTTAAAATCCTTTCTGAATAAAACATCCACAGAGCCTTATAATGATCTTTTAGCTTATATTTAAAATACTCTTTTAGATTGATTCTCCTCCCCTTAAAAAACAGAGCATTCCTTCTTTGCACAATCACGAATCTAGCCAAACTGAACATTAAATTAATTGCCACTCCGCTAGACTTGGGCAGACTCTCCTGCAATCCCCATCTCAAAATTGAGTCCCACGGGATTCCTATTCTCGCTCTTCGGTCCCCACCCAGCAAAAAAACTTCACACAACTGTCGAACATAGTACTTAAAATCATTTAACTGTGGACATAACACCAGTAAATGGGACAGGGTCTCATCCCATGTCCCACACACTGGGCAAGTTGCCCCCTCCACTCGTCCAATCTTGCACAAGACCGACATGGTAAAAATCCGGTTATGAGCCAATTTGAAATCCAGTTCAATCCACTCTGGACATTTAAAATTCGCCCACACTCCCTTCCAAATCCTGTTGAAGTCCAGCTGTGGGTATATATTCTGCCAAAACTCCATCAGGTGTCTTGAATCTCCATTCTCTAAATGCCTCATAGAAATCTCGAGTGTTACAGTTGTCAAATTGGACTAACTCTCCCCCTTTCTCCAGCAGAAAGCTTGGAAAAGCGGGACGCATTTTACTTCCTTTAGAAATTTCCGCATTTATTTCTTCCATCCAATCCTGTGGCATTGCCCTCACAATCTTCTCATACATGATCCCGATTGCTTTTTCCTCTACCTCCTGATCCTCCTCCCACACCAAGTCCCTCAATATCACTTCCAGCAACCAACCTAGAATTACCTCGTATAATACATCTTTCACACATATACCAGCTTTTATAAAAGCTTGATTAAATAAAACCTCTCCTTCGATGTTGACCCACCTGTTCAAAAATAAGGGCTGTTCTAAAAATTCCTCAGCCCACTTGAGCATAAACAGCACACTTTTAAAAAATTGGGCCCAAGTCTCTACAACCCCCTTATAAAACCTAGAGAGAAGTTTAATCGATTTCAAAAACATATTATTGTATTCCATATACAATACCCCCTGCCTTCCTATCACACTTCATTTAAAAAAATGCTCAAAACAACTCTTCCAAAAACTTGTATTTGACTTCTGAAGAAATCTCTTCACCCATTTGATTCTAAAGGATTTTTTCTTCACATCAATATTTGGGAAATTGAGTCCTCCCTGATTTCTCTGTCCAATGATGGTATTGTAAACCACCAAGGCTGGTTTCCCTTCCCATAAAAACCTCACACAAGCCTCTCGGATGGACTTTTCCACCCACTCAGGAATATCCTCCACCATCAATAAGTACCATAGCTTAGATAGCAGGAGAGCGGACACCACTGTCGCTCTTTCTTGCACTTTCAACCACCTTCTTTCCCATCTTCCCAAAATCTTTTAAATTCTCATAACCTTCGGTTCCCAATTTAATCGATCTACTTCATCCCTGTCTTTCTTGTACCCCATGTGCACCCCAGAACTTCCAAAACCTCCCCCACCTTAAAGGGACTTTCCTCCAACCATTCCCCCCTACCTCTTCCTGCAACCAGGCATTGGGACTTACTATAATTCACTCTGGCTCCTGAAGCTCTACAATATTCTTCTATTACATCCATAGCTTTCCTCACTGACTCCCAATTTCTCAATGTTAACGTTGTGTCATCTGCATATTGGTGTATCACTGAAACCAGCCCAGAACTGGGAACCACAATCCCAACTATACCTTGTTTCTTTCGCATCATGTAACCTAATGTTTCTGCTACCAATGTGTACAACAATGGGGACAGGGGACAACCCTGTCTCACTGATCTCTGTATCGGAAAATACTTGGATAAAAAACCATTACATTTAACACAGCTAAATATGTTTGAATAAAAAATCCTTAACCACTCAATGAAATTTTTCCCGAAACCAAATGCTTCCAAAACCTTCAATAAAAACTCATGAGAGACCCGATCAAAGGCTTTCTCTTGATCTATCTTTAATACATAAGCCTCCCTCCCACTCTCTTCCATGAGCTCTATCGCATCTCGGATTGAGATCACAGAGCCTGCGATGTCCCTGCCTATGACTCCATAGGACTGAGAGGGCAAAACTATCTGCGGCAACACCTCCTTCATACGATTTGCCATAACCCTCACCAAAATCTTATAATCCACATTTAATAATGTGATGGGCCTCCAATTCTTCAGATCCCTTCTATCCCCTTTATTTTTATATAAGCTAAGCTTAGGACACCTCTCCTTATAGATGGGGCCAGGCTTCCCTCAGTTTTAATTTCCTTAAAAACTCCTAAGAGCAATGGACTTAAAATCTCGAAAAATTCTTTATAAAATTCTGCACTTAGTCCATTGGACCCTGGGCTTTCCCCCCCCCTTCATTCCACTTATTGCTGCTTTTATTTTGGCTAATCCTACTTCTTTGTCACACATGCTTCTCTCATCCTCCTTTAAACCCTCGTCAATAAAAGCACTAACCTTCTCCATCGCCAAATTGGAAATGTCTTCTTTTGTATATAACTCTTGATAAAAGCTGCTAGCCGCCTCTAAAATCTCCCCACTTTCATGAATGATCTTCTCCCCAACCTTCAACTCCCCAATTAATGATAATCTCTGTCGCAGCTTTTCTTGCTCTAGAAAATATCTAGTGCCTCTTTCGCCCTCCAGTGCATCTCTAGCCTTTGCACAGAGAATGGTCCCCTTGCATTTTTCAGCTTGCAATAATTCCCACTCTTCCTTTAGCACCCGGAACTTAGTCTCAGCTCCCTTATCCCTTCCGTCAACTGCTTTACAGACATCCGTAAACCTTTTGTTTATATTCTCTTCTCGACGCCGGTTAGCTGCCGCTCTCTTTTTCCCATAATGTACCGAAAAAACTTTTACCTCATATTTGAAATTGTCCCACCAAACTCTTCTTTCTTTCAAGAACAAAGGTTCCTTCCGAACATTCTTTATTATATTTAAAATCCCTTCTTTATAAGCAATTTCTTTCAGGTATTAATTGTTTAAAATCCACAGCCCTGAACCGATCTTAACTCTGCTGTTCCTAATTCTAAGAACCAAAGCTGAGTGGTCACTAAAAAATAATTTATTATAATAAATCTCCATCACCTCAGAACTTAACCCTTCCCACATTAACACAAAATCAATTTGGCTCTGTTTTAAAACATCACCCACCCAACCTGTTCTGGAGAACTCCTTTTTTATGGGGTTCCGGTCCCTCCATAAGTCTCTCAAATTTAAATTTGCCATAATTTTTACAATCATCCCTCTGGAGTTATCATTCTTAAAGGTCATCTGGGCTGAAATGTTCATCCGAGATTAAAATCCCCCACTATACAAGAATTTTCCACCTCTGCCATGTCAGTGAATAACCCCCGAAAAAACGCGCGACGCTTGCAATGGTCCTTCGGTGCAGATATTAAAGTGATCGCAATTAAATTCCTCCATTTTTACCCTTAGCCGTAAAAATCTCCCCTTAGTGTCCTTGTCCACCAAGGCAACATTCTCTTTTATGGACGGACTCACCAAAACAGCCACCCCTCTACGGTTATTGTTTGCACAACTTGCAAACACCTCTCCCTTCCAAACCTTCTGAACTCTTTCTAGGATATCCTCATCCCAAAAGGTTTCTTGCAGACACAACGGACTCGATTTTGTCAATGGGGAGCCTTTGGAGGCGGGACTCCCACTTTTTGGGTTGTAGTCCCGCCTCCATCGACTTGTGGCCAACTCACTCTATTTTCCCTTATTAAGCCCGCCCAGCGGGCTCAGCAGGCCAATTAAGGGACACCTGGTTACTGGTGATGTCAGCGGTTGACATTTCATCTGTCAAGAGCTTTTGACAGATGAAAAATCAGCGTTTGACAGCTCTGTGAAGCTGTCAAATACTGACAATCTGTCTTCTAACTTGAGTCCTTCCACTCAGACTCAGTTAGAGCTCTCCATACCAGAAAGCAGAGGCTGCAGCTTTTGACAGTTCAGTGGCCATTCTGCTTTCTGTGCTGGTGAGCTGAGGGACTCCCGAGAACTGAAGGAAGGAAGCCTGCAGGGGAAAGTAAAGGTAAGTAAAACTTATTAAAACACTTTACACTTACCTCACACACTTACCTCTGCACACATGCACCCATCACTCACCTGCACAATGGACATCTCGACCCCTCCAACCCCTGCAGACCGACGGTCCACCTCGCTAACTTGGCGTGGTTCGGAGCCATCGGACAGCCCCCACTTCAGGGCTAAAAATAGGGATTAGGCAAAAAACTGCCTGTTAACTACCTGCCTCCTGGGACATTGGCATGGAGGCAGGTTGGGGGCGGGATGGGTTCCTGCCCCTTGATTCTGCAATTCTCCCACCACTCCCGCCTCCAAAACCACCTCCTCGGGACTTGGAAAATCGAGCCCAACAAGTCCGTGCCTTTAAAACCCTGCTTCAACTGCTGCATTTTCTTCTCACCCCTCAGTCCATTCACATTAATCGAGGCCAATGTAATCATGGCTCCATAGAAGGGAAGAACGCCTGATAATCTCCCCATTATTTAATCTCTGGCCCTTCCCTCCTCTCATGCTCCTTCCCAACTTTTCGGCCAGCTGTTGCTTTTTCCTGCAGCCTCCGACTCTTTTTCACCTTCTGTTTGAAGCTTCCCTGCTGTTTCAGCCTCTTCCTTGCATTAAGTTTGGGACAAGGAGCTGCCCTTTCTTCCATCCTTCTGCCCCTCACTAGCCTTTCCCTTTCCACATGATGCCACCCCACCCCCCACTTCCATGTCTCTGTCCCCCTCTAATTTCTCACTCTCAAGCTCTTCTGTAACCCTCTGTGCCTGCTCCCCATCAGATACATAATCCTGCTCCCCGTCAGATACATCAACTCCCATAGTCTTCCTGCTATCGCGGTTTCTCCAACAGTGCCGTTCCCTTCGACCTCACCTCCACCCCTGAGCCTTGCTCTCTGATCCTTCTCTCTCTGGCATAATGGCGCACCTATATTGCTCCCTTCTGCCATCTTTGTCTCGCTGCTCCCGTCCTGCTGCCCCTTTAAGGCTCCTGCCTCTTGCACCCTCTCCTTGTCTTGCCCCCTCTTGCTCACCGAGATGTCCGACTCCCCGTCTTTCTTTGGAGTACTTACATTTACCACGCACCCTGCTCCCGCCTCCTCTCCCCCCGCAGACACCAGATTCTTTAGGGAGAGCTGAACCCTATTAAGGCTCGAGTCTGCACTCGACCCTTGCTGCCCTCTGCTGTCTTTGTTCTTTTCCACTGTACTTGGTGTGTTTTCCACCATCTCTATCCTGTTTTCTGTTCCGCAATTTTCTGCCTCTTCCTGTGCTCTTTTCTCCTTCAATTTACCAGCTGTGTCCTCCGACTGCTCCGCTCCTCCGGCCGTTCCACTCAAACCTCCGGCTCCTCCCATCTCCTCATCACTCATAGAGCTTCCTTCTGCCTCACACTCACAGCGGGTAGGGCCTTTGTGACACACCCCACAGCTCTCTGCCTTGCAGCTCCGAGCGATGTGTCCAGACTTGCCGCAATTATAACAGTACAAGTCCGGAAAGTTTCTTACAAGATGGTCGTGTCCAAGACAATAATAACAAAGCTTTGCTTGGTTATGATGCAGTACTCGGAAGTACTGCACTCCTTCCATTGTCTCGAATGTCATGCTGTACGGTAATAACTTCACCCCCTCTGGGAACCGCACCTTTACATAATGGGTTCCATCTGCTACCTGTGTTCCTGGACCGTATCTCCTCTTTATTGCTGAGCAAATTTTTATGTCCCACGACTCCAACTTTTTGATTAGCACATCGTCCTCAATATAAACTGGCAAGTTTAAGAATGAGACCACCACCTCTTCCGAATATAGCAGAGATACCTCCAAGAACTTATTGCAAACTTTCAAACTGAGTAAAAATCTTTCCACCTCCTCTCGGCCACTGACCGTCACCTCGACCCCAACATTCGGCTTTGGTCGGCAGGCAAAGCAGCTTCCCTTGCCACAGTCCTCATGTACCGCTTGGATAATAGCCCAAGCTCATATCTCCTTATCCTTGCACTGAACCAACACCGTGTTTTCTTTTCCAAATCTCCTGGGGTCCCGGCCCAAACCTTTGGGCCTTTTTCTTTCCCTTCCAACCACAGTTTCTCCCCTAATTAAATTCATCTTGGGAACACTGTCCTCTGAGGTGCCCGGCACTCCGGACCCTTCAGCAGCCATCTGGCTGTTGTTTATGGGCCAAAAAGGCCCTAAAACCTGGAAGAAAAAACACCACCAACTTTTTACAAACTCACTCCAACTATCTGCAGAAATCAGGCAACCAGTAACACCTGCTCACTCCTAGCCCCTCCCACCTAGAGAGTGCTACCCACTAGCCACAGCTGACATAGGAATTGCGAGATGAAAAAAGGCCAAGTTCCATCAAGTTCGCCTTCTACTATCCTGGTAGTCGTATGATACAATGATAATGGAGCTGTTTGTAATAATAGCAATTAATCTCTATCAATTAGTCTACAACAGACTCAGAAATGACCCAAGCAAAACTCCAGAGATGGAGAACTTTGGGAATCATTGGGCCAAAGTCACCTTTTTCCTCCCAAACATGCTACACTTACCACACCATGCCTCAAATTACTGTTTTAACGTATCCCAAAAGAAATCTATCTAGTTTGCATTTCTAAGTGTCAAAATAGCTTTGTATCCGGAAAATTATTGCCATCTGACACTAACAGGTGTATGAATGGTCAAACTGGAACAAAAATAAAATGCTTAAAAAATCTCTCAGAACAATTCACTACTTGCTGAAGTGAGACTCCAGCTTCATTGTTGCCTTTCTTGACCGCTCTCTCCTGCCATCATGCCTCCTTTTATTTCTCCTCTCTCGGGTACTCTGCCCTCCCAAATCCCTACCCCAACACTTTATTACTTGTCGACCTTCCTATTCTCCTGCCGCCATCTCAGGCTTAACTCCTTCTTAGATAAGTCGACAGCTTCCCTCTGTACCTCTCTTGGCATCCTCTGCAGGGCCCATCGAGGTACTCGTCGCTGCCTCCTCACGAGCAACAACCCCAACTGTCCCATCCTGCTCTCTCGCTGATCTATCTGATCAGTGTGCCTGCTAGGGGCTAATCTTACCAATCTCCTCCCCGCCCAATTCACCCCTCCTAGTGCTGACCCTGTGGTCTCTGCCACTGGATCAGCTAACACCACTCCTCTCCGCATCTCCCTCCAAAATGTTCGTTCACTTGTGAACAAGGCCCTTGCCATCCATGAGCTTTTCGTGGATGATGCATCGACATCATGACCTTGGTGGAAACCTGGCTGAGAGGTGTTGACACCTTACCCTTAAATGAAACCTCCCCTCCTGGCTATGCCTTCCACTACGTGCCCCGCCCAGACTGTCGTGGTGGCAGTGTGACTCTTATCACCAAATCACACCTTGGTCTGTCCCCCTACTCCTCTGGCACTTTCCCCTCCTTTGAGCATCCCACCTTGTTCCACCCCTCTCACCTCTCATTTAAAATCCTTGTTCTCTCCCACTGACCCACATACCATAAAAATGTTCTCACCGAGATATCTTCACTGCTTTCCTCCCTCAGCCTCTGCACCGAGCAACTTCTCATCCCCGGTGATTTCAACCTCCATTTCAATTCATCATGCTCTCTCCTCTGAGTTCATTGTCCTCCTATCCTCTCTTAATCTCTCCCTCCATATAAACTCCCCAACCCATATTCACAGCCACCCCCTCGACCTTGCCATCTCACATGGCCTCGCTACTCCCATCATGTCCATCACAGATAAGGCCATCTCTGACCACTTCTTTGTATCATTTTCCACCCACATCCCCCTTCCCCCCCACCCTTGACCCTACTACCCTTCCGTGTCCACCCCTGGAAAAAACTCTCTCCCAACTCACTTACAACTGCACTTACAAAATCCCACCTGTCTAGTCTTTGGCCCGCCTATCACCACAACATTTCTGCAGCTACCGATCTGCTCAATCATACCCTAACCACCACCTTTGATACCCTAGGCCCTATTAACAACATTACTCTCTCTCACCCTGACCGTGCCCCTGGTACAGGCCTCATCTCCGCTCCCTTAAGTCCAAGGGATGCAGACTTGAACGGATATGGCGGACAGCTGGTTTAGCCACTCACTGCCAGATCTGGCTGGACTGCATAAAGCACCATCAGGTCCTGCTCTCGTCTGCCAAAATTGCTCACTATTCCAGGATCATTCTGGAATGCAAAGGTAACTCCCAGCTTCTTTTTTCTACTGCAAACTGGCTCCTTAAACCCCTCTCCCCAGTCTTCGCCACCCTCACCTCCAACAACAAGTGCGAGGAGCTCATGGATTACTCTGTCTCTAAGATTGAAATCATCCGATCATCTGCGTCTGCTACTTCCCTTCTTCCCCCAGCCCACTGGGCCAAACTTCCTCTAAGGCTCCCCCCTCACCTAGCCCTGAACTCGCATCTTTCTCCAGTTTCTCTCCGATCTCCCCTCATACCCTCTTCGAGCTCATCTTCGTCCATAAAACCCACCTCCTGCTCCCTCGACCCTATTCCCACTGACCACCCAACTTTCTTTTCTGGCTCCCATGTTAGCTGATATTGTTAACGGTTCTTTCTCCTCAGGTACTGTTCCCTTCTCCCTCAAATCTGCCGTCATCACCCCTCTCAAAAAACCAACCCAACCCCTCTGTCCTTGCAAACTGCCACCCCATCTCCAACCTTGATACTTGCCTTTATTAGCCGAGGGATAGAATATAAGAGCAGGGAAGTTATGCTTAAACTGGAATACTGCCTGCAGTTCTAGTCACTGCATTACAGGAAGGCTGTGATTGTACTAGAGTGGGTGCAGGGGAGATTTACGAGGGTGTTGCCTGGGCTGGGGAATTTTAGCTATGAGGAAAGATTGGATAGGCTGGGGTTGTTTTCTTTGGAACAGAAGAGGCTGAGGGGGAACCTAATTGAGACGTATAAAGTTAAGAGTGGATAGGAAGGACCTATGTCCCTTAGCAGAAGGGTCAATAACCAGGGGGCATAGATTTAAAGTAATTGGTCAGAGGTTTAGAGGGGATTTGAGGAGAAATGTTTTCACCCAGAGGGTGGTGGGGGTCTGGAACTCACTGCCTGAAAGGGTGGTAGAGGCAGAGACCCTCATCACATTTAAAAAGTACTTGGATATGCACTTGAAGTGCCATAACCTACAAGGCTATGAGCCAAGTGCTGGAAAGTGGGATTAGAGCGGATAGCTCTTTGTCGGCTGGCATGGACAAGATGGGCCAAATGGCCTCCTTCTGTGCTGTAAATTTCTATGATTCTATGAACCTCTCTTTCTTCTCCAAAGTGCTTGAATGTGTTGTCGCTTCCCGAATCCGTGCCCATCTTTCCCGGCACTCCATGTTTGAATCCCTCCAATCAGGTTTCTGCCCCTGCCACAGTATCGAAATGGCTCTTATCAAAGTCACAAATGACATCTTTTGTGACCGTGACAAAGGTAAACTATCCCTCCTCATCCTTCTCGACCTGTCTGTAGCCTTTAACACGATTCGTTGACGATTCCATCCTTCTACAATGCCTCTCCATCAGCGTCCAGCTAGGTGGGACTGCACTTGCCTAGTTCCATCTATCTAATCATAGCCAGAGAATCACCTGCAATGGCTTCTCTTTCTGCTCCCACATCATTACCTCTGGTGTCCTTGGCTCCCTCCTATTTCTCATCGACATGCTGCCCCTCAGCGACATCATCCAAAAACACAGTGTCAGTTTCCACATGTATGCTGACGACACCCAGCTCTACCTCAGCCCCACTTCTCCCTCAGACTGCTTGTCGGACATCCAGTACTGGATGAGCAGAAATTTCCTCCAACTAAATATTGGGAAGACTGCAGCCATTGGGTTGGATTTAACCAACCTTGGCGGATCCATGGCTGCTGGCTCCAGCCCGCTGTCCAAAATTATTTTCCCCTGATTGAGCTTGTTAAGCCCGCCCAGCGCGTTTGCCGGACAACTGAAGGAAGTGGGTCTGATGACGTCATTTGATGATGCATCATCAGCCGGTTTCCTTAAAGGGACCATGCGCAAATTGATTTTGGCATTTGTGCTGTCAGTGTTCTACAGCATTGAGGTGCTGCAAACACAGAGAAGCACTGCACAGAGGTGCAGGGCTGCACCTAGGCTCTCCCATGACTCCCTCCATATGCTTATGGAGGGCGTCACAGCACGCAGGGAGGTTCTCTTCCCTTCGCATGGGCGGAAGAGACCCCCCAGGAGATCAATGCAGCCTGGTTGCACATTGCACAGGAGGGCACAAGCCATGCTTTCCTCGGCTCCATGCGATGGTCAAGGGATCTGATGGGGGCGCTGTGGAGAGGAGAGGATATCGAACCGGGGGGTAGCGGGGTGAAAGGGGGGGATCGAAGGGGGGAGGAGAGGTGATCAGGAGGGAGAGAGAGTAGCTCAGAGAGAGTGGAGTTCGGAGAGGGGGGAGGAGGTCAGAAACTCGGGGAGAGGTCAGGAACTTGTTGGGGGGATCACGGTGAGAACAGTGGGGATGGGGGAAGAATGTGATCTAGATCTAAAGGTGGGGGAGATGAGAGCAAGAACATGATCCAGATGAGAAGATAGATCATGTTCTCCTACCCTCTGTTAGGCCTGGATCACGTTCTTCCACCCCCACCCCCTTTACACCTGTACCACATTATCCCTCTTCTCACACCCCCCACCCATCCAGACTGCAACGGTTTAAGAAAGCAGCTCACTACCATCCTCTCAAGGGCAACTAGGGATGGGCAATAAATAAATGAATTTTAAAAAGTGAGAGCATATTCTGTGTTGGTCCTACAACATGCATAACATTACATTTATGTGTTATTTGCCGGACTCGACTATTCCAATGTTCTCCTGGCCAGCCTCCCATCTTCCACCCTCAATCAACTTGAGCTCATCCAAAACTCTGCTGCACGTATCCTAACACTCAGCAAGTCCCATTCACCCATCACCCCTGTGCTCGTTGACCTACATTTGCTCATGGTCCACCAACAACATTCCTGCTAAGCTGTGCGGGGAGGTCCTGCGCAGGCCGCTTACCGGCTTTTGAATGGGAGATTTTGCACACATGCAAAATTTTGAATGGGCTGCACAGCCCATTAAAGGGACCTTGCAACTAAAAATAAATTTGGGGGAACATTGCCCACCAACTCCATGATTATAAAATTCTCATCCTCAAGTTAAAATCCTTCCATGGCCTCACTCCTTCCTATCTGAACTCGGCAGTGTAAATGCTGTGAGTGCTCCTAACCCAAGAGGGTGAGCCCTGTTTGTTCTCTGAAAGTTAGTTAGTTAGTGAAAGGTTTAGTACTGAGCTCTGGAGCCTAGCAGTCACAATGAATGGATCAAATTACATATTGCAAAGATCTTGATTACTCCAGAAGGCAGGATCAAATTAAACATTCCAGACAAACTGTTGGGTGTGTCTTGTCCTTGAAGGGGACCAATCAGAAATTTGATGTTGCAAATAGACACGACCTAGAGTTTCCTGTGGCACCCAGGCCAACATTTACCCCTCAATCTAAACTACCAAAACAGATTAACTGCTCATTGCTGTTGGTAGGACCTGTGTGTTTCTACACATAATAATGATTATACTTCAAAAGCCAATAATTGGCTGTGAAGTGCTTTGGAGAGTAATGAAGATGTGAAAGGTGCTATATAAATGAAAGTTCATTATTTTTCTTGCAGAGCTGGCTTGGACTTTTTATAAACACATACACAGCTTTACAGCTCTCGACTGTGAGACTGAAACTTACTGCAATGGGCCGTAGACTTCAAATATAATTCTGTAATGAGAACTCATGAGAGCCCAAGCTGTCCATCCTAGAGGCTCTAGCCAATGAGTGATTTTACCCTCTTCTCAAAAAAGTCTCATACAACTGTCAATCAAAGCCACTACTCCAGGCTGGGGCTTATCCTTTGATCTGTTTCCAGGTAGCTTTGAACATCCCCATTGCTGAATCCAAAGCAGGAGACAGCTACTACTCTCACAATTCATCCTTACTGAGTGTAGGCAATCGCTGACAATGGTAAAGATGCTTGTCATTGAATGTGATGGCTCTAGCTAATTGATATCGTGAACTTACTATTGTCCTCAGCCTTATCAATTCCCACTTGTGAAGAATACAGCAGCCAGCTCATCTGGAACTGATCTAAACTGTTTTCCTTTGAGAAATCCTTGGTGAGACCTCAGATGTTAACTTCTTACATGCTGGTTCGAGTAATAAATAATATGGGCTAGAAATTCGGCTCCTTCGCGCCTGCCGTTAGTGCCTCCGGGGGGCGCTAAGGGGGCACAGAGGGCTTATCGCCCAAGGGGCGAAAAAAGTGCCTCCCGAGAAATTTGGCGGGGCGTTGATGAGGCATTAACCGATAGCGCCGCGCCCCCGCCAGGGGTGGCCCAGGCTGTTGCACTGCTGGCGATGACGCCATTGCCATGCACTGTGATCCCTTAGCGCCCTGCTGCATTCCCTTACCGCCCCGCGGCAGAAATTCCGCTGTGCCTCACGAGTGCTGTCAGCGCTAGCCTCGCGGATCGCTAACTGGGCCGACCTCCGCTCGCCGGGCGGTATTTAAAGGGGAGATACGGCCGTGACCTGCGTCGCCATTTTATCTTTTTGGCCAACCACCAGGTCATTCCTCTGTGGTGGGCCGTGGCGTGGTCCTGGCTGCCATCGCGCAGTCCGGCACTGCGTCTTGGTGCCGGGCTACGACCGTGGCACCACGCTACCCTGGTGGCCTAGTTGGGGCCATCGGAGGTCCTGCAGAGTGCGCAGCAGCCATCCCCTTTAACTGAAGGGGAGGGGTGTTGAAATGGGGCAGCGCTCCATGGAGCCTCCGCTGAGCACTGCCGATCGCACCCGAGATTGTGCTCCACTTCCTGGGCAGGACAGTACTTCTGCGCCGGACGCTAAATGTCCAGCCTTAACTCGGTTACCGCCCCCAAACGGGGCATAAACAAATTCCGCGCACTATGGGCTGGATTTTCATTGAGGAGGCGGGACTACAACTTTCGGGGTTGTAGTCCCGCCTCCATCGAGTTGTAGCCAACCCACGCGATTTTGACTTGATTGACCTTGTTGAGCCCACCCAGCGGGCTCAGCAGGCTAATTAAGTGCCACCGGCAACAGGTGACGTCACAGATTGATATTTCATCTGTCAAGACCTTTTGATAGATGAAATATCAGCGTTTGACAGTCTGTTAAACACTGACAATCTGTACTCTAAGTTAATTCCTTCCGCTCAGGATGATTTAGAGATCTCTCCGGAACAGAAAGCTGAATGCTGCAATTTTTGACAGATCGCGGCCATTCTGCTGTCTGTGCCGGTGAGATGAGGGACTCCCGAGACCTGAAGGAAGGAAGGCTGTAAAGGTAAGTAAAACTTCTTTAAACACTTTAAACACACCAAACACTTACCTCTGCACTCATGCACCCTTCACTCACCTGAACACCGGACATCTCAACCCCTCCAAGCCCTTCAGCCCGATGGCCCGTCTCGCTAACTTGGCGTGGTTTGGAGCCGTCAGGAATCCCACACTTCAAGAATGAAAATAGGGATTAGGCTAAAAACTGCCTGTTAACTACCTGTTAACAGGCAGTTAATTGGCACTAATCCCCTTCCCGCCTCGGGGAGGCGGGTCCCAGTGCGGGTCAGGTACCCGCCTCCTTTGAAACTGGCATGGAGGCGGGTTGGGGCGCGATGGGTTCGTGCCCTCCGATTTCGGGATTTTAACCCCCCACACGCCTCCAATCCCGCCTCCGCGGCCCAATGAAAATCCTGCCCTATGTTAAAAAAATATATATTGACACAAAATGCACTTTTACCACCAATTGGTTATGGAAAATGTTGCATTTTTTTCGGTGGAAAAGTCAACTGTGTTTATTTATTTTACAGTTTGTTTCCCCGAACGATTTTGAACTTCACTGGAAAGTGAATTAGAATTATTGAGTTGGACTTTGTGAACTGTTTGTTCTGTAAATGCTCTGATTCTCCCTAAGGATCCATCTTCTGAGTAGAATGAACATTGCCCATGTTGTTTGCAATCTCAGACCCCTGTGTTTGACTGGAAAAACAGGCAGAATGTAAGATATTGATTTTCTATTTTGGATTCAAGACATGAAAACAGCATAAATAATGATCTTTGGAACTTTTAACTGAAATGGTCTTTTCTGAGCAAGACTTTAGAAATTTTTATGCCCAATTTGCAGTTTGCAAACACCACCCTCGAGCCATTTTCCAAGTAAGGCAAAACTTGGCGGCAGAACAAAATGGCATGGAATTTCCATGGGGGTTCTCCTGATCATCCGTAATAACTTTGGCAGAAGATCGGTGGAAATTCTGGAGAAACAGCACAAACAACCTCTTAGGCTGTTTCTTCAGGCTTTCAAAGCTATGGCAAGCAATCAGGAGAATCCCCACAGAAATTATACCCCAGCATTTTTTGGACTTGAAGGTAAAGGTTTTTTTTCAAACAAAACCTTAAACTAGTATAAATTTTTGAACTATATTTAAAGTTATTTTTAATTTTTTTTTGGGGGGGGCGGGAAAGTTGGATGTTGGGTGGTAGTAGGGGAAGAATGGCATAGGTTCTTAGTGGAGGTTGGGTGAAACAGGAGTGGCAAACTGAAGCTGGAGGGAGTGGGAAGGAAAGTTACAGGTGCTTGGAGCAGACAGCAGGAGAGACCAGCAAGAGGTGAGGCCAAAGATGCTAATGGTCAGGTCGGGGGTGTATGTGACAGGAGGGAGAGAGAAAGGACAAGGTTATTGAGGGTGGGCGGGGGCAGATGCATCATCATCAATAACAACTTGCATTGTTGTTGAGCTAAACAAGGAAACATTAGGAGGGGTAAGTAAAAGCTTGGTCAAAGAGGTAGGTTTTAAGGAGGGTCTTAAAGGACAAGAGAGAGGTGAAGAGGTTTAGGGAGGGAATTCAAGCGCTTAAGGCCTAGATGGTTGAAGGCACGGCTGCCAAAGGTGCGAAGAAGGGAATGGGGATACCAAAGAGGCTAGAGTTGAGGGGAACAGAGTTCTCAGTAAGTTATAGGGCAGAAGGAGGTTACAGAGATAGGGAGGTATGAGGAAAGAATTTAAAGACAAAGATGAGAATTTTAAATTGCAGGCATCTGGGGACTGGGAGTCAATGTAGGTCAACAATCACAGGGGTGATGGATGAGCTGGGCTTGATGTGGGTTAGGTTAAGGGCAGCAGACTTTTGGATTAGCTCAAGTTTATGGAGGCTTGAGATGTGAGGCTGGCCAGGAGAGCATTGGAATAATCGAGTCGGGAGGTGACAAAAGCACGAATGACGGTTTCAGCAGCAATGGGCTAAGGCAGGGGTGGAGATGGGCAATGTTACAGAGGCAGAAGTAGTCAGTCTTTGTGATAGAAGGGCTATGGGGTCAGAAGATCTACTCAGGGGCAAACAGCATGCCAAGGTTGCGAGCGGTCTGGTTCAGCCTGAGACAGTGGCCAGGGAGGGTATGGAATCGATAGCAATGGAACAGAGTTAGTAGTGGCAGCCGAAGACAATGGCTTCAGTCTTCTCAATGTTTAACTGAAGGAAATTGCAGCTCATCCAGGACTGGGTATTGGACAAGCAGTCTGACAACACAGAGGCATTGAAGGGATTGAGAGAAGTCATAGATAGGTAGATTTGGGTATCGTCAGTGTTTATGTGGAACCTGATGCCATGGTTTCGAATTATGTGACCAAGGGGCAGTATGTAGATGAGGAATAGGAGGGAGCCAAGAATAGATCCTTAGGGGACTCCAGAGGTAATGGTTCAGAGGTGGGAACAGAAACAATTGCACAAGATTCTCTGGCTATGATTGGATATATAAGAGCGGACGTAAGAGAGGGCATTCCCACTCAGCTGTTCAACAGAGGAGAGATGCTGGAGGAGGATGATGTGGTCGGCTGTGTCAAAAGCTGCAGAGAGATCAAGAAAGATGAGGAGATATAGTGCACCATGGTCACAGTCACAGAGGATGTCATTTGTGACTTTGGTTGGGGCTGTTTCAGTCCTGTGGCAAGGGTAGAAATTTGATTGAAGATTATTGAAGCATGGAGTTGCGAGAAAGATGGGCACGGAGCTGGGAAGCGACAGCACGTTCACAGACTTTGGAAGGGAAAGAGAGGTTGGAGATGGGGTGGTAGTTTGCAAGGACAGAGGGGCCAAGGGTGGTTTCTTGAGGGGTGGGTTGATGATGGGAGTTTAGACAGGGAGGGGGAGAGTAGTTGAAGTTATGGAACAGTTTACAATGTTAGCTATCATGGGGGCTGAGAAGGGAAGTTAGGTGATCAGCAGTTCACTGGGAATAGGGTCAAAAGAGCTAAAGATGGGTCACTTGGACAAGATAAGCGTGGAGAGGGCATGAGGGGAGTTAGGAATGAAACAAAACAAAAATGCGGGCTAGGGCTGGGGGGATCCTTGGAGGAAGTTTGGCTAGTTGGGCAATTTGTTGGGAGATGCAGCAGATGCAGCTGAACAGATGGTCTCAGTCTTCCTGACAAAGAAGTCCAAGGGGCAGTAGAAGGGAGTAGCAGGCAGGAAAACATGTGTGCTCAGAGCAGGAAGGTGGGAGTGGCAAGAGGCAGCAGGAGGTAATGGGGAGGGGAAAAACAGCAAAGGTGTTCAGGGCTGGGTGGGAGATGGCAAGCGGCAACATGGTGCGAGATTGACAAGAGGCAGCAGGAGAAAATGATAAGGGGGAGGCATGATTCTAAGTGCAGAATATTTTGAAAAACTATTGAAATAATCAAGGCTTCTTAGTATAGCATGGGGCTGTCCTTTAGAGGCTGAATTTCAGTAGGCCACAGGTGGGTAGTGCTGGAGAACAGAATTGCCACTTTCCTTAGAGCTGGGAGGTCTTACTTCTACAAGTAAATTCAATGAATCTGCATAAACAGCATTGAGCCATGAATATGTATATATGTGTGTGTGTATCCATGTGTGCTAATGAGTCACTTGTGCGCCTGCTCATGGTTAGTCAGAGGAAATAGCAAGTCATTTAGTTGTGTATTTTGTAACAGGCTGAGAGAGCTTACAGCGTGGACCCTGGACTGTGTAACAATTACAGGCTTTCTTATAATATTGCTTTTTTTTATAGAGATTGCAGCACTTCCTCTGGATAAAGTAAGAATAAATGAAACCATTGTTACTGTTACCCATTGATTTCAATGAATGGGGGATTGACAATGGCTCGTAGTTTGCGGTCAGCGGTGAAGCAAAGACGTTCGTCGCTAGCCCTGAGGAAGCTTCCCACAAAGATCTCGCAATCCCTGTGGCGAGAAGTTCGGCTTTTCCAACGTTCAGTTGAAATCAGTGTAAGTTAATGGGGAATCCTGAACGCGAGCTGCTGTGAAGTAAACAAGCTGTCTCAGCAGCCAATCACAATGCAGAATTCTCACAGACCGGATACCAGGAAGTGAATAAGTTCCTTTTATTCTAACTTTTTCCAAATACTATAGAGAGCAAAACAAAGAATGGGGCTCTCACATGGGAAAAGATTAGCCTGAAATAAGTATGAACAAAGTTTTTAAAAATATTAATATTTTTAAAAGTTGCTTAAAAATTGTAATTTTTATTAAAATTGATAAATTTAACACTCCACAAAATTAAAATTAGTTTTTCAGGACCATAACATTTGTTTAGCAGTCAATATGTTGTTAAAACCCCAGTTACAGCTTTTAATGGGGTATTTAACAGCGATATTACTGCAGAAAAGCCAAAGTTTTCGTTAGTTTCACTGATTTCCCTGATTACACTGATTGCTGGCTATGGAGTGGGCGGGGGGGCCACAGCGCAGCCAGTGTCGGAGCAGTGAATGACTGACCGCAACTTCAGGATTTCTACGTTAGGCTGCGCTTGCACTAAATCCTGAAGTTGCGGTCAGTTTCAAAGGGGTAATAACAGCGAATACTGTTCATTCGCTGTTATTACCCACTGGAAATTCCGGGCAATTATTTCCAATGTAAGGATTCTAATATATTACAGAAGCTGAAGTGCCCGGCGGTGCCGAGGCTTTTTCGAGGGCATGTTGTTGTTGGAAGAGAGAGAGAGTGACTGGGGGGTGGGGGGAGAAGAGAGAGAGAGAGCGCGACTGGGGGGGAAGAGAGAGAACGGCTGGAGGGTAGAGAAGAGAGAGAGCGACTGGGGGGAAGAGAGAGAGCGACTGGGGGGAAGAGAGAGAGCGGGTGGGGGAAGAGAGCGGGAGGGAAGGGAGGGCGGGGGGGAAGGGGCGGGGGGGAAGGGAGGGGAGGGGAAGGGAAGGGAGGGGGGAAAGGGAGGGGGGGAAAGGGGCGGGGGGAAGGGGCGGGGGGGAAGAGAGGGGGGAAGGGAGGGGGAAAGGGAGGGGGGAGGGGGGGAAGGGAGGGGGGAAGGGGGGAGAAGGGGGGGCGGGGAGGGGGGGCGGGGGGGGAGAAGGGGGGGCGGGGAAGGGGAAGGGGGCGGGGGGAAGGGGGGGGCAGAAGGGGGGGCGGAAGGGGGGGCGGAGGGGGAAGGGGCGGGGGGGCCCAGGCCGAGAGCCCCGCTCTTCGAGCCCCGTCCCCCGGCCGAGAGCCCCGCTCTCCGAGCCCCGCCCCCCCCGGCCGAGCCCGATTGCGGCTCTGAGAGACGGCCGGCGGCCGAGCCCCGCCCCCCCCCCGGCCGAGCCCGATTGCGGCTCTGAGAGACGGCCGGCGGCCGAGCCCCGCCGCCCCCCCCCCCCCGGCCGAGCCCGAATGCGGCTCTGAGAGACGGCCGGCGGCCGAGCCACGCCCCCCCCCCCGCCGAGGCCGATTGCGGCTCTGAGAGACGGCCGCCGGCCGAGCCCGATTGCGGCTCTGAGAGATGGCCGGCGGTCGAGCCCCGCCCCCCCCCGCCGAGCGCGGAACAGAGACGCCGCGTCTCACCTGCTCCTGCTGCGCGCGCACCCTGACCCTCGTGGCTGACGCCGTTGCCCTGGGTAACGTGGCACGGCGGTGGAGGGTGGGTGAGGAGCTTAGCAGAAGCGCAATCACCTAGCTCGGGCCTGGCTGGGCAAGAAAGGCGCAGGCTTTGAGGCCTAAGAAAAAAACGGGGAAAGGTAGGAAAAAGAATGTTCAGGTTAGGTTTACAAATGAGTGATTTTTTTAAAAACAATTTAATAAATTCAATTTTATTTTGGTGGAAATGTATATTTGAAAAGAAAGACGCAGAAAGCAGGAAAAAGAATGGAAGCAAGATGGCGGCGACTTACCTCGGTTCAGAACGATAAGGCCCGCCCACACACGCACCGATTGGTCGACTGTCAGGTCACCAAAGCGTAGGATTGGTCAATCGTCCCGTCACTCGACCGTAGGAGGGCCCGGCCGCACGCGGCAGCAAGCCACCGTACGATTGGTCGACCTCGAGGTCACTCTGTCGCTAATGAGCGGATAATGAGATGCTAATGAGCGGAATGTTGAAGGTTTTTGGGATACCGCGGGCGCGATTTTAGCCCGGCCGAAACGTAAATACGCTTAAAACCGTCTCGGAAGCGTAAGCTTCCTTTGGAGGTAACGCGCGCGTAGGTACGCCCTTTAACTTTCGAGCGCATAGCCCGCCAGACGCACACGCGATGACCGACAGAATGACAGAATGACAGACAGGATGACAGAATGACAGACAGAATGACAGATCGACCGATTTATATATATAGACTAGCTGGGGTGCCCGGCGCTGCCGAGGCTTTTTCGAGGGCATGTTGTTGTTGGAAGAGAGAGAGAGAGAGCGATTGGTGGGGGGGAGAAGAGAGAGAGAGAGCGCGACTGGGAGGGAAGAGAGAGAGCGACTGGGGGGTAGAGAGAGAGCGACTGGGGGGAAGAGAGAGAGCGACTGGGGGGAAGAGAGAGAGCGGGGTGGGGGGAAGAGAGCGGGGGGAAGGGAGGGCGGGGGGGAAGGAAAGGCGGGGGGAAGGGGCGGGGGGGAAGGGAGGGGGGGAGGGAAGGGAGGGGGGAAAGGGAGGGGGAAAGGGGCGGGGGGAAGGGAGGAGGGGGGAAGGGGCGGGGGGGAAGGGAGGGGGAAGGGGGGCGGGGGGGAGAAGGGGGGGCGGGGGGGGAAGGGGGGGCGGGAAGGGGAAGGGGGGTGGGGGTGGGGGGGGAAGGGGGGCGGGGGGGAGAAGGGGGGGCGGGGGGGGAAGGGGGGGGCGGGAAGGGGGAAGGGGGGTGGGGGGGTGGGGGGGGAAGGGGGGGCGGGGGGGGAAGGGGGCGGGGGGCCCCAGAGCCGAGAGCCCCCGCTCTCTGAGCCCCGCCCCCACCGGCCGAGAGCCCCGCTCTCCGAGCCCCGCCCCCCCCCCCGGCTGAGCCCGATTGCGGCTCTGAGAGACGGCCGGCGGCCGAGCCACGCCCCCCCGGCCGAGGCCGATTGCGGCTCTGAGAGGCCGGCCGGCGGCCAAGCCCCGCCCCCCCCCGCCGAGCCCGATTGCTGCTCTGAGAGACGGCCGGCGGCCGAGCCCCGCCCCCCCCGCCGAGCGCGGAAACAGAGACGCCGCGTCTCACCTGCTCCTGCTGCGCGCGCACCCTGACCCTCGTGGCTAGACGCCGTTGCCCTGGGTAACGTGACACGGCGGGGGTGGGGTGGGTGAGGAGCTTAGCAGCAGCCCAGTTACCTAGCTCGGGCCTGGCTGGGCAAGAAAGGCCCAGGCTTTCAGGCCTAAGAAAAAAACGGGCAAAGGTAGGAAAAAGAATGTTCAGGTTAGATAAAATATTTACAAATGAGTGATTTATTTTAAAAGAATTTAATAAATTGAATTTTATTTTGCTGGAAATGTATATTTGAAAAGAAAGACGCAGAAAGCAGGAAAAAGAACGGAAGCAAGATGGCGGCGACTCACCTCGGTTCAGAACGATAAGGCCCGCCCACACACGCACCGATTGGTCGACCGTCAGGTCACCAAAGCGTAGGATTAGTCAATCGTCCCGTCACTCGACCGTAGGAGGGCGCGGCCGCACGCGGCAGCAAGCCGCCGTACGATTGGTCGACCTCGAGGTCACTCTGTCGCTAATGAGCGGATAATGAGATGCTAATGAGCGGAATGTTGAAGGTTTTTGGGATACCGTGGGCGCGATTTTAGCCCGGCCGAAACGTAAATACGCTTAAAACCGTCTCGGAAGCGTAAGCTTTCTTTGGAGGTAACGCGGCGCGTAGGTACGCCCTGTAACTTTCGAGCGCATAGCCCGCCAGACGCACACGCGATGACAGACAGAATGGCAGAATGACAGAATGACAGACAGAATGACAGAATGACAGACAGAATGACAGATCGACCGATTTATATATATAGACTTGCTGGAGTGCCCGGCGGTGCTGAGGCTTTTTCGAGGGCATGTTGTTGTTGGAAGAGAGAGAGAGAGAGAGCGACTGGGGGGGGGGAGAAGAGAGAGAGAGAGCGCGACTGGGGGGGAAGAGAGAGAGCGACTGGGGGGTAGAGAGAGAGCGACTGGGAGGAAGAGAGAGAGCGACTGGGGGGAAGAGAGAGAGCGGGGGGGGAAGGGAGGGCGGGGGGGAAGGGGCGGGGGGGGAAGGGAAGGGAGGGGGGGAAAGGGAGGGGGAAGGGGCGGGGCGGAAGGGAGGGGGGAAGGGGCGGGGGGGGAAGGGAGGGGGGGAAGGGGGGGGAGGGAAGGGGGGCGGCGGGGGGGAAGGGGGGGCGGGAAGGGGAAGGGGGGGCGGGGGCGGGGGGGGAAGGGGGGGCGGAAGGGGGGGCGGGGGGGGCCCAGGCCGAGAGCCCCGCTCTCCGAGCCCCGCCCCCCCTGGCCGAGAGCCCCCGCTCTCTCCGAGCCCCGCCCCCCACCCGGCCGAGCCCGATTGCGGCTCTGAGAGACGGCCAGCGGCCGAGCCACGCCCCCCCTGGCCGAGGCCGATTGCGGCTCTGAGAGACGGCCGGGCGGCCAAGCCCCCCCCCCCCCCGCGCCGAGCCCGATTGCGGGCTCTGAGCAGACGGCCAGCGGCTGAGCCCCGCCCCCCCCCGGCCGAGCCCGATTGCGGCTCTGAGACGGCCGGCGGCCGAGCCACGCCCCCCCCTGGCCGAGGCCGATTTGCGGCTCTGAGAGACGGCCGGCGGCCAAGCCCCCCCCCCCCGCCGAGCCCGATTGCGGCTCTGAGAGACGGCCGGCGGCCGAGCCCCGCCCCCCCCCCGCCGAGCGCAGAACAGAGACGCCGCGTCTCACCTGCTCCTGCTGCGCGCGCAACCCTGACTCGCGTGGCTGACGCCGTTGCCCTGGGTAACGTGACACGGCCGGAGGGGGGGGGTGGTTGTGAGGAGCTTAGCAGCAGCCCAGTTACCTAGCTCAGGCCTGGCTGGGCAAGAAAGGCCCAGGCTTTCAGGCCTAAGAAAAAAACGGGCAAAGGTAGGAAAAAGAATGTTCAGGTTAGATAAAATATTTACAAATGAGTGATTTATTTTAAAAGAATTTAATAAATTGAATTTTATTTTGCTGGAAATGTATATTTGAAAAGACGCAGAAAGCAGGAAAAAGAATGGAAGCAAGATGGTGGCTACTCACCTCGGTTCAGAACGATAAGGCCCGCCCACACACGCACCGATTGGTCGACCGTCAGGTCACCAAAGCGTAGGATTGGTCAATCGTCCCGTCACTCGACCGTAGGAGGGCCCGGCCGCACGCGGCAGCAAGCTGCCGTACGAATTGGTCGACCTCGAGGTCACTCTGTCGCTAATGAGCGGATAATGAGATGCTAATGAGCGGAATGTTGAAGGTTTTTGGGATACCGCAGGCGCGATTTTAGCCCGGCCGAAACGTAAATACGCTTAAAACCGTCTCGGAAGCGTAAGCTTTCTTTGGAGGTAACGCGCGCGGTAGGTACGCCCTGTAACTTTCGAGCGCATAGCCCGCCAGACGCACACGCGATGACAGACAGAATGACAGAATGACAGACAGAATGACAGGCAGAATGACAGAATGACAGACCAGAATGACAGACAGAAGTATTGATTTATATATATAGATAGATGTATGCTTTGAGTTGAAACACATTTCGAATAGTATTAAAATAAGAAAAAAAATGTAATTCCTTGTTTTTTTTCTGATCTTGAGCCAGGAGTTTATAAGCAGACCACTCATTAACAACAATTAACCTCTAATTGACCTTAGACTGTCTTACTCACAGGAATCGGGCTTTGTGAGCTTAAAGGAACACATTAATTAAACACAGCTGCACCTTAATCGTAGAGTAACACATTGTGTCTTACATGCATTATTCATGTTGTTATAAAACTGTGCATCATCCAATTTAACATGAGCAACACCATGGGACATCCACTAGTACAAATTTAAAATAATGTTTTGCCTGTAGCCCCCACATCTCCAAACAAAGTAATGTTGAAAAAAAATTATTGTGGGACTAAAAGTGGCTTCATGCACAGCAACAATTTGGCTTCGGCACATGCTTTTTCAACATACATATAAAATGGGCTATGAAGCACCTGAACCAAGCCAACTTTGGGCATTTGCAGAATTGTCCAGTTTCTGTGGCTTGTGTCAGTAGCATCAAATGCAGCTTGCCCATTAGATTTTCCTGGTATTAATTCCCTGTTAACTGGTGCTGAAAATCTTAAGAGCTTGTATAAGATACAAGCCCTTTTCATTTTCATCCCCTCTCTACAGAATTTCTTGGTAAATAACTTCAATGGAAGACATTTCACATATCATTCGTGTAAAGGACTGAACATTTCTTAATGAATCTCAATTTGCTTTGTGATGCATACTAAGCAGAGGATTTGAAAATGTATTTCATCATTAAAAGACTCCTGTAAAATGCTGCATATGTGGCTTTAATAATTATGGAGTATTGCTACCAAGGCTGCATAATGGCATGCTGATTACAGCTTTCAGAACACTGTATAAATGGTGGACACTGCAGAGGTAGAGCTCATATCATGGGGTTTCTGTGAGGATTTAATACAATCTGCTGCACTCAAACCACAATATACATTTTCAGTTGCATAAATTACTAATAGGATCTTATGTTTCTATTCCAATCGATGTTCTCTGTTTATTCTGTTTTTAACAAAAAGACCTTTAGTTTTGCCTTTTTGATTTACACAATAACAGACAAAAATTATTAGCTAGTCAGTTGGAAGTAATAATCCCTATTAGAATTGTAAATATTAGGAAAACAAATCACTACAAACTTAAACCAATCTGCATGAAAAACCACAGTGGCAGGTGCTTTGCATAATCTTAAAGAAAAGCCCCGAGAGGCGCAAACCAACCCAATTTTCCCCTCTATGTTTCTATTCCAATCGATGTTCTCTGTTTATTCTGTTTCTAACAAAAAGATAGGCCTTTAGTTTTGCTTTTTTGATTTACACATTAACAAACAAAATCATTATATCATCATAAGATTAGCATGGAAAATTGAGGCTCATGGGATAAAGGGGAAAGTTTTGGCGTGGATAGGGAACTGGCTGTCAGATAGAAAACAGAGAGTTGGAATAAACGGCTCATTTTCTGAATGGCAGGCAGTAACAAGTGGGGTACCACAGGGATCTGTCCTGGGCCCCCAGCTGTTCACAATTTACATTAATGACCTGGATCAGGGAGTCGGATGCAGCATTTCCAAATTTGCAGACGACACTAAACTAGGAGGTGGGGTGGGCTCAGAGGAAGAGACCAGGAAGCTCCAGAGCGATTTGGACAGACTGGGCGATTGGGCGGATAAATGGCAGATGCACTATAATGTGGACAAGTGCGAAGTTATCCACCTTGGGTGCAGGAACGGGAGGGCAAATTATTATTTAAATGGCAATAGATTGGGAGAGGGGGAAGTACAGAGAGACCTGGGTGTTCTTGTACACCAGTCACTGAAGGCGAGCATGCAGGTGCAACAGGCGGTCAAGAAGGCAAACGGTATGCTGGCCTTCATAGCAAAAGGGTTAGAATACAGGAACAGGGATACCTTGCTGCAGCTGTACAGGGCACTGGTGAGACCACACCTCGAGTACTGTGTACAGTTTTGGTCGCCTCATCTGAGGAAGGATGTTCTTGCCATGGAGGGGGTGCAGCGGCGATTCACCAGGCTGATACCAGGAATGGCGGGAATGACCTATGAGGAGAGACTATGTAGTTTAGGGATGTACACACTGGAGTTTAGAAGATTGAGAGGGGACCTCATAGAAGTGTATAAAATTCTGACAGGTCTAGACAGACTGGATGCAGAAGGAATGTTTCCCTTGGCGGGTGAGAACAGAACTAGAGGACATAATTTAAGGATAAGGGCTAAACCATTTAGGACAGAGATGAGGGGGAATTTCTTCACTCAGAGAGTGGTGAACCTGTGGAACTCATTGCCACAGAGGGCAGTGTACGCCAACTCATTAAATATATTTAAGAGGGAATTAGATATATTTCTACGGGCAAAAGGGGTTAAGGGTTACGGAGAGAAGGCGGGGACGGGATACTGAATTAAAGGATCAGCCATGATCTCATTAAATGGCGGAGCAGGCACGAAGGGCCGAATGGCCTACTCCTGCTCCTATCTTCTATGTATCTATGTATCTATGTATCATTAGATTAAAAACAATTAACGTCTTAAACCATATAAAAGCTGAAATAACTATCAGATTTTTCTGCTAATCAAGCCCCACAATTGTTATTTGCAAATTTTACACCTGGTTGTCATGATGCACTATGGGTATTGCAATTCTGCAGCACTACTTCTGTTGCCGCCGCTGTTTTGGGGCTACGTTGATGCAGATAACAGAGCGGATTAGGCGGTGGTCTGTCCAGCAGTCATCAGCTCCTGCCATGGCGCGGGTGATGCGGACGTCCTTGCGGTCCCTCGCTCGGATGATGACGTAGTCCAGCAGATGCCAGTGCTTGGAGCGAGGGTGTTGCCATGAAGCCTTGTACTTGTCTCTCTGACGGAACAAGGTGTTGGTTATGACAAGGCCATGTTCTAAGCATTTCGTCAGAAGGAGGGTACCATTGGAGTTGGCTTTCCCTATCCCCTCTCTGCCGATCACACCTCCCCAGATGTCTGTGTACTTTCAAACTCTGGCATTAAAGTCACCAAGGAGGAGCAGCTTGTTGCCTATTGGGACTCGGGACAGGGATTGTTCGAGGCTGGAGTAGAATTCCTCTTTGGTCTCGTCTGTGGTTTCCAGTGTTGGGGCGTACGCACTGATGACCGTAGCGCACTGGTTCCGGGCTAGGCTGAGCCGTAGAGTCATGAGGCATTTGTTTATTCCACAAGGGCAGTCTCTGAGATGTTCAACTAGCTCATTTTTTTATGGCGAAGCCTACCCCATGGAGACGCCGTTCTTCTTCAGGTTTGCCTTTCCAGAAGAAGGTGTAACCACCGCCTTGCTCCTTGAGCTGGCCTTCCCCTGCCCGCCGGGTGTCGCTTAAGGCGGCGATGTCTATGTCGAAACATCTGAGCTCCCAGGCAACGATAGCAGTATGGCATTCCGGTCTGCCACTGTTGGGGTTGTCCATGAGGGTCCTGACGTTCCACGTCCCGAATTTCATTTTAAAGGGTGGAAGATGACTGTGTGTGAATTCTTTTAACGTGGGGTGGCCGTTGCACACCAGCTACCACACGGGCTTGACAGAGCAAGGTCTTGGTTCAATGGCAAGGGGATCCAAGGCTCTGCTACATCAGCCAAAATCAACGCTGGAGCACTCAAAGAGCCTGCTAAGAAAGCCCTATTCAGCCTGCGCCTCACAACCAACCTGACGACTCCCAGTGATTCAGAGACACAGAGTGTCCACAGCGCCTGGTCTGCACTCAAGGCCTCCATAATCAACACCTGTGAAGAGGCACTCGGTCATTCGACCAGGAAACACCAAGACTGGTTCGACGAGACGACCAGGAGATCCAGGGGCGAATAAGCCGCAAGCGCAAGGCATTCCTGATCTGGAAACAGCAACAGAACTCGAGAACAAGGAAGCAGCTCTACAGATGCCTGAAGGCCGAGGTCCACAAAAAACTTGTGACCTAAAGAACAGATGGCGGGTGGAGAAAGCGCAGGAGATCCAGCAGCTAGCCGACAACCACGACGTGCATGGATTCTTTAGCGCAGTCAAGACCACCTACGGCCCAAGCACCCAAGGTCCTACCCCACTGCGGGCCAAGAACGGAGAGGTACTCATCAAGGACAGAGAGGCAGTCAGTGCCCGCTGGAAGGAACACTTCGAAGATCTCCTTAACCGAGACTCTGTCTTCGACGCGAGTATCCTCAACTCCATCCCGCAGCATGCTACCCGCCACCACCTCAGCACAACCCCAGCCTGGCATGAGGTTGAAAAGGCCAGCCGACAATTGAAGAACAAGGCCTCAGGAACAGATGGAATCCCCGTCGAGGCGCTAAAACATTGTGGAGAAGCACTATTTGTGCGAATACATGAACTAATTTCTCTTATTTGGAAGGAGGAGAGCATGCCAGGGGATCTCAGAGACTCCATAATCGTGACCATCTTCAAGAAAGGTGACAAGTCTGATTGTGGTAATTACAGAGGAGTCTCCCTGCTGTCTGCCACAGGAAAGTCATCGCAAGAATCCTCCTCAATCGCCTTTTCCCAGTGGCTGAAGAGCTCCTCCCAGAGTCGCAATGTGGATTCTGCCCACTAAGGGGCTGTGGTGATTATTCCTTGATTAGTAAAAGTATTGTGATTCGTTGTTTGTTAACTGCCTTGGGATATGTGTTGTAATCTCATTGGTAGTTGATGATCACATGATGTGTTGTGGCTACCTTAAATTCAGTCCTTTTCTAGCTTTAGTTGGGACTGGACGTAGAAAGATATGCTGCCGATTTTAAAGTTAATAAAGCCTAACTTTGGAAGGCAAATCTATTCTTTATTTCAATTTATTAACTTTATGTTAGAATGGAGTGATATCTTCAACCAGAATGATTCAAGGCTGACCCCAATTCTGCTGGAGTGGATGATAAATGGAAACATTGGTATTGTACATTTAAAAACTTTTTGGGCGTGTTGGATCAAGAGGCTCTAAATAAGCTGAATATGCTGATCAACTACATTGACCCGGATGTATATAAATATATTTTGCACTGTAAAACTTATGAAGAGGCTACTTCTACATTGGAAAAGATTTTTGTTAAACCAAAGAATGAGGTATTTGCACGTCATCTTCTATCTGCCCGTAGGCAGCAGGTGGGAGAATCTTTGGATACTTATTTACAAGCACTTCGGTGCCTTAGTGTTGACTGTAATTATAAGGCTGTGACGGCTGAAGAATATAAGGACGAATCGGTACGGGATGCTTTTATTAATGGATTACTGTCTAGATCAATTCGTCAGCGGTTGTTAGAAAATAAGACTCTGGATCTTAAAAGTGCTTTTGAGCAAGCTTCTACATTGGATATGGCTCAGAGAAGTTCGGATTCTTATGCTCTTTTTAATCGGCCTGCGACTATGGTTTCGGCAGTTTCGGATGAAAAGGAATTATGTGGACTTAAAGGGAGTGGTTTACTAGATTTTGAAACAGTTTCTACTTCGGCGGCCGTTGCCTCTAGGATTCAGAAGTGTTATTTTTGTGGGAATATCCGGCACCCTCGTCTGAAGTGTCCTGCTCGGGAGGCTGTGTGTAGTAAATGCGGCAAGAGAGGTCATTATGCACATGTGTGCAAATCATCAGGTTCAATTACCTTCCCTTCTCCTGGTGTGGGAGGGTCTTCCTCCACTACCTCTTCTGTGACTATTCAGCCTTTAGATAGGGCGTTTATTGCATCAATTTCTGCTGCATTTGCTCATGGCCTAAACAAAGCTATAGTTACGGCTCAAGTTAATGGGTTGGAAGTGAAGGCCCTTGTAGATACGGGCAGTACTGAGAGTTTTATAAGTCTTCAGTTTGCGAAGGAGAAGCATTTGAAAATTTCGCCTGTTACGTATCAGGTGTGTATGGCTCAGACGACCCTTATTTCACAAATAGCTGGTTGTTGCTTTGTGAAAATGGTTCTTCTAGGTAATACGTATACTGATATACGCCTATCTGTTTTGCCTAATCTCTGTGCGGATATTTTGATTGGACATGATGTGCTTCAGTTACACGAGTCTCTTAGTCTTTCATTTGGAGGGACTAAGCCACCTTTATCTATTTGTGGATTAACCTCTTTATCTATTCCTCCATTATCACTTTTTTCCAATTTGATGTCGGATTGTAAGCCAATTGCTACCAAGTCAAGAAGATATAGTAGTCAGGATAGAGAATTTATTAATTCTGAAGTTCAACGTCTCTTATTGGAAGGAATCATTGAACCTAGTTGTTCGCCTTGGCGAGCACAGGTAGTTGTCACGACTAATGAGAGACACAAGAAACGAATGGTGATAGACTATTCCCAAACTATTAATAGGTATACTCAATTAGATGCGTACCCTTTGCCTAAGATTGACGAGCTTATCAATAAAGTATCTCAGTATAAAGTTTTTAGCACTATTGATTTAAAGAGTGCTTATCATCAGATTCCTATTGTTAAGAAGGATCAACCATATACGGCCTTTGAGGCTGGTGGAAAGCTGTATCAGTTTTGCCGAATACCATTTGGTGTTACTTGTTTTCAACGGGCAATGGATGCTTTTATAAGTGATAACTCCCTCTCTGACACCTTTTCATACTTAGATGACATCACAGTGTGTGGCAAATCAAGGGTGGAGCATGATTCTAATTTAAAAAGATTCCTTCAAGCTGCGGAAAAAGTTGGTTTAACTTTTAACAAAGAGAAATGTGTCTTTTCGACTACTGAGGTAAATCTATTGGGGTATATTATTTCGGGAAATAAGATTAAACCAGATCCAGAACGTCTGCGACCATTGATCGATTTACCTTGTCCTACTAATTCTAAGGCTTTGCAACGAGTTGTTGGACTGTTTTCTTATTATTCTAATTGGATTGCAAATTTTTCACGGAAGATCCGGCCTCTTATTCAGGTTACGACATATCCTCTATCATGGGAGGCCAGGACATGTTTTGAGAATTTTAAAAAGGATATTTTAGGAGCAGTTGTGCATTCCATTGATGAGCAGGTTCCCTTTGTGATTGAGACGGATGCTTCGGATTTTGCAATTGGGGCTACTTTGAACCAAAATGGAAGACCTGTGGCCTTTTTCTCACGTACTTTGAATAATAGTGAAAAAAGACATTCCTCAATAGAAAAAAAGAGGCATACGCAATAGTAGAAGCATTGCGTAAATGGAGACATTATTTATCGGGGCGACATTTCACGTTGGTAACTGACCAAAAATCTGTGTCCTTTATGTTTGGTGTTAAACATTTTGGAAAGATTAAAAATGATAAAATAATGAGATGGAGGATTGAGTTGGCATGTTACCATTTTGACATAGTTTATCGTCCGGGGAAGGATAATGTTGCTGCTGATGCACTGTCGAGGGCTTATTGTTCTGTGATTCACGGAGATACGCTTATTAATTTTCACAATGCCTTATGTCATCCTGGGGTTACGAGGATGATACACTTTGTACGCAGTAAGAACTTGCCTTTTTCAGTTGAAGACGTCAAGCGGATGACTTCATCATGTTCTATCTGTGCTCGGTGTAAACCGAATTTCTTTAAGCCTCAACGAGCTCATCTTATAAAGGCTACTTCTCCTTTTGAATGTTTGAGTGTTGATTTTAAGGGACCTCTTCCTTCAACTACTCAAAACCGATATATATTTACTGTTGTGGATGAGTTTTGAAGGTTCCCTTTTGCTTTTCCTTGTGCAGATGTATCAGCTGCTACAGTTATTAAATGTTTGACTCAACTTTTTGTCATCTTTGGGATGCCTGCGTATATCCATTCAGATCAGGGAAGTTCTTTTATGTCTTCCCAGTTGAAGGAATACCTTCAGAGTCGGGGAATTTCTACTAGTCGAACTGCCCCGTATAATCCCCAGGGTAATGGACAGTGCGAACGATACAATGGGGTGATCTGGAAGGCAGTTATGTTGGCGTTGACATCCCGGAACCTTAAGAATACACAGTGGGAAATGGTACTGCCTGATGCCCTGCATTCCATTAGACCATTGCTTTCAACGGCTACTAATGTGACCCCCCATGAAAGGCTCTTTAACTATCCGCGGAGATCTACTACGGGATATTCGGTACCTTCATGGCTTACTATGCAGGGACCTGTGTTGCTTCGACGCCATGTTAGATTGTCAAAATATGACCCCTTGGTGGAGGAGGTGGAGCTGTTGGAGGCAAATTCCCAATATGCTCATATTCGATTCCAAGATGGGAAAGAAAGTACTGTTTCAATTAAAGACTTGGCTCCTTGTGGGGGCCAGCCCTCTTCTGAGGATAATAATAATGGTCATGATTCGGATAATGTGGATGCTGTTACAGATACTACGAATATTTCCAATCCGATTGCAGATAATCATACTTCTATTAGTCAGCCTTTGATAGATGTTTATGACCATCCCAGTTCATCTTCTGATGGGATTTCTAATCCGGAAACCGTTGAGAATCGGGATATGGATAGCCTTCCTGTTGAAGATACTTCTGTGCCTTCTGGCATGGGAGGGCAAGGAATTTCACCAAGGTTAAGAAGGTCGACACGGACAAGATATCCGGTCGACCGATTGAAAATGGACTTTTAAATTGATAGTAATGTTTTAAAAATTGTTGAAGTATTATAGTATATTGTTTTAGTTGAGAGATACTTAATACTTATGCGTAATGTTATTATTTGTTGTTCATTTAGTATTGTGTTATGTAAATAGTTTTATTCTCGTGCATAGTTTAGTTGTAAATAATTAATTGTAAATTGTAAAAGTTATTAGGTTGGAGTATATTTTAAAGGAGGGGTGAATGTGGTGATTATTCCTTGATTAGTAAAAGTATTGTGATTCGTTGTTTGTTAACTGCCTTGGGATATGTGTTGTAATCTCATTGGTAGTTGATGATCACATGATGTGTTGTGGCTACCTTAAATTCAGTCCTTTTCTAGCTTTAGTTGGGACTGGATGTAGAAAGATATGCTGCCGATTTTAAAGTTAATAAAGCCTAACTTTGGAAGGCAAATCTATTCTTTATTTCAGGGGCACAATGGACATCATCTTCATTGCATGTCAACTACAAGAGAAATGCAGGGGACAGCACCAACCGCTGTACATGACCTTCTTTGAACTCAAAGGCCTTCGACACCGTCAACCATGAGGGATTATGGAGTGTCCTCCTCAAATTCGGCTGCCCTCAAAAGTTTGTCACCATCCTCCACCTGCTTCACGATGACATGCAAGCCGTGATCCTGACCAACGGATCCACCACAGACGCAATTCACATATGTACCGGGGTCAAGCAAGGCTGTGTCATCGCACCAACGCTCTTCTCGATCTTCCTGGCTGCAATGCTCCATCTCACTCTCAGTAAGCTCCCTGCTGAAGTGGAGCTAATCTACAGAATAAATGGGAAACTGTTCAACCTCCGTCGCCTCCAGTCCAGATCCAAGGTTGTCCCATTCTCTGTCACCAAATTACAGTATGCAGACGACGCTTGCGTCTGCGCACACTCTGAGGTCGAACTCGAAACCATCGTCAACACCTTCACCGAAGTGTACGAGAGCATGAGCCTTACACTAAGACAAAGGTTGTGGTGTATGTAACCGTTCCACCTTTAAGAGAACTATTTTAAGAGATGCACTACTTTATCTTGGCTGCTGTATACTGTAATACCGGTGGTGACCACACCGGTATATAAGTGCTGTGTAATGATTTATTGGGCAGTTCAGCCTGACCTCCGACTAGTAAAGACCTGTTGAATTTACTCTTGTGGTCTGTGTGCAGTGATTCTTATTAACAATAATTAGAACACACAGACTTAACAGTGGCGACGATGACGATCTTACCCTGTGGCAGAGATATATCCAAGGCAGTTTAACGGGCGTCGAGAAGAGGCATCCGCCCTCATCATCCTGCTGAGAAAAGACTCGGGTCTGAAGAGCAAGGAAGAATCCTGACACGAAGCCTTCCATCAGCAACAGGCAGTGATCATCCCTTCTATCACGGTGGTGGGTAAGCCGATCAGCGACGAGCAGCAAGTCGGCCACGTTGGCTGTGAAGTAGGGGAGGGAAAAACTGAGGATATAAGGGCGGAGAACTCGACCACGGCCGGGGAAAAGAGCCGGACAGAAGTCGGGGCCAGAGGCGCTGAGACTGGGGCAGCATAAGGCACGGGAGCCGCGGTGAATGCAAACGCAGCCGGTGTAAAAGACCGGGCTGCAAGCGGGCTGGGAGACGCAACAGCGTCGAGAGAGAGCTTGACCGCGACCGGGGAAAAAGGCCGGGCAGCTACCGAGGCCGCGAGGCGCGGGATAAAATTTAAAAAAAACGCGGAGAACTCAGCCGCAGCTGGGGGAAAGGACCGGACTGCAAGAGGGGCTGGGAGGCACGATTTGAGAACCGCTGGGGAGGGCGAACGCAGCAATACGGCAATCGCCATTACAGCCAGCGGGGGAGAAAGGCAAACGCGGGAAGCCGCCATTTTCGTAGGCGGGGGAAGAAGACAAGCGCGGGAAACCGCCATTTTGAAAAAAAAATAAAAGAAAAATTTCTTTTTGTTTCTCAAGAAGATTGCGAGGATGCCTAAGCGTGGTAACATCAACGATTTCGATCCCAATGTTGAAGATTGGGCCACGTATGTAGAACGCATAGAGATTTATTGTAAGGCAAATAAAATATCAGATGAAGATAAAGCACTAACCTTACTAAACTCAATGGGTGCGAAGACATACGGGCTATTGAAGCATCTTCTATCACCAGCTAAACCGGCGGATCAGGCTTTCGCTAATATTGTTGCTGTCCTGAGAAATCATTTGAACCCCACACCGCTGATGTTAGCGGAACGATTTAAATTTTATGCGAGAACGCAACTGAAAGAGGAAAGCAACGCAGAGTATTTAATTGAACTGCGTAAGCTAGCGAAATACTGTCAGTTTGGGGAAAGACTGACAGAGGCGCTGAGAGACAAATTCGTGTGTGGATTGTCGAAAGAAGGAACACAAAAGCGGCTGCTTGAAGAGAATGATCTTACACTTGATAAGGCTGTCACTATTGCAGCATCGCACGAAGTCGCAGCGAGAGGCACTGCGAAAATGCAGCTGAAGGCAGCGGTACTCAGCGTAGATCAAATGGCTTTGGGTACAGCTAAATGTTATCGTTGTGGAAAGACAACACATGATCAGAACCAATGCTGGTTTAAAAATCAGGAATGTAGAAAATGTGGCAAGCTTGGTCACATAGCTAAAGTATGCCGGTCAGGAAAGAAGACCAGCAACAAAAAGTCACCGCAGGAAAAGTGCAGAAAGGTACATAAGGTGGCTGAGAAGAGTTCGGATGAACAGAATTCGGATTCAGACTCCAACAGCAAGGAACTGGGTAGTCTGAGAATTCACAATGTGAGTAAGGAAGCTGACCTACAAACTATCTGGGTCACACTTCAGATAGCAGGAGTCCAAGTGAAGATGGAATTGGACACCGGATCGGCGTTGAGGGTCATGAATAAGCAAGATTACAAAAGTTTATTCACACATATTCCCCTACGGGATACGGAGATAGTATTGCAGACATACACGGGGCAAAGAGTATACCCCATCGGAAAGATAAAAGTCAAGGTGGTACACAAGAGCAAAGAACACCAAGGAATGGACTTATATGTACTACCTGAGGGAGGTCCACCACTTCTGGGATGGGAGTGGATCAGGAAAATAAATATGGACTGGCACTCCCTAAAAGCAATAACGGTAGATTCCGGAAAAAAAAATGTCAAACCTGAACGATTGTCCAGAATATTGGATGAGGTTAAAGAGGTGTTCCAACAGGGACTGGGAACACTGAGAGGAATTACGGCAAAAATCAAGATTGCAGAACATGCAAACCCAAAAAATTTTCAAAGCCAGACCGGTACCTTATGCGATACGACCTGCTGTGCAAGCTGAGCTGGAAGGGCTAGAACGTTCAGGAGTACTGTCTAAGGTGGACTGGAGTGAGTGGGCCACGCCCATTGTTCCCGTCATGAAGCGTTCATCGAGTAACAAGCCAGGGGAACCGGGGAAGGTCCGCATCTGTGGAGATTTCAAGATCACGGTTAATCCGGTGCTTCACACGGTGCAATATCCGCTTCCGCGGATTGAGGATATCTTTGCTTCATTGTCTGGCGGGAAACACTTCACCAAGATAGACCTGGCGCAAGCGTACTTACAGATGGAAGTTGAGGAAGAGTCGCGCCAGTATCTCACAATCAACACGCACAGAGGCTTGTATCGATATAATAGACTGGTTTTTGGAGTGGCTTCGGCTCCAGCAATTTGGCAGAGGGCCATGGAGCAGGTATTACAGGGAATTCCAAGCACTCAATGTTACTTGGACGATATCCTGATTACAGGAGATGACGATGAGGAACACCTTGCAAATTTGAAACTGGTGCTCACCAGATTGAAGGAATATGGACTTCGAGTTAATCGCCAGAAATGTGAGTTCTTTCAGAAACGGATCTCGTACTGTGGTCATGTCATTGACCAGGAGGGGCTGCACAAGTCACCTGACAAGATCGAAGCTGTTGTGAAGGCTCCCGCTCCGGAAAATGTATCCCAGTTGAGGTCGTTCCTAGGGTTGATTAACTATTACCATAAGTTTCTGCCAAATCTATCCACGGTGCTGCACCCGCTGAACGCTCTTTTGCAGAAAGAAGTACCATGGAAGTGGAGCGAGGACTGTAAGAAGGCCTTTCGCAAAAGCAAGGCATTGATCACCTCAGAGGAAGTGTTGGCTCACTTCAACCCAACGCTACCTATTCCTTTAGCTTGTGATGCTTCTCCTTATTGTATTGGAGCAGTACTCTCACACAAGTTGCCAAATGGCTTGGAAAGGCCAGTCGCATTTGCATCCAGATCATTGACCTCCGCTGAGCGCAACTATGCTCAGATAGATAGGGAGGCTCTCAGCCTTGTGTGGGGAGTAAAGAAGTTTAATCATTGCCTGCAGGGCCAGAAGTTTACACTGCTGACAGACCACCAGCCGTTGGTATCCATTTTTAACCCTAAGAAGGGTGTTTCGGTGATGACAGCACAGAGGCTCCAGAGATGGTCCCTTTTCCTAGGGGCACATCAATATCAGATAGAATTCAAAGGTACAAAGCAGCATGGTAATGCTGATGGGCTGTCGCGCCTGCCACTACCTACTGAGGAGGAGGCACCGACGGTTGACCCGGTGGAGTTATTTCACTCGACCATCATCGAATGTTTACCTGTCACCAATGCAAATATTGAAAGGGAGACTAGGAATGACCCGACACTGTCCCGGGTCTACGAATTGACAGTAAAGGGATGGCCAGCCCATGGTGATCCACTGTTACCGGCATTCTCAGCAAGACGAGAACAGCTGTCTATCTGTCAGGGAACATTGATGTATGGAACAAGGGTGATTATCCCTCCTAAGTTAAGAGAGAGAGTTCTAAAAGAACTACATGAAGGTCATCTGGGGGGAGTCAAGATGAAAAGCCTTGCTAGGGCTTATGTGTGGTGGCCGGGTATCGACCAACAGATAGAGGATCTGACGAAAAGCTGCTCAGGGTGCCAAAAAGTCCAAAATGCACCTCCAATTGCACCGCTGCATCCATGGGAATGGCCTTCAACCCCATGGCAACATGTACATATTGACTTTGCTGGTCCATTCATGGATTCCATGTTTTTAATTGCGGTGGACGCACGTTCTAAATGGCCAGAAGTGATTAAAATGACTACCACTACCTCGGAGAAGACGATCGCGGTGCTAAGAACAATATTTGCAAGAAATGGATTGCCAGAGCAAATATGTTCAGACAACGTACCACAGTTCGTGTCAGAGGAATTCCAGAAATTCCTGAAGAAGAATGGGGTGAAACATTATACCTCTGCCCCATATCATCCAGCTACGAATGGGCTGGCCGAGAGGTTTGTACAGACGTTCAAAAAGGCAATAAAGGCCATGAGCGAAGATCAGATTCCACTGCAACACAAGGTGGACAATTTCCTACTGGCATATCGAAACGCCACCCATGCAACAACAAACCAAAGTCCTGCCATGATGTTCTATAACAGGAGGTTGCGGTCCAGGTTGGACTTGTTAAAACCAAATGTGCGGAGGGAAGTCGAAAACAAACAGTTCCAGCATATCAATAACAAGCCCACTCGGAGTTTTGAAATAGGACAACCAGTGTTAGCCAGGGACTATAAAAACGAGAAATGGCAATCTGGAACAATTCGGGCCAGACAAGGACCCCTGAGGTACACGGTAGATGTTGGTGAAAATGTAATGCGACATCATGCTGACCAACTGGTGGGATCGAGAACAAGGGTCGAGCCCATGGTTACGACAGAGACAACCGTGGAGGAAGTTAGTGAACCTGAAGCATCTACCTCAGAAGTGAATATACCTGATGATGATGTCCTATCCATAGGGGATCAACTAGATGAGTCACCCCAGCAACGAGAACCAGTGACCCCTGAAAGGCGTTTTCCGTCTCGGATCAGGAGGCCTCCTCAGAGACTGAATCTGTGAACTGTTTTTACATGAAGTTGTGTATATATGTTATTATGTTATGTTTAATGGGGAATATATACTGTTAAGCTAAAAAGGGAGGATTGTGGTGTATGTAACCATTCCACCTTTAAGAGAACTATTTTAAGAGATGCACTACTTTATCTTGGCTGCTGTATACTGTAATACCGGTGGTGACCACACCGGTATATAAGTGCTGTGTAATGATTTATTGGGCAGTTCAGCCTGACCTCCGACTAGTAAAGACCTGTTGAATTTACTCTTGTGGTCTGTGTGCAGTGATTCTTATTAACAATAACTAGAACACACAGACTTAACAAAGGTCCTCTACCAACCTGCCCCCACCACACAGTACTGCTCCCCAATTATCAAAATCTATGACGAGGCCTTGAACAATGTGGACCACTTGTCATACCTCGGGAGCCTACTGTCAACAAGGGCAGACGTCGATGACGAAGTCCAACACCGCCTTCAGTGTGCCAGTGCAGCCTTCGGTCACCTGAGGAAGAGAGTGTTTGTAGATCAGGACCTCAAACCCAGCACCATGCTCAAGACAGCAGTAGTGATACCCGCCCTCCTGTATGCTTCAGAGACGACCATGTGCAGCAGGCACCTCAAAGCACTGGAGAGGTACCACCAATGCTGCCTCCGCAAGAACCTGCAAATCCATTGGCAGGATAGGCGCACCAACTTCAGTGTTCTCGCTCAGGCCAGCATCCCCAGCATCGAAGCTTTGACCACGCTCGATCAGCTCCGATGGATGGGCCACATTGTCCGCATGCCCGATACGAGACTCCCAAAACAAGCGCTCTACTCGGAGCTCCGACACGGCAAGAGAGCCCCAGGTGGGCAGAGGAAACGCTTCAAGGACCCCCTCAAAGCCTCCTTGAAAATGTGCAACATCCCCACCGACACCTGGGAATCCCTGGCCCAAGACTGCACAAGTGGAGGAGAAGCATCCGGGAAGGCGCCGAACACCTCGAGTCTCTTCACTGGGAGCAAGCGGAAGCCAAGTGCAAACAGCAGAAGGAGCGCACATCAACCCAAGCACCCGACCCACCCGCCCCTTCAACCACCATCTGCCCCACCTGTGACAGAGACTGTAGATCCCACATTGGACTCATCAGTCACCTGAGCACTCATTTTTAGTGTGGAAGCAAGTCATCCTCGGTTCTGAGGGACTGCCTAAGAAGGAGAAGAAGAAGATTACATTTCTACAGGAAAATAGTGAAAACGACAACTTCCACAATGCATTATCCTTATGCACATAAAATTTGTCAACAGGAGCTGGAACTTTCGAGTATCCAAAGCCAAGGAGAAATGTCACTACTCTGGGCTGGATATAACAGAACCCAGGCCCATAAGAGGACAGGACTATGTAGGAAAAATGTCATTTAAAACATCAAATGACTAATTTGATGGATAAGCTTTGTTTCTTTTTTTCAGTTATCTTACCAAATTTTAAAGCATATATACTAACCCGAGTGAGGAATGAAATGGTAACTGAAAGCAGTTTTAAAACATTATTTACACAAAAGATTATTGCTTAAGATAAAAAATCACGGGATTGGGGGTAATATTCTGGCATGGATAGAGGATTGGCTATCTAACAGAAGGCAGAGAGTTGGGATAAATGGTTCATTCTCGGACTGGCAATCAGTAACTAGTGGTGTTCCACAGGGGTCAGTGCTGGGTCCCCAACTCTTTACAATCTATATTAACGATTTGGAGGAGGGGACCGAGTGTAACATATCAAAGTTTGCAGATGATACTAAGATGGGAGGGAAAGTAGTGAGTGAGGAGGACATAAAAAACCTGCAAGGGGACATAGGCAGGCTAAGTAAGTGGGCAGAGATTTGGCAGATGGAATACAATACTGGAAAGTGTGAGGTTATGCACTTTGGCAGGAAAAATCGTAGAGCAAGTTATTATCTTAATGGCAATAAACTGGAAAGTACTGAAGTACAAAGGGATCTGGGGGTCCTGGTGCACGAAACTCAAAAGGTGATTAAGAAGGCCAATGGAATGTTGGCTTTCATTGCTAGGGGGATAGAATATAAAAATAGGGAGGTATTGCTTCAGTTGTACAAGGTATTGGTGAGGCCGCACCTGGAATACTGCATACAATTTTGGTGTCCATACTTAAGAAAAGACATACTTGCTCTCGAGTCAGTACAAAGAAGGTTCACTCGGTTAATCCCGGGGATGAGGGGATGGACATATGAGGAGAGGTTGAGTAGATTGGGACTCTACTCATTGGAGTTCAGAAGAATGAGAGGCGATCTTATTGAAACATATAAGATTGTGAAGGGGTTGGATCGGGTGGATGCGGGGAGGATGTTCCCGATGATGGGTGAAACTAGAACTAGGGGGCATAGTCTTAGAATAAGGGGCTGCTCTTTCAAAACTGAGATGAGGAGGAACTACTTCACTCAGAGGGTGGTAGGTCCATGGAATATGCTGCCCCAAAAAGCTGTAGAAGCTACATCATTACATAAATTTAAAACAGAAATAGACAGTTTCCTAGAAGTAAAGGGAATTAAGGGTTACGGGGAGCGGGCAGGAATTTGGCCATGAGTCTAGGTTTGGATTGGACATGGCCCTGTGGGTAGCGGAGCGGGCCCAGGGGCCGTGTAGCCTGATCCTGCTCCTATTTCATGTGTCTAATTCTGTTAGATTCAGGAGATGGTTCTGTGATAGTAGATTTGAGGTTCGGATCAGATCAGCCATGATCTTATTGAATGGCGGAGCAGGCTCGAGGGGCCGATTGGCCTACTCCTGCTCCTATTTCTTATGTTCTTATGTTCTTATTTGACTAATTTGATTTGTTTGCTTTATGATAGTCGTTTCCAGATTGCTTTTTTAAAAAATTGATTATTTTTGGGGTGCTTGCTAATTGCCGATTGGTATCTTTCCTACCTGTGTTGTAAATGGAAGTAATTTTTGATTGCTTTGCATTTAGCCAATGGAATATTTCAATTAGTATCATTCGAATCCGGCCTCGGGCGACTGTCTGTGTGGAGTTTGCACATTCTCCCCGTGTTTGCGTGGGTTTCCTCCGGGTGCTCCGGTTTCCTCCCACAGTCCAAAGATGTGCGGGTTAGGTTGATTGGCTATGATAAATTGACCCTTAGTGTTAGGGGGATTAAATACGTGGGGTTACGGGGATAGGGTGGGATATGTGTAGGGGTTACGGGGATCGGGTGGGATATGTGTCGGTGCAGGCTCGATGGGCCGAAATGGCCTCTATCTGCACTGTGGGGTTTCTGTGATTTCTGTGATATATGTAAAGGTGTGGCTTACACTTTGTGGTGTGATGCTGAGTTATGGTGGATATTTTGGTGTGCAAAACTCTAGACTCTTGCTGCACACAAAATTTTTTTGATAGATAAAGTAATTATGGAAGAATTGTTGTAACACAGGCTTTCTCCAATGGAAGGCTACATGAAATAAGCCATTTAAACCCTAATTGGCTATCACAGAGATGGAGACAGAAAGCACATTCATCAGCAATAAAAGTTTCATTGCTCATGGCAATTTAGACAAATCAACAGTCCAAATAGTCTAAAATAGATACACGATGTAAACAGTCTAGTTGCTCAAGTGATTACACAGTCTATGCAGACAAACTACTGTAGTGAGATGAACTCAGAACCTGGCTTTCCAGTTTGTAGGTGTAAGGAAGGGAACTGTGGCATCATATTCTTTTTCTTATTAGGATTCGTGTTTGACTGGTGACTTTTATTATAGCGTCCAAAGAGTGAGAAGCCAAAGATCTCAAACAACCTCCACAGTCAGTACTGTAGTTATAATCAATATACTTTTGGTCAAGTTGTCAATCAAAATCTGTCAGAATGACCACTGGAAAGTTGCTTTCCCTCCTCCAATGTTCACCTTTCCAGAGGGTGGAGGAAATATCAGAACTGTTAAATTTCACAAAGTTCAGCAAATGCCAGACATGTCAAACAATCTTGGGTTCCTTTCATATTTATCACAAATACACACATTTATCAGTCTGCTGTTGTATATAAACTATTACACTTTACAGGATAGATCTGTCAAGACATCAGTATTCCAAATGTCAGCTGGAGTTGTTCCAAGTGACTCGTTGTACCTGTTGTCCCATGCTGAGTGTAGATAACTGAAAAATGCCATTAGCCAAGGCAGCAGGGAGTTTTCCTGGACACCAATTACCTATACTGATACAGTAGGGATGATTTTAAATACCGGTACAGAATGGGCAGGCAGCAGGTGACGCCTGCCGTCTGCCCATTCTTTCTGGCTGGAGGCCCGAGGCCTTTAGCGACCTATTCCGCCAGCGAGCCGCAAGCACCAAGTTATCACCTTCCTGCAGCTCACCAATCTGGGAGGGCAGGAAATCGGCCAGCGCCCCACAAAGCTGGCTGACAGTTGGAGCCGCGGGGTACGGTCATCCCAGGGAGCATCGAACATGCCGACAGAGGCCCAGATGTTAACGTGGGCCTAGGTCTCACCAAAAAAAAAGATATTTCCTGGGCCACTTTGTGAATATGCAATGCCCATTTGTACCTCCAAATTGCAATCGGGGTCCCAGGTATGTCATAGGATTCTAATTTGTATAATTTAATGAGACTCCTGCTGTGGAAATGGAAGCTATGTAAGAAAACTGAAATAAAATGGAGGAGTCACCATGTGTAAGGGATAATGGATAAATAATGCAGAGGTTCAGGAATGTTCTAAACAGAGGGCTCATAGGTAACCTCATCAGACACGAGTGAGGTCACTACAGACACCAGTTAGCAAACAATGGGTCAATTAGAGAAAATGGATGAAGAAAGACGTAAACTAATCAAGGAGATGAGACAGGATGTGGAATAGGGTAAACTAATCATCAGGATGCAGGGACAGTAACAAATGTGTAACCAAAGAGATGGGACAGATTATGGGATAGTATAAACCTGGAGGAAAAACCCCAGATAAAGAGCGACAACCTGGGAGCGACAACCTGGCAGTAAGAAACCTAGGAGCAACACTCGACAGCAGGGACCTGGGGACAAAACCCTACAGCGAGGGTTGGGCAGAGATTGATCACCTCGGACCAAATCAGGGTAATATCTATATAAGTTGTGAGTCTTATATTTTGGAATTGTACTTTAAACTGCGAACGGTGTTTGTTAAGCATTTATTAAAAATAAATCTTTGTACGCAAAATCTGTTGCCTGTGTGCTTGTTCAGACCAAACTTACATTTGAACCCTAAAAGGAAAATTGCGAACCTATTTGTTTGATCTTTTGAACATCTAGCGAAATCTGAGCAACAACTGGCGAACCCAGATGTGACTTTAGAACTTCGTTTTGGACAAAATATACCACAGTAAGGGGCTGAACAAGCGACAGACAATACCTGTTAGAGTTGGATAAGGAATATCATGTTAGAGTCGGATAAGGTTTTAAAGCAGTAACTACGGTGGAACATGACGTGTCTAAAGGGGAGATATCCCAGGATTGGGAAGAACAGTTTAACCAGTTAATGGTAGGAAAATATAAGGACTGGGCGGTGACGATCGCCGGTCCAAGTTTCAAAAGAGGTCAGACCTTCTTTGAACACAATAATAAAAAGAGAAAAATGAAACAAAAAAAATGTAAATATTTTCTGATGGTAGCCTGTTACTCCGAACTAATGAGTGAGCGAGTATTAACACACAGTCAGGGTCAGACCCAAAGCCAATTGCAGTCTGATTTAGACCAGCTCCGGAATCTGGTTAAAAATTTGCAAAAGGTAAATGAGGAATTACGTAGTGATAAAAGATTGCACACTCTCCATATGGCCTCTAGTATGACTGCAGTCAAAGCAAGTAATCAAAAATTAAACCGAATGCAGGAACAACTAGGCGAGCCCACAAGGGATCGCTGTGACCTAGAGGAAAAGTGTCAGAATTTAAAATCAGCCCTCAAGGTCATACAACAGTCACACCAGCGGGAAAAATACGATAAAACGGATCATACCCACTGTCGTCAAGAAATAGAAGTATTAAAGTCACAATTATCCTCACACAGAGGCATAATATGCGCTTTCTCCGACGGAGGCGGAGAGGGTATCGACTACTCAAGTCTGGCCGATGCGGCCCAGAACTCTGAGCAGGACCAATCAGGAGAAAGGGACTACGGCCCCCCTGACCCGTCATGGTACGATTCCCCGCCACCCTATAGAAATAATAAAGGTCCTACTGCCCCAGAGGAGCCGCCACCCCCACTACCCATGAACCCTATGGTCACTGTTCGAACACAGGAAAGGACTGACGGTCAAGCGGTAGGCGATGTGCCCAATGGACCCATCAATTATGCCACCCCTTTTACTCTCTCCCAATTGAATGATATTGCCAAAAACGTACCCAAGTTCGATGGCCTCTCCCAGGCCTCTGAGACTCAGGGACTAGATGAGGGAGAGCTGAGGAAACTAGTGACTTTGTGTTTGGGACCCGTTATATTCGGGGCCATGCCCCAAACCCAGAGAACAGGGCAGGGCAAAATAGTTGAAATGTGGATCGCCATTAAGGAGGCGGCAGGAGTTAACAGCAAGGATCCCGTTATGGAACTAGCTAACTTTAAACAGGGTGACGAAGAACACCCCCGCGCTTATGTGGAATGCTTGTGGGTGCTTTTCTGTAACCTGATGGGAACATTGAACCGCGGCAATCTGGATGATGGTCCTCATGCCACCTGGTTAAGTCCCTCATTTCCCATGCCTCCGATTCCGGTAAAAGGGCATGTAAGCTCTTCGACCCTACCGATGACACTCATAATGAGGCCTGGATCTTAAGGCGTATGACCAGGGCTTGGCAGGATGATCAAAATCAATCCTCTCCCCAATCAAAAGATAAAATCCATGCTTTCTGCTCAGGCCCAGATAGAAATGACCCGCCAGCATGGAGATAGGGGATATGGCCACTAAGGGGACCCTGTTATAACTGCGGAAAGACGGGACATTGGCAAAGGGAGTGTCAGGCGCCAAAAAGAAATAACCGGTCCGGCGCTGTGGGATGCTCCCGGCGAATGGCATCCTTCCATGAGCAACCGGCACTTGAGCCCAGGGGCCAACAATGACTGGGTCCGACCTCGGAGGTCATGTGGAAGGCAGGATGTGACAATCATGGACGGCCTATAGTCTCAGGTGTCATAGGAGGTCGCAATACCACATTTTTATGGGACACAGGCAGATCCAGAACGTGTCTGGGAAACCAGCACCCTCTCTCGCACAATGACTTAACTAATCAAGAAATTCTCCTTAGAGGCTTTACTGGTCATGGGCAGACCACTACAATCACTAAGCCATTGGAGATTCAATTGGGAAGTTTCAAATTTAAGCATGCCTGCCTGTCGGTGCCACAGATGCAGGGGGAATCGGCAATAATTGGTATTGACTTCATGAGAATATATAATTTGGCTTATGACCCAGCAAACCAATGTATTTGGAGAATGTGCGAAACTTGTGTTGACGGGTTAATACCCACGGGGACGTATGACGCACGCGTATGCTGCATGAAAACTTTTACTTTTGTTCCTTCTACCATAACAGATGACCCGGAAATACAGGATACTTTAACCCAAAACTCAAATGTTTTCGCCACCCACAAATACGAGTGTGGCCAGATGGCAGGACCGGTCTCAATCATGGGACCCGATCCCCCGCCCCAGAAGCAGTATAAAATTCCCTTAGAGGCAGAAAAGGACTTAGACAATATTATTCAGTCTCTTGAATCAAGGCGTACTCCGACCCATTGCTTCTACCAATAACTCACCCATTTGGCCCGTTCAAAAACCCGATAAGTCCTGGAGAATGACTATAGATTACCGAGCCTTGAATAAGGTTACGCCTTCCATGGCACCCACTGTTGCCACTGCCCCAGAGACCGCTTCAAAACTTTCCCCAACTGCGAAAATCTTTACTGTCCTGGACATCAGTAATGGATTTTGGTCCATACCCTTAAAAGAATGCCAGTACAAATTTGCTTTTACTCACAAGGGACAGCAGTACACTTGGACCCAGTTGCCTCAAGGTTTCCACAACAGCCCCTCAATATTCTCAAACATACTGGCAAATAGTTTGAAGGGATTTTCCCAGCCCTCAGCACTCATTCAGTACGTAGATGGTATCCTCCTCCAAACTGACACCATGGAGGAACATAAGGTCTTGTTACAGGAACTATTTAAAACCCTCTACAAGATTGGGGTAAAGGTAAACCCTAAAAAGGCGCAGATTGTGAAACGGTCAGTGCATTAATTGGGAATACAAGTCACAGAGGGACTAAGGGAGGTAACGGAAGAGCGAAAAAGGTCCGCCTCCAAGTTGCCTACCCCCACAGATGTAAAATCCCTCCAGTCCCTTTTAGGGATCACCGGATATTGCCGGGACCACATTGAGGACTACTCTTTACTGGCAAAATCCTTATATAACTTACTAAAGGGAGTGACATGGGAATGGTCCCAACAACATACAGATTCCTTTAACCAGCTAAAATTAGCCTTGACCCAAGCCCCTTCACCTCGCAGCCCCGACATGTCTCTGAGTTTTTATCTGGAGACTGCCGCTTGTGAGGCCGGCCTATCAGCGGTATTATTACAGGAACATTCTGGGAAGCTCCAGCCTGTTGGTTACGCTTCTGGAGTTCTGACTCCTGTTGAGTTAGCGTTCTCACGCTGTGAGAAAAATTTACTCTGTGTTTTGGGCTGTGCACAAATTCTCTCCAATCGTTGGACTTAACCCTTTGATTATCCTAACCACACACATGCTTAAAATGCTTATGGATGGTAGCCTTAAAGATGGCTCGGTCAGTTCACAACGAATAGCCAGATGGACACTACTCCTACAAGGGAGGGATATCAATGTTAAATATCAGCCTAAATTGACAAACTTAGTGCAAAACATGCTGTACCCAGGAGACCTGCACGAATGTAAAATTTTGTCATCAAGTGACCTTGATGACCCCTTTCAGACAAAATTTAGGGAGGGCGACGGTGACCAGAAAATCAAAACCCACATCTCTGTGGATGGTTCATCAACTGTGGTTAATGGACAACAATGTACCGGATTTGGGGTGGTAACTATGACTGAGGATGGGAAAAGAGTTCTAGAACTGACCCCTATAAAATTGGAAGGACACAAAGGAGCACAAATAGCCGAATTAAGTGCCATTGCCTACGTAGTAATGCACCCCGAATCATTTCCTCCACCGGTGGTAATCCATTTGGACAGTAGTTACACCTGCAACAGTTTGACAGACTTTTTGCCCATTTGGCAAGCCAGAGGTTTTACTTCGGCAGATGGAAAACCACTAACAACCGGCCCACTCCTCAAGGTTACCTTTGACGCAGCCACCAAGAACCAAGGGCAGTATATAATCAAAAAGGTGAAAGCTCATGTAAAAACTACTCCGCTAGGGAACCAGTTAGCTGACAAGACAGCAAAGCAAGGAGCCATCGACGGCTACCCATGGGACCCCCTACCAGGGAGCACAAACATACCAACAGAAATTCTCTCGGCTGTCAAGGTATCCCCCAAAACAGTAATAGATCTAAAGGAAAGTCAAGGTACAGATCCAGACTTAAAAGCTATTCAGTTGGGAAAACCCTATCCTGACCCCTACAGTCACCATAGAACAGGTCTAACTTTGCATCAAGGTGTGGTGCTGAAAGAGGGAAAATATGTCATCCCAAAGATGGAAAGGGCTGAAATGATTTACCAATTCCATGATGTGGGATGGCACCAGGGAACAGACAGGACTGTGGCCAAAATAAGGAACGTGTGTTGGTGGCCAGGGATACAACCAGATGTAGACAGTATGTCAAGAATTGTTTAATCTGTGCGCAAAATGATCTGGGGAAGTACAAAAACCAGGCCAAGTTGGGACACACTCGACAAGGAAAGGGCCCTTGGACTCAACTCCAGATAGATTACATAGGTCCATTGCCCATTTGCTCGGGCGGAAAGAAATACATCCTGGTAATTGTAGACGTGTTTTCAAAATGGATTGAGGCCTTTCCAACTAATAACAATTTGGCTGCCACCACCACAAAAATCCTAATGGGGGAAGTGTTCTCCCGATGGGGACTGCCGGAAGGTATCGATTCAGATCGGGGACCCACTTTGTGGGAAAGGTTATGCAAATGGTCATGCAGTTAGCTGTTGTAAAAAAGAAATTCCATGTCACATACCATCCAGAGTCCAGTGGAATAGTGGAGAGAATGAACAGAACCCTAAAAACCATGATAAGGAAAATGGTCCAACAAAATCACATCTCCTAGAATCGGGCACTCCCCTATGTATTAATGGCCATCCGTAATACAGTAGCCGCATCCACCGGTTATTCACCACATGACTGGGAGTATTATGAGAGGTGTTGAAGCCTTCATGGGATTAGACCTAAATGAAATCCAGAAAACCTCCTTGTCCTCCGAGAAATACATGTCCAATTTGGTAAAACACTTGGAGGTCGCCAAAATGACAGCTGCAGTAAACATGGGAAATAGGCATCAAAAGAGCAAGGCCTACTTTGATGGGAAGGCCTATCCTTGGGAATTAAAGATAGGGGATCAAGTGATGGTCAAGGTCCAAAGGGAAGGAACCTTTTTGAGCCCTAAATACGCTGGACCCTTTAGTGTCATGGATAAAGCTAGCGCCTCAGTGTACAAGATTATGGATGGACAAGGGAAATACCGATGGCACCATATTAATCAGTTAAAACCCTTTGGGAAAATGGGCTCCTTCCACATGCACCATGTCATGTTGGACGCGGGGGAGGACGATACTGAAGGCCCAGCCACCGCCGGCCTCCCTGCGCCAGGGGTTCTCAAACCGGCAAACATGAATAGGCCTGGCTCAGACCCAGAAGAGTCAGAGGGGGAAACGGGGTCCAGCACTGAATTGGGATCCGATTAATTGGGATCCGACCCTGACGATCCGACTGGAGACCTTGACCCGGGATTATAGAGGTTGTTTTTGGAATCTCCTAGAGTGGCCCCTCGAACCAAGTCTTTAATCCGACCCGTCAACTGGACTAGAAACCATCCTCTACCCCCGCCCAGTCCAGGATGACCCAAACGGTTGCGTCGGGTATCAGAAAAGATAGAACTGTAAATAAGAGCAGTTGCTACCCTGATCTTTCTTTTTCTTTCTAGGTAACTGATTATTGCACCTGGAAATCCCAGTACCCACCCTTCTGGGGTACTGTGGTCTGGTGTTTGGCTGCATCCTCCTCGCTGAGAACTCGGATATAACTATTACCGTAGTCGGACGGAACAGTCAGAACTGTGCCCATGACAACAATGCAGGTTTTCACGCACCTACCAATGGCAACAACAAGTGCAGGTGTAGCAGCCAAGGAAAAACCTGCTATGAGACAGCAACGGAAACGCAACTGAACTTTGTGTGTATTGCGTGTACGGGAAAAGATGTTAAGGCTATAGTATGGATGGCTATGCAGAACACAGGGGGTACCCATAAGGTTGTATCGGGGGCAAATCCTGTTCGTTCAGAGTATGAGATGAATTGTACTAAGATAGATAAACAACTGTGTTGCAATATAAGCAAGACAAGCACCTCCTTACAGATTATGCTGGGATGTAGCAGCAATTCAATTGTAAGAAACCTAATCAGTAATCCACAGAAGAGCTTAAAACCAACGTGCTCGTGTAAACACCAAAGAAATCTAGTGGTTCAGGTATTACAGACACCTACTGCCCCCGAGCCAACTACCCCACTCATTGTTCAGACCACCACCCCGATCCCTACAACCCCGGTTCCAGTTTGGGACTGCCCTGAACATGAGCCGTGACCCAAGGGAGGAGTAATATTAAAAAACACGACCAAAATTGTTTATGACACAGTAATATACAATACTAGCTGGAGTGCCCGGCGGTGCCGAGGGTTTTTTGAGGGCATGTTGTTGTTGGAAGAGAGAGAGAGAGAGAGAGACTGGGGGGGGAGAAGAGAGAGACTGGGGGGGAGAAGAGAGAGACGGGGGGGAAGAGAGAGAGAGAGACTGCTGGATTTCGTTCAGGATTAGCCTGGAGAGGGGGGGGAAGGAGCGCCTCAGGCCTGGCCCGATCGACCCCTGCCAAGGAAGGAAGGAAGAAGGCGAGCTCTCCCTCCTTGTCCCACCCCCTCACTCTTTCCCTCCCTCACCCTCTCTCTCTACCTCCCCCTGTCCCTCCCTGCTTTACTCTCTCTCCCTCCCTCCCCTCTCCTCACCCTCCCTGCCCCTCTCCTCACCCTCCCTCTCCCTCTCCTCTCCCTCCCCCTCTCCTCTCCCTCCCTCCCCCTCTCCTCCCCTCCCTCCCCCTCTCCTCTCCCTCCCCTCCCCCTCCCCTCCCCCTCTCCTCTCCCTCCCTCCCCCTCTCCCCCCTCTCCTCCCTCTCCTGTCCATCCCTCTCCCCTCCTCTCCTCTCCCTCCCCCCTTCTCCCCCCCCTCCCTCCCCCTCTCTCCTCTCCCTCCCCCCTCTCCTCTCCCTCCCGCCCCTCTCCTCTCCCTCCCCCTCCTCTCCCTCCCCCCTCCTCTCCTCTCCCCCTCCTCTCCTCTCCCTCCCCCCTCCTCTCCCTCCCCCCCTCCCCCTCCTCTCCCTCCCCCTCCTCTCCCTCCTCTCCCTCCCCCCCTCCTCTCCTCTCCCTCCCCCCTCCCACCCCCCGCTCCTCTCCTCCTTCCCCCCCTCTCCTCTCCCCTCCCTCCCCCCCTCTCTTCTCCCCTCCCGCCCCCCCCTCCTCTCCCTCCTCCTGTCTCTCCCTGATTTCCTCTCTGTCCCTCCCTCCCCCTCTCTCTCTGCCTTTCCTCAGAGCCCGGACGCGGTGAGCCAAAGCCTCCATGTGCGGATCAGCGCCGGCCGGTGCGCGGCCTAGCGCGTGAGGCCCGGCCGGACTCACCTTAGCTCAGGTCGCGCTCCGGGCCGACGTTGACGCGCGCGCTGACTCCCGCCCCGCCAGCCTTTACTAAGATGGCGGTGATGGCTACGCTCGGCTCAGTCCCGCGCCGCCAGCCTTTACCAAGATGGCGGCGATCGTGGGGCGGGACGGGCGGTGCCTAGCTCGGGCGTGGCTGGCGAGGAGAGGCCGAGGCTTCGAGGCCTGAGGCCTGCAACAGCTCATCCACCACCAAGGGGGGGAAAGCCCGAGTCCCCTTTGCAAAAGGATTTTTTTTCTTTTAAAAGCAACTTTTTTTTTGCTGGAAATCTATATTTACACGCAGAAAGTGGGAAAAAGAAATCAATAGTTAGGAATCAAGATGGCGGCCACTCACCTCAGCTCAGAAGGATTAGGCCCGCCCACACACGCAATGAAACGCCCTCCGTGACGCACCGATTGGTCAACCATCAGGTTAATCCCCTGTACGATTGGTCAACCATCACGTCACTCAACGCTAATGAGCGGAATGTTGCCATTTTTTGAACCTTTTTTGTATACTGTCTGAACAATTTTTGTCTGACCAAAAAGTAAATACGCCTATTAGACTCCCCTAATGATAAGCTTTCTTTTGATATAACATGTGTGTTGGTACGCTCTATAACTTTTGATGATTGTATAGCCGGACAGACAAACAGACAGAAAGACAGACAGACAGACAGAGAGACAAACCGCTTTATATATATAGATAGAGAGATGAATTAATACCTATAGTACTGAATATAATCAATGTACAATTGCCCGATTGGTGCCCGGAGGGAACCAAAAGATTGTATCAGGACTTGACTTTGATGTTGCTCAAGGGAGAGATAGGAGGGAAACAGGGAAATGAAACAAAGACAGCTAGGAAAAGGAGGAAGAGAGGGTTACTGAATGATGCAGGGACAGTCTGTGGAGCAGAAATGGCCACTGTAAATACTCTAGATATAACTAATTTGAACTCCGAGGTTAAAACCTTAACCCAGCAAGTCAAAATGTTATTGGAGGAACTGAATAATAATCAAAGGCAAGAGTCACAGGCAGGACAGGAAAGTATAGGGATCCAAACACAACAGGTGAAGGTCTTAGAAGGACATGCATGGACTATTAGTCAACTTATTAACATGGCCAAAAAGGCGGCGAACGGAACCCAACAACAAACACTGTGCATGACATATGGCAATTGGATACTGGACCAGCTGAGAGAAAACTTAATGCTGGCAAAACGTGAAGAAGTACCCACTTGGATCAACAATACTCAAATCCGGGGTCTGATAAAGCAGAATGTTCCTGCTACTATCAGTGACTGTGAACTACGGAAACTCAGCAGGGTATGGTTCAACGAGGAATGTACAGGCCCCCGTGGAAGTACTGCTGTAGGGATGGTGATAGGAGTCCCCATGATAGGACACCAGGAAGGAATGCCATTATTTGAGGTCCAAACCATAGGCACTATACAAAAAGGAGTATAGGTGGCTGTGACAGGAATGAGGCCATATGCTGTGAAGCAGAACGGCACTCTAGTGGGAACTGCATTGGGACAATGTGCCACTACGGAAAGAACAGTAATATGCCCATACAAAATTTACCCGACCCGCACCGTGCGATGTGGATTTAAGGGAAATACGGCCATAAATTGCTCCTTGATCATGGAGAACGCGATTCACAAACCTATCACTCGAAGCGCTTATATGGGTGACGGAACATATTGTTTTACCACCACTGAAGCTAGTTACCATTATGGGAATAAGGACTGCCCTATCCAAAACCCAACCTTCTGCACGCACCCCCTGATACCGATGAGAATAAGAAATGAGGAAATTATCAACATCCAGAGGCATGCAACTGTTAATCTTAATGTGTCAATAGACCTGAAGAATCACTTGACAAAATATTTCACAAAAATCGACATCAACATCCAGCTAGAGGAAGAACATATAACGGAAATTAGACATAAGCTTGATCTTGTTCCTGAAATCTACGAAAGGGTGGAAATGAATACCCAGGACATTGAGCAAAAGATTAAACAAATCAAAATCAATACCTGGTGGGAAGACCTTTGGAATTGGGGCAAAAATGTGAACATACACCCCTGGGTGAGACTCGTGTCCCACCTGACTGTAATTATGATCATGCTGGTGTTCAGATGCCTATGCTTCACCTGGGTAAGCATGAAAAGACTAGAGAAAAGGCTGAAGGTTCGAGTGGAATCAATGGAAGAAAATCAGGCTTTAAAAAGGACAAAGGACACACCCCGACGATGGTAAACAGCCTTATGGTGATCAAATCATTTGGTCAAATGATAATGATCAAAGGGAGGAATGTGGAAATGGAAGCTATGTAAGAAAACTGAAATAAAATGAAGGAGTCACCATGTGTAAGGGATAATGGATAAATAATGCAGAGGTTCAGGAATGTTCTAAACAGAGGGCTCATAGGTAACCTCGTCAGACACGAGTGAGGTCACGACAGACGCCAGTTAGCAAACAATGGGTCAATTAGAGAAAATGGATGAAGTAAGACGTAAACTAATCAAGGAGATGAGACAGGATGTGGAATAGGGTAAACTAATCATCAGGATGCAGGGACAGTAACACATGTGTAATTAAAGAGATGGGACAGATTATAGGATAGTATAAACCTGGAGGAAAAACCCCAGATAGAGAGCGGCAACCTGGGAGCGACAACCTGGCAGCAAGAGACCTAGGAGCAACACTCGACAGCAGGGACGGGGGACAAAACCCTACGTAGAGGGTTGGGCAGAGATTGATCACCTCGGACCAAATCAGGGTAATATCTATATAAGTTGTGAGTCTTATATTTTGGAATTGTACTTTAAACTGCGAACGGTGTTTGTTAAGCATTAAGATAAATCTTTGTACGCGAAATCTGTTGCCTGTGTGCTTGTTCAGGCCAAACTTACATTTGAACCCTAAAAGGAAAATTGCGAACCTATTTGTTCGATCTTTCGAACATCTAGCGAAATCTGAGCAACAATGCTCTGGGCAAAATGGCAGGAGGGGGGTGGGGGTAACAGAGCGGTATGTGCGGCATTTGGATCTTAGGGGCACTACCACCGCTTCCCGTCCGACAGATCGTGCTAAAATCGGCCCTACTGTTTAGGCTGATCACTGCAGGGATGGCTAATTGACACAGTATAAATAAGCATTGGCAGCTTCCTGAGTAGCAGGCATTGATGTGCAAAATTATGTGATTGGCACCACACAACAGTTGCATATTAATTGAATGGAATCCCTGCTGGATTAAAACTAAGCAGGTTATCACACAGACAGTCACTGCCACAGGAGCACAATAAATAGCACTCTGTACCTAGGAGAATCCTGATAGTCTATAGAAGTTGACTGCTTGTTCTCTTTGCTTTCCTGGGTCCATTGAGAATGTGATTAATTGAGTTGTCTGCCTGAACAGAGCATCCATAACCTTCTTAATACACAGCTGGCTGATTGATGTGACTGAGGTCACCCGAGGCAACCTGGAAGGAACCAGTTGCATAAAAATTGATGGCTGTAGTAATTTTTCAAGCCATTGAGAAGGCCAAGCTCCTCATTGATGTGGGCTGATAGCCTTCTGACAGCAGCTTGCATAAATCCCCAATAGCCTTCGGGGGGAGGTGGGTAAGCACAGCCTTCTGAAGCATTGTTGGTGTGTGAAGTCAAGATATGTTCTCCAGGGCTGGGCAGAAATCCAGTTACTACTGTGAAGTGCCTTGGGATGTTCTACTACGTTAAAGGTGCTATATAAATGCAAGTTGCTGTTGTTGTACTTTTTCTTGGCTCATTTGTGTAGCACTGCCATTCTTTGCCTGTTCGCGGAGCAAGTGTTCCGCCCTACCAGTGGGTCCACAGGAAATCTCCACACAATGCAAAGGGGCAGAGATCCAGCATCGTGGGCCTCTGCATCTTTTTACTTCTGCTTTTCACCTGGGAAATAAGCATTTCTGGGTGCAAAGCAAAGAAGAATTGTCCCTCTTTATTTAATTGCTTTTTCAAACTAAAAGAGCTTGAAAACACACTAGGCAAATATTAGGGTACAAACACTAAATGAATCTATGTGCAATTATTTTGCCCACTATTTTAACAATGGTGTGAACCCACTATTCTAAACAATTTAACAGCTCCATTGAGATAGCAGGCAAAAGAACTGAAAAACAAACATATTGGGCTGGATTTTAATGGGGAAGGTGGGTTGGGGGGCTCTGAGGCGGTCGGAAAACACGGGAGAATGTGTTTCCCACAGGCCCTGCTGACTTTAATGGCAGGGCCTGATTTGCATCGAATCTTCTGTTTACCACCCGCAGCCAGTCAGATGGAGAGGGTCGGCCTGCGGCACTAGGCCGCAGAGAGAAGGAAGGGAGGGTTCACATGGGGGCCGGACCGGGAATAGGATCAGAGGTTGGGCCGGGAAGAGAATCGGGGGATCGGGCAGAAGATTGGGGACTGGGCCGGGAAGAGGACCGGGGGAAGGGGTTCAGGCAAAGCTTGTGGGGGAGGGGGGGGTCATCCGAAGAGGATTGGGGGCTGGTGGAGCAGGACGCGGAGGGCAGGAGGAGTTGGGGATCTGAGGCCTGGGCAGGGGGAGGCCTCGTAGCATGATCGGAGGACTGGGGGGAGGGGTGGGAGGCCTCGTGGAGTGACCTGAGGCCTGGGGGGAGTGGGGGGAAAAGCCTTGTGGAGTGATCGGAGGACTGGGGGGAGGGGGGTGAGGCCTCGTGGAATGATTAGAGGCCTGGGAGGTGTCTCCGATTGCAGGGGGTGGGTTAATCAGGGACCCTGGATCCAGGAGGTAGGTATAAACGCACTTACCTCCTGGATGCAGCAGTCCTCGCCTTGCTATAACTGCTGGGTTTTACGAGGTGTGTAAAACCCGACCAGCTACAGTTAAACACAAAATGGAGATTAAAGACGAGGCTTCCAGCCTCATTTTAATATTTAAATTGACGTCCCCCTTCCTGGCTGCCCGCCACCATCCTGCCTCCTGTCCCGCCTCCATTAAAACCGTAAGTCGGCAGGTTGGAGGCGGATTCAGGTCAGGATTCAGATTTCGAACACTTTAACTACTCACCTGCTCCTAACCCATCACTTTTTTCAGGTCAAAATTCCCCCCATTAAGCTAATATTTGAGTGTAATTTTGAGTCCAAGAAGAAAGTAATTTGCCAATGCTGCAGGAACAGAATTATTACACTAAGGCCTAGAAATTTGGTGGGCTGCGCCACCAGTTAGCGCCTAAAGAGGGCACTCAGTGGCTTTAGCACCACTGGCCGCGCCTCCCGCGATATTTAGCTGGGGCGCTAATGGCGGCGTTAACCTGTTGCGCTGCGCCGCCTCCGATGACGTCATTGGTGTGCGCAGCGCCCCGCTACCGCCCCTGTAGTGTCCGTGTGTAGATAAAGACACTGAAGACAGGAGTTGGTTCACAGGTATTTACTAAGCAAGTCTGGGGGGGGTTTCTAAAGGATACACACAATACACAGGCTTATATAGCCCAAGTGGCAATTACCGGCATTACGCACACCTGGGGCTCTTAAAGGCACATACACCACAATTCCTCCCCTTCTAGCTAACTAGTACATCATATTTTAAGTAATTATTAATTACATGTTATATGCAAAATAATATACATTGCTGTATTAATTAATTATGTTAGTCTCTCAGGAGGCTTCCTGACTCGGTCCGGATAACGCCTCGGGGGTGTAGTAGTTTCTGGTGGTGTAGTAGGTTCTTCTGGCAAGGCTGATTCGGCTTGAAGGCCAGTGTCGGGTTCATCGGGCTCCAGTATCACCGGATCGGAGGTAGATATGGGTATCTCTACTTCATCGTTAGATGTATAGAGTGGTGGTGTAGGTTGTCCCTTTTCGGATGACTTGATAATTTGGTCAGCATGGCGCCTTATTATGCTGTCTCCGATGTCCACGGTATACATCAGTGGTCCTAATCGTGTGCAGATAGTTCCAGGCTGCCATTTCTCGGTACGGTAGTCCCGGGCCAAAACCGGTTGGCCTATCTGGAAGGCCCTAGTTGGCCTTTCATTCATGCCCTGAAACTGCCGGTTCTCCACGTCCCTTCGGATGTTGGGCTTGACCAAATCCAGCCGGCACCTTAGGTTTCTATTGTAGAACATCATGGCGGGAGTTTGGTTAGTAACCATATGCGTTGCATTCCTATATGCAAATAAGAAGTTATCCACCTTGTGCTGAAGTTTTATGTCTTCATTACCCATGGCCTTGATGGCCTTCTTGAAGGTCTGGGCAAACCTTTCAGCCAATCCATTGGTGGCGGGATGGTATGGGGCGGACGTGTAGTGCTTTACCCCATTGTTCTTTAAGAACTTTCTGAATTCTTCGGACACAAATTGCGGTCCATTATCAGAACATATCTGCTCCGGCAGCCCATTCCTGGCAAATATGGTCCTTAATACTGTGATGGTTTTTTCCGTGGTGGTGGAGGACATCTTTATTACCTCCGGCCACTTGGAGTGTGCATCAACTGCGATTAAGAACATTGAGTCCATAAATGGACCAGCAAAGTCGATGTGCACCCTTTGCCAGGGAGATGAGGGCCACTCCCATGGATGTAGAGGGGCCTGTGGCGGAGCATTTTGGACCTTCTGGCATCCTAGGCAGCTCTTGGTCATGTCTTCGATGTCTCCATCGATACCTGGCCACCATACAAACGCCCTAGCTAGGTTCTTCATTTTCACTCCACCCAGATGCCCCTCGTGAAGCTCCTTTAGCACTTTATCCTGGAGTTTGGGTGGAATCACCACTCTGGATCCACACATCAAGGTTCCTCGGCACACTGACAGCTGTTCTCTTCTTTGCGAGAATGCTGGCAACAGTGGTTCGCCATGTGCTGGCCATCCCTTCATTGTTAAATCGTAGACCCGTGAGAGAGTAGGGTCATTTCTTGTCTCCCTTTCAATGGCAGAATTTGTCACCGGTAGACATTCCACTATGGTGGAGTGGAATATCTCTATTGGGTCTACTGTAGGTGCCTCTTCTATCGTTGGCAACGGTAGGCGTGATAAACCGTCAGCATTCCCATGCTGTTTTGACCCTTTGTATTCAATGTTGTACTGGTGTGCCCCTAGAAAAAGGGACCACCTCTGTAGTCTTTGTGCCGTCATAATGGGGACACCTTTTTTAGGGTTGAATATGGAGATGAGGGGTTGATGGTCAGTCAGCAAGGTAAATTTTTGTCCGTGTAGGTAATGGTTGAATTTCTTCACTCCCCATACCAGGCTGAGTGCTTCCCTGTCTATCTGGGCATAGTTACGCTCAGCTGAGTTCAATGAGCGTGACGCAAAAGCTATCGGCCGTTCCGAGCCATCAGGGAATCTATGGGACAATACCACTCCTATGCCGTAAGGGGATGCATCGTACGCCAGTCTGATTGGTAGTGATGGGTTGTAATGAGCCAAAATTTTCTCGGATGTGATTAAGTCTTTACATTTATGGAAGGCACGTTTACAGTCTTCGTTCCATTTCCAAATCACTCCTGTCTGTAGAAGATCATTAAGAGGGTGTAGAATAGTTGATAAGTTTGGTAAAAATTTATGATAGTAATTTATTAATCCCAGGAATGACCTTAATTGTGAAACATTTTCAGGTGCTGGGGCTTTTATAACTGCTTCAATTTTTTCAGGTGACTTATGCAACCCTTCCTTATTAATTATGTGGCCACAATATGATATCTGATTTTGGAAAAATTCGCACTTGGGGCGATTTGCTCGTAGGCCCCGTTCTTTCAGCCTAGTGAGCACCTGCTCCAAATTGGCAAGGTGCTCGTTGTCGTTTTCTCCTGTTATAAGGATGTCGTCTAGGTAGCATTGAGTCCCCGGAATCCCTTGCAGGACTTGCTCCATAGCTCTTTGCCAGATAGCTGGAGCTGATGCTATTCCAAAAACCAGTCGATTGTACTGGTACAGGCCTTTGTGTGTGTTTATTGTGAGATACTTTTTAGAGGTCTCCTCAACCTCCATCTGTAGATATGCCTGTGCCAAGTCAATTTTTGTGAAACGTTTCCCTCCGGATAGTGAGGCGAAAATATCTTCTATCCTCGGAAGAGGATACTGTACCATGTGAAGGACCGGGTTTACAGTCACCTTAAAGTCCCCACAGATGCGAATTTTTTTCTGTTCCTCAGAGTTATTTTTCAATGTTTTTTTCATGACTGGAACGATGGGTGTTGCCCATTCGCTCCAATCTATTTTGGATAATACGCCTGCCTTTTCCAAATTCTTCAGCTCTGCCTCGACTGCCGGACGTATTGCGTATGGCACCGGTCTTGCCTTAAAAATTTTTGGAATTGCTGTATCTTCCACTTTTATTGAGGCGGTGATGCCTTTCAAGGTTCCTAGTTTCTCTTGAGACACTTCTTTGGCGTTGGCCAAGGTGTCTTTTAATCGTTCAGGTATGATGTCATCATTGTTTTTTTCCTTACTGGTCACCGTCAGTGCCTGAATGGAGTGCCAGTCTAAACGTATCTTCCTTATCCATTCACGTCCCAACAACGGTGGACCACCATCTTGTAGAATGTATAAATGCAACTTTTGTATTTCTTTGCCGTTGTATACCACAGGCACCCTTGTTTTTCCTTTGGGGTAGACTTTCTGTCCCGTATATGTTTTTAAGATAATGGATGTGTCTTTTAGAGGTATATGCGAAAATAGCCTCTTGTAATCTCGTTGATTTATTATGGTTAGAGCTGATCCTGTATCTAGCTCCATTTTAACTGGGGACCCTGCTATTGTGAGGGTAACCCAAATGGTTTGGTAATCCTCTTTGGCAAGTACATTATGTAATTTGAGACAGCTTAGTCTCTTGTTTCCGGAGTCGCTATCGCTATTCTGGTCTTCGGAGCTATTGTCCGTCATCATTTGTACCTTCCTGTACTTTTCTTTATTGATTTTTTGTTTTCTGTCAGTGGATTTATTTTGTCCAGATTGGCATACCCGTGCAATGTGTCCAATCTTACCACATTGCCTGCATGCTTTGCCCTTGAACCAGCAGTCCCTCTGGTTATGGGTGGATCTGCCGCAGCGATAACATCTTCCGAACTCCTGTGTCATTTTATGGGTGCCGAAGTCCTGTTTCTCTTGTTGTATCTCTGCAGCTCCTTTTGCTGCTGCTTCGTATGATACAGCCATACTGAAAGCTTTGTCCAATGTTAAATCTTTTTCAGAAAGCAGTCTTTTTTGTGTTCCTTCACTTAAGAGACCGCAAACAAATTTGTCTCGAAGATAATCCGATAGTCCTGCTCCGAATTGGCAGTACTTTGATAGCTTTCTTAATTCGGTTAGGTAATCAGCGTTACTTTCATTCTTGTGTTGATTTCTCTTGAAGAACTTGAATCGTTCCGCTATCAGCAGCGGTGTTGGGTTTAAATGCTCCTGCAGGGTATCAACAATTTCTTTAAAAGTCTTGTCCTTTGGTTTGGCTGGAGTGATTAAATTTCGTAACAGCCCGTATGTCTTCGCGCCCATTAAGTTCAGAAGTACTGAAGCTTTTTTTTCATCTGTTATTCCATTTGCAGTGCAATAAACCTCTACTCTTTCCACGTATGTGGTCCAATCTTCTATTTCGCCATCAAAAGCCTCAATATTACCAGATTTAGGCATTTCAGAAAAGATATGGCGCTTCCCGCGCTTTTTTTTTTTCTCTCTGTAGCAACGATATGGCGCTTCCCGCGCTTTCCTGCCGCTGCTACCGATAACAACGCTGTTTTACTGTGGTTTCCGTTTATTCACTGTTGGAGACTCGTTCCCGACGGAGGTCTAAACGCTGACCTGCTTGCCGCGCCGGCCGTCTCTCGAGTGCACCCTCCCAGTCCGTTATTGCTTGCCTCCGATTTCGCTGCCTGCCTCAGCTGTAGAGCCCGCCGCTGGAGCTCCAGCCTGACGCCCAGGAAGGATTAGCGCAGTACCTGTCACCAGCTTGGCCAGTTGGTGAAACCACAGTTTCTCTTACTTCCTTGAGTCTTCTGGACGCTGGAGGAATCGATGTCCTTGAGGTGCTGCCGAATTGCAGGTAAGTCCGTTTCCACTTCGTCGCCACTGTAGTGTCCGTGTGTAGATAAAGACACTGAAGACAGGAGTTGGTTCATAGGTATTTACTAAGCAAGTCTGGGGGGGGTTTCTAAAGGATATACACAATACACAGGCTTATATAGCCCAAGTGGCAATTACCGGCATTACGCACACCTGGGGCTCTTAAAGGCACATACACCACAGCCCCGATCTCGATATTTGGCAGCGACCGCCTCTGTAGCGCCATTCGCAAATGGCGCCCGGTTCACGGGGCCTTCTTGTGGTGGCAGTGGCGCAAATTAAGGTGGAGATGCGGGGCGGCTGTTTTTTTCGGCGGCCGCCTGCCAGCACCTCCGTCCCCGGCCTCCTGATTGCCCCCCGCGGCATTGCCGGCTGTTTTCCGAGAGCCCGGCACTTCTCCTCGGTGCCGGGCTCTTTTGCCGGCACTCGCGATCTCTGATCGCGCTGGTGCAGGCCCCTCCCCCTTAAGAATGGGAGGAAGGCCTGCAGTACCACAGTGCGCCGTGCCGCAGCGTGTGGCGCTGCGGCACATTGCGCTGCGATATTCAGTTTCAGCGCCCTAAGAGGGACGTGGAGCGCCTCGAGCCTCGCCCCGTGTCCCTCTTGGGGCGCTCACGCTGAATTTCCGGCGGCCGCTACTGCTCTAAACGCTGCGCTAAATCCGGCGCCCAGGAGAGCTTGGCGCCCCATTTGCGGCTACACCCAATTTCTCCCCCTAAGTCTTAAAATCATGTTGTGAACCTTGAGCCAAATGCAAATCAAACTAAAATTCATATTCTGCCATTCAACCCCCTAAGTGTCAGCCTTGGCTCAGCGGTAGGACTCTTATCGCTGCGTCAGAAGGTTGCCTCTTCAAGCACTATTCCAGGTCTTCAGCGTATAATGAAGGCGGGCACTTCAGTGCAGTACTGAGGGAGCCCTGCAGCAGAGATGTGTGGTCTTTCGGATGAAAACTTAAATTGAGACTCCATTTATCTGTCCAGTTGGATGTAAAAAATCCCATGTCACTATTTCAAAGAACAGCAGGGGAGTTCTCCTAATGTCCTGGCCAATACTTATCGCTCAACCAACACCTAAAACAGATGATCTGCTCCTTTATCTCATTGCTGTTTGTAGGACCTTGGTGTGCACAGATTTGTTGCCACGTTTCCTACGTTACAACAGTGGCTTCATTTCAAAAGTAGTTCATTGGCTGTAAAGCGCTTTGGGACGTCCTGAGGTCATGAAAGGCGCTATGTAAATGCAACTTCTTTTTCTCGCACTATTTGAAGAAATTGTAACAAAGGGCGACATTTTCCAACAGAATGGCACATTTGTGGCGTAGGGTTCGACTTGCACCAGAAAAGTCACAGGAAATTATGGCATAAGTGAGTTATGCAATTATTCTTGCCACACCAAAATTCCCTGGACCATTTTGCACTACTCTGCCGTTTCCCTCGCTGAAACCGTGAACAGTTAATTATAATTAGCTCAACCACCATTAAAATCAATGGTGATCGTGATTTTACTGAATGAACGCTACTTTGGTCGCTGCTGCCACTTAGACTATTAAATAATGACGCTGATGGGCTCAGTTTATACACGGCACTGCTTAACATTTGCCTGAAAAATCTTCACTTTAAAGTAGAAGAGATCTTGAGTCAAATCAGGGTGGACAAGCCTTTTTTGTCACTTTTTAATGCATTTCCAGGTTATGGTGCAGTTTAAGGTTCTCCCTGGACTTGCTTGTACTGCAATAAGATGAAAAGCATTCCCGATGTGCAGAAGGGCTGGCTCCCGATAATCAATCTCTTTGGCTGCTGATCTACCCCACTGTGCAGATGCTGGATTTGCTGTCGAGGAAACCACTTTTATCCTGATTAATCTTAACAAGTACTTTTTTGGAAAGAGTTAGGCAAAATTCCTTCTTTGATACCCTTATACTAATCTGAACAAATTACTGTAACTTGACAAATACTGAGTCCATTAGATTTTGGTTCCCCCTTTAGAGTTGGGGCAAGTCAAACCCCAAACTAATCAAACAGTTGCAGCTTTCAGATCCCACAGTGGCAGCATAAGTTTTTTAAAGTGGGGAGATGGCCGGGGGGAATTTTATCCCAACCTGCTCCCTGGAGGAAGGTTGTCCATTTAAAAATTATAATGAGGCTGGCGTGCCTCAGATTTAATCACCATTACAAATTTAATTGTGGCTGGTCGGGTTTCTCAAGCCTCGGGGAACCTGCCAGCTATAGTAAGGTGAGGACTGCTGCATCCAGGCGGTAAGTGCCTTTCCACTTACCTCCCGAATCTAGCGTCCCAGCCTCACCCATCCGCTGCGATCGCAGAGCCCCCACGAGGTCGCCAATCCCCCAAAATGAGGCCTCCAATCACCTTCCTGGGCTCCCCCACGCCCCCTGCACCGATGATCCTCCGGCCGGCCCCGATGCTTCCCTCCTCCTCTGATTCTGCAGCCCTGCTCCTTCACCCGCAGCCCCCCGCCCCCACCAATGCTCCAGCCCCGATCCTTCTCCCCACCGCCGATACTCTGACCCCGATCTTCCCCTCCCTCCCCAATCCTCCTCCGGCCCCCACCTGATCCATCTCTCCTCTCTGCGGCCTAGTGCCGCAGGCCTACCCGCCCGCAGCCAGCCCACCTCTCCATCTGGCTGGCTGTGGGTGGGAAACCGAGATTGAAATTTAAATCAGGCCCTGTCATTAAATTCAGGTTTCCCAACCACTTTCTAGCCCTCCCAACTTCCAACCTGCCTCCACATTAAAATCCAGGCCTCTGTTTCTAAAATAGGTATAAACCTTTGACACCAAAGTGCATGTGGTGGGGAACGCTGATCTCAATCTCCCTGCAGATACAAGTCATTGGCTGCACCGTTTCTGGTTTGCCACTATGCCCGCTGCGGTGTATTCTAATTAGAAATGCAGGAAATGATGGCGTAGGTTGTCAACGGTGAGATCAGCGCATTAGACGGTAAATTTACTGTTTACGTCACCAATTTCCCCATTGCAGAAAAATCCAGGTCAATATCAGGCCTTTGAAATCATTAACAATTGTTTGTTAATGTTTTTATTCGCATGTGATTTTCACAATACCTTGATAGCTATAATTGCATTTAAGGTTACAATATACAGGGTCTTGCTGGTCTGAGACACTACAAAAATAAAGGAGGCTGATGAGCAGGATCTATCTGGGGGTTTCCACATTTTGAAAAGTTGTAGCTAGCCCCTCTGTTACTACATACTCTCTTTGGATTTACAGTCTTTAACAGAGCCTAGGTGCTGTGTGACCCATTGAAAATGTTCCCCCTGGGGAAATCTAATGTGCTTCTATTTCACTGGATCCAGCTGACTCGAGAGGGATAACAAAAACTATGTGGGGGGCCCTGCGATCGACCTTTCCAGTTCAGCTGAACATTATCTATTGTGAAGATGACAAGATAAATATGGATGAGAAGGGCTATTCATCCCATCTAAGCTCATCCATTCAGAAATACCCTACAATGCCCCATCATCCCCCAATTGTTTCTTAAATTACTCTAGGGCTTTTGCCTCTACTCCTCCACCCAGAAGTCTATTCCATGTGTTGATCACTCTTCATGTCAAGGGCTTCCCGACATCAGTGTGAAATTTGCTTTTTACCAGTTTGAACCTGTGCTACCTTGTCCCACTTTCACAGGAAAGGATGAACAGGCTGGGTCTCTTTTCTCTTGAAAAAAGAGGGCTGAGGGGTGACCTAATAGAGGTCTTTAAAATTATGAAAGGTTTTGATAGAGTAGATACAGTGTAAAGGAATAGCCATATTTCAGAAAGATACACCATCCTATGAATGGAATTTTTGACTTTATTAAAACATGAAAACTGGGTTTAAAAATCTAAAAAGCCTCAACGACACAAGCTGTGAATACAGGCGTCTGAGATAAGATGGTTTGTTAACACAAAAGCTGTAAACACCATACAAGCATTTGAAATGGGAATTGGTTGATTTATACTAAAACAATGGCCCTGTTAAAACAGCAGGTTGGAGGTTCCTCTATGTCTGAACATTGGAAGGAACACATTGGGGCAGTAATTCCTCCCCAAACGCGTGAGTACGGAAGGGGTACTCACGCGTCTGGCCGGAGGGAATGCCGGTTTTCAGCATGCATAGCGCATGCACAGCGCATGCGCTGAAAACCGGCATTTCCTCTCCTCTAACCCAAGAGGTGAAGAGGCTAGCGCGTGCGCTGTAGGGGGCAGCGCGTGCATCTTGGATTTCCTCTGTTTTGGGGGATTTGCGCATGTGTAAAGGCCTCCGGTCTTTACGCTTGTAAAAAGCACACGTAAGTATTTATTTTTACAGGTAAGTGGTGTTTTAGTGCAATTTAGAATTTTTTTTCCACAGGTTTATTATTTTAAAGAATCTACACTAAGGTAAGTTTAGTTTTAGACCCTTTTTATTAAAAATTTATTTTTTTCAAAAAAAAAAATTATTGTTTAAATTATTTTTTTAAACTTATTTATACTTAATTTAATGATTGGGATGTTTTTTAAAATTTTATTTAAAGATTAAGTAGTGTTTTGGGGTGCAGTACTTTTCATGAGTTTGACAGTTCTTACTCTCAAACTTATGAATGAAGTTTCCCCTCCCCTGATTGGCTGAACAGTGCTCACCTGATCCCAGCCGGCACATCGCACTAACTACGCCGCTGGGTCAGGGTAGCACAGCGCGCCGACATCAGAACCGGGCCACTGACAGGAAATCCACTGCGGGCCAGGTTTCAGATGTCGGCGCGCCGGGTAAGTGCACATCGGGGGCTTGCAAGCGCGGCAAGCCCCCGACACCAAGTTCTGGGCCAATAGCAATGCCCAAGTTAAGTGTTATAAACCAACACTTCAGAAAGCATCACATAAATTTTAAAAAACATGTGGCATGGGAAAAATGACATCAAGTAAAAGAAATACCTGCCGTAAAATAGTTTTATGTTAAACTTAGAACAAGGAGACAGAAGTCTGTTTACAACCAATTTAAGTAAATAGGAAAACAATCAAGTACTCGGTTGAAGTGTTTTTGATTTACATGTTGTAAAAGGTACAAACAGAAGACTTTGTAAATATGACATCAATAGATGCACCGAGCAATCACATCGTGTTTGTGTTGAAAATGGAACAGTTAGGAGACATGACATCTGCTTATAAACAGCTAAGGTGATTTAAAATTTGAATGGAAGAACCTTTGTAAGAAAGGCATCAAATAGATACATCAGTCATAACCATTTTTTATGATAAAATTTGAACACCTAAAGGTGCAGACAGAATTCTGTAAGTTAACAGCTGAACTGACAGTAAGGTTAGAAAGAAGTCAACAGAAAGAATGACTAGAGATAATTAGCTTACATCAGCAGAAAACTTCAAAGGATATACCACCGCAAAAAGGGTATAAAATATGGAACTTTCAGATAGAAAGTCAGAAGTCGCTGGAAGGGGCAAGAGATTCTCAACTTCAGAGGTAGGCTCTGAAAGTTTTTAACTCTTTGAGTCTCAGGGATCAAAAATATGTTTTTATTTGATTTTGGTGGATACCCTGGATTAGAAATAATAAGAAATGTAAAAAAGTAACAAAGTTAAGGTTTGAGAATAAGGATCTCTGAGAATAAGAAATGTAAGCTATTTGTATTTTGAACTGTTAAAGTTGCGATTGAATTCACCAGCTGTTAACTACATGTCAGTTCTTTAATAAATCTATATTAAGAACATAAGAAATAGGAGCAGGAGTAGGCCAATCGGCCCCTCGAGCCTGCTCCGCCATTCAATAAGATCATGGCTGATCTGATCCTAACCGCCAATCTACTATCACAGAACCATCTCCTGAATCTAACAGAATTAGACACACGAAATAGGAGCAGGATCAGGCTACACGGCCCCTGGGCTCGCTCCGCTACCCACAGGGCCATGTCCGATCCGAACCTAGACTCATGTCCAAATTCCTGCTCGCTCCCCGTAACCCTTAATTCCCTTTACTTCTAGGAAACTGTCTATTTCTGTTTTAAATTTATGTAATGATGTAGCTTCTACAGCTTTTTGGGGCAGCATATTCCATGGACCTACCACCCTCTGAGTGAAGTAGTTCCTCCTCATCTCAGTTTTGAAAGAGCAGCCCCTTATTCTAAGACTATGCCCCCTAGTTCTAGTTTCACCCATCATCGGGAACATCCTCCCTGCATCCACCCGATCCAACCCCTTCACAATCTTATGTTTCAATAAGATCGCCTCTCATTCTTCTGAACTCCAATGAGTAGAGTCCCAATCTACTCAACCTCTCCTCATATGTCCATCCCCTCATCCCCGGGATTAACCGAGTGAACCTTCTTTGTACTGACTCGAGAGCAAGTATGTCTTTTCTTAAGTATGGACACCAAAACTGTATGCAGTATTCCAGGTGCGGTCTCACCAATACCTTGTACAACTGAAGCAATACCTCCCTATTTTTATATTCTATCCCCCTAGCAATGAAAGCCAACATTCCATTGGCCTTCTTAATCACTTGCTGCACCTGCATACTAACCTTTTGAGTTTCGTGCACCAGGACCCCCAGATCCCTTTGTACTTCAGTACTTTCCAGTTTCTTGCCATTAAGATAATAACTTGCTCTACGATTTTTCCTGCCAAAGTGCATAACCTCACACTTGCCAGTATTGTATTCCATCTGCCAAATCTCTGCCCACTTACTTAGCCTGTCTATGTCCCCTTGCAGGTTTTTTATGTCCTCCTCACTCACTACTTTCCCTCCCATCTTAGTATCATCTGCAAACTTTGATATGTTACACTCGGTCCCCTCCTCCAAATTGTTTTAGAATTGTCTCACAGAGTATTTCTGTATCAAACTCACAAACTCAATCTCTGTACACTCTTTGGTGAGGAGTTGCAGAGTTCAGGGGGGGGCGGTTTCCGGACCCTCATAATATCCGGAAGGTTACAGTCTAGTTAAACTTATTAAAAGTGTTATCTGGAGGACAGAAACATCTTCAAGTCGTTCCTTTCCTTTAGGGAGAGAGAGCCTGGACCTTTAGACCCAATTAAGCATCTTATAGAATTCGGCTATCTCTAACTTTAGTTGAAGGTGAACATCTAAGGAATACGTCTGATCTGGGGTAGCCCGAAAAGGGCTAGGACTAGTAATTATCCCTTCAACAGAGAGAGTGTTTCCACTTGTGGGGAAGAGCATAACTAGCGGCCATCAATATAAGATAGTCACCAAGAAATCCAATAATGAATTCAGAAGAAACTTCTTTACCCAAAGAGTGATGAGAATGTGGAACTCGCTACCACAGGGAGTGGTTGAAGCGAATAGTATAGATGCATTTAAGGGGAGGCTAGACAAGCATATGAGGGAAAAGGGAATAGAAGGTTATGCTGATAGAGTTAGATGAGGAAAGACGGGAGGAAGCTCGAGTGGAGCATAAATGTCGGCATGGACTGGTTGAGCCGAATGGCCTGTTTCTGTGCCATATATCCTATGTAATCCTATGTTATCCTAATTAGTTTGCAGTAATTTTCTGGATCTAGATTTGCCATACCATTTACGATTTACATACCTCTATAAGACCAGCTCTCAGTCATCTTCTTTCAAGGCTAGGAAACCCAAGTTTCTCCATCTTTTCCTTGTACCAGAGTTCTTTGATGCTTGGCCCTTCTATGAACTTGCTCTACTAATTGAATTTCTCCATTGTAGCTAGATCAATCCTAGGTGCAAGGCTCAGGGGGTTGTCTGACCAAAGCAGGACAGAGTTTGAGCATGAATTCATTGTACTCTAATATTTTGGCTGTATAGAACCACAGAGGTTTACAGTACAGAAGGATGCCAGTCAGACCATTGTGTTTGTGCTGGCTGTTTACTAGAGCAATCCAAAACTAATCCCTATGCTCATGAATTTTTCTCTGCTTCAAATATTTATCCGCTTTTCTATTAAAAGATGCATTGGTATCTGTCTCAACATTGCCCTGTGGCACAGTATGCCATGCTCCAATAATCCTTTGTGTAAAGAACTTTCTCCAAACTGCACTCCTCACTCTCTACTTGAAACTTTTAAGTCAATGACCCCTCATCATCCTAACCAGAGAAAATAACTTTTTCCTATTCACCCTATCAACTTACATAATTGCTTTAAAACCTCAATTATATCTCCTCTTAGTGGTCTCTGCTCCAATGGAAATAGTCCCTAATAGAAACCACTTCCTCTGGTGGGGGCATTAAGAATGAGGGGACATAATTTTAGCGTTAGAACTAGGCCACTTAGGAAGCACTTTTTTCACACAAAGTGTAGTAGAAATCTAGAATTCTCTCCCCCAAAAGGCAGTGGATGCTAGAATGAGCTTGAAAGACTGAGAACGATAGATTTTTGTTAGGGATATGGAGCTATATCAAGTAAATGGAGTTGAGGTACAGATCAGCCATGATCTAACTGAATGAAGGAGTAGGTTTGAGGGGCTAAATGGCCTACCACTGTTCCTATGTTCCAGTGTCGCAAATCTCTCCTTTTAACTGTTGTTTCTCATCTATAGTATCATTCTGGTGAACCTAAGCTGTATGCTATCTATGGCTTTAATCTCCTTTCTATAATACAGTAGGATGCTCAAAGCACCCACAGTATTCAAACTTTAGCCTAACATTGCTTTATACACATTTATCATTACTTCTTTGCTCCTGTACTCCATGCACCTATTTTAAACACAGAATGCTACTGGCCTTTCTTATGGCTTTATCTACAGGTGCTCACTATTTCAACAAATTATATTTTTGAACTCCTAGTTCCTGTTCATCTGTACCCTTAAGCATCTTTCTATTCCTTGCCTGTCCTCTTCAAATGTATTATTTCACATTAAATTGCAACCTGCACTTCATTCCATTAACCTGTCTATATCTTCCCGAAGTCTTTTGCGGTCCTACTCGCCGTTTGCCAAACCAATTACTTTTGTGGCATCAGCAAATTTCAATATTGTGCTCCCTATGTCCAAGTCCAAATCAGAAATATGTATCAGGAACAAAAGTGAACCCAGCATTGACCCTTGAGGAAGACCACTTCAAACTCTGCTGTAATCCAAGCAACACTCATGAATCTTTAACCTTTGTCTCTTGTCCATCAACCAACTTTCAATGCATGCTGCTACACTTCCTCCTTTACTATATGGCTAAACTGGGCATGCAGAGTTTCAGGTGATGAATTGTATACGAAAGTAAATTTATGGGCTAGAAATTGGGTATTTTCCTGGTTGGGGCGCTAACTATTGAAAAGTAGGAAAAGTAGCGCCAGGCACTAATGATTGTCTCCTGATGGGAAATTCAGTTTTAGCACTCCAAGAGGGAAGTGGAGTGCTAAATCAAGCGATAACCACTTCTCCTAGGGTGCTAAAATCCGGGACTGGGGCGGTAGCGGCAGAGCGTTGAACAATTTGGAGTGCATCGCTAACGGCATCAGAGCATGCTTCCCTCGCTTAAAGGGAAAGGCCAGTGATGCTTCACAACCCACTTGTCGGCAGGTCTGCGTTGCAAGATGACCTGCACGACTGCCATTACAGCCCCAAACACTCTACAAAGTGGAGGGCTTGGACATCTTGTAGCAATGAAGTGACCAAAAACTTTCAGCAGGAACCAGACTGGTGGAAATATTAAAGGTTGGTCTACCTGAAAACCCTGCCCTTTAAATAGTGCTCCTCAAGCAGCCAGCCGAGTTGACAACAACTCCTCTTCCTGCTGCTGTTCACGGCCGGCAATACAGCAGGGGGCGGAAGCCAATTTCACATCCAGGGCGGTAACGGGGCGCTGCGTACTTTACGACGCCACAATCTGCGAGGCACTCGAGGCCCAGGAAACTGGAAATGAATTTCACGGGCGTCGCTGCATTCGCCGCGCCCACTCGCTAACCCCTTAGTGCCCCATTAGCGCCCCCCCCCCCCCCGGTGCTAACGGGAGCCGCTAACCAACTGAATTTCTCCCCCTATGAGTCAATAAGATTTTCAGATTGTTAGGCCATTTCTCAACTGTTTTACATATTTTCCCCCCTGTTGTCTTTAGATTTACAGGAGCCTTGTTGTGTCGCTGCCTTTTTTTCCTCACATCTCCACGTGTGCCACAGTGGGTATCCTTGTGGAAATCCCCATACATCTTTACTTTATGGAGGAAGAGGGATGTCAGGCAGGTCAGACTGCACCAGAGGGGCTCTGCATCCACCCACTGGTGCCACCAAACCAGAATCTACAGGTAGAGGAACATGAATCTGCATTGAATGAGGAGGCTGTGATTTACCAAAGGATGCCATGACTGAGTTATGCCATATGCTGCAATGAAACCTGCAGCCAACCTCAACAGGCACAGTAATGCCAGTCAAGGTCACAACCTGCACGAGCTTTTATGCTTCAGGATCATTTCAAGCTGTCACTGGGAACATCAGCAGTATAAGCCAATCAGCTGTCCATAGATATATTGGCCCAGAACTTGGTGTCGGAACTTCCCGAGCTGCACTCACCCTGCGCGCTGACGTCTGAAGCCCGGGCCTGCTTGCATTTCCTGTCACAGGCCCAGTTCAGATGTCAGCGCTTACCTGATCCAGCGGCGTAGTTAGTGCGATGTGCCGGCTGGGATCAGGTGAGCACTGTACAACCAATCAGGGGAGGGGAAGGTTCATTCATGAGTTTGAGTGTAAGAACTGTCAAACTCATGAAAACTACGGGGGCCCAAAACACTATTTAAACTTTAAATAAAAATTTAAAAAACATCCCAATCATTAAATTAAGTATAAATAAGTTTAAAAAAATAATTTAAACAATAATTTTTTTTTTTGAAAAAAATAAATTTTTAGTAAAAAGGGTCTAAAACTAAACTTACCTTAGTGTAGATTCTTTAAAATAATAAACCTGTGGGAAAAAAAATTCTAAACTGCAATAAAACACCACTTACCTGTAAAAATAAATACTTACGTGTGCTTTTTACAAGTGTAAAGACCGGAGGCCTTTACACATGCGCAAATCCCCCAAAACAGAGGAAATCCAAGACGCGCACGCTGCCCCCTACAGCACACGCGCTAGCCTCTTCACCTCTTGGGTTAGAGGAGAGGAAATGCCGGTTTTCAGCGCATGCGCTGTGCATGCTGAAAACCGGCATTTCCTCCGGCCAGACGCGTGAGTACCCCTTCCGTACTCACGCGTTTGGGGAGGAATTACTGCCCCATTAAGCGAATGACTGATGTTTGCTCAAGCAAGCAATTTCATCACCCTCTCCACTGAGAACCATCAACAGCATGAGAAGCATTATACATTGTGACTACATGGTTCTATGAGCTTCATCCCATAATGTTACTAGCTACATAAATACGATAGGAATCCACTCTGTCACTTGTAACCATATGCACCAGATTGTGCACGCCAATGTTGACTTTTCAAGCAGCTGTCACAGTGCCTTAATTTCAAGACAGTCCATTGCTCCATTATTTGATGCACAAGGCACGTCTCAAGGTGACTCCCAGGCAATCAAAGTTATCCTCTGGTGCCATAGTTCATGACACTTCTTCAGTATCCCAGGACACCAGCTGAGCACAGGTACAATGAGGTACTGGCATCCATCTAAGTAATCATCAAACACACCACTGGCATGTTGAAGCAGTGCTTCAGGTGCATGGCTAGATCTGGCGGCATCCTGCAATACAGCCCAGCAAGTGTTTCATGGATGGTGTATGATGCATAATTTCACCCTGCAAAGAGGCTTCATCAAGAATGCCCCACAGAGGATGTCCCCTGGCCCATCAAGGGGAAGGCAAAAATTACGAAGAGCAATTAAGAGAGTACAGAGCAGAACTCAATGCCGTCAGCAAGAGCCATCCAGCAAGCTGTCATCGTGGCCAGGGATTATTAAAGATACAAGGTGAACAATAAAAGAGATGGAGAGACAATACTTTTTTAAAAATCACTGCAAATCGAACCACATCTTTGTATCCCCATGAAAATTGAAATCTGTGAATGGTAAAAGATAAGGGGGGAAAAATTCGTTAGCAACCATTTTGGGTCGCTAACATCACCTGGGCGCTAAATTTAGCGCCTCGCGAAGAATAGCGCTAGCGATCACTAACTTCAGTTTTAGCGCCCCAAGAGAGAGGTGGAGCGCTAATTCAAGCGCTCCACTTCCTTCTTAGAGCGCTAACCCCAAATATCAGGGCGGTGCGTTCTGCAGCGCTACGCACTGGGCCACGTAGCGCTTCCACATAGAAGGGCTCTTCCCCTCATTAAAGAGGAGGGCCCAAGCCCAGAACTCTGCGGGGCCCTACCTGGGAGCAGGGTGCCGTGCCAGCAGCCTGACACTCGAGGAGTGCCAGGCTGCCAAATCGCGGCACGGACCCCGCGTTCAAAGACGCAACGGGCCGCGACAAGTAAGTCAGCTGATTTTATTTTTCCCCGCCCGCCACCTCCCCTTTAGCTAGTGCCCCGCGAGCCTCCTGCTGCTCCATTCCCGCCCCCTGAATCGGTCGCTGTCATCGCCCGGCACAGATTCAGGGGGCGCGGGCTAATTTTGCAGGTGGGGTGAAAATGGGGTTCCTGCGCACAGTGCACCTGCGAAGCGGAGCGAGGTGCTACCGGTTACCGCCGCTGCTGAACTCCTGCTGAATTTAGCGGGAGTTGTTAGCGGCGTGTGCCTGGGTGAAGCCGTTTGTGCCCAGTTAGCACAGGGGCACTAACGAGAGGCACAAATGCACAGAATTTCTAGCCCAAGGGGCTGGAAATTCATTATAGCCAAGGATGGGTGGTGTCAGTAGAAAAGTTTTCGAATTAGCAGCAGGCACTAATGCTTTAGATTGCACACAAAATTCGTGCTCTGTGCTCAAAAAAATGATTGGAGTCCTAATTCAAGTCATTAAACCCAACCTCATTGGTGTTACACTCGAAGGGTGGACCAATATCAGATGCAGTCTAATCGCAAGTCATGATTGTCACAGACTTTTTTCACTACTTAAAGGGGAGGTTCATTGATGCTGCTGCACCTCATTCTCAGCATTATTGGCTGTGCAGCTGCCTCAGCAAAAGCAGAACAAGGAAAAGGAGCTAGAGGACTGAACCAGGTGTGCTCATGGCGGATCCACGCCCCAGGGAGAGAGCCCACAGATTCTGTGATGAAGAATTGGAGGCATTGGTTTTCGCTGTGGAGAGACGGAGGGCGGTGCTCTACCCAGCAAGTGGCAGGAGACCCTCACCACAAGTCTTCCGTACCATGTGGAGGGGGGTAGCTCAGTGTGTCTCGAGCAGCACTGTGGTCCCCAGGACCCACACACAGCGCAGGAAGAAATTTAACGACCTAACTCAGGTGGTCAGGGTGAGTGAATGCTTCAACAAATGCTACATTCCACCATCTGAGCCACAATCTTCACACACTGTCTAAAGCATCACACCCCCAGCACTCACCCACCAACAATCTCTACCTACCAACACTTACACCCACATCTCACACCTTGCACACAATCTCACACCTTGCACACAATGACAGCTATTCAACAATGGCAGGCACATCACCCAAACACATTGCTCCACACTAACTCACACACTTTCCTTTCTGTTGCAGGCCAAGGTGGCGCACAACAGGAGGGGGCAGGAGCGCACAGGCGGCGGAGAACCGGGTGCTGCAGATTATTGGGTGCCAGGTGGTGGACGCCGTGGATGCCTGGGCTGAAGCAAGGCCAGGGGCAAAGGGTAGCTCGGGGGCTAGCTCCCCGGAGAGTGAGTTCACGTGTGAGTTCTGTTGCATAGGACTCAGATAAGGACCTCGATGGAGAGGCGTTCACAAGAAGGGTGATGGGCATGCACACTGAGATGATATGTGCAATGGCAAGGGTGCCCGAGAGCCTCTCAGCAATGGTAAGCAGCATGAAGGAGTCCGCCTCCATCATTGCACAAGGCTCTGCGCACACCATCATTTCCAGTCTGCAAAGGATGGGAGACTCCCAGAGAGACCGTGGCGACCCAAACCTGATGTCGTGTGTGATGGGCGATCTGGCAGCTTCCATTGCAGCACAGGCGGAAGCGACACAACGTCTTAGTGATGTAATGCAGTCTAAGCTCGGTGGCATCCAATCTCAGACTGCTCTCATGCAGTCTCAGCTTGATGCCATGCAAGCTCTGACTGCAGCCATTGTAGCTGGGTCAACCGGGGCTTTCGTGGTGTCGCAGCAGGCCAGCAATCTGTGCTCCAACAGATTGCTAGGGATGCTGAGGTGCTGCCCTCGGGGAGTGTCAGTGGAGCAGGAACCTGCTGTCCTCTCTCAGGATGACAGCATTCCTGCTCCCACCACTGCCACTCCGCCATTGCCCTTGTCACTACCTGTCATCCAGCCAGCCCAGATTGCTGCCGCTCATGCTGAGCTGGTGCAGTCTACAGCTGGGCCTTCCAGGTCCAGAGCTGGTCGAGGGTATCCTGCAAGGCCATCTGAAGTCTGCATCACAGGGACTCAGCAGCCTTCCACCAGCCGTGCTGGGCCAATACTTTATAAGAGCACTAGAGTAGGCAAAGGCACAGTAATGAGAGGCACTAAGGGATTGCACAAGGGTGAATAGTTAAATTTTTGGGTGTAAATATGTGTTCACTGATTTTTGATATATTTGTTAACTTACTTACCATTCTTTTGTGGTATCTGTTATTTCAGCTTTGCGCTGTGAAACAGCCTGAGAAAGGGATGGAATGATGGGGATATGGTGAGCAAAGGGGATGTGGGCTTTGAGTCATCCTGGTGTGAGGTTGGAGGTCTGTTTGGAGGAGGTGGCAGAGTTCTGAGACCACCTCCTTGGTGACGCAGAGCTGTCTAATACACTGCTCCTCGCTTCATTGAAGGTAGGAGAAGTGCTCTCAGAATACCCTTGGAGGGTAAGGCCTCCTGGTGAAAGCTCTGCTGTCCCTCCTCATCCCTCTGCGCACACCTTCCCATCTTTCTCGCTGCCTACACTCCCTCCACCGTAGATTCTGGAGGTGCCAGTACAGCCCCCATTAATGTTACCAAGTGTAGCAGCTTGATTCTTTGAACAATAAATGTAGCTACTTTTTAGTTGCCAGAAGACTCCTGTTAGAAAAGAACCTTGAAATTACTAAATGAAACTCTTGCAATAGGTGAAACTGACAAGAAACCACTGAAACTGCACGAACTTGACAGCTACTAGTGATTACTGATGAACCCTTTAAATAACATCCCTGGAGCCAGCTTCCTGGTGTTTTACGTCAGCACCCCCTGTTGCTATTTACTCCAGGCACTAAGGTAAGTCGCACGAATCAATTTAGCAGATCGGGCGGTCAGTGAGAGTTGCACACTCACTGACGTCACAATCCACCTGGCGTTGACGTTCCCAGCGATACCTCTTACCAGCGGCACTACAGGAGCAGGTTTTGGCATGCGGCGCTGGATTCGCCTCGCCCTGGCGATACTGCTGTAGCGGCCCATTAGCACCATCTGCTGGCGCTAATGGGAGGTGCTAAGGGGACGATTTTTTGCCCCAAAGAATACTCCAGATTCTCATTCACCATCTGAATTCACAGTCTTCATGGTTTCAACCTTCACATCCACACCAGCAATTATAGTACCACTAATCAAACGGGTGCTTTCAATTTTCTAAAAATAGTCTAATAGAATAAAACTGACAGCGTCAGATGTTGACTATCTTGTAAAATTTCAGTTAAAACAACCCATGCTGATCAAAATCTGTTTTCTATTTTTATTTCAGATATTTTATGTAATGCATTGGGTGGATTGGGCTGACATTACATGCTGAAATAAGAGTATTAAGGGTAGAGTTAATTCCTAAATTACCCAGTTTATAAATTAGAATGTTTGAGAGCAAAGAAAAGTGAAACAATAGGGTTGATTTTAAATCGCTCTACCCAACAAATACAAGGCAGTAGTGGCCCAAAAATGGTGTTGGCTCCAGCCACTGCCATCTCAGTAGGGTCCTGAGACGGGCGGCCGGAGTACCTGCCTGTTTCAGGCAGGAGGCAAATCAGGGTCCTATGATGTGCATAGGATCCTGATTACAATTTAAGGTACAAATGAGCATTTATAGCAAATTTATGCTGAGCGGCCTTAAAGGAACAGGAAATTATTTTTGGTGGGACCAGGAGGATCAGGATCAAGAGTGTTCCTCCTGGGCTCAAAAAGCACTCCAGCCTGCTGCTGGTCCATCTGAGCATCCCCTCCCCGCCCTATATCTCTGACTGTCGTCTGGCTCAGCATGGGAGCCAACTGATTTCCCATCCTCCCACAACCAGTGAGCTGCAGGTGAGCACCTGCTTGATGCCTACAGCTTGTTATCCACCTGATGTTACAATCGCACCTAATATTTCTTTCGTAAAATTTGATGTTTCTGCTAAAAGGGGCTGGATTTTGCCAATGGGGAGCTTTTGGAGGCGGGACTCTCAGTTGTCGGGTTTCAATCCCGCCTCCATCAACTTCTGGCCAACCCACGCTATTTTCCCTTGACTGACCTTGTTCAGCCCGTCCAGCGGGCTTACATTTTTAGTTTTCTCATACCTTTTGCATTGGCTTTTCCTTAATCTTAATCTACCTGACTCCCCTGTATGTAGTGGTTCATTTTAATGCCAAGTTTTATCCTGCGTAAGCTATGGACTTCCAAGATGGCTCCTGGGCTGGCAGCTCCTTACTGAGCTGCTCATCTCTTCAACTGTATCCTTGGTCATCCATTGCCATCCTCAGGATAAGGGGTAGCCCATTTAAGACCGAGATGAGGAGGTATTTCTTCACTCAGAAGGTTGTGAATCTTTGGAATTCTCTACCCCAGAGGGCTGTGAATGCTGAGTCTTTGAGTATATTCAAGGCTGAGATAGATAGATTTTTGGACTCTAGGGGAATCAAGGGATATGGAGATCGGGTGGGAAAGTTGAGTTGAGGTCGATGATCAGCCATGATCTTATTGAATGGCGGAGCAGGCTCGAAGGGCCGTATGGCCTACTCCTGCTCTTATTTCTTATGTTCTTATGTTTTTTGCCCGTTCTTCCCCAACCTCCTTTCTTCCATTGCTTAAGATGCCCTGGCTCTGATAGTGAAGGCATTTCAGCCTAAACTACAAGTTCAAACTAAGTTTAAAGCTACCCCTGCAGAGTCCACTACCCATTCCCCGACCCTGCGTGTCTTTGTTCTCTCTGAGCTCTTTCAACTGCCAGAGCTCTGCTAAAACTTGACTTCCATCACCTGGATTCCTCTGCCAACAGGACTACGCTGCTCTACTGACTACGCTGGTTGACTCAGCTGCTGTGACTCTGCTCTGCTTTTCAGTCGCTTCAAGTCTTAAACTGCTGAATTCTTTTCTCAAATTGGTTTCTGATCTCCTGGACATCTCTGGACAGCTAGACTATGGTTCTGCTTTGAACTACACTGGATTACACCACTATGTTTCTGCACTGGTCTAGACTGGATTACACATAGCTGCTGTGTCTCTCTCTCTCTGCTGCTCACAGATTTTTTTGCTGTTTAATAATAACTTTTAAACTGCAGTTGAGTCTCTGCTGAACGGGTTCTACTGGTTTTTCAGCTTTGTTGGCTTCTAGCTTGTAGCTGCTGTTCCACTTGCTGTCTGGTGACTCATTCTGCTGGTTTGCAGCTTTGCTGGTCGCTGGCTTGTGGTTTTACTTTTTCTCCGCCGTTTTGATCTATGGTGACCTCTAACTTGCATCAATTTCGGCATCATCTTTCTACACCACTACCGACTGTCATTCCTACAGCAACAACCTCCATCCTCGAACTCTCTACCCTTCAAATAGCATCTGGATTTCACTCGCCTGCTTTGGTCAGCGGTTTGCCCATCCTGTTTATATCGGCTTTGTCCCTCCATGGGACCTATGACTTTGACTCTGGTCACCCTACTATTGTCTCCAACCTATTCCCTGCTACCAGGAAATATGTATCCCATTAATTACTACATAACCAAGCCTATGTAACTTGAGCTTTTCCTTGTGTCCATTCACGTGCGCACTTTGGATGCCACTCCGGACCCGGCCGTTCATTTCTTTTTCCACTTTTCCTCCCCCTTTTCCTTTTCTCTCTATCCCTCCCTGACCACTCTCTCCTGTTGTCATGCCTCCTTTCATCTCTCCTCTCTTGGATACTCTGCCGTCCCAAAATTCCCTACCCCAATCCTTCATTATTCTTCGACCTTCCTACTCCCCTGCCGCCGTCCCAGGCTTGGCACCCTCTTTGATAAGCCTACACCTTCCCTCTCTGCCTCTCTTGGCATCCTCCGAAGGGCCCATCGAGGCACTCGTCACTGCCTCCTTACGAGCAGCAACCCCAACTGTCCCATCCTACTCTCTTGCCAACCTTCCTGCCCAGCGTACCCACTAGGGGCTAATCTTGCCAATCTCCTCCCCGTCCAATTCACCCCTCCCAGCGCTGACCCTGTGGATGCTGGCAGTGGGTCAGCCATCACCAACCCTCTCCCCACACCCTCCAGAATGTCCATTCACTTGCGAACAAGGCCCTTGCCATCCATGAGCTTATTGTTGATGATTGCATTGACATCATGGTCCTGACAGAAACTTGATTGAGGGGTGATGACACCTTACCGTTAAATGAAGCCTCCTCACCTGGCTATACCTTCCACTACTTGCCCCGCTCAGACCGCCGTGGTGGTGGTGTGGCTGTCATCACCAAATCACACCTTGGTCTGTCCCCCTATTCCTCTGGCAGTTTCTCCTCCTTTGAGCATCTCACCTTATTCCACCCCTCTCACCTCTCATTTAAAATTCTCATTCTCTACCGCCCACCCAAGTACCATAAAAATGTTATTACTGATATATCTTCACTGTTCTCCTCCCTCAGCACCGAACGACATCTCATCCTCGGTGATTTCAACCTCCACCTCAATTCATCATGCTCTCTCTCCTCTGAGTTCACTAGCATCCTACCCTCCCTTAATCTCTCCCTCCATTTAATACCCCAACCCATATTCATGGCCACCCCCTCGACCTTGCCATCTCTCGTGGCCTCGCTACTCCCATCGTGTCAATTGCAGATAAGGCCACCTCTGACCACTTCCTCATATCGCTATCCACCCACATCCCCCTTCCCACCACCCCACCCACCCCAACTCTACTTCCTTCTGTTTCCACCCCTGGAAAAAACTCTCTCCCAACTCTCTTACAACTGCACTTATGAAGTCCCAACTGTCCAGCCTTTGGCCCTCCATTCACCATGACACTTCTGCAGCTAACGATCTGCTCAACCGCACCCTCACCACCACCTTTGATGCCCTAGCCCCTATAAAAACCCTTACTCTCTCATCCTGGACATTCCCCCTGGTACGGCTGTCATCTTCACTCCCTTAAGTCCAAGGGATGCAGACTTGAACAAATATGACGGACAACTGGGTTAGCCACTCACCGCCAGATCTGGCTGGACCACACAAAGCATTATCGGGCCCTGCTCTCGTCTGCCAAAATTGCTCACTATTCCAGAATAATTCTGAAATGCAAAGATAAACCCCGGCTTCTATTCTCCACTGCTAACCGTCTCCTTAAACCCTTCCCCACTGTCTCCTCCACCCTCACCTCCGACAACAAGTGTGAGGAGCTCATGGACTTCTTTGTCCCTAAGATTGAAAGCATTCGTTCAGCTGCCTCTGCCACTTCCCTTCCTTCCCCTAGCCCACCGAGCCAAACTTCCTCTAAGGTTCCCCCCTGCCCTAGCCCTGAACTCAGATCTTTCTCCAGTTTCTCTCCGATCTCCCCTCGTGTCCTCTACATGCTCATCTTGTCCATAAGACCCACTTCATGCTCTCTCAACGCTATTCCCAACGAACTGCTGAACACCCAACTTCCTTTTCTGGCTCCCATGTTAGCTGACATTGTTAACGGTACTCTCTCCTTAGGTACTGTCCCCCTCTCCCTCAAATCTGCCGTCATCATCCCTCTCCTCAAAAAAACGACCCTTGACTCCTCCATCCTTGCAAACCAACACCCTATCTCTAACCTCCCTTTCCTCTCCAAAGTTCTTGAACGTGTTGTTGCCTCCTAAATCTGTGCCCATGTCCCTTGAAAAGTCATGCTTGAATCCCTCCAATCAGGTTTCCGCCCATGCCTCAGTACCGAAACGCCTCTCGTCAAAGTCATAAATGACATCCTATGTGACTGTGACAAAGGTAAACCCTCCTCGTCCTTCTTGACTTGTCTGCAGCCTTTGACACGGTTGACCACTCCATCCTTCTCCAACGCCTCTCCACCATCGTCCAGCTGGGTGGGATTGCACTCGGCTATCTAATCGTAGCCAGAGAATCACCTGCAATGGCATCTCTTCCTGCTCCCACATTGTTACCTCTGGTGTCCCCCAAGGATCTATCCTTGGCCGTCTCCTTTTTCTCATCTACATGCTGCCCCTTGGTGACATAATTCGAAAACACAGTGTCAGTTTCCACATGTACGCTGAGGACACCCAGCTCTACCTCACCACCACTTCTCTCGACCCCTCCACGGTCTCTAAATTGTCAGACTGCTTGTCTGCCGTCCAGCTCTGGATGAGCAGAAATTTTCTCCAATTAAATATTGCAAAAACTGAAGCTGTAGGAATAGGTGTATTCCTAACAAATAACGGAGCTTGACTCGGAAGAACAACAAACAGGATTTTAATGTTGGATAAGATGAAATACAGCAAACAATGTAGACCGATGCAGGAGAGTCGTGGAACAGGTCTTTCCCCAGTGGGGACGCCACGAGGACTGACTCGGCAGTCCCGTGGATTGCGTGATGACGTCATCGCGTTCTCCCGGCACCCGGCACTGCAGCCGGCCGTTGCGGCCGAAGTCGCGGGAGGCCGAGCTGAGCCGGTGATTGCCGCAGGAGCGGGAGGCTGAGCTAGGCCGGCGATTGCCACGGGAGCGGGAGGCCGAGCTGGGCCAGCTCGCATTTAGGTGAGTCACGTGATGCGCGATGTGACGTCCTTGCGTTAGCCCGCGTTTGGGTGAGTCACGTGATGCGCGACGTGACGTCATTGCGTTAGGTTGCTTTCTTAAAGGGAATTATGTATAACAAGTAAGGGACACTCGGTGGTACCGCTACATGCGCCCCCCCAGAATTCGCTTTAATGAACGACAAAAGATGAGGTGGTCTGACGAGCCTGTCCGAACGACTCGTGCAGTCTCGAGACGGAGACTGCTGGGTGGCTGGCGGTCCGGTGGGCGATCGTGCTTGGCCTGCCGTAACGGCGATGGATGTCCGCAGGTCTCGGCGGTCATGCTGTCTGGACTTGGCGGACGAGGTCCAAATATGTGCTGGTCGTGAGCGGATCCTTGTGTGCATCGTGGCGGATAAAATGTATCCAGCCTTGCGAAGGACCGTGGCGTCATGGCGAATAAAACGTATTCAGCCATGCGAAGGACCGTGGGAGCGTGTGACCACTGTAACCCGTGGTTTGAAGCGGGCGCCAGGACGAAACAGCTGGCCGCGTCATAGTGACTGACAGGTTGGGCAAACGCGGACCATGGCTCTGTCATTGTTGGAAGAAGGTCCTCAGTCTGACGAAATCTGCAGGAACGCCGAACGGGCGATCCAGGAGGAAATAACGTGGGTCCTGGCAGGTCGGTGAACTCGCCGACAGGCGAGCGAACTCTTCGGCAGTCGGGAACGCATGGAACGGTGCATGCCGTAGTGCTACTACGGTAAGACAGAAGTGAGTAAACCGTTGCTGCGTTGATCAGTGATCGGTGATGACAGCAACTTTCGCGTGGCCGATCGTGGCCATGGGATGCCCGTTGGACCCGTCCTCGATGTTTGCAGCGTCAGTAGATGTTTGCGTTTGTTGAGGGGAACACTGTAGAGAGGGCGGCAACGCTTCTAGTTGTTGGTTATGGGGAAAAACTGCTGGGAGGGCGGCAACGCTTCTAGTTATTGTTGATTGAGAGGGAAAACTGACGAAAAGCGTGGTAGAAAACTGACGGGCTGGTGCGTCGTCGGCGGGGAATGAGTCTTCGTGTTTCACGAGGAATGGGTCCTCATGGTTTGCGAGGGAAGGGTCCTCGTGGTTCGCGAGGGATGGGTCCTCGTGGGTTGCGAGGAGTGCGTCCTCGTGATTCGTGAGGGATGGGTCCTCGTGATTCGCGAGGGATGGGTCCTCGTGGGTCGCGAGGAGTGCGTCCTCATGGTTCGTGAGGGATGGCTCCTCGTGGTTCGCGAGGAGTGTGTCCTCGTGGTTCGTGAGGAGCGAGTCCTCGTGGCATCTCCGCGGGGGCGCGCTCCAATTTTGTGGGCCCGAAAACCTGCGGAACCCGCGCTTGGAGGGATGTATACTTGCTGTTGCGTTGGGAGATGTCGTGGAAGCGGATGATCCGTAAGGCGGTAGAGCTGACGAATACGGAGACCTCGTTGGTCTGCGCGCATCGATGTTCTTGGCGAACGGGGCTTCTACCTGAAGGAAGCACGAGGGCGGTTGCTGCTCCCTGAATTGCGGTAGCGACAGCAAAACGGCTGATGCTTCCATGGCGTGCTTCTTTTGTGAAAATCGTTCACAAAAATCGGGGTCCGGCTGCGTTTTGTTCGTGAAAAACGGGATCACCTCCAGGCTGCGCTTCCTTTGCGAATACGTTCGCAAAGACGGGGTCGCCAATGTAGGAATTGGTGTTCGTCGGTTGTTGTTCGTCAGTTGTTGTTCGTCGGGCTCTTCTTCTGTGAAACCTTTCACAGAGACAGGGTTCAGGCTGTGTGCGTCGCCCGTGAAAAACGGTCACGGAGACAGGGTCACCAATGTAGGTTTTGATGAATTCCCGTCCTCACGTCATTGGGTCACCAATGTAGGAATAGGTGTATTCCTAACAAATAACGGAGCTTGACTCGGAAGAACAACAAACAGGATTTTAATGTTGGATAAGATGAAATACAGCAAACAACGTAGACCGATGCAGGAGAGTCGTGGAACAGGTCTTTCCCCAGTGGGGACGCCACGAGGACTGACTCGGCAGTCCTGTGGATTGCGTGATGACGTCATCGTGTTCTCCCGGCACTGCAGCCGGCCGTTGCGGCCAAAGTCGCGGGAGGCCGAGCTGAGCCAGCGATTGCCGCAGGAGCGGGAGGCCGAGTTAGGCCAGCAATTGCCGCGGGAGCGGGAGGCCGAGCTGGGCCGGCTCGCGTTTAGGTGAGTCACGTGATGCGCGACGTGACGTCATTGTGTTAGGTCGCGTTCTTAAAGGGAATTATGTATAACAAGTAAGGGACACTTGGTGCTACCGCTACAAAGCCATCGTTTTTGGTCCCTGCCACAAATTCCGTTCCCTAGCCACTGACTATCTTGTGGATAGCACATTCAGTGAGTTGGTCACACCGCAGGTAAAGGCTAGCTCAGACAGTAAATGGGTGACCAAAAGGCAGGGTAAAGGCAGGAAGGTAGTGCAGGAGTCGCCTGCGGTCATCTCCCTCCAAAACAGGTTTACCGTTTTGGGTACTGTTGGGGGAGATGACTTATCAGGGGAAGGCACCAGCAGCCAGGTTCAGGGCACCATGACTGGCTCTGCTGCACAGAAGGGTGGAAAAAAGAGGGATAGGGCTATAGTGATAGGGGATTCAATTGTAAGGGGGATAGATAGGAGTTTCTGCGGCCGAGACCGAGACTCCAAGATGGTATGTTGCCTCCCTGGTGCAAGGGTCAAGGATGTCTCGGAGCGGGTGCAGAGCATTCTGAAGGGGGAGGGGGATCAGCCAGTTGTCGTGGTACATGTAGGTACCAACGATGTAGGTAAAAAGAGGGAGGAGGTCCTACAAGCTGAATTTAGGGAGTTAGGTGCTAAATTGAAAAGTAGGACCTCAAAGGTAGTAATCTCTGGATTGCTACCAGTGCCACGAGCTAATAAGTTTAGAGAGAGTAAGATAGATAAGCTAAATACGTGGCTTGAGCAGTGGTGCAAGGGAGAGGGATTTAAATTCCTGAGGCATTGGAACCAGTTCTTGGGGAGGAGTGACCTGTACCAAGGGGACGGTCTACACCTGAACTGTGAGGGAGCCGATGTCCTCGGGGTAATATTTTCTAGGGCGGTTCGGGAGGATTTAAACTAATTTGGCAGGGGGATGGGAACCTAGGTAGTGGAAAAGAGGGAAGTCATATGAAGTCAGAAATAGATGGTAGAAAGGTGAGAAGCAATAAGCAAAGGAGAGAAACACAAAGGGCCAAACTAATTCATAATGAGAGTGTGAAAAAAGCAAGCCTGAAGGCTTTGTATCTTAATGCTAGAAGCATTAGGAACAAGGTGGATGAATTAGTTGTGGAAATAGAGGTAAACAAGTATGATTTGATTGGGATTACAGAAACGTGGCTGCAGGGTGGGCAAGGCTGGGAACTTAACATCCAGGGATATACAATATTTAGGAAGGATCGGCAAAAAGGTAGGGGAGGTGGGGTAGCATTGCTGGTAAAGGAGGGGATTAATGCAATGGAAAGGAAGGATATTAACTCGGATGAAACGGAATCTGTATGGGTAGAAATGAGAAATAGCAAGGGGAGGAAAACGTTAGTGGGTGTGATATATAGGCCTCCAAATAGTAATATGGAGGTGAGGGAAGGCATAAAAAGGGAAATTAGAGAAGCGTGCGATAAGAGCACAGCTGTCATCATGGGTGACTTTAATTTACATATTGATTGGACTACCCAAATTAGTAAAAATTCTGAGGAGGAGGAATTCCTGGAATGTTTTCGGGACGGTTATCTGGACCAATATGTCGAGGAGCCGACTCGAGATCAGGCCATTTTAGACTGGGTATTGTGCAATGAGAAGGGACTTATCAGCAATCTTCTTGTACGAGGCCCCTTGGGTCAGAGCGATCATAATATGATCGAGCTCTCAGTCGAGATGGAGAGTGAGGAAATTGAATCAGAGACTAAGGTCCAGAACTTAAATAAAGGGAATTACGAGGGTATGAGACGGGAATTGGGTAAGATTGATTGGGTGGTGTTTCTGGGGGGATTGACAGTGGATAGACAATGGCAAGCATTCAAAGATAGAATGGAAGAATTCCAGAACATGTTTATACCGGTTTGGCATAAAAATAAACCTAAAAAGGTGACTCAACCGTGGATAACGAGGGAAATTAGGGACAGCATAAAATCAAAAAAAAGGGCATATCAACTGGCAAAAAAAAGCACCAGACCGGAAGATTGGGGACAGTACAGGATACAGCAAAAGAGGACAAAGGGATTAATCAGGAAGGGGAAAATAGAATACGAAAGTAAACTTGCAGCAAACATAAAGACAGACTGCAAAAGCTTTTATCGGTATATCAGGAGGAAAAGACTGGTAAAATCCCAAGTCGGTCCCTTGCAGTCCGATTCGGGAGAATATATAATGGAGAATAAGGAAATGGCAGACCAATTAAACTCATACTTTGGTTCTGTATTCACAAAGGAGGACACAAATAACCTCCCAGGAATATCGGCAAACATAGGGACTAATGAGAGGGAGGAGCTGACAGAAATTAGTATCTCTAGGGATATGGTGTTGGGTAAGTTGAGGGGACTGAAGGCCGACAAATCCCCGGGGCCTGATAAACTACATCCTAGGGTACTTAAGGAGGTGGCCCTGGAGATAGCAGATGCTCTAAGGATCATCTTCCGGAACTCCATTGACTCGGGAACAGTACCCGTGGATTGGAGGGTAGCTAATGTTACCCCAATATTTAAAAAGGGGGGTAGAGAGAAAGCAGGGAATTATAGACCAGTAAGCCTTACATCGGTTGTGGGCAAAATGCTAGAGTCCATTATTAAGGATAAAATAGCGGAGCACTTGACAAATGGGGAAAGGATCGGACAGAGTCAACATGGATTTACAAAGGGTAAATCGTGTTTGACTAATCTGCTGGAATTTTTTGAGGAGGTAACTGGTAGAATAGATGGGGGAGAGCCAGTGGATGTGGTGTACCTTGACTTCCAGAAAGCCTTCGATAAGGTTCCACACAAAAGATTATCATGCAAAATTAAGGCTCATGGGATTGGGGGCAAAGTATTAACGTGGATAGAGAACTGGCTGGCAGATAGAAAACAGAGAGTTGGAATAAACGGCTCGTTTTCGGAGTGGCAGGCAGTGACCAGCGGGGTGCCGCAAGGATCTGTCCTGGGACCCCAGCTGTTCACAATATATATAAATGATCTGGATCAGGGAATTGGATGCAATATTTCCAAATTCGCTGACGACACTAAACTAGGAGGAGGGGTGGGCTCTGATGAGGATGTCAGGAGGCTACAGTGCGATTTGGACAGGTTGGGGGAATGGGCGGATACGTGGCAGATGCACTATAATGTGGATAAATGCGAGGTTATCCACTTTGGGGGTAAAAACAGGAGGGTAGATTATTATCTAAATGGCAATAGATTGGGAGATGGGGAAGTGCAGAGGGACCTGGGTGTTCTTGTGCACCAGTCACTGAAGGAGAGCATGCAGGTGCAACAGGCGATTAAGAAGGCAAATGGTATGTTGGCCTTCATATCAAGGGGGTTCGAGTATAGGAATAGGGATACCTTACTACAGCTGTACAAGGTGCTGGTGAGACCGCATCTGGAGTATTGTGTACAGTTTTGGTCGCCCCATCTGCGGAAGGATGTTCTTGCCATGGAAAGAGTGCAACGGCGATTCACCAGGCTGATACCTGGAATGGCGGGAATGACCTACGAAGAGAGATTAAATAGTTTGGGCTTGTACTCACTGGAGTTTAGAAGATTGAGAGGGGATCTCATCGAAACATATAAAATTATGGCAGGCCTGGACAGGCTGAATTCAGAGAGAATGTTTCCAATGGCCGGGGAGCACAGAACCAGGGGCCACAGTCTAAAAATAGCGGGCAAATCATTTAAAACAGAGATGAGGAAGAATTTCTTCACTCAGAGTGGTGAGCCTGTGGAATTCCCTGCCACAGAGGGCTGTGAAGGCTAATTCAATAAATATTTTCAAGAGAGAATTGGATATATTTCTGAAGGCTAAGGGGATTAAGGGTTACGGAGAAAAGGCGGGGACGGGGTACTGAACTGGTAAGATCAGCTATGATCTCAGACGAAGATCAGCCATGATCTCATTGAATGGCGGAGCAGGCTCGAAGGGCCGAATGGCCTACTCCTGTTCCTATCTCTATGTAACTATCTATGACTCCATCCCTCTCCCTAACATCTGTCTGAGGCCACATAAATACTGTGGCAACAAGAGCAGGTCAGAGGCTAGGTATTCTGCGGTGAGTGTCTCACCTCCTGACTCCCCAAAGCCTTTCCACCATCTACAAGACACAAGTCAGGAGTGTGATGGAATACTCTCCACTTGCCTGGATGAGTGCAGCTCCAACAACACTCAAGAAGCTCGACACCATCCTGGACAAAGCAGCCTGCTTGATTGACACCCCACTCACCACCTTAAACATTCAATCCCTCCACCACTGGCGTACAGTGTGTACCATCTACAAGATGCACTGCAGCAACTCGCCAAGACTTCTTCAGCAGCACCTCCCAAATCCGCGACCTCTATCACCTAGAAGGACAAGGGCAGCAGGCGCATGGGAACCACCACCTCCATGTTCCCCTCCAAGTCACACACCATCCTGATTTGGAAGAATATCGCCGTTCCTTCATCGTCGCTGGGTCAAAATCTTGGAACTCCCTCCCTAACAGCACTGTGGGAGTACCTTCACCACATGGACTACAGCGGTTCAAGAAGGCGGCTCACCACCACCTTCTCAAGGGCAACTAGGGATGGGCAATAAATGCTGGCCTTGCCAGCGATGCCCACAACCCATGAATGAATAAAAAATATTTTGACCCTGAAATGAGCTTCTGACCACATATCCGTGGCATAACTATGACCGCCTATTTCTACCTTCGTAACATTGCCCGTCTTCGCCCTTGTCTCAGTTCATCCCCTGCTGAAACCCTCATCCATGCCTTTGTTACCTCTAATTGCATTCTTGGCTGACCTCCCACATTCTACCCGACTTGAGGTCATCCAAAACTCGGCTGTCCGTGTCCTAACTTGCACCAAGTCCCGTTCACCCATCACCCCTGTGCTTACTGACCTACATTGGATCCCGGTTAAGCAACGCCTCGATTTCAAAATTCTTATCCTTGTTTTCAAATCCCTCCATGGCCTCACCCGCCCCTATCTCTGTAATCTCCTCCAGCCCCACAATGCCCCCCCCCCACCCCCGAGATATCTGTGCTCCCCTAATTCTGCCCGCTTTAGCATCCCTGATTATAATCGTTCAACCATTGGTGGCCATGTCTTCTGTTGCTTAGGCCCTAAGCTCTGGAATTCCCTGCCTAAACCTCTCCGCCTCACTACCTCTCTTTCCTCCTTTCAGGCGCTCCTTAAGACCTACCTCTTTGTCACCTGCCCTAATTTCTCCTTATGTGGCTCGGTGTCAATTTTTTGTTTTATAATACTCCTGTGAAGCACCTTGGGATGTTTTACTATGTTAAAGGTACTATATAAATACAAGTTGTTGTCGTTAGGTGTCTCTTGTACACTAGTACCCTAACATAGTGCTCGATTACATTCCTGCTGATTGCTGAACTGTATTTAAATAGAATCAGTTTATGTAAATTAATTTGAATTGATTTATGTAGGGCCAGTTTAGGTACCACAGTGAAACCACAGGTACAAATGTAAATCACAATCCATTTTTCTTTTATGGGAAACATAGGAAACTTTCAACTTTGGCGGGTGGGTAAAATGGGCGGTGTAGATTGGTCACCTGTAATACATCCAGCCTAACTTTCTTTTCCATTGAAGTTAATGGAAATAAAAATCAGGTGTGGTATATAACAAACGGACCCAAACTAATTCAAAAGATCCGTCCATAGGAAAAGTTAGGATATGTACACAACACAAACATCACGCATCACACACATGACTGAAACTACTCTGTGGTGTTTGAAGTTTGGAGGAAACCAGTGCACCATTGAATGAAAGCATGTTACCAGTCAGCATTGTTAACTACATCTCACTAGTGCTGAAGCCCTAAATATAACAAGGTTAGATTATTAGAGGACTAAATCCAACGTGAAGGAACTGATGTTGAGATATTGCAGTTCTCTGGGCAATTGCGCATGTTAGTTCACTGCCCTCATATTGTCAAGCTCAGTAATTTCTCCAAGCCAATTATCCCTATGATACAGACAGCCTCTTAAACAAAAAATACATATTTTTAAAAAATGGAATAAATTAAAAGAATGACACAGATTTCAGATAATTGGCAAAAGAACCAGAGGGGAAATGAGGAGAATTTTTTTCACACAGCGAGTTGTTGTGATCTGGAATGTACTGCCTGAAAGGGTGGTGGAAGCAGATTCAATAGTAAATTTCAAAAGGAAATTCGATATATGCCTAAAAAGTAAAGATTTGCAAGAATATGTGGAACCAGCAGGCTAGTTCAAAGAGCCAGCACAGGTACAATGGCCCGAATGGCCTCCTTCTGTCCTGTAAGATTTTATGTTAATGATAACAAAAATCACATATAGAAAGGTAAGAAAAAGAATGGTGGCTCATTCTTTTAAAGCAGGAAGTAAATTGAAAAGCAAAAATTAATGTTCGGGTCCAAAATTTCTTCATTTGATAAACTTATTGGAGAAAGTAGACCTTCATAAGAGTAGTGGAACCGGAGGAGGAAGTATTAACGGACTGCTTATCCATATTTAGGGTTTTTCTGAGAATTTCTACCCCTCCAAAAATGGATTCAAAGACTTTATTGAAAACAGTTGCAAAAACAGTTTTTCACATGTTAAGGGCTGATTAAAGGCCGAAAATTACAAATCATTAGAAGAATGTTGAAAAGTGAGAGTTGGTTTTTCTGATCATTGACTATGAATAGATGGTATAATCTAGCTTAAAAAAAATCTTTAAACACCAGGCCACATCTGGTGCTCGTCAGTTTAATGAATGAGAAGATTTCAAAGTATCATCACCAAGAATCTTAACCTAATAATCATCGATTCTAATGATAATTTATTAAAATATTCCACAATATAAAAAATATATTTTGTTTTTATGTTGGGAGAGGATTCTGTTACTTTTTCTCAGCTGATGGCTGTCAAGACACACTGTTAAGATTCACTTCTAGATATAGCAGTCTATTATTTTAATGCAGAGTTATCACTGACAATATGATGTTAATGCTTTTTTCAGTTTTACTGAATGTTCCAAACCCAATTTTACAGGAAATATAGGGTGTCATACATTATTCTATTCAGCTTGATCTCCTCTCCAAATCTGCACATGTAATATATAACCTCTTGGTGTATAATGAAAATAAATTTATGTCCACACAAGAATAAAATTAAAGTAATGAATTATTTTGCTGATTCCGTGTTTGAGAATTTAGAAGAACTCATGGTGAATATACAGTTTGAGCCGGTTGAAACTGAACTTAGAAGTTCTAGTTTAACAAAATTCTACTACGTTATTAAAAAGGACACAAAACACACACTGGGCAATTGAGCCATATAAACCAGAAGCATCCCAGGTATGCGCTGAACTAGGAAGAAAAAGAAGAAAGATTGCATTTATATAGCGCCTTTCACAACCTCAGGACATCCTGAAGCACTTTAAAGCCAATGAAGTACATTTGACGTGTAGCCACTATTGTAATGTAGGAAACATGGCAGCCAAATCACACACAGCAAGCTCCCACAAACAGCAATGTGATAATGGCCAGATAGTCTGCTTTAGTGGAGTTGGTTGAGGGATAAATATGAGCCAGAACACTGGGGATAACTCCTTTGCTCTTCTTCGAAATAGTGCCATGGGATTTTTACGTCCACCTGAGGGGGCAGTTTCATGCCTCATCAGGAACACAGAATAGTTGCTATTAGCCAGGGCAACAACAGGGGCTTTACAGCTTAGCTAAGTGCTTCTGTCATGGGGAATGGAGGAGAAAGAAGAGGAATTGTTCAGAGTTTCTTGCTCCTGATCACTATTAAGCAGTTGCTTCTGGAAGATTGTGTATGTGGACGCGGGTGACAATAGGATCAAGTTCGCCTGATATGTACGCCCATAATCACAAGAATAACAACCACTTTACTGTGTACCAGAGGACAATCTGCACCTGTGGAACGATACCCTAGCAAGGAGCCATTGTCTTCAGGAGAAGAGAAGAAAGAAGAAAAATTGCCATGTAAAAAAGATGTACATTCTTCTCTTCTTCTTAGGCAGTCCCTCAGAACCGAGGATGACTTACTTCCACACTAAAAATTAGCTCTCAGGTGACTGATGAGTCCAATGCGGGACCTACAGTCTCTGTCACAGGTGGGGCAGACAGTGGTTGAAGGGGAGGGTGGGTTGGGTGCTTGGGTTCATGTGCGCTCCTTCCGCTGTTTGTGCTTGGCTTCCGCTTGCTCCTGGCGAAGAGACTCGAGGTGTTCGGTGCCTTCCCAGATGCTTCTCCTCCACTTTGTGCGGTCTTGGGCCAGGGATTCCCAGGTGTCGGTGGGGATGTTGCACTTTTTCAAGGAGGCTTTGAGGGTGTCCTTGAAGGGTTTCCTCTGCCCCCCTGGGGCTCTCTTGCCGTGTCGGAGCTCCGAGTAGAGCGCTTGCTTTGGGAGTCTCGTATCAGGCATGCGGACAATGTGGCCCGTCCATCAGAGCTGATTAAGCATGGTCAAAGCTTCGATGCTGGGGATGTTGGCCTGAGCGAGAACACTGATGTTGGTGCGCCTATCCTGCCAATGGATTTGCAGGATCTTGCAGAGGCAGCGTTGGTGGTACCTCTCCAGTGCTTTGAGGTGCCTGCTGTACATGGTCCATGTCTCTGAAGCATACAGGAGGGCGGGTATCATTACTGCTCTGTAGACCATGAGCTTGGTGCTGAGTTTGAGGTCCTGGTCTTCAAACACTCTCTACGTCAGGTGACCGAAGGCTGTACTGGCACACTGAAGGTTGTGTTGGACTTCGTCGTCGATGTCTGCCCTTGTTGACAGTAGGTTCCCGAGGTATGGAAAGTGGTCAACATTGTCCAAGGCCTCGTCATGAATTTTAATAATCGGGGAGCAGTACTGTGTGGCAGGGGTAGTTTGGTAGAGGACCTTTGCCTTACGGGTGATTAGTGTAAGGCCCGTGCTCTCATACACTTCGGTGAAGGTGTTAACGATGGTTTGGAGTTCGACCTCAGAGTGTGCCCAGATGCAAGCGTCGTCTGCTTACATTACCCAGTATAACATGACCATGACAGTGTTATCAAATTAATGTTATATCATTACCCTCACATAATCCTGCCTTTTTTGGGCACATAGTCTGCCTCCTTTGATTTTCACTCTTAGCCCTTCTCTTCTGAAACCTTTTCTGAGGTAGAACCTAAGGAGAAGTAACAGCCCTCTGGTACCTCATAATATCACATGGATTGAATGAGAAAAGGCAATGTAAATTATTATGCCCCCATTTTCCCACAAGAGATGTAGGGGGGAAAATTGGCTCGTGCCCCCTTTGGGACGATAACTTCGTCGGGGGCGCTACATTTAGCACCCTAAAAAAGTTAGCGCCCCCGCGCCCGAAATTCAATGGTAGCGCACCAAGCAGGAGGTGGGGCACTACTGGAAGCATTCCCCCTCCCTCTTGGGGCTTTCCCATTGAATATCGCGGCACTACATGCAGCAACACCACGCACGCTGGCACATAGCACCATGGCACTGCAGGCCTCCCTTCCCTGATTAAAGGGGAGGGGCCTAGCACAGCACGCACTGGGGCCCTGCTGGACTACCGGGGAGCAGGGTGCCTGCAAAAAAGCCCAGCACTCAAGTGGAGTGCCGGGCTGACAAATCACGGCTGGCACCCCGCAGGAGGAAGCGAGAGGGGGCAGGTGCTGGCAGGTGGCTCCAAAAAAAAGGCCACCCGGCACCTGCCCTTTAATTATCACCGCCCCAACCGCAAAAACGCCACCCTGACCCTGTCGGACATAGCCTCCGGTGATAGGTCAGGGGGCACAAGCCAAGTTTGCGTCCGGGCGCGAGTGGGGTGCTGCGCACGGCAATGATGTCATCGCCGGAGGCAGCGCCGCGGGGTGCTACCGGCTACCAGCGCCGCTAACCTCCTGCTGAATTTCGTGGGAGGCGTTAGCAGCGCCGCATCCAGGCACTTGTTGCTTTGCACCCCAAGGGGGCGCTAACGGGAGGCACAAAGCCACTGAATCTTTCTCCCGTACAATTCATTCTATCACAGACATTACCCAATTCGTTCCTTTCCTGAGGAAAGGTTCTGTAAACCTTCTTCCTCTTTCTTCCCCTAAAAGGTAAACTAAGTGAAACTCTGGAATTTACTATCTGACTTTACATTCAACATTATTGATTATTAACCAGTTACTTTCCTTGGCATGATTCTTCCAAGTTGACAGCAATATCATGTTGCATATCACATTGTCTATACTTATTCATATAATCCTCAATCCTGTTCTGAATCAGATATTCAGATAGCTCTTTTTAGGGTGGCTCTTCTTTACATTAAAAATAATGCTTCTTCTATACATTAATTAACACAGCATTAACATACAACATTAGTACATACTCCCTACACTGTGGAAAAAAATCTTAGAATCCAAAGTCTTGCATACGGCATGTTAATGTTATATTCATGCCCTCGGTAACATAATTATTCTTTATAAGTGCCGTTTACAAGCATCGACACTGCCATCTTTCATGAAATGATTGACACATGTAACTTAATCTACAAACACAATCTGATTTTTCAAATAAAAATCCATAATATTATTTATCTGCACAGCAAATATACCCCATAATTTCCACAATACAGTGCACCAGTTGATGTGACTGCTAGCTTTAAGGAATAGTTATTGTTTTGGCCAAACATTGATTAATTTCCCATACATTCTACTGTGCTATAAGGATAACAATGCTAAAGGAAAAATTGAAAGAGATGTTGCCTAAAGAGACTTCTTTCATATTACATTGATTACAAAATAGAAAGAATGCGAGAACTAGGGAAATAGTCAAATTGTAAGCAAATATTGGTCACTGTACAGACAAAGGAAAACAAACAAAAGCACAGCAGTCACATCTGCTTCCATGGTTTTCATTTATTACTAAACTAACAAATTACAGAAAAATGATTCAGGTATTGATTTCTTTCAATGGTGGCTAGGTTCTACATGCAAAACGACTCCTAATATTTTGTTTCACCACAATAAATTTTGAGCATGGGCAACAACAAATTCTAATCTAGGAGCTGTCTGTGTGGATATTCCTATTAGTTACATCTAATAAATGCAAATAATCAATTAAAAAGTAGGCAAAGAACTGTTACACCAGATTTTCATCCATTTCGCACCCATCCAATTCTACAGTTGGGTTTTGTAACTGTGTCCAGCACTTTGCAGTTAATTATATTAAAATGGGACCTTGATTACATACTTAGATGTAAACTCAATTGATCAGAAAATACATTGTTATAGCACTCAGGCAATCTGTTCAAATAAAATGGGTGTTGCGGGCAGCTCGGGTACAATGGTTGTGGAGGTCCATTTAAATTAATTCCTATATTAAGATTTATAATCCCATTTTGAGACTATGGGCTGAATTTTCCAGGGTGGTAGCAGGCGAGATCAGTGGCAGGTCGGGTGGGAAAGTTGTTATTTTTGACCGGGTCAGGAACTTGCTGTTATCTCGCTCCCATGTGCCTTTACCACAGGCGCGTCTGTCATTGTGGAGCCGACCCAACCTGCAGCAGCGGGGGACCCAATTGAGATAATTATCAGGTAGTTTACAAGCACTTATGAGCCTTTTTTCACTTACTTTTTAAATTTCCCTGCATGGCCACGGGATTCACGCAGCTCGGGAACCACGTCTGTCAACCTGAGGCGTGAGTTTCATGGCCATTGTTCCAGCTGATTACTTGACAGCATGAAAAATATGTTGATTACATCAGCTAACAGATTGATGGAGATTCTATTCTACTTGAAAAACTACTGGTAAATGTTAATTCAGAAAATCTTGAAGGGATGTGAGTGCTGAAGGCACCTATCCTACTCTGATGGTGAGGGAAATAAATTTTTCACTGGCCATTCTTGGCTGTTGCCTTCCAACTCAACAGTATTGGCAGTGAATTGATCGGCACTATAAAAAATGACATATACCATTTCAATAAATTTTTGTGTTGTTTCTGGTCAGGTTTTTCTCACAGTATACTGTGATTGTCCAGTTACAGATTAAATCAAGTCATTAACCATTACAATTTCATTCTCATCACTCATCCCACTGGTTCAATTTGCTTTCAGTCGCTGAATACAGCAATCCCTCCCCAACCGCGGGGGATACGTCCCTGAAAACCCCCGTGGCTAGTAAAACCGCGGTTGGCAAATACAGTATAAATGTTCAAATAACACAATAAAAAAAGAATATAAAAGCAATAAAATCAATCCTAAATTAAAAACCCTGTATATGCAAAATTCACTGCCGCGGTTGGCAAATATTGTCGCAGAGAAGAAACCGTGTATACTTGAAATCCGCGTATGGCAAAACCGCGGTTGGGGCGGGATTCCTGTATAACTAATGGAATTTTTCTGTCTGAGATTTAGGGGTGAATTTCTGCGGAGGTTCTCTCACTTGTCCACTGTTAACTTCAACGGAAGAGCTACAGAAATCCCAGAAACACATAAGCACCACTTACAATGTTTGTCAGGGTTTTCTGCTGGACTTACATAAGATTGTAACTCCACCCCTTTCCAATTACATTTAAAATCTGCTTAATTTTATATATTACCTATATTCACACATCTTTTATTTGTACCAGTTACTGCTACAAAAGTCTATAGATTTGTGACTAAAGTATCAATAACTTTCCAATGAATGTATTTTTTAACTATGTTTTTGATCGTATTTGTAGATGACGCCATATTACTTAATGATAATATTATTTAAATATTTCTTTGTCACTCATATATAACTTTTATTATATTATTGTAAAGATTCAACACCCACTTTGTTAGATTAAACGTCAACTGTAATGTGGCCAGGGTCCTTTTAAGGATCCCAGCTGAAAACGCATCATGAATGACGTCACCAGATCCGCTCCATCTAATTGGGCCGGGTAACGTGCTGGGCGGACTTAATAGGCCCCATTCAGGTAAGTTCATTTTCAACAGTAGGATGGAGCCAGCAGCGGGGTCGCGACCCACCACAGACATTGGCCACACCAGGCCCACCCAGGTAGGCAAAATTCCGGCCTATATTGCCGCTAATATACAACAGGTCTGGCTCATTTAGTGGAAGTAATGGTTAGATGCCATCTTCTTTCAGGCTAGCTGCAATGCTGTACTATGGGGAATGTGCAGTGGAGTGTCGAGCAGAGGCAACCTCTTTGCTACCACTTCATGCCACACCACCTTCACTTCATCAGGCATCATTGGATCATTGTGCATTCCATTACTTAGCCATAGATTTGGTTTCCTGTTTCCAGTCACATTACCATCATGTGATTTTGCCAGGCAGTTATACCCAAACAGCTTTTGCAAAGGCTGCAGAATATGCATTAACATTATTAGCAGCCTTTGTAAAGCCGACCAACGTTGTTACCCTCACTGCGGCCTTTAAGTAGCTCCATCCCATAAAATTTACCTATCGCCCTTTAAAGACTGCCTACTCATGATTTCCCATCCTACCGCCTCTGGGAAGTTGCTATCACCAAGCCCAACATGGCTGAGAGCATGCTCACAGTATGCAAGAGAAACTGACTGCACAAAATCAAGCAGAGTCAGCATGCTCAGGGTTGGGCAGGTAATAATAACACAATGTTCTTCAAATCAGTTCTGGGTTCATGGTAATGTATGTTAACAAATGGTAAGACTATATTGACAATTCTCAGATATTACATTTGATTATTATTCAGGTTTCTCATAAAATAAAAATCCTTTGGAAAATTGTTTCATGTTGGTAATTAAATATGTACAGTAGTATACCATTGTGATATTACCACTGCAATTTTTGCTTGCCTTTGAATGTTTGTAAAAACGCACACCAACCCTCCAAATATTTTCTTAATGTATGGTCTGTTAAGAAAAGTAGTGCCAATGCTAATTGAGTTGTGTTTTTCACAGTTGCTACTCAAATGTTCTTTCACATCTGTTAAAGTCAACCTAGTAACATATATGAAAATATCTCGGCTCTTGATGCACACTGCAATCTTCATTGACTCTGGTTATTGTGAAATACACTCTGTGATTAACTCACCTGTATCCCAGGAAAATAGGAAGTCAGATTTTGAAACCTGATCACCATGGAAACCTCAGGTTTTACAAGCTACCTCAAAAAGTTTTTAAAAAGTGAACAATTCTTAAGGAATTTTATAATAAACAGAATATTAGTTTTGTATGAATGGGTTTATTTCACAGGTGAGGGATTTCATCGTTCTGTGGAACTAGAATAATGGGTCTTCAACACTTGTGAAATAAATTCAGTCGTGGCTCAGTGGATAGCATTCTCGCCTCTGAGTTATAAGGTTGTGGGTTTGAGTCCCACTCCAGAGACTTGAGACACAAAATCTAGGCTGACACTCCAATGCAGTACTGAGGGAGTGCTGCACTGTCAGAGGTGCGGTCTTTCAGATGAGATGTTAAACTGAGGCCTTGTCTGCACTCTCTGGTGGATGTAAAAGATTCCATGGCACTATTTCGAAGAAGAGTAGGTGAGTTCTACCTGGTGTCCTGGCCAATATTCATCCTTCAACCAAAATCAATAAAACAGATTATCTGGTCACTATCACATTGCTGTTTGTGGGACCGTGCTGTGTGCAAACTGGCTGCTGTGTGTCCTACATTACAGCAATGACTGTATTTCATTTGCTTTGGGGCATCCTGAAGGCGTGAAAAGCACTATAAGGCACTAAGGGGGAAAAATTCATCTCCTTAGCGCCTCCCAGATGGCGCTAATTAGGCACTAGACAAGTATCGCCGGGGTGAAGCGAATCCAATGCCGCAGGCCAAATCCGGCCCTCCTGTAGCGCCGCTTTTAAGAGGTATCGCCGAGAACATCAACACCAGGTAGATCATGACGTCAGTGAGTGTGCAACACTCACTGACGGTCTGATTTGCAAAATTGATTCTCACCACTTACCTCACTGCCTGGAGTAAACACCGACAGGGACAGCTGGCGTTCAGGGCCAGGAAGCTGGCTCCAGGGGCGTTATTTAAAGTGATCATCAGTAATCACTCGCAGCTGTCAGGTTAGTGCAGTTTCAGTGTTTTTTTTTCGTTAGTTTCACCCACTGCAAGAGTTTCATTCAGTAATTTCAAGATTCTTTTGTTTTCGGAGTCTTCTGGCAACTAAAAAGTAGTTGTATTTATTGTTCAAACATTCAAGCTGCTACACTTGAAAGCATTAATGGGAGCTGAACTGGCATGCCACCTCGCCCTCCAGGATCTACGGTGGAGGGAGCGTAGACAGCGAGAAATACAGGAACATGTGCGCAGAGGGAGGAGGAGGGCCATCAGGGCTCTCACCAGGAGGCCTTACCCTCCGAGGGTATTCCGAGAGCACTTCTCCTACCTTCAATTAAGGGAAGAGCAGTGTATTAGGAGGCTTCACTTCACCAAGGCAGTGGTCACAGAACTCTGCCACTTCCTGCAATCAGACCTCCAGCCTCAGACCAGGGCAACCACGGCTCCCTCAGTTGCAGTCAAGGTCACTGTGGCCCTCAATTTCTTCACCAGCGAATCCTTCCAGTCTGCAACAGGAGTCATAACTAACATCTCACAGTTCGCCATCCATCGCTGCATCTGGGAGGTCACAGAGGCTCTCTACAGCAGGAGAAGGGACTACATTAGCTTCCCAATCACCAGAGAGAAGCAGGACGAGCATGCATGTGGCTTTGCCAGGATAGTGGACTTCCCCATGGCGCAGGACGCCATCAACTGCACCCATGTGGCTTTGCGGGCACTGCATAACAATCCTGAGATCTTCCGTAACCGCAAAAGCTATCACTTACTTAATGTGCAGTTGGTGTGCGACCACACACAGCGAATCCTTAATGTCAATGCCCGCTATCCTGGCAGCAGCCACGATGCCTTCATCCTGCGCCAGGCCGGTGCACCAGCACTCTTCCAGCCACCACGCCAAGCTCGAAGGTGGCTGCTCGGAGACAAGGACTATCCGTGCTCCACCTGGCTCATTACTCCCTGTGATGAAATATGCCATTCATCAGGCACGCTGTATTCTCTGTGTTTGATTGTGCCTGTGACTGTGACAAGCAGGGGAGTTTAGTTTCAGTTCCACTTCCTTACCTGTATTGTATTGTGTGTAGGGCTCCGCCCATACCTGGCCCCTACTTAAACAGGCCCCAGCGTGTCTCACAGGCAGTACAGCAGATCTCTGGATGAGAGACACTTCTCCACTGTGTATTACTTTCTGAGTTAATAAAAGCCTTGCTTTGCTCCGTTAACGTTGGGTCTCGGATTCATTGAGGCACATCAATTTTATTAACTCAATTTTCAACGCAATGGATCAACTCTTGAAACCCGAATGTTTGGATTTGGACCCGCATGCTTCGGACGCATCGGCACGATTCGGACACTGGTTTAAGTGTATGGAATTCTTCCTGGACAATTCCGCAGCCATCACAGACGCTATGGACGCTGAAAGTATGAAACTCGGAATCCTGCAGAATTGGGTAAGCCACCGGGTTTACCCCCTCATCCAAGACGCCGACACGTACCCGGCCGCCTGTGACATCCTAAAGGCGCATTACCAGCAGCCTACGAATGAGGTGTACGCTAGGCATCTGCTCGCGACTCGCACACAGCGACCTGGGGAATCGCTGGATGAGTTCCTAGTCACCCTGAAAACTCTTGGCAAAGACTGCATGTGCCAAGATGTAAAAGCCGCAGTGTACACTGACGAGCTTGTTCGTGATGCCTTTATCACAGGCCTCAGCTCCACTTACATCCGGCAGAGACTACTGGAAAAAACGGGATTGGACCTGAAACAGGCTGTGGACACAGCGCGATCCCTGGATGTGGCCCAGAGAAACTCGGACGCCTACTCTTCAGCCCGCGCCGCCACGTGTGCACCAAGGGCGCCGCCATCTTGGAAGGCCTCTTCCCCGCCCGGCAGCCCGACACCGTCGGGGCCCCGCTCTCCCCCCAGAAGCCCTACGACAGCCGCGACGCGTCGGGGCCCCAACTGCTACATCTGCGGGCAGCCGAAGCACACCAGAAACCTGTGCCCAGCGAAAGGCACCACCTGCTTTAAGTGCGATAAGAAGGGGCACTTCGGGAAGGTGTGCAGAGGGAACCCCGCTGGAAAACCCGCCACCGCCGCGTGTGCGCCGTGGGAGCGGCCATCTTGGACGCCATCTTGCCCGACCTCGTGGGGTCCGCCATCTTGTGAGCAGACAGCGTGGACGCCATCTTGTCTCAATCAGGGCCCTACAGTGGCATCGGTCACAGTGGACCAGACCAGATCGCACCCGCTATCCAAATCAATGGTGGACATCGAGGTAAACGGGTGCGGGGTTAAATGTTTAATTGACAGTGGAAGCACGGAGAGTTTTATTCACCCTGGACTAGTACAACAACTCTCTCTAACAGTGGTCCCTGCTCGGGGCACCATCTCTATGGCTGATAAAACCCAGACATCGACCATTATGGGTTACTGCGCGGTACAATTGTCCGTTAACGGAACTGTATATGATCATTTTAAATGACTAATCATGAAGAGTCTATGTGCGAGCGTGATCTTGGGCCTGGACTTCCAGTGCCACCACCAAAGCATCACGCTCAATTACGGTGGGTCCCAGCCGCCCCTCACAGTGTGCGGTCTGGCTACACTGAAGGTAAAGCCGCCTTCGCTATTCGTGAACCTTACTCCCAACTGCCGGCCAATAGCGACCAAAAGCAGGAGGTACAGCTGGGAGGACAGGCGGTTTATCACGACCGAGGTGGACAGGCTGCTGAGGGAGCGCGTTATTGAACGCAGCAACAGCCCGTGGCGCGCCCAAGTGGTGGTGGTGAGGGGTAGCGAGAAGAAACGGATGGTGATCGACTATAGCCAAACGATCAACATGTACACCCAACTAGACGCCTACCCGCTACCCCGCATATCAGAAATGGTGAACCAAATTGCCCAATACCGGGTGTTCTCCACCATCGACCTCAAGTCAGCGTACCACCAGCTCCCTATCAGACCAGAGGACCGCCCGTACACCGCCTTCGAGGCGAACGGACGCCTCTACCAATTCCTCAGACTCCCCTTTGGGGTGACGAATGGGGTCTCGGACTTCCAGAGGGAGATGGACCGCATGGTCGATGACCACCACTTGCAGGCAACCTTCCCCTACCTCGACAACGTCACCATCTGCGGTCACAACCAGCAGGATCACGACTCGAACCTCGAGAGGTTCCTGAAAACCGCACAAAAACTCAACCTCACTTACAACGAGGACAAGTGCGTTTTCAACACCACGCGCCTCTGCATACTAGACAGCGTGGTGGAGAATGGGGAAATCGGACCAGACCCCGACCGATTGTGCCCCCTACGGGAGCTGCCCCTGCCCAACACTCCCAAAGCCCTGAAAAGGTGCCTGGGGTTATTTTCTTATTATGCCCAATGGGTCCCCAACTACTCCGACAAAGCCCGCCCCCTCTTGAAAGCATCCTCTTTTCCGCTCTCTGCTGAGGCCCACGCCGCCTTCAAAAGCATTAAGCGGGATATTGAGCGGGCCACGCTACAGGCAGTGGACGAGAACACTCCCTTTCAAGTGGAAAGTGATGCGTCTGACTTTGCCTTGGCGGCCACCCTCAACCAGGCAGGGCGGCCCGTAGCTTTCTTCTCGAGGACCCTCCAGGGGCCCGAGATCAGACACTCCTCCGTGGAAAAGGAGGCCCAAGCCATCGTGGAGGCAGTGCGCCACTGGCGGCACTACCTAGCCGGCAAACGCTTCACCCTACTTACCGACCAGCGGTCGGTAGCGTTTATGTTCAATAATAAACAGAGGGGGAAGATTAAAAATGATAAGATTCTTAGGTGGCGGATCGAGCGCTCCACCTTCGAGTACGACATCATATACCAGCCGGGGGCCCTTAACGAATCCCCCGACGCCCTCTCACGAGGGATGTGTGCCAACGCCACCGGGGATCGGCTACAGACCCTCCACAACGACCTCTGCCACCCAGGGGTCACACGGCTGTTCCACTTCATAAAGTCCTGCAACTTACCCTACTCGATTGAGGAAGTTCGGTCCCTGACCAGGAACTGCCGCACTTGCGCGGAGTGCAAGCCTCGGTTCTACCGCCCAGATAGAGCCCACTTAATCAAAGCTACACGGCCCTTTGAGCGGCTCAGCTTAGATTTCAAGGCCCCCTCCCGTCAGTCGACCGCAATGTTTACTTCCTGAACATTGTGGACGAATACTCCCATTTCCCATTCGCCTTCCCCTGCCCAGACATGACCAGCGCCACGGTCATCAAATGCCTCAACAGCCTGTTCTGCCTGTTCGGTATGCCGAGCTACATCCATACGGATAGGGGGGCGTCCTTCATGAGTGAAGAGCTACGCCAGTACATGCTGTCCAGGGGGATCGCCACGAGCCGTACCACCAGCTACAACCCCCAGGGTAACGGTCAGGTGGAGCGAGAGAACGGGACAGTATGGAAAGCAGTCACTCTAGCTCTAAGGACCAAGGGCCTCCCTACCTCCCGCTGGCAGGAAGTCCTCCCAGATGTGCTCCATTCGATACGGTCGCTATTGTGTACTGCCACTAATGCCACGCCTCATGAACGAATGTTTGTCTTTCCCCGGAAATCCACCTCAGGCGTATCCATGCCGTCATGGCTCTCCACCCCAGGTCCGGTATTTGTACGAAGGCATGTGAGGGGCCACAAGACGGACCCTCTCGTGGAGTCAGTGCACCTACTCCACGCCAACCCCCAATACGCGTATGTCCGGCACGCCGACGGAAGGGAGGACACCGTGTCCATAAAAGACGTCGCCCCAGCCGGTAACGACAACAACCATGACAACAACAGCAACAACGATCGCAGCAACTCTTACCCACCCACTATTCTTTCATCACCCCCGGAAGAACATAGACCAACGGTGCCCCCACCAACTACCCCTTCAACAACCCTGGCGGCGCCCCCGGCAGAGACCCAGGAGGCCACCGGGGACACCCAGCCGACACCCGCGGCACCACAACAGCTACGTCGGTCACAGAGGACTACCAAACCCCCGAACAGACTAAATCTGTAGAAGGGGTGAATGTGATGAAATATGCCATTCATCAGGCACGCTGTATTCTCTGTGTTTGATTGTGCCTGTGACTGTGACAAGCAGGGGAGTTTAGTTTCAGTTCCACTTCCTTACCTGTATTGTATTGTGTGTAGGGCTCCGCCCATACCTGGCCCCTACTTAAGCAGGCCCCAGCGTGTCTCACAGGCAGTACAGCAGATCTCTGGATGAGAGACACTTCTCCACTGTGTATTACTTTCTGAGTTAATAAAAGCCTTGCTTTGCTCCGTTAACGTTGGGTCTCGGATTCATTGAGGCACATCACTCCCCTCCGCAACCCCAACACTCATGCTCAGCACTCATATAATGAGAGCCATGCTGCCAGCAGTAACATCATCGAGCAGACCATTGGCTTATTGAAGCAATGGTTCCGCTGCCTTGACGGCTCGGGAGGAAACCTTCCGTATTCGCCAGAGCGGGTGTCTCATTTCATGGTGGTCTGCTGCATGCTCCACAACTTGGCCATCATGAGGGCACAGCTCTTGCCAGCAGGGATTGCGGGACCACCTTAGGAGGAGGATGAGGCAGAGGATGAGGACAAGGAGGAAGAGGACAAGGAGGAGGAGGAACAGGAGAGAGGGAGGAGGCAGCGAGACAATCGGCCTTCTGGACGGGCTGTCTGTGACCGGCTCATCAGACTCCGATTCACATGAATGAAACCCTAGATCCCCGCAGCTCACCACATCCCCATCATACAATCCCTGTCTCATGGCGTATCACAGCGTCCTCCTGGGCAAAAAGGTGAAATGAGAGAGACTGCACAATATTCCAAAGACCATTACTAAATTTATCTATAAACACATCACACATATCACGTGAATTCTAATAACTAATGACCCTTGTGCCTGCCATAGTTGGGTCATTGTGGGCAAGGTGTAAGATGTGGGTGTGAGTGTTGCTAGGTAGAAATTGTTGGTGGGTGAGTGCTAGGGGTGTGGTGCTTTGGGCAATGCCTGAAGATTGTGGTACAGATGGTGGTATGTAGCATTTGTTGAAGCATTCACTCACCCTGACCACCTGAGTGAGGTCATTAAATTTCTTCCTGCATTATGTGTCCTGGGGACCACAATGCTGCCCGAGACATGCTACGCTACCTCTCTCCAGATGGTGTGGAAGACTTCTGGCGAGGGCCTCCTGCCACTTGCCGGATAGAGCACCGCCCTCCGTCTCTCCACAGCGAAAACCAAGGCCTTCAATGCTTCATTGGAGAATCTGCGGGCTCCCTTCCTGGAGCATGGACCTACCCTGAGCACACCTGGTCCTCCGGCTCCTTCTCCTTGTTCTGCTTCTGCTTGCTGAGGCAGCTGTATAGCCAGCAATGCTGAGAATGAGGTGCTGCAGAATCAATGAACCTCCCCTTTAAGTATTGATAAAAACCTGTGGCAATGATGAGTCGCAATTAGACTGCACTCAATATTGGTCCACCCTTTAAGTGTAATGGCAATGAGCTTGGGTTTTAAGACTTGATTTAGGTCTCCAATCATTTTATTGAGCAGTGAGGATGAATTTCGCATGCAGTCTAAAGCAGTTGCGCCTGGCGCTAATTCTCCAACTTTTCTGCTGACACCGTCCATTCCTTGGCTATAACAAATTTCTAGCCCTAAGTTCTTTCTTTACATTACAACTGATACAATAGCATCTATAACATAGCCAGAAAAGGCAATCATTTGATAGAGATAGGCTTAAGTTTGGCACATGGAAGGAACCAGACAAAGAGACAACTCGCCTGGGACGAGTTTGGGGGAACTAGCCCTAAGAGTTGTTGTGGAATGAGGCCTGGAATCTAGCATTTGAGAGTGCTCGTAAGAGTTCAGGAATAGAGAAATATGGGGCCTGGGCGCACATTAATTTTGAGATATGGGAGCATTTGTAGATCTGGAAGGATCAGGGAGGGTCTAGAGGCACTGGGCAGGATTTTCATTGTGCCGTGGAGTCGGGATTGGAGGCGTGTGGGGGGTTAAAATCCTGAAATCAGGGGTCCCGACCCCATCCCGCACCCAACCCGCCTCCATGGCAGTTTCAAAGGAGGCGGGTACTCGCCCCACACTGGGACCCGCCTACCCGAGGCGGGAAGGGATTAGTTCCAATTAACTGCCTGTTAACAGGTAGTTAACAGGCAGTTTTTAGCCTAATCCCTATTTTTAAGGTTGAAGTGTGAGATTCCCGACGGCTCCGAACCACGCCAAATTAGAGGAGACGGGCCGTCGGGTTGAAGGACTTGGAGGGGTCGAGATGTCGGTGTTCAGGTGAGTGATGTGTGCATAAGTGCAAAGGTAAGTGTGTTTGGTGTGTCTAAAGTGATTAAAGAAGTGTAAATTACCTTTTCTTACCTTTTCAGCCTTCCTTCCTTTAGGTCCCGGGGGTCCCTCATCTCACCGGCACAGAAAGCAGAATGGCTGCAAACTGTCAAAAGTGACAGCCTGCAGCTTTCTGTGCAGGAGAGATTTCTAACTGAGTCTATGAAGAAGGACTCAGGTTAAAAGTAGGACTGTCAGTGTTTGACAGCTTCAAACAGCTGTGAAACACTGATATTTCATCTGTCAAAAGCTCTTGACAGATGAAATTTCAGTCTGTGACGTCACCTGTTGCCAGGTGGCCCTTAATTGGCCTGCTGAGCCCGCTGGGCGGGCTCAACAAGGCCAATCAAGTTAAGATCGCGTGGATTGGCCGCATCTCGATGGAGGCGGGACTACAACCCCGAAAGTTGTAGTCCCGACTCCTGAGTTAAATTCCTGCCCACTGTGTCTGGGGCAGGGATCACGTGGGCTCAGCTGGGATTGGGAGAACTTAGAACAAACAAGTTCACAGCACAGAAAGAGGCTATTTAGCCCATCATGTCTGTGCTGAGTCTTTGCTAGAGCAATTCAAAACTAATCCCAATGCCCTGCACTTCTCCCATAGCTCTGTATTGTCCTCTACTTCAAATAATTATCCAAAATTCCCTGAAGAGATGCAATGGATTCTACCTCAGGTATTCCCTATGGCAAAAAATTCCATGCCTCAACAATCCTCTGGGTAAAGACATTTCTCCTAAACTTACTCTTCACTCTATTAGTGATCATTTTAAATTGATGCCCGCTCATCACTGACTCCCCAAATAGAGGACATGGGCCTAGAAATTCAGTATAGCCACGTTCGGGGCGCTACAGTCGGGCGGCCGCTAAAGTTTGCGCCCGGCACAAGTTCGCGCCACCTTCGCCGATATTCAGTCGCATCGCCCCAAAAGGTTGCTGCTGCGCTAAAACAGGCGATGCACGACTATCATTAGGCGCTAAGCCGGCGGTCCGGGGCGATACCCCCGAGGGCGGGCGCAGCACAGGTGCGGCGAGTTGCTGATTGACGGCAGACACTCTGGCGCCGGTCAGCTCTTAAAGGGGCAGGGTGGACTTGTCTGGCTGCCATGCCCTGCGCACTGCAGCCCTGAAGCAAGGCCTGACCAATGCTGGTTCATCAGTTCTACGCCCTGGATCATGGGGAAGCCCGCTATTCTTCGAAATCCCATTGCACGCTCTTGCTGCTTGTCCAGGGTCATGGGGAAGGAGATGTACTGACGTCTCCTTCTGAAAATGGCGTTGTTCACCTGTCGGATGCAGCAATGTACCGCGAACTGGGAGATGTTGGCAATGTCCCCAGTAGCAGATTGGAAGGAGCCGGTGGCATAGAAGTTGAGAGCCACCGTCACCTTCACTGCCACCGACAGAGACGTCCTGCTCCTCAGCTGTGGCTGCAGATCTCTGCGAAGCAGGTGGCAGATCTCAGTGCCCACCTCCCTTCTGAATCGCAGCCTCCGAACACACTGCTCCTCAGACATGTTCAGATATGAGAACTGCTGGCGGTATACCCTGGGTGGGTAAGGCCTCCTGTGCCGACACCTGTTGGCCCTTCTCCGTCTGGCCATGACTGGCACTCTCTCACGGCGTCTCTGATCCCTTTGAATGCAATGCAGAAAGCCAACGTTTCCACCCATTGTAGCCCCCATTACAGTATATGTGGCGACTCAAGGCTATGGCACTGAAAGTGAAATCCAAGTGCAAAGCTCTGGCCTGAAGCCAGAAGTACCTGTGCGAGCGCTGAGTCAAAGCAGAAAGCTCTCTGCCTTTGTCTCTCACACAGAAGGATTGGCACAAAATGGCTGTCACTTATAATGCAGGAGGAGTCCCCTTTAAATAGCGCCCCCTGCACCCCGCAGTGACTGGGAACCGTTCCCCTCTACCAGTCGCTGGGGGCGCCAGGCGCAAAGAAGGGCGGCGCCACTGAAGTTCCGGTTTGGGGCGCACAAAGGGCGTTGCACGATGAAATGATGTCAGGATCTGCGCGCGCAGCTGAGCGCGCGCAAAGACTTTGCGCCGACGCTAAATCTCTAGTGAAGTTGGGGAGAGGCGCAGATCGCGCTGCGCCCGGCCGCTAGCCGCCTATCGCCCAACATCTCCTCCTCCTAAGGCGCTACCGGCTGGCGCAAGCAACTGAATTTCTAGGCCATGATCTTTCCCTATTCATTTTATCAAAACCTTCATAATTTAAAAAAACCTCTATTAAACTGATCTTAGCCTTTTCTGCTCCAGTGGAAATAGTTCCAGAAACTCAAGCCTCTCCTCATAACTAAAAACCCTGATTTTAACCTAACACATTTGACGAAGTAACGGAGCGTAAATGGAGCATAAAATCGGGTGTCTGACACGAACACGCCCCGTTCTTGCTGAGCATGTTAAGTTAAAATTAGGGCTAAATTTTTCCATCTCCAACATCATCATGGGGAATCTACATTGTACAGTCTCTATGGATATACAGGAAACTCTCGTTTAAATGGCACCTAAATATCCGGAATTCTCTATTAACCGGCAAAATTCAGACACCGAAAACCTCAATAACCGGAAATGTTGCCGAGTCCGAGTCTCCCACGGTGGCTGAGTTAGTCAGTGGGGGCAGTTCTCCAAACTGCCACTACTCGGCTTCTTGGCGCTGTCGGAAGTCCGAACACCTCAATAACAGGAGTCTGACTCTCCCGCGCTGCCGGTAGTCTCTTCCGATCCTCCATTTTTCTGTATGTCTCCCGCGCTGCTGGTAGTCTCTTCCGATCCACCATTTTTCTGTGTGTCTCTCCATCTTTATCGTGAATTATCTCCCCCATCTTGCATTATGGAATTCCCAAAAGTTGGTCCAAGCAAAAGGAAGAGAGTGGTGTTAACTTTAAAACAGAAAATCGAGATTGCCAACGACTAGAAAGGGAAGAGAAGCATATCAACATCTTGATTTTTTTATTTTTGTTTGTTAAAACTAGCCTCGGTAGAAAACCCTCTCCGTCATCCGGAATCTTTAATCAACCGACACCATCCCGGTCCTGTCGGTGCCGGATACCAAAGAGTTTCCTGTAATATGCTTTCTATGATGGGACACCCAAAATTGCACACAGTTGTCTAACTATGGCCTAACCAATGATTTGTATACATTTATCATTGCTTCTTTATTGCTGTGCTCTGCCCCTATTTATAAAGCACAAAATTCTTCAGTCTTTTTATGACTTTCTCGACATGTATTTACACTTTCAGGAAATTATGGGGGAGAAATTCGTTTCAGCCAGTAAAGATGCCGGTGACACCGGCAACTGGAGTTAATGGCCACTGAAAATGGCCACAACGCTAACGGAGCAAAATACCCGCCGTGCAATGCCATCCTGGTGGCGGTACTGCTCGGGCTGGATTTTCATTGAGGAGGCGGGACTACAACTTTCGGGGTTGTAGTCCCGCCTCCATTGAGTTGTAGCCAATCCACGCAATTTTGACTTGATTGCCCTTGTTGAGCCCACCCAGCGGGCTCAGCCGGCCGATTAAGGGCCGCCCGGCAACAGGTGACATCACAGATTGATATTTCATCTGTCAAGACCTTTTGACAGATGAAATATCAGCGTTCGACAGCTGTTTGAAGCTGTCAAACACTGACAATCTGTACTCCAAGTTAATTCCTTCCTCTCAGGATGATTTAGAGATTTCTCCGGAACAGAAAGCTGAATGCTACAATTTTTGACAGATCGCGGCCATTCTGCTTTCTGTGCCGGTGAGATGAGGAACTCCCGAGACCTGAAGGAAGGAAGGCTGTAAAGGTAAGTAAAACTTATTTAAACACTTTAAACACACCAAACACACTTACCTCTGCACTCATGCGCCCATCACTCACCTGAATACCGGACATCTCGACCCCTCCAAGCCTGTTAGCCCGACGGCCCGCCTCGCTAACTTGGCGTGGTTTGGAGCCGTCGGGAATCCCACACTTCAAGAATGAAAATAGGGATTAGGCTAAAAACTGCCTGTTAACAGGTAGTTAATTGGCACTAATCCCCTTCCCGCCTCGGGGAGGCGGGTCCCAGTGCGGGTCAGGTACCTGCCTCCTTTGAAACTGGCATGGAGGCGGGTTGGGTTCGTGCCCCTCGATTTCAGGATTTTAACCCCCCACACACCTCCAATCCCACCTCCGCGGCCCAATGAAAATCCTGCCCGAGGCCTCTGACCTGAAGTTTGTGTCCAGGTGCGGCATTGCAGCTTCCCACAGCCTCTGGAAGTGAGGCTTTGGAGCTCGCTAGGAATTGTGGGCAATGAAGAGATCTGAGAATTAAAGGGGCCACGCACACTGAAGCAATACAAATTAAAATGAAGTGAAACAATGCAGTTTTCAGCCCTTTCTGCCTGTTAAAAAATATTTAACATTAAAATGTCACAAATGTGAATATTCAGCTCTTAAAGCTGATTTCCTTTCCGAACCTCACAAAATGGGAAAATGCCTCAGCACGAAAACAAATGGCTCAGCAAACCAGGGAAGGGGCACCCAGAGTCTCACACACAGCACTCCAGCTTTGTGCAGGGGGTCAGCACTGCAAGACAGGCCCTCTACCCACAGGGGCCAGGAGGCCCTCCAGAAAGAACCATGTGGGACCACATCACCGAGGCCATCACTGCTAGCAGTGCCACCCCCAGGACCTGGCTCCAGTCCCCAAAGAAGCTTCATGATGTCAGACCACTGGTCAAGGTCAGTGGATGCATCTTCAAAAGCCGTCTCCTACCAACTGCAGCACTAGCCTCACACACTGCTCAATGCATGACCCCACCCATAATCACTCACCTACCAACAAGCTGCACCAATCACGAGGCACATCTCCCATTCCTAGCCTCACCCTTGGAGGAGACGGTGCTGGCCATTCTTGGCAGGGACATGGCTGAGCCCTTGGCCAGTGGCAGGGCTGAAAGGATAAAAGATGCTGGTATCCTCGTACATTATCCTCCTTCTGGCATGCACCTCATGCTTTCCTGCCCTCCAGTCATCACAACTCCACCCTTGTGCCTTCCTCATTTCACACACCCAAGAAATGCAGTCTGCCCAGCCAGTGGGTGATCAAGAAGAGGGAGAGGAGAGTGAAGAAGAAGAAAAAGATTGATTTGAAACTCCCAGCCAACAGCTCCTCAAGGTCAACCAGCAAGGACATTTGCAGATTCCCCCACTGAAAGTCAGCAACCTTCCACCAGCCATGCTGCAGCCACTGGGGTAGCACTGCATGACATCAGTAGGATAGGCAAAGGCACTAAGAGAATGCATAAGGGTGATGAGTTGATTTCTTGATGTCACATTGGATGGATAGACGTATATAGTTGGATTGGAAAGTTTGCTTAGTGGTGGCTTTTATTTCAGCACCGTGGCCAAGAAAACATTGTGATGGTCAGTAACAGATGGAAGGTAAGGTGTGGGACTAATGTTGAAAGGGGAATTGGGGTTGTGGTCACTAGGACTGGAGGCAGATAATTCCATCCCAGATATTCCAGCCATAAAAGGGCTGCCTGGGATACATCCTTCCGTCTGATTCCTCCTCTTCTGCTTCCTCCTCTTCAGCTTCCTCCTCTTCGGCTTCCTCCTCTTCGGCTTCCTCCTCTGTGGCTTCCTCATCTTCTGCTTCCTCCTCTTCTGTATCTTCCTTTTCCCTCTGCAAGCGGATGCTGTAAATGTGAAATGACAGCACAAAATGGTGGTCAGGCAGCATAAAATGGTGGTCAGGCAGCATCTTGACCTGAAATACTGGTCAGGCAGCATCTCGACCTGAGAAGTGAACTCTGTTTTTCTCTCCACTGATGTTGTGTGACCTGCTGAGTATTTGCAGCTTGTTCTGTCTTCTCAAAGGCCTTCATTTACCATCCGAGCCCTTGCAACTGTCCCTACACACTTCAAAAAATCGGGGCAGCGCAAATTAAAGGGCAGGTGCCGGGCGGCCTTTTTTTTGGGCTGCCTGCCAGCACCTGCCCCTTCTCGCCTCCTCCTGCGGGGTGTCGGCCGCGATCGGTCAGCCCGGCACTCCTCTTGAGTGCCGGACTCTTTTGCAGGTACCCTGCTCCCCGGTGGTCCAGCAGGGCCCCAGTGTGCGCTGCGCTAGGCCCCTCCCCTTTAATCAGGGCAGGGAGACCTGCAGTACCGGCACACGTGGCGCTGCTGCACGTAGTGCCGCGATATTCAATGGGAGCGCCCCAAGAGGGAGGGGGAACGCTTCCAGCAGGGCCCCACCTCCTGTTTGGGGCACTAGCATTCAATTTTGGGCGCAGGGACGCTAACTTTTTCAGGGCACTAAAAGTTGCACCCCAGCGAAGTGAGCGCCCCAAAGGAGGCGCAACCCAATTTTTCTCCTTTATAGTCTTCCTCACTCTTTGCCAAACTTCCTACTTCTGTGTCATCTGCAAATTTCAAGATTGTGTTCCCTATATATACTGAGAACAAAAATGGATCCAGCACTGAACTCTGGGATACACCACTTCCAACCCTTCTCAATTCCAAGGAACAGCCATTTATTCTAGAATCAGAGACAAAATTAGTAACTTCCAGCAGGAGACAGAAACTATGGCAAGATTCAGAGACCCTGGGGGCGAAATTCGGTATCACCCCGTTTGGGGCGCAATTATCGGCCGGGCGCAAAGTTTAGCGCCTGCTGCTAATTATCGCCTCCGACTGCAAACTTGGCTTCTATCGCCCCTGGAGGTGATTGGAGTGCTAAATCAGGCGCTACACACCTCTCTTAAGGCGCTAACGCCGAGGAGCGAGGCACTACCTCAGAGCGCTGGCGAAGCTCATGTGATGTCAGTCAGCAATGGAACACAGACACAATGGCACCGACCAGTTCTTAAAGGGGAGGGTCGATCTTGCTCTCCAGCCACACCCTGCTCATTGCAGCCTTGAATCTCAGCCTGGAGAGACCTGTACATCAAATCTGCTGGAAAGAACAATGGAGAGGCCCAGGGAAAGAGCTCAGAGTGCAGCCCCCACAGTCTCTTCTAAATCAATGCAAGGAAGGTCAAATCAAAATGAACCTGCAAAGTGCTGCTCAGTACCCAAAACTCCTTCACACAGCACTGAATCTCTCCAGAAGTCTCTCTCTCTCTCAGAATGCGTGGTACAAAAATGTCACCGACAAAAAAAGGCAGGAAGCGTCCGCCTTTAAATAGCGCTCCCCCAGTCCCTTCCCGACTGCAAAACGTTCCCCTCAACCTGACGCTGCTAGTGGCAGGCAGTAAGGCAGGGGGTGCCACTCAATATCCGGTCCGGGGCGCTACCGGGGCGTTGCACGCTCGACTGACGTCACGATCTGCAGGCACGGGAGATTGTGGCGGTAGTGTTTCGCACCGCCGCAAAATATCTGGTCAATTTCGCGAGTGGTGCAAACATCACCGCGCCCGGGCGCTAGTTGCTTTGTGCCCCATTAGCGCCCTTTTAGGGCGCAAACGGGAGGCGCAAAGCAACCGAATTTTCCCCCCCATGGCTATCAGAAAGAATCAGAACATTCTACAGCTGCCAGGACGAGTTGTTGAATGCCTTTTAAGGAGGAGAGGAAGAGAGGTGAATACACAATGTTCATACATGCACAAATCAGTGCTGATATTTTTTATGTTTTTATGATGTTATAAAATATTACTTTTAACTATGTATGGTGGGATGGTTGAGGGAGTAACAGGTAATCTCAGAACTTGATTTTTTTTCACGGATTTGATTGGTTGCTTTTGTGGTGGTTGACGTTTGATCATTGGTTGCTCTTCAGTGCTTGGAAAATTTTGTTAAATATATTTTAGTCTTTTTATTTCACAGATTGTGGTTTTTAGTTCAGTGCTTTTTGAGCCATAGCATGCACATGTTTGCAGTTTTCAGTTAATAGGCATTTGATCCAATTGGCATGCTTCACGCCCTACAGGCTCACTCATGTCCTATGGACACTGTCTGCCTTATAGAGACCTGGCAGATGCAAAACTTTTAATCTTATAGATAGATGTAGGTGTTTGCAAATGTTTGATTTTCTTCAAATTGTTTCATCAAGAATATCTTTGACACCATGCTGATGGTGGCAAGTTACCATATGATGCAATGAGGCATCATGCACTGTAAGCATTCCCTGGGCTCTGGTGCAGGTCTTACAAAGTACCAAGTTATTTTAAATGCTAATTTATACAATAAAAAACTATCCCGCATATAATAAATCAAGTATGTGATATTTAGAATATGACAACATACAACATTAGGGCCTAGAAATTCAGTTGGTTGCGCCAGCAGTTAGCGCCTTAAGAGAAGTGAATTTCGGGCGCTATGCGTGTAGCGCCCGGGCGCAGCGCAGTTTGCGCCTCGCCCCAAATTAAGTTGACCCTTAGCGCCGGCGCAAAGTTTAGCGCCCGCCCGGCTGCGCGCGCAGAAAATGACGTCACATCCTCGTGCAACGCCCTTTGCGCGCCCCGATTCCAAACTTCAGTCGGACCGCCCCATTGTGCGGCTGGCGGCCAGAGCGTTTGTAAAATGGAACGCAACACAGCCGACGCGGGCCCCGGGGAGCGCAAATTAAAGGGCACGTACCCTGCAGTATAAAGGGCAGCCATTTTGCAGCAAACACTCTTGTGCAACGGATTTCTGGACACACAACAAGGAGGAGAGCTAACTTGTTTCGTGCAGCAATAGCTCAGGTATTTTTGGACTCAGGCCAAAGCGCTGCAAGTGCCCTGTTGGAAATTTGACTGTTTGCCAGCATTTGATGGGGGTTGCATGGGGTGCCAACGCAGAGTTTCAGCGCCATGTGCGTAGGGCTCGCAGACGCGGGGTCAGAGGGGCAGCCCTGGCTAGAGGCAGAGGGGGCAACAGGCGTCGGCAACATAGGCCTTACCCAGTCAGGGTATACCGCCAGCAGCGCTCCTACCTCACCATGAGTGGCGCGCGATGTGTAAGAAGGCTGAGATTCCGAAAGGAGGTGGTTGCAGAGATCTGCCACCTGCTTCGCAGAGATCTGCATCCAAAGCTCAGGTGCAGGACGTCTCTGTCGGTGGAAGTGAAGGTGACGGTGGCATTGAACTTCTATGCCACCGGCTCCTTCCAATCCGCTGTTGGGGACATAGCTAACATATCCCAGTTCGGCGTGCATCGCTGCATCCGCCAGGTGACCGATGCCCTTTTCAGAAGGAGACGCCAATTCATCTCCTTCCCCATGGCCCTGGAGAGCCAGCATCAGCGTGCAGTGGGATTTGCAAGACTCGCGGCCTTCCCCTTGGTGCAGGGCGCCATTGACTGTACGCATGTGGCTTTGCGGGCACCTCTGGAGCATGGCGAGCAGTATCGCAACCGGAAGGGCTACCATTCTCTCAATGTGCAGCTGGTGTGTGACCACAAGCAGCGCATCCTGGCTGTCAATGCCTGCTTTCCAGGCAGCTGCCACGATGCCTTTATCCTGCGGCAGAGTACTGTGCATGACATGTTCGAGGCACAGCCTCCCCCAAGAGGATGGCTACTCGGGGACAAAGGCTATCCTTTGTGTACCTGGCTCATGACCCCGCTCCACGCGCCCAGGACCGCTGCTGAAGAGGCATACAACGAGAGCCATCAAAGGAGCAGAAACATCATCGAGCAAACTATTGGGGTCCTCAAGCAGCGGTTCCGCTGCCTTGATCGTTCCGGCGGATCTCTGCAGTATTCGCCGCACCGGGTCTCCCAATTTGTCGTAGTTTGCTGCATGCTACACAACCTGGCTCTCCGCAGGATTTAGGCACTGCCACCTGACGTTGGACCACCACCTCAGGAGGAGGAGCAGGAGGAGCAGGAGGAGGAGGAGGAGGAGGAGGAGTACGTTCCCAGGAGGGAGCGACAAGGTCCAAGGGCCGTCCGTCGCCAGCTTATTGAACGTAACTTCTAAGCCCCCTGTCAGGGAATGCCTTGTGGCCATGAAGCGAGATGAATGCAGCCGCTCCGCAAGCCCTCAGCCGGCGAAGGCAACAAAGACTAACAAGAACAACCATGGACACTGTCTGAATAAAGATAAATTTATATTTGACAAAAATGAAACCCCTTCCCACATGAATCCCAAAAACAATCAACGGCCCCCACAAAAAGTGCAACAAACGACTCACTCCCACAACCTGGGGAGGAGTAACTCCACATTTGAACAAACCAGGCCTCAACCTCGGCCTTAACGCAAAAAACATACCCATAAACAAAACAACCATGGGCAAAATAAAGATGTCCACCGCCATATAAAATGAAAGCTGGCCACACCCTCTACTTAGTGGCCCGCGAGGGCGAGACCTTGTCCAGCCTTTTGGCGCCCCTGCCCGGCCTGCTGCTCCTCCGCAAGCTCTGCCCAGTGGCTGCTGCGAGGCTGGGGGAAGGCGCCTGAGGGTCAGATGTCCTTCCGCCAGATGGCCTTGGGGGGCGGCCTACACGGGCTTTGGGCCTCGAGGGGCCGGCTGTTGATTGGCGCACATGTGCATGCCCACCATCAGCTCCAGCCGCTTGCCGTTGACGCTCCACTGGGGGAGTGGCGGCGACGGATGGCGCAATGTGGGCAAGCTGGCGTATTGGAGGCGCTGGCTGGTGATGTCGCACACTGGCACTCGCCCGGGCACGCACTGCACGATCCGCACCAATCAGCCGAAGGGCGAATCGCTGTGCTGCTGCAGTGCGGCGGGTGTCCTGGTGATGCCTGGCTGAGGCAGCGCGTGTGGCAGCAGTGAGTGCCCCTGTTGCCCTGGTCTGCGCCCGCATCACATCCGCCACTGACTTGACGGCATCAGCCAGCGACTCCATCGCCGGAGGCATCCGTTCCACTACCTCCATCATCATCCGGCCACTCTCGGCATTTGATGCCCCAAACTCCCGCACACTGGTCGCCAGCGACTCGATGGCCTCAGGCATCCGTCCCACCACCTGCATGAGCTCTGTGTGGCGGCGGTCCAAATCCTCGGCCATTTGGTCCAGCTGGCGCGCCTCCTCCGAGGTGAAGATGGCCGGACTGGAGGCGGGACTCTCCCACTGGGGAGCAGGGGTCCGAGCTAGGCGACCCTTGGCACGTTGCTGGCGCCGAATGTCCGCAGCAACTGCACTCCCCTCCGATCCTTACCCCCTCTGGGGGGAAGGCCGCGGCCCACCCGCAGCCCTCCTGGGTGGCTGGACGCCACTGGTCCCAGCAGCTGCACTCCCCTCCGAAAGTTGCTCCAGGCTCTCGTCCAGGGAAGACGTGTCCAACACTTCGCCCTCTGCTGCGGGACCTGAGTCCTCCCCTGATGGTCCGGGTTGCTCTTCCTCCTCCTCCTCTTCCTCCTCCTCCTGTTCGGAGGGGCTGTCACTGGCAGCTTCAGGGAGCTCTTCGTCACCAGCTGAAAGCAGGAAGGCACAAGAGTAGCTTCAGAGTGAGGAGAGGGCATCAGCGAGGGAGTCATGACTGGTGGCATTCAGCGCATTGGTGGCACAGTGGCAAAGGAGGTAGCTCGGATGCGCAAGTGCGACGAGAGAGGGCCAAAAGGCGAGGTCCTTACCATTGCCGGGCAGCGGAGGGTCGGCTTCTCCGCACGCTCTGGGCACAATCACGCGGCCTCCCATGAGGCCACTCACGCGCTCCTCCAGGGGAGTGAGCTTCTGGAACTTGGCGCGGCCTCCCCCGGTGATGTCGTGGCGCTTGCGATTATTCGCAAGTTTAGCCTGCAAGAGAAAGGACGGGCTCTAAGTACGGTGTGTAGCCGTGACGTAGTGTGCACTGCCTCCCATGGTGGAATAGCTTGGCCAGAGTGTAGCCCTGATCTCGTGTGCACTGCCTCTCATGGTGGAATAGCTTGGCCAGTGTGTAAAGTGCAGAATGTGCAATTGATGCTCATGACTGTCCCAAAGCTGCTGGCTGAGGGCTGGCCATTAGGCCTTTCAGGTCCCTTTGCCCATCATGTCAGGTGTACATGCAAGAATGAGGAGGAGAGTGGAAAGGGTACTCACCCTGACAATCCTGGTCAGGTCATTGTATTTCTTCCGACATTGCACCTTGTCCCTGGGGGCATCGCCGTAGGACGACACCCTGGTGGCGATCTCCCTCCAGGCTTTGGTGTAGACGCGGTGGGTGGGATTCCTGCCAGTGTCTGGGAACAAGATCCTGCGCCTCTTCTCCAATGCTGTCAGCATGATATCCAGATCACGCTCTGAGAAGCGCAGGGCACGCTCACGGGCCTTCTCATGCGTTGCCATGGCTCCTTGGGCTCAGCAGCAGTGTTGAGGCCTAGTTTGAAAGCTGCAGTGTGCAGGGCGTGGCAGCAGACCAAATCGTCCCTTCCCCCTTTAAGAGCTGGCCGGCGTCACGGGGTCTGCTGTCAATCAAAAAATGACCGCCTCGGCGCTATCCCTCTGCACCGCCAGCTTAGCGCCTAAAGATAGTCGTGTAACGTCTCTTTTAGCGCTCCAGCAACCTCTTAGGGCGAAGCAACTGAATTTCGGCGAAGGGGGCGCAATTTTGGGGCGGGCGCTAAAGTCGGGCGGGCGCTAACGTTAGCGCCCCAAAACTGGCAAAACTGAATTTCTAGGCCTAGAGAAAGCTTCTGTTTCACCCTAAAGTCTTTGCAAACTGAACGAAAATTCCAGAATGGAACAACACTATTTAATAAAACATGAAACAGCTGATGGCACAGCTGTGGAACTGTGGAAACGATTTCCACAGATTATCTATTAGCAGCTGAATTGCACTCTTGTGGTTAAGTACAAATAGTGTGAAATTATTTACTGCATCATGTTTCAATTTAAAAGCTGCAACTTTGCTTCAGTTTGGGATTTGAAGCAGGAGATCAAACTGGTACAAACAGCTGAAACAACCTCCAAACATTTTCAGCAGGGAACAACATCTCAACGTATGCATTGGGATAGCAATTAAATATCAAAGTAAGTAAATAAACGGAGCCTTCCATATAAACCCTGGGTCTTTCTGTGTGGTTTCTGTGTACTTCTCATATAACTGAAATTCTCATATTCTGTACTTCCTCAACAACTTCAAGGACACATCTTCTAAATAACGGGTAATGTTATTCTACAGCACTTTGGCAATGTTGCCATAACAACATTTCTGCCATGAAAAGTGCAGTACAGTGCCAATTCAAAGTAGTAACACAGACAATGTTACTTTCAAGAGGTGGTCTTGCATCGATATTGCTTTACTCTGAAGGTGCCATAAAGCAAACAATGTAATTTTTCTCAGCGTAGGCAATCTCCTGTACCATCATGTGTTTTTTTGAAGTTTTCAATCAGTAGAAAAAAATTCCAGGCAGGCTAGTAAATCCCATTCCATGCTTAAAATTGAGACTGCATGTTTTGTCAGTCCATCTACACATGGCAGTACAAGTCAGCAATTCAACTAAAACACTGCTGTGGAGAATTTAAAAGAAATAAAGGACAAAGGCCGCAATATTCGGCACCTTAGCGCCGGTAGTTGCGCCGTTTTTTTTTTAAATGGCGTCCGCCTCACTTCCAGCACGGCCCGCACTGTTCGCCATCTTGGGTGATACATGCGTGCGCTGGCAGTATGCAGAGTAGGCAGTTCGTGATGTCATGCTGACATGATGCACAACCTGCCATTTTCGACGTCATCACTCCATTCAATGCCATCTCCTAAACACATACAGCTGAACGTGCCTCCAGCTGCATGAGGGACCCCCCCCCCCACCCCTTCCCACCAGCGCTATTTAAAGGGATACATCCAACTTGCAAGTAAGCTTATTATTGCTTTTGTACGGGCTCTTGCAGAGTTTGTAGGTGTACTGTGCTGCGGAAGACATTTAAAAAGTTGTTAATGTATGCAGGAGTCCTGCTGGACGCTGGGAAGGCGTTGGCTGCTACTGCAAGGCCTCTGAGTAAACCACTTGCTCCCAGTCATGGGGGCTTTAGTTGCAGACCCTCATTGCGCTGCAGCATGACAGGGAGATGGAGCAGAGGCAGCAGAGACAAGCTGCTCACAGAGAGAGGAGGAGGAGGGCTCTCAGCAGGAGGCCTTACTCTCACCCAGGATCTTCAAGGAGAACTTCTCCGACCTGCACCTTAGCTAGGAGCACTGTGTTCGGCAGCTCCGCTTCACCAAGGAGGAGGCCGTAGATCTCTGCCACCTCTTGGAACCAGACCTGCAGCCTCAGAGCAGGGCGGCGACGGCTCAGCCAGTGCCCCTCAAGGTGACGTGGCCCTGAATCTTTTCGCCAGCGGATCCTTCCAGGCTGGAACAGGAGACATACCAAACATCTCGTAGTTCACTGTCCATCGCTGCATCCGGGAGGTCACAGAGGCTCTGTACGCTAGGAGAGGGGACTTCAGTGTCTTCCCGCTAAACAGAGAGAAGCAGTAGGAAGGCTCACGTGGCTTTGCTAGGAAGGCCTTCTTCTGAAGGCTGCTCCATCAAAGTCCTCATCTGACTCCTCGGCAGCAAAACTCGTGTGCTACCTCGCCCTTCGGGGAGCTGGCACCTGCACTATCCTTTCCCCCTGTTCTGACTGCAGACTACTCATGCCCAGTGACTCACCACGTGCAGATCCCACCTCTATACTTCCCTCTAAAGTACACGCAGTGCCAGTTTCTGAGGTGGTGTCTGCGAGTGTCAGATCGAGTGACAGTGTCTCTTCTTCTCCATCACTCTCCTCTTGTTATTCCTGCAGTGGCTGGGAAGCTTGGAGTTCTTGGAGTATCTGAAAAGAGAAAGGCACAAGAGTAGGGTTGTGGTGAGGGGAGGGGTCCAAAGCAAGATGTGCATGCCTACACCATCAGCAGCTTGTAATTGTGAACAAATTGTGGGATAAGGGGGAAGTGGGATGTGAGATGGAGGAATAGGTACGAGCATACCATCATCTTCAATGGTTTCAGCATCGCCAATCGCCACAACCTCAGTGACGGCCCCCCGATAATGTCCAGCAATCTCCTCCAGCTGGGTCAGTATATGCAACCATGCCTGTCCCCTGTTGGTTAGCTGCTGCTGTCTCCTGTAATGCGCCATGTTGGCCTGCAAGAGAAAGGGAAGTGTGTCAGTGAGTGTGGTGCAATGTGTTTGGGTGATATGTCTGTCATGGTTGAATAGCTGGGAGTGTGTGCAAGGTGTGAGGCTTGCAGCAGTGGTAAGTGTGTGAGGGTGAGATGAAGCTATGAATGTTAGGTATGAGTCATGTTTGGTAGAGATTGTTAGTAGGTAAGTGATGGGGATATGGTGTATTGAGCAGTGTGTGAAGCTAGTGGTGTAGTTGGTAGGAGATGGCTTTTGAAGATGCATTCACTGACCTTAACCACTCGTGTCATGTTATTAAACTTCTTTTGCCACTGGATCCTGATCTTCGGGAAAAGACTCCTGTCAGTGACCATTTCAGCTACCTGCTCCCACTGCCTTCTGACTGTGAGTCTGGAGGGTCTCCTGGCCCTTGCGGGTAGAGAACCTGTCTCCTCCGTTCCACCCGCTGCACTAAGGCTCCAAGTGCTGCGTTGGTGAACCAAGGTGCCCTTTCTCTGCCCTGTTGAGCCATAACTGCCTGACAGTTGCTTTGACAACAAGTATATTGAGGTGCTGAATGCACCTCCCAATTAAGAAGTGCAGACTGCATTTAAAACTGGAGGCTAGCTTTAAATAGAGCTAACCTCCCACGAACTTGGGCCCCCTGCTGAGCGCGCAGCCACTCAACAGCGATCTCATCGCTGGGCTGCATGCATCAATCATGTTAATTAGTAGCAGCACGAATGTCGCGTGCTGCCTGCACTACTTTCAATGGGTTTGGGCCGATCGTGCATCACGATCTCCGCGCCCGTTTTCGGGCCTACTCCAATTTTTAGCCCAAAGAAACTTAGGGTTCAGGTACGCAAATCTTTAAAAGTGGGAAGCCAAGTTGATAAAGATGCGGAAAAGGTATATGCAATCCTAGGTTTTGTGAATACATAGAATTACGTAGAATTTTACAGCACAGAAATAGGCTATTCAGCCCAACAGGTCTATATCAGTGTTTATGCTCCACATAAGCCTCCTCCCGCCCTACTTCATCTCACCCTATCAGCATATCCTTCTTTTTCTTTCTCCCTCATGTACTTATCTAGCTTCCCCTTAAATGCATCTATGTTATTTACCTCAACTACTTCATGTGATAACGAGTTCCACATTCTAACCACTCTCTGGGAAAAGAAGTTGCTCCTGAATTCTTTATTGGATTTATTAGTGACTATCTAATTTTTATAGGATATGGGATCTTTAGCTTTATAAACCGAGGCATCGAGCACAAAAGCAAGGAATTCATGCTAAACCTTCACAAATCACTGGCTAGGCCCCAGCCAGAGCATCTTGCCAAACTCTGGGCACCAGACTCCAGGAAGGGCATCTAAGCCCCAGAGAGGGCGCAGGGTTCACGCATGTTAATATCTAGACTTGTCTAGGTTAATCAAAAAAGGAAGCAAAGGGTGAGGAAGGCAAAAATCATAGATCTATAAATTGAAAAAGCAAAGATGTAATGCTAAACTTATACAAATCATTGGTCAGGCTGCAGTTAGAATATTCTGTCCAGTTTTTGGTGCCTTTACTTTAAGAAGGATGACAATGCCATGTGGAGGGTGCAGAAAAGATCCGTTAAGCTGATACTGGGGATGAAAAGCTTTAGTTATGAGAAGAGATAAGAGAAAGCGTGGATCTTTTCATTAGATTAAAGAAGATTAAGAGAAGATCTGATACAGATGTTCAAAAGTATAAGCAATTTTGATAAGGTGAATTGAATAAAATTTTTCCACTGGTCGGTGAATCAGTAACTAGAGGGCATAAATTTAAGATCATCCGCAAAAGAATGAATGGAAAGGTTAGGACAACTTTTATCACACAGGAGGTTGTTAGGACATGGAATACCCTATGAAAAATAGTAATGGAAGAAGGACCTGTAATGGCTTTTAAAAGGAAAGTAGACAAAAACATTGAAGAAAAAAATTTAAAGGGCATGAGTAAAGGGCAGAGGAATGGGACTAAGTGGGTAATTCTTTCAGGGAGCCAGCATAGGCATAATGGGTCCAATGGTCTCTTTCTGTGCTGTTAAATTCTATGATTCAAATGTTACAGATACTGCAGTAGCAAAATGTAAAAATTAAATATAAAATTTGTTTTATAATCTTATGGATAATTGATGACTTACAACTAAGGAATCTTTTTGCATCAATTTTGGAATCTGTCTGAAATGTGCTGAGAGAATACAGGAGGTTTCTGAAGCACAGCATGCTGTAATGCTATTTAGTTCTGGATATGAAAGTATTTACACAGATTTGTCCCACCTCCTCATTGCAGATTTTTGATCAATTATTTGTACCACTGTTAAAATCATCATTAAAACAGATTAATCTGAGGGGTAATGAGTACTTACATAGAATATACAGCACAGAAACAGGCCATTTGGTCCAACCAGCCCATGCTGGTGTTTATGCTCCACTCAAGCCTCCTCCCATTCTTCCTCAACTAACTCTATCATCATAACCTTCAATTTCCTTCTCCTGCATATGATTATCTAGCTTCCCCTTAAATGTATCTATACTATTCACCTCAACTATTCCATATGGTAATAAGTTCCACATTCTCAGCACTCTCTGGGTAAAGAAGTTTCTTCTGAATTCCCTATTTAATTTCTTGGTGACAATCTTATATTGCTGGCCTCTAGTTATGCTCTTCCCCACAAGTGGAAATGCTCTTTCTGTGTCTACTCTAACAAAATCTTTTCATAATTTTAAAGACCTCTATTAAGCCTGTTCTTTTCAAGAGAAAAGAGAGCCAGCCTATTCATCCATTCCTGATAGGCATAACCTCGTGGTTCTGGTATCATTCTTGTAAATCTTTTTTGTACCCTCTCTAGTGCCTCTATATCTTTTAAAATTTGGTGACCAGAACTGCACTCAGTACTCCAAGTGTGGTCTAACCAAGGCTCGATACAAGTTTAGCATAACCTCTCTAATTTTCAATTCTATCCCTCTAGAAATAAACCCTAGTGCTTGGTTTGCTTTTGTTATGGCCTTATTGACCTGCATCACAACTTTTAGTGATTTGTATATTTATACTCCCAGATCCCATTTAGATCCTTAGGGTGAAAAATTTGGCTCCGCAGCATCTGAAGTGTGCTGAAAATGGTGTCCACGCCGGACACCTTCTTGGTATGGGTGGTAGGGCGGGCATTAGGAGCGTGCGCTAGAAGTATGTAAGAGTGCGCAGATTATGATGTCAATCAGTGTGCAACGCTGATTTGATGCCAGCGCTCCGGTTTTGGTGTCAATGCTGGAGCTAACGCCCTGTGTTAACCTCACACAGCCTGACATGTGTTCAGCGACAGCAAGGACCCCCTACCAGCGGTATTTAAAGGGATCATCAACCACTGTAAGGTTAGTTGCTGATTGATTTCTACTAGCTCTGTGTAAGTTTGTGAAACTCTTTGGAGCTTTCTAGAGTTGGAGCTTTCTAGAGTTGTTTAAAGTTGGTGAGGCGACAGGGAGTGGTGCTTCAAGTGGAGAAGGCCTTGCTTCTGACTTCAAGTGTTTTGGTCAGACCACTTGCTCCCAGTCATGGGTGCTCGAGTTGTCGTCCCCCAAGGCCTGCAGGATGACAGGAACATGGAGCAGAGGCAGCAAAGAGAGGACAAGCTGCTCGCAGAGGGAGGAGGAGGAGGGGGAGAAAGGTTCTCAGCAGGAGGCCTTTCCCACCTAGGGTTTTCCGAGAGCAAATTTCTTACCTCAACCTGAGCCAGGAACAGTGTGTGAGGCATCTGCGCTTTAAGAAGGAGTTGTTCACAGAACTCTGTCACCTTTTGCAACTAGTCCTGCAGCCTCACACCAGGGCAAGGACAGCACTGCCAATGGCTGTGAAGGTGACCGTGGCCCTGGAGGTTAGCTTTCATTGGTGCTAGCCTCACACAAACTTGGGCTCCCTGCTGAGCATTCAGCCACTCAGCAGTGCATTCAGCACTAGGTTGAACGCTACAATCATTATAATTATTAGGCAGTACGAAAATCACGGGCTGCCTGCATTCCTTTCAATAGGCACGAGGCGATCGTGCATTGCCATCTCTGCACCCATTTTTGGGTATAATTCAATTTTTAGCTCACATTTTCTGAGTAATATGCAACCTCTTTATTTTTCTTACCAAAATGTAATACCTTGTCCTTATCTATGTTGAAATTCATTTGCCAATTCTATGCCCATTCTGCAAATTTTTTAATGTCTTCTTGTAATTTGTTGCAGTCCTCCTCAGTGTTGACTATACCTCCCAATTTGGTGTCGTCCGCAAATTTAGATATTGTGTTTTTGATTCCAAAGTGTAAATCGTTAAACTAAATTGTGAGCTACAGTGGTCCCAGCACTGATCCTTGTGGGACCCCACTTCCCACATCCTGCCACTCTGAATAGTTACCCTATACCCTTACTCTCTGCTTTCTGCTTTCAGCCAGCTAGCTATCCATTCTACTAATTGTCCCAACTCTCAATGCTCTGACCTTATTCATTAGTCTATTATGTGGTACCTTAACGAAGGCCTTTTGCAAATATAGATATATTACATCTACTACATTACCCTTGTCTAATCTCTCTGTTACCTCCTCAAAGAATTCAATGAGGTTGGTCAAGCAAGACTTTCCCTTTTGAAATCCATGTTGACTATTCCGTATTATATTTTTGAATTTGAGATGTTTTTCTAATTTTTCCTTTAGTAGGGATTACATTATTTTCAGAGGTGAGATGAGAGTGACTGCCCTTGACATCAAGGCAGCACTTGACTGCGTGCGGCATCAAAGAGCCCGAGTAAAATTGAAGTCAATGGGAATCAGGAGGAAAAATCTTCACTGGATAGAGTCATACCTAGCACAAAGGATTGTGGTTGTTGGAGGCCAATCATCTTAGTCCCAGGACGTTGCTGTATGAGTTCCTCAGGGTAGTGTCCTAGGCCCAACCATCTTCAGCTGCTTCATCAATGACCTACCCTCCATCATAAAGTCAGAAGTGGGGATGTTCACTGATGATTGCACAGTTCCATTTGCAACGCCTCAGATAATGAAGCAGTCTGTGCCCACATGCAGAAAGACCTGGACAACATTCAGGCTTGGGCTGATAAGTGGTGAGTAACAGTCGCACCACACAAGTGCCAGGCAATGTCCATCTCCAACAAGAGAAAGTCTAACCACCTCCCCTTGACATGCAACGACATTACCATCGCTGAATCCCCCACCATCAACATCTTGGGGATCACCATTGACCAGAAACTTAACTGGACCAGCCACATAAATACTGTGGGTACAAGAGCAGGTCAGAGGCTGGGTATTCTGCGGCAAGTGGCTCAACTCCTGACTCCCCAAAGCTTTTCCACCATCTACAACACACAAGTCAGGAGTATAATGGAATACTCACCACTTGCCTGGATGAATGCAGCTCCAACATCACTCAAGAAGCTCAACACCATTCAGGACAAAGCAGCCTGCTTGATTGGCACCCCATCCACCACCTTAAACATTCACTCCCTCCACCAGCGTGGCTGCAGTGTGTACCATCTACAAGATGCACTGCAGCAACTTGCCAAGGCTTCTTCGACAGCACCTCCCAAACCCACGACCTCTATCACTTAGAAGACCAGGGCAGCGGGCGCATGGGAACACCATGTTCCTCTCCAAGTCACAGACCATCTTGACTTGGAAATATATTGCTGTTCCTTCATTGTCGCTGGGTCAAAATCCTGGAACTCCCTGCCTAACAGCACTGTGGGAGTACCTTCACCGTACGGACTGCAACGGTTCAAGAAGGTGGCTCACCATCACCTTCTCAAGGGGAATTAGGGATGGGCAATAAATGCTGGCCTTGCCAGCGATGCCCACATCCCATGAATTAATTTAAAAAAGAAGTTTTTTCTTACTAACAATGTTAAGCTGACTGGTCTATAGTTCCATGGACATATTCTATCTCCCTTCTTAAATGTAGATATAATGTTAGCCATCCGCCAGACCTCTGGCACTATACTCTTTTCTAATGATTTATTAAATATGCATAATAGTGCCTCTGCTATCTCTTCCCTTGATTCTTTTAAAATATGCAGATGCAATCCATCCGGACCAGGGGTTTTATCCTCTTTGAGTTTGATTAGTTTATTTAAGATTTCTCCTCTTTTATATTTTAAATGCAGTTATATAATTTCTAATCTCATCTTCTGATATCTTGTCCACCTGATCCATCTCCCCGGTAGATACTGAAGCAAAATAATTGTTTAATATTTCTGCCATTTCACTCCCGCTGCCTGTGATTTTATCATGACCGTCCCTTATTGGCTCTATTTCCATTCCTACTTTCCTTTTTTTAATTTATGAGTCTGTAGAATACAGGTATTTTACTATTTTGGTTTATGTTCCTTGATAATTTAATTTCATAGTTCCTCTTTGCCTTCCTAATTGTTTTTTTTGACATCTCTCTTAGTCTGTTCATATTCATGCTCTCCCTTGCTGTCCATGTACTTAGTGTATGTCCCTTTCCTTACCCTCGATTTTTCCATTATGTCTTTATTCATCCATGGTGTCTCATTGGTGTTTAGTTTGAACAATAATGCCGCCGGGAATGACTCATCGTTTCCTTCTGCGGTAGGTAAATTACCCATGAACTCCACCCAAAATACCTGGGCGTCACCCTGGACAGCACTCTCACCTATCGGCTTCATCTCACCAACACTGGCCAAAAAGTAAAAACCAGGGTGAACCTGGTCTGGAAACTTGCTGGAACATCATGGGGGAGCACAGTCAGAACACTTCGCACCGCAACAGAGACCCTAATCTACTCTGCTGCTGAATACTGCTCTGCCTCATGGCCTTACAGCTGCCCACACAAAGATCGTGGCCGTGCAGTTAAATGCCGCCATGAGGATGGTGTCAGAAACGCTTAAGTCCACTCTAACTGAGTGGCTCTCGGTGCTGTCCCACATTGCCCCACCTGCCATTCGCTGTGACGCCACTGTGCTCCATGAGGTGGAAAGAATCATGAGTAACATCGACCTTCCCATTCATGAAGACTTGAAAAAACCCCCACGAAAGCACTTAAAATCATGCCGACCATTCTGGGAAACAGCAGCCAATATTCATGCAGCTGGTATTGACCCACTGTCCAGATGGACAGAATCGTGGGATGCATGCAACATAAAGAACCAATGCCTCATCACTGACCCAGCAGCAGAGGCCCCTGGCTTTGACCTCCCTCGAAGACAGTGGACAGCACTCAACCCAATCCACACAGGGCAAGAACGATGCGACCACCTGTTCCACAAGTGGAAGATGAGGAACAACCCAAAGTGTGACTGAGGCCATGAGTCCCAGACCATGGAACACATCACATCAACCTGCCCACTAAGATCTGCTGCGGGAAGCACCTTATTTCTCCATTTGGCATCTCAGGAGGCCATCGACTGGATAGCCAAACTTGACATCCCATTATAAGCTGTTCCTATCATGCAAAAGTAGTAGTAAAAGAAAAAAAGACTTGCATTTATATAGCGCCTTTCACGACCACCGGATGTCTCAAAGCGCTTTACAGTGCTTTTGAAATGGAGTCACTGTTGTAATGTGGGAAACGCGGCAGCTAATTTGCGCTCAGCAAGGTCCCACAAACAGCAATGTGATAATGACCAGATGATCTGTTTTTGTTATGTTGGTTGAGGGATAAATATTGGCCAGGACACTGGGGATAACTCCCCTACTCTTCTTCAAAATAGTGTCATGGGATCTTTTACGTCCACCTGAGAGGGCAGATGAGACATCGGTTTAACGTCTCATCCAAAAGACGGCACCTCCGACAGTGCAGCACTCCCTCAGTACTGCACTGGAGCGTCAGCCTAGCTTTATGTGCTCAAGTCCCTGGAGTGGGACTTGAACCCACCACCTTCTGACTCAGAGGCGAGCCACAGCTGACACTAGTAGTAGCGGAATATATTTTTCCTGAGCACTGTTGAACACCATTTTAAATGTTTCCCATTGCTGTTCTACATCATCATTTGCTTATATTGTTGTCCATTTTATTTTCCCCAGTTCTATTCTTAGTACCTCAAAATCAGCTTTTCTCCAATCTACTACCCTGGTCTTTGTCATGCTTATGTCCTTCTCAATTATTATCTTGAACCATATTATATTATGGTTACTATTGCCTAGATGTTCCACTACTTTTACTTCTCTTATCTGCTCTGATTCATTCCCCATTACCAGATCCAGTGGTGAATCCTCCCTTATTGGGCTTTTTACATACTGGGTTAGAATAGAGACCTCCAAACATGTAGGAACCGTATTAGCATTATTAAGTAGCACAGTGCACACTCAGTAAAAGGTGGCAATTCATTCACATTTGGTGCAGAATTACTTTTGTATATATCATATATCCAAATGCTGCAACTGAGTTGAGACTGCCTTAATCATTTCAGTTAGGACCACTAACTGGTCATAGATAGATGGTTTTGATCCCATAAATCTGGGCTGGATTCAAATCCATACAGGATAAAAAGTCATTATAACACACTGTCCCCCTGTATTTAAAAATGCACAAATTCAGGTTGTATGCACATTGGACCCTTTTGCAGCTTGCAGTACGCAACTGTTCTTCTGAGTGTTTTATATATTTAAGAATAGTATTCCATAACTGGATATTAAATAATAAAAATTAGACAGTATAACAAAAATCTATTTTAAAAACAGATATTGTTTCAAAAGCAGATACTGATAGCATTACTTCATTCTGTATACAGCAATGCATGAGATGAGATATTTAAATCTGCTGTGAGTTAAATAAGACTCAAAGGCAATAAAAGCAATAGCCTTTTGTTTTTGCTTTTAATGATTTATGTACTTGTAAAACTATCTGACAATTTGTTATTGGTAAGACTGATAAAGTGATGGTAAATCTGAAGACTGCTTTCCGGTGGCCTATGTCATGTTTAAGTGGTGTAGTGGTATCTGTGTGATGAGTGTGACTTTTAGTTTAATTGCTGGAAAATAATAATAGGAGATATGTTAGTGGCTGCTATTTTGTTCTAAGCAACTCATTTTGGAACGTTAAATTAAGTAACGCTGATCCAAATTGATAAATGCTATTAAAACGGCATGAGAGCCAACCTGGAATACTAAAATAGATGAGATCAACTGAAGCAAAATGTTTGCTCAACATATGACAAGTGGTAAGGCCTTATAAATCCCACCAAGTTGAACATTGCAACAGACTACTTACCCATCAAATGGACTACAGTAAGCTTAAAGTAGTCAACAGTACTTAAAAAATCCTCTTCTGAAAACTGATAGCTAAAACACTGATAATTTAATATTATTCCTATTTAATCTTTAGAAATTATGCAAAAATGCTAACTAATCTTTGGTGCCATCTAATACTTGATGAGTATTTGTTTCTTTTTTCACAGAGATAGTCTTTGAATAAAGTTACTATTTTTTTCATCGAATTTTAGTTTCATACTTACCTCCAAAACTGCCGTTGGGTGAACCTGTCACATGGAATCATAGAAGCCAAGTCAAAAAAGTATGCACAAAGTTTAAAGTGATATGATCTGCATTATTATCTTCCCTATTTATTCCTCTTCAGCTTTTTAGACTGCAGTGCTGATCTACCACAATAACATTTTTTTTTTAAATAACTTTTCTTTGGAGACATTAAATAAGGGGGAGGGATTATTTAAAGACATATATGGTCAGGAATTCCCTTGGAGCTGCTCCCACTCCACCACTGAAACTTCACCAAAAGTGCGTCGAAAACCCAAACATGCAAGTTTCCTGATTTTACAAAAAAGTGTTCACTAATAGCAATACAGACAGATGCAGTAAAACTTTATTTTCTATGGGAAATGCACCATTTAAAAAATAACATTTACAGCTATAATCCCAATGGGCCCCAAGTGGTGGCAGTGCATTTGCGCTAGTTTTATGCAGGTATTTACATTCCAGCATAGCCAAATGAGCTGCACAGGAAATTTCTGTGTAATTTCCCATTGGCAAGATCGGTGCATAAACTGACATAAATTTTGCTGTAATTTCTGGAAATTTGGGGCCTAGAAGTTAAGACAGGACAGCACAAAGTGGAGGCAGGCATGAGACTGAACCATGACAATGGAGATAAAGCTGAATGGAGAATTGAGACAAAACAGCAGATGCAAAATAGGTATGAGCATATCAAATCAGGACAGCAGAAACAAAGCTGGGAATTTCATAACTGGAGCTGGGATAATACTGAAGGCCAATAAAAATATTTTATCGTCAGAAAACTATATATAGGCAATACTGAAGTACTACAGTATAATGAAAATTGAAAGCATTTGAGCAAAACCCGCTGGGAAAAAGTTTGTTCTGCAGCAGATGTTACCCAGTAGTAGCTATGGCAACATTCACAGGCTGTTCTTGCTTGTTTCAAGAACTGAACCTACTTGCTACCTGACAATGCCCCTTTAAATACGATTTTCTTCCAATTACATCACTACCTGCAAGCATTAAAAGTCTTAAGTATGAAATACTGAAATCCATTGCCTAATTATACTTCATGTGAGAATGAAAATTAATGGGTGTATGTTATTTAAACAATTATATGCTCATTAACCTGTGTACCACTTAAAGGTCTTTGGTGGATCACAGGATTAAACTTAAGCATTGTCATTATAGCTGTCTTGCAACCTTGGCTATCATGCACTGGACTCTTCAATTATCTTCTTTGTTTTGTGTACGTGTAAAGCTGCGTCTTGCAGGTTGTACTTTTGTACATACAATCTTTTTGAGTTGTGTGGTACATTTCAGGTCCAATAGTTATTGACTTTTACAAGGTTTAGAATAAGAATAATTAGACCAGTCACTACTGATATTCACATCAAAAGCAAAAGTAAACAATTCATGTTTCTCATTAAGATAATCCCAGATACAACAGCTCAGCAAACAGTTTGTATCATAACAGTTTTCGGTAGTATCTAACTATATTTTACAGGTAACAGCACTGCTAGTAATGGTTCATTTAAATATGGAATTTCTTTACAGTAATGCTTTAAATATTTTAACTGAACTAACATCATCATTGGGAGGGTAATTTTCTCTTCACGCTGTGCATATGTTTATCTTGGGGGAATGAAGTGTGAGGCGTGAATTCTTCCCAATGTTGCTGCAGGACATAGGCAGTAATTTGCTTGACAACTAGATGTTGCTGCTATGGATGCTTGCTACTTGCAGCATAGCAACAGGGCCTGTGCTGGCTCTTTGGTCGAGCTATTTAGTTAGTCCCACTACCCTGCTCTTACCCCGTAGCCCTGAAAATGTTTCCCCTTCAAGCATTTATCGAATTCCCTTTTTAAAGTTACTATTGAATCTGCTTCCACCACCCTTTCAGGCAGTACATTCCAGATCACAACAACTCGCTGCATAAAAAATTGTTTCCTCATGTCGCCTCTGATTCTTTTGCCAATCACCTTAAATTTGTGACCTCTGCCAACCGTTCTGCCACTGGAAACAGTTTCTCCTTATTTACGCTATCAAAACCATTCATGATTTTGAACACCTCTATCAAATCTCCTCTTAAACTTTTCTGCTCTACGGAGAACAACCCTAGCTTCTCCAGTCTACCCATATAACTAAAGCCCCTCATCCCTGGTACCATTATAGTAAATCTCTTCTGCACCCTCTCTATGGTTTTCCTAAAGTGTGGTGCCAGAATTGAACACAATACTCCAGCTGAGGCCTAATCAGTGTTTTATAAAGGTTTAACATAACTTCCTTGCTTTTGTAGTCTATGGCCAGAATTTTCTTTACCTGGGCAGGTTGGGTGCGGGCGGTCGGCGTGGCGGGTCGCGACCCCGTTGCTGCTTCCATCCCACTGCAGAAAACGACTTTGCGATAATGGGGCCTATTAAGCCCGCCCTGCACGTTACCCGGCCCTATTAAATGGTTGGGTCTGATGATGTCATCCATGCCGCGTTTTCAGCCGGTATATTTAAAGGAGCCATGGCCACATTGCATTTGAAGGTTCATCTAGGATTGTGCAGGCAGCACACTGGAGGTTTTCATTGCTCCAAACAGTTGGAGAGATGGCTGCACTGAGGCAGAGGGCTGCACCCAGGTTCTCCAATGACTTCCTTCATATGCATGTGGAGAGAGTCAGAGCAGGCAGGAAGGTCCTCTTCCCTTCCAATGGGCAGAAGAGATCTCCCCAGGAGACAAAAAGAGCCTAGCACCAAGTTGCAGAGGAGGTCAACGGCAGGGATGTGTTCAAGAGGACCTGGGTGCAGTGCCGCAAATGTTTCCATGATCTCATTAGATCAGGAAAGGTGTGTACAGAGCCACACTCACATTCATCCTGCTGTGCTTCTCATCACATCCCCATCAATCTGCCTTCCCAACCCTACTCCTGCACATTCTTATTCATGCCAACATACCTTGCATGTCCACCCATCCCACTATCTCTATCTACATTATCACATCCCCATCTTACTAGCGACCTCTCACACTCACCCTCATCTTAATGCAATCATACCAACTAAAAACATGCAAGGAGCCTACTTGGCATTGCCACCCCAATCCATCATAGACTTCCTCTAAAGATGTAACCCATCCATTCCTTACACTCATTCCATCACTTTCACTCAACCTTCTCTTCTTTCCCTCCTTGCAGAAGAGAATGCAAAATAAGAGGGAGAGGGAGAGAACTGGAGGTGGGCCTCCATCATTTGTGACCCTCACAACAGCAGAGGAGGCTGTGTTGGAAGTCTCGGGAGTGGCTGGAGGTAGGAGATAGAGAGAGGGGGTTATCGCAGCATCCTGTTGACAGAACTAAATATCATACAGCTACAAGGCATCCATCAGTCACTCATATGGGGACTGATATCATCAGCCTCTGAATGGTCATCATGTGCCTAATGGTATGTGCACCCATTCTTCACATGGCATATCTAACTATCTAACTCATCTCATTACTCTCCCAAGGTCCATCAAGAGAACTCCCCTCCCCCCGCCCCCCACTGTCAAGGAGGAAGAGCAAGACGACTCCTCAGAGGAGCTTCCAGCCTCTGAGGGGGCAGAGTCACCAGGCATGAGCGCACCCAGCACCAGTGCAGATAAGCACACCTTGGTGGGTCCCACGCGAGATAGAGTAGTGTTGTCACCGGGTCCATCACAAGTCACAAGTGAGCAAGAGCAGATGGTGGAGACAGGGACAGCAGTGGAGAGTCCTCACTGGAAGGCACAGAACGCTCCTAGCTCTGCTCAGTTGCATGCAGATGCTGAGCCTTGGCGACCATCCAGAAAGAGGGCGATCCTGGAGATGCAGGAAGAAGTGCAGGAGGCTCTGACAGGTTTTGCGAGTGCAATGTCTGCAAATGTTCAGAGAATGGAGGAGTCCATCTCCAACATGAGCACCACCGTGTCGCAGGCTATGCCGACTGTAGACTGCTCCATGGTTAGGATGGCCACCTACATGGAGCAGCTAATGTGCCACTCACAGCACAGACGTAGATGTGGGTCCTCATGGCCCCACTGATGTGCAGCAAGGTGCTCTCCAGCTCCTTGGCAGCAGGGAAGAGAGCAGGCAGCCTCTACCTCTGCTGAAGCCACAGGGGTAGCACCTCGTAGAAGCATGTGGAAGAGAAAGATGACATGCAAGTAGATTCACAAGGGTAGCCACTTAGGTGTTTTATCCAATGTTTATGTAAAGTTTCTGTTAATGTGCCGTCAAACATAAAATTCTTTATTTTCAAAACTTGGCGTTCTTGGACAGATTTGTGTGCACCTTTGGAAGTGACTTAGTGAGTTGCAGTGAATGGTGAGACATAACGGTACCTCCAGCAATGGTGGTGAGTGTAAAAGGAATGGCTTGGTCATTGTAGGGATGCTTTATGGTGTTTCTGTGGGGTGGAGACAGGGACAGCAGTGGAGAGTCCTCGCCGGAGGGCGCAGGACACACCCAGCTCTGTTCAGCTGCATGCAGACGCTTAGCCTCGGGGACCATCATGTGGCAGCCATATGGGTGGACAGCATAAAGTTAAGTTAATCTGGCCATGATGAGCCTATCCCTGGCCTCCCGGGCTGCAATGTGCTTGGGTGCTGATGCCGTCGGTCCTGTGCAGCATCAGGTGATTGCGGAGAAGTTTGGTGTTGTTGTTGGTGCTGCTGGTGTTGGGGTTCATTGTGGTCAGATTCTGAGGACGAAGGTGAGACAATATAAATGGCACCCATGTTGATGGAATACATGGCAGGTGAAGTAGAGATGACAGAAGCAATCTGTCAGTGGTGAGAGAGGTTCTTCCATTGAGGCGACGCTGGATGGAGACTTTGCTTGAAAGACTTGCAGCCTGCAGAAAGCTCAATCTGTGCAGCCAATGCAGTGAGCAACAGCTTCTGCCTGAGGAAAGTGATCAGCTGTCAGGTGGGAGCTTTTATAGTACATTTGATGTTGTCAACTAATCAGCTGGATCAATGGCCACTCAACTCCCGCCTCAGGTTGACAGACGTGGTCCCTGAGCAGCGTGAGTCCCATGGGCATCCAGTGAAATTGGAAAAGTGAGGTTAAAAAGACTCTTAAGAGTCTGACAACAAGCTAATAATCCTTTAAATTGGGTTGCCCACCTCTGCCGGTTGGGTCGCTGCAGACGCTGAGGGGGTGATTTTGCCAATGGGGACGTGATTTTCCCTATTTTGACCTTGTTAAGCCCGCCCAGCGGGTTTAGCAGGCCAATTAAGGGGAAGCCGGTTACAGAGAACGTCATAGAAAATTTTGGACAGATGAATTGTCATCGTTTGACAGCTTTGAGAACCTGTCAAACACTGACAATCTCTGTTCTTTGGTGAGTTCTTGTACTCAAGGCTCACCAAACCTCTTTCCTGAGCATAAATCAAATGGCTGTTGCGTCAGAGAATGCAGCAGCCATTCTGCCATCTCTGCCGTGGAGATGCCGGAGCCTCCGGATCCCCAACGATTGAAGCCTGCAGGAAGAAACAAAGGTGAGGAAACTTTTTCTAAGACTTTTCACTCACCTCATATACTTACCTCTCCATACTTGCACCCATCACTCACCTCCAAAGCGCACTTTTCGAACCCTCTCACCTCCGCAGACCCACTGCTCACCTCGCTGACCCTGGTGGGGTTCCCCGACGTCGGGAAGCCCGCACTTGTGTTGGAAAAATGGGGATAATCCTCTTAACTGCCTGTTAACTACCTGTTAATAGGCAGTTAATTGGCTCTAATCCCCTTCCCGCCTCGAGGAGACGGGTCCCAGCGCAAGTTGGGGTCCCGCCTCCTGGGAAGAAGGCACGGAGGCGGGTTGGGGGCGGGTTCGCTACCCGCTCCCAGTTTCTGCCATTTTCCCGGCAGTCCCAGCAGTCCTGCCTCCACACCCACCTCCCCAGGGCTAGCAAAGTCGCCCCTTGAGCTTTGGGGGACATCCAGAAAGAGGGCAATCCTGGAGGTGCAGCAAGAAGTGCAGGAGGCTCTGACAGGTTATGCGAGTGCGATGTCTGCAAATGTTCAGAGATTGGAGGCATCCCTCTCCAACATGAGCACCACCGTGTCACAGGCGATGGCGACTGTAGGCTCCTCCATGGATAGGATGGCCACCCGCATGGGGCAGCTAATGTGCCACTCACAGGAGCAGATGGTCTCTATGGAGAATAGATGGCTATCTATGGAGCATAGATGGCAGAGGCTCATAGATCTCCTGTCTAGGAGGGATGTTGGCGTAGTTGTGGGTTCCCATGGCCCCACTGATGTACAGCAATGTCCTTTCCAACTCCTTGCTAGCAGGGAAATACAGGTGGTCCATGAGAGGGATGACGGTGAGAGGGGAGAGGGGAGAGGGAAGTGTGGGCTCCTCTCAAACCATTTACACTTCCCCTCCTTTGCAAACCCCTCAGTCAGAGCCCCAGATGGCTCCTAGGATCACGATGGCCGAGTCTGCCCCTACACAGTCGGAGGAGAAGCAGAGTTTGGCGGGGCCATCACAGGCTCCAAAGCTCAGAGGATGTCCGCCAAGAGTGTCTAAGCAGCCACAGCAGGGAAGTGAGCAGGCTTCCTCTACCTCTGCTGAAGCCACAGGGGTAGCACCTCGTAGAAGCACGTGGAACAGAAAGATGACATGCAAGTAGATTCACAAGGGGGTGTTTTAGTCAATGTTCATGACAAATTTCCATTAATGTATTGTCAAACATAAAAATCTTTATTTTCACCATTTTTTTGTCTTGGGCCCATTTGTGTGCACCTTTGGAAGTGGCTTAATGAGTTGCGGTGAATGGTGAGACATAATGGTACCTTATGTTCGCTAGAGTTTAGAGTCAGTGTGAAAGGAATGGGTTGGTTACTGTAGGGATCCTTTATGGTGTTGATGTGGAGTGGTGCCAACCTGGCGCAGCATGTGGCAGCCATATGGGTGAACAGCATAAAGTTAAATAAGTCTGGTCATGATGAGCCCATCCCTGGCCTCCCAGGCAGCAATGTGCTCGGGTGCTGATACCCTCTGTCCTGTGCAGCATCAGGTGATTGCGGAGAAGGTTGGTGTTGTTGTTGGTGCTGCTGGTGTTAGGCTCATCGTGGTCAGATTCTGAGGAGCAAGGTGACACAGCATAAACGACATCCATGCTGATGGAATAGATGGCAGGTCAAGTAGAGTTGACAGAAGCAATCTGTCAATGGTGAGAGAGGTTTATCCAATGAGGTGACACTGGATGGAGACTTTGCTGGAAACACTTGCAGCCTGCAGAAAGTTAAATCTGTGCTGGAAATGTAGTCAGCAACAGTTTCTGCCTAAGGAAAGTGATCAGCTGTGAGGTGGGGGCTTTTACTGTACATTTGATGCTGACAAGTAATCAGCTGGAGCAATGGCCACAGAACTCCCACCGTAGGTTGACAGACGTGGTTCCCAAGCTGCGTGAATCCTGTGGCCATGCAGGGAAATTTGAAATGTAGGGGGGAAAAGGCTCTTAAGTATCTGACAACAAGCTTATAATGATTTCAATTAGGTCACCCGCCTCTGCCGGTTGGGTTGCTGCCGCACTGGCAAACGCACCTGAGGGAAAGGCGCATGGGGCAGGATGACGGCGGGTTACTGACTCGCTCCTACTTTTTTCAAATTTCCCACCCGACCCACCTCCGATCTCGCTCACATGGCCCCCAGAAAATTCCAGCCTATGCAACTATTAATAAAGCTAAGGATCCCATATGCTTTCTTAACAGCCTTTTAAATTTGTACCATTTTGTTTATATTGCCTCTCCTCATTCTTCCTACCAAAATGTATCACATAGAAACATAGAAGATGGGAGCAGGAGTAGGCCATTCGGCCCCTCGAGCCTGTTCCGCCATTTAATGAGATCATGGCTGATCATCCAAATTCAGTACCCTGTCCCTGCTTTCTCCCCATATCCCTTGATCCCTTTAGCCTTAAGAAATATATCTAACTCTTTCTTGAATATATTTAATGAATTGGCCTCAACTGCCTTGTGTGGTAGAGAATTCCACAGGTTCACCACTCTCCAGGTGAAGAAATTCCTCCTCATCTCAGTCCTAAATGGCTTACCCCTTATCCTTAGACTGTGACCCCTGGTTCGGACTCCCCCGCCATCGGGAACATCCTTCCTGCATCTAGTCTGTCTAGTCCTGTTAGAATTTTATAAGTTTCAATGAGATCCCCTCTCATTCTTCTAAACTCTAACGAATATAAGCCTAATCGATCCAATCTCTCCTCATACATCATTCCTGCCATTCCAGGTATCAGTCTGGTGAATCTTCGCTGCACTCTCTCCATGGCAAGAAAATCCTTCCTCAGATAAGGTGACCAAACTGCACACAATACTCAAGGTGTGGTCTCACCAAGGCCCTGTACAACTGCAGCAAGACATCCTTGCTCCTGTACTCGAACCTTCTCGCTATAAAGGCCAACATACCATTTGCCTTCTTAACCGCCTGCTGCACCTGTATGCTTACCTTCAGCGACTGGTGCACAAGGACACCCAGGTCTCGTTGCACTTCCCCTTTTCCCAATCTATTGCTGTTCAGATAATAATCTGTATTCCTGTTTTTGCCACCGAAGTGGATAACCTCGCATTTATCCACATTATACTGCATTTGCCATGCATCTGCCCAATCACCCAACATGTTCAAATCATCCTGGAGTTTCTCTGCATCCTCCTCACAGCACACACGCCCACCCAGCTTTGTGTCATCTGCAAACTTGGATAGTCCATCGAGTTCCCTCGTCTAGATCATTTATATATATTGTGAATAGCTGCGGTCCTAGCACTGATCCCTGCGGTACCCCACTAGTCACTGCCTGCCACCCGGAAAAAGACCCGTTTATTCCAACTCTTTGTTTCCTGTCTGCCAACCAGTTCTCTATCCAAGACGGTACCTTACCCCCAATCCCGTGTGCTTTAACTTTGCATGCTAATCTCTTATGCGGGGCTTTATCGAAAGCCTTCTGAAAGTCCAAATACACCACATCCACTGGTTCTCCCTTAACTATTCTACAAGTTACATCCTCAAAAAATTCCAGTAGATTAGTCAAGCATGATTTACCTTTTGTAAATCCATGTTGACTTTGTCCGATCCTGTCACTGTTTTTCAAGTGCTCTGCTATTACATCTTTTATAATGGACTCTAGCATTTTCCCCACTACCGATGTCAGACTTACCGGTCTATAATTCCCCGTTTTCTCTCTACTACCTTTTTTAAATAGTGAGGTTACATTAGTTATCCCCCAATCCATGGGAACTGTTTGAAACTTATAAAATTCTAACAGGACTCGACAGACTAGATGCAGGAAGGATGTTCCCGATGGCTGGGGAGTCCAGAACCAGGGGTCACAGTCTATGGATAAGGGGTAAGCCATTTAGGACAGAGATGAGGAGGAATTACTTCACCCAGAGAGTGGTGAACCTGTGGAATTCTCTACCACAGAAGGCAGTGGAGGCCAATTCATTAAATATATTCAAGAAGGAGTTCGATATATTTCTTAAGGCTAAAGGGATCAAGGGATGTGGGGAGAAGGCAGGGACAGGGTACTGAATTGGGATGATCAGCCATGATCTCATTGAATGGCGGAGCAGGCTTGAGGGGCCGAATGGCCTACTCCTGCTCCTATCTTCTATGTTTCTATGTTCCAGAGTCTATAGAATTTTGGAAGAAGACCAGCAATGCATCTACTATTTTTAGGGCCACTTCCTTAAGTACCCTAGGATGTAGATTATCAGGCCCTGGGGATTTATCGGCCTTCAATCCCGTCAATTTCCCTAACACCATTTCCCTACAAATACTGATTTCATTCAATTCCTCTCATTAGACCCTATGTTCCCCGACATCACTGGGAGGTTATTTGTGTCCTCCTTTGTGAAGACAGAACCAAAGTATGTATTTAATTGGTCTGCCATTTCTTTGTTCCCCATTATAAATTCCCCTGATTCTGACTGCAAGGGACCTACGCTTGACTTCACCAATCTTTTTCTCTTCTCATATCTATAGAAGCTTTTACAGTCAGTTTTTATGTTCCCTGAAAGCTTACTCTCATACTCTATTCTCCCCCTCTTAATTAATCACTTTGTCCTCCTTTGCTGAATCCTAAAGTGCTCCCAATCCTCAGGTTTGCTGCTTTTTCTGGCCAAATTATATGTCCTCTCCTTGGATCTTATGCTCTCCCTAATTTCCCTTGTTAGCCACGGTTGAGTCACCTGTTTTGTTTTATTTTTTGCCAAACAGGAATGAACAAATTCTGTAGTTCATCCATGCGATCTTTAAATGTTTGCCATTGCTTATCCACCATCAACCCTTTAAGTAACATTCCCCAATCCATCCTAGCCAACTCGTGCCTCATACCATCATAGTTTTCTTTATTTAAATTCAGGACCCCAGTCTCTGAGTCAACTACTTCACTCTCCATTTTAATGAAGAATTCTATCATATTATGATCACTCCTACCCAATGGGCCTCGCACAACAGGATTGCTAATTAATCCTTTCTCATTCCATAATACCCAGTCTAAGATGGCCTGATCTCTAGTTGGTTCCTCGACATATTGGTCCAGGAAACCATCCCGTATACACTCTAGGAATTCCTCCTCCACAGTATTGTTACTAATTTGGTTAGCCCAATCTATATGTAGATTAAAGTCACCCATGATAACTGCTGTGCCCTTATTGCACATGTCTCTAATTTCCTGTTTAATGCCATCCCCAACCTCAGCATTACTGTTTGGGGGTCTGTATACAACTCCCACTTCACACTTCTCTGCGTTAAATTCTATCTGCCATGTATTTGCCCATTTCACCCATCTCTGTCCTCCTGAAGTCTGCTACTATCCTCTTCATTGTTTACTACATTTCTGCTGGTAAAGAATTGATTTGTGTATGCTTTGCTTTGTTTTAAAAGAATATTTTAGGTCACAATAAAGCAGAACAGCTCCTTTAAATTACGTTGGACACCTCTAAATGATTGATTAAAGAGGAACATGATAATCAGTACAGCACAATACTTCTATGCAGCTTTCTGATGGCCCCTCTGGTTAGTAGTTGTACTGCATCTGCGATAATTACTTCATTGCAACAGTGCAATTCTTTTGTAACTTTTTGATCTAAATTGTATTGAATCTTTTTAGTGAAGTGATCTTTTTGAACATTATTACTTTAACAGCCAGAGGATCCAATCAGATGTTTCAATCCAGACAGCAGCAATACTGAACCTGGCTCTGTTTAAAATGAAAGAAAAGCTACAATACAGAGCAACAATGTTACAGCTATAGCTCTGAAATTACAGCTAGCTGCATCCATTCCTGCTCACCATTTTGAAAATAAATGCTTATGCTTAAAAAATAAATTAAGACACAACATAATAGAAGAATACAAAAAAGTAATGTACAAAATGAATAAATACTGTAATGTTCCTGATTGAAGTCATTATAAATAGAAGATACATAAATACTAAAATAAGAATTCTGTAGACTTATTCTATGAATGCCCAACCATATAAACAATGAAAGCATCAGTTCTCTATACCACCAGAGATAGTATATACACTCAATATATTTTATACTTGTCTTTTTATGAATCATCTTGATATATTTTTCAATTATCAAAAATTATTATATTTACAAAATATGCTCCTACTTTCTATATCACAGCTACCTCTGTGAAGTCAAGATGGACTATCAATCCATTTTTATAAACACAAATTGAAATGGCAAAGAATGAACTGAAAGATCTGTTCCTGATTCTGCTTTTGCAGAGTAGTATACATTTTAGCAATTGGATTCATCTCATGCTAAAATTGGTATAGGAGGCACCACTTACTGCACTTGTTTCTATGGCAACCTAGTTTTCCCCCACACTGACATCAGCAACATGCATGTCATATGTTGTTGTGATTATGATGGTTGATTATTTGCAATATAATTAGACTCATCTTTTTTGACACCTAACTTTAAGACTATATTTACTTGTTCCAAGCAATGATTTTATGAAACAATAATCGTATTACCATTGCAAACATATTTTCATCAAATCATGTGTAGCTGTGAGGATTTCATGCAATAAACCTGCATATTGTGGTAACATTTGCTTGGTATAAATAAAACAGAATATGTACCTCTTTGTCAAACACTTATAATCAATTAGTACCAGTAGCCAGCACAGCAACAAAATGGTTTCCATGGTACCAATCCATTTTATGGTATTCTTGAGAAACGTACATTATAGCAAGCACAATTTTTTCACATTGATTGAACTGATGGAGCTGATATAGTAGCATGTGATCTTGAACAAAATAATCCTCCCACACACTCTACAGTGAAGCAGTTTCTCCAGCCTTTGTTATAAATGCATTATGCAACAAAAACAGTTCACATTTTCTTTCAGTCGTATTTTCTGCAGTAATATTTCAATAAAATATTCAAATATTGCAGTTTTCCTATAAAAATGACCAGTTCCTTATCAAGTAGTGTACAGGGCATCAACAAGACAGGTTCTCAAAATTTCATGCAACCAGATTATTCACCATATTTTTCTATTGTCACATGTTGCAATACAGGTTGACATTTTAAAAATATTTTTCTTTGAAGATATCTAAATGAGTACTTTGCAATATAGGTTTCCATTATGCCATTATGTTTTTCATAAAATGGATTTTGCCATTTGTATAATTTGCTGCACAGAATTCCATTGTTATATAAGTCAATACGAAATTTCCTCATAGCATACATACATCTTCTGAGCTCACTGACCCAATATAACATAAAAAGTTATACTGGGAAAAGAAGTCATTTTATTTTTTGTAGAAAATACTATGAGCATATGATCATGTGTGCATGTGAAGGTAGCCACAACAAACTACTGCTTGGCCCGATATTCTCAAATGGAGCAGAGATTCCTTCCCCCACCATCATTTAGCTAGGACAGTCACTTGATCCACTAGAATTTTGAAACATCTCAAAGCCAGTTATTGCAGTTGCAATCAAATTGTGCAGCATGAAAATATAAATTGATATGGAAAATTTGCCCAGTTTGGGAAAATGTCAATCTCAATAGAATATTTAAAATACTGGCCCGTATTTTCCGATCCTCGCAAGTGCCGGTTTCAGGCATGCGAAGAATGCTCTTGACAGATTGCACACCTGCCCTGGAGAAGGGCCTCCGCGGGGGGAGTGTTTCGCTTTCTGCAGAACCTCCGCCCGCTGAAATCCCTTAAAAATTTTACGCCTGGTAAAAACAGGCATAAGGCCTGCTTTTACCAGCGTAAGAGATTAAAAAAGTAAAAAAATGTTTTTTTCCACTCATTTATAATTTTAATAAAATACTTTTAAAAAAGGTAAGTTTATTTTTAGCCCCGTAAAAAACTTTAATTTTTTTCCAAAAATTAAATTTTTGTTTAAAATATTTATTTTAATGTCATTTAATGTAATTTAAACCAATTTTTAAAACGTGATTAAAAAAAATGTATTTAATGTTTTGATGTGTTTTTTGAGTGATCTCCATTCATATTTTTGACGGGTCTAAGCTGAGAGACCTGTCAAAAGTATGAAGGGGGGCTTCCCTTCTTTCATTGGTTCCCCATGGTCCACGTGATCCCAGGGACGCTTGCGAACTGCATGCGCCCCTGGAATAACTGGGCACTGCGCATTTCATAGAGCAGAGGCTCAGGGGCGGAAATGTCCAGACCTCCGGAGCCCTCAGGTAAGGGTGTAGATTTTATCCAGATCTGAGGCCTCCGCACACAGGAAGCCTCCGATCGGAAAATACGGGCCACTGTGTGTTACATTTAGGACAATTTCCCAAGTCTCAGATGCAGGATATCTGATCAACATAACTTTATTAACATGTTTCCCAGGAGCTTTCTAGCATTATCCAAGCCATGAACACTTTGCAACTATACACCATCCCAAACCAGATTATACCTCCTTTCTCTATCTTTATAGTCACTCAGCACTCCCTCTGGCCTTTATTTATATTACACACATGTGACATAACACCTAACCCTCAAGCCTTTTTCTAAGAAATATTCAAATTCACTTCAAAGGAAATAACAGGAGCTTGGTTTTACTGATATTTGTTTATTTGTCTGAATCAATTCAAAAGCAGAATTCTCATAAATATTCACTTTCTCGGAACTCAGAGGTAAGACCAGCCTTGTTGGAGACATAGATATTGTACCAGATCTTGTCCTAGGAACTCCATCTTCCTGTTCCTCAGGATTATAATGCAGTCTCTGATCCAGCTCCAGGGCACTTTTGTCTGCTTTGCTTCAGTTACCCATGCCCTTTAGGGTGTTAGGTTGAGGCTCACTGGGTTTGTCCTTTTGTGTTGCTGTGAATATGAACAAGATAACATCTGTTTCTTCTTACTGAACTGGATGTCTGTATAACATATAATCGAGGTGTTGATGGTTCTTGTGGCACTCCTCCTCTTAGTCTTTGAATCTTTCACCTAGACTTGGCCACCTTCATTCAGATTTGGTAGCACTCTGGCTCAAATTATAGTTTTCCACTTACAATGGCAAGTATGGGACTGTTACTTTCTTCAGCAGACTCCTTATGGTTTTCACTGCTCTCTCTGCTTTCCCATTATTCTGTGGGTATTTAGAGTTTCGTGTTAGATGAGTAAATCTATTTAACTTGTGGAAATTCAAAACAATCGTGTCCATTATGTGACATTACTTCTTCCAATATTCCATGGTGGGAAAATATGGATTTCATACATGTCACCACTGCTTGTGTTGTAGTTTTGGTTGATAGAACAATGAGAAGTAATCTACAAATCAATGGATATATAACTCTTTTCCGTTTTGACCTTCTGTTATGGATGATCTGCCAGATCACAAGGAATCGTAAGTTCAGCTAAGTTTGTTCTCGTCCCTGAAAACTCAGAACAGTTAATGGCAATTTGTTCCAGCTATTGTTCAAGCCTGGCCACATTGCTTAACTCATTATCTGCCTTTTCAGATCCCTTGGTGTACTACATGTATTTTGTCTAATATGTCAGAGTACATTTATGTGGTAATGTGCTTTTTAAAAGAAGTACATTTTGAGACAACAATTCTCTGGCCATGTCCCAATACAGCATCAGTCCTGCTATCCAGCTCTTTTTTTTTGTTTTCCCAGAATGTATTGTTGTATAATTATCTGACAGACTTCATCTTCTTGAGCCTCTATTTACTATAGCTGATTTGCCATAGCTGAAATGCTTTGTAAATTTTATTCAGACATGTACTCATCTCTGCCAGGATGCCTTGTGTCTTCTCTCCTTACTGTCTCCACTCATGATATCAATCCACGAGCTTATATAACAGGACGTTTTAATAGTGCATTCATTCAACATAGATTTCTTGGTGTACCTTTTTTTTCTCAGAGGATAAGAACGCTCAGAAACACCTTGTACCTCTTTGCAATTACGTATAGGGTCATGGAGGTTTTTTTGGCCTCTGTAAAGGTTTCCTTTCCTTTATACTGGAAATCAAGTATTACCAACACATCTGCCTATGTCAGTTTTAAACTTTATTATAACTTTGCCAAAGAACAATTTTACTATCCACGGGTTTCTCCTTTTCTTTTTAACATGCCTAGAAAAGCAAGGTCCCTCTTAAATATTACCAATTAATTTTTAATTCCCATATACTGCCTGGAAATGTCCCTTTCCATGACAATTATGGTACTTTGCTTCTTTAGAAAGACATAAATGGGATTCACTGGGAACTGCAACTTATATCACAGTTTCTCAGTTCCTCCAGGGTCTTCACTTCCTTTCTAGCATCCTGTTGGGAGTACATTTAGTGCTAAATTTTTTCACTCTGCTATGGTTGTTATTTGCTACCCCAACAAGCTGCCATCTGATTGCTGCTTGCTGTTTCTTAATAGCTTCTCTCTATCTTTGAGTTATTGCTTTATTAATGGTTAACTCAGGATCTTGTAGTTCCATTACAATATGATCATAAATCATTTTGTAATGCAAAGTACAGTTCTCAGTTAAACAGACTAAGGCTGTTGCAAAACCATCTAGATGCAGTTTCTTCCTGTTCCCTTTGATTCAACTGAGCTCTTTTTGAAATAAGGTTTCAGCAGAATATCAAATATTTTTTTTAATCGATAGGTATTGTTTCATAAATAACTTCATTGTTGAAAAGAGTACAAAATATCTTCCACTGCCTCGCCCATCAAAAATATCAGTGTGTTAATCTGATTCAGATCTTCTTTCTTAACTAAGCCTGAAGCAAAAATAAATCTTTCAACAAATGTTATTCATCTTAGTTACTCTGCTAGTTTATTAAAATCAAACTTGTCTTGTGGGTTTATGTGGGAAGGAGCCATTTCTCTGGCTCTGAACAGCTACTGCCAACTTGATGCAGTGTAGGTTAATTTCCAATAGACTCAGATGCAGGATGTACATCAACATAACCGTATTTATATATTTACCTGGAGGTTTCTCGCTTTGAGCTATGCTGTGAAAATTTGGCAGTTATGAACTACCCAAGCATAACTATATCCAGAAACTGCAGGAAACACACAGCAGGTCAGACAACATCTTTGGAGAGAAGAAAGTAGGGTTAACGTTTCGGGTCTACAAACCTATTCTGGTAAGGGGTCATAGACCTGAAACATTAACCCTACCTTCCTCTCTCTACAGATGCTGCTTGGCCTGCTGTGCATTTCCAGCATTTTCTGTTTTTATTTTAGATTTCCAGTAACTGCAGTATTTTCCTTTGTGAATCTATCCACTTTCTCTACTTTACAGTGAAGTGTTTGTATACGTTAAACAACATTTAGAAGGATATGCTGAATAAGTATTTAAAGATCCTGTTACTGAAAAACATTTTTATTTGTAGGTTACATAATGCAGGCATAGTGGCCTGTATTTTCCAATGCCTACGGATGTGTACGAGCTGTGCACACACCCGTAGGGACATCGGAAATACCGGTTTCAGGCATGCAGAATCTCCGCCCGCAGAAAACCCTTAGAAATCTTACGCCTGGTAAAAGCAGGTGTAAGGCCTGCTTTTACCAGCATAAGAGTTTAAAAAAGTTAAAAAAAAAAAAAAAAAATTCACTCATTTATAATTTGATTGACAGTTCTATCTGTCAAAAGTATGAAGGGGGAGTCCCATCTTTCATTGGCTCGCCTGGCCCACATGATCCCAGGGACGCTTGCGAATCGCATGTGCCCCTGGGATATGTGGGACTTTTGCATTTCGACTGTAGAGAGGCCCAGAATCGGAAGTGTCTGGACCTCGGGAGCCCTCAGGTAGATTTGTTTCCGATAGGAGGCATTCGCACGCAGGAAGCATCCTATTGGAAATTACGGGCCAATATTTTAGACAAACTATTTTGCTATGCTGGCCTTTACTGCCATTCCTTATTCATAACATAGTGCCCAACCCTACACTATAGAAAAATAGTGCTAAATTGTTTAGAAATACTGGGGCTGAATGTAATTGCCACCTGGTGTAAACGGGACAGTAGCAACATTGGGTCACTTACTGCCCAATTACACTTGTCCTCAAACTGCCGCCATCTTGGTAGGGTCCTGAGATGGCAAGCCAGACCGCCCATCTGTTTCAGGTGGGAGGTCACTTGTAATATGCAAATAGAGGCCCTAGAAATGTGGAACTTGCTACCACATGGAGTAGTTGAGGCGAATAGCATCGATGAATTTAAGGGGAAGTACATGAGAGAGGAAACAATAGAAGGATATGCTGATAGGGATAGATGAATTAAGGTGGGAGGAGGCTCATATGGAGCATAAACACTGGCATAGACCAGTTGGGCCAAAAGGCCTGTTTCTGTGCTGTAAGTTCTATGTAATTCTATGTAAGACAAACATAGAACACTGATTGCAATTTTGAGGTACAAATGGGCAAACCCATTTCTACCAGCATTTAGTACTTTAACAGCGGCTCTTAAAGGGATTGTTGGAGGTCACTCAGAAAACAGCCGATTTTTTGAACTTTTACTTCTGTGAAGCCAGGAGGAGCAAGAAAGCTCCAACTGTCGGCCAGCTTCACATAGAAGCCAGCCGATTTCCTGCCCTCCCCAACTGGAGAGCTGCCTTGGAACGCTTGTTTGGTGTTGGCAGCTTGCCGGCAGCATGCAATTGAAGCCCAAGCCTCACGGTTGTAACAGTGGGTGGACGGCAGGCATGCTCTGCCTGCTGATCGCCTATTGCATATCTAAAACTAAAATCAGACCCACTGTGTATTTTAAAATGTTTAAAAGCAGTTTACTCTGCTTAGTCTCAGAATTTGCAAGTGCTGCTAAAATGTTTATAGTAATACCCGCCACTTAACACTGAGCTGTCTCGCCTGACCTTTTACGTAGCCAAGTGAAAGATCTACGTATTAAGTGGCAGTGAAGTGTTAAGTAGTAGACATGTGTTGTTCTGAATCTGAAGGGTGTCAAGTGACACCCATCTTCTAATCCCCATTGATTAGCATCCAATCGCCAACCTTTTCACATATCGCAAACTACGGCTCTATCTAAAGTGTGCAAGATTTGAAATTTATGGGATGCGGAAGGTGCCTATCAGTTGGGTCACCTTTTGACTCCATTTGGAATTAGTGCTGTTAGGGAGGGAGTTCCAGGTTTTGACCCAGCGACGATGAAGGAACGGCGATATATTTCCAAGTCATGATGGTGTATGACTTAGAGGGGAACTTGGAGGTGATGGTGTTGCTGTGCACCTGCTGCCCTTGTCCTTCCACGTGGTAGAGGTCGCAGGTGTGGGAGGTGCTGTCGATGAAGCCTTGGTGAGTTGCTGCAGTGCACCTTGTAGATGGTACACACTGCAGCCACGGTGCGTCGGTGGTGGAGGGAGTGAATGTTTAAGGTGGAGGATGTGGTGCCAAAGAGCGCTCCTTTGTCCTGGATGGTGTCAAGCTTCTTAAGTAGTGTAGGAGTTGCACTCATCCAGGCAAGTGGTGAGTATTCCGTCATGCTCCTGACTTATGCCTTGTAGATGGTGGAAAGGGATAGAAACATAGAAGATAGGAGCAGGAGTAGGCCATTCGGCCCCTTGAGCCTGCTCCGCCATTCACTGCGATCATGGCTGATCATCCAAGTTCAGTACCCGGTACCTGCTTTCTCCCCATACCCCTTGATCCCTTTAGCCTTAAGAAATATATCCAACTCCTTCTTGAATATATTTAATGAATTGGCCTCTACTGCCTTCTGTGGTAGAGAATTCCACACGTTCACCACTCTCTGGGTGAAGAAATTCCTCCTCATTTCTGTCCTAAAAGGCCTACCCCTTATCCTTAGACTGTGACCCCTGGTTCTGGATTCCCCGACCATCGGGAACATCCTCCCTGCATCTAGTCTGTCCAGTCCTGCCAGAATTTTATAAGTTTCAATGAGATCCCCTCTCATTCTTCTAAACTCCAGCGAGTACAAGCCCAATCGACCCAATCTCTCCTCATACGTCATTCCTGCCATCCCAGGTATCAGCCTGGTGAATCTTCGCTGAACTCCTTCCATGGCAAGAATATCCTTCCTCAGATAAGGCGACCAAAACTGCACATAATGCTCAAGATGTGGTCTCACCAAGGCCCTGTACAACTGCAGCAAGACATCCTTGTTCCTGTACTCAAACCCTCTCGCTATGAAGGCCAACATACCATTTGCCTTCTTAACCGCCTGCTGCACCTGCATGTTTACCTTCAGTGACTGGTGCACAAGGACACCCAGGTCTCGTTGCACTTCCCCTTCTCCCAATCTATTGCCATTCAGATAATAATTTGCCTTCCTGTATTTGACACCAAAGTGGATAACCTCACATTTATCCATGTTATATTGCATCTGCCATGCTTCTGCCCAATCACCCAACCTGTCCAAATCATCCTGTAGTTTTTTGGCATCCTCCTCACAGCACACACGTCCACCCAGCTTTGTGTCATCTGCAAATTTGGAGATATTACATCTAGTTCCCTTGTCTAGATCATTAATATATATTGTGAATAGCTGGGGTCCAAGGACCGATCCCTGCGGTACCCCACTAGTCACTGCCTACCACTCGGAAAAAGAGCCGTTTATTCCAACTCTTTGCTTTCTACCTGCCAACCAGTTCTCTATCCAAGTCAATACCTTGCCCCCAATCCCATGTGCCTTAACTTTACACGCTAATCTCTTATGTGGTACCTTATCGAAAGTCTTCTGAAAGTCCAAATACACCACATCCACTGGTTCTCCCTTATTTTTTTTTACTAGTTACATCCTCAAAAAATTCCAGTAGATTAGTCAAGCACGATTTACCTTTTGTAAATCCATGTTGACTTTGTCCGATCCTGTCACTGTTTTCCAAGTGATCTGCTATTACATCTTTTATAATGGACTCTAGCATTTTCCCTACTACCGATGTCTGTAATTCCCCGTTTTCTCTCTACCACTTTTTTTGAATAGTGGGGTAACATTAGCTACCCTCCAATCCATGGGTACTGTTCCAGATTCCATCGAATGTTGGAAGATGACCAGCAATGCATCCACTATTTCTAGGGCCACTTCCTTAAGTACCCTAGGATGTAGATTATCAGGCCCTGGGGATTTATCGGCCTTCAATCCCATCAATTTCCCTAACACCATTTCCCTACAAATACTGATTTCTTTCAGTTCCTCCCTTTCATCAGACCCTATGTTCCCCGACATTTCTGGGGGGTTATTTGTGTCCTCCTTTGTGAAGACAGATCCAAAATATGTATTTAATGGGTCTGCCATTTCTTTGTTCCCCATTATAAATTCCCCTGATTCTGACTGCAAGGGACCTACGCTTGACTTCACCAATCTTTTTCTCTTCACGTATCTATAAAAGCTTTTACAGTCAGTTTTTATGTTCCCTGAAAGATTACTCTCATATTCTATTTTCCCTTTCTTAATTAATCCCTTTGTCCTCCTTTGTTGAATCCTAAACTGCTCCCAATCCTCTGGATTACTGCTTTTTCTCGCCAATTTATATGTCCTCTCCTGGGATCTTATGCTATCCCTAATTTCCCTCGTTTGCCATGGTTGAGTCACCTTTTTTGTTTTATTTTTATGCCAAACTGGGATGAACAAATTCTGTAGTTCATCCATGCGGTCTTTGAATGTTTGCCATTGCCTATCCACCGTTAACCCTTTGAGTGACATTCCCCAATCAATCCTACCTAATTCGCGCCTCAGACCATTGAGGAGTCAGGAGGCGAGACACTCAATAGTGACCTCCAGGAAGTTGCTGGTGGGGGATTCAGCGATGGTAATGCAGTTGAATGTCAAGGGGCGGTGGTTAGACTCTCTCTTGTTGGAGATAGAGGCCAGAATCTTCCGGGGTCCGTGTGGATGCGATTGGAGGCGGGTCGGGTGGGAAAGTTGAAATTTCTTGCAGCGGGTCGGGAACCCGCCGTCATCCCATGCCCACGCGTCTTTCCCTCATTCGTCTCTGGCAGCGACCCGACGGGCAGAGGTGGGTGACCAAATTTAAAGGATTATTAGCTTGTTGTCAGACTCTTAAGAGTCTTTTTAACCTTACTTTACCAATTTCACTGGATGCCCACGGGACTCACGCTGCTCGGGCACCATGTCTGTCAACCAGAGGCAGGAGTTGAGTGGCCATTGATCCAGCTGACTAGTTGACAGCATCAAATGCACTATAAAAGCTCCCACCTGACAGCTGATCACTTCCCTCAGGCAGAAGCTGTTGCTCACTGCATGGCCAGCACAGATTGTGCTTTCTGCAGGCTGCAACTCTGTCCAGCAAAGTCTCCATCCAGCATCACCACTGACAGATTGCTTCTGTCATCTCTACTTCACCTGCCATGTATTCCATCAACATTGGTGCCATTTATATTGTCTCACCTTCATCCTCAGAATTTGACCACAATGAGCCCCAACACCAGCAGCACCAGGCACGCCAGCAGCACCAACAACAACAACACCAACCTTCTCCGCTATCACCTGATGCTGCAGAGGACAGAGGGCATCAGCACCCGAGCACATTGCTGCCTGGGAGGCCAGGGATAGGCTCATCATGGCCAGATTTACTTAACTTTATGCTGTACACCCATATGGCTGCCACATGATGGCCCCTGAGGCTAAGCGTCTGCATGCAGCTGAGCAGAGCTAGGTGTATCCTGCGCCCTCCGGCGTGGACTCTCCACTGCTGTCCCTGTCTCCACCCCATAGCAACACCATAATGCATCCCTACAATGACCAAGCCATTCCTTTCACACTCACCACCGTTGCTGGAGGTACCGTTATGTCTCACCATTCACTGCAACTCACTAAGCCACTTTCAAAGGTGCACACAAATCTGTCCAAGACCAGCAAGTTTTGAAAATAAAGAATTTTATGTTTGACAGCACATTAACGGAATCTTTACATAAACATTGGATAAAACCTCCAAGTGGCTACCCTTGTGAATCTACTTGCATGTCATCTTTCTCTTCCGCATGCTTCTACGAGGTGCTACCCCTGTGGCTTCAGCAGAGGTAGAGGCTGCCTGCTCACTTCCCTGCTGCCAAGGAGCTGGAGAGAATCTTGCTGCACATCAGTGAGGCCATGAGGACCCGCATCTACATCTGTGCTGTGAGTGGCACATTAGCTGCTCCATGTAGGTGGCCATACTAACCATGGAGGAGCCTACAGTCGGCATTGCGACACGTTGGTGCTCATGTTGGAGATGGACTCCTCCATTCTCTGAACATTTGCAGACATTGCGCTCGCAAAACCTGTCAGAGGCCACTGCTCTTCTTCCTGCATCTCCAGGATCACCCTCCTTCTGGATGGCCCCCAAGGCTCAGCATCTGCATGCAGCTGAGCAGAGCTAGGAGTGTCCTGTGCCCTCTGGTGAGGACTCTCCACTGCTGCCCCTGTCTCCACCATCTGCTCTTGCTCACTTGTGAGTTGTGAGACACCAGGTGACAACACAACTCTATCTCGTGTAGCACCCACCCAGGCGTGCGTATCTGCGCTGGTGCTGGGTGAGCTTATGTCTGGTGATGCTGCGCCCTCAGAAGGCTGGAAGCTCCTCTGAGGAGTCCTCTTCTTCCGTGTCAGTAGGAGGGGAGGTGCACTTGATGGACCTGTGGGGGAGTAAAGAGATGAGTTAGATATGTCTAAAGTTAAGAGTGATATGAAGAATGGGTACAGATACCATTATGCACATGATGACCATTCGGTGGCTACTGACATCAACGCACGTATGAGTGACTGATGTATGCCATGTAGCTGTATGAGATGTAATTCTGTCACCAGATTGCTGAGATGTCCCCCTCTCCAACTCCAGCTATTTCTAGAGCAGCCTCCTCTGCTGTTGTAAAGTTTGCAAATGATGGAGGACCACTGCCGGTTCTCCCCCTCTCCCTCTTATTTTGGGCTCTCTTTTCCTTTAAGGAGGGAAAGAAGAGGTTGAGTGAGAGTGATGGAATGAATGTAAGGAATGGACCTCCCTGTGTGCTCTGACTCCCTCCACAAACATATGGAGGGGGTCATCGGAGAACCTGGGTGCAGCCCTCTGCCTCTGTGCAATCATTTCCAAAGTGTTTGCAGCACTCCAATGCTGTAGTGCACTGACTGCATTATTTTAGATTATCCTTCAAATGTAACGTGGCCATGGCCCCTTTAAATATCCCGGCTGAAAACACGTCATGGATGACGTCAGCAGACCTGCACCATTTCATTGGGCTGGGTAACGCGCAGGGTGGGCTTAATGGGCTCTATTGATGTAAAGTCGTTTTGTGCAGCGGATGGAGCCAGCAACGGGGTCACGATCTGCCATGGCCAACGCCCGCACCAGGCCCGACCAGGTAGGGAAAATTCCAGCCAGTCACTTGTGTAGTGCGAATGTTACTTCAGTTACAGTCAGTTGCAGTGTAGAAGAAAAAGAAGTTGAAAGTTATAGAACTTGGTAATTGGTTGAGAGGTAAAAAGAAAGACTTACATTTATATAGCGCCTTTTATGACCACTGGACATCTCAAAGCGCTTTACAGGCAATGAAGTACTTTTGGAGTGTAGTCACTGTTACAATGTGGGAAACGCGGCAGCCAATTTGCGCACAGCAAGCTCCCACAAACAGAAATGTGATAATGACCAGATAATCAGTTTTTGTTATGTTGATTGAGGGATAAATATTAGCCAGGACACCTGGGATAACTTCCCTGCTCTTCAAAATAGTGTCATGGAATCTTTTACGTTCACCTGAGAGAGCAGACGGGGCCTCGGTTTAATGTCTCATCCAAAAGACGGTAGAAGAAAGAGTGTAGGGATAAAGGAAACGGTTGGCAGAATGTGACTTTGCAGATGATAATTAGGAGGAACAGTAAGTTGTGTAGATAGGAGCAGAAAGTCACAAAGGGACGTCGACAGATTAAGTGAGATGGGAAAACTTGTGGCAGATAAAGTTCAATGTTGGAAGTGCGAGGTCATCCGCTTTGGATCTAAGAAATCGGAATATTTTCTTAATGGCAAGAGACTGTGGAGGAGCAAAGGAATTTGGATGTCCAGGTACACTAGTCACGTTAAAGTTAGTGCACAGGTACAAAAAGGAATCCAACAAAGGGGCATAATCTTAAAATTAGAGCTAGGACATTCAGAAGTGAAATACTATTTCCATCCGTTTTTCATTGAATCAGTAGCTTTGGTGATTTGATGTCTCTCACATCTGCTAGGAAACTGATACTTCCATTGCCTCCAGTACCTTTCATGTAAAGCTGCCAGACTTGGATAGCAAATTGTATAGCATATGGTAGCCTATAGAAATTCACAGCATTTGGTGTGTGATGTCAAGCTGAACCGAATCATTTACCCTACCTAAGATTACACTACAACTTTTGATTAAAAAAATTACCAAAAATATTTTCAAACTTATTCCTTCCAATTTTCTCCCATCCTCTCCTGAAGCTGCCCCCTGTTACTCCAGTAAACTTCCACAGCTACTGGGTGGCCATCAGTATCTCACCCATTCTTCACATGGACAGAGAGTATCACCTGGAGGCATCACAGGCAAAACACTATCCTACGACTACCCAATGTCCATGCCCATGCGTTTTTTAGTGGGAGTGACTGGATGGCGATCAGAACTGGGTGATTATTTTTTCTCCTAATTCTAGCCTAGAGACATATAGATAACTATAGTGCCCTTACACCTCTTTACAACGTTTACAGTCAAATGTTTGGGTAGAAATTACAGTCTTCATTTAACAAAAGATGGCGTGAGTCAGACGCTGTACTATTTTTACAATTGATTTATGTTCAAACAGCTTAAACAGCATAACTTTATACTTCACTGACAGGACATCACATCCCGTGGCATAGAAAAGTTCTTTATGGATGTCAATTATCAGTAAAAATATAAACAACAAGGATTTTTTTTAAAATTGTAATTGTAGTTAATTATCACTTAATGATCGATAGCCAATGATGCTCTGAAGAAGGGATACAAATGTATATTATAAGTAGCATATTATAGTATAGGCAGTGAACTGCAGAGGTTCTTTCACAAATGTGATGTGCCATCATCAGCCTCAAGCACCCAGGCTACTCATGATTTCTGGATCCTTCACATTTGTGAAAGAGCTCCATAGTGCTATGTTACCATTGACATATGGGTTTTTCTCTAATAAGCCACCAATTTTAGAATCCATGTCACATCCACAATGAAACTGAAACCTCTACACAGCTCTGATCAAAATGCTAGATATTTATCCTGAGCTTTGTTTGATATTGTTGCCTGAAGACTTGGAGAGATTAGCACTTCCCAGTCATTAAGAAGTGTGATTATCTAAATTTATGGATGTAATTTTGATACCATAAAGTGATACTTAGCCAATATATTTTACAGGATGACCTCTATGCTCAGATTTGAATTCTGTTTAATCATTGATAACCAAAACCAGTAATCTCTGCTGCCTTGATAAACATAATCAGATTCTGAAAACAGTATCATAACTGAAGAATAAATAGATCACTGAAATCAGTATTGGTGCTGTGGTTGGCTATCAAGCACAGCACTGTCTCACACAGAATAATATTAATCCTGTTCTCTATCTGCAAAAAAGTTTCTTCCTGCTGACTCACTTTAAAGCTACTATATTGTGGTCACTCATTTAGTTTAGGTTACAGGAGACTGGCATTAGTGAGTTGGTTCCATGTACTTTCATTTATAAATCTGGCTCCCTTATCCTGGTGGCAAAATTATAGGCTCACAACAAACTGAATCTACAGGCCTCGATTTTAAAATGGAATGGGGGATTTACCAACTTTCACGCCTCGATCTGACTGACTGCAATTTTAAAATGCAGGCGACAAGGACACCAACCCCATGCCGGCAGGGTCTTCTTTAAATATACAGAACCAGGCTCTGATTATGTCATCTGCTATTTTAACCGGAGGCCTGAGTGGGGAAGCAGTGGTGGTTTCATCATCAGGCCAAACCTGCCAGGAGCTAGGAGGAACAGGAGTGCTCCTCTGTGCACCACAAAGAAACCTAGGGCCATCCTTGCCCCGGGCTCCCTCCTCTCCCTAGATCGCAATCCCTTCTGGACCTCATCACTTAGCTGACTGAGGACTGTTCCCGCAGGTGCCCGGCAGCAACCTCCTGCCACGCGAATTCCTGCTCCCTCCCACTGGCCAGGCAGTGATTCCTGCTGGGAACGAGCAAGAGTTAGAGTCTGAATATGAAAATGAGGCCCGGGAATTCAGATCACTTTGGGCCTCGACATGCGAGTTTGTCGCTCGTCCAGGCCTCCTGCACGCACGGTTAAAATAAAGGTATGATTCTGCCAGCAGGATAAAGGAGGCAGATTTACTAGCATGAATTCAACAACTGGTTCACCAATACCAGTCTAAGGGAATCCAAACTAATTTAAGCACTTGCACAAAAGCAAAATAAAATTAACCTCTGCAAACCATTAAACACTGCATTTAGAGCTTTAAATTTTGTAAGATGTAACCTAGCTGTACACCACAGCATTATTTGTTTTAGCACTTCGTTTCTCCTAAAAAAAACACTACTGTGCTATAATACACTAATATATGCACACCTTCTTATTGGCTGACTGGTCTAATTTAGTACTTTAAGAGAGAATTTAATTAGGATACTAGCCTTTCAACTCTGGCACATTAGATAGAACCTGAAAGATGGCTGAAAAATAACTGATGGCTGTTACGGGACCAAAAGGAAATAACTTGGGATCTTCAAAGAGCAGATTCTAATGAACGTGAGTTCACAGCAGAAATGGCCCTCAGATTCAGCGCATTTGGATTGGCTCCGAAATTCGGGTCCCCACACGGGAAACCGGAACTTCCGTTCCCTTGAAAGAAGGGGTTGAGAGGTGGAACACGTGTGCCGGAGAGGCAGTGCGTGCGCATCAAACTTACATTTTTTTTGCAGGTTTCTCCGGGAGGGTAAGTCTCCAGCAGTTACACTTTTAAAAAGCAGGCGCAAGGCCTGGTTTTAACAAGATAAGTGGTAAATTAATTAAAATGAAAACATTTTTTCCCACAGGTTTATTATTTTTAAATACTTTAAAGAAAGGTAAGTTTATTTTTAGCCCCGTTAGAAACTGTAATTAATTTTTTCAAAACTTTAAATTATTGTTTAAAATAGTTATTTCATGTAATTTATAGTTATTTTAAAAATGTGATTTTTTTTTCTTAATTTATTTGAAGTTTTAGTTATGTTTTGGGGCTTATAGTATTTATAGATTTGACAGCTCTTCCTGTCAAATTTATGAATGGAGCATTCCCTGCTACCATTGGCTCTCCATGGCCCACATGATCCCAGGGGACGCTTCGAACTAACTGCGCCCCTGGGATACGCAAGTAGTGCGCGCCGGCAGTTGGAGGAGGCCCAGGATCGGAATCCCACGCGGGTCCACAGCTCAACGGCCGGCGTGCTAGGTAAGTGCAGGTCGGAGGCTTGCACCCGCGGGAAGCCCCCGACCCGAATTTCTGGGCCATTAACATCATTCAGATGAACCAGAGGTATAAGCATTCTGGAAAATCTAAATACTCATTCCAATAGAACTACCAGAACATTTACTGGTAATTTATTGCATTAATAATTGGGGTTTCATTATAAATACCTACACAAAGATGGAGTGCAGAGTATTAAGTTTTATCCTAAACCATTTTATAGATGGCACAGTGGGCTGCAAATTAATCATGTAAAGTGCACATACACAAAACAATTACAGAAAAAGGAACATTTTATTTTAAATTACAGCAAAATTTGATGGGATCATGCAATCAAACAAAAACACCTTTAGTGACATGAATAATTTAAGTTATCTACTCTTCCATTTTCCACAATGCATCTTTTTTGTTGTGTGCCCCAAAGGATTGAATGGAGAGCTGCTTAATATCAGGCCTAGGGAAGTCTATATTACCTAGTTCAAGGTGGAGTATCTGCCAGGACCACCCCATTCTACTCCTCTATGAAATATCACTGACATATTTTACAAAAATACAGAAATATTATAACTTGACCATGTTGGGTCAGGCATTTAAGTTATACATTTCCTTTTTATTTAAAATTGGAGGAGGCTGACCCCAACAAACCCCAGGGTCAGCTAATTTCAATAATGCTGGTGTAATAAGACGGGAGACCTGCCAGCAGAGGCCTAGATACATTCTGGTTGGGGGGGAAGCAGATGACGCAAACACACAGCTTACTTATTTAAATTGCTGCATGTAGTTAAAGGACTGAGCAGGCTCTTGGAAGAGGGACTGAAATGGCTAGTGCTAATGAGAGGAAAAGATGAGCTTATAACTTCTCTGAGGTTGATACAGGCATGCTACTGTTGCAAATTACCGAAATGAGGAATAGAATAGTTGGAGTTCTAGGAAAGAAGCCATCATACGCAACAGCATGCAACCTGTGGAAAGAGGTGGCTGTGGCTGTGAGTGGGACGTCGTTAACCCCAAAGACCCTCTTGCAGCCTCAAAAAAAGTTTGATGTTCTCACTAGGTCAGCAAATGTAAGGGTATCTTCAGATTAATAACTGTGTCACAGAATCACATAGGTATTTCCTAGCACAATAGTCACACAATGCCCTTTGGAAGTATCACATGGCACCATGTTCCTTGTCCTGGAAGCAAAGTAACTAAGCAGCACTCATATAAATTGTCGCACAGCCTGTAATGCATGCTAGCACACTGAAGTATCATATCCCAGGTTCTTGTCACCTTCCACCTTCCATTAGTACCATCCATTACATGAATCCTGACAGATTGTGACTGCAGGATCTGGAGACTACAGCAGCCAGTTGACACTATGCATTCCTCCTGCAGGAGAAGACAGCATACAAGAAAGAGCTTGCACTTATATAGAGCATTTCAAAACATCAGGACATCCCAAAGTGTTTCACAGCCAATGAAGGGCAGTCAATGTTCGAAAGAAACCCGGCATCAAATTGGTGTACAAAAACGTCCCACAAACAGCAATGAGATCATGAACAGATAATACGGGCAGGACTTTCCCTGCGGAGGCGGGATGGCGGTAGGAGAGCTGGTTGGTGGGTTCCGGTCCTGCTCCTGTCTGCAGATGCTCTCTGAAAATGATTTTCTGTAGATTGGTCTTGTTAAGCCCGCCCTGCAGGGTTCCCGGCCAATTAACAGGAAGCGGGTCTGATGACATCATTTGATGACGCATCATCAGCCGGTTTCCTGAAAGGGACCACGGCCACATTGATTTTGACAGTTGTGCTGTCAGCATTCTGCACCATTGAGGTGCTGCAAACACTGACAAGCACTGCACAAAGGTATACGTCTGTACCCAGGCTCACGCATGACTCCTTCCATATGCTTATGGAGGGGTGCACAGCACACAGGAAGATTCTCTTCCCTTCCCATGGGCTGAAAAGACCTCCCCATGAAATCAACGCAGCCTGGTTGTACATTGCACAGGAGTACACAAGCAGGGATGTCATCAGGAGGATCAGGCTGCAGTGGCGCAAACCTTTCAATGATCTCAGTAGATCACAAAACGTTACTGCAAAGCCACACTCAACCGCATCCTGCTGTGCCACTCATCACATCCCCATCACTCTGCCTTCCCTACCCTACTCCTGCACATCTTTACTCACACCAACTTACCTTGCACCTCCACCCATCCCTCTCTCTCTATCTACATTATCAGTTCCCCATCTCATTAGCCACCCCTCACACTCACCCTCATCCTACTGCAAGCATACCAACTAACAACACACAAGGGTAGGCAACGTTCATGTTGTTGAGGCTGCCGCGGAACACGAATGGAGGCCGAACCGATCTGAGGAACACATGGCTTTTATTACATTCTCTTGAGAGATGGCTGCCCCAGCTCCTCTCTCTGCTAAACCCGAAAACAGAATGAGGGCGACACCCGCACTTTTGAGTACACACTGAGGGCGACGCCCGCTCCTTTGTCATGCCTTAAAGGCAGCATGCTTCTTAAAGGCAAGGTGCCTGATTTATTGTCCACGGACGGAAAAGTGGATTGCGCCCGTTTAGGTGGCGATCCGCCACACAGCTCCCCCCAGAATCCGCTTAGGAGGTGTGGACGAGACGGTGCGGCGGTCTGATGGGCCGGCCGGAGCGGCTCTTGTAGGACGCCGGTGGACGTGGAACGGCCGGGCGTGGAGCAGCCGGGTGTACTGGCTTGAGGGCAGGTCGGCCGCGTGGCGGTGGACGAGCTACTGGGACCTGCTCACCGGGCTCCGAGTGTGCTGGCTTGAGTCGGTCAACCGACACTTTTTCAGTCCTGTCGCCCACTTGTAGGTCGAAAAATTTGTCCCCAGCCTGTAGCACTTTGTAGGGCCTGTCGTACAGGGGTTGAAGGGGTCCGCGGTGGGCATCGTGCCGGACGAAAACGAACCGTGCCTGGTGCAGGCTTAGCGGGACGTGTGAGGTGGATTCACCGTGCCGGGCAATGGGCACCGGGGCGAACTGTAGCGCCGGTGAGGCGAACTCGTGGCGTTGCTGGTCGGCTGACCAGGGTGTCGTGGCGGTGGGCAGGAACTCGCCAGGTACGCGCAGCGGCTGGCCGTACACGAGCTCTGCTGCTGATGCGTGGAGGTCTTCTTTAACCGCGGAGCGCAGGCCGAGGAGGACCCACGGGAGTCGGTCGGTCCAGGCGCTGTCCTGGAGGCTGGCTCGAAGAGATGCCTTCAAGGATCTGTGGAACCGCTCACACAGTCCGTTGGCTTGGGGGTGGTACGCTGTGGTGCGGTGAATGGTCACCCCGAGATTGCGTGCGATGGCGGTCCAGAGTTCAGAGGTAAATTGCGGACCTCTGTCCGACGTCATGTCGGAGGGGACGCCGAACCGTGTGACCCAGGTGCTGACGAAGGTTCTGGCGATGTCGGCGGTGGTGGTAGAGGTCAGTGGAATTGCCTCGGGCCAGCGCGTGGTGCGGTCGACGATCGTCAGCAAGTGCGTGTGGCCTTGCGACGGCGGCAGGGGCCCGACGATGTCCACGTGGATGTGGTCGAATCTACGTGAAAGGACGGTGAACTCCTCGAGGGGTGCTTTCGTGTGTTGCTGCACCTTGGCCCGTTGGCAGGCTAGGCAGGAGTTGGCCCATCCTTGCGAAGGCCGCGCCAGACAAAGCGGTTGGCTACCAATTTGATGGATGCGCGGGCGCCGGGGTGGGAGAGGTTGTGGAGAATCTCGAATACCCGGCAGCGCCATGACGCTGGGACGACGGGCCGAGGTTGAGATAGGGATATGTCGCACTTGACCGTGACTGCGGTCGGGCCGCAGGCGACGTCGGCCAGGCGTAGCCCTGGTAGGTTGGTAGGTGCGGAGAGCAGATCAGGGTCCGTGAGCTGGTCTGCTGCGAGTTGAGCGTAGTCGGCTGCTAGGTGTGCGGCGTGGATGGCGGGGCGGGAGAGGCAGTCGGCTACCACCTTGTCTCGGCCGGAGACGTGTTGGATGTCCGTGGTGAACTCGGACACTGCCGCGAGCTGGCGCTGCTGCCTGGCGGACCAGGGGTCGGTTGTCTTTGCCATTGCGAATGTCAGGGGTTTGTGGTCGACAAACGCAGTGAAGGGGTGGCCCTCCAGCAAAAACCGAAAATGGCGGACCGCCAGGTACAGCGCGAGGAGCTCACGGTCGAAGGTGCTGTACTTGACCTCCGGGGGGCGTAGTTGGCGGCTGAAGAAGGCAAGTGGTTGCCAGGCGCCGTCGACCCACTGCTCGTACACGGCGCCGACCGCGTGGTCAGAGGCGTCCGTGGTGAGCGCTACTCTGGCATTGGGCCGTGGGTGCGCGAGCAGGGTGGCGTTGGCGAGCGCGGTCTTGGTGGAGTTGAAGGCGGCTGATACGTCTGCCGTCCATTCGACCGCCATCTTGCCGCTCCTGCCCCAGAGGGCTTCATACAGGGGCCTCATGAGGGACGCCGCTTTGGGGATGAAGCAGTTGTAGAAATTCACCATCCCGAGGAACTCCTGGAGTCCTTTGATGGTGGTGGGACGGGGAAATTGCTGGACGGCCTGCACCTTGGTGGGCAGGGGAATGGCCCCAGCATGGGTGGTGTGGTGGCCGAGGAAGTTGATCTTGTCCAGGCCGAACTGGCACTTGGCTGGGCTGAGGATGAGCCCGTGGTCGCTGAGGCGCCCGAACAGGATGCGAAGGTGTTCGAGGTGTTCCTGCTTGGAGGAACTGGCTACCAGGATGTCGTCCAGGTAGACGAACAGGAACTTCAGGTCCCGAAGGACTGAGTCCATGAGCCGTTGGAATGCCTGGGCCGCATTTTTGAGGCCGAAGGGCATCCGCAGGAACTCGAAAAGCCCGAAGGGGGTGATTACGGCCGTCTTGGGGAAGTCCGCGGGGTGGACGGGGACTTGGTGGTAGCCGCGCACCAGGTCGACTTTGAAAAAGACTGAGCGGTCGGCCAGTCTAGCCGAGAAGTCCTGAATGTGCGGCACGGGGTACCGATCAGGGGTGGTGGCATCGTTGAGGCGGCGGTAATCCCCGCAGGGGCGCCAACCCCCGCCTGGTTTGGGGGCGATGTGGAGTGGGGAGGCCCAGGGACTGTTGGAGCGGCGGATGATGCCGAGCTGTTCCATAGTGACAAACTCGGTCCGCGCGATCTCCAGTTTGGCCGGGTCCAGCCTGCGGGCGTGGGCGTACACTGGGGGGCCTGTGGTGGGGATGAAGTGTTCCACCCCGTGTTTGGCGACCTCCGCGGAGATAGTCGGGTTGGTGAGGGCCGGGAATTCGGCCAGGAGTGCCGAGTAGTCATCCGTGGCCCGGGCGTGGCACTGTGACGCCATGTCGGTGGGTTGACGGGGGGCCATGGCGCCCAGGATGGGGGACATGGTGTTCATGTCCACGAGGCGGTGTCGAGGGATGTCTACCAGTAGGCCGTGGGTGCACAGGAAGTCTGCGCCGATGAGAGGGGAGAGTACCTTGGCAGTGATGAACTCCCATCGGCAGCGGCGACCAGCGAGGTCGAGGGTGACTGTGCGGGTGCCGTACGTCCGGATGTCCGAGCCGTTAGCGGCAGCCAGCGCCTGTCCTCGTTCGCCCTTTTGGATGTCGAGGGCGGAGGCCGGGATGATGCTGTGCTGAGCTCCAGTGTCGCACAGGAACCGGCGGCCGGTTTTGTCATCCGTGACGTACAGCAGGGAGCCCGCGTGGCCCACGGCCATCGCGGGGGCTGGTACGGGGGCGGACTTGAAGGAGCAGGGAGGTGTGCACCGTTGTGCCCTGGCGCTGAACCGTGCGTGGTAGTAACAGTAGCCCGGGTTTGTGGGGCGCGAAGGCCCCGTGGGCCCCGTGGCTGGGCCTTGTGGCCGCGTGGTGGCCGGTGAGGGGCGCGCCCAGGCTGTGGCTGCCAGGTCCGGAGCGACGTCGCGGCTGGAGTGAGCGGACAGCAGCTTGTCGGCCTCGTCGGCCAGGGCTTCTAGGTCCGTGAGGCCGGACGCCACGATCGCTGGGCGGGTGCTGGGAGGTAGCTGGCGGATGAACAGCATGCGGAAGAGGGACCCAGGTGGGCTCTTGTCGGTGAGTGAGAGCATGTGGGAGAGCAGGTCTGACGGTGAGGCGTCACCGAGGCCTGGAAGGTCAAGGAGGCGGCAGTTTCGCTGGTATGTTGAGGTCGTAAATTTTTTAAGGAGCGCGGCCTTAAGATGTGCATACTTGCCCTCCTCTGGTGAGTTCTGCAGCGCTATCCAGACCTTCGTGACTGTGGAGCTACCGAGTGATGCGACGAGGTAGTCATACTTCGTCCCATCTGTGGTGATGTGTCGCAGCCGGAATCGGGACTCAGCTTGGAGGAACCAGGCTTCAGGCTGCTTTTCCCAAAACTCCAGCAGTTTCACGGAAACTGCGTTCGTGTCCGCCATTGCAGTGCTCGGAATACGTTCTGAGCGTCGGGGTCACCAATGTTGAGGCTGCCGCGGAACACGAATGGAGGCCGAACCGATCTGAGGAACACATGGCTTTTATTACATTCTCTTGAGAGATGGCTGCCCCAGCTCCTCTCTCTGCTAAACCCGAAAACAGAATGAGGGCGACACCCGCGCTTTTGATTACACACTGAGGGCGACGCATGCTCCTTTGTCATGCCTTAAAGGCAGCATGCTCTTAAAGGCAAGGTGCCCGATTTATTGTCCACGGACGGAAAAGTGGATTGCGCCCGTTTAGGTGGCGATCCGCCACAATGTGAAGTTTTTGTTAATGTGTTGTCAAACATTGAAATCTATATTTTCAACACTTCACCCTATTGGACAGATCTGTGCGCAACTTGAGAAGTGTCTCAGTGAGTTCCAGTGAATGCTGAGACATAACTCCCTCCCCCCCTCCCCCGCTATTGTGATGAGTGTGAAAGGAATGGCTTGGACATTAAAGGGATGCTTTTACAGTGCTGGTGTGGGATGGTGTCAACCTGGCGCATCATGTGGCAGCCAGGGTGTACAGCGTCAAGTGAAGTAAATCTGGCCATGGTGATGCCATTGTTGGCCGCCCTGCAGCAATGTTGTCAGGTGCTGATGCCCTATGTCCTGTGCAGCATCAGTTGATGGCAGAGAAGGTTGGTGTTGTTGATGTTGGTGCTGATCGTGGAGGGATTCAGAGGACCAAAGTGTGATTTTTTCATGGGCATCGATGTTGTTGGAATAGATGGCAGCTTCAGTTGAGATGACAGAAGCGATCTGTAAATGGTGAGAGAGATTGTTCCAATGAGGTGCCACTGGATAGAGAGTTGGCTCTAAACACTTGCAAGCTAAAGAAATCTCTATGGGGGAGAAATTGGGTCACGCCCCCTTTGGGACGCTAACTTCACCATGGCAGAACTGCGCCGTAAATTCAGTGGTAGCGCCCCAAGCAGGAGATGGGGCACTACTGGAAGTGAAGGGCCGAATGGCCTACTCTTGCTCCTGTTTTTCTATGTTTCTATGTTTCAGGGATTTAGGAATCTTTCTGATTCGTGTGGTCCGGTCTACTGTAGATCTTGTTCCCAGTATCAGTGGAGTAGCTAGTGTATATGCGTAAGAGGTTGCTTTCCCTCGAGGCAGCAGGACAGAGGATTACTCCATTAGTTCCTTGAAGAAGCCTTCATCTTTGCAGGACCAACTTGCCAAAGAGCACATGACAAAGAGTCAACCTATCACATGTTAATGCCAGGGCTTGGAGGCCTTGACAGAAGGGCCTTCTCCGTCGCATGAGGCTCATAATATTATTCGGCAGCCACCTACACCCTAGACCTCAAACCCTCAGATGGCATGTACAAGTGTTAGAATTGGGTGGATAAAAGCTCATGTGGTTACAAAGAATGTGCACTGTGACAAAACCAAGTAATGTTTTTGTAAATAGTTGCAATAAATCACTAGAATATTTGATGTAAAGATTACTTAGTATTTTGTTCTCTTATATGGCAATGGGGAACAGGTAATTTCATAATATTTACAGCACAGAAACAGGCCATATGGCCCAACAGGACCATGCCCACATGAGCCTCCTCCCAGCCTTCTTCGTCTAACCCCATCAACATATCCTTCTATTCCTTTCACCCTCATGTGTTTATTTGCTTCCCCTTAAATGTATCTATGCTAGTTGCATCAACTACTCCTCGTGGTAGCGAGTGCTACATTCTAACCACTCTCTGGGTAAAGAATCGTGGCATCATAGAAATTTACAGCACAGAAGGAGGCCATTCGACCCATCATGTCTGTGCCAACTGAAAAAGAGCTATCTAGTGGAATCCCACTTTCCAGCTCTTGGTCTGTAGCCTTGTAGGTTATGACACTTCATGTGCATATCCAAGTACTTTTTAAATGTGGTGAGGGTTTCTGCCTCTACCACCCTTCCAGGCAGTGAGTTCTAGACCCACACCACCATCTAGATGAAAAAATGTCTCCTCAACTCCCCTCTAATCCTTCTATCAATTACTTTAAATCTATATCCCTGGGTAAATAGGTCCTGTATCTAGGCCCTTCATAATTTTATACACCTCAATTAAATCTCCCTCAGCCTCCTCTGTTCCAAAGAAAACAACCCCAGCCTATCCAATCATTCCTCATAGCTAAAATTCTCCAGTCCTCGCAACATCCTCGTAAATCTCCTCTGTGCCCTCTCCAGGGCAATCACATCCTTCCTGTAATGTGGTGACCAGAACCGCACGCAATACTCTAGCTGTGGCCTAACTAGTGTTTTATACAGCTCTAGCATAACCTCCCTGCTCTTAGGGGTCGATTTTCCCGAAGCTGTCGGGAAGAAGGCGGGACTACAACTTTCGGGTTTTAGACCCGCCTACTTCGACGTCCGGCCAATCCGTGCGATTTTCCCTTGATTGACCTTGTTGAACCCGCCCAGTGGGCTCAGCAGGCCAATTAAGGGCCACCCAGCAACAGGTGACGTCACAGACTGCAATTTCAACAATGACAGATGAAATATCAGCGTTTCACAGCTGTTTGAAGCTGTGAAACACTGACAGTCCGAGTTCTAACATGAGTCCTTCTGCACAGACTCAGTTAGAACTCACACCGGCACTCAAAGCTGAAGGCTGTCACTTTTCACAGATCACAGCCATTCAGCTTTAAGTTCCGGCTGAGTGATGGGCTCCCGACGGCTACAGGAAGAAAGGCTGTGAAGGTAAGTACGGGTAAGTAAAAGTTCTTTACACACTTTAGACACACCAAACACACTTACCTTTGCACTCATACACCCATCACTCACCTGAACACCGACATCGCGACCCCTCCAACTCCTTCAACCCGACGGCCCGCCTGCTCTAACCTGGCGTGGTTTGGAGCCGTCAGGAATCCCACACGAAACCCCTCAAAATAGGGATTAGGCTAAAAACTGCCTGTTAACTACCTGTTAACAGGCAGTTAATTGGCACTAATCCCTTCCCGCCTGGTTTCGGCAGGTCCCAGTGCGGGGCAGGTACCTGCCACCTCTGAAAGTTGCGTGGAGCGGGGTTTTGGGCGGGATGGTGTCGGGACCCCCAAATTCGGGATTTTCCCCCCCACACGCCTGAAACCCCGCCTGACGGCTCCACGAAAATTGACCCCTTATAGTCTATTCCTCGACTAATAAAGAAAGGCTACGGACCAAGTGTACAAGGTTATGGACCAAGTGCTGGAAAATGGGATTAGAATGGACAGGGCTTGATGGCCAGCGCGGACACGATGGGCCGAAGGGCCTCTTTCTGTGCTGTATAACTCTATGATTCTATGTATCTCGAATGCCTTCTTAACCACCTTATCTACCTGTCCTGCTAACCTTCATGGATCTGTGGACATGCATTCCAAGGTCCCTCTGTTCCTCTACACTTCTCAGTATTGTACCATTTATTGTGTATTCCCTTGCCTTGTTAGCCTTCCCCAAATGCATTACCTCACACTTCTACGAATCAAATTCCATTTGCCACTTTTCTGTTCACCTGACCAATCCATTGATATCTTCCAGCAGACTACAGCTTTCTTCCACACAATTTTCATACCATCTGCAAACTTCTTAATCATGTCTCCTACATTTAAGTCTAAATCATTGACATATACAACAAAAAGCAAGGGACCTAGTACTGAGATCCGCAGAACCCCACTGGAAACAGCTTTCCAGTTACAAAAACAATCGTCGACCATTACCCTTTGCTTCCTGCTACTGAGCCAATTTTGGATCCAACTTGCCACTTTCATTTGGATCCTATGGGCTTTTAATTTTTTGACTAGCCTGCCATGTGGGACCTTGTCAAAAGCCTTGCTAAAGTCCATATAGACTACATCAAATGCGCTACCCTCATCAACTCTCCTTGTTACCTTCTCAAAAAAATTAATCAAGTTAGTCAGACACGACCTTCCATGCTGACTGTCCTTGATTAATCTGTGCCTTTCTAAATAATGATTCATACTGACCCTCAGAATTTTTTCCAATAATTTGCCCACCACCGAGGTTAGGATGACTGGCCTGTAATTACTCGGTCTATCACTTACTCCATTTTTAAACAATGGTACTACATTAGCAGTCCTCCAATGCTCCGGCACCACGTTTGTAGCCAGAGTGGATAGGAAAATGACGGTCAGAGCATCCGATATTTCCTCCGTTGCTTATCTTAACAGCCTGGGATATATTTCATCCAGGCCTGTGATTCATCTACTTTCAAAGATGCTAAACCCCTTAATATTTCCTCTCTCACTGTGCTTATCCCATCCAGTATTTCACACTCTTCCTCATTAACTACAATGTTTGCATCGTCCCCCTCTTTTGAAAGTTAACATGCAGGTACAGCAAGCAATTAGGAAAGCAAATGGTATATTGGCCTTTATTACAAGAAGGTTTGAGTATAAGAGTAAAGACGTCTTACTGCAATTCGACATGGCAAGACTTGCTGAAGATTTGTGCCCCAGAACTAGTCGTGCCTCTAGCCAAGCTGTTCCAGTACAGCTACAACACTGGCTTCTATCCGACAATGTGGAAAACTGCCCAGGTATGTCCTGTCCACAAAAAGCAGGACAAATCTAATCCGGCCAATTACCGCCCCATCAGTCTACTCTCAATCATCAGCAAAGTAATGGAAGGTGTCATCGACAGTGCTATCAAGCGACACTTACTCACCAAAAACCTGCTCACTGATGCCCAGTTTGGGTTCCGCCAAGACCACTCGGCTCCTGACCTCATTACAGCCTTGGTCCAAACATGGACAAAAAGCTGAATTCCAGAGGTGAGGTGAGAGTGACTGCCCTACACATCAAGGCAGCATTTGACCAAGTGTGTCATCAAGGAGCCCTAGTAAAACTGAAGTCAATGGGAATCGGGGGGGGGGGGGGGACATCTCCACTGGCTAGAGTCATACCTAGCACAAAGGAAGATGGTTGTGGTGGTTGAAGGTCAATCATCACAGCCCCAGGACATCGCTGCAGGAGTTCCTCAGGGCTGTATCCTACGCCCAACCATCTTCAGCTGCTTCATCAATGACCTTCCCTCCAACATAAGGTCAGAAATGGGGATGTTCGCTGATGACTGCACAGTGTTCAGTGCCAATCACAACTCCTCAGATAATGAAGTAGTTCATGCCCACATGTAACAAGACCTGGATGACATTCAGGCTTGGACTGATAAGTGGCAGGTAACATTCGCGCCACAGAAGTGCCAGGTAATGACTATCTCCGGCATGGACTCGATGGGTCGAATGGCCTCCTTCTGTACTGTTATGACTCTATGACAAGTGCCAGGCAATGACTATCTCCAACAAGAGAGAGTCTAACCACCCCTTGACATTCAACGGCATTACCATCGCCAAATCCCCCACCATCAACATCCTGGGGGTCACCATTGATCGGAAACTTAACTGGACCAGCCACCTAAATACTGTGGCAACAAGAGCAGGTCAGAGGCTAGGTATCCTGCAGCGAGTGTCTCACCTCCTGACTCCCCAAAGCCTTTTCACCAGGCACAAGTCAGAAGTATGATGGAATACTCTCCACTTGCCTGGAAGAGTGCAGCTCCAACAACATTCAAGAAGCTCGACACCATCCAGGACAAAGCAACCCGCTTGATTGGCACTCCATCCACCACCTTAAACATTCACTCCCGGCGCACTGTGGCTGCAGTGTGTACCATCTACAAGATGCACTGCAGCAACTTGCCAAGGCTTCTTCGACAGCACCTCCCAAACCCACGACCTCTACCACCTAGAAGGACAAGGGCAGCAGGTGCATGGGAACAACATCACTTCCGAGTTCCCCTCCAAGTCACATACCATCCTGACTTGGAAATATATCGCCGTTCCTTCATAGTCGCTGGGTCAAAATCCTGGAAGCCTCTCCCTAACAGCACTGTGCGGGTACCTTTACCACATGGACTGCAGGGGTTCAAGAAGGTGGCTCACCACCCTCTTCTCAAGGGCAATTAGGGATGAGCAATACATGCTGGCCTTGCCAATGACGCCCACATCCCAGGATCAAATAAAAAAATGTTTAAAAATGCCTCCCACTACTCTGACACTGATTTACCTTCAAGTAGCTGTTTCTAGTCCACTTTTGCTAAATCATATCTCCGCTTTGTAAAATTGGCCTTTCCTCAATTGAGAACTTTTACTCCTGCTCTTTGTCCTTTTCCATAACAATGCTAAATCAGACTGAATTATGATCACTACCACCAAAATGCTCTCCCACTGATACCCTTCCACCTGCCCAGCTTCATTCCCTAAAACTAGGTCTAGAACTGCCCCCTCTCTTGTTGGGCTTGTTACATACTACAGAAAAAAACGTTTTAAGAATTCTGCGCCCTCTATACCTTTTACACTGATTTTATCCCAGTTAATATTTGGGTAGTTGAAATCCCCTACTATTACGGCCCTATTGTTTTGTCACTTCTCAGAAATTTGCCTACATATTTGCTCTTCTAGCTCCCTCTGACTGTTTGGGGGTCTGTAGTACACTCCCAGCTGTGTGATTGTCCCTTTTTTATTCTTCAGTTCAACCCATATGGCCTCATTTACTGATCCTTCTAGCATATCATCCCTCCTCACAGCTGTAATTGTTTCTTTAACCAATATTGTGAACCCCCTTCCTTTTTTATCCCCCTCTCTATCTTGTCTGAAAACCCTTCATCCAGGAATAATGAGCTGCCATTCCTGCCCTTCTTTAAGCCATGTTTCAGTAATAGCTATGATACCATACTTCCACATGTCTATCTGTACCCTCAGCTCATCTGCCTTAGTCACTAGACTCCTTGCATTAAAGTAAATACCATTATAAGCATTGCCAAACTCCTTTGTTGTCTATTTTCTAGCCTTTGTTTCCCCTGACTTCCAAACATGCTTACTCATTTTCTGCCTTCCATTTCCAGCTTAGCTTCTCTCCCTTCTGAACCTATGCTCAGGTTCCCCTGTTTCTCCTGAATTTCATATTGAATTTATTGGTGATTATCTTATATTTATGGCCCCTAGTTCTGGTCTCCCCTGCAAGTGGAAACATCTTTTCTACGTCTACCCTATGAAACCCTTCCATAATCTTAAAGACCTCTATCAGGTCACCCGCAGTCTTATCTTTTCTGGAAAAAAGAGCCCCAGCCTATTCAATTTTTTCTGATAGTTATAACCTCTCATATCTGGTATTAGTATTTATACTAATGTGAAGTCTAAGAATTAGATTCTGATGGCCAGCTGTGAGGAGCAAGAGAGGTGAAATCTTTGATGGACTGAGATTTCCAAATAATAGTGAAGGTGTGCTGATTGACTCAGTCTCTCATCTGCCGAGCAGCAGTTGTCATTGCCTCTCCTTGTTCTTCACAGGTTGGATTTTCAGCATCAGTGGTGTCAGGCTCAGGATCTCAGTGCTGTCCCTTTAACCAAGTACTTCCTCCTTGATGAACAAGTCAGATTTGCCTCTGTAGTACCATTCTTACCTTAGTCAGAAGGTTATGGGTTTGAAGCCCACTCTAGGACTTGAGTACATAATCCAAGCTGATACTTCAGCGTAATATTAAGCAAGTGCTGCACTGTCAGATGTATTCTCTTATTTTTTTTTAGATAAATGTATCAAGATATATGGTGCAAAAGCAGGTAAATGGACATAAGAACATAAGAATTAGTAGCAGGAGTAGACCATATGGCCCCTTGAGCCTGCTCTGCCATTCAATAAGATCATGGCTGATCTTCGACCTCAATTCCACTGTCCTGCCCGATCTCCAAATCCCTTGATTCTCCTAGAGTCCAAAAATCTATCTATCTCAGCTTTGAATATACTCAACGATTCAGCATCCACAGCCCTCTGGGGTAGAGAATTCCAAAGATTCACAACCCTCTGAGTGAAGAAATTCCTCCTCATCTCAGTCTTAAATGGCCGACCCCTTATCCTGAGTCTATGCCCCCTAGTTCTAGACTCTCCAGGGGAAACAACCTTTCCGTGTCTACCCTGTCAATCCCCCTCAGAATCTTATATGTTTCAATGAGATCACCTTTCATTCTTCTAAAGTCCAGAGAGTATAGGCCCATTCTACTCAATCTCTCCTCATAGGACAACCCTCTCATCCCAGGAATCAATCTAGTGAATGGAGTTCAGGTATAGATCAGCCACAAACTAACTGAATGGCAAAACAGGCTTTACTCCTGTTCCTATGTCCTGGCAAATTATAACTTGTAAACAGTGGTGCACATTCTGACAGACAGTTGAGAAGGTGAAAGTCACAGAATTTAGGAGGGTGGTGTTACCCTGTCCTAATGCTGTCATTTGCATTTGATTGCCATTGGGTGGGTGGCGTTTCTTGAGCACAACCTGAAACTCAACAGAATTTATTCTGGGATGCTTCTTCAGCAGAACCCTGGCTTACATTGGCCCAGCCAAAAATTCCAGCCTCCACAAAGACACAATTGTCGACTTGCGCCTTCCCCAAACCCAGGAACTTTGGGGCCATTGTGTATTCATCTTTTCATTTACAGTAATCAAACCTCTGAACTTTCCTCAAACATTCCAAAAATGTTTCAAATAATAAAGATGTTGTTTACAATCCACTTTGTAACTGTACAGATTTACAATATAATGCAAAGCGCATCAAAATAGTACTTTAATCATCCAACACTATCTACAGTTCTACCCAATGATCAAAAGCTGACCTTGTGCCAGCCATGCTGCTAGTTTCATATATCAGAATGCCTGTCTTAAATGGTAAGTGCATAATTCTTATATCAATCCAAGTGTCACACTATGAAGTCAACCAGAGCATTCAGCTTTTGTGGTGTTCATTGACATCAATATTTTAAGAAAGCTATTTTTAGTGTTATAATAATCATTTTCCATCCACTGATAAAGTCATTTTTAAGAGAATGCTCCATGATGCTCTCAGTCTACAGCATTAGGCAAACTATTCTGTCAATAAGCTTAATTCACCTCACATAATGGTGTTATCTTATTAAAAAGTCTTTCCATTACTACATCCTTGTTCTTCTCTAACTCCCACTTTAGTTCCTCTTATTCCTTGGTAATTACTTCTGTGACTGATTAAATTATTTCAGTTTCTAATCTGATTAACAGCATTACCAAATACTGTATGAGTAAACTAAATTTTGTTAGGTAATGGTATCAAGAAATACAGAACAAAGGCAGGTAAATGGAGTTGAGGTACAGATCAGCCACGATCTAACTGAATGGCTTAAGGAGCTGAATAGCCTTACTACTGTTCTATGATTCTATGCCCTAGCAAATTGTACCTTGTAAACAGTGGTGCACATCTTATCGTGCAATTGCCACTTATATCTATAAAAACTACTGTTTCTCCAGTTCTGAGCACTGCATTTTCTATATGTCTAATATTTATTGTTATCTCTTCTTCAATACACCTATTTTCTTTGTTGACAGCCAGGCACTACAACCATCTTGTAAACTGTAAAGTCTGAATAAATATTTGAAGTATTAGCAGGATGCTTTACAGCAAATCTGTGTGTAGACTTAAATAATAATCAGGTTTCATTTTTATTTTTATTTTCTGAAGGCATTCAAATTTGTCTCCTCATATTGCACAACGTCATCTCTAATATTCTATTCCCACTGCCTCTCTCCTCTTTCTCCATTGCGTTTGCAGAGCTTTGCCGATCTCTGCAACAGGAAGGTCAAAGCTATCTCTCCTCTCATCATCTCCCATGCCAGATTGCATCCTTTCCTCATTGCCTTTCCAGAAAGAAGAGAGGGGATGGGCATTGGTAACAGAAAATGATAGCTGAAGTTGGGGAACATGTGAGGGGACAAATTTAAAATGTTTAAATATTCTGGGGTGTGGCCAGTTACAAATAGCCAAAGATGTAGATTATATAAGTACGTTTATTTAGGGATGATCATCAGGGTTTGATTTTAGCATGAAAAGTATATTATTTCACTAAACAAGCCAATAGAACTAATGTTGAAGTCGTCGGGAATAAATGCTGAAGTAGTCTATTGACCATTACTAGCATTACCCTAATTTTTAATAATGTGGTCTGAACTCAAAAGTGGTGAGGAAAAGAAAGATTAACTGTGCTATTAGTTATCAGTTTAATCAGACACACTCTGAATATTAAGGGGACAGTTCACCAATGTATGCAAAAGGCACATAATATGATTGAATAAGGGGCAAGTGCAAAATTAGATTTATGTACGATTTAGTATCTCTCACCCCTTTAAGTGCAGGTGCAGCAAAGAGACTTGAGCACTGGCAGGATGGGGAGGCTTGCAGACAAAGATCAAAGGGACATCCACATCCTCCATTAGTTTGCTACTTTACTTCTCCCATTGTGTGCAAATGGAGTTTTAGTTCTGTTCTCAAAGAAAAGCTCCTTGTATTAATTATTAATTATTAAGCGTAAGCACTGCCTTTTGGGGTCCAATCTAAAATTTTATTTAATCTTAGATTTTTTTGAAAAGATGGGAGGAAAGGTCATTTTCTACAGCATTTGAAAATGTGCCCATTCCTCCCGTGTTGAAGTGTATACATCACACTCATGTAAATCTGTTTCACATATGCATAACATTCCTTGCCATGCGAGAGTGGGGAAACGGCAGATTTGCCCATGGCTACACCTTACAGGGAGAAGCAAGCCCCAAATCTATCATTTATGTTTCAAAAATAGTGAATAAGCAGTATGCTGTTTTTGATTCAGAATATCCAAGGATTAATTTGACTGTACAACAAAGCTAGATGCTGAAATGGAAAATCTATTTTTAATCAGTTTCATTGTGCACCTTGTTATTAAAATTACAATTTTTCTACACTTTGGATCGGTAAATACAAACAGTTCTGATCCGACATAATTTGAGGTATAAATCCTCTGATGTGGTGCCTTTGATCCTCTCTCTGACTTTTTTTGAAAAATCCTGAAGTATCTTTTTTTATTTGCATAACAATTTAATAAATTTACATAAAGGTGAGACTACATTGACGGAAAGAAATAGAAATAAAGTAAAAATCATTTTTAGTCATTTCAAGTTTCCAAAATGCCTTTCAAAAAGACCAAAGTGACCACATCAAAGGCCTCATCTACTTAAAGGGTTATGTCAAACTTAAAGTGTGCGATGATCTTATTTTACTTTTCATTAGCCATCATAAATTTACAAACATTAAAAAAATCAAGAGAAACCTCCCACAAGCAGAGCAGCTCAAAATTGTTCTCCAACTTGGCATTTGACGTACATTTACATTATGCCAGAATTTTCCTTTGAAATAATACTGCGCAACATTATTTAAACTACCCCATTATTTTGAAAAATGTTTTTATTAATAGCCACGAGCAAGGTGTTTTTCCCACTACGCATCAAATCAAGCAAATATTTAAACCAATGTTTAGCTGGTTTTATTAGTGCTAGAGTTACATAAAAGAGAACAATATCCTTCAGCAAACAGATACATCATGATAATTGAGGGATACCATATGATGAATGTGGCAGCTGCCCCAGGAAAGGAAAGCTGTGAGGCCATATCCCTCACTGTTGGTGTATCTACCCGGCTGGAGATTCCTGGCTTTTAGTGAAAGACAAATCAGCTGGAGGTTAGACTCAGAAAACAATATTATCTAATATTGGTCATTTGGAGGATTTAGAATCCGAGCTATTAGCACAGATTTAACTGTAGCTGTGAAATGGACAGCTCTTCCCTACTTTATATTACTCACTCAGTTATCTGACATAACCCATCTGCTAGATACAGTTGTGTTAGCCAATTTACTGATCCCTAGTCAAACAGTATAGTCCCTATAGGACCTTCTGTGTACTCAGGACCATCAATCATAAGGCTTTTACACCATTTTGGGTTTTCTGCAAGCGTAAAAATTTAGTTGATTGTAGACATGGAAATACATTCACCTTCAAAAAATAAAATCTATTTCCGCAAATGAAACAAGTCTAAGACAATATACATGCAAATGTGTGATTCTAAAGTAGATGATGAGGGAGGCAATGAGCACAGGATTAGACTTGAAGAGGGAGATGATGGCAGAGGTGGAACAGCTTTGACCTTCATGTTGCAGACATGGTGTAACTTCTGAAAATGACAGCAAAGTGAAAGAGAGGAGGAGAGGGATAATAGCAATAGAAAATAAGATATGGAGATGTGGAACACATGGGGGGATAAATTTGAAATAGATAATGAGAAGTAAAAGTCTATGGATTGCCCCCGAAAACGGACATAGGGATCACGATACAGGATCAACCTGAGCCCATTGAAAGTGGTGCAGGCAGCACGGCAACTTCGTGCTGCTTGCTAATTTAAATAATAGTAACCTGCAGCCCAGCGCTGAATGGGCTGCTGAGTGGTTGCACGCTCAGCAGGGAGCCCAAGCACGTGCGAGACTAGCAGGATATAAAGCTAGCCTGCACTTTTTAAAGGCAGCCTGCACCTCTTAAAGGGGAGGTGCATTCTGGCTGCAGCAGGTCATTCAATTAGCTGAGGAACAGAGTGTAAGCAGGAAGAAGAAGTACTGATGGCACAACAGGGGAGAGAGAGTGGTCCAATGTACTCATATGCAGCACTGGAGGCCTTGCTGCAGGAAGTGGATGGGAGGAGAGAGGTCCTGTATCTGCTGGGGGCCAGGAGGCCCTCCAGGCAAAATCAGAAAAGGCAATGGAAGCAGATAGCCATCATGGTCAATGCCAAGAGTCAAGGCCCGAGGACCTGGATGCAGTGCCGCAAGAAGTTTAATGACCTCACATGAGTGGTCAAGGTCAGTGAATTCACCTTCAAATGCCATATCCTTACAACTGAACCACTAGGTTCACACACTGCTCAATTCAACACCCTCCTTCACTCACCTACCAACAATCTCTATCAATCACGACTCATACCTAACATTCATAGCTTCACCTCAACCTCACACACTTAGCACTGCTGCGAGCCTCACACCCACACCTCACAGCTTGCACACACTGTCAGCTATTCAACTATGACAGGCACATCACCCAAACAGATTGTACGACACTCATGGACACACTTCCCTCTTTCTTGCAGGATAAGGTGGTGCATTAAAGAAGGCAGCAGGGGTTACCCAAAGGGGCATGGGCACGCCTGCATAACCTTACCCCGATAGAGGAGATGGTGCTGGCCATTCTTAGGAGCGACACTGCTGAGCTCAGGGCCAGCGGTGAGGCTGAATCAATTGAATATGACGGTATCCTCATACCTAATACTCCTTCTCACAATCCACTTCCCCCTCATCCCACAATCTCTTCTTATTTTATGATGTAAACATGCAGCTCTTGATTTCCCTCCTCCCCTCACCACAATCTTACCCTTGTGTCTTTCTCCTTTCAGATAGCCAAGAACTGCCACCTGGCCAGGCACTGGTGGAGGAATGGGAAATGCAAGAGGAAGAAGGCAGTGATTTTGAGCAACAGGGGAGTCAAGGGTTATGGGGAGCGGGCAGGAAAGTGGAGTTGAGGCCAAAATCGGATCAGCCATGATCTCATTAAATGGTGGAGCAGGCTCGAGGGGCCGAATGGCCTGCTCCTGCTCCTATTTCATTCTTATGTGATGCAGAAGACATAGCACGTCACTCGATTTCACACTCCCAGCCACCAGCTCTGATATTGACACTCTGGCCTAGAAATTGGGTTGAGGCGCCAAAGTGGCGCCAAGTTCGCCTGGGCGCTGAGTTTTGCGCAGCGTTCGGAGCATTAACGAACGTCAGAAATTCAGTTTCAGCACCCCTAGAGGGAGATGGGGCGAGGCTCGAGGCGCTCCGCGTCCCTCTTAGGGCGCTGAAACTGAATATCGCAGCGCAACGTGCCGCAGCGCCACACGCTGCGGCATGGCACGCTGCGGTACTGCAGGCCTTCCTCCCATTGTTATGGGGGAGGGGCCTGCAACAGCGCGATCCCCGATCGCGAGTGCCGGCAAAAGAGCCCGGCACCGAGGAGAAGTGCCGGGCTCTCGGGAAACAGCCGGCAATGCCGCAGGGGGGGGGGTCAGGAGGCCGGGGATGGAGGTGCTGGCAGACGGCCGCCGAAAAAGGCGGCCGCCCCGCATCTCCACCTTAACTTGCGCCACTGCTGGCACAGCAAGGCCCCGTGAACCGGGCACGGGCAGTGAACAGCGCTACAGCGCCGTTCGCTACCAAATATCGCGATCGATGTGCTAATGGGGCACTGCGCACACCGATGACGTCATCGGTGGCGGCACAGTGTAACAGGCTAACGCCACCATTAGTGCCCCCGCTGAATATCGCGGGAGGCGCGGCCAGTGGCGCTACAGCCACTGACTGCCCTCTTTAGACGCTAATAGGTGGCGCAACATACCCAATTTCTCCCCTTCTGTGTACTTTAGAGGATAGGTTAAACACGGGTTCTGCGCGTGGTGAGAAACTGGGCACGAGTGGCCTGCAGCCAGGGCAGGGGGAAAGGATAGTACAGGTGTCAGCTCCCCGGTGCGTGAGGTGGCACACGAGTTCTGCTGCACAGGACTCAGATGAGGACTTGATGGGGCAGCCTATAGAGCAAAGCTGATGGGTATGCACAATGAAATGCTTGGTACATTGGCAGGCCAGCCAGAAAGCCTGAATGCAATGTCAAGGAGCATGGAGGAGTCCAGCTCCAGCCTTGCACAGGGCCTTGCACAAAGCTTGGTGCCCATCCTTTCCAGTGTGGAAAGGGTGGGCAGATCTATTAGCGCACTTGTGGACCCAGCCATCGTGCAGCATCTGATGGCCGATGGCTCAGTTTCCATTGCAGCACATGCACAAGCCACCCAATGTTTGAGTGCTCAGAATGAAGTCATGCAAACTCAGCTTGCTGTCATGCAAGCACAGACTGGTGCCATCATGGCTGGGTTTACCAGTGTTGAAAGCGGTTTGAAGGGCGTCACAGCAGTACAGCATTCTGTCCTCCAGCAGATTACTAGGATTGCTGCGGCATCGCCCCGGGGGAATGGCACTGACTCCGTGGAGGACAAACCTGCTGTCCTCTTGCAGGATGACAGCATTCGTCCTCCCACCACTGCCACTCCGCCAGTGCCCTTTCTGTTGCCTGTCAACCAGCCAGGCCAGAGTGCTCCTGCCCATGAGGTGGTGCAGTCCAAAGCTGGGCCTACTCAGCCCAGAGTTGCTCGTGGTCGTCCTGCAAGGGCATCTGCAGTCTCCCCCATTGAAAGTCAGCAGCCTTCCACCAGCCATGCTACAGCCTCTGGGGTAGCACTGCGTAGGAGCACTAGAGTAAGAAAAGGCACACGGAACACAGGCACTTAAGGGAATGCACAAGGGTGATTAGTTGACTACTGAATAAAATATTGTAATAGTTTGATTCATAAAATTGGATTGGAATGTTTGTTTTGTGGTGGCTTTTATTGTAGCATTGTGGCCAAGAGGAAGCTGCGATAGTCAGTAACAGAGGGAATGTAAGGTGTGGGACTATTGGTGAATGTGGAATTGGGGTTGCGTTCACTGGTACCTAAGTCAGATGAGTCGATCATGGACAGACCGGGCAGAAAGGCATTGTCTGGGTTTCCTCCTCCCTTCCACTTCCTCCTCCTCCTCTTCTTCTTCTTCCTCCTCCTCCTCCTCCTCTTCCTCTTCCTCAGCTGGCTGCCATATGCCTGGTGGCAAGGGCTGTGCACCCATGATGGTGAGATTGTGCAGCATACAACAAACCACTAGCAATCTTGAGACGCACTCTGGTGAGTACTGCAGGGGTCCTCCAGAGCAGTCCAGGCAGCGGAAGTGTTGTTTGTAGGACGCCAATGGTCTGCTCTATCAGATTCCATGTTTGCGTGGGTTGCGCAGAGGAGTCATGAGCCAGGTGGGCCAGCGGATAGCCCTTGCCGCCCAGTAGCCACCCTCTGGTTTGTCACGGTGGCTCAATTGCTGATGGAATAGCAGACTGGCACAGAATGAAGGCATCATGACTGCTGCCAGGTTACCGAGCTTTGGCCTGCATGATGTGCTGAGTATGGTCGCATACCAGCTGGACATTGAGGAATTGGAATCCCTTCCGGTTGCAGTACATCTCCGAATTCACATATAGCGCCTGCAAAGTGATGTGTGTGCAGTCAATGGCACTCTGCACCATGGGGGCGCCTGCTATCCTGGCGAAGCCGCGTTCTCACTCCACCTGCTTCTCTCTGGCAAGAGAGAATGAAATGCATTCACCTCTTTTTTGTATATAGAGCCTTGCTCACCTCCCTTACACAGGAGTGGACGGCGAACTGGGAGATGTTACAGATGTCGCCTGCTCCAGCCTGGAAGGAGCCTGACGTGAAGAGGTTCAAGGCCACAGTCACCTTTACAGCCACTGGCAATGCCGCCCTCGCTCTGGACTGAGGCGGCAGGTCTGCCTGCAGGAAGTGGCAGACTTCAGTGAGCACCTCCTTAGTGAAGCAGAGATGTTGCATGCATTGATCGTCGCTGAGGTTGAGGTAGGAGAATTGCTCCCTGAAGACCCTGGGTGGATATGGCCTCCTGCTGAGAGCCCTTTTTCCCCTCCTCTTCATGCCTCTTCTGGCAGCTTCTCATGCTCTGTGTCTCCTTTGCTGATTCTCTCTGTCAAGCTGTAGGCCAAGGGGGATACAAAGTACTGCACCCATGTCTGGGAGCAACTGGTCTGAGCAGACCCCTTGCAAGTCAATGCCAAGTACTTGAGCATGTGCCACACCACTCCTTGTAGACTTTAGGCACTTTAAAGAAGTCTAGAAATCACCAAGCACTTCTACAAGCTCAGCAGCAGCTATTAGAAATCAATCAGCAACTAACCTGTAAGTAGGTGATGCTCACTCTAAATAGCACTGCTGCTGATCACATGTTCAGCTGTACGAGGTTAAGAAGGGCGTTAACTCCAGTGTTGAAGTCAAAAATGGCAGCGCTGGCATCAAATCAACATTACACGCTGATTGACGTCACGATCTACACACTCTGCATATTTACGGCACACACTCCCAGGGCTGATGCTATTGCCCTCACCAAAATGGCGTCCAGCGCGGCCCGCACCAGATGTGTGAGTGCGCTGCTCAGATGCCATTTTCAAATCACAACGACACCTGTAGTGCCCAAACAACAGGAGCTGCACGACTGAATTGTTCGCCCAAACTCTTTGACCAAGCTTTTGGTCACCTGTCCTAATATTTCTTTATGTGGCTCAGTGTCAAATTTGGTCTGATAATGCTCCTGTGAAGCCTCTTGGGACTTCTTTGCTATATTAAAGGCGTTATATAAAAGCAAGTTCTTGTTGCTGGTGTTGTTGAAAGACTTGAGATGGTAACTGAGATAGAGAGAGCAAGAGGATCTGACAGACGGTTCACAAAATAGGTTTAAGGAAAGCCCTTCAGTCTATTTGATCTTAACTGTCAGATTACCCACCCTCAGAGTTACATGATAAGCCAGAGCCATATGGTAGCATTGATTTCCATATTACAGCCCTCTTTGCACATTGTTGCTGATACTGATTTTGTTGAATTCTTGTCCCCCTCCAGTTTTCTTCTGAATAGTGGGGTGCAGTTCCACGAATGGTAATACATTCCACAGCCTCACGACTCAAAGGTTTCTCCTGCTCTCTGTCCTAAATTTCTTGCATTTAATCTTATATCTATTTCCCCTAGTTCTAGACCCCTTAACCACTGAAAACAATGGCCTAGAAATTCCTGAGATCCGGCTCCACTGATGTAAGTGCACCAGACAGAATCCCCAACTGCCCTCGCCCAAGGCAGAAGATTCAGTCCAAAATGCTGGGGACAGCGCCATTTGCATAGCCATGTGGACCAATGCCTTCAAGGGCAGATATCTTTTTGAATAAATTAACTTACACTAGTAGAGATTTGGGATTTTTAGAAGACCTCAAAGAGACTTTAGCCAGGTCTTCACCGATGTGATTTCCAATGATGGAAAGGAAGAAGTCTCCCAGGGAAACTCGGGAACTCCCCCCCAACATGGCCCCTTGGGGTGAGTTGAGGGTTGGGTGGGCAGAATATCAGCCCAACAGGAATTTAAAGGTCCGGTCCAAATGGGACAGAATCCCAGTGGAGCTGGCCCCCAAGGCATAAATGTGACTTACACCGTCTGAAGTTCCAAGAATTTCAGGGCCTGTTTCTGTCTATCTGCCCTGTCCCATTCCTTCATAATTTTAATCATCTGTATCAAATCACCCTGTAATCTCCTCTGTTGTAATGCAGGCAGCTTGAATTTTTCAAGTGTTTCTTTGTATATGTATTTCCTCACACTAGCAGGTATCCCATTGAATCTATGTTGGACCCTTTCTATTGGCCCAACACCCTTCCTATAATGTGGGCCCCGAAACTGTACACGGTACTCCAACTGTGACCTTACTAAGGTTTCAAATAGTTTCCCCATTCCTCTTCCATTTCCCTCCAACAGTTAGGGAGGCCTATAATAAAACCCCACTAATGTGACAATCTCTTTTTTATCTTTGATCTCAAGCCATACTGAGATGTCTGAACCTCTTTTTTGTGTTGGTCTCTACAGCATTTATTCCCTCCTTTATCAATATTACCACTCCTCCTTTCTTACCTATTCTGCTCCTCCTAAACGTGTTTATTTTTCACTCCTGCCCAGTTGCAGCTAGGTTTCTGTTAGTGGTATTTGTAATGTATATACCTTTAAGTGGGGAACTATCTTTTGCAGCTCATGTATACTGTAGTACCGGCAGTGACCACACCTGTATATAGCCCTGAGTAGTAATCTGTACAGATCAGTTCCAGTGTGAGCCACGTTGAGTAAACACCTGTTGTACCGTTCTCCACAGTCTGTGTCTTATTATACACGGACGTAACATTGGATACGAGGCAGGTTCGAACCTACCTGCAACTCTGCATCACCTCCCGGGGATTCGTTCCTGGAGATCAGTGGATTGGAGGTCAAGGGCAGAGACTCGAGAATTGCGGGGGAGGCTGTCGAGAGCCAGGCTTGGTTTTCCAGTCGAGGTGGTCCAGCGAAACGGGCTGGCAACAGGTAGTGCGCAGACCCTTCCCGGACAGCGGCGGGCTAGAGCCCGACCGAGCAGCACAGCAAAGGGCCGCGCAGCGTCGACGGGGGGGAGAGAGAGAGGGCAGAGCGCACAGGGCACAGCTGGTGTTCAGGGGCCGAGCAGCGTCGGAGAGAGGGAGAGAGAGACGCGCAGACACCCGCGAGGCACCGCCATTGCCATGAGGACCGCCGAGAGTGGCGTTGGCAGCAGCGCAGGAGAAGCGCGCGAAACCTACAGTGCGTCGCCATTGCCACGAGAACCGCCGGGAGCGGGGGAGGAAGCAAAGCGCGAAGTGCCGAGTGGATGATCCACAGCCAGAAGTGCCGAGTGGATGATCCATCTCGGCCTCCTCCTGAGGTCCCCAGCATCACAGATGCCAGTCTTCAGCCCATTCAATTCACTCCACGTGATGTCAAGAAACGGCTGAAGACACTGGATACTGCAAAGGCTATGGGCCCTGACAACATTCCGGCAATAGTACTGAAGACTTGTGCTCCAGAACTAGCTGCGCCCCTAGCCAAGCTGTTCCAGTACAGCTACAACACTGGCATCTACCCGGCAATGTGGAAAATTGCCCAAGTATGTCCTGTCTACAAAAAGCAGGACAAATCCGACCCGGCCAACTACCGTCCCATCAGTCTACTCTCAATCATCAGCAAAGTGATGGAAGGTGTCGGCGACAGTGCTATCAAGCGGCACTTACTCAGCAATAACCTGCTAACTGACGCCCAGTTTGGGTTCCGCCAGGGCCACTCAGCTCCTGACCTCATTACAGCCTTGGTCCAAACATGGACAAAAGAGCTGAACTCAAGAGGTGAGGTGAGAGTGACTGCCCTTGACATCAAGGCAGCATTTGATCGAGTGTGGCATCAAGGAGCCCTAGCAAAACTGAAGTCAATGGGAATCAAGGGGAAAACTCTCCATTGGTTGGAATCATACCTAGCACAAAGGAAGTTGGCTGTGGTTGTTGGAGGTCATTCATCTCAATCACATGACATCACTGCAGGAGTTCCTCAGGGCAGTGTCCTAGGCCCAACCATCTTCAGCTGTTTCATCAATGACCTTCCCTCCATCATAAGGTCAGAAGTGGGGATGTTCGCTGATGATTGCACACTGTTCAGCACCATTCGAGGCTCGTCAGATACTGACGCAGTCCGTGTCCATATGCAGCAAGACCTGGACAACATTCAGACTTGGGCTGACAAGTGGCAAGTAACATTCACACCACACAAGTGCCAGGCAATGACCATCTCCAACAATCGAGACTCTAACCATCTCCCCTTGACATTCAATGGCATAACCATCGCTGAATCCCCCACTATCAACATCCTGGGGGTTACCATTGATCAGAAACTGAACTGGACCAGCCATATAAATACTGTGGCTACAAGAGCAGGTCAGAAGCTGGGAATTCTGCGGCGAGTGTCTCACCTTCTGACTCCCCAAAGCCTTTCCACCATCTACAAGGCACAAGTCAGGAGTGTGATGGAATACTCTCCACTTGCCTGGATGAGTGCAGCTCCAACAACACTCAAGAAGCTCGACACCATTCAGGATAAAGCAGCCCGCTTGATTGGCACTCCATCCACCACCATCAACATTCACTCCCTCCACCACCGGCGCACTGTGGCTGCAGTGTGTACCATCTACAAGATGCACTGCTGCAACTCGCCAAAGCTCCTTCAACAGCACCTTCCAAACCCGCGACCTCTACCACCTACAAGGACAAGGGCAGCAGACGCATGGGAACATCACCACCTACAAGTTCCCCTCCAAGCCACACACCATCCTGACTTGGACCTGTATCGCCGACCCTTCACTGTCGCTGGGCCAAAATCCTGGAACTCCCTTCCTAACAGCATTGTGGGTGTACCTACACCATATGGACTGCAGTGGTTCAAGAGGGCGGCTCACCACCATCTTCTCAAGGGCAATTAGGGATGGGCACTAAATGCAGGCCTAGCCAGCGACGCCCACATCCCATCAATGATTTTTTTTTAAAAAGACGCCATTTTAAGCCATTGGGAGACGCCATTTTAAACCACACCCAAAATGCCGAAGAGTGGCAGGATCACCGCATTTGACAATGAAGTCGAAGATTGGACTATATATGTCGAACGAATAGAGGAGTACTGCAAGGCAAATGAGGTGTCAGATGACAAGAAAGCGTCGGTGTTGTTAAATTTAATGGGTGCAAAGACGTATGGTTTATTACGAAATCTAGTAGCCCCAATGAAGCCAATGGAAAAGAGGTTTGAAGACATAGTAACGATACTAAAGGAACATTTAAACCCCACACCGCTGCTGATAGCAGAAAGATTCAAGTTTCACAAACGGAAACAGCATAAGGATGAAAGCAATGCTGATTATTTAACAGAACTGTGCAAACTATCGAAACACTGCCAGTTTGGAGCGGGACTGGCAGATACCTTAAGGGACAAGTTTGTGTGTGGGCTTCAAAGTGAAGGAACCCAGAAACGGCTTTTATCTGAAAAGGACCTTACACGGGAAAATCATAATTTGGATAATCATAAATTAATAGGACAAAGTCAGCATGGTTTTATGAAGGGGAAGTCATGTTTGACAAATTTGCTGGAGTTCTTTGAGGAAGTAACATATAGGGTGGATAAAGGGGAACCAGTGGACGTAGTGTATTTAAACTTCCAAAAGGCATTTGACAAGGTGCCACACAAAAGATTATTGCTTAAGATAAAAAATCACGTGATTGGGGGTAATATTCTGGCATGGATAGAGGATTGGCTATCTAACAGAAGGCAGAGAGCTGGGATAAATGGTTCATTCTCAGACTGGCAATCAGTAACTAGTGGTGTTCCGCAGGGGTCAGTGCTGGGTCCCCAACTCTTTACAATCTATATTAACGATTTGGAGGAGGGGACCGAGTGTAACATATCAAAGTTTGCAGATGATACTAAGATGGGAGGGAAAGTAGTGAGTGAGGAGGACATAAAAAACCTGCAAGGGGACATAGACAGGCTAAGTAAGTGGGCAGAGATTTGGCAGATGGAATACAATACTGGAAAGTGTGAGGTTATGCACTTTGGCAGGAAAAATCGTAGAGCAAGTTATTATCTTAATGGCAAGAAACTGGAAAGTACTGAAGTACAAAGGGATCTGGGGGTCCTGGTGCACGAAACTCAAAAGGTTAGTATGCAGGTGCAGCAAGCGATTAAGAAGGCCAATGGAATGTTGGCTTTCATTGCTAGGGGGATAGAATATAAAAATAGGGAGGTATTGCTTCAGTTGTATAAGGTATTGGTGAGACCGCACCTGGAATACTGCGTACAGTTTTGGTGTCCATACTTAAGAAAAGACATACTTGCTCTCGAGTCAGTACAAAGAAGGTTCACTCGGTTAATCCCGGGGATGAGGGGATGGACATATGAGGAGAGGTTGAGTAGATTGGGACTCTACTCATTGGAGTTCAGAAGAATGAGAGGCGATCTTATTGAAACATATAAGATTGTGAAGGGGTTGGATCGGGTGGATGCGGGGAGGATGTTCCCGATGATGGGTGAAACTAGAACTAGGGGGCATAGTCTTAGAATAAGGGGCTGCTCTTTCAAAACTGAGATGAGGAGGAACTACTTCACTCAGAGGGTGGTAGGTCCATGGAATATGCTGCCCCAAAAAGCTGTAGAAGCTACATCATTACGTAAATTTAAAACAGAAATAGACAGTTTCCTAGAAGTAAAGGGAATTAAGGGTTACGGGGAGCGGGCAGGAATTTGGACATGAGTCTAGGTTTGGATCGGTCATGGCCCTCTGGGTAGCGGAGCGGGCCTAGGGGCCATGTAGCCTGATCCTGCTCCTATTTCGTGTGTCTAATTCTGTTAGATTCAGGAGATGATTCTGTGATAGTGGATTGGCGGTTAGGATCAGATCAGCCATGATCTTATTGAATGACGGAGCAGGCTCGAGGGGCCGATTGGCCTACTTCTGCTCCTATTTCTTATGTTCTTATGTTCTAAAAGGCTTTCACCATTGCGGTATCATATGAAGCAGCAGCACAGGGCACTGCAGAGATACAAGAGACCGCAAGAATATGGCACAAACAAAATGTCATATGGAACAGAGAAGAGCTAGCGCTGCGGCAGAACAACACACGACCAGAATGATTGCTGGTTCAAAGACAAAGTGTGCAGACAGTGTGGAAAAGTAGGACACATAGCACGAGTCTGCAGGTCGGGAAAGAAAACCAGCAATAAGAAACCTACCAAAGGAAAGTACAAGAAGGTACATAAGATGACGGAGAATAGTTCAGACGAACAAAAGAGTGATAACGACTCCGAAAGCAGGGAACTGAGTTGTCTGAAACTACATAATGTGATCACAATGGAGGATCACCGAACCATTTGGGTCACTCTCAAGTTAGCAGGAGTCCAGGTAAAGATGGAATTGGACACAGGATCAGCCCTAACAGTCATAAACCAACGGGACTACGAGCGGCTATTCTCACACATACCCTTGAGAGACACAAAAATTATTTTGAAGACGTACACGGGGCAAAAAGTCTACCCCAAAGGTAAAATACGGGTGACCATTATATATAACGGTAAGGAAACACCAAAACTAGACCTGTATGTATTGCAAGATGGAGGACCACCATTACTGGGACGTGAATGGATCCGGAAAATACAACTGGATTGGCATTCCATACAGGCACTGACTGTGGCTGACAAAAAGGATGACGACGTCACACCTGGGCGACTGTCAAAGATCCTAACTGACGCGAAAGAAGTGTTCCAGCAAGGACTCGGAACACTAAAAGGCATGACAGCAACGATTAAAATTGAAGAAAACGCAAGCCCAAAATTTTTTAAGGCCAGACCGGTACCTTATGCGATCCGCCCAGCCATCAAAGCAGAGCTGGAGAGTCTGGAACATTCAGGTGTACTGTCCAAGGTAGACTGGAGCGAGTGGGCTACACCCATCGTCCCTGTGATGAAAAAGTCGTTGAGCAGCACACCTGGGGAACCAAGGACGGTTCTCATCTGTGGGGACTTTAAGGTAACAGTGAACCTGGTCCTTCACACCGTACAATATCCACTTCCGCGGATTGAAGATATTTTCGCCTCGCTATCTGGATGGAAACCCTTCACTAAGATTGATCTGGCCCAGGCGTATCTGCAAATGGAGGTAGAAGAAGCATCAAAAAAATACCTCACAATCAACAGCCATAAAGGTCTCTACCAATACAACCGGCTGGTATTCGGGGTAGCATCAGCTCCGGCTATTTGGCAGAGGGCAATGGAACAAGTCCTGCAAGGGATCCCAGGGACCCAGGGTTATTTGGACGACATCCTGGTCACAGGCGAAAATGATAGTGATCACCTTGCCAACCTGGAGCAGGTGCTCACTAGATTGCAGGAATATGGGCTCCGAGCTAACCGCCCCAAATGCGAGTTTTTTAGAAAACAGATCTCGTATTGTGGCCACGTTATCGATAAAGAGGGGTTACATAAGTCCCCAGAGAAGATTGAGGCAGTAGTCAAGGCTCCAGCACCGGAAAATGTGTCACAACTGAGGTCGTTCATCGGGCTGGTAAACTACTACCATAAGTTCTTGCCAAATTTGTCTGCAATACTACACCCACTGAACACCCTACTGCAAACTGGGGTGCCATGGAAGTGGAGTGACGAATGAAGACGAGCTTTCCAGAAGAGCAAAACACTAATCACATCGAAAGAGGTATTGGCCCATTACAACCCGGCATTACCAATTCGGTTGGCATGTGATGCGTCACCCTACGGCATTGGAGCGGTGCTGTCGCACAAATTCTCGGACGGCTCAGAGAGGCCAATAGCCTTTGCGTCACGATCACTAACCTCAGCCGAGCGTAACTACGCCCAGATTGACAGGGAGGCCCTCAGCCTAGTGTGGGGAGTGAAAAAGTTCAATCACTATCTGCACAGGCAGAAATTCACCTTGCTGACTGATCACCAGCCTCTTGTCTCCATTTTTAATCCGAAGAAGGGCGTTCCGGTGATGACTGCGCAACGACTACAAAGATGGTCACTTTTTCTAGGGGCGCACCACTATGAGATTGAATATAAGGGCACGAAACAGCATGGAAATGCTGATGGGCTATCACGCCTGCCACTGCCTGCTGCGGAGGAAGCACCAGCAGTGGATCCTGTCGAAATATTCCATTCGACTATAGTTGAATACCTACCGGTAACTAACGCTTGTATCGAAAAGGAAACCCGAAATCACCCGACACTGTCTCGGGTATATGATTTGACGGTGAAGGGATGGCCAGCACATGGCGACTCACTGTTGCCAGCATTCTCGACAAGGAGAGAACAGCTGTCAGTGTCCCGGGGGACCTTGATGTGTGGATCCCGAGTGGTAATTCCACCCAAGTTAAGGGATAGAGTGCTCAATGAGCTTCATGAGGGTCATCTGGGAGGGGTAAAAATGAAAAGCCTAGCCAGGGCTTATGTGTGATGGCCGGGAATCGATAAACAAATCGAGGACCTGACCAAGAGCTGCTCAGGATGCCAGAAAGTCCAAAATGCACCACCACAGGCCCCTCTACACCCATGGGAGTGGCCCTCATCTCCATGGCAACGGGTGCATATTGATTTTGCTGGTCCATTCATGGACTCAATGTTTTTAATAGCCGTGGATGCGCACTCGAAATGGCCTGAGGTCATCAAAATGTCCTCCACCACCACGGAGAAAACTATTGCAGTCCTACGGACCATTTTTGCCAGGAATGGCTTGCCAGAACAGATTTGTTCCGACAACGGACCACAGTTTGTGTCCGAAGAGTTCCGGAGGTTCTTGAAAAAGAATGGGGTAAGGCATTACACATCCGCCCCGTATCATCCAGCCACAAATGGATTGGCTGAGAGGTTCATACAAACCTTTAAGAAGGCAATAAAGGCTATGTACAATGACAACATTCCGCTGCAGCACAAGGTGGACAATTTCCTGTTCGCCTACCGGAATGCGACACATGCAGTCACCAACCAGGCCCCAGCCATGATGTTCTTTAACCGAAGTTTAAGATCTCGCCTGGATTTGCTCAGACCAAACGTACGAAGAGATGTTGAGAGTAAGCAATTCCAGCACATCCATGAGAAGCCAACAAGGAGCTTCAATGTAGGGCAACCAGTCTTGGCCCGCGACTAACGAACAGAAAAATGGCAGCCAGGAACGATATGCACACGGCAGGGCCCACTAATGTACACAGTGGACGTTGGGGAGAGCATCGTGAGACGCCATGCTGACCAGATCCTAGAGTCACAGGAACAAGTCAACCCCATGCCTCGCCCATATGTACCTGGTGATGAACCCGACGTACAGGTCACATCTACACCAGAAACAGTAGCATCGGAAGCTGATGAACCAACCGACGACAGGGGGCCAGAATCGCCTCCGCACCAAGAGCAAGACACTCGGGAATGGCGCTATCCAGAAAGGATCAGGAAGCCTCCCCAAAGACTGAATATATAAATAGACTATTTTCAGCTAATGTTGCATGTTAAAAGTGTTAATTGTAATTAGTTTGATATTTAATTGTTAAATGAGTGTTATGGTACTGTTAATCTAAAAGGGGAGGAATTGTAATGTATATACCTTTAAGTGGGGAACTATCTTTTGCAGCTCATGTATACTGTAGTACCGGCAGTGACCACACCTGTATATAGCCCTGAGTAGTAATCTGTACAGATCAGTTGCAGTGTGAGCCACGTTGAGTAAACACCTGTTGTACCGTTCTCCGCAGTCTGTGTCTTATTGTACACGGACGTAACAATATTAAATCTAAATCTTCCTGTGTCATAATTGCTTCTAGTTCTTCCAGTTTATTTCTGACACACTGACCATTGCAATACATGCATTTTATCTTTTCTTTTGTTCGTAATTATCTCTATTTCTTTTCCCTTGATTTTGTTTTGTCCAAGCTAACACTTCATACCTTTTATCTTGGTCTTTTCCCTGCTTGTAATTGCTTGGTTTGATTTTTCTCCTCTACTCCCTATATTCCTTCTGCACATTACCCCTTTTGCTAAATTCTTCTTTATTTTTATATTAACCTCATATATGTATACCTTCTCTACTTACTCTTTCTGATTGTTTTTATTCTTCTGTGCCCCTTTCCTTTCTAAATTAAATAACTCTTTGCTTTTTATCCATTTTGTCAGTACATTAGCTCCTTTCCTATTCAGATGTAGTGCCATCCTTGTGGAATAGCTTCTATCTTCCCAGAACTGGTGTCACTGCCCCATAAAATAGAAACACTCTTCCTGACACCACCCTTTCAGCCATGTTGGCCTCCCCTAATCTTCCTATCCTTTCCTATTCTGACTGGAGGAGTAATCTGTTGACTTTTTCTCCCCTTGTCCAGTTTGATTTTTTTCTCCCCTGTCCAGTCTCTTCCCATCTACACCCGCGACTCTTCCAACGCCCAATGCCCTCCACCCCTTTAACAGTTTCCAGTTTCTTGGCCCTAACCGTCTCCTTTTCACCATAGATGTCCAGTTCCTCTACCCCTCCAAGCCCCTCCAGGACGGCCTGCGGGCCCTCTACTTCTTGCTTGAATGGAGGCCCAACCAGTCCCCATCTGCCACCACCCTCCTCCACCTGGTTGAACTTTGAACAAATTCTCCTTTGACTTCACTCATTTCCTCCAAATAAAAGGTGTTGCTATGGGAATCCTTATGGATCCTAGCTTTTTTGTGGGATATGTGGAACATTTTTTGTTTCAGTCCTACACAAGTCACCTCTTTTTCTGGTACATTGATGACTGTATCAATGCTGCTTCCTGCTCTCACTCCGAACTGGAAAATTTCATCAACTTTGCTTCTAATTTCCATCCCTCCCTTGCCTTCCCATGGTCCATCTGACTCTTTCGTTCCCTTCCTCGACTTCTCTAATAGTCAGTTCAGAGTAATATGTAGCTTCTGCCATTTTATCTTTCTCCAGGACACTGTATGGCTTGCTGCTGAATTACAAAGCATTCAACAGTGTTCTGTAATGTTAAACAGAATTATTGTTTTCTGTAATTTCTTTCAGATGAGATGTTAAACCGAAGCCCTGTCTGCTCTCTCAGGTGGACGTAAAAGATCCCATGGCACTATTTTGAAGAAGAGCAGGGGAGTTCTCCCCAGAGTCCTGGCCAATATTTATCCCTCAATCAACATAACAAAAACAGATTAACTGGTCATTATCACATTGCTGTTTGTGGGAGCTTGCTGTGCACAAATTGTCTGCCACATTTCCTACATTACAACAGTGACTACACTTCAAAAGTACTTCATTGGCTGTAAAGTGCTTTGGGACGTCCTGAGGTCAACAACTTGTATTTATATAGAGCAGTTAATGTAGTAAAATGTCTCAAGGCGCTTCACAGGAGCGTTATAAAACAAAATTTGACACCGAACCACATAAGGAGATATGGGTAGGAAGAGGGATGAGGTTCTGCAGCAAGAATTTAGGGAGCTAGGTAGCAGATTAAAGAGCAGGACCTCAAAGGTTGTAATCTCTGGATTACTCCCGGTGCCACGTGCTAGTGAGTATATAGGAATAGGAGGATAGAGCAGATGAATGCGTGGCTAAAGAGTTGGTGCAGGAGGGAGGGCTTTAGTTTCGTGGATCACTGGGTCTGCTTCTGGGGAAGGTGGGACTTGTACAAGTCGGACGGGTTGCACCTGAACCAGAACGGGACAAATATCCTTGCGGGGAGGTTTGCTAGCACTGTTGGGGGGGATTTAAACTAACTTGGCAGGGGGATGGGATACAGAGTGGAGCTATAATAGGGGGTGATGTACAGCCAAATATAGAGGAAAAAACAAGTCAGCTTGGAAGGCAGAGCAAATATGTAATGGCACAAGGGAGTAGTGCAAGGCTGGATGGCATTTATTTTAATGCAAGGAGTCTTGCGAATAAGGTGGATGAACTGAAGGCGTTGATGAACACATGGGAGTATGATATTGTTTCTATCACGGAGACATGGTTGAGGGAGGGGCAAGACTGGCAGCTCAATATTCCGGGGTATAGAATCTTCAGGCAAGACAGAGGGGGGGGGTAAAAGAGGAGGGGGTGCCGCAATATTAATTAAGGAGTCAATTACTGCTGTAAGGAGGGATGATATATTAACAGGTTCCTCTAATGAGTCCATATGGGTAGAACTTAAAAACAAAAGGGGGGCAAGCACTTTGCTGGGAGTGTACTATAGGCCCCCAAACAGTCAGGGAGAGATAGAGGAACAGATATGTAGGCAAATCTCAGAGAAATGTGCAAATAATAGGGTAATAATAGTGGGGGATTTCAACGTCCCCAATATTAACTGGGATAGTCACGAGTGTGAAAGGCGTAGAGGGTGCAGAATTCTAAAAGTGCATCCAGGAGAGCTTTTTGAGCCAGCGTGGGGAACACCTCCGTTCAGTCCGTAAGGGTGACCCCGAGCTTCCGGTCGCCCGTCATTTTAATTCACCGCTCCATTCCCACTCGGACCTCACCGTCCTTGGCCTCTTGTATTGTTCCACGGAAGCTCAACGTAAACTCGAGGAACAGCACCTCATCTTCCGATTAGGCACTCTGCAGCCTTCCGGACTCAATATCGAGTTCAACAATTTCAGATCATAACCTCGGCCCCTATTTCATTTTTTCTTGAAATTTTTCCACTCCTTCCCCCCACCCCCCTTTCCTTTTGTTTCTCTCTCACACCTGGCAGCTATCTCTTGCCCTGCCAGTACACTTTACACCTAATCTCAGCCTATTACCATCTCGTCTAGCTTCTAATCTCTTTTACTTCTTTTGTTTCTTTTATTCTTTTGTCCGATCGCAACCCTGCCTTCGATCTAGTTTCTTTCCTTTCCAGTTTTGAAGAAGGGTTCGACCCGAAACGTCAGCTCAAATTTCTCTCCACGGATGTTGCCTGACCTGCTGAGTTTTTCCAGCATTTTCTGTTGTTATTATGGGATACTTGCCTTCATTAGCCGAGGCACAGAAAATAAGAGCAGGGAGGTTATGATGGAGCTGTACAAAACGCTGGTTAGGTCACAGCTGGAATACTGTGTGCAGTTCTGGTCGCCACACTATAGGATGTGATTGCTTTGGAGAGGGTGCAGAGGAGATTCACCAGGATGTTACCTGGGCTGGAGCGCTTCAGCTATGAAGAAAGACTGAACAGGCTGGGGTTGTTTTCCTTGGAGCAGAGAAGGCTGAGGGGGGACCTGATTGAGGTGTACAAAATTATGAGGGGCATAGATAGGGTAGATAGAAAGGAACTTTTTCCCTTAGTAGAGGGGTTCAATAACAAGGGGGCATAGATTCAAGGTAAGGGGCAGGAGGTTTAGAGGGGATTTGAGGAAGAACTTTTTCACCCAGAGGGTGGTTGGAATCTAGAACTCACTGCCTGAAAGGGTGGTAGAGGCGGGAACCCTCACAACATTCAAGAAGCATTTGGATGAGCACTTGAAATGCCATAGCATACAAGGCTATGGACCAAATGCTGGAAAATGGGATTAGATTAGACAGGGCCTGATGGCTGGCGCGGACGCCATGGGCCGAAGGGCCTCTTTCCGTGCTGTATAACTCTATGGCCTAGAAATTCGGTATAGCCGCGTTTGGGGTGCTAGTCCTGGCGATGCGCAAAGTCTAGCGCCAGGTGCAATTTAGCGCCACCTAGCGCGATATTGGGTTGCAGCGCCCCTAAAGGTGATTGCGGCGCTAAATCAGGCGCTGCACGCTACTCTTAAGGCGCTAACCCGGTGGTGCAACCCAATTTCGCGGCGGCGGGGCACAGCGAGGGTGCTGTCAATAATCACTTTCCCTGAGACACAGTGGCGCCGGCCAGCTCTTAAAGGGGCAGGTCAATTGGCATCACCAGACACACTCACTGCCTTGTAGGCCTTCAAAGCGGTGGGAGCCTACCTGTGGCGCACCAGCCTAGCAAGACATGGAAAGGGTGAGGCAGAAGGTGGAACGCCTCACTGATGGGGCATTGGATGCTTTGGTTGGCGCAGTGGAGTCAAGGCCAAGGAAGATGGTCGGAATGTGATTTATGTTTTGGACAGTCTCCCGGGTGTGAGTGGCAGTTATGTGTCAGTGTATTAGTTTTGCTTTCTGTTGCCATAGCTTTCTCATGTTTGAAGGAACCACATTTTGTGTAATGAAACACTTTCTTCATTTACAATGGCCATGCCTGCTATTTACATGCATCTTGCTCTTCACAGGCTTGGGGGTATCAGGCCGGTTCCATTCCTGTTCTTGGAATGGCAGCAAGCATTCTGTGAGAGGGGCCTAGAAGCTACTTCTGATCAGCCTCTGACGCGCAGCCTGAGAAGAGCCGCTCGCGTAGAAGTTCAGGCCAGCAGCCATCTTCTCAGCCGCCGACAGAGATGTCCTGCAGATCTGGCTGAAGCAGCTGGCACAGCTCAGTCACCACCTCCTTTCTAAATCGCAGCCTTCTGACACACTGCTCCTCCGGCATGTTCATGTAGGAAAACTGCTGTCGGATAACCCTGCCAGCGTAAGGTCTGCTGTGGCGACGTCTGTTGGCCCTCCTCCGTCTGGCCATGCCCGCCCCCCTCTCCCTGCGTCTCAGTGCCCTTTTCAGATGATTCAGCAGCAGGACGTTCCCCTCCAATGCAGCCCCCATAATAAGTGCCCACAGGAAGGTTCCCCGTTGTCAAGGCTCACCAACAGCAAGGTGATGGTCAGAAGGCTGAAGATCGTCTGCCTGCGCTGGCTCAGTGGTCAAATGGCTCTCAGTGTGCAGCTCAGCAACTCTTTGTAGCTCTCGAGGAAGTTGTGATCCAAAAATGGCTGCCGCTTTTAAACATAGAAACATAGAAACATAGAGATAGGAACAGGAGTAGGCCATTCGGCCCTTCGAGCCTGCTCCGCCATTCAATGAGATCATGGCTGATCTTCATCTGAGATCTTAGCTGATCTTACCAGTTCAGTACCCCGTCCCCGCCTTTTCTCCGTAACCCTTAATCCCCTTAGCCTTCAGAAATATATCCAATTCTCTCTTGAAAATATTTATTGAATTAGCCTTCACAGCCCTCTGTGGCAGGGAATTCCACAGGCTCACCACTCTTTGAGTGAAGAAATTCTTCCTCATCTCTGTTTTAAATGATTTGCCCGCTATTTTTAGACTGTGGCCCCTGGTTCTGTGCTCCCCTGCCATTGGAAACATTCTCTCTGAATTCAGCCTGTCCAGGCCTGCCATAATTTTATATGTTTCGATGAGATCCCCTCTCAATCTTCTAAACTCCAGTGAGTACAAGCCCAAACTATTCAATCTCTCCTCGTAGGTCATTCCCGCCATTCCAGGTATCAGCCTGGTGAATCGCCGCTGCACTCTTTCCATGGCAAGAACATCCTTCCGCAGATGGGGCGACCAAAACTGTACACAATACTCCAGATGCGGTCTCACCAGCACCTTGTACAGCTGTAGTAAGGTATCCCTATTCCTATACTCGAACCCCATTGATATGAAGGCCAACATACCATTTGCCTTCTTAATCGCCTGTTGCACCTGCATGCTCTCCTTCAGTGACTGGTGCACAAGAACACCCAGGTCCCTCTGCACTTCCCCATCTCCCAATCTATTGCCATTTAGATAATAATCTACCCTCCTGTTTTTACCCCCAAAGTGGATAACCTCGCATTTATCCACATTATAGTGCATCTGCCACGTATCCGCCCATTCCCCCAACCTGTCCAAATCGCACTGTAGCCTCCTGACATCCTCATCAGAGCCCACCCCTCCTCCTAGTTTAGTGTCGTCAGCGAATTTGGAAATATTGCATCCAATTCCCTGATCCAGATCATTTATATATATTGTGAACAGCTGGGGTCCCAGGACAGATCCTTGCGGCACCCCGCTGGTCACTGCCTGCCACTCCGAAAACGAGCCGTTTATTCCAACTCTCTGTTTTCTATCCGCCAGCCAGTTCTCTATCCACGTTAATACTTTGCCCCCAATCCCATGAGCCTTAATTTTGCATGATAATCTTTTGTGTGGAACCTTATCGAAGGCTTTCTGGAAGTCAAGGTACACCACATCCACTGGCTCTCCCCCATCTATTTTACCAGTTACTTCCTCAAAAAATTCCAGCAGATTAGTCAAACACGATTTACCCTTTGTAAATCCATGTTGACTCTGTCCGATCCTTTCCCCATTTGTCAAGTGCTCCGCTATTTTATCCTTAATAATGGACTCTAGCATTTTGCCCACAACCGATGTAAGGCTTACTGGTCTATAATTCCCTGCTTTCTCTCTACCCCCCTTTTTAAATATTGGGGTAACATTAGCTACCCTCCAATCCACGGGTACTGTTCCCGAGTCAATGGAGTTCCGGAAGATGATCCTTAGAGCATCTGCTATCTCCAGGGCCACCTCCTTAAGTACCCTAGGATGTAGTTTATCAGGCCCCGGGGATTTGTCGGCCTTCAGTCCCCTCAACTTACCCAACACCATATCCCTAGAGATACTAATTTCTGTCAGCTCCTCCCTCTCATTAGTCCCTATGTTTGCCGATATTCCTGGGAGGTTATTTGTGTCCTCCTTTGTGAATACAGAACCAAAGTATGAGTTTAATTGGTCTGCCATTTCCTTATTCTCCATTATATATTCTCCCGAATCGGACTGCAAGGGACCGACTTGGGATTTTACCAGTCTTTTCCTCCTGATATACCGATAAAAGCTTTTGCAGTCTGTCTTTATGTTTGCTGCAAGTTTACTTTCGTATTCTATTTTCCCCTTCCTGATTAATCCCTTTGTCCTCTTTTGCTGTATCCTGTACTGCCCCCAATCTTCCCGTCTGGTGCTTTTTTTTGCCAGTTGATATGCCCTTTTTTTTGATTTTATGCTGTCCCTAATTTCCCTCGTTATCCACGGTTGAGCCACCTTTTTAGGTTTATTTTTATGCCAAACCGGTATAAACATGTTCTGGAATTCTTCCATTCTATCTTTGAATGCTTGCCATTGTCTATCCACTGTCAATCCCCCCAGAAACACCACCCAATCAATCTTACCCAATTCCCGTCTCATACCCTCGTAATTCCCTTTATTTAAGTTCTGGACCTTAGTCTCTGATTCAATTTCCTCACTCTCCATCTCGACTGAGAGCTCGATCATATTATGATCGCTCTGACCCAAGGGGCCTCGTACAAGAAGATTGTTGATAAGTCCCTTCTCATTGCACAATACCCAGTCTAAAATGGCCTGATCTCGAGTCGGCTCCTCGACATATTGGTCCAGATAACCGTCCCGAAAACATTCCAGGAATTCCTCCTCCTCAGAATTTTTACTAATTTGGGTAGTCCAATCAATATGTAAATTAAAGTCACCCATGATGACAGCTGTGCTCTTATCGCACGCTTCTCTAATTTCCCTTTTTATGCCTTCCCTCACCTCCATATTACTATTTGGAGGCCTATATATCACACCCACTAACGTTTTCCTCCCCTTGCTATTTCTCATTTCTACCCATACAGATTCCGTTTCATCCGAGTTAATATCCTTCCTTTCCATTGCATTAATCCCCTCCTTTACCAGCAATGCTACCCCACCTCCCCTACCTTTTTGCCGATCCTTCCTAAATATTGTATATCCCTGGATGTTAAGTTCCCAGCCTTGCCCACCCTGCAGCCACGTTTCTGTAATCCCAATCAAATCATACTTGTTTACCTCTATTTCCACAACTAATTCATCCACCTTGTTCCTAATGCTTCTAGCATTAAGATACAAAGCCTTCAGGCTTGCTTTTTTCACACTCTCATTATGAATTAGTTTGGCCCTTTGTGTTTCTCTCCTTTGCTTATTGCTTCTCACCTTTCTACCATCTATTTCTGACTTCATATGACTTCCCTCTTTTCCACTATCTAGGTTCCCATCCCCCTGCCAAATTAGTTTAAATCCTCCCGAACCGCCCTAGAAAATATTACCCCGAGGACATCGGCTCCCTCACAGCTCAGGTGTAGACCGTCCCCTTGGTACAGGTCACTCCTCCCCAAGAACTGGTTCCAATGCCTCAAGAATTTAAATCCCTCTCCCTTGCACCACTGCTCAAGCCACGTATTTAGCTTATCTATCTTACTCTCTCTAAACTTATTAGCTCGTGGCACTGGTAGCAATCCAGAGATTACTACCTTTGAGGTCCTACTTTTCAATTTAGCTCCTAACTCCCTAAATTCAGCTTGTAGGACTTCCTCCCTCTTTTTACCTACATCGTTGGTACCTACATGTACAACCACACCAGTCCCCTTTAAATAATGCTCCTCCAGCCCGAGAGCGACTTGGTAAGGCCCAGGTAAGCTGTCACTATTAGCGCCAGGCGCTACGGAGGGGGGCGCCACTGAATTTCCGGTCCGGGGCACCCAAAAGGCGTTGCACACTCAAATGACGTCATAATCAGCCTGCGCCCATGAGCCGGCGCTAAATGCATGCTTAATATGGGCCGAAATTGGCTAGCGTCCCACTTCTCGGCCTCTTTAGGCGTTAATCGGTGGCGCTATCAACCGAATTTCTCCCCCTATGACTCTATGATTAGGGCAGATGATCAAAAGCTTGGTCAAAGAGGTAGGTTTAGGGAGAGTCTTAAAGGAGGAAAGAGAGGTAGAGAGGTGGAAAATTTTAGGGAGGGAATTCCAGAGCTTAGGGAGTGGCAGCTGAGGGCACGGTCACCAATGGTGGAGCAATTAAAATCGGGAATGCTCAAGAGGCCAGAATTAGAGGAGCACAGATACCTCAGAGGATGGTGGGGCTGGAGGAGATTACAGAAATAGGGAGGGGCAAGGACATGGAGGGATTTGAAAACAAGGATGAGAATTTTAAAATCGAGGCATTGCTTAATCAGGAGCCAATGTAGGTCAGCGAGCACAGGAGTGATGGGTGAATGGGACTTGGTACGAATTAGGATATGGGTAGCCGATTTTTGGATGACCTCAAGTTTACGGAGGATAGAAAGTGGGAGGCAGCCAGGAGTGCGTTGGAATAGTAAAGTCTAGAGGTAACAAAATAAGGATATGGTTTTCAGCACCAGGTGAGCTGAGGCAGGGCCGGAGTCAAGCAATGTTCCGGAGATGGAAATAGGCGGTCTTAGTGATGGCACGGATATGTGATCTGAAGCTCATCTGAGGGTCAATCATGACACTAAGGTTGTGAATAGTCTGGTTCAGCCTCAGAGAGTTGCCAGGGTGAGGGATGGAGTTTGTGGCGGGGACCAAAGACAATGGCTTCAGTCTTCCCAATATTTAGTTGGATGAAATTTCTGCTCATCCAGTACTGGATGTCAGACAAACAATGACAATTTGGAGACTGTGGAGGGGTCAAGAGAATTGGTAGTGAGGTAGAGCTGGGCGTCGTCAGCATACATGTGGAAACTGCCACTGTGTTTTAGGATGATATCGCCAAGAGGTAGCAAGTAGTTGAGAAATAGGAGGGGGCAAGGATAGATCCTTGGGGGGACACCAGAGGTAACAGTGCAGGAGCGGGAAGAGAAGCCTTTGCAGGCATTTGATAGATAAGAATGGAACCAGGCAAGTACAGTCCCACCCAGCTGGACAACGCTGGAGAGGCGTTGGAGGAGGATGGTGTGGTCAACTGTGTCAAAGACTGCAGACAGGTCAAGAAAGACTAGAAGGGATAGTTTACTTTTGTTGCAGTCACATAGGATGTCATTTGTGACTTTGATAAGCGCCATTTTGGTACTGTGGCAGGGGCAGAAACCTGATTGGAGGGATTCAAACATGGAATTCCAAGAAAGATGTGCACAGATTTGGGAGGCGACCACACGTTCAAGGACTTTGGTGAGGAAACGGAGGTTGGCGATGGGGCGGTAGTTTGCAAGGATGGAGGGGTCAAGGGTCTTTTTTTGAGGAGAGTAGTGATGACGGCAGATTTGAAGAAAAGGGGGACAGTACCTGAGGAGAGAGAACGATTAGCAATATCAGCTAACATGGTAGCCAGGAAGGGAAGTTGGGTGGTCAGCAGTTTAGTGGGAATAAGGTCGAGCGAGCAGGAGGTGGGTCTCAAGGACAAGATGAGCTGTGGCTGGGGGAAACCTGCATAAATATCACTGCCTGAAGTGAGCTTACCATGACAACTTGGTTACTGCTGCAACCTGTGCACAGAGTGCAAGAATACTCTTGGGAAGTATTTTGCAGGTCGAAACCATTGAATTAATGGGGGTAATTTTAACCTCCTAAAACAGGTGGATTTGGGTCGGGTGGGGAACTAAAATGTTAAAAATTTAAAATCCAAACCCAACCCGCCTCAAACTCGACCACTTCGGCTTTAACAGAGGTAGGACAGGCCGGGGGGGGGGGGGGGGGAGACCAATCTGCTCTCAGGGGGCGGGTAGTTCGTTGAAATCTTTTAAGGAGGCTGCGTGCCTCCATTTTAAAAAGGCTTCTATTTTTAACTGCTGTTGGTCGGGTTCCCCTGGTCTCGGGAAACCAAGCACGTAAAGGGAGGCGAGAAGGGCTGGTTCCAGGCTTTGCAGTACTGCTTGTGGGTCAGGAGGAGCAGGGGCTGTTTCCTCCCGGCCCAACAAGATAACCCTGTAAACACCTGCCACGTCCCCATCCCGCCTGCACAATTCACCCTCAACTCTCACCCTCCCGATCAACAACCACCAACTCCACTCTACCAACCAAGCTCTACCCACCCCTTCTCCCTGCCCCAACCACCACTAAACTTACCCACTCTTGGGCAGCGGCCTTGTGCCATAGCCTTCCGCCTCTAACAGGCAGCCAATCAGGCTGGCTGTCGGGCGGGGAACCTGGAAAAAATTTTCAAACACGCCTTGTAGTTAAAACTCCACTGTGTTTGAGGAAACCTGTACTTCCGGGATTCCCGACCATAACTCCTCCCTCCCACCCCCGCTCCGAAACACACTCCGGTAAATATCGGGGCCAATATTTCGGGCAGGATGGAGCTAATTCAGAGCAGTAATAGGAGCCACATAGTTCCAATTAAATTCTGAAGCAGGTTGGTACCTTTTCCATGCTACCTTCTTCTAGTTCACTTTACTCTAGCTCACGTAGATCTTAAAGGCCAACAGCAGCTTAAAGGGATATTGCACTTATCTTGGCACAAGAGCAGTAACAAGTGTCTCTAGGTTCACCATGATGTCAATGTGTCATTGAAGAACTAGTGCCTCTCAGTTTCCAGGTGGGGTAATGGAGAACTTGTTGGCCCAAGTTCAGGAAAGGAGGAATAGCCTCTTCCCTTTGGATAGTTGCTGTATTTCACGAAGAGTCAGATAAGAGGCTTGGCAGGAGGTTGCCAACCATGCTAATGCCAACAGCATTTACCCCAGCACTTGGTTGCAGTGCAGTGCAGTGCAGAAAATCCTTTCACTTCAACAGATGTGCTGAAGTAGGAAACAGTGCTCAAGAGGTGCAGGGGCAGTAGGGCGGCGGTGGAAGGACTGGGGGGTTAATTTTCACCTTCACCGTCTGGGCAGTAATTTGGTGGAGCAGATCAATTACCCATTGTAGAAGCTACCCAATTTTCATCCCATTCATTTCACCCAGGCGGTGAAGGTAAAAATTACTCCCGTATCCTGAACCATGTGTCTGGGAAAGATAAGTAATTTAGGAATATAATAGTAGCGTGTTGAATGTTATATTAAGTAAATAGCAGAGCTTCAATGTAGACCTGTATGCGATATTACTACTTGTAACTATGTTTAAGCACAATGCTGAAGTAAATGAGGCATCCAGACAGTGATCTTTGTGACCCAATACTGATCCATATATTTGTGATGTCTTATATCATGTGCATTGAAATCAGAGATTATTCTGTGTTCTCTTTAACTTAAGTTTAAACATGAGAAAATGGATCAATCAACCCCAGCCATCTGTAAATATATTGACAAAATATTCACGGTAGTACAGACAGAAGAGACAGGCTGGGAAATATGTGATATGTGTATCCGAGTAGCCTACAGCGCAGCATGTGGTCTGTATTACAAAATAAATACCAGTTTTTTTGTGTTCTAATAAATTACTTTTGTTCGTATCACAACGGAGTTGGAACTTCATCTCAAACACCCGATGAAACACGAAAGGGTTATGACAAGCATCAAGCTGGGCATGTGATCAAGCTTTTCCCTGGACTAATGACAGGAAAGAACTCTAATTACATGAGCATATGTTAACAAATTTAATTTTTAAAATGTAATTCTTGCTACATTCAGCTTTTTGATTTTGAAAGAAGAACTGATGGCAAATATGAACAAAGAAAAATTACAATCAATTTTAAAGCTTTTTCCGATGTTTGTATTAAAAATAAACTTTTTGATTGGACAGTTAGTGACCATGGAATTATCAAGCAAACTGCTTTGCAGCAGTTAGTCGGGCCGATCCTCCAATGTAACACCTGAATCGGGAAAATAGGACTCCACCCACTTGGTGCTGAACTCTTGACTCCGGGGGAGAAGAATTTAAATTTTTGAGGCCACGATATCACGCGCACTAGTTTCATTAGACTGTATAAGATTGTTTAATTGATGCAAAGTGGTCCACAACAAATTCTCTGTGATGTTCTGCAGCGCAGCGCCTGATTCGCCAAATGCCTTTGTAAAACAGATGCTGGGAGGCCTGCAAGCTGTTCGTTGAAGAACTCCACCAGTTAAAACCAGCTTGTCATATTTGTGTGACTGCTGTTTTTGACTTGCAAAACTAGACTTTGTGCATTATAGTTAGTGTGTTTATTTTTCTGCAGCTTGCTGATGATTTTCTGTAATTTAGCACCACTTTGCTGCACATCTCCATCAGCAGTATTTTTACTGCCACCACCTGCCTCCAAATGTTGCAAGTACACTCCATAGCATAGGCATTACATTAGGCCTGCCAATGATTGGACTGAATTTGGAGGATGAGGAGGAATTTATGAATAGAGGGAGGAAAGGCAGACACACTGGCGCCTGGAATTATGTGATATGATCCAGGCACACCTTGGGCATTTTGAAAGAGACCTATCTTCAACACCTACAATTGAGCAGTAAGCCTGTCCAGTTCTGACGAAGGGTCATCGACCTGAAACGTTAACTCTATTTCTCTCTCCACAGATGCTGCCTGACCTGCTGAATATTTCCAGCATTTTCTGTTTTTATTTAAGCCTGTCATTAAGTTTGCTGTCGAATGGAGACTGACTTTTAAACAACATCCAACACAGGGACAGCCCTGGCTGTTGTGATCACAGTCACCACCACATTGAACTTTTATGCCACTGGCTCACTTACACCACTGGTGACATTTACAAGATTACTTAGTCGCTCATACACTATGGCATTGAACAAGTAACTACAGTGTTTTCCCAGGGAAAACACCTATGTCACTTTCCCCATGGAAAGGAGGGAACAACTTGCAGGTGGCTGTGTTCTCAGAACTGTTGGAGCTGGTTAATGGCACCTGTGTTGCCACCATAGTACCCAGCAACGCAATGGCATACATGAATCACAAAAGATTCCAATCCATTGATATCCAGATAGTCTAAGAATTCCAAAGCAGAATAATGGAGATGACTGCAAGATATCTCGAAAGCAATTATGATGATTTTATCTTGTGACAGTTCACAGTGCTACAACTATTTGAAGGAGCCGGTAGAATGGGCAAATGGCTGCTGGGGGACCAAGGATGTCCCTTGCTGCTCTAGCTATTAACACCAGTCAGTAACTCCCAAACTGAGGTGGAGAGAAAGTACAATAAGGCGCCTGCCTCCACCCAAATTTGGATGGAATATAAGATTAAGTACATTAAAGTAGCATTTCCAAAGACTGGATGACTGGTGAGAACCTCCGTGAAAATTCCAGGAAGAGTGGCTCTGTACACGTTAACCAGGCCAACATGATGTATTGCAACAGATATAGCTGCCGAGTAGTCACTAAGTGTTCGGTACTGGCAAGTTGAAGCAAACCCTTACCTTACTCCGCTGGCATGAAGCCTTTCCACCATCTACAAGGCACAAGCCAGGAGTGTGATGGAATACGCTCCACTTGCCTGGATGAGTGCCGCTCCAACAACACTCAAGAAGCTGGACACCATCCAGGACAAAGCAGCCCGCTTGATTGGCACCCCATCCACCACCTTATACATTCACTCTCTCCACCACCGGTGTATCGTGGCTGCAGTGTGTACAATCTACAAGATGCACTGCAGCAACTCACCAAGGCTTCTTCGGCAGCACCTCCAAAACCCGCAACCTATACTGCCTAGAAGGACAAGGGCAGCAGGCGCACGGGAATACCATCACCTCCAAGTTCCCCGCAAAGTCACAAACCATCCTGACATGGAAATATATCGGCATTCCTTCATAGTTGCTGGGTCAAAATCCTGGAACTCCCTTCCTAACAGCACTATGGGAGTACCTTCACCACGTGGACTGCAGCAGTTCATGAAGGCAGCTCACCACCACCTTCTCAAGGGCAATTAGGGATGGGCAGTAAATGCTGGCCTCGCCAGCGATGCCCACATCCCAGGAACGAATAAACAAAAAGCCACCAAGCTTTTGTTTCTCCACGCTTTGAAAAAAGAAGAGACTTTGAGCATTAAGAGGTAACACAAAGGACACTCTAATGTGCAGCCTAAATTCCACCATGTCAAAGTTGTGTGAGTGAAAAGAGACGTAGCCCTTTGGCAACCCCAAGTTGAAAGTACAGATTCAGAGACAGTATTTAGGAGATTTTAAAAGTGCCTGCACAAAAGGACTATGTTTGCACCAAGCATTCAGCTCACAGTATGGTGCCACTTCTGCAATATAGTAAAGCACTGGCCTACCCTGGCACTCTTCCTCAGTACAGAGAACTATTTCTGCACTTGTTATCATCATGAGCAATGTAGAGGAGACGACATTCACATGATTGGCCACCTCTTACCATGCCTGCTGCAGCACAGTAACTCTTAGGAGAATTCCCCTCTGCCCCAACAGGGCTTCCAGGCTTACCTCAACAACAACTTGCATTTATATTGAGCTTTTAATGTAGAAAAACATCCCAAGGCACTTCACAAGGGCGTAATCAGACACAAATGTTCGCTGAGCCAAAGAAGGAAATATTAGGAAAGGTCACCAAAAGCTTGAACATACAGGTGGTTTTAAGGACAGTCTTAAAGGAGGTGAGGGAGGTGAAGCAGCAGGGAGGTTTATGGAGAGAATTCCAGAAACAATAGGCAGTGTAATGACAGAGGGATGGATACAAGCATTTTATTTTATGTGATGTTGGTCTGGTTATCATGAATGTCCTTTTCTAGTTTTTGAACTCTTTGGACAACCAATGACAGAGCCAGCTCTATCTTGGAAGTGGTTTCAATATCTGGCTGCAGGAGACTGAATACTTGTGTTATGGACTATGATTGAAGAATCATATGCCTAGAAATTGGATACGGCCTGAAAACGTGCAGGGTCATGGCCAAGCGCTAGTAAGGGGCGCCGGGTCAAACTGGTCTAGGTAGTATGTAAAATTCGTGTTCAGTCCTCATTAACATGATTATAGTGCTGCTCTCAGTGCTAAAACCGCTGCTCATTGGCTTACCGCTCAAAGTGGGCCAATATTGGGTGCAGTCTAATTCCAAGTCATGTTTGGCCTGGGCTTTATCCACTACTTAAAGGGGAGGTTCTTTGATGCAACAGCACCTCATTGTCATTCCACTTCGAACTCCACTTGGAGGCAGAACCAACTACAAAGAGATGGCTGAGCCTCAGCACAGGGAGAGAGCAAGACGCTTCTCAGATGCGGTTCTGGAGGCACTGGTGGTGGCCATGGAGAGGAGGCGGGCTGTCCTCTTCCCACAAGCCGGCAGGAAGCCATCGGACCATACGTCCAGAAGGCTGTGGCAGGAGATATCCGATTATGTGACGGCCACCTATGTGGTCCCCAGGTCATTCATCCAGTGTCACAAGAAGTTTAATGACCTCCCAAGGCAGGTCAAGGTGAGTGAAGGCTTCAGCAAATGCCATATCCCACTATCTGCACCACAAGCCTCACACACGGCTCAATGCACCACATCCCAGCACTCACCTACCAACAGTCTCTACCTATCACTACTCAGACCTCATAATCATAGCTTCACTTTAGTCTCACAACCTTACCACTGCTGCAACACTCACACCCACATCTCACACCTTGCACACACTGACAGCTATTCAACTATGGCAGGCACATCACCCAAACACATTGCACCACACACACTCACACACTTCCCTTTCATGCAGGCCAAAGTCACGCATAATCACCAGGTACAGCGGCAGACAAGCAGGGGGCAAGCTGCCATGCAGGCCCTGAGCCAACTGGAGGAGCGAGTGCTCAACATCATTGGATGTGAAGTCATCGAGGCCGTGGCAATGGGTGAGGTTGAAGCCCTTGGGGACAACAACGGTATGCTCATTCCTAATCCTTCTTCTCACATCCCACTTCCCCCTCACCCCACAATCTCTCCTCACTTACAAGCTGTTGATGCTGTATGCATGCATATCTTGCTTTCCCCCTCCCCTCACTGTAACCTGACTTGTGCCTTTCTGCTTGCACATAACCAAGAACAAGCAGCAGCCCAGCCTGTCCTTGAGGCGATGGAGGAGAGCGAGGGGGGAGAAGAAGACACAGCATCACTGCATCTGTCACTCGCAGACGCCAGCTCAGAAACTGGCACTGCGCATAATTTAGAGAGTAGTGTAGATACAGGATCTGCAAAGGGTGAGGCACCTGGCATGAGAGGGCTGCAGCAAGGCCAGGGGGAAAGGGTAGCTCGGGGGCCAGCTCCCCAGAGGGCGAGTTCGTGCGCGAGTTCTGCTGCACACAACTCAGATGAGGATCTTGATGGGATGGCCTTCTGAAGAAGGGTGATGGGCACGCACACTGAATTGCTAGGTGCAATGACAAGCCTGCCAGAGAGCCTCTTGGCAAAGTCAAGGAGCATGGAAAAGTCCAATTTCAACATTGGCCAGGGTTTTGCGCAGAGCTTGGAGCCCATGATTTCCAGGCTGGAAATGATGGAAAACTCACAGAGAGACCGTGTTGACACAGACATGATGCTGCATGTGATGGGCGATGTTGCGGCTGCCATTGCAGCACTGGTGGAAGCGACCCAACATCTTAGTGCTGCAGCAGAAGCACAGACCACTGTCCTGCAGTCTCACCTTGCTGCCACCCAAGCTCAGACTGTTGTCATCGTACCTGGGTTTACCACTGTCGAACGGGGCTTGCAGGGTGTCACAGCAGGCAAGCAATTTGTCCTCCACCAGATTGCTAGGAATGCTGAGGCACCGCCCCGGGGGAGTGGCAATTGGTCAGTGAAGCAGGACCCAGCTGTCCTCTCTCAGGATGACAGCATTCCTACTCCCACCACTGTCACTACGCCATTGCCCTTGCCGCAGCCTGTCAGCTAGCCAGCCCAGATTACCGCCGCCCATGCCGAGGTGGTGCAGTTTACAGCCGGGCCCCTTCTTGGTCCAGAGCTGCTCAATGTTCTCTTGTAAGGCTATCTGAAATCTCCCCCATGGAAACTCAGCAGCCTTCCACCAGCCATGCTGCAGACACTGGGGGAGCACTTCATAGGAGGACTAGAGCAGGAAAGGGCACCCAAACGACTGGCACTAAGGGATTTCACAAGGGCGATTATTGATATAGTATGTGTGAATTGATTCTTGATAAACTTAATAGTTTTGTTTGGAATCTTTGTTTTGTGGTGGCTCTCATTTCAGCTTTGTGCCCAGGAGGACGGTGTGATATTCCGTGACAGAGGGATGGTATGATCTTCTTCTTAGGCAGTCCCTCGGAACCGAAGATGACTTGCTTCCACACTAAAGATGAGTTCTCAGGTGACTGATGAGTCCAATGCAGGACCTACAGTCTCTGTCACAGTTGGGGCAGACGTTGGTTGAAGGGGCGGGTGGGTGGGGTGCTTGGGTTGACGTGCGCTCCTTCCGCTGTTTGCGCTTGGCTTCCGCTTGCTCCCGGCAAAGAGACTTGAGGTTTTCGGCGCCTTCCCAGATGCTTCTCCTACACTTTGTGCGGTCTTGGGCCAGGGATTCCCAGGTGTCGGTGGGGATGTTGCACTTTTTCAAGGAGGCTTTGAGGGTGTCCTTGAAACGTTTCCTCTGCCCACCTGGGGCTCTCTTGCCGTGCCGGAGCTTCGAGTAGAGATCTTGTTTTGGGAGTCTTGTATCGGGCATGCGGACGATGTGGCCCGTCCATCAGAGCTGATCGAGCGTGGTCAAAGCTTCGCTGCTGGGGATGCTGGCCTGAGTGAGAACACTGACATTGGTGTGCCTATGGATTTGCAGGATCTTGCGGAGGCAGCGTTGGTGGCACCTCTCCAGTGCTTTGAGGTGCCTGCTGTACATGGTCCATGTCTCTGAGGCATACAGGAGGGCGGGTATTACTACTGCTCTGTAGACCATGAGCTTGGTGCTGGGTTTGAGGCCCTGGTCTTCAAACACTCTCTTCCTCAGGCGACTGAAGGCTGCACTGGCACACTAAAGGCGGTGTTGGACTTCGTCATCGATGTCTGCCCTTGTTGACAGTAGGCTCCCGAGGTATGGAAAATGGTCCACGTTGTCCAAGGCCTCATCATGGATTTGGATAATCGGGGAGCAGTACTGTGTGGCGGGGGCAGGTTGGTAGAGGACCTATGTTTTACAGATGTTTAGTATAAGGCCCATGCTACCATATGCTTCAGTGAAGATGTTGACGATGGTTTGGAGTTAGGCCTAAGCGTGTGCGCAGACGCAAGCGTCGTCTGCATACTGTAATTTGATGACAGGATGGGACGACCTTGGATCTGGACTGGAGGTGACAGAGGTTGAACAGTTTCCCGTTTGTTCTGTAGATTAGCTCCACTCCAGCGGGGAGCTTACTGAGGGTGAGATGGAGCATTGCAGCCAGGAAGATTGAGAAGAGCATTGGTGCGATGACACAGCCTTGCTTGACCTCGGTCCGTACGTGAATTGGGTCTGTGGTGGATCCGTTAGTCAGGATCACGGCTTGCATGTCGTCGTGAAGCAGGTGGAGGATGGTGACAAACTTTTAAGGGCAGCCGAATTTGTGGAGGACACTCCATAATCCCTCATGGTTGACATTGTCGAAGGCCTTTGTGAGGTCAAAGAAGGCCATGTACAGCGGTTGGTGCTGTTCCCTGCATTTCTCTTGTAGTTGACGCACGGTGAAGATCATGTCCATTGTGCCCTTTAGTGGGCGTAATCTGCGTTGCAACTCTGGGAGCAGATCTTCAGCCACTGGAAGAAGGTGACTGAGGAGGATTCTTGTGATGACTTTCCCTGTGGCAGACAGCAAGGAGACTCCTCTGAAATTACCACATTCGGACTTGTCACCTTTCTTGAAGATGGTCACGATTACAGCGTCTCTGAGATCCCCTGGCATGCTCTCCTCCTTCCAAATAAGAGAAATTAGTTCATGTATTCGCACAAATAGTGCTTCTGCACAATGTTTTAGCGCCTCGACGGGGATTCCATCTGCTCCTGAGGCCTTGTTGTTCTTCAGTTGTCGGATGGCCTTTTCAACCTCATGCCGGGCTGGGGTTGTGCTGAGGTGGTGGCGGGTATCATGCTGCGGGATGGAGTTGAGGATACTCACGTCGAAGGCAGAGTCTCGGTTAAGGAGATCTTCAAAGTGCTCCTTCCAGCGGGCACTAACTGCCTCTCTGTCCTTGATGAGTACCTCTCCGTTCTTGGCCCGCAGTGGGGTAGGACCTTGGGTGCTTGGGCCGTAGATGGTCTTGACTGTGCTAAAGAATCCATGCACATCATGGTTGTTGGCTAACTGCTGGATCTCCTGTGCTTTCTCCACCCACCATCTGTTCTTTAGGTCGTGAGTTTTTTGTTGGACGTCGGCCTTCAGGCGTTGTGTCCAGGAGGATGGTGTGATATTCCATGACAGAGGGATGGTATGATGGAGATGTGGTTGATGGGAAAGTGGTGAGCAACAGGGATCTGGGGTTCCATTCACCGGAATCGAAGTCTGATGAGGCGTTCATGGACAGCCGATGCCGAAGGGGGATTTGCTGCCTGCCTTCCTCCTCATCCTCCCTTCCTCCTCGTTCTCCTCCTCTTCCTCCTCCTCCTCTCCCTCGTCCTCTTCCTCTCTTCCTGAGCTGGTCCCGCGGTCCCTGCTGGCAAGGGCTGTGCCCTTATGATGGCCAAGTTGTGAAGCATGCAGCAGACCACCACAAAATTGGCCACCCACTCCGCCAGAGGGCTCCTCCCAATCGGTGAAGGGAGCAGAGCCATTGCTTCATTAGCCTGATGGTCTGCTCGATGATGTTCCTAGTGGAAGCATGGCTCTCATTATATGTGTGCTGGGCACGAGTGGTGGGATTGAGGAGGGGAGTCATCAGACAGGTGCAGAGCGGATAGCCCTTGTCTCCGATCAGCCACCCTCGGGTTTGATGTGGTGGCTGAAAGATTGCTGGCACACCGGACTGACGCAGGATGAAGGAATCATGGCTGCTGCCAGGATAGTGGGCACTGACCATCAGTAAACGCTGGACATGGTCGCATAATAACTGCACATTAAGTGAGTGGTAGCCTTTGCAGTTACGAAACTTCTCAGGACTGTTATGCAGCGCCCGCAAAGCCACATGGGTGCAGTCGATGGTGCCCTGCACCATGGGGAAGCCCGCTATTCTGGCAAAGCCACATGCGCATTCCTCTTGCTTCTCTGGCAGCACGGTGGCATAGTGGTTAGCACTGTTGCCTCACAGCGCCAGGGGCCCGGGTTCAAATCCGGCCTCGGGTGACTGTCTGTGTGGAGTTTGCACATTCTCCCCGTGTTTGCGTGGGTTTCCTCCGGGTGCTCCGGTTTCTTCCTACAGTCCAAAGATGTGTGGGTTAGGTTGATTGGCCATGATAAAAATTGGCCCTTAGTGTTAGGGGAGATTAAATACGTGGGGTTACGGGGTTACAGGGATAGGGCTTGGGTGGGATGGCTGTCGGTGTAGGGACCGGGTGCTAGGGTTTGGATGATCAGCCATGATCTTGTTGAATGGCGGAGCAGGCTCGAAGGGCCGAATGGCCTACTCCTGCTCCTAGCTTCTATGTTTCTATGTTTCTCAGCTCAGAGAGAAGGAAACGTAGTCCCTTCTGGTGTAGAGAGCCTCTGTGACTTCCCGGATGCAACAATGGACGGCGAACTGTGTCTCTTGCTGCAGACTGGAAGGATCCGCTGACGAAGAAATTGAGGACCACGGTGACCTTGACTGCCACAGGGAGAGATGTGGTCGCCCTGCTCTGAGGCTGCAGCTCTAGTTGCAGGAGATGGCAGAGTTCTGTGACCACTCCTTTGCTGAAGCAGAGCCTCCTAATACACTGCTCCTCACTTAATTGGATCTAAGAGAAATGATCTCGGAAGATCCTAGGTGGGTAATGCCTCCTGTTGAGAACCCTCCTGGCCCTTCTCCTCCTCCTTCTGCTCGGCACTTCTCCTCTTTGCTGCCTCCGTTCCCTCTCCCTAATATACTCGAGCACGAGGGGGATTCCCAGTAGAGCCCCCATGACTGTGAGCAAGTGTTGTGAGCAGAAGCCATTAAATAAGAATTAAAGTGTTCTCCACTTGCCCCAACACTCCCTGTTACCTTAGGACCTTGAAAGAAGTTTAGAAAGCTGCTAGAGTTGCAGAAAGTTCCACAGAGCCATTCAAACTGAAGAAGCATGTCAGCTGCAAGTAGTTTCTGACGATCCCTTTAAATAATGCTGCTGGAGCCTCCTTCTTGCTTGTCAACACTTGCTCAGCTGGTTGCAGTTAAGGCATGTCGGTAAGTGGAGTGGTGAAGGGGAAAATGGCTGATCGGGTGTCAAATGAGCTTTGCAAACTCATTGACTTCATGATCTGTGACATCTACCTAATTTTCACGAGCATGGACATCGACAGCTTGCCGCCCAGCCGAAAATGGCGACTGCCGCAGGACCCGTTGACAGTGGGCGGAAGTGCGGCGGTTGCCATTTTCTTCCCCGAATTGGGCGGTAACGGCCGGCGCTAACTCCCCGAATTTTTAGCCCACAGTCTTTGATTGCAGATTCTTTTGAGCAGATTTAGGTGCGATTGCCCTGGAGTGTGTACCTGGTTGGGGGTGTTAGAAGGATCTTTCTTGATCACCTAAAGTGCAAATGCTTCCTGTCTTACATGCCTCCTCAGATTATCTTCCTTCTCTTCCAGAACCTGCAAATAGAAAAGGATGTCCAGGTTTCCATAGCCCCTATAGAGACAACATACAATAACAGTTCCTTGTGGAAACGGGCATAGGTAGCAGATGGAGTACAGCTTTAATACATTCTGAGTAAGTTAGAGAATAAAAACACAGCAAAACAGTAAACAATGGATTCAAATCAATGAGAACAAATAGACCACCTACTCACAATTGGGTGCTGAGAGTCTGGAGCATTGTTTTGGCACTCAGACATCATTATCATTTTTTTGGCGAGCCTAAATAAACTAGGTGCACAAGCTCTCAGCTTCACAACCACATTATACAGCATGATGATGATGCGTACTGGGGGTTGAGTAGGCCTCAGTACCCAATGTGCATTAGTTATGGGCACTGACCATCGCATTATCAGCCCCATACCTTCACTATTGTTTCCAGATAAAAAGATATAAGATGTGTATTATTACAAGCAGAGTAATCATTTTTTTTACTCCACCAAAATCTAAAAAATAAAATATTAATTTGTTCCAACAATGTACATACAACAGCACGGTTGTGATTTGTGGTTGCCCCTTCTGGCATTGCCACAAACAAAAGCCTGTTCATTGGCAAAGTGCTGCATGAACCATCTGCTTACAATCTGCAGATGCAAATATGTATGCCCTCAAGAGCATGTACCAATTGAAATAACTCGTCTAATCAAATCATAATTACCGTTTCTGGTGAATTCAGACTTTTAGGCTTTTCATTAAGAATAAAATGCCTGTGCTACTGCAAGCATACATTCTGCATGTTTTGAGATGAACCACAGCTGAGCCACTTATCGTAATGTTTTTTGAGCATTTGCATTATCTTGTTTGTATTACTGTAATAAGAATAACTATTATTTAATGTCTTGTGTAAATATTTTGAAGATTATTTCAGTATTATTCCATCCCTTATCTACAAACAACAAATTGTAAGTACTTTATCAAAGTGATTATATGATGTGCTACGTCCTGCTCTCTATATCTAGACAGAATGGCATATCCCTTCATCTTAGACGTCAATGTAGAGTAGGTCTGTTCCTGCACAGTGACTCTTCAACCATCTGTACGGCAAAAAAAAATTGAATGTTGGATTTTAATATAACTTTCAAATACAGATGTTTTCAAGAAAAGGTAATTAAATGGTGATTTTATACTATCAACAAAAACAGACAGAAACTTGATGGCAAGCTCTTTTTTGAAAGGATGTTGTCTAGTTTGATCATCCAGTCGGAAACTGACAAGGGTTAGGAGGTGCAATTGCAACGGCTGACAGGAGTTCATCTTATTTTAAGCAGAACATTTTTCAACTTTAACAGAGCCCTTGTCACAGTGGATGCTTGGAATAACGACTTTGTAATTTTAAACAAAATTTGTTTTGTGAGATTTGCTTGACTATTACACTCTATGGGCAAACTGTGCTTTCAATTGGATTGCTGTTTATTTTTCTCTTTTGAATGTATTTTTTAATGTGATGGCGAAGATATGGTCAAGGGAATCACTGACTCCCAACAGTACAATCTTTTATAACCACTTGATTTTTAAGGTGGAAATGACAGTGAAACTCATTCTTTAGAAATAAATTTCTGGACAAACCAGCAAATGAAGGGGTACCTGACTAGCAATTTGGATTCTAGAACTGCTGGTCCATGTGTTCTTGGCAGAACTAACACGAGTTATTAACAGGCATCAGATGTTCAATTTCAGGATTTAGGGTAGCAATAGCTGGACTCATTCCTACACAAAATAGCACTTCCTGTTGGCTTATCAAACAGCAGTGTTAAAAGTGGAGTGACCAAGAAGCAATCCATTGCCCAAAATATTCCCCATTTCCTGGTTAAAGCAAGAATTGTGGTGGGAGATAACTATGACAATGTAAAAACAGGAAAATTATACAAATAATAAAAGGAAGGAGATACTGGATAAGCACAATTACCAAAAGTACAATACTGCAGTCTATTTGCTGTAACTAAGATCTCCTGATCATAGTTTTGCTTAATCAGTACATTTTTCTGTCCCTCAAATTTATCCTGACCCTGCTAAAACACACCACATTGTTTTTCAATGAAGCAGGGAACATAAATAGATGCGTGCATGATAGCATCTTGGTTTGTTCCTCCTTTCATCTGGGGAGGAATCGTGTTTCCACTGGGCACCTCATGCTTATAGCAAAGCAGAGATCAGAATTCAACATTTGGGGAATTGTAGGGGCAAATTTTCATCCAAGTATTAAAGTCTGCAAGATTACAAATGAATGGTATGACCCTATTCTAGTGCTATAATTTTATTTATACACACACAAAATTCAATATAGTATCATGGCAATTTGGCACAATATGTTGGATACACATAAATGCATAATCCAAACTTTTGGTCATGTCTTCGAATCGCTTTCTTTGGCTTGGTGTTTGTTTTCCTTAATCGTCTGTGAAGTGCCTTGGGATTTTTCTCTACATTAAAGGCATTAAAGAAATGCAAGTTGTTGTTGTATGACTTCAAACTTCAGCCAGTGTTACCGGCACCTGCAGTTAACGGCCGCTGGAAATGGCCGCAATGCTAACCGAGTGAAATTGGTCTGGTGGGGCATGGAGATAGGTGGCACAGCGCTCACCTTCCGTGCAACGCCGTCTTGGTGGCATTGCTGGAGGGATCCGGGATGAAGTTCCTGTCCAGGTGCGACGTTGAAGCTTCCCACAGCCTCAGACTGAAGCTGTGGGACTCGCAGGGAATTGTGGGTAATGAAGAGGTCTGAGATTTAAAGGGGCCACGCACACTGAAGCAATTCAAAATAAAATGCAGTGAATCAATACATTTTTCAGCCCTTTCTGCCTTTTAAGAAATAGTCAATATTTGAAAGAAGTTCCAAATGTGAATATTCAGCTGTTAAAGCTGAATTACCATTCTAACCTCACAAATGGGAAAACTGCCTCAGCATTATCATAAATGGGAAAACTGCCTCAGCATGGACACAAATGGCTCAGCAAGCCAGGGAAGGGGCACCAAGGGTCTCACACACAGCACTCCAGCTTTATGCAGGGGGTCAACACTGCAACAGCAGCCCTCTACCCACAGGGGCCAAGGGGCCCTCCAGAAAGAACGATGTGGGAGTACATCACTAAGGCCGTCACAGCCAGCAGTGTTGCCCCCACCACCTGGCTCCAGCGCCAAAAGAAGCTTCATGACCTCAGACCACTGGTCAAGGTCAGGGAATGCATCTTCAAAAGCCATCTCCTACCAACTGCACCACTAGCCTCACACACTGCTCAATGCACAACCCCCAATCACTCACCTACCAACAATCTGTACCAAACATGAGGCACACCTCCCATTCCTAGCCTCACCTTACCCTCTTGGAGGAGACGCTGCAGGCCATTCTTGGCAGGTTGAGCCCTTGGTCAGCGGCAGAGCTGAAAGGATACAAGATGCGGGTATCCTCGTACGTTATCCTCCTTCTGGCATGCACCTGTTGCTTTCCCACCCTTCCCTCACCACAACTCCACCCTTGTGACTTCCTCATTTCACACACCAAAGAAATGCAGCCTGCCCAGCCAGTGGGTCAATAAGAAGAGTCAGCCTGCCCAGCCAGTGGGACCACAGGCAGAAGATTTCATTTTGGATATCCTGGCCACAAAGGGTCTGTCTGGGATGCATCCTTCCGTCTGATTCCTCCTCTTTGGCTTCCTCCTCTTCTGCGTCTTCCTCTTCCTTCTGCAAGTGGATGCTATAAATGTGAAATGACAGCATAAAATGCTGGAAATACTCAGTTGGTCAGACAGCATGTCGACCTGAGACATTAACTCCACGGATATTGCGTGACCTGTTGAGTATTTGCAGCATGTTCTGTCTTCTCAAAGGCCTTTGTTTACCATCAGAGCCCTTGCAAGCATCTAGCAGCACTCCCTACACACTTAAAAAAACTTTCCCCATCTATTGCAGCAAGCCACCATTTCAATAAAATCAACAAAAACCCAGTCGAAACCCTTAAACTCAAACTTACCTGAATGATGTGTGTGTCCCTTTAAGAGCTGCAGACATCGCCACTGTCAGCCTGCTTGCAATCCAGGTTAACCAGGTATGCTTAGGACCCAGCGCTTAAATTGGTGACATTAAGTCGGCGTTGCATGCTGATTGCTGTCACCGCGCCGTCATTTTTTTCCCCAGGGCGCTGCCAGTTACCAGCAGTGCAAAGGGGGAGAGGAATATGGCGGCCATTGCACGACCCACTTCATCGCCATTTGATGGCGCTACAGGTTGTCGGTAAGTAGATGAATTTCTAGCCCGTTGTAATATATTTCCCCGCAAATCACTCACAATGCTACCTGAAAAAAATTAAGACCATGGGAATGCAGGTATTGCTAGACAAAGTAAGACAAAGGTCCATGTCGTTCACCTTCTGCCATCCTGGTTATCACATGATACAAGAAAGTGTGTCGTTCCTCCATCAAAGGGGTAGAAATGACCGCCCTCAGCCTAGCAATGCAGATCTCAGAGACAAAGTACTCAAAAGAGCAAGAATTAGGGAGCATGGATGTCATGTGTGTGATATCTTGAGACACATATACAACAGCACAGCATGGCTTCCGGTAACAACTGTACTGCACATGGCTTTATTATTATATACATCAGTAGTCCACCATGTGGCTCTATTACACTTCTCCCTCCTTATTGAACAAGTTAATCAAAGCAAATAATTATTGTACATGACTTGCATGGTATACAAAACTCTTGGGCCTAGAAATTGGCTTGAGGCGCCCAAGCGGCGCAAAGTTCGCCTGGGCGCTGGAATTTGCGCCGCGATCGCCACATTAGCGATCGCCGCAAATTCAGCTGAAGTGCCCCTAGAGGGAGACGGGGCGCGGCTTTAGGCGCTCCGCGTCCCTCTTAGGGCGCTGAAAGTGAATTTCGCAGCGCTACGTGCCGCAGCGCCACACGCTGCGGCATGGCACGCTGCGGTACTGCAGGCCTCCTCCCACTGATAAGGGGGAGGGGCCTGCAGCAGCGCGAGCCCCGATCGCGAGTGCCGGCAAAAGAGCCCGGCACCAAGGAGAAGTGCCGGGTTCTCGGGAAACAGCCGGCAATGCCGCGGGGGGGGTGGGGGGACCAGGAGGCTGGGGACGGAGGTGCTGGCAGGCGGCCGCCAAAAAAGCGGCCGCCCCGCACCTCCACCTTAACTTGCGCCGCTGCCGGCGCAGCAAGGTCCCGTGAACCGGGCGCGGGTTGCGAACGGCGCTTGGCGTTCGCTACCAAATATCGCGATCGGGGCGTGAATGGGGCACTGCGCACACCGATGACGTCATCGGTGGTGGCGCAGCGCAAAAGGCTAACGCCACCATTAGCGCTCCTGCTGAATATCGCGGGAGGCGCAGCCAGTGGCGCTACAGCCACTGACTGCCTCTTTAGGCGCTAACAGGTGGCGCTACTCACCCAATTTCTCCCCCTTGGTATTCATTTCTCAAATGGAACCTATTTTATGTTTCCAAATTCTATTATAGAATTCTGTAACACAAACAAAAGATATGAACTTATTTTCCATATTTACAGATTAAAATTAACCACTGGTTTTTGTATTGATTTCTTTGTGGGTTCAATGACGAGACATTTATGAAAGAGAATGTCTTTTAATCTAAAGTTTGTTCATCTATGTTAACAGCATTACAGGAGACACCATCTTAGAGATCCATCTAAAACGAAACTAAAACTAAACTCTGTCTCTTTCACATGCCCTCTGCTGGTCAGGCATAAATAATCAAACAGGCAAATATGCTGGTAAGGCATCATAATCAAACAGGCAAATACCATCACTATTTGCTGATATCATTACATCTCCCTTTCTTAAAACAAAAGTATTTTACTTTTATCTAACAACATGTTTTCTTTGTATTACTCTGCATTTTAACTGTAACACTTAATGAACTTACATTATCATTATCATTATCAAGGTTTTTTAACCTTGTTTTGTGTGTTCACATGAAATATGTAAATACACTAAAACTTGAAGAGAGAATAAGATAACATTACTTCCTTCTATAACAAGAGTCCTTAAACTTGCTCAATGAGTCTCTCAGGAGGCTTCACGCGTCTTGAGGATTTTCTGATTGATCTTGAATCTGAGTTGTTGCCTCAGATGATGATTTCTCAGCTGTGTGATCAGGTTGTTCAACAGTATCAGTCTTTTGACCTGCTGTGTGATCAGGTTGTTCAACAGTATCAGTCTTTTGACCTGCTGCGGCTGGTCCCATGAGAAGATCCCGACGATTTCTTCGCAGAACAGCACCCTCATCTGTCTGAATGGTGTATGATCTTGGTTGAACTTCACTCAGGACAGTTCCCTTCTGAGTCCATATGTTTGTTTTGTCTTTGAACCTTACTTGGTCACCAGTGTGGAGTTCAGGTAGGTTTTGTGTTCCTCTGCCATAGTAGTACTTTTGCTTTTCTTTCTGTTGTTCTTTGAACTTCCTCACTTTCTCCCCCTCTTTTGTTTTCAGGAGGTTCTCCGGGATGGATAGGTTTGACCTTAGCAGACGTCCCATAAGGAGTTGGGCTGGTGACATACCACACTCGAGCGGCGTTGTGCAGTATACAAGCATGCTCTGGTAGAAGTCAGTTCCACTGTCTTTTGCCTTGTGCATCAGTCTTTTCACTCTCTGGACCGATTTTTCCACTAGTCCATTGGACTGTGGAAAGTGAGGACTTGACGTTGTGTGGACAAAGTCCCACTCTTTGGCAAAGTGTCGGAAACTTGCATTGTAAAACTGGGGTCCGTTGTCTGTGAAGACCTCGCTTGCCACACCATGTCTGGAGAATATGGCTTTCATACATCTTATCACAGCATCTGCAGTGGTGGTGTACAGTCTACAAACCTCTGGATACAGGGAGTAATAGTCTGTGACTACAAGATAGTCCTTCCCTTGACATACGAATAGGTCAGCGCCTACCTTCTGGTAAGGTCTGTCTGGCGCTGGGTGTGGCTTTAGTGGTTCTACCGGATTGCTTGCTCGATATTTCAGGCATATTGTGCAGTTTGACACCTCATTTGTCACATCTTGGTTGATTCGTGGCCAGTACATCACCTCTCGTGCTCTTTTCTTACACTTTTCGATTCCCAGATGTCCTCCATGGATCCTTTTTAGCATCTCTTTTCTCAGACTCTTTGGGATAACTATTTTACTTCCTTTGTAGATGATGTCTTCGACCACTGATAGTTCCGCCCTGCAGTTCCAGTACTCTGCCATGTCAGGTGAGCAGTCTTGCTTCATGTTGGGCCATCCATCCAAGATGCTTTTCCTCAGTCGTCTCATTGTTTCATCTTTGTTTGTCTCAGTCTTTATGAGCTCCATTTTTGCATCTGCTATGGGCAGTGCACTTGTGATCATGTCCACATAGGCGTTCACTTTTTCATCCATTTTGGTGTTTGCGGGCTCTCTTGGGTCAACAGCTCTGGACAACGTGTCTGCTGTATACATCAGCTTACCCGGTGTGTACGCAACATTCAGTGTATAGCGTTGCAGCCTGATCATCATTCTTTGTATTCTAAGCGGACAGCTATTTAGTGGCTTCTGAAACAATGCAATCAAGGGCTTATGGTCAGTCTCTACACTGATTGCTTGTCCTGACACAAACTGGTGAAATCTTTCACAGGCGTATGTGATGCTGAGCAGCTCCTTTTCTATTTGAGCATATCGCGTCTGTCATTGCGTGCGATGCATATGCAATAGGTTGCCAGTAGTCATACTGTTGCAGAAGAACGGCACCGAGCCCACTCTGTGATGCATCTGATGATATCTTGATGGGTCTCACTGGGTCATAAAACCTCAGAACTGGTTCCTCTGTGAGCAGTTTCTTTAGATCGCTCCATGACTTCTCATGCTCATGATTCCATTCCCATTCTATGTTCTTTTCAGTTAGTCTTCTCAGTGGCGCCATCTTTTCTGAGAGGTTGCATATGAATTTACCCATGTAGTTGATCATTCCATTAAACCTCTGCACGTCCTTTTTGCATTGTGGCTTTGGCATATTCTCAATGGCGGACACCTTTCTGGGATCTGGTCTGATGCCCTCACTGCTAAGGATATCTCCCACGAATGTCAGTTCTGTCACCCCGAGCTGGCATTTCTCTCTATTCAGCTTCAGGTTTGTTTTCCTTGTTGCTTCCAGCACTTTTTTCAGTCTCTCGTCATGCTCAGTTCTCGTGGTTCCCCATACTATGATGTCATCCATTGATGTATCAACTCCCTCCAGGTGCTCATAGATCATATGGATAGTTTTGTGATACACTTCAGGAGCTGAGGCAATGCCAAATGGTAACCTTAGGAATCTGTATCTGCCAAATGGACTGTTGAACGTGCACAGTCTTGAACTTGCCTCATCCAGTTTCATCTGCCAAAATCCTGATGATGCATCTAACTTGCTGAAATACTTTGCATTTGCAAACTGTGACATGATTTCCTCACGTGTAGGAAGCTTGAAGTGCTCTCTATTGCTCTGTTTAGATCTCTTGGATCCAGGCAAATTCTGAGCTTTCCATTCTTTTTGTCCACAACGACGAGGGAACTCACCCACTCAGTTGGCTCATCTATCTTCTGAATCACGTTCAGGCTTTCCATCCTGTCCAACTCTGCCTTCAGTTGCTTTTGAAGAGCAAACGGAACTTTTCTGCATGGATGTATGACCGTTGGCATACTTTTATCTACTCTGATCGTGTGTTCTCCTGGAAGGCAGCCTAGACCCTGAAATAGGTCGTTGTATTCTTTCATGAGTTCATCATAGACTGTCTCTCCTTCGCTTTCCACAACGAGGACTCTCTTTACCAGGTTCAGTCTCTCACAGGCTTTTAAACCTAGTATGGCTTGCACATCCTTTGGCACCACGATTAATGCTAACGTGTGCTCTCTGTCCTTGTGTGTCACTTTGACAATGCATCTTCCTTTCACTGGTATATCAGTACCTGAGTATCCTGTCACTTTCACTTTTATTCCATGTATCTTTGGTCTGGGTCTAATTTTCTTAAAATCAGTCTCTGATATCACATTAACTTGTGCTCCAGTATCCAATTTAAATGGAATATGTATGTCATTCACTTTCAGTGTCAACATCCAGTCTCTTTTCTCTTTTTTGTTTTCAGACACAACATCTACATAGAACTCCTCTATCTCGCTTTCATCTACTGTATGGACCTTGCTTTGTTGCGCTTGGTTCTTACAGCAACGGGTATAATGGTTGTTTTTGTTGCAACTATTGCATGTTTTACCATATGCTGGACACTTTTTTGGTGGATGCTGTGTACCGCATCGACTACATGACTTTCGATTGCCCCTTTCATTTTTGTTCGCTGGCCACGCCTCTTTTTTTACATTGGCGCTTTTTGTTAAACGGTTTGTGTCTGTTCTTTCTCACTGCATCCACGTTGCAGCTACTGTCACTGAACAGCTCCTTTGCCTGCGACTTCACAATCTCTGTAGCCCTACACAGTGCTATGGCTTTTCCCAGGTCTAGATTTTGCTCTCTTAGCAGTCTTTCCCTTAGACCATTATCTGGAATACCACACACCAGTCTGTCTTTTATCAGCGAGTCTGTCAGTCCCCCAAATTCACACAATTTGCTTCTGTTTCTCAGTTCAGTCACATACTGATCAATAGTCTCACCCGTTTTCTGTACACATGTGAAAAATCTGTGCCTCTCAAACATTATGTTTAGGTATGCAGTAGGCCTCAAACTGTTCCATTATTTTATCCAGCTTCATACTGTCTCCATCAGCAGCGAATGTGAAGTTATTATACACCTCCAGCGCTTCATCACCCACGACATGTAAGAACACTGACGCTTTCATTTTATCACTTTTCTCGTCAGCTCCGATTTCTGATAAATACAACTCCAAACGTTGTTTGAACCTTCTCCAATTTTCAGCCACATTACCTGTCAACTGAAGCTTCGCCGGTGGGTGTAAACCTTCCATTTTTTCACTTCGTTAGCTATTCTCCAATGGTAAGTAACGATGTTCTCTTTTGGCTTGCTAATATGTGGAGAGCTGATTTAACTTCAGATTTTTCCTCTTCATCTCTTTCAATCACTTCTGACACCATGTATTGATTTGTATGTGGGTGCAATGACGAGACATTTATGAAAGAGAATGTCTTTTAATCTAAAGTTTGTTCATCTATGTTAACAGCATTACAGGAGACACCATCTTAGAGATCCATCTAAAACGTGATGCGCTATCAATTACTCATAAAAGACTGAGAGTTAAGAGAGTAACTAAAGGCTTTTATTAACAAAAGAATGAAGGTCTGCCTCGAGTGGTCGACCGGTCCAGAAATACAAAGGGCTGGGGAGCAGTCACCTTTATACTAGGACTTGTGGGAGGAGTCAGCCGAGGCATGTCCAGGCATGTACACAGTGGAATACAAACAGTGGTTTACCACATTCACCCCTTGTTTAAAATTGAGTCCGGCAGGGTGAAGTGTATTAAAAGTTAGTGTATTGGAGTCTCTCCGGAGGTCTTGTCTGCCGCTGTGATCGGCGTGGCGACGGCAGGGGTAGTGGAGCTTCCGGCGTCGAGTCCTGCGTGGGCTGTGGCACAGGCGTCCGGGTATGCAATGTAAGCATACTGGGGGTTGGCGTGGAGGAGGTCGACCCTCTCGACCAGGGGGTCCGTTTTATGGGTCCTCACGTGCCTTCTCAGTAGGACCGGCCCTGGGGACGTCAGCCATGGCGGTAGCGATGTCCCCGATGTGGACTTCCTTGGGAAGACAAACATTTTCTCATGAGGGGTGGCGTTAGTGGCAGTGCAGAGCAGTGACCGAATAGAGTGGAGCGCATCAGGGAGCACATCCTGCCAGCGGGAGGTTGGAAGGCCCCGAGACATTAAGGCTAGCAGGGCGGCCTTCCAAACTGTCACATTTTCTCTTTCCACCTGTCCGTTCCCCCGGGGGTTGTAACTGGTGGTCCTGCTTGTGGCAATACCCCTAGTTAGCAGGTACTGACGGAGTTCGTTGCTCATAAACGATGAGCCCCGGTCGCTATGGATATAGCTGGGGAAACCGAACAGGGTGAAGAGGTCGTTCAGACATTTAATGACCGTGGCACTGGTCATGTCCGGGCAGGGGATGGCGAACAGGAAACGGGAGTACTCATCAATAATATTGAGGAAGTACACATTGCGGTCGGAGGAGGGGAGAGGCCCTTTAAAATCAACGCTCAGGCACTCGAAGGGGCGAGTGGCTTTTATCAGGTGGGCCCTGTCTGGTCTATAAAAGTGCGGTTTGCACTCAGCGCAGACTTGGCAGTTCCTGGTCATGGTCCTGACCTCCTCAATAGAGTAAGGCAGGTTGCGGGCCTTGATGAAGTGGAAGAACCTGGTGACCCCCGGGTGGCAGAGGTCATTGTGGAGGGCCTGCAGTCTATTGATCTGCGCGCTGGCGCAGGTGCCACGCGATAGCGCATCCGGGGGTTCATTGAGCTTCCCGGGCCGGTACAAGATCTCGTAATTGTAGGTGGAAAGTTCGATTCTCCACCTCAAGATCTTGTCATTTTTGATTTTGCCCCTCTGCTTGTTGTTAAACATGAAAGCAACTGAACGTTGGTCAGTGAGCAGGGTAAATCGTTTTCCGGCCAGGTAGTGCCTCCAATGACGCACAGCCTCCACAATCGCCTGGGCCTCCTTCTCAACAGCGGAGTGTCTGGTCTCCGGGCCTTGGAGGGTTCGTGAAAAGAAGGCCACGGGTCTCCCCGCCTGATTGAGGGTAGCGGCCAGGGCAAAGTCGGACGCGTCGCTTTCCACCTGGAAGGGGATGGATTCGTCCACTGCGTGCATGGTGGCTTTGGCAATGTCTTCCTTGATACGGTGGAAGGCTAAGCGGGCCTCTGCCGTCAAGGGAAAAGAGGTGGACTTGATCAGCGGATGGGCCTTGTCCGCATAGTAGGGGACCCACTGGGCATAATAGGAAAAAAACCCTAGGCACCTCTTCAGGGCCTTGAGGCAGTGGGGCAGTGGGAGTTCCATAAGGGGACGCATCCGGTCGGGGTCGGGGCCGATGACTCCGTGTTCCACAACACAGCCAAGGATGGCGAGGCGGTTTGTGCGGAATATGCACTTCTCCTTGTTATATGTCAGGTTCAGGAGTTGGGCGGTGCGGAGGAATTTTTCGAGGTTTGCGTCATGGTCCTGCAAGTCACGGCCGCAGATGGTCACATTGTCCAGATATGGGAAAGTGGCCTGCAACGCATTTTGATCTACCATCCGGTCCATCTCCCTTTGGAAGACGGAGACCCCGTTGGTGACGCCAAAGGGAACCCTAAGGAAGTGGTAGAGGCGGCCGTTTGCCTCAAAGGCAGTATACTGGCGGTCCTCAGGGTGGATAGGGAGCTGGTGGTACGCTGATTTCAGGTCAATGGTCGAGAAGACGCGGTACTGCGCGATCTGGTTGACCATATCAGCTATGCGGGGGAGTGGGTAGGCGTCCAGCAGGGTGTAGCGATTTATTGTCTGGCTGTAGTCGATGACCAGGCGCTGCTTCTCGCCGGTCTTAACGACCACAAGCTGGGCTCGCCAGGGGCTGGTGCTGCCCTCAATAATCCCTTCCTTCAGGAGCTGCTCCACTTCGGTTTTAATGAAAACCCTGTCCCCGGCACTGTATCGCCTGCTCTTTGTGGCGATGGGCTTACAGTCGGGGGTGAGGTTAGCAAACAGTGAGGGGGGGGGTGACTCTGAGTGTGGAGAGGTTGCACCTGGTGCGCGGCGGGCAATTTGGGAGCTGCTGGCTGCGGACTGTGAGTGGGGGTAGGGGTCCACCGTATGCCATCGTAACACTTTTAAGGTGGCACTGAAAATCTAACCCCAGCAGGACGGCAGCGCAGAGGTCGGGCAGGACCAGAAGTTTTAAATGATCGTACACGGTCCCGTCTACTACGAGTGTCACTACGCAGTAGCCGCCGATGTCCGCCGACTGGGACTCGGAGGCCATAGAAATCCGCTGGTGCGCAGGCAGGACTGGGAGAGAGCAACGCCGCACCGTGTCGGGGTGGATGAAGCTCTCCGTGCTCCCAGAGTCAAAAAGGCAGATTGTATCGTGGCCATTTACCTTAATGTCCATTGTGGAACTGGCCAGCTGGTGCGGTCTCGCTTGGTCCAGTGTAACAGATGCCAGCGTAGGGGTCGGTGTGTCGCTGCGGGTATCAGATGAGGCGGTGTTGGGGGCCTGCTGCGTTCCGGCTGTCGTCCAAGATGGCGGCGTCCATGATCCCCATGTGGCTGGAGGCGTCCAAAATGGCTGCTGTACCGGTGGTTCGCACATGGCCGGGGAGGCCCAAGATGGCGGCCCGCATGGCCCACACGCAGCGCTGCTGGGGTTCGGGGTGACTTTGGCCCTGCAGACGTTAGCGTAGTGTCCCTTCTTCCCGCAGCCCGAGCAGATCGCGTTTTTCGCCGGGCAGCGCGCTCTGGGGTGTTTTGCCTGGCCACAGAAGTAGCATTTCTGGCCTTGGGGCACTGCTGTCTGGCCTTGGGACACTGCTGCGGTACTTGGGCCGTTGCTGGGGTGTGGCTGGGGTGGCACGGCGCTATGAGGCGGTCCTACCGTGTCCCAGGCTGTCATTCCCCGCGGCGTCCACGGTGCAGAGGAGTAGGCATCCATGCCCCGGTAGGCTGCATCCAATGATAGTGCGAGTTCAGAGGCCTTGTTGAGGTCGAGGTCACTCTGCTCCAACAGTCGCTGTCGGGTGTAATTGGATCTGTGGCCCACTACAAAAGCGTCCCGGTTAAGTTCCTCTGTGTACACGGCGGCCTTTACGTCCTTACAACCACAGGCCCGGCCAAGCACAGACAGTGCCTGAAGGTATTCCACGGTCGATTCCCCAGGTTGTTGTTTACGACTCCCCAGAAGGTGCCTGGCGTACACTTCGTTCACTGGGCGCGTGTACTGGTCCTTGAGGAGCTTGATAGCGTCCGCGTACGAGGTCGCGTCTTGGATGACCGAGTACACTCGGTGGTTCACTTTGGAGGTCAGGACATCCAGTTTGTCCTCGTCCGATTTGATTGCTGCGGAGGCGGTCAGGAATTTATCGAAACACTTAAGCCAGTGAGTAAACTTGGTGGATGAGTCCGCCTCCCGATGATCTAAGTCCAGGCATGCTGGTGTGAGGATCTTCTCCATTATAAAAATTTTGTTAATAAAATTGATGCGCTATCAATTACTCATAAAAGACTGAGAGTTAAGAGAGTAACTAAAGGCTTTTATTAACAAAAGAATGAAGGTCTGCCTCGAGTGGTCGACCGGTCCAGAAATACAAAGGGCTGGGGAGCAGTCACCTTTATACTAGGACTTGTGGGAGGAGTCAGCCGAGGCATGTCCAGGCATGTACACAGTGGAATACAAACAGTGGTTTACCACAAAACGAAACTAAAACTAAACTCTGTCTCTCTCACATGCCCTCTGCTGGTCAGGCATAAATAATCAAACAGGCAAATATGCTGGTAAGGCATCATAATCAAACAGGCAAATACCATCACTATTTGCTGATATCATTACAGTTTTCTGTTTCGAAGAGGATACCTTCTTTCTTGAACAGAACTTTCAGATCTTGCTGTAGGACTTTGACTCATTCTAGCCTGAGCCTGGGGAGAATTTTTCTCCAAGGGCTGACCTTGATCTACATTTGGACTCTTTACACTTTCAGACTGTTTGTCTGCCTGACTCGGGCTCAGACTTAACTTCTGACTTTGTCTTGGACTTGTTTCTGATGTAGGATTTGCTACTGGTACCCTACTTGTAACAAGACTATCTGACTAATCAGAATAAATTGAATCATCCCAGCTTTCAACTCCTTCCACATCTGTAGGTAAGATATGATCAATGTGAACAAATCTAACCTTTCCATGATCAAACATCTTGACCAAATGTGTGAGAGGGCCACATCTCTTCACTACTCTTCCTGGTAATCACTATAACCATTTATGGTAATGACTCTTCACTCTAATCTTCTGGTTCAACTTCACACTTCTCTCTCTAACTCCACCTTAGATACATCATAGTGAACTAACATGGTACTCTCTACTAACTGGCTTTTATACTCTTTGAATGCTGTGTCGCATTCTTTTGACCACTTCCAAGGGACCTGTTTTCTCAGCAGTTCATTCAGTGGATGTAACAATATAGCCAAGTTTGGGAAGAACAATCCGTAAAAATTCAAAAGACCCAAAAATGATCGAAGTTCAGAGACATTCTTGGGAGTGGGTGCATTTGATTGCATCCAGTTTTCACTTGGTTGGATGTAAAGCATCTTTGTCTACACTGTGCCCTAATTACTCCACTGAGTTTTGAAACAACTCACACTTGTGAGCTGTCACTCGTGCTCCGTGCTTCTCTAGCCGTTTGAGCACTTCATTCACACCTCATCATGGATTTGCATGTTTGGTGCCATCCAAATTACACACTACCCCTTCAATCCCTTGCAAAATTTGGTTCATCACCCCCTAGAATATGGCAGGGGGCAGAAGACACTCCAAATGGTAGCCTATTGAACTGATATATGCCTTGGTGAGTATTTATAGTCAAGCATGACTTGGACTCTTCATCTAATTCAAGCTGTAGGTAGGCATTTGTTAGATCTGAAAAGATCTGAAAAGATCTGGCCACCTGTCAGCGTTGTGAACAAATCTTCACATTTGGCAATGTATTGGGTAGATTACACTCTAGAACTTGGTTTACGGTTACCTTATAATCACCAAGAAAGGTGACAAGTCCAATTGCGGTAATTACAGTGGAGTCTCCCTGCTGTCTGCCACAGGGAAAGTCATCGCAAGAATCCTCCTCAACCGCCTTCGCCCAGTGCCTGAAGAGCTCCTCCCATAGTCGCAATGCCGATTCCACTCACTAAGGGGCACAATGGACATGATCTTCACCATGCATCAAATACAAGAGAAATGCAGGGAACAGCACCAAACCCCGGTACATGGCCTTCTTTGACCTCACAAAGGCCTTCGACACTGTCAACCATTAGGAATTATGGAACGTCCCCCTCAAATTCGGCTGCCCTCAAAAGTTTGTCACCATCCTCCGCCTGCGTCACGACAACATGCAAGCCGTGATCTTGACCAATGGTTCCACCACAGACCCAATTCACGTACGGACCGGGGTCAAGCAAGACTGTATCATCGCACCAACACTCTTCTCGATCATCTTTGCTGCAATACTCCATCTCACCTTCAGTAAGCTCCCCGCTAGAATTGGAGCTAATCTACAGAACAAACGGGAAACTGTTCAACCTCCGTCGCCTCCAGTCCAGATACAAGGTCGTCCCATCCTCTGTCATCGAATTACAGTATGCAGACGATGCTTGCGTCTGCGCACACACGGAGGTCAAACTCCAAACCATCATCAGCACCTTCAATGAAGCGTACGAGGGCATGGGCCTTACACTAAACATCCGTAAGACAAAGGTCCTCTACCAACCTGCCCCCGCCACACAATACTGCCCCCCCGATTATCAAAATCCATGGCAAGGCCTTGGACAACGTGAGCCACTTTCCATACCTCGGGCGCCGACTGCCAACAAGGGCAGACGTCGATGACGAAGTCCAACACCGCCTTCAGTGTGCCAGTGTAGCCTTCAGTCTTCTGAGGAAGAGAGTGTTTGAAGACCAGGACCTCAAACCCAGCACTAAGCTCATGGTCTACAGAGCAGCAGTGATACCTGCCCTGCTGTATGCCTCAGAGACATGGACCATGTACAGCAGGCACCTCAAAGCACTGGAGAGGTACCATCAACGCTGCCTCCGCAAGATCCTGCAAATCCATTGGCAGGATAGGCGCAACAACATCAGTATTCTCGCTCAGGCCAACATCCCTAGCATTGAAGCTTTGACCACGTTCGATCAGCTCCGATGGACAGGTCACATTGTCCGCATGCCCGATACGAGACTCCCAAAACAAGCGCTCTACTCGGAGCTCCGACATGGCAAGACAGCCCCAGGTGGGCAGAGGAAACACTTCAAGGACACCCTCAAAGCCTCCTTGAAAAAGAGCAACATCCCCACCGACACCTGGGAATCCCTGGCCCAAGACCGCACAAAGTGACGGAGAAGCATTCGGGAAGGCGCCGAACACCTTGAGTCTCTTCGCCGGGAGCAAGTGGAAGCCAAGTGCAAGCAGCACAAGGAGCGCACGTCAATCTAAGCACCCCACCCACCCACTCCTTCAACCACCGTCTGCCCCACCTGTGACAGAGACTGTAGGTCCCGCATTGGACTCATCAGCCACCTGAGAACTCATTTTTTAATGTGGAAGCAAGTTATCCTCGGTTCCGAGGGACTGCCTAAGAAGAAAGACACAACCTTACCTTACCATCTGACTTAGGTACAACAACAATGGGTGTAGCCCAATTACTCAGATCTACTTTAGAGATAATGGACGAGAAATTCGGCTCCTTTGCGTCTGCCATTAGCGTCTCCGAGGGGCGCAAATGGCTTATCACCCGGGGGGGCGAAAAAAGCGCCTCCCGAGAAATTCAGCAGGCTGTTGCTGAGGCGCTACCCGATAGCGGCGAGCCCTCACCAGTAGCATCCCGGGCTGCTGCACCGCCGGCAATGACGCCATCACCGTGCGCCACGACCACTTAACGCCCCGCTGCATCCCTTAACGCCCCATGGCAGAAAATCATCTGCGCCCCGTGAGGCTGCCGCGGGCGATGTCAGCGCCAGCCTCGTGGGTCGTGAACCGGGCCGACCCTGCTCGTGGGGCGGTATTTAAAGGGGAGGTGTGGCCGCGACCTGCGTCGCCATTTTCTTTTTTTGGCTGGGCTGCTGCCATGGCACCATGCTCCCCTGGGCAATTGGAGGTCCTGCAGAGTGCGCAGCTGTCCTCCACTTTAACTGAAGGGGAGTGGCATTGAAACGCGGCAGCGCTCCGCAGAGCCTCAGCCAAGTGCTGCCGATCGTGCCACGACATCACCATGGATACCGCCCCACCAGGAAGTGGAGAGCCCGACAATGCACTCCACTTCCTGTGTGGGACAGTAAGCCGAATTTAGCGGCTGGAACGGTACTTCCGCGCCAGGTGCTAAAAGACCGGCTTTAACTCGGTTACCGCCCCAAACGGGGCGTAACTGAATTTCACGCCCAATTTTCTCAGTTTCTAGTCTTTTGAGTTCTTGCTCAAATTTCTCCTTGAGTGTGTATGGTACGGGTCGTGGCTTGCAGTAAATTGGTCTTGCGTCCTTTTGCGCTCTGACACTCGCCTTGAAGTCTTGGATCGGACTGCCCGTTTCACTGAACACCTTCGGATACTGCTTGATGACATCATCTTTCGCGCAAATTTCGCTTCCACACGAAAAATCTCATTCCACTCCAGCTTCAGTGATCCCAACCAATTTCTACCTATCAAGGCAGGCTTGTCTCCTGCCACTACTATGAGAGGCAAGCTCTGACACTGATCCTTATTTCACTGGTATGGTGACACTTCCTACTACAGGGATTTGCTCTCCTGAGTAGCCTCACAGCTCTACCTTCGATTTCTCTAGTCGATAATCACACAACTTGTCACGATATAGTGATTCTGGGACTACGCTCACGGATGCACCAGTGTCGATTTTCATGGGTATCCTGGTTCCTGCGACATCTACTTGGATGATGATACCTCGCGAATCACTGTTAAGATACCTTCATGCTCCTGATGACGTGAATCTCCAGAAACTCCTCGTCCTGTTGCTTCTCTTCAACGGTATGTAGTGTCTGCCGATTTCTAATTCTAGCATTGCCAGTCAGTTTGTTCTTCTGTCGGCATGCCTTCGCAAGGTGCCCAGTTTTCTTGCAGTAGAAACACTCTGCCTTCACATATGGACAGCTTTGAGTGATGTGTTGTCCCAGGCATCAATAGCACGACTTCAATGCACTGTTACCTTGGCCAGTTGCTGAGGTCTTGGGGCCCAACTGCCTTTTACTTTTAATCTGCAGCCGATTCACCTCATTTGTCTGATGACTGGAAATGGGGCGGATCTCTCGGGAGTATCGGTCGGCCATATCCATTGACATAGCTGTCTGACAAGCTAAGTCAAAAGTCATGTTAGGGGTTGTCAACAATTTACTTCTGATACATTCATTTTTCAACCCACAAACAAAGCGGTCACATATAGCTTGGTCTTGAAAGTTTCCAAAATGACAGTAAATGGATAGCTTTTTTAAAGCTACAATGTACTCACAGATAGCCTCATTATTTAATTGATTGCGTGTTCCAAAATGATAACTTTCAGAAATTTCCAGAGGCTCAGGACTGTAGTGCTGTTCTAACTTGGTTAGGATCTCCTTCAGTGGTGTTTCCTTCAGCTTGGCGGGAACAAGCACATTTTTAGGGTGTCATACACCTCGGGGCCTGCTTCAGTCAAACACATAGCCCGTTTCATTTCTAAAACCGCCCGGTTACGATTTACATCATCGGGGAATTCGACAATACTATTTGCGGTGAAAAACATTTCTAGCCACTCCACATACACTCCGAAAATCTCTCGGTCACAATGGAACTCATCCAAGCGCCCTATTGCTCCCATAGACGTGGCCATCTGGACTCTGGCAACGTCGATAGTTCAGCCACGTGTGCTCGAAATTTACCTCGGATTTTTAAGTTTTTCTGCAAAATGAAGAACCTCTAACAGTCCCTTCGTCGGTTGGCAGGATTATCCTCCAACAAAAATTTCAGCTAGGGAATCTGCAATCGCATCCTCATTGCCAGTTCTGTGATATCTTGAGACACATACTAGCTGGGGGGAGCCCGGCGTTGCCAGGGCTGTTTTGGGCCGGGCGGTTTAAATCGAGTGCCAGGCTTTGGGGCCTCTCTGTGTCCCTCTGTGAATCTGCTGCCGGGCAACATTTTAAATCGAGTCCCAGGCTTTTGGGCCCTGTCTGTGTCCCTCTCTCAATCTGCTGCCGGGCAACATTTCTACCTTTTAATACCTTGAAAGATGAAAGTGAAAGTACTTATAAAACGTTTTTGGTAAATCTTATGTTATTTTTAAAAGAGATACTAACTTTTTCAAAGCTGGATGAGCAGAGTAGTTTCAGCTGGAAGCTGAAGTAATGGCAGTGAAACAATGGCTGCCAGATCCCTGAGATGAAAACGATTAGTCCCGCCCACACACACACACCGATTGGCCAACCATCAGGGGACTGTACTGTAGGATTGGTCAATCGTGACGGCACAGGATTGGTCGAACCTTGACGTCAGTCAATCAATGCTAAGTAGCAGATAATGAGTTTAATTTTGAAGGTTTTTTGCATAAGGCGCGAACAATTTTCGTCCGACCGAAAAGTAAATACGCTTACGACCGTCCCAGAACCGTAAGCTTTCTTTGGAGGTAACGCGTGCGTAGGTACGCTCTATAACTTTCGAGCACATAGCCGGACAGACGCACACCCGAGGACAGAAGGACAGACAGACAGATAGACAGACAGATCGATTCATTTATATATATAGATACTAGCTGGGGGGAGCCCGGCTTTGCCAGGGCTGTTTTGGGCCGGGCGGTTTAAATCGAGTGCCAGACTTTGGGGCCTCTCTGTGTCCCTCTGTGAATCTGCTGCCGGGCAACATTTCTACCTTTTAATACCTTGAAAGATGAAAGTGAAAGTACTTATAAAACGTTTTTGGTAAATCTTATGTTATTTTTAAAAGAGATACTAACTTTTTCAAGGATGGATAGAGTAGTTTGAGCTGGAAGCTGAAGTAATGGCAGTGAAACAATGGCTGCCAGATCCCTGAGATGAAAACGATTAGTCCCGCCCACACACACACACACCGATTGGCCAACCATCAGGGGACCGTACTGTAGGATTGGTCAATCGTGACGGCACAGGATTGGTCGAACCTTGACGTCAGTCAATCAATGCTAGCAGATAATGAGTTTAATTTTGAAGGTTTTTTGCATAAGGCGCGAACAATTTTCGTCCGACCGAAAAGTAAATACGCTTACGAGCGTCCCGGAAGCGTAAGCTTTCTTCGGAGGTAATGCGCGCGTAGGTACGCTCTATAACTTTCGAGCGCATAGCCGGACAGTCGCACACGTGAGGACAGACAGACAGAAGGACAGACAGAAGGACAGACAGATAGACAGACAGATCGATTTGTTTATATATATAGATAGATACAACAGCACAATATGGCTTCTGGTAAAAACTGTACTACACATGGCTTTATTATTATATACGTCAGTAGTCCACCAGGTGGCTCCATTACAATGTGCAGCCATATGGAGCCCACTATGCACATCTGCTATACAATGCAGGAATTTTCTCACTACCTGCAGAACACCCAGGAGATTGTAAAAGGCCAGGAAATTGCTGCAACATCACAACACCAGGAAGAACTTCTGAAGACATTGGGCCCGATTTTGTGGCTTGTGTGGGAAATGGTCAGATTCCCCCAAATGTGGGGTTCTGACACACAAAAAAATGTGTCAGCCTGCTCCACGCAATTTTCCCTCAAGTGGCCAATTAATTCCCAGCATGTGGGCAGCCTTGCTAATTGTCCAATTCGAGTCAGAAAGCCCCACAGTATGATGTCATCATTCGTGGTGCTTTCAAGGTCCATAGCAAGCACTGCATCCTCTGAAGGCTTCCAAACGAACCATACAGGATGGCAGAGGAGCCTGCAGCAGCTGTGGCCAGTGCCAGACCCCGAGCTGCCTCCAAATTCAACGAAGCTTCACTGCAGGCATTATTGGATGGGGTTAGGGCCCACAGGGAGGTCCTCTTCCTTAGGTCAGGCAGGAAGAGGCCTCCCACTGAGACCAAGGCTGCATGGATGCAGGTGTCAGCAGATGTTAACTCGAATGTGCATGTCACCTTGGCATCACATGTCTAACTCCTTCCTCTACTCCCCCACAGGACCATCCAGAGCCCCCGTCCCCACTGTGGAGGAGGAAGAGGCTGTGCAGCCAGACTCCTCAGAGGAAGCTCCAACCTCTGAGGGCGCAGCGTCAGCAGAAGTAAGCGCACCCAGCACCAGCGCAGACACTCACACTTCGGGGGGACCTTCGGGACATAGAGTAGTGTTGTCACCTGGTGTATCACAGCTCACAAGTGAGCATCAGCAGATTCTGGAGACAGGGACAGCAGTGGAGAGTCCTCGTCGGAGGGCGCAGGACTCTGGCAGCTCAGCTCAGCTGCGCTGCATGTCGAACCTCTGCCTCTGGGTCCATCCGCAAGAGAAGAGGTGATGGATCTCCATGCACAGATGCAGGAGTCTCTGGCAGGTTTTGTCTCCAGGGTCGCTGCGAGTGCGGAGCGAATGGAGGAGTCCATAGCAGAGCCTCTGTGGAGTCATTGGCGCAGGAACGCATCACCATGGAAAGGTTGGCAACCTCCATGGAGGAGATAACTCACCAGGGTATGGAAAACATGGTGATTGCTCATAAGAGAATGACATCTCTTGAGGAGCGTTGGCCATCTATTGAACAGAGAAACCAGACCTTCATGGAAGTCCTTCTGAGTAGGACTGCCAGTGCAGATACGGGTCCTCGTGGCCCCCTAAAGCGCAGCAAGGTGCTCTCAAGCCACTTCCAAGTACTGGCCCCTTCTGGTCTGTGCAGCTTCAGCTGAGTGAGCAGCAGCCTGGTGCTCCTGGTGCTCATCCTGCTGTTCCTGGTTCTGCTGCTGCCACCTCTGCTGCTGGAGATCCTCTAATGGCAAGAAGGGAAGGAAGAAAAGGCGTCCCATGCTTCTGGTAGATGCCTCCGCTGAGGAAGCGCTGAGTGAGGGTGGCGAGAGGGGCTTCCCAGGAGATCACATTGGAGAAGTGTGTGAGGCTCCAACCTTCCACAGCTGTGCCTAAGCCTTGAAGAAGTAGCCCCAAACCTGCAACAACAAGGTCCTTCAACATACAAATGCTGTCCCTTTAAATCGCAGCTTTCCCGAATGAGCTGCAGCTGACAGCAAGCAAGCCGGCAAGCTTCACGCCAGGTTTCATCAGCCGGGTTCCCCGCAGGCGTGTTTAGCGTGGGGAACCCCTGAAAATCGCAAGGGCACCCTAAAATCAGCTTAAACATGGTGATAATTGCTCATTACTGTTCCGACGGCCAGTCCCGCCAGCGGCGGACGGGACTGAATTGGGTCGTGGAGAAACGGAGGTCTGAAAGTCGGACGGGGCAGGGAATCAGGCGGGCGGGGGGGGGGGGGTCGCGACCCGCATTTTCGGCGATTTTTGGCCCCCGGCCACCTGAAAACCCGCCCGACAGCTAGCAGAAAATCGGGGCCATTGGTGGCTTTGAGTGGGAGTTACCAATGCTTCAATACATGTTTTGAACAGGACACTTTCACAGGGTTACAAGACCTTTTAGGGGCTATTAAATCTGCGATGACACTGACCAGTGGCTCCTCTATGCCTGCCCTCAGCGCCAGTCTTTCAGAAGAAGCTGAGGGTAAAAACCTTACTGAAGCATTAAGAGACACACATGGCAATTCAATAGATATGTTTAATCATGGTATTGTGAAATATGCAATTTATTTTGCTTAAAACCATAATTTCAATATTAGAAATGTTAATTATTAAAAAATGGCAGATGATTTTTTTTTCAGGAAGCTTTGAATGATTTGTCAGGAAAAGAAAACACAGCACTGTCTAGTGGTGGGACAGGTAATTGCTACAGTCAGGTCAGTGTTGTCATTTAAGATAATAATATCCGGTAGAGTGCAATTACAAATCAGTGTGCAGTTAAGTATTGACATTTTAACATTGGAATTCCCATTAGAAATGTTTACATAGCATTTTAAAATGTGACACAGAAAGTAAGGGCTTGTAGACAAGAACGGTGTGCCATTTAAGATTTTTAATACGTAAATATAAAAAAATATAGATACACATAAAAATTCTTAAGATGTCTGTTGAATAAGGATTATAAATAAAAGCCAAACTGGTCCGTTCCAAAACTATAAAAAAGAAACAATGATTGTTGCTTAAATTCTAGGAAAAATGTTTCCTGATTAAATTAAAGATATGGGAACACATATGACTGTGCTTAATGAAGGCTTAAACTTTATGATGCCACTTAAAATTCTCTAACATTTCTTACTGTTTGTGTACATTATAAGAATGCACAAGGGAATCTACAGATGAACGACTTCTTGAAACCGAAATGCATAGAAAACAGCAATTCTGAAAACATAATTGGATCAATTATTTCACAGCTTCATAATTTTAAGGGCATATATATTCACATATATATATTCCTAGAAAATTATTTCATAATGTACAATAATGAAACATTTAAAAGGAGGCATGATGAAAAAAGTTAAAAAGGTGCTTTAAAGAGATCATGTATTGCAAAATAAATGCATTCTTATACTATTTTACAGCAAAAAATTAACACCATTTGCACTTAGGCTTTTCAAAATGGTCTTACTTGTCAAAAAGACACATAGGTTGGAGAATGGCTTTATTATTTTGCATTAAAAAATGATTAGCCATGCTCCAACTAACTTCACTATTGGTGCCTCTATTAATTACACATGAGCTAAGCTAATGGTTTGGCTAAAACAATTTTACCTCAGGATGTGGACAAGTATTTGACAATGCAATTAATAGCAGTTTAAACCCAGAAGACATCTTAGTAATTCTGTATCTTTTCACAGTATATATGTTTGTCAATCAGTTGGAAAAAGTGCACATTTTGGAATTGTCAAATATCCTTTCTGGTTTCAGTAATTCTGGACTAAATGCACCCCTGGTGACTCAGCAAGCTTCGCAAGTGAATAACTGAGCTATATGGATCAGTGTGGTCCCAGATTCAGTCCTTGATCTGTGCTGTTACTTAACCTGAGATAGATGACAGTAGAGTATGCTAAATCTCCACCTCTTTTATGCTGCCCTGGGATTTCTGGAGTCTCTCGCGGGAGGCAGAGTAGGGTCTGTGCCTGCAATGCAATTGCACAAGTACAGCAACCAGAATTGTCAAATAAAGCCAATTAATTGGCCCAGAAATTCGGGTCTCCATGGGTGAGTACGCACGGGGTACTCACCCGTAGGCCCAATGGAAGTGCCGGTTTCCTGCATGCACTGCGCATGCGCGGGAAACCGGCACTTCCGTTCTCCTGAAAGCAGGGGTTCAGAGGTCGAACGCGTGCACAGGAGAGGCTCTGCGTGCGCATCGAACTTCGTTTTTTTTTAGACATGTAAAAAGCAGGCGTAAGGCCTACTTTTTACAAGGTAAGTGGTGAATTAATTAAAATTAAAACATTTTTTCAACAGGTTTATTATTTTTATAAATACTTTAAAGCAAGGTAAGTTTATTTTTAGCCCCGTTAGAAAATAAAATTATTTTTTTCAAAAATTTAAATTATTGTTTAAAATAGTTATTTCATGTAATTTATAGTTTATTTTAAAAATGTGATGTTTTTAAAAAATTTATTTGAAGATTTAGTGCTGTTTTGGGGCCGTAGTATTTATAACTTTTGACAGGTCTTCCTGTCAATCTTATGAATGGAGCATTCACTGCTCCGATTGGCTCCCCATGGCCCACATGATCCCAGGGGACGCATCGAACTAACTGCGCCCCTGGGATACGCAAGCACTGCGCGCCAGCAGCTGGACCAGGCCCCGGATCAGAATTCCACGGGGGCCCACAGCTCAACGGCCGGCGCGCAAGGTAAGTGCAGGTCGGGGGCTTACACCCGCGGGAAGCCCCCGACCCGAATTTCTGGGCCAATATATGCACACCAAGGAACATCCACCTTATCTCAAAAAAGCAGCTGCAGAGAATTAAAAAAAATAAACCTTCATCGAAGACAACAGCCAGGTGTACCCCAGAAAGTTACATTTGAAGAAAATCATTTTTAGAGGTAAATTTTAGCAGTTGTTATAACTTCTTTGGGACAAACACTAAATAAATATAACTGTAATTGTGACTCTCAGAAACCAAGAGCTCATTTAAAAATTTTCTGCCTCAAGTTTGTGCACAACAATGGGAGAAAATGACATTTAATTGGTTTCAAACTTGCCTTGCAACCCTATCTGGTTCTGTTAGGTTCCCATTGCACCTTCCAAAAGATATGATTCGTTGAAACTGACAACCACCAATGCCAATGAAAAAGCTGAGTTTTC